>NC_042962.1:39851549-41061549 GCF_901001165.1 Salmo trutta
TTTTTGAGCAGTGTATATATGTGTGTGTGTTTGTGTGTGTGTGTATGTATATATGTGTGTGTGTGTGTGTGTGTGTGTGTGTGTGTATGTGTATATATATATGTGTGTGTGTGTGTGTGTGTGTGTGTGTGTGTGTGTGTGTGTGTGTGTGTGTGTGTGTGTGTGTGTGTGGGAACTCCTTCAAATTAGTGGACTTGGCCATTTCAGCCATATCCATTGTTGACAGGTGTATAAAATCAAGCAGACAGCCATGCCATCTCCATAGACAAACATTGGTAGTAGAATGGCCTCACTAAAGAGCTCAGTGACTTTCGACGTGGCACGGTCATAGGATGCCACCTTTCCAACAAGTCAGTTTGTCAAATTTCTGCCGTGCTAGAGCTGCCCCGGTCAACTGGAAGTGCTGTTATTGTGAAGTGGAAAGCAAGTCCCCGCAGCAATGTTCCAACATCTAGTGGAAAGCCTTCCCAGAAGAATGGAGGCTGTTATAGCAGCAAAGGAGGTCCAACTATTAATGTCCATGATTTTGGAATGAGATGTTCAACGAGCAGCTGTCCACATACTTTTGGTCATGTAGTGTACCTATTCACAACTTAACCAGCCAAGACAATGTGCTGTAGGACGTTGGTACCCAGCCAGGCGCAAATGTGCCTCTCTCTCCTTACTGAATGAATGACATGGATGAATGGGTGATTATTGTGCACGTTACTTCACAATTGAAGGGTGAAGAGGTTGATTTAATTAAGAAAATAATAGTGTAATGATAAATAGGCATAACAAACTTATCAGCATTGGCACTCATGTTTATAGCAAATAATTTGACAGAGTACCTTGCGGGTTGAAATCATTCTCTTTCACATTTTACTTTGTAAAAAGAAGCATTTACAGGACTGTTTTATTTACTATAATTATATTACTTGTGTATTGTAAATGGAAACATGCTACGTGTTGCAGTAGGCCTTTAGAATAATGCAAAACATATCCTTGACTCTCTCCTAGTTGATGAGCAAGGGGATGCAAACGATGCCAGTCAGCCTGCGCAGCTGACCATCGAAACTATACCGAAACTAATTTCACACATAATAAGAGTTCTCCAAAACTAAAGACAAAATTCTATTCACAGTCTGATGGGTGACAATATTATCAGTTGGCAAATTGTACATTTAGAGATGGGAGAAGCTTGGAATTGACAAGTGCAGTGAAAGGAGCATCACTTTATGAAATCCTCCTTCAGAGTCACATGCAGGTAAAACCTTTTGATTTCTATATAGTGTGTATATATATTTATAAACTGTGTGGTTCCAGCCCTGAATGCTGATACCACGGGTATGACAAAACATTTTATTTTTACTCCTCTAATTAGGTTGGTAACCAGTTTATAATCGCAATAAGGCACCTCTGGGGTTTGTGGTACATGGCCAACATACCACGGCTAAGGACTGTGTCCAGGCACTCCGCGATGCATTGTGCATAAGAACAGTCCTTAGCTGTGTTATATTGGCTATATTCACACCCCCTCGTGCCTTATTGCTTAAATATACAGTGCATTCGGAAAGTATTCAGACCCCTTGACTTTTTCCACATTTTATTACGTTTACAGCCTTATTCTAAAATGTAAGAAATTGCTTTTTTCCCTCGTCAATCTGTACACAATATCCCATAATGACAAATCAAAAACAGGTTTTCAGAAATGTTTGCACATTTATTAAAAATAAAAAACGGAAATAAAATCAAAGCAAAGTTTATTTGTCACGTGCGCCGAAATACAACAGGTGTTGAGGAGTGTAAAAAGGGAAGGGGTTTGAATACTTTCTGAATGCACTATATATATATATATATATATATATATATATATTTCTGCTGTTTCTTTGACAATTACCTTTGTCATATAACTCTCAATTTAAGAGGTGCAGTTCTATTTCCAAATATCACTTTTCCAAGAATATCCACATTATCCATGCGTCAAGCGCATGACCACTCGCGCAGCGGCATTTCTCTGGCTACTTAGCAAAGACTACTAACATAACAAACTGAAAATAGGCTTTCGTTATTTTTGTTTAAATACATTTTGTTATTTCCACAATGTTTCTTTAGACCTGCCAACACAAAAATTATAAACTAATGACAATGCTATTATGTTCTATGAAACAATCATTTTTTTTAGGATTGTAATGTTAACTAAGACCTTCATAAACACAAACATCAGGCATTGGTGCTAATGTTTACGCACCTTGTGGGTTTAAATGCATCTGATGTGTACATTATGCTAAAGAGGACACCCGGCAACGTTCTCAATGTTCTTTAGCGGGTACTTATAGACTGAAAGGTCAGATGGTACTAGTGTTAAGAAGACGTAGTGTACCCTTACAGACAAACGGGCCGTAGCCAAGGCGCTTTCACTGGCATATGACAGTATTGAGTGCTATGTGGAGCCCAGTAGACATGTGAAATAAAAAGCACTCTTCCTGGCTCCACCTGGATAATAACACAAGCAAGGAACAGAGACTTCAACTGTCACAACAGGCAGTATATCTATCTGCTTGTTAGCAACTGCAGGGGTTAGTGCTGTTACTGGCCCACTAGGCACAGACGTCAATTCAACGTCTACTCCACTTCGGTTCAGCGTAATTTTGTATTTATTTAATTGACGTGAACAACATTGATTCAACCAGTGGGTGCCCAGTGAGGTGGCATTAAGAACCAAGGCTTTTTCTTTTTCACCCAGGTTAAGAGGAAGAGGAGGCATTAAGAGAGGCTCAGCTCTGTCTGTCTGTCTGTCTGTCTGTCTGTCTGTCTGTCTGTCTGTCTGTCTGTCTGTCTGTCTGTCTGTCTGTCTGTCTGTCTGTCTGTCTGTCTGTCTGTCTGTCTGTCTGTCTGTCTGTCTGTCTGTCTGTCTGTCTGTCTGTCTGTCTGTCTGTCTGTCTGTCTGTCTGTCTGTCTGTCTGTCTGTCTGTCCGCTGTCTGTCTGTCTGTCTGTCTGTCTGTCTGCTGTCTGTCTGTCTGTCCTCTGTCTGTCTGTCTGTCTGTCGTCTGTCTGTCTGTCTGTCTGTCTGTCTGTCTGTCTGTCTGTCCTGTCTGTCTGTCTGTCTGTCTGTCTGTCTGTCTGTCTGTCTGTCTGTCTGTCTGTCTGTCTGTCTGTCTGTCTGTCTGTCTGTCTGTCTGTCTGTCTGTCTGTCTGTCTGTCTGTCTGTCTGTCTGTCTGTCTGTCTGTCTGTCTGTCTGTCTGTCTGTCTGTCTGTCTGTCTGTCTGTCTGTCTGTCTGTCTGTCTGTCTGTCTGTCTGTCTGTCTGTCCTGTCTGTCTGTCTGTCTGTCTTCCTGTCTGTCTGTCTGTCTGTCTGTCTGTCTGTCTGTCTGTCTGTCTGTCTGTCTGTCTGTCTGTCTGTCTGTCTGTCTGTCTGTCTGTCTGTCTGTCTGTCTGTCTGTCTGTCTCTAAAGGGATGTTTCAGGGAAGGAAAGACCTGCCATTCAAGCTGGCTTCAATGGTGTTGGCTGCATGTGAAAGGTTTGAGAGACGGCACATGTGGAGGGAGGGGGGCAGGAAGGGAGAGAGGGGGAACAAGATGTGGAGTAAGAGGTAGGGAGGGAGAGAGTGCTGGGTACGGAGGTAAGTAGAACTAATGAAAGGCAACACCTGTGAAGAAAGGGAGCGGGCAAAAGACAGATGGAGGGGGTAGAGTTAATAGGTAGAACCAGCCTAACAGTGAGGACTGCACACCTGCTTTATGCACCTACAGGAGGCCTTTCCAGCCCGCTAGTCATTAATTGACTATGCCATACAGGCCTTGATTCAGCCTGCTTAGAGATACAGGTTACAAAAGAATGGAGGCAGGAATAGAGTCTCACATGTATGTGTTCAGGTTAATCGAGGGTACTGCCAGTGCAGGCTTGAATGGATGCATATGGGTCATGTTAGGGACAATGTGAGTAGATGTATAGTACCCAAAAATACAATACATTGAACAGATGGATCTATTTCAAGTGGGTTTTTTCACTAGTGAACTCTATAAGTATCACGACTCAGGATATGACCCAAATGCAGACACAGGAGGCGGATAGTTTGATACTCAGAATATTTATTATACAAAGGGGCAGGTTGAGGGTAGGCAGAGGTTCGTAATCCAAGGCAGAGTCAAACAGGGACAGAACGGCAGGCAGGGTCAGGACAGGCGGATGGGCCAGATCTGGGAAGACTAGAAAAGCAAACTTGAGAGCAGGTGAAACAGGAAACACGATGGTAAGACCTGACAAGACAAACTGGCATAGAAAATGCAGGTATAAATACACAGGAGATAATTGGGACAAATGGGAGACACCTGGTGGGGGGTTGAGACAAGCACAAGACATGTGAAACAGATCAGGGTGTGACAGTAAGATGTTCCTATGGGTTTGTCAGTCAAGGCCAATGTGAGTAGATGTACAGTGCATACTGTTAGAACCCAATTTCTCAGAGTAAAAACTTGATAGACACTAATGAAAGCTTAAACCAAGTTTATTCTTCCCAGAGAATCAATAAGGCTGCATTAGACAAATACATTGTTCACACAAGCACTGATATTTAACCCTTTCCTCTAGGCTGAGTCTCCTCCTACACATCTGAACAAACATAGTTTCCTGCCTAGCAGTAAAGATACTAAGTAATACGGCCATAAACTTTTCTTTCTCCCTTAACGTGACCTGAACTGACCTCGACCCCTTCATCACTAATCCATGGCTCTCTCCCCTTATCAATGCCTGCCATGTGATCGCTTTCCCTGCACTCAGCACATTCCAAGCTTAATTGCACAAGCAATATACCTTCCTCCTACAGATAACCAGTAACTTCTGGTGTAGACCCTCTAAACTTAAGCACTCAATATTTCAATAGGATGCCTGATAATTAACCCTATCCCAAGTTTAGGAGTTAGTACCCAGAATCCATCAATACAATACAACCATTATTGTCCAATCCGAGTCGTTGAATGTTTGTTAAACATAACCAGATGTGTCTAATGTCCATATGGGATAGACTGTGTAGAGATTACTCAGGTGGATATAACAGTGTGAAAGTTGCACTGTAAAGCTATGGTTGTGTGATGGGGAGGGTGTGGTGTGGGTGTCACTGACAAGTCCCTTTAAAGGGGCAATCAGCAGTTGCTTCAACCATGTTTAGGACTTATAAATGAAAGATATGTACCCATTGGTTCTTGAAGATTATAACTTAGAAATGCCTCATGAGCTTAGTTCAACTGTTGTACCCCATCAGAACCCAAAATATAAGCTTGTTTTACTCCAAACTTTGTAAACAAAGAAAATGTAAACAAGCACTATATAGCCCCAAAACATGGTTAAAGCTATAATCAGTCTTTGCATCCATAGCTCTGTCTATGAATTCGAGAGTGGTTACATTTCTCCAGCCCCACATCTCAGCTTTTTACCAACCAGGGGCTGGAAGTCGGTTTTGCTATTGTTTCTACTGCTGATTGCCCCTTTAATGGTTGATGGTGACAATGATGGGGATCTAAGAGATCACAGTGGTCGGAGTGGGAAGTTGGGGTGAGAGGAGATCTCTTTCTCTCTCTCTCGCACACAGACACACACACGTGCGGGCACACAGCCACACAAACACAAACTTTGAGAGGAAATTCTACCGCACCTTGGATAGTTAAATATAACTAAATATATCTTAGTAATGCTCCACTTCCTGCCATCTGGGCCAGATGCATATTCATAGCAGTGCTGCTACAGCAATAGGCTCATACATATAAAACATTATACACAGAGCTCTGGGCAAATGCTACAAATTGGGTTTCAGCTCACGACACACTCACACAATCTCACAATCTTGAACACACATGCGCACACACTCACACATTGTGTATGTATGTATGTATGTGTATGTATGTGTATGTATGTATGTATGTATGTATGTATGTATGTATGTATGCATGTATGCATGTATGTATGTATGTATGTATGTATGTATGTATGTATGTATGTATGTATGTATGTATACAGAGAGTATGTATATATATATATATATATATATATATATATATAAAAATATATATATATATATATATATATATATATATATATATATATATATATATATACTCTCTGTATCCTGACTCTACGCGCTGTTTGTGTGTGGTGGGGGTTGGCATAGTATGTGTGGCATGTGGGCATCTTTAGTGTGCGTGGCCAAGTCATTAGAATGGGCCCTGAGGGAGAGGCTTTGATTACAGGATAGTTTATAAGCGGCTCTCTTGTGACCCCAAAGTGCTTTGTTTTTGTCAATGTCCCTCTTAGACATGCACAGTCACAGAGACACAAACATGCAGAGATGCATGTGCACACACAGACTCTCAAGCGTCTGAACACACAAACAGATTTCTACACACACAGACATAAACTCCAGGTTTAAAGTAGTGTCCTCCACTCACAGGATATGATAGGATAGAATAATTTTCCCACCCATATACAACCAATGTCACCTTGAGTAGGAAGAGCATTGTATGCAGGTGATATTACTTCAGCATAGTTAGTACAGCAGCGACTACGACAATGGTCATTCTATGTCCATTGGGCATACTGAACTATACATGGGCTGGCGGCCATCTTGATGGTCAATTCACCTGGTAAACTAAGGAATAAATAAATACCTTTTTTGGGGAGCTTCTGGTTTAATGTAAGATTATAGCTAGTTGAAACAACAACCACATTGTGTTTGTCAGTGTTCTTAACAAGGTTGTATAACTACTACAGTACAGTAAGGCTCTTCTCTGTCTGGTAAATAGTGATTTAACATCACTGATTGGCCACTCGGGCCACTACTTGATTAGAGGTAGAGAATGAAAGCCTTAGTATAGCACTCCTCCAGGTCTTGAGTTGAATAGCCCTGCAGTTCAGCTAACAACAGTAGCTGGACATGGGAGGAGAGGATCCACACAAGCTATTTTAGCATATCTGAGCTAAGCTAACCTAAACCTTTTAAGGCCAGAGTGGATGAGTGCATCTAACAGCAATAGATGATACCTGTATAATGTTACAGCGCAGAGGCACAGAGTGCTCCATCAGCGGTGTGATGACACAGAGAAGTACACCTTTACAAACGGTCTCGTTGCATAAGAGGTGAACACGAAGTTCTGATTAGAGTTTTAGTGGGTGGTCATATTTCTCCAGGTCCTAACAAACATGGGACTAATGGATGATGGTTAGAGAGAAGGAGGCTCTTATTTCTAAATATATACTTAATAGTTGTACCATGACAAGCAGATGCATGCGCGCACACACTCGCACCCTTGTTTTTTCTGTCCTCATTTACTCCTCTCTATAACCTCCTCTAATCTTCCTCTCTCTCTTTCTCCCTCTCTCTCACTCTACTCTCTCGCTCTCTACCTCTCTCTGTGGCTGTCGTGGTTTGCTTCCACACCTGCACGCTGCATATGAGACATGACAAGTGTGAATGATTCAGATGCATTGAGTTGGGCTCCCTCTGCAATGAGGCAGAAACACCAGCCTGCTGGAAAGCAAGACAAATAGAGAGGGATAGAGAGTGAGCTAAACAGAGACAGATTTATAAAGAGAAATTGAAATTGAGAGAGAGCTGGAGAGAGGAAGATTGAGAGAGGGAGATGTCACCCCTGACACTGTTACTGAACTTAATCTGAACTACCCCCCCCTCCCAACTCAACATCTTCCCACCCTCCATCTCACACATGCCCATATCAACCACCAACCCACCAGAGCTGTTAACTAAAGCTATCCTTGAGTAGCACCAAAATAAATACCACCCCCCGCCTTTCCTCATTTAATAAACAAAATAAATCTCTCTCTCCTTCTTTTTATTTTTCTCGCTCCTGCTGTTGCTATGTTTTCCCCGCTGAGAAAGCGAGCTATTGTGTTCTGGTAGGGAGACCCATGCATGCTATGGTGTGTGTGTGTGTGTGTGTGTGCGGTCCTCTGACAAACTGACAGTCTATTAGCGTGATAAGAAGTGACAGCTAGCGACGAGTAGAGCCCTAGCTAGTGCCTGCTTGGCTGACAAGACGGGTCGGGACAGGCCAGGTACACACACAGAGACACACACACACACACACACAGAGAGAGACACACGATGGAAAGAGACAAAAGGCGTTTAACGTGAGTAAAAGATTTAATTAAAAAGTATTCGATACGCCATCACAAACGTCCACACTGTCATAACCAGTTGTGTCAGGTTAGGGCAAATAAGTTCTGACTTGTTCTGCAGGAGTAGACGTGGCTTTCCTTGTTGTCGATCAGAAAGTTAAAACTGATTAAATTATCTGTTGCAGCGTTTGTGTAATTTAAGACGAGGTAATTTAAAGTGCATCAACAACAATATTACATAAACCATCTTGACATGTGTCAACGTAGATTTCATAGCACATTTTGGAACGTTCTACCTTTTGGAAACAACAATTTAGCTTATGATCTATGTTGGAATCATGGGGGATCGCATCCATTGACTGGGAGGGGTCCAATATTTACATGACACCCCTGTGCTGTAAAAAGCACTGCTAGGTGTAATTTAATGTATCCCATGCCTGTTCACTCTGTTGGAATCATGGGAATACTTTTTTACTGGGGGATCCAACATCTTCACTCCTGAACTGTAAATGCACTGCTGGGTGTAGTGTCATTTAGTTTATCCCGGGCTTGTTCGCTCTATATTGAAATCACGGGGAATCACTTCCCAAAGAGATGTTATTAAATGACATCCATTGACTGGAGGGTTCAATATCTCCACAACACTCCTGTGCTGTGAATGCACTGCTTGGTTTAGTGTATCCCAGGCCATTTCAGTACCTTTTCCAATCTCCTCCACTCTGCCCCGCAAGGTCCACACCACAGGGACCGGATCAGGGCTGGTCAGCATTAATGAAGACGAATCATCCGATAAAATCGATCAATGATAGTCACTGTACCAAGAGTCTCGGGAAGGGAGGGAGGGAGGAAGGAAGAGCGGGAGAGAGATGAAGGGAGGGAGGGAGATAAATAGAGGGACATAGTCTAATGGCCTTGAAACAGAAAACAATTTATGGGAAGGAGAGAAAAAGGAAGGAAGGAAGGAAGGAAGGAAGGAAGGAAGGAAGGAAGGAAGGAAGGAAGGAAGGAGAAAGAGAGGGTGTAGAGGTACACAGAGTTGGGGGAGGGAGAAGAAAGGTAGACTAAGAACAAGGAGGGACGACGGAGGAAGAGAAAGGACGCCTCTCACTAACAGTCACCAGTTACATATTGTCTGTAACACTGAGATTTGAGGTATTGCCACTTCGTACTATGTCTATTTACACTTCAGGTATCTTCCAAATGACACTATGATCTCAGGTTTTTTTGCTTTAGCCTGTTTGCAGACCTGTGTTATGGATAAAGTGGAGTTTCTCTGCTGTGCCAAGATTGCACATTAGAGAATAGAATGCACTAGCTGCATCTCTAGTGGTGTAATATGGATTCTCGTTTTTTTGCTAGCTGCTGTTATTGAGACTCTGGTTTCTGTCTCTCTTTCTGAGTTGTGAGGATGAGACGGCAGTCATTTTAGGATCAAAGGTAGTGCTAGACTATTGTCTAAGACGCCTAATCAGAAATCCTGTCAGTGCTCTTCCTGCCTTCCACTGTGTGTGTGTGTGTTTGCGTGTGTGTCCGTGCGTGTTTTGTGTGTGTGTGTGTGTGTGTGTGTGTGTTTGCTTGTGTGTTTTGTGTGCATGTCTGTGTGTGTGTGCTTGGTCTGGGCATGTCTGTTGTCGACACAATATTATTTACACTTTTGAAAACTTTCCATTTCATCTTCTCTCCCCTTGTTTGAGGACGCTGTGTCTTCATACATTAGCAGGATGCATTGAAGTGGTTGACAAGCGACACTAAATGATGATTCCATACTCTGTTAACCTTTTCACACGTATTAACACACTGGTGTGATCATTCTACAGTGGTCTGAGTAGCATACGATCAAACCGGCGTGATTAGAACGTCCAGTTTTGAATGACGCAACAATCAGCATTTGAGCTGGCCACAATGTTTTTTCAGAAACATTTTGTACAAACAGTCCTTACAAAGTTATGTCCAGAATGTGAGCAGTTTATTTTTGGATGCGATGTTCAGAAGTAGCTACAGAATAACACAATCATCCAAACCTGAGAAATGTAGTCCACATTTGTCCTAGCACTAACTGAGGAAAGATTGACATAACACAAGCGGTCATATTTTTGTAACTCTCGGCTGACTGAAACTACAACATGAATTAGCAAATAGCAATTACTACTTATAATTAATCACATCACGGGTGAGCTCACCATTGATCAAAATAACTGAGTAAAACACTTTCTAGAAATCGAAAGTAATCTGACGATGGGTAGTTTGTGCGCGGCGATAATAAGAGGAGACAAGATAAGTTTGGTCTGTTTATAGTATGCATGTTGAAGGGGGTGTGTCTTCTACTATCATCCACTTCCCTTCATTCACTTCCGGAAGTTTACCCGAAAGATGAGTGAACCATTCCTTCACCTCATTATAACATCTTTGGTCTGACAGATTGCGTGACACCCAGAAAACATTGTATAATGTCAACAAACATGGCACCACACATAGCTGGCAAATAGCTTAGCTCATTTATTTTATTTAACCTTTATTTAACTAGGCAAGTCAGTTAATTAAGAACAAATTCTTATTTACAATGACGGCCTAGGAACACTGGGTTAACTGCCTTGTTCAGTGGCAGAATGACAGATTTTTACCTAGTCAGCTCTGGGATTCGATCTAGCAACCTTTCGGTTACTGGCCCAACACTGTAACCACCAGGCTACCTGCTGCCCCGGCAGGTACACTCCATGCAATTATTGAACATTTAAAACTAGATATAAATCAGTACAACCTTCAAAAAGTATTTTACACACATTACAATATATGCAATAATCGGAATGCATTATTTGTCACCAGTAATTGAAAACATGTCAATAAAACTGTAAATACATTATGCTCCATACATACATGTATACATACAAACAGTATGCGCCTACAGTAGAAATGACAACACGATATACAGAAAATAAGGAATTTACTTTGATAATAACTTTGGATGTGTGCGTTCCTATGTGTAAGGAAAACAACAAGGAAGGCAAAGTGAGCACCAGCAAGAAAATGTTCCATTACTTGCAAGACTGAGCAAATATATGCATACTTGATATGTGCAAACATAAGTGAAGTGCGGTGGGCTCTCCTCGAAGAGAGAAGTTTATCTGGCTCAGTAAAGCCTCAAACATAAGTTGTCCGCTACGCAGAAATGTCCTACTTCTATGTGAATTAATGAGGAGGCGGAACACACCTCAATTCAAACTGTTAGAAAATACAACTTGTTAGAAAATAATTTGAAATTGTCAAATTGAAACAGCCTATAGATAATTAGCAGGCAGCGCGTGTTAACTGTCCTGTTACGTTATAATCACATTTTGGAAAGGTGAGTGCATTCTGACATCACGTGCATAAAACAACTCACACTGGGGCGACCGTTAGAGATATTTGAAACTCACATGTAAAAAGGTTAATAGGACTGAAGTTAGAAAGACCTGAGACCTGTGAATAACAGCAGCAACACTAAATATTTGACTCTAAATAGTCAAGCACTGTCAAAACGCTGGGTAAATGTTTGTGCAGGGCTAGGCAACAAACGGCCATTCAATCTGGCCCGCGGGAGATTTAAGTAAAAAAATGTAAAAAACATGCACTCCATGCCATTCTTGAACATCTAAAACTAGATACAAAGTATGTAGACATTATAATGGACTTTTTCAAATAACTGCAATTTTTCTGGCCCGCAAATTGCCTTTGACGAACAAATCCGTCCCAGAAAAATCTGTGCGCCCCTCCGCTGAATTTTGCCCTCGGGCAAAAATGTGTTGCCCACCCCTGGATTAGTGGATAGTCCTGTACTTGCCTTTCTTGCACTAACACGCTCACTTGTCTTTTCTTACTAGCAGGGATTTCCCTGATAGCTGTTTTATTGAGGAAAGTTTACTTGACTGTCATATTTTATTTTAACTTTATTTCAACATGGAGTCCCATTGAGACAAAGGTCTCTATCCTGCATTTTACAATTACACACAATTGACAAAAGACTAAAATACATACACACAAGAAAAACAACCACATTCCTCAGCAGAGGGGGTGCGACAAAACTAAAAGCATTTTTTCCTAAGTCTGGAGCAAAATATGAAATTTGTGGATGTCTTACCTTAGTTGAATGCACAGACTCTAAGTCATTTTGAATAAGAGCTTCTGCAAAAATATCAAAATGTAATTGTAATATCAGTCAGTTGAACAATTTGTTGTTGAACATTTACAAACGGTGTGTAAGGGACTCTGACAAAGTGTCATCCAGTGTTGGTTACAGGTGGTCGCTGTAACCATTCATTGCCACCATTCATTTTTATAGCTTACTTTAGTTGTAAAAAGAATGTGGAACACGGGACGAGCGTAGCCACAATGTGGCTAATTAGATACGTGAGATGTCTTCCATTGAAACAAGCCGTTCAGGTGCAAATTGTCTTGTTAGCGTAATTTGCCAGATCGCTAGCAAAACCACGGCTCATCTAAGCGGAAAAACAAGAGAGGACAAAAGAGAGGGAATGGAGTGTAAAAGAGGTGTAATTAGCATTTTTTTTACTACATACAGAGAAAGAAAAATAACAGTATAGGTAAAAACCCTACACCTGTCTGGAATTTGTCACCACCAGAGGAGGGTTTCTGTTTCCCTGGAAACAAGGAATGAGGCATTCTAGTTTGAAAACTTTTACAAACCCCCCTGCACCCCACCCCTCTCCATCTTCCCTTTCTCCCCAAATAATTTAGTAACTAAAGATGCTTGAGATGTGTGTACATAGGCCTACCTCGAATGTCTGTGTGAATGTTTCATTGCACCCAATGGATTATTCACACACAATCTGAGATATCTGTTAGTAGCTACGATAGAACTTCCAGAAAACATTTTGTTGCATGGCAATAAAATTACTCAAGGTAAGAAACATCCACATTAACAATTAGGATTCAGCCCATAGACACAGACAAAGAAGGTCCCAACACTGAAGACCACTATACATGGATGACTGGGTCCTTGGGTCTCCCGGCTGACTCATGACCTCTCACACTATAGTAGATAGAATACTGCTTCTTTGATCAGGGCAGCGAACCTGCAGACAAGGGTTGTCTGGGTCTGGGCCATGAACATCTAACACAGATCCAGGGCCAGTAACTGGCTAACCCTATTCTGCACCCAACTGAATTATTGTCTAACCCTGTGTTCCCTACAAAACAATAGAAATGCACATGTAAACACAGGTTGCATCCCAAATGGCACTGCTTTTGACCAGGGCCCTTATGTAAGGAATAGGGTGCCATTTATGATGCGCACACATTTACAACTCCACCTTTTGCTTTAGTAAAACTGAGGGAGTTGGAGCTAGTATGCAGTCGATAGAGACTGGAGAGAGAGAGGGGCGATAGAGAATACAATTACAAGCAATTTCTGCACAGGGCTTTCAAAACAACAAAGAAAAGATGCAGAGGTGAGTGGGGGTGTGTATCGCTTTGTGTGTGTTTGTGCATATGTATGCAGGTAAAGATTGGCATGTTCACCCGTCTCTGCCTCTATACATATTAAACAGTGACCAACACACCAAGCCGCGCACATGCATACAAACACGCCAAGCACAATCACCAGTGAGAGGCCAAAGACTGGGTGCAGAGCCCTGTTGAGCTACTGTATATTACCACCCTAACAGTAGGGCAACGGGCCCCGGGTTTGAACACAACGTTGAAATAGTGTTGGATCAACATCAGTCCTACCCAGTACCCGCCACACGCAGGCTTGGCGGGACGGAGAGACCATAATTTACTTATACATTGACAAAACACCCCATTTGCATACAAATATGTCACATTTGCATAGCAACAGTGGTGCTGGAATGGAATTTACATGTGAGACATAGAGACCCGGGGAGAAGTCTTCACGTGCAACGTCGGCCATGTGTTAATACTTAATGTAACTGTCCTCGCTGCTTTTGGGTCGGCATGGCATCGGCTGGTTGTCTGTCAACTGCAAAGCTGTAATGAAGGACAGTCATTCGAATTCTCTCCATCTCTCATTTGAATTCTCACTGTTTCTTCCCCACATCCAAAAGCTATAAGCTTGAGCCCGACCCATCATTGTTTCTCTTTCCTTCAACCAACTGGTACATCTCTCTCGCTTTTTCTCTCTCAATCTCTTTCTCCATCTCTCACTTTCACTTTCTCTCTCGCTTTTTCTCTCTCAATCTCTCTTTCTCCATCTCTCACTTTCACTTTCTCTCTCCTCTTTTTCTTTAACTCACTCTATATTCCCCCCATCCCTCCTGTTCAACCACATTAATCTCTCCTCCCCTCTCTCTTTCTATTAGGTGCCAACCTTTTATTTAGCTACTCAAGTCACTGATTTAATTTCTTATTTTCCCTTCTAACATTCTCCCATTTCAATCGGACTCTCTGAACACATTGTACCATTGCTTATCGTCTTCCCTCCCACGTTCACCAGATATCACATTATCGGTGACTCTGCCTTTGGAGCATTGACTCATGGTCTCTCTGACTCTCAGTCTACGTCCCAAATGGCACCCTATTCCCTACTTAGTGCACTACTTTTGACCAGAGCCATATGGGCCCTGGTAAAAAGTAGTAGACTCTATAGCAAGGGTGGGCAATTCCAGTCTGCGAGGGCCTGATTGGTGTCACAGTTTTGCTCCAGCTAACATACCTGACTCCAATAATCACCTAATCATGATCTTCAGTTTAGAATGCAATTTGATTAATCAGCAGTGTTTGCTAGGGATGGAGAAAAAGTATGAAACCAATCAGGCCCTTGAGGACTGGAGTTGCCCACTCGGGTGCCATTTGAAACACACCCTCAGTTAGTATGGACTCACAGACCCTGACAGTCTCTGACTATGACGGGATCCTATTCAGAATGCTAAATTGCCTCGGTGTACAACACAATGAAAGCCTGGTTCCATTGAGAAAGGCCACCAGTGGCCCTGGGCGGGCGTTAACATTATCACAAATATAAACCTTCTCTAACTACGGTAATAGAAGAGTCAGAATGGGGAGTACTTTTGTACTCCTTAATATGTGGAGTACTGAGGGAGAATGATTAGCATTTTCATGATTCAACAAGGGAGATTGAGGGGCTTTTGGATTGAGTGATGATGAGTTGGAATATGGCTGCATCTTCTGGTGTGTAGAGTGTGGTGCTGTGTTTGAAGCGACTGTCATTGATTTGTCAATGCTGATGGTATTGTATTGCTTCAGGTCTTGTTAAGGTATATTCTTGTACATTTTTAGATACTATTGAAGTTTATGGCCATGTACTTGACATTTTACAATATTCTGACACAGGCACGTTCACCCGTGTAGACAGGCACACACACACACACACACACACCAACTAATTGTTTTTCCCTCTCCCAGGTAAAGTTGTTGATTATCGAGAACAGCTTGGGCCTTCGGAAGAAGGCCAGGTGGAGAGATTTTAGACCCTGGGCAAGGAGCACTTGGCCTACTATTGGATATATATAGTGCTCAAAAAAATAAAGGGAACACTTAAACAACACATCCTAGATCTGAATGAAAGAAATAATCTTATTAAATACTTTTTTCTTTACATAGTTGAATGTGCTGACAACAAAATCACACAAAAATAATCAATGGAAATCCAATGTATCAACCCATGGAGGTCTGGATTTGGAGTCACACTCAAAATTAAAGTGGAAAACCACACTACAGGCTGATCCAACTTTGATGTAATGTCCTTAAAACAAGTCAAAATGAGGCTCAGTAGTGTGTGTGGCCTCCATGTGCCTGTATGACCTCCCTACAACGCCTGGGCATGCTCCTGATGAGGTGGCGGATGGTCTCCTGAGGGATCTCCTCCCAGACCTGGACTAAAGCATCCGCCAACTCCTGGACAGTCTGTGGTGCAACGTGGCGTACCTAATGGCAGTCAGGCTACCTCTGGCGAGCACATGGAGGGCTATGCGGCCCCCCAAAGAAATGCCACCCCACACCATGACTGACCCACCGCCAAACCGGTCATGCTGGAGGATGTTGCAGGCAGCAGAACGTTCTCCACGGCGTCTCCAGACTCTGTCACGTCTGTCACGTGCTCAGTGTGAACCTGCTTTCTTCTGTGAAGAGCACAGGGCGCCAGTGGCGAATTTGCCAATCTTGGTGTTCTCTGGCAAATGCCAAATGTCCTGCACTGTGTTGGGCTGTAAGCACAACCCCCACCTGTGGATGTCGGGCCCTCATACCACCCTCATGGAGTCTGTTTCTGACCGTTTGAGCAGACACATGCACATTTGTGGCCTGCTGGAGGTCATTTTGCAGGGCTCTGGCAGTGCTTCTCCTGCTCCTCCTTGCACAAAGGCGGAGGTAGCGGTCCTGCAGTTGGGTTGTTGCCCTCCTACGGCCTCCTCCATGTCTCCTGATGTACTGGCCTGTCTCCTGGTAGTGCCTCCATGCTCTGGACATTACGCTGACAGACACAGCAAACCTTCTTGCCACACCTCGCATTGATGTGCCATCCTGGATGAGCTGCACTACCTGAGCCACTTGTGTGGGTTGTATAGACTCCGTCTCATGCTACCACTAGAGTGAAAGCACCGCCAGCATTCAAAAGTGACCAAAACATCAGCCAGGAAGCATAGGAACTGAGAAGTGGTCTGTGGTCCCCACCTGCAAAACCACTCCTTTATTGGGGGTGTATTGCTAATTGCCTATAATTTCCACCTGTTGTCTATTCCATTTGCACAACAGCATGTGAAATTTATTGTCAATCAGTGTTGCTTCCTAAGTGGACAGTTTGATTTCACAGAAGTGTGATTGACTTGGAGTTACATTGTGTTGTTTAAGTGTTCCCTTTATTTTTTGGAGCAGTGTATATATCTTTTTAAATAATTTTAAATATTAGATGTCAGTATCATAGCTAATTCCTCTCCCAATTTTCAAATAGTCTGTCTGGAGAGAGAGAGCAAGAGGGAGACATAGAAAGAGATAGAAACAGAGAGGTATAAAAGATAAATATATTTTCCTTTACTATTTTTCCCTAACCCTACTACCCCTCACCTAATTGGAGTAAACTAATGGACAACAACACTTATGCTTCTACTTCCAGTTATATACTGTACCGGTCAAAAGTGTAGACACACCTACTCATTCAAGGGTTTTCTTTATTTTTTAAATATTTTCTACATTGTAGAATAATAGTGAAGACATCAAAACTATGAAATAACACATATGGAATCATGTAGTAACCAAAAAAGTGTTAAACAATTCAAAATATATTTTATATTTGAGATTCTTCACATAGCCACCCTTTGCCTTGATGACAGCTTTGCACATTCTTGGCATTCTCTCAACCACTTTCAACTGAATGCTTTTCCAACAGTCTTGAAGGAGTTCCAACATATGCTGAGCACTTGTTGGCTGCTTTTCCTTCAGTCTGCGGTCCAACTCATCCCAAACCATCTCAATTGGATTGAGGTCGGGTGATTGTAGAGGCCAGGTCATCTCATGTAGCACTCCATCACTCTCCTTCTTGGTCAAATACCCTTTACACAACCTGGAGGTGTGTTGGGTCATTGTCCTGTTGAAAACAAATGATAGTCCCACTAAGCGCAACCAGATGGGATTCCGTATCGCTGCAGAATGCTGTGGTAGCCATGCTGTGGTAGCCATGCTGGTTAAATTCGTCACAGACAGTGACACCAGCAAATCACCATCACACCACCTCCTCCATGTTTCACAGGGGGAGCCACACATGCGGAGATCATCCTTTCACCAACTCTCCGTCTCACAAAGACATGGTGGTTGGAGCCAAAAATCTCAGACCAAAGGACAGATTTCCACCTGTCTAATGTCCATTGCTTGTGTTTCTTGGCACAAGCAAGTCTCTTCTTCTTATTGGCGTCCTTTAGTAGTGGTTTCTTTGCAGAAATTTGACCATGAAGGCCTGCTTCATGCAGTCTCCTCTGAACAGTTGATGTTGATTTGTCTGTTGCTTGAACTTTGTGAAGCATTTATTTGGGCTACAATTTCTGAGGCTGGTAACTCTAATGAACTTATCCTCTGCAGCAGAGTTAACTCTGGATGAGAAATATATTAGATAATACATGGACAGATAAGGGACTACTCCCTATAGAGACATCAGTGGACTGGGCATATATGGGTGTGTGGCAGTGGTTGTGAGACTGGGCCGTAGGTATAGAGGACATTTAACGGTACAAAGATCAAGAAGATTATTCCTAATTTAGCCTGTAGTGTCTGATGATTAGGAGTCTTTTATTAGTCAGATGGGATGTGTGAGTGTAACACATTGGGATGTGTGAAAATTACTCCTCAGCCTGAAGTGTCCCCACTTGCGCAGGTGAATACCTAGCTTTTTGAGTGGCGCCGACTGGTAAGATGCTTCAGGAGGGCGGTCACATGTCCCGAGTTCGTCTAATTTACCCATTTCCATCTGGCTTTTGGGGTTTTTTAATTTGAAAGATTAAATTTTTTAAATTGTAGCTGCAGAGTTTTAAAACAGCTTATCACTCGAATATCATTGCTTTAAATCAGTGCACGCACGACCACTTTCTTGCTGTCTTTCTCTCTCCAGCAACTCCATTTAAATTGCGTCCAAAATAGATAATCCTATTCTAGATTTATATATATATACAGGGCTATATATACAGGGCTATATATACAGGGCTATATACACTGCTCAAAAAAAGAAAGGGAACACTTAAACAACACAATGTAACTCCAAGTCAATCACACTTCTGTGAAATCAAACTGTCCACTTAGGAAGCAACACTGATTGACAATACATTTTACATGCTGTTGTGCAAATGGAATAGACAACAGGTGGAAATTATAGGCAATAAGCAAGACACCCCCAATAAAGGACTGGTTCTGCAGGTGGAGACCACAGACCACTTCTCAGTTCCTATGCTTCCTGGCTGATGTTTTGGTCACTTTTGAATGCTGGCGGTGCTTTCACTCTAGTGGTAGCATAAGACGGAGTCTACAACCCACACAAGTGGCTCATGTAATGCAGCTCATCCAGGATGGCACATCAATGCGAGCTGTGACAAGAAGGTTTGCTGTGTCTGTCAGCGTAGTGTCCAGAGCATGGAGGCGCTACCAGGAGACAGGCCAGTACATCAGGAGACGTGGAGGAGGCCGTAGGAGGGCAACAACCCAGGAGCAGGACCGCTACCTCCGCCTTTGTGCAAGGAGGAGCAGGAGGAGCACTGTCAGAGCCCTGCAAAATGACCTCCAGCAGGCCACAAATGTGCATGTGTCTGCTCAAACGGTCAGAAACAGACTCCATGAGGGTGGTATGACGGCCCGACGTCCACAGGTGGGGGTTGTGCTTACAGCCCAACACCGTGCAGGACTTTTGGTATTTGCCAGAGAACACCAAGATTGGCAAATTCGCCACTGGCGCCCTGTGCTCTTCACAGATGAAAGCAGGTTCACACTGAGCACGTGACAGATGTGACAGAGTCTGGAGACGCCGTGGAGAACGTTCTGCTGCCTGCAACATCCTCCAGCATGACCGGTTTTGCGGTGGGTCAGTCATGGTGTGGGGTGGCATTTCTTTGGGGGGCCGCACAGCCCTCCATGTGCTCGCCAGAGGTAGCCTGACTGCCATTAGGTACTGAGATGAGATCCTCAGACCCCTTGTGAGACCATATGCTGGTGCGGTTGGCCCTGGGTTCCTCCTAATGCAAGACAATGCTAGACCTCATGTGGCTGGAGTGTGTCAGCAGTTCCTGCAAGAGGAAGGCATTGATGCTATGGACTGGCCCGCCTGTTCCACAGACCTGAATCCAATTGAGCACATCTGGGACATCATGTCTCGCTCCATCCACCAACGCCACGTTGCACCACAGACTGTCCAGGAGTTGGCGGATGCTTTAGTCCAGGTCTGGGAGGAGATCCCTCAGGAGACCATCCGCCACCTCATCAGGAGCATGCCCAGGCGTTGTAGGGAGGTCATACAGGCATGTGGAGGCTACACACACTACTGAGCCTCATTTTTACTTGTTTTAAGGACATTACATCAAAGTTGGATCAGCCTGTAGTGTGGTTTTCCACTTTAATTTTGAGTGTGACTCCAAATCCAGACCTCCATGGGTTGATAAATTGGATTTCCTATGATTATTTTTGTGTGATTTTGTTGTCATCACATTCAACTATGTGCTCGGTAATATATTCAATGCAGTATTAGCCTTACATTTAGCCAATTAATGATGGGTTATGCATAATAAGCTTCTAACTTATAGCCTCTGTCTCTTGCCCAATATGCAATCACCTTTGCTCATAGCCGTCATCACATTAATGATAGTCACAACAGTATGTTGTTGAGAAAAACCCTTAGTGAGTGGGTTTTGTCTCAAGGTTTGCAAATGTAGCATTGATGTGGAGAATGGTGCATGTTCAGTCATGGCATTAGTACCACATGTAGTTCGGTTGACACCAAGTGGCAATGTTTTCATGGCGTTTGGAGGGTATAGCACATGGTGGCTACTGAAAGACTACATTTCCCTCAATGCAAAAGGTGGACATAAAGCGTTGTGAAACCCAGCCATTGCTCATCTACGAGACACACACTGTTTGCTGAGATATTAGGTTGGTGTCATTTGTCTACTACACTCTCTCACAGCCACATACGCTCTCATCGGGTCTTGTATGGATCTTGGTCTACGGGCTCACACGGTTTGATCTGCCAAGGGATATCCAAGCCCCCCTACACACACCTTCACTTCCCCTGCTTATCTCCTTTCCCTCTAAGCATCTTTCAGAGCAGCCGGAGAAGAAGGACATCAAAGGCATATCGGCAATCACTAAGCCCCCCCCCCGTTCCGTTAAAGTTTCTCCTTCTTTAACTAATTACAGCACCTCGCCTTATCCTAGGGACCCTAGTGATCTCTGTCTCTCCCCCATCTCTTCTCTTCCTTTCCCTCCAGCCATCTATCGATCAGACTCTCCGTCAACCGCCGGAGTAAACTTTTCCGCTCGCCTCTTTTTTAACCCCCGCCATCTTTGCGATTCCCAGTAGCGCCCTGATGAGCAGTGTCAGTGAGCAGAAGCCTGATTACAAGAACGTTAGCAGAGATGCTAATTAGTTCTCGACTGGAGAAGGAAATCATTAAGGAGAACTGTAGGAGCCCAGGGGGGAACTCAGGTTTTCAGTGGGAGGGGTGTTGCTGTTGCTTGCTTGTTGTACACCAGTGCATCTGAGGGTGGAAAGTTTTGCTCGACATATTCAAATGAGTCGGTGAAGATCCAGCACAAATAAAAAATATGAATATGAAGTCATGGCAATATTAGTGTTTGTTTCTTTCTATAATGAAAACAAAAAGTTCTGCTAAAGATACATCGTAGCATCCCTTTGATTTTCCCGCTACCTGGATCAGTTTGCCATTGAACTAATTCATGTATTTATCTCTTTCTCCCTCCATCATGCTTGCTGATGTTCATGGATCTGTCTACGTAGGTAAGTCAACCATGATTATTTTTTTTTTCCCTACACGTACAAAAGCTTTGCTGCTGGCAATTATTGTTTCTGTGATCACCCCAGTACCTATATATATATATATATATATATACACATACACATACACATACACATACACACACATATACACACACACACACACACCAGTAATAGCATTAATATCTATTTTGCACTCAGGTGAATGGACCTACCTGCAGTGTTACACCTCACTGCCAAGTGAGAGCAACATATGGCTCATAACAAAGAAGAGATTTGTTGTTGCATATTAAATTTGACAGATTGTGTTTGCACTGCTGCAGGAGTGTGTGTGGTGTATTTAGAATGCATGGAGAAAACCATTTATCACTTAGAGAGACAGTGAATGCTGTTGGCTGTGCATGTGAAAGAGGTTCCATACGTAGAAGTGATTTGTGTGTGTGCACTGCATACGAGTGTGTGTGTCTATGCTTCTGTGTATGCGCATGCTCACTGTGGTGTGTGTGCACATGTATTTATGTATGTATGCGCTGTGTGTGTGTGTGTGTACAGTGCACATGAGTGTGTCCATAATGTGTATGTGCGTGTGTTCATGTGTATGGGTGTGTTTCTTCACACTATCGCTCGCATTAGAAAAGCGTGTTGAGATTCGACATCAACTGCTCTACTGTGGCTTTCCTGCATGTGTGATAGAAAGTAGTAAATGTTAGAAGGTAGTTCAATGTTACGGCCTCCATTGTGTTTTTTACTTCGCTGTAATACAACTTAACATTTTAATGCCCAAAGCTGTAGATTATATTGTACACTGGGCTCATTGACCCCTTAGGCCTGGGCTTGGAGTGATCATTCAAGAAGAAAAAATGTAAGTGTGTTTTTTAGGAGAGAAACTTCCTTCTTTCCCCCATCTCATCTCATGAAATGTTCCTTGGAACTAGGCCGAGCACCATTTAGGTCTCGCATTCTCTCACTCTGGCTACCATTTCAAGGCTATCATTAGTCTTAGAAGCACATTGGTTATTTTTCCTAACATACACAGGGTAATGTTGTCTGCTATGTGGCCATGGGAAAATGACATTCCTTCTGCAACAGTGCTGTGCGGAACATACCCTGCTAATAACACCAATCAGTTAGCTCGGCACCGACAGCACTTGCAGCACCAGGCTCTCTTATTGGGCCATAATATGCTTGGCTGTTCCAAAGCCGTTTGTTGTCGGTCACCAGATGAAGTCCAAAAAGTACCTGGATGATCATCAAGACTCTTGGAAGAATGTTCTATGGACAGATGATTCAAAAGTAAAACTTTTTGTACGACACGGGTCCCATAATGCCTGGTGAAAACCAAACCCTGCATTTCACAGTAAGAACCTCTTAAAACAACGGTCCAGCATGGTAGTGGTAATGTGAGGGATTAGGGATAGTTTGCTGCCTCAGGACCTAGACGACATGCCTTACTTAATAGAAGGAGCCATGAATTCTGCTTTATATCAGAGAATTCTACAGGAGAATGTCAGGCCATCCGTCTGTGAGCTTATGCTGAAGCACAGCTGTGTCATGCAGCAAGACAATGATCCAAAACACACAATCAAGTCTACATGAAAATGGCTAAAAAGCGACACATTACAAGTTTTGGAATGGCCTAGTAAAAGTCCAGACCTAATGTTGTGGCAGGACTTGAAAAAAGGAGTTTATGCTTGAAAACCTACAAATGTCGCTGAGTTAAATCAGTTCTGCATGTACGAATTGGCCAAAATTCCTCCAACATGATGTGAGAGACTGATCATCAACTACAGGAAGCATTTGTTTGCAGTTATTGCAGCTAAAGGGTGGCACAAATAGTTGAGTGTAAGAGGGCAATTAACTTTTTCACATGGGAATTGGGTGTTGCATCATTTTTGTTAATTAAATAAATCACATAAGTATCAACTTAGGTTCCCTTTATCTAATATTAGGTTTTAGTTGAAGATCTGATAACATTCACTGTCAAAAATATGTAAAAATAGAGAAAATCAGAAGGTGGCAAATACTTTTTCATGGCACTGTACATAATTAGATCCAGAAGCCATTATGAACTCACTGAGAGGACCATTCTGATTCTACTGGTTATTTTCTAGACAGGTTTAAGTACCTGTCTATTAGAGATGGGCTACAATACAATGCCTCTACTGTAGTTAGTCATCCAAGACATCCTTCTCCATCAGTCTCTTTTAATACCTTGTTTAAACGCAGCCACCCTAATATCACCTGCAACCAGGCTGAGCTGCAAATGGTACCCTATTCCCTTCATAGTGCACTACTTTTGACCAGGGCCGATAGGGAGATCCATATGGGGAATAGGGGGCCATTTGGGACGCATCCCTCCCAAGTCTCGCACCAACCTTTAGAATTTATACTTTTCCAGTGTAATGCTTTTCTCCGGGAGTTTGAAAGGTTACCTTTTACACCCAAAGATCGCACATTACCACGCTAAGTGCTTTTTTTACGGCCTCCCCACCATCGCCCAAGCTTAAACCTGCCCACCGATATATTAAAAGCCTTTTTCTAAGTAGTAGGGTGTTTTAAGGATGCGTCCGTAACTACCTCTCCTTTCTCTCTGACATCTCTGTCAGTGTTTTATCCCATGTATTTTTTCCGAACACTTGTCTCATCTTTTTAGTGTTAATATCATGTTTTTGTGAATGCATTAAACGCCAATGTGCTCTTGTAAAGAGTGCTTATTGCACCTTTTGATATCCAATATTACGAAGGAATGGAATCGGGTTGTGCTTGGTGTTTGACGTCGGTGGTTTGGCAGTCGTCCCTCTTCTTAGATTGAAGCTCATCTTGGCTCTCGTCTCATATTCATCTCGTACTGATGGAGATGTTGGCAGACAGAGGGTGGAAGATTACAAAGTATCCTTGTATGCCTTGATTATGCGATGAAAGCACTGGCTCAATCACAGAGTCAGCTTCTGCTGGAAATGAACAGGGTTGTGTCCCAAATGACACCCTATTCCCTATGTAGTGCACTACTTTTGACCAGGGCCTATACGGCTCTGGTCAAAAGTAGTGCAATTAAAGGGAATAGGGTGCCATTTGGGACACAACCCTGTTCATTTCCAGCAGAAGCTGGCTCTGTGTGATTGAGCCATTTGGGAAGCAAACCGAAGAAGAGGGAGAAAATATAGCAACAGTGTCTGGAGAAGCAGCCGGTTTGATCCCACTGTTTATGAATCAGTGATGAGACCAAATGTAGCCATGATCAAAACCAGCAGTCGTTCTATGAATCAATGATGAGTGTGAGTGATTGTTGTTGTGCCTGGATATAGAATCAACCAAGCACACACAACCCAGTGTCTTTTCTACCACCTGAAAATCAGTGTACAACCAGAAAATGACAACTTTATGACCAGAAAATGATTATACCAACCAAAAAACAACGTCTTCATGATGACCCATGATACGTTTTGCCTACTGGGAATCACTGTTTTTAACCAGGTAGCCTATGACAAAAAATGTAATCACAATTCAGGGTCCCAGAGGATCCACTAGTACAGTATATCCATAACTGGCCTCATGCTTTCTCATTACGAGATGAAGGTTACTGACAAGCTACGGTGCATCTGCTTTTGAGGCCACACACACACACACACACACACACACACACACACACACACACACACACACACACACACACAGCAGGAAGCCATTTACCGCTCCCCTGTTCCTCGTTCCCCAGGTACATTATTGATTGACTACTCGGTTGGAGTGTCATCCTCTCCCGTGCTGTTCTCTGTACGGTTTTCTCCAGCTTCGGTGAAGGTCGGTGAGTCTGACACTTCAAAAAGAAAGATAACTTTGCTCATATTCTCTACAGCAAACAGCAGGGTAAAGATTGTGAATCAAAGGGGAAAGATTTTATCAGCTGTTCACACTACCCATATTGGTCTGAGAATCGCAAAAACGAGAAGGTTGAGAAATGTACCATGAAATAGCCACGGGGGGCGGGGGGGGGGGGGGTTACGGGGTGTGAGAGCAGTGGGTAGGTGTTGGGTTGAATCGGTTTTGTTGCATTGACAGCGCCATTGAAGGCTACTTATTGATCTGCTATCAATGTGCAGGTGAGTGGTAGATAAGCTGACCGACAGGCCCAGATAAACTGTTGTCGTTTCCGACAGCTGCGGGGGAGGACGAAGGACGGGGGAGGACGCCACAAAGTCACGTCTGCCCAAAGTCGTCGCTGTTCTAGTCGGACAAAAGCAACATTGTCTCTCCACAGTAACTTCCCTCAGACAGTAAGAGAGGACTCACCTCATTCCCTTGGCTACCAACACTGCAATTGGAGCCTAGATCAAATTAGCCATCATCCACGTCAAGCTAAATGTATTTTCCCTGACAGGACCATATCAATCAATTGATACATTTTTATTTGATAAAGCAATGGCGGTGTCAGGTGGAGTTGTAAATGTAATGGATGGGAAATCTATGCCAACAAAGAAATATAGGCGATGTGAAACGTAGGCTAAGTTAATTTAGAGCTGTGTTCCATTTTGAAGTTCTATTTATATTCATCAATAAAATGAATAGCTTTCCATGTTAGTCATGATTTTTGATTAGAGACTATGACAAAGTTCAAGGGTGTCACCCTGAACAACTTCTCCAATCATCTGGGTTGTTGTAACATAACATTATTTATTGAAGACATATTGTACTTTTGCGTTGTTTAAGGATGACAGTAATTAAGCCTGTTTCGAACGTGTGAGGCTGACAATGCTAATCCAAAATGGCTGCCTAAAACAAAAAAATAAAAGGCAAATTTAGGACTTCAAACATCTGACTCCAGCTTACCTCTGACCTGTGAATACACTGGGAAGAAAAAACTATAATGGCTGCTACACTACTACAGCACAACTAACACAGCTAAGCTTTGCCACAGGCTTAGAAAACAAAGGCAATACGGCAAACTCTGTTCTCGGCTGTGAAACTTCACAAAGCTGTAAATGGCCATTATATCATAAATAATGGATAGTACTTCAGCCAACCAGTTAGCCGGTCCCTCTGGTGCCGACTCTCCCCGGAGGCTAATGGTAATGGCTTAACGGACTCGCGCAGCCGAACGAGCTCCGAAGCGCTCTAGCTCGCTTTTTTTTGCCGTCCTTCTCAGCTTGGTTGTTCTCAGATCTGTGGACACCCTTGCTCGGAGGACTTTATCGTAGCAGTGATGTGTTTTCTCTTGCTCTCTTTCACTTTTCTCTCTCTCTCAATTTCTCGCAGAGGAGCAAGGAGGCCTTCTTTGAAAGGGAAAAGGAGATATTATGCAGCTAGTCACACTTCCAGACTATGTTAACTCATCTGCAGTGGGATTTCTCTCTCGCTCATTCTGTCTGTCTGTCTGTTGGGAACGCTAGCCACTCACCCAGGCTGACAAGAAAATGAGAGAAGAAAGGAGGGCTCAAAGTGATGAAAAAGAGAGGGAATGAGTGCAAGGAGAGGGAAAGAGGGAAAGAGGAGGTCATAGGAAGGAGATGTGAAGAGATTTACCCCAGCGGGCAAGCAGCTTTGGCCGGTCTTATGTGGCCTCCTTTTTCTCCCATCATCCAGGGTCCCATTTCCTTAGGCGGATGTAGTAGCATAATGCTATCCTCTGGTTGTATCCCAAATGGCACCCTGTTCACTATAAAGTGCTCTACATTTGACCAGCACCCTATGGGCCCTGATAAAAGTAGTTCACTATATTGGGAATATGGTGCCATATGGGATGCACCTTCTTTCTCCCTGCTTTTCCTCCTCCATCTCGGCTCTGGTGGTTCAGGCATCTTGGGAGGTAGATTGTGTAATAAATAGTTTCTCCTTTACAATGCTGATTTAAATATTTTGAATTAATTTGCATTGTTATGTTGGGAAAAAAGATATGGAAACGGCTATTCTTTCCTTCACAAATCATATATCATACATATTGCAGTTTCTTGCCATTCTCGGGCCATCAGTTTATGCTTACTGGTTGGCTGTCCCTGTCGCCACACACTCACGCAGGCACACGCATACATGCACACACACACAATCACATGCACACATACACACACAACCTACCCATCGTCAGTGGAACCAGAGTGAAGGGCATGTGCTCCCTCTCCCTCCCCCTGGCTGCTCATGGCTGGGTTATTGATGGCCCTTCACAGGAGCAGTGATAGGATCAGCCCTCGCTTCATCACAGGACAGGGGACCTGCTGCTACTGCTGCTGCCGTGGCTGAATCCCCATTTCATCAGTACTACAGCACACACACAAACGTATGCACACAGGCATACACACACAGAAACATACAGTATCTACTTATATTTCCCACACAACTCACACCCAAATGTAATCTTGTTTTCACACACACATTTTATCTAGTTTTTCCCCCCCAAAAGAATCAGCAATCTCAAGACCATATGTTTTCTCTCTACTCAAATGCGGCATTCAGGTACCAGCAATATGATTTGTTCCAACGTTGTATCTCTTGGCAATTCACTCTCACTGTCCTTTTTTACCACTCTGAATGCTGCAGAATATGGATTTGTTTGACATTGTCAAGAAATACAATCAGGGTTTCCATTAGCTGGCAATTGCTCGCTTTTGACCCCAGCTTTTTTTTTTCTTCCGATAAATAAAACTGTTGCCAGCCAAAATGACTGGGAGAAAAAAAATCCCATTGCAAAATAATGCTTTTAATTCATTGATGGAAATACCAGATGATTGAAATACTTTTGACCATCATGCTTGTTGGTCTATAGGTTCATTTGCATAATTAAATTAAATTGGCCTGTTTGTATTTTCATTAGTCATCCTGTTACCTTATTTATCCAACACAACTATCACGCACACAGCATACAGAGCCTATTTTGAATGGGATTTCTTCTGCGGCTCCTCAGCTGGTTGCTGCTGGACTAAAACATGAGCTTTTATAAGCTCATTCATTGCATACCACTTCTAAATGCAGTTGCGTGATAAAAACAGTTTTGGCGCACAATTAAAAATACCTGTTTTTATTTCTCAAACCATTCAAGTGCAGGCAACACGCTATCAACGCGTCTCCCACCACTTTACAATGTGAGCTGTAGGCAGTATACATTTAGAAAATATCCTTTTTTTTTCTTGTCTTTTTTTTTACCCCTTTTTCTCCCAAATTGGTAGTGACAGTCTTGTCCCATCGCTTCAACTCCTATACGGACTCGGGAGAGGCGAAGGTCGAGAGCCATGCGTCCTCCGAAACACGACCCTGCCAAGCTGCACTGCTTCTTGACACACTGCTCGCTTAACCCAGAAACCAACTGCACCAATGTGTCGGAGGAAACACTTTATAACTAGCGTTTGAAGTCACCTTGCATGCGCCTGGCCCGCCACAAGGAGTTGCTAGAGCGTGATGGGACAAGGACATCCTGGCTGGCCAACCCCTCCCCTGACCCGGACAACACTGGGCCAATTGTGCACTGCCTCATGGGTCTCCTGGTCGCGGCAAGCTGCGACACAGCCTGGGATCAAACCCGGGTCTGTAGTGACCGCTGCGCCACTCGGGAGGCCCGAAAATGTAGTTGTTTGAAATCTGAATGTTTTATTTCATATTATGAGGCATGTTGTACCGTTCTTCAGAGTAGCCTATAGACAAACATAAGGCAATTATTTTATAGACTTCATAGGCGGTGCGAGTTTGAAGTTTGGGGAAGGTTGCAATTTATCTTATAATTTCTACTGTTCTGCATGCCAGTTATGATTTTCATATGTGCATTTTCATGGAACAGTTTAATTTCAATAATAACATTTTAGTTTCTCAAAATCATTCTCATGTGGTCTGAATTAAAATGATAAAAATCTAACATTTGAAAGTCAACTATTGCGATATCACCAACCTCTGCCATATGGACACATTGATACATTGTGATCCATTGGCGGCTAAAGAAATGAGCGAATGGAACTCATAGCTTATAGGCCAATGCAGCAGTAGGCCTATACTGCTGCATTGCTCATTCACACTAAGGATTGGTGATTATCGAGAGGGCGAGAGATTGTTGGAAAGATTTTTCAAATTATAGTTTTATTATACACTGAACAAAAGTTTAAACGCAACATGTAAAGTGATTCATGAGCTGAAATAAAATATTCCAGAATGTTCCATACGCACTAAAAGCTTATTTCTCTCAGATCTTGTGCACAAATTTGTTTACATTCTTGTTAGTGAACATTTCTCATTTGCCAAGATAATCCATCCACCTGACTGGTGTGGCATATCAAGAA
This sequence comes from Salmo trutta, assembly GCF_901001165.1. NCBI lineage: Eukaryota > Metazoa > Chordata > Actinopteri > Salmoniformes > Salmonidae > Salmo > Salmo trutta. Next base: position 39,881,362 of record NC_042962.1, read on the forward strand.
GCTGATTAAACAGCATGATCATTATACAGGTGCACCTTGTGCTGAGGACAATGCCAAAGAATTCTCAAGTTTTATGGAGCATGCAGTTGTCCACCTGGGCTGTTGCCAGAGAATTGAATGTTCATTTCTCTACCATAAGCCACTTCCAATGTCGTTTTAGAGAATTTGGCAGTACGTCCAACCGGCCTCACAACCGCAGACCACGTGTAACCATGCCAGCCCAGGACCTCCACATCTCTCTTCTTCACCTGCGGGATCGTCTGGGACCAGCCACCCGGACAGCTGATGAAACAGAGTATTTCTGTCTGTAATAAAGACCTTTTGTGGGGAAAAACAAATTCTGATTGGCAGGGCTTGGCTCCCAAGTGGGTGGGCATTGCTCCCAAGTGGGCGGCCATATGCCCTCACAGGCCCATCCATAGCTGCGCCCCTGCCCAGTCATGTGAAATCCATAGATTAGGGCCTAATACATTTCAATTGACTGATTTCAGCACAATCACCGTTCGTCGGGAGCTTCATGAAATGGGTTTCCATGGCCGAGCAGCCGTACACAAGCCTGAGATCACCATGCGCAATGACAATTATTTTGGAATGAGATGTTCCACGAGCAGGTGTCCACATATTTTTGTAGTGTATGTAATGGGGAATTGATAAACATATTTTATCAAAGGGCAAACAATTCAGACAATGAAACAATGAATGCGCAAGAATTGGCGGGAGACAGCTGAGCCATTCTGGAGAGAGCCTCGCTTATAACTTCGCCACACACCCCTTCCCTTCTTCTTGTCAACATTTTAAATTACACTCAAGACACATCTTCACACAGTTTTTTAGAAGCTTTTCACTGACTGCTGCAACTCAATCAGTTAGGCCTATTGCCACCCGTGCTGCTGTGTCATTTATGTCCTGTTCTATTGGTTTTTATATTAACTTTCTTTCGTTGTTCAGAAGCCAAAGGCACACACCTGGTCATATCAGCAACCCATCCTAGTTGTTGCATCTTTAGATTCCCCCTCTTTTTAAGTTTCTAAGAGAGATTCCTCATCTCTGTCACATATGGAAACACTTTCAGGTACTCTGTTTAGAATGGTGTTTTCCCACAAATTGCATTTTGCCAGATGTTTGAAAATGCCGTTTTTAATTGGCTGCTTCATTACATGAGTTGCATGTTCTATTAAGATGCATTACCATAATCTAAATGTTATTTATGTCATTCTGATATTCATGGGTGTACACCCTAATTGGCTATGCACCCAATGCATATGGGTCTGCGGTAAATCTTGCAAATGGCCGGTACATTTTCCGAACAGAACTCCTGTTGACAATGTACATACCATACTTTCTTACCACTTGTATACACTTGTATACAACCTAAAGTATACAACCCAAATCTCTCTCTCTCTCTCGCGCACACACACACACACACACACACACACACACACACACATACAATGAGTGTGTAATGGAAGCATCGACCCACAGCACAGCCCTTCCAAATGCTCTACCTCCTGGAGCAGAAGCTCATCGCCAGGGTCATCACTGGGATGTGTCCCAAATGGTACCCTATTCATTTATACAGTGCTTTTGGTAAGAAGTAGTACATTTATATGGAATAGGGTGCCATTTTAGGACACACAACATTGATTTGTTTTGGAAACTCGTTAATACTGTAATTTCTGTCTTTAGTCTAATTACCATACACTTCCATATGTATGATGAAGATCCCCATATATCATCATCATCGTAAATGCTCACGACTTCAGCTAGCGTAGTAGCTAGCGTAGCACAGCACATAGAGCTAATGCACATTAGCGTCGGGAGGGATGGAGACGCGGAGGGAGACATAGTCACGGGAAGTAGGGGTGCTGAGGATGCTGTAGCACCACCTGAAAAATCGGAATAAAAAAATATATTTAAAAAAATATAAATCACAAATGTAGTACACTGGGCCTTTACTAGAGGGCTCCTGAGTAGCGTAGCGGTCTGAGGCACTGCATCTTAGTGCTAGAGGTGTCACTACAGACCCTGGTTGGATTCCAGTCTGTATCACAACCGGCTGTGATTCCCATAGGGTAGCGCACAATTGGCCCAGCATTGTCCGGGTTAGGGTTTGGCTGGGGTAGGCCGTCATTGTAAATAAGAATTTGACTTGCCTAGTTAAATAAAGGTAAAATATATACTGGTATTAGTAGACAGATATAGATTTTAACCGATATAGCAGAAATAAATAAAATATTAATCTCTGCTTTGGCAAAAAAGGTAGTTTTATAATTAAGAACAGTATTTTGCAGGAGTCAATAGTTGGAACTGTAAGAGTTATTGCCCTGTCCCTTTCTCTGCGATTTGTTATTCTAATGGAAGCCAGAAAGAACAATACCCTGACATTTTACATCAAAAGGTGCAAAGTTATGGGCAACCACATCAAATTAAATATTTTTCTTGATCAAAATTTGACATGGAAAACAAAACATTTTTGTGCAGTACTTATTTACCATTCTTACAGACCACTTAATGTAAATGTACATTACTGTATTGTACATAGGCTGGTCATTTAGGTTTGTACCTGCAGACTTTCCATCACCATGAAGGAAAGCAATACAGTAATTAAGTACATTGAGACATGGTAGAGGTTGTGGGGTCGATTCCCATGGGGGACCAGTGTGAAAAAATATGAACATGTATGCACACACATCTGTAAATTGCTCTGGATAACAGTGTCTACAAAAATGGAAAAGGAATGAACAGACCATTTTTCTCACAGAAATAAGTTGCACTTGCAAAGTATTTAAATAACTGGAAAACATATATCATATATCAAGCAAGTATTTTTATATTATATTCCAGGTATTATCAGATTAACTGTTTGGTACAGATTCTTATAAGATTCAAGTTACAAATGCTGGTAACCCCCCCCCCCCCCTTCCCCCCCTCCCCTTGTTGGCAAAATTAGATTAAATGTTTGCCCCTCGTCCATCTCTTCCTCTCGTGCACTCTATCTCTCGATTAACAAATTAGTTGTGTTATAAATCAAATAACCCCAGGGTCTATCTGGAATTTAAAGGTGTGAGTTATGAAGATACGTTCACCTTCGACCCTTGGGATGTCATTTGACCTTCGCTGCTCACCATAAAATGGACGTTGGCAACTTCCTGTTGTCCTTTGAGCGAGCTGATTGTTGACTGCTTGCTGGATGCCAAAACTATAGAGCTTTGAAGGCTCTGTCTGTATGCATGATTTGGGGTCACTTAGAAATATCATTGTTTTTGAAAGAAAAGCAAAAAATGGTACATTAAAATAACATCAAATTGATCAGAAATACAGTGTAGACATTGTTAATGGAATATCTACATAGGTGTACAGAGGCACATTATTAGCAGCCATCACTCCTATGTTCCAATGGCACGTTGTTAGCTAATCCAAGTTTATCATTTTAAAAGGCTAATTGATCATTAGAAAAACCTTTTTAAATTATGTTAGCACAGCTGTAAACGTTTGTTCTGATTAAAGAAGCAATACAACTGGCCGCCTTTAGACTAGTTGAGTACCTGGAGCATCAGCATTTGTGGGTTCGATTACAGGCTCAAAATGGCCAGAAATAAAGACCTTTCTTCTGAAACTCATCAGTCTATTCTTGTTCTGAGAAATGAAGGCTAAACCATGCGAGAAATTGCCAAGAAACTGAAGATCTGGTACAATGCTGTGTACTACTCCCTTCACAGAACAGTGTATACTGGCTCTAACCAGAATAGAAAGAGGAGTGGGAGGCCCCGGTGCACAACTGAGCAAGAGGACAAGTACGTTAGAGTGTCTAGTTTGAGAAACAAATGCCTCACAAGTCCTCAACTGGCAGCTTCATTAGTTAGTAAATCCACTATAATTGAGAATTTCAATAAGCATTTCTCTACGGCTGGCCATGCTTTCCACCTGGCTACCCCTATCCCGGTCAACTGCCCGGCACCCTCCACAGCAAACCGCCAATGCCCCCACCATTTCTCCTTCACCCAAATCCAGACAGCTGATGTTCTGAAAGAGCTGCAAAATCTGGACCCATACAAATCATCCGGGCTAGACAATCTGGACCCTCTCTTTCTAAAATGATCTGCCGAAATTTTTGCAACCCCTATTACTAGCCTGTTCAACCTCTCTTTCGTGTCGTCTGAGATTCCCAAAGATTGGAAAGCTGCCGCGGTCATCCCCCTCTTCAAAGGGGGTGACACTCTAGACCCAAACTGCTACAGACCTATATCTAACCTACCCTATCTTTCTAAGGTCTTTAAATGCCAAGTTAACAAACAGATTACCGACCATTTCGAATCCCACCGTACCTTCTCCGCTATGCAATCTTGTTTTCAGAGCTGGTCATGGGTGCACCTCAGCCATGCTCAAGGTCCTAAACGACATCATAACCGCCATCGATAAGAGACATTACTGTGCAGCCGTATTCATCGACCTGGCCAAGGCTCTCGACTGTCAATCACCACATTCTTATTGGCAGACTCGACAGCCTTGGTTCCTCAAATGATTGCCTTGCCTGGTTTACCAACTACTTCTCTGATAGAGTTCAGTGTGTCAAATCGGAGGGCACAAATCGGAGGGCACAGACCTCTGGCAGTCTCTATGGGTGTGCCACAGGGTTCAATTCTCGGGCCGACTCTCTTCTCTGTATACATCAATGATGTTGCTCTTGCTGCTGGTGATTCTATGATCCACCTCTACGCAGACGACACCATTCTGGATACTTCTGTCCCCTCTTTGGACACTGTGTTAACTAACCTCCATACGAGCTTCAATGCCATACAACTCTCCTTCCGTGGCCTCCAACTGCTCTTAAACGCAAGTAAAACTAAATGCATGCTATTCAGTCTTTCACTGCCCGCACCTGCTCGCCCGTCCAGCATCACTACTCTGGACGGCTCTGACTTAGAATACGTGGACAACTACAAATACCTGGGTGTCTGGTTAGACTGTAAACTCTCCTTCCAGACTCACATTAAGCATCTCCAATCCAAAATTAAATCTAGAATCGAATTGCTATGCTTTATCTTGGCCAGGTCGCAGTTGCAAATGAGAACTTGTTCTCAACTAGCCTACCTGATTAAATAAAGGTGAAATAAAATAAAAATGCATTTTCATGGAAAACAAGAACATTTCTAAGTGACTACAAACTTTTAACAGTATTGTACCTATTTTAAAGAGCTTTAGATACTAGAGAATGTATTTCAAACAATGTTTGTATATTTTGACCAATATGGTTGGATGGCTTATTCCTTCAATGTTTAATTCCCTCTGGGGTAAAATAGCATTGACCAATGCAAAAGACGCAAACACTTAGTAAATTTGCCTCAAACTTTTATGAAGCCCAAAAACATGTTTCTCTCACCCTCTCCATCCTATTCCTTCAGTGGTCAAAATGTTCACATGTGTATCCACCCAAGTCCAGGATACCCACAGTGATAGGGCAGTGAGCCAAGCTACTGTTTGTAACTGTGTATTTGTTGGCTGCTATTTAGTGTATATGACTAGTGTATATGACAGCCTGACTGCTGGTTAGAGGGAAATGAAGATGCCAAGCTAGGGCATCCACCTGTACCTTTCTCTCATCCTTTCACCCATTCTGATCATCCTGTCTTTTCTCTTGGCGATGACAGGATGGCCTTGAGCGAGCACTCCCTCCATTGCCCGCCTTCAGTTTACTCTCAGCTAGGCCTTGCACCTTGTAACTTTCTCTCCTCCTTTCACTCATTTTGTTCATCCTTTCACTCTGGTTGTTTAACCCTGCCTTGGGCCTTTTTGTAGGCAACAATATGGAGATGTTTGGGGGTGTGTATGCATTTTTCTATCATAATTTCAACCGATAACTCGCCTCCTCCAATAATTTTGTTCATCCCTTCTCTTATCTTGTCTCACCCTGCCTTGGGCATTGACATCATTTTGTTGCTAACAATACGGGGATGAATATGATATAGGTCTACACTCGGGTTGAATTGAGATGTTTGTGTGAATACTTTCTTTTCTATTATCCATTGAAAGGGAAATCTCAATTCCTCCAGTGTCACAACAAAAAGTCTTATTCTATTGTATGTGGGTGGCATTGAATGAGCATGAGTCTCGATGCATGCCTTCTCAAAGATCAGCCCAAGCACCTTCGGATTAGATCCATAACAAAACATGTACAACATAAGAAAATAACAATGTTACGAGTTGAATAATTCATTTTGGTGAGACTGGATGCTTTGACATGGACAGATGGAGAGGAGATGTATTCAAAGCCTTGGAACGCATTACCAGACACAGTAGTTATTTAAATGCACCCCAACGATCTGACGGGAGGTAGTTGTCGACTCTTACACACACACACACGCAAGCGCACGCACGCACAGCCAAATGCTAACAACGGAACATGACTCCTTTGACACAAACAGAAGGTGCTGTTTTTCAGAATACAAACATTCCTCCCTTCAACAAACAACAGAAGGTCACTGGCGGTATAAGCAGGAAGAGCCTCACTTGACCTTGGAATGTGCCACGTAGCAAAGATCAAATAATGTTATTTGTCACATGCGCCGAATACAACAGGTGTACGGATAAGAATAAGAAATAAAAGTAACAAGTAATTAAAGAGCAGCAGTAAAATAACAATAGCGAGACTATTCAGGGGGGTACCAGTACAGAGTCAATGTGCAGGGGCACCGGTTAGTTGAGGTAATTTGTACATGTAGGTAAATTTAGTAAAGTGACTATGCATAGATGGTAACAACAGAGAGTAGCAGCGGTCTAAAAGAGGGGGGCAATGCAAATAGTCTGAGTAGCCATTTGATTAGATGTTCAGGAGTCTTATGGCTTGGGGGTAGAAGCTGTTAAGAAGCCTTTTGGTGCTGGACTTGGCGCTCCGGTACCGCTTGCCATGTGGTAGCAGAGAGAACATTCTATGACTAGGGTGGCTGGAGTCTTTGACAATATTTAGGGCCTTCCTCTGACACCGCCTGGTATAGAGGTCCTGGATGGCAGGAAGCTTGGCCCCGATAATGTACTGGGCCGTACGCACTACCCTCTGTAGTGCCTTGTGGTCGGAGGCCGAGCAGTTGCCATAGCAGGCAGTGATGCAACCAGTCAGGATGCTCTCGATGCTGCAGCTGTAGAACCTTTTGAGGATCTGAGGACCCATGCCAAATCTTTTCAGTCTCCTGAGGGGGAATAGGTTTTGTCGTGCCCTCTTCACAACTCTCGTTGGCTGGCCTTTGCTTCATATTGGTCGCCAAATCCACTGGCTCCAGGTAATCGATAGGTCTTTGCTAGGTAAAGCCCCACCTTATCTCAGCTCACTGGTCACCATAGCAACACCCACCCGTAGCACGCGCTCCAGCAGGTATATTTCATTGGTCATCCCGAAAGCCAACTCCTCCTTTTGGCTGCCTTTCCTTCCAGTTCTCTGCTGCCAATGACTGGAACGAATTGCAAAAATCACTGAAGCTGGAGACTTATATCTCCCTCACTATCTTCAAGCATCAGCTGTCAGAGCAGCTCACCGTTCACTGCACCTGTACACAGTCCATCTGTAAATAGCCCACCCAACTACCTCATCCCCATATTGTTATTTATTTTTGCTCTTTTGCACCCCAAGTATCTCTACATCATCATCTGTACATCTATCACTCCAGTGTTAATACTAAATTGTAATTATTTTGCCACTATGGCCTATTTATTGCCTTACCTCCCTAATCTTACTACATTTGCACACACTGTATATATCTTTTTCTATTGTTATTGCCTGTATGTTTGTTTATTCCATGTGTAACTCTGTGTTGTTTTTGTTGCGCTACTTTGCTTTATCTTGGCCAGGTCGCAGTTGTAAATGAGAACTTGTTCTCAACTGGCCTACCTGGTTAAATAAAGGTGAAATAAAATAAAAATAAGATGTACTGTAGTACAACATCCAGGTTTCAAACAATTAAGTATATATTTTCAAAACGCATACTACTTCCAGCTCATTGCAAAATGGTGTTTGACGCTCTGAATCCTGCCTAGTTGCCTATTTGCACCTGAATGGGAACCACGCTTCAATAACAGAGAAATAAAAATAGTTGCTCTTTTTAATCGTGGCCATAGTTGTTTTTACACTTGATTTCATGTACAATTGTTGCTCAATGATTCGGCTTTTAAAGCACGTTTCACTCTAGCAGCAACAAACAGCTGTTTGAGCTGTATCACCTCTCGTGCTACATCGACTGGTATTTCAATCAATGAATAGGCTAAACTCCATTATTTTGCAATGGGATTTTTAATTAGTTTGGGTGCCAATTTTCACAACTTTTCATTTTTTTTATAGGCCAAAAGCCGGCTATTACCAGCTAACAGAAACTCTGGTGTGTTTGTGTGTGTGTCTAGTCCCAGTGATAGACAGCTCCTGGCAGGCCCCCCAGGCGATGAGTCTTAAATACAGCGCTGTGAGCCAAAGAGGAGTCCTACTGCCTAGGGCTATGCCAGCTGCTGCACTGATACTCGCCGCAGGTGTGTGTGTGTGTACTATATGTGCGTGTGTGTGTGTGTGTGTGTGTGTGTGTGTGTGTGTGTGTGTGTGTGTACTATATGTGCGTCTGTATGTCTCAGAGAAAGAGAGAAAGAAAAGAGGGAGTTCAGACTGTTTACTTTTAATTATGTCGTTTTTTTTGTTCTGCGACTCATTCAGCCACAAACAAATGTTCAGATAGCTACATTGGTTGGGAGCTATTGTCTCCGGTTTGAATTAAATTCCTGCTATTATGGATAATTAGCGAGCACTTTTGCTGTCTGCTTTCATTTTGCATTAATTTACACCTGAGTCAATTGGAGGGGTTCAAGTGGTGCTGTTCTACCCGAGCACAACTGCTGAATCTCTCCCACTCCACTCCCACCCAGAATCAGTATTGGGTTTACCTAGAGACCGTCAACGTGTTTCAGGGGATCAGTTTGAGCAGGGCGAGGCACAGAATTTTTCATCTTGATCACATTATGAATAGTTATTTGGGGTGCAAGGTGTTTTGTGAAATCACTGATTCTGCGCAGTCAGACTGCAATGTAGTCGATCTCAAACGCGATCCATGGTTAGGTACTGAAGTTGATCCTGAATCACTTGATATGAGAGAGAAACTTTGCGTTTAAGGGGATTGGCCTGCGAAAAGTGCTGGGTAGAATTACTGCTGTACATCACCTTGCATCCTAAACAACTACTCATTTCAATAACATCTGTGCATTGCCTTGCCTAAGGTGATCCCTTAGAACATGCTGTTCATGTAGCCTGTAGTGAGAGGTGTTAGTCTGTACCAGTGTTGGGAACCTAGCCCTAAGAACGGTGCACAGATGAATTAGGATCGTACTTAAGACTTTACTGGATTGGACAGTTGGTCTCAGGTAGTGGGAGACTTTTGTCTCCACTAGTGTTGAGTCTATAGCACTGTCACTGCAACTTACCACCTCCATTCAAGTCAAACGCCATTCCCTTTTTCCTTCGGTTCCTGTAAACACCACCTGACTGGCCAGAGCCCCTGACGACACCCGGCGATGTAAACAGTGTCTCCTTGCCACGGGCGGGATTTAATTATCTGTCCTGTGATTGGATGTAAGAGAATCATTAGAGAAGGGACAGAGTAGCGCAGGCTGTGGTTAGCACATATCAGCAGTCCCACGACAAGCAGTCAGCACACATCTTCGACACGCCCACACACACAAACAGTGGAAGATGATGGCTCTGCATCACGTTTGCTCACCCATGTCCTACTCCTGCTGGGTTTTGACATGCGTGTGAGGGTGCGTGCACATATGTGTCTGTAATGCATACCCAGCTGTGTAGCAGATGTGTAATTTTTTGTGTTTGTACTCGGAAGAATTAAGGCGTTTTAAAAGTTACACTCCCACTCATCCTTAACGCTTGACTCCCTTGGCCCAAGCAGCACATCCAACATCTGCCACTGCAGGCTGAATATGTGTCCCAAATGGCACCTTATTCCCTACATAGTGCACACATTTTGGCCTGAGACCTATGGGCCCTGGACAAAAGCAGGGCACTGCATATTGAATAGGGTGACACATTTGGTGATGCAGCCTAAGTCATGGAAATTCCACTCAACAACAACCTTGCTTATAGTACTGGAGCTGGAGGCCAACATCACACATCATTAAGGCTATGGTGTGCATTGTTTTCACACTACCATGATCCCAAAGGATGCTTCATTGTGTGCGTCAGCCAAAGTAGCACATTTCTAGTGTGTGTGTGTGTGTATTTTTGCATGTGTGGCCAGTAGTGCTGTCACGATACCCACATTTTGACTTCCATACCAGGTTTAGTATCACAATTCTCAATACCATCACAATACTTACTACCAAAACAATACCACTGCAGAAGAATAAGCCATATTAACATAGGCACAGAATGACACTTGATCTAGACAGAAACTCAGCTACTGCTCTGTTCAATTGTTGGGCATCTTTTGAGTTCAATATCATTTACATTTGACATTTTTCAGATACAGCCATAAATGCTTTAATGAATCAATTATACCTCATACAATCAATTTTACTTTGGTTAAAAACAATCTAACTACATAGCTGCATAATGGTAATAATGTTTTTGAATGGTAAACCTCTGCTGATTAAACTGGGTTAATCAAGAGATTGCCAAGGCCTATTCACAATACAGGTGAATGCATATTCAATAGGAGTGTGTGCATGCATTGAGTTATTGCGCTTGTTTTGGCTGATTTCATGGGGCTGCAGATTAGTCTTCCATTTTGGAATCATTTTATTATACAGATCAACAACATTTGCATAGAAGTAGCTTACTTTAACAGTAATGACATACTGTAATTCACAAGGCAAGAGGGAGGCAATAGATAATTTTTGGGAGAGAGATTGATTAAGTGATTAAATAAAGTTTTTTGGTGGCTTTGAAATCAGCAATTTTTCATTATGATTTGCATATTATTACAAAGTACCAGAGGGTAGTGATTTGATAACTTCAGCTGTAAGCTACCAAGAAAAGCTAGCCTACAAAGCTGGAAGCTACCGGTATCATCTTCATTGTAAAGTGTTCCTATGATGCAGTCCAGACTCCCAGTGGAGGCTAAGTGGAGCAGGCAAGGTGCTTTCATGCTATAAGGGGGATATCGGCTGCGCTGATAGACAGAGTTGATCAGTGAGACACATTTGACAGAAGTACCGAAGGTCACAAAAGTTCTAGTACCGTTTTTCATGTTCTAGTATTGAAAAAGTACAGAAATTTCGGGATATTGTGCAACACTAGTGGCCAGTGGTGGTGGCTATGATAATAACACACTCCTCAAGCTTGGAGCAGTTGTGGCTCTCTTCTACCTGGAATTGACCCAAGTCATTGCAAAATGTGAGGTAGAGGCCCTATGCACAGCAGGAAAACTGAGTACCTCAAATTCATAGACAGAGATATGGATGCAAGGACGGACCATCCCATGACAAAATGTTACTTTTAACCATATTTTTTGACTGTACAGTTTGTTTACTTTTACTGTTTTCAAACATTGGAGTAAAACAAGCTTATATTTTGGGTTCTGATAGGATGCAAAAGTGAAACGAAGCTCACGAGACATTTATAAGTTATATTCTCCAAGAATCAATGGGTACATATTAATGTATAAGTACAAAAATGTATGTTGTATTTTCAGTGTGCAGAATATAAAATTACCTACTCCATGTCACAGGTATCATTTATTCAATGTCGATCCTTTTCCTATACCGCCAGCCCTCTCTTTCTAACTGTGTGCCCTAAGTCACACCCTTTTTGTACATAGAGTAGTGCACTATGTGCCCTGGTGAAAAGTAGTGCTCTATATAGGGAAAAGGAGGCCATTTGGGACACAGACAAAAAGAGCCAGTCTGCTAGTGCTGTTTGAATATCTGCTCGTGTCTGATTTTAAATGAATGTGTGGGGCTGCAGAGTCATAGTCTGAGACTTTTTGTTTCCTGAAACCTATTTCTAATCATGGCATGTCTCCCAAATTGCACTCTATTCCCTATGTAGGGAATAGGGTGTCATCTGGGATGCAACCGTGGGTTTTACCTCGGTGGTTATATAGTGGTTATGTACAGTATCCTGTCTCCCCCAGGACTATCTAGCTAGTGTATGTGCGCGCTACGGACCATCCCCACTGAACTAATTGGGCCCTCTCTGTGGACGCAGAGGCTAAATCACACACACACACTCACAAATATATATATATACATACATACATACATACATACATACATACATACATACATACATACATACATACATACATACATACATACATACATACATACATACATACATACATACATACACACACACACACACACACACACACACACACACACATACTCCCTATGGTGATTAGTGGGATGAAGCGGGTGTGCCATGTGTGTGGACAGAGACCTCGGTCCTCCTCCATTTTGCTAATTGCTGCGGTATTGGATACAATTCGAATTACGACCCGTGATAGGGAGGAGGGAGTGTGTGTGTGTGTGTGCCTGCCTGGCTGTCTACATCTCTCTCTCTTTCTCTCTCTGTCCCTACCTCTTTTATTTTATTTGTAAACATTTTTTACACAGGCCATGCGCACGCACACACACAGAGGGATAATCAGTGATCCAGATTCTGAATCTACAGCCAACCCTATGGCACACTGCTGTGCTCAGACCAGGCCAGATCAACAGATTATTCTCGCAGTGATGTATCTTTTGAAGGGGAAGAGTAGAGATCAGAAATAAAGGATGACAAAGCGAACGCAGAGAGATGAATCAGGCCACTCAATGTGAAAGGAGTATGAAAGAGATGTTCACATCCACCCTCGTCCAAACCGGCATGGCCACCCTACTCTCGCTCTCTCTCTTCCACTCACTCTTTGTCTCACTATCTCTCCATCTCTTTCCTGCCAGCTCTCACTCACTCACTCACTCACTCACTCACTCACTCACTCACTCACTCACTCACTCACTCACTCACTCACTCACTCACTCACTCAAGGGAAGCCGCATCTCATTGACATTTTCGTATGGCCTGCCTGTAATTTTATGTAAGGTTCCCTGTTCTCTGAGCACAAAGCTGTGAAAGCAAACAGAGGGAGAAAAAAATAACAAATTGCTTTTTTTAACTTGCCTGGAAAAGGAGTGCTCTTTAAGTGTATTAAGGCAAAGTACAAACAGTGTCACTAACCTGAGCAGAGGGGTAGGGGACTATGACTAAATCTAATAGAAAAACATAACAATGTGTACGTCCTTAATGGCAGCCTATTCCGTACATAGTGCACTACTTTTGACCAGGGCTCATGTAGGGATTAGGGTGCCATTTTGGATGAGGTCACTGACAGCAGATGATTGATTAGATGCAACAACAAAGAGGGATGGTCATCTTTTTAGTTTTTGTCTGCCCTCACACACACTCACACTCCATGCTTTATAATTATGGCTGTCATAAAGAGCCCTCTGGTGATCAATGGCAACACCTGTCTGGGCGGCAGAACTCCATGTAACGTCCGACATCAGGACCTGGGGGGTGTGTGTCACCACTAATGGAGGAACATGGCCTACAGGACTGTGGTGTGTGTGTGTGTGTGTGTGTGTGTGTGTGTGTGTGTGTGTGTATGAGAGAGGGTGTGTACATGGGTGCGTGCCTCCGTGCCCATGCTTGTGTGTGTGTGTGTGTGTGCGCATGTTCCCTCCGTAGCCCAGTGCAGCCGTGCAGCCCGTCCACAGCTGGCATTCGGCAGATAGAGACAGGTGGCTCAGGTGGCCAACAGAGTCCCAGATGCACACGAACATGTTAGCAAACACGTGTTTTCACTGTACGCATGTACTTTATCACTATTTTCCCCTCAATTTCTGCCATTTGTTTTTTTACTCTTTAGAACAATATCATTTGCAATTTAGTTTCCTGAGAAAGGTGGAGAAATTCTGAAAAAAAAAAACGTTTTTATGCAGAGCCCCTAACATATCTGTTGTGCATGTGTTTTTGCTTATCTTTGTGTGTGTATGTTGTTATGTTTGCTATATAGCCCTCACTGTAGTTATTGTGTGTGCATTTTCAGCTACCATAGTTGATATGGCCAGAGTTTGGTAAAGTTCTTTGAACTCAACAAATGTTTTTGTGTGTGTGTGTGTGTGTCTCTGTCTGTGTTTTTTCTCGTCAGTGTCATTGCTAATGTTACGGACAGATTTAACTGAGTCATGTTGTTGGTATGGCTTCAGTGACAAGCTCTCAAATCATTGATCCAGTTAATAGTAGTATTTTCCTATGGGCTGCTGGTGCAGCTGACTAATGCTGAATTCTGCCCATTTTCACCCCTAGGATAGATATACAGTAAGTGTAATGATAATAGCTTCACATTGTATTCTGATTGGCTTGATGGAAATATTGAAATAAATAATAGATACCTGCACACTGATGAATGACTGGATAATTCATCATTGTCCGGGTATCTTTTCTTGATTCAGTGTATCTTTTGGTAGCAAGCAAATGCAAGTTATTGGATGTGCGTATACTACGTTTAAAACTGGGTGGGGATATTACCATATTGCTTAGCCTTTCCAATAATTTCAGATCTACAGGAGAGCTTAGCTGGTAGGGGCTAGTGGTTGATTTAGATACTGTAATAAAGCAGATGTATGTGTAAGTTATCTGCTCTCCTCTGTTACATCCCCAGCCTGGTGTGAAAGGAGTGTTAACGATGTGCTATGTTAACGATGTGTGATTGCACTCAGCCGCTCCAGACTGCAGCATGGTGTGAAACTGCAGACATTGACTAAGAATGGTCTCCTGGCGCGGCCTGTTACCATCTTACTGAGTCTCAACATTTTGTGTTCCCCACGCTATGTTGTTTCCCTCATTATCATATAGGTTCAGTATGAAGTCTCCCCTATGTACAGATCTAAGATCAGCTTCCCCTCCCCAAATCCTAACCTTAATCATTAGTGGGGGAAATTCCAAACTGAACCACGATCAGCTTCCCTCTACTCCTTATTATTTAGCTAAAACAGGAAGCTTCAAGCCAGTCAGTCACACAGGAAATCAGAAGAGATGCAATGATAGGCATAAAACCAGATGGCTCCAATGGCTCAGAGGAGATTGTATGCAAGGAGTAATGGGAAGAGGATGAGAAAGGAAATGAACATAATTAAGAGTGAATTAAAATGGGACAACTGCAGGAAGAGAGGGAAAAGTCATGTGCTATCGGAGGGAGCAGAATATTTACTTTATCAGAGAGAGAGGAAGAGAACGAAATTGAGTCTGAGCAGGAGAAAAAAGAGCGCAAGAGAGTGGAAAAGAGAGGTAGAGAGAGGCTGCATCGAACCCTGCCTCACAGGCTTTGTCCTTATTTCTCACCCCGTCATTCTAAGCCCCCCCCCCCCGCTGTCGTGCCTGGTTGATAACCTCCACTGACTCCCTAACCCATCCCTGTGTCCGATACCCCCATCCACCTCATATCTACCCATAGAAGGTGGCACCCCCTGCTGGTAGCATACACCCGTCCCCGCTCCACATTACCGTCCAGGTCCAGACCACCTCTCACCAGCTGGATTAAAACTTGTTTTGCCTTCATGTCGCTTTAGTCTTAATGCCGTCTCCCATGGTGGGCCGTTACATTTAAGTGATAGGGGGGAGCGATAAGGGAAAAACAAAAAGTCTTGGCTTCAGCCGGGTTGCAGGGTTAGAATAGAACCAGAGTAGAGTTCAGCCAACCAACAGAGGTACGAAAGGTTGATTGCAGAGTGAGCTTTAAGGGGGGAGTGTGTGCGTGCGTGCGTGTGTGTAGTGTTGCTATGGAGGAACGCAGGCCGTCGTCAATAATTTTGGATGCTTACCCATGCTTGCACAGACTTAAGCCCATACACACAGAGTTTGACTTGTTTTTGTTACACCAAAAGTTTATTCCTTATTTATTTCTTCTAGTACTGCATAAAACACCATTGATCTCCCCCGTGTCTTATTGATACCTCATTCCTTCCCATACTGTTACCCTTATTTTGCCCCCGTTGTTCAACCTTGTTTAAATTCCCTAGGGATGCTACAAAAAAAACGTCACATTCTTCCCTTTGTCCTTGAGTGAAGTGTTTTAATTCAGATTTTCTGTCTACTTCTGGTATATCATCTTCTTCATGCGCAGATGAATCGATTATTACCAGTGACAGATGCTTCCCGTGCTGTCACGGGGGAAGACTCTGACCTTTTATCTATTTTTATCTCCAATAAGAATCCCGTCTTTCGACGCAACTTTCGCATGTAACATGCCTTTTGATCTTTCGTAATTAACGTTAACTGAAGCGGCACATTTGATCGGCTGCCGTGTTTTTACTTCGGCTTGAAATACGCCTTGAAATACTGTCAACCTGTAGTGAACAGAGGTACATAGCAATAGTGAAAGCGGCAAATAGTGGTAAGCCTATTTCCAACAACCAAATGGAATGTTCTGGTAACATTCACTTAACATATTTTGGTTTGCTAGCTATCCTCTCTATCTGTAGCAATGGTGAAGCAGCAAACAGTGTTGTGTCTCTGGCGCCTTTCCCACAACCTAATGGAACGTTCTGAGAACCTTCACATAATCTATTTTTGGTTTGCTGGGTAGTCTCTCTCATTAGTACCTTTACCAGAACCTAATATAACGTTCTGGAAACATTCACATAATCTATTTTTTGTTTACCCCATAGCTTCTCTAGCAGGCTATATGATTTATATTGGCTGTTGATGAAATATAAATACATCAGAAGAGGAGACTTGGGGATGGTCTGGGAGATGAGACATTTGTAACTATCACTGCCCTGATGTAGTATATCTAGGAGTTCAAGAGGTGAGCCACTTCATACATTATCTATATCTAGATATGATATAGTATCTTCAGTCCGGGAATGTAGGTTTTGGGGTATTTTATATATAGGCCCGACAGCAGAGTCTTCCCTTTTTCTCCTCAGAATTAAGTTGGTTTAGTCTTCTTCCTAGCAAAACGGTTGTTTTTCAGAATGGATGTTTAACCAAAGTCCTGGCTTTTTGTGGAAGCCATGGGATTTTGGGGAAGATTAAAGTTGTGAACTTCGGTGTTCTGGCTATATTCCCCAATCTGGCCCTCACGGTATTGTAGCCATTTAATCCTCCCCATGTTCAATTTGGCAAAATATGTCTTCACTAATTCAGTGATAGCTGATGTGGAGTGAGTGTTATAGTACAAAACGGCAGCAAATGTTGATACTAGAGAAGCACAGTATACCCTACATGCAATGCATTATCATGATGCCTATCATCATTGTCTTTACATTCTGTCCCACTTTCTCCCTTTCACTCTCCTCTCATTTCGTCATTCTACTTTTCACTCTCCACCCTCTCCCTCTCCTTATCTCTCTTTCATCCTGCTCATCCCTCTACCGGAGGAGGAACAGTACAGTGTCCTTCACCAGTCTCAGTGGAAATATGCGGGGGAGCAGCCACCCTGCATCATACCAAAAATGTCTGTCTCTCTCTGTGTGTCTTTCTCTCTCTGTGTGTCTCTCTGTGTGTGTCTCTGTGTCTGTCTGTCTCTGTGTCTGTCTCTGTCTCTGTGTCTGTCTCTGTCTCTGTGTCTGTCTGTCTCTGTGTCTGTCTGTCTCTGTGTCTGTCTGTCTGTGTGTCTCTGTCTGTCTGTCTGTCTGTGTCTGTCCTGTCTGTCTGTCTGTCTGTCTGTCTGTCTGTCTGTCTGTCTGTCTGTGTCTCTCTCTGTCTGTCTGTGTCTCTCTCTGTCTGTCTGTGTCTCTCTCTGTCTGTCTGTGTCTCTCTCTGTCTGTCTCTCTTGAGCCGATTTAAGCCTCTCGCTCACTTGCTTTTTTCTTTCTCTGTATTATGTGTGTCTCTGTCTCGGTGTCTGTCTCGGTGTCTATGTGTCTCTCTGTGTGTGTCTGTCTGTGTCTGCCTGTTTGTGTCTATGTGTCAGTATTTGTGTCTGTGTGTCTCTCTGTCTGTCTCTCTCTCTCTGTTTCTCCTGAGCAGATTATCCTGAGCAGCCTCTTGTTCGCTCACTTGCTTTTTTTCTTTCTCTGTATTATGTGGCAGCAACAGGATTTCTTAGGCCTAAACCAAGCTCATATCACCACCACCAATCTTGGGCCATAGGGTTGTCATTCAATAAAGATTGGACATGATCCACATACTTTATGTGAATGAATGATAGTATGAGTGACATTAGTAGTAGTACTTGATTGAGCCCAAGGATAAAATAGATTAATTCCCTAGCCTATGTAGGCCTATTGTCATAGGCATTGCACAAATATAAAAATAATATTTTTTTGATTGAATCTTAGTTTTTATATTGTGACATAATGTTTACCATGAAACAATGGCAGCATGGCACTATATATGGTGCCTTTATTGACCTTTTTTTATGAGTGTATGAATTCATTATTTGCTTGTCGGTTGGTTTTTATTGGGCCCAAGCCATGTCTTCCCAGCCCTTGGCTCCTGGCTTGGTCCATGACATTAGCAGCCAAGGTGCCCTGTACTGTATTTTTACTGCTTCCACACGAAACGAAGACAGTCCAGTGACAGAATTGGGATGTGTCCCATATGGCACCCTATTCCTTATAGTGCATTAGGGTTTCTCTCATGGCCTATAATGTGTCATTTGAGATGCAGACATTGTCTCTGTGTCTTAATCTGCTCCTTGATTTAAACTTAGGGGGGTGGTTTTCCACTCCAAGTTCTCCTCAATCACTAGCTCTTAGACTAATGAGTTCTTCCTGGGTTTATTTCATTACTTTTAATGGCTTTGTAATTGTGTGCATTTAAAAAGATTCAGAGCAAAAAAAAATTATTATGGATACATCCTGTCACACACGAACACACACACCCACGAACACTCAAAGAGCACTCCTCTCAGCCATTGTCATTAAGTGAAAGGAGTGATTGGGTGATTTAGATCCAATCAAGAGTAATTCTACTCTCTGTGTGACAGAACTTTAAAGAGCCTGTTTGTGTCCCAAATGGCACCCTATTCCCTATATAGTGCAGTACTTTTGAACAGGGCCCATAGGCCTCTGGTCAAAAGTAGTGCATCATGTAAGGAATAGCGTGCCTTTGGGATGTTACCCCTGTATTTTTCCATCCTTTGTTTTTCCATTCTTCATAACAAAGTGTGACTCAGTCAGCGGCCATTGAAATACATTAACGTAACAAGGTAACCATTTACTTTTATTGAGACAAACAAAGGAATCAAACACTCACAAGCTTTGCTGTTGAGCTGTTACCGTACTTGATATTTATTTTTCTTCGGCCCATTACTCTCTAATGGCACAGGAAAAAAGTTATGATGGTATTGGCCAACAAAGGAATTGCACTGTCACTACCAATAATGATTTGATAGTATACTTAGAATTTAAGTTCATAACAAGAATATACTGAGAATTGAAGAACAAATTTATAAAAAATCGAATCAAATCAAATTGTATATGTCACACACATCTTAGCAGATGTTATTGCGGGTGTAGCGAAATGCTTGTAATTTATTACTCTTAGCTATTTTGTAACATTGTTCACAGTTAAATAACTCATACAATAACTTATTACAGTGGACTCATTTTGAGGTGTAAAAAAATTACCCAGTGAGATGGCCTCAGTTCAATAGACTTTTAAGTTGTTAGACCAGGGCAGCATGACTTGAGATGCATGCAGAGTCTGAACTTTCTCCGAAGTCTCCTGTTGCGCCATTAGACCCATCTCCTATTGCTCCCATTACAGGAACCCAGTTAAACTCCCATCCTGCCTTTTCTTCCTGCTGAGGGAAAGTGAAAGAGGAGAAAGGAAGGACAGGAGATGAGAAAGAGAGGAGATTGCAAGAAAGAGAGAAAGAGAGAGTCTGAGCAGGAGAGAGAAAAAGAGAAGAGAAGAGAAAGAGAAAGACAGAGGGTAAGAGACATAGTGAGTGTCTGAGCAGGAGAGAGTGTGGAAGAGAAAGATTGAAAGTCTAATTACCAAACCAATTTCTCAGAGAGAGAGAAGGAACAAGAGAAAGAGAGGTATTTGGAAAGAAAAGCCACACCTTGCTGTCTAATTAGCCCTCATGGCCTGGTTTCACTCGTTTATAAAGAGGAAAACAGAAGTCTTCCCTCCTTCCTTCATTCCCCTCCTTCCACACGCTTCCACTCACCCCACACAAGGCCTCTGGAGGCCCTCTAATCAAGCTTAATTGGAAATATGGATTTTTCTAAATGAGTCTTTCATGTAATGCTTTAATGTTTGTTTTTTAACTAATTATATTAGAAAGCCCGACCATTCCTGTCAGGGGGGAAAGCTAGGAATATTTCTCTGGAATGTTCCAGATTTAGGCAACAAATCAGAACAACGCCGATGGAATCCCATGGAAAATGTAGTTTTGTTGAACTGAGACAGAGTTGGTTTGGTGAAGGAAGTCAACATCGACTCCCGTTATTGGAATATGAATTGTTGGTTTGATACTGTACTATGAGATCTTGTTGCTGTAAAATAGCGAACTGTGTCTCTAGGTTATTGTGGTTGCTATTTATGTCAGGATAAGACCTAAGATATTGTGTTGATGTTGCATTGAATGTTGTCTTAAAGCGATAGTTTAGTTAAATTACAGATCTATATTTGCTCCCTTACCTTGACAGTAGCCTATGGACAAGGTGAGACAGCAATCCACACTATGGTTTTGTTACTTTAATAAATGTCCATTACTTTGGTAAAACTATCTAATCTTACAGTATCTTGTCCATTTCTATCTCAGCTGCACTCTTCTTTTGTTCTTTCACTCTTCACCTCTCCTCGTCCTCCCACCCCCGGAATGTTAACAGTAAAAGTGGTGGCCCCGAGACTGGTTGCTATAGAAACAGCAATGGTATTTTAGTCCGACAATGAGTGGTTAATTATGGGATGCTGTATGAAAAGCCTTTTTGAATGAAGGGTGGTTGTATCCTTAGAGATAAAATGTGTTTCTATTGCCATAGTTGTGACAGACTTGGTAACCCACGGTAACCTGATTAGTATTTCAGTCAGGACAACACAAACTGTATTGGCCTGGATATTGTCTTTTTATACAGTGCCTTCAGAAAGTATTCACACCCCTTTTCCACATTTTGTTGTGTTACAGCCTGAATTTGAGATGTTGTGTCACTGATCTACACACAATACCCCATAATGTCAAAGTGGAATTTCTCTTGTAGAAAGTTTTAGAAATGCATAAAAAATGAAAAGCTGAAATGTTTGAGTCAATAAGTATTCAACCCCTTTGTTATGGCAAGGCTAAATCATTTCAGGAGTTTAAATGTGCTTAACATGATCAGTTGCATGGACTCATTCTGTGTTCAATAATAGTGGTTAACAATATTTTTTAATGACTTCCCCATCTCTGTATCCCACACATACAATTATCTATAAGGTCCCTCAATTGAGTAGTGCATTTCAAGCACTGCTTCAACCACAAAAACCAGGGAGGTTTTCCAATGCCTCACAAAGAAGGGCACCAATTGGTAGATGTGTAAAAATAAAAAAAAGCACACCCTGAATATCCCTGCATGGTGAAGTTATTCATTACACTTTGGATGGTGTATCAATAAACTTAGTCACTACAAAGATACAGGCGTCCTTCCTAACTCGTTTGCCGGAGAGGAAGGAAACTGCTCATTGATTTCACCATGAGGCCAATGTTGATTTTAAACCAGTTACAAAATGTAATGGTTGTGAAATGAGAACTGAGGATGGATAAACAACATTGTAGCTACTCCACAATACTAACCTAAAAGACAGAGTGAAAATAATGAAGCCTGTACAGAATAAAACATATTCTAAAACATGCATCCTGTTGTCGTGACTTTGGTACCATCAATGCGATGACGGCTATTCATCGAATAATTACATAACACGTTCAATTATCATGCAATTAATTATATAACAATTAATTAAATAGTAATCTGGGGAACCACAGAAAAGTTTATTTAAAACCTCTTTGGGAAAGGTGGGGCTCTGCAATTTCATCCGGTAAAATTGCAGAGCGTGAAATTCAAAATATAAAATATCATAATATTAAACATTCATGAAAATACAAGTGTCATACATCATTTAAAAGCTTAACTTCTTGTTAATCCAGCCGCTTTGTCAGATTTCAAAAAGGCTTCACGGCGAAAGCATACCATGCAATTATTTGAGGACAGCGCCCAGCATACAAAAGCATTAAAAACATTTTCCAAACCAGCAGAGGCGTCACAAAAGTCAGAAATAGCGATAAAATAAATCACTTACCTTTGAAGATCTTCCACTGTTTGCAATCCTAGAAGAAAATCTGGTTCAGTCTGCTTTCCAACAGACACTGGGAGACTAATTCATCTTTCAGCAGTACAATAACCTGAAACACAAGGCCAAATCTACGCTGAGGTTGCTTACCAAGACAACATTGAATGTTCCTGATTGGCATAGCTTGCATTTTGACCCAGAAAGTGATCTTGAATAAGAAAAGGTTGGTGACCACTGCTGTAACAAAATGTGGAATAAGTCAAGGGGTACTTTCTTAAGGCACTGTATATCAGTTAGCTAAACATTGATATTCACAGCAGTTCCTTAATAGTCAAACACTCATTGTTGTGACTAGTTTATAATCTTAAATCTAAAGTAGAAATTAAAAATATCACCTTATCTTAGAATTAATAGATTGATAGATCATAGATTTAATAGAATGATGTTAAAAGGGTGAACTACTTTGAAGGGACATGAAGAGTTGGCTATGCATTTAGCCAATGACAGGCATTCCACATTTAAACCCACCTACATGTGAAAATTGTGACATGAAATCGTTTTTTAGTTTATATGCAAAAACAATAACAAAAAACAAGCAATTTTTCAGTTGTCAGTTTTTCATGTTGCCGATTGCTCAGTTTTAATGCAGAAAATGTATTATCTGCATGGTCCAGTATGGATGAGGAATGACAGAAGGTGTATCAGTGTGTGGAAGTTCAAATGGAGGAAGTTGTATTGAAATTAGCCAGACAGTGCATGATTTCTCTAATATACAACATAATAGAAAACAGCGTATACCTCCACTTCTTTGATACGCATCAGTGAGCATAAGAACTATACGCAATGCCCACTGAAACACCACTGGATGCAAATATAATCCCTGAGATATTGCCATAGTAAAAAATGATAATATTAAATTCCAGCGTACAGGTAATGGGTTCCTCTCGAATCCAGTGTGATTGTGAATTAACCTTTTTCTATTCAACATACATTTTGAGCCAAAAGTCACTATGCTTTGTGTAAATTATTCAGCTATTCTTGGAAGACTAGATTCAATAGCAGAGATGTTGCGTTTATCTTTTTTTGTATTTTGATAATGCTTTTTAAATCAAACTTAAATAGGAGAAGATACAAGTTTAAGCTGCTGAGTGCTTTTCTTGATCCACTTTGAATTTGTCGAAGGTGTGCACTTTCAACATAAACATGTTAACTCTCTCAATTGCTTTCTCCTAACCCCTTGCGACAAGACATATGCATGATTTATAATACAGTGGGAATGATAACATAGATAGCACTTTTTTTATTTAAGCAAACTGTACTTGACTTCCAATATGTGACCTGTATTCCAGTATGTTCTAACAAACCCATCCCAGCAGCATCCAACAAGTGTCCCATTCCCAACATCCTCGAGCAGGCTAATCACCCCATGACTAGACAAGATATCCAAAGTTCTATCACTATTCAGTATTGTGACAGGGTGCCATTAAAGTTCTACCTCTCTTTTTCTTTTTTGTTTTGTTGGTCTTGCGGAGCACTCAAAATCTCATATTATTGTTATTATCATTATTGTGTTTTTATCTCATCTTTGGTCATGGTGCAGTTTTTTTATCATTGGATTTGGAGTCGGGGGCAATTGTCCAAATAAGTAAACTAATGATGAGTTGGAAGATTGGTACATGCTGAACGTGGATAATTAGCCGGTGGACGGTGATCCACAGGGCATTAGGCAAAGTTTCACCCCATGTTAGCGAGTAATTGGAACATTCACTGGGAGAGAGCGGCTTGCTTTGTAGGATTTAGTGTGGTGGCTATTTTAATTGCTCTTTTTCAACTTTATTTTCCGCTTATTCAGCGGTCATCAAACATTATATTCAGGGTATGCTATAACAAATTGCAATTAACAATGGAGATTAAGTGTGTTAGCTAATACTATAGTGCCACTGTTTATCCTGAAATAAGCTATTTACCATTGAATGTGGCTACTCTATGTCTGTCTTTGAGTGTGTTTGTCTAACTTTTAGCTGTATACTCTGCCTGCCTACCTTGGTCAAGTAGCTACAGTTGAAGTCGGAAGTTTACATACACCTTAGCCAAATACATTTAAACTCAGTTTTTCCCAATTCCTGACATTTAATCTGAGTAAAAAATCCCTGTTTTAGGTTCATTTAGGATCACCACTTTATTTTAAGATTGTGAAATTTCAGAATAATAGTAGAGAGAATGATTTATTTCAGCTTTTATTTCTTACATCACATTCCCAGTGGGTCAGACGTTTACATATACTCAATTAGTATTTGGTAGCATTGCCTTTAAATTGTTTAACTTGGGTCAAGCGTTTCGGGAAGCCTTCCACAAGCTTCCCACAATAAGTTGGGTGAATTTTGGCCCATTCCTCCTGACAGAGCTGGTGTAACTGAGTCAGGTCTGTAGGCCTCCTTGCTCGCACACACTTGTTCAGTTCTTCCCACAAATTTTCTATAGGATTGAGGTCAGGGCTTTGAGATGGCCACTCCAATACCTTGACTTTGCTGTCCTTAAGCCATTTTGCCACAACTTTGGAAGTATGCTTGGGGTCAATTTCCATTTGGAAGACCCATTTGCGACCAAGCTTTAACTTCCTGACTGATGTCTTGAGATGTTGCTTCAATATATCCACATAATTTTTCTCCCTCATGATGCCATCTATTTTGTGAAGTGCACCAGTTATTCCTGCAGCAAAGCACCCCCACAACATGATGCTGCCATCCCGTGCTTCACGTTTGGGATGGTGTTCTTCGGCTTGCAAGCCTCCTTTTCCCTCCAAACATAACGATGGTCATCATGGCCAAACAGTTCCATTTTTGTTTCATCAGACCAGAGGACATTTCTCCAAAAAGTACGGTCTTAGTCCCCATATGCAGTTGCAAACCATAGTCTGGCTTTTTATGACGGTTTTGGAGCAGTGGCTTCTTCCTTGCTGAGCGGCCTTTCAGGTTATGTCGATAGAGGACTTATTTTACTGTGGAATTAGATACTTTTGTACATGTTTCCTCCAGCATCTTCACAAGGTCCTTTGCTGTTGTTCTAGGATTGATTTGCACTTTTCGCACCAAAGTACGTTTATCTATAGGAGACAGAACGCGTCTCCTTCCTGAGCGGTATGACATCTGCGTGGTCCCATGGTGTTTATACTTGCGTACTATTGTTTGTACAGATGGACGTGATACCTTCAGGCATTGCTCCCACAGATGAACCAGACTTGTGGACGTCTACAATTGTTTTGTTTTAGGTCTTCGCTGGTTTCTTTTGATTTTCCTATGATATCAAGCAAGGAGGCACTGAGTTTGAAGGTAGGCCTTGAAATACATCCACAGGTACACCTCCAATTGACTCAAATGATGTCAATTAGCCTATCAGAAGCTTTTAAAGCCATGACATAATTTTCTGGAATTTTCCAAGCTGTTTAAAGGCACAGTTAACTTAGTGTATGTAACCTTCTGACCCACTGGAATTGTGATAGAGTGAATTATAAGTGAAATAATCTGTCTGTAAACAAATGCTGGGAAAATTACTTGTCATGCACAAAGTAGATGTCCTAACCGACTTGCCGAAACTATAGTTTGTTAACTTCTTGGGGCTATGTGGGACGTTAGCGTGCCACCCGTGGCGCACCCTATCAACAGCAGGTGCATTTCAAGAGCGGCAAATTTGAAACCTAATAAATGTCAAAATTCAAGTTTTTCAAACATACAACTATCTGACACCCTTTGAAAGATAAACATCTCCTTAATCTAACCACGTTGTCCGATTTCAAAAAGGTTTTACGGCGAAAGCATAAAGTTAGGTTATGTTAGGAGAGTACATTGACAATAGCTGTGTGTACTGTATTGTCAATTCAAAGACAGGCGTCACCAAAACCATATAATCAGCTAAAATTATGCACTAACCTTTTACAATCTCCATCAGATGACACTCCTAGGACATTATGTTAGACAATGCATGCATTTTTAGTTCTATCAAGTTCATATTTATATCCAAAAACAGCGTTTTACTATGGCGTTGATGTTGAGGAAATCGTTTCCCTCCAATAACCGGCAGTCAAGTCATCGCAACAAAATAATGAATTAATATTAGAAAACATTGGTAAAATATTATATTGTCATTCAAAGAATTATAGATTTACATCTCTTGAACGCAATCGACTTGCCAGATTTAAAAATAACCTTACTGGGAAATCACACTTTGCAATAATCTGAGCACTGCGCCCAGAAAAATACGCATTGCGATACAGACTAACCGCCATGTTGGAGAGATCTAAAATCGAAAATACTATGTAAATAATCCATTACCTTTTGATTCTCTTCATCAGATGTCACTTCCAGGAATCCCAGGTCCATAACGAATGTAGTTTTGTTCAAAAAAGCTCATCATTTATGTCCAAAAAGCTCCGTGTTGTTAGCACATGATCTAAGCCAGCCGGACTTCACTTCACTTCACGAACGGAAAACATATATTTACGTTCGTTCAAACATGTCAAACGTTGTATCGCATAAATCATTAGGGCCTTTTTTAACCAGAACATGAATAAAATTCAAGGTGGACCATTGGGTTCTCTTTTAAAACGTTTCGGAATGAGAGTACCCAACATGAACTCGCACGCCAGGTGTCTAATGGGCCATCACCGTTCCAAGGCTCTTCTTCGGTCAGATCTCAGAGTAGAAGACTCAAAACACTTTGTAAAGGCTGGGGACATCTTGTGGAAGCAATAGGAAGTGCCAAAACATTCCTCAGCCCCTTTGTTTTTCAATGGCATAGGCTTAAAGTCAATTCAACACATCAGGTATCCACTTCCTGTCAGAATCTGTCTCAGGGTTTTGCCTGCCAAATGAGTTCTGTTATACTCACAGACACCATTCAAACAGTTTTAGAAACTTTAGGGTGTTTTCTATCCATATATAATAAGTATATGCATATTGTAGTTACTGGGTAGGATTAGTAACCAGATTAAATCGGGTAAATTTTTTTATCCAGCCGTGAAAATACTGCCCCCTATACCCTAACAGGTTAACAAGACATTTGTGGAGTGGTTGGAAAATGAGTTTTAATGACTTCAACCTAAGTGTATGTAAACTTCCGACATCATTTGTACATATTTCAAATATTTTAGATACTCTTGATTCAGTTTCTCCTGTGCGGTGGAACCAATGTAAAAGTGCCAAAAGTACACCTCAAATAGGTTAATGTACTTGATGTACATGTTCGACTCAGACCTGAGTCAATAAACGTGTATTTGCATACACTACACTGCACGTTTGCGTTGGAGTATTTTTAACACCGACTGCATAACATAAAAGCCCCAAAACACCCCCTCGCCCATCAAATCATTATTTTTAAAGGGGTGTAGAGGATGTGGCCGAGATGCAAGCGCTACAAGCGATAGGCGTATTTGTGCCTGTCACACACACGCTTGGTACCTGGAGTTTTGCTAAGCGAGTGGGCCAGGGAGCGTCACGACAGGACTTATATATGATCTATAATGTATAACGGGGAAGAAGGTTAGGAGGGGATGGGGATTGTGGCAGCTAGCACAGGGGATGGATGTGTTGGGGAAAGACCAGAGGCTCTGGGCGCCACAGTGGCGTGTATATGCCACTCCATCTTAATCAGCCGTGGCATTTGCAACAAGAGGGAGGGATGGGATGCTGGGTGAGGAGGGAGGGGGATGAAGGGCTTGCTCTCCCATGGGTATTTTCACTTGTCTACAGTAGCCAGAGTGTAGGAGGGAGAGTATGGAAGGAGGGATGGAGAAACCTAGATGATTGATCCGTCAACTCAGATGTCTCATGGCTTGGCTCCCCGCCGCCAAACCTTTATCAGTTAATTGGGCCTAGAGCCGCTCGTCTTGGCCCAAAGGTTTCCGTGGCGATGACTCAATATGACCCTGGAGATGGGGTCAGGGGGGTCGTGTACTAAATAAAGTCATCTCACTGAGTTGCTGAGATCCACCGTCGCTTTGATGAGCTAGAAACAGCTTATATTCAGGACACTTCAATCCCCCTCCATCTTTTGATCTCCACCTGAGAAAGATAAAGTGGAAAGTTCAACAGCGTTCTCGAACCTCACTCTTGTGAATGTGAGATGTTTGTTGGATGAGCTGCTTGGTATTCCGAGACACGTTCCTCTATACCTGACCTGTCTCAAAACTAGATGACCGTCAATGGTCTTACCTGAGCAGAAAGCTGAATAGGATCATCATTTTCATAAGACGGTCTAAAAAATGCTTCAGCTGCTTAAGACAACACATTGATTGCAGGGATGTAGTCAAGGGTAAACGCATATAATTGCCTTTCACACAATTTTTGGTTTGGTGAATAGCATTTGCATACATATTACACCAAATTAGCATCGTTAGCATGAGTGCCCTATGTTACTCGCCACCAACTATCTTCACCGGCGTTCTGCGTTTACCCACAGTATATTTTACAACTGCATCTGCTTCTGGTTGGTCTGTTGGCAGCTGGCCTCACAGCTGACACATGATGACAGTATGTAGATTAGAGGCCACTAAACAACATCACTGTGATAATGTGATAATCACTGTCATCATCACAGACCCTGGGGAACCCATGAGCCAATGTAGCTACTGCTAGTAGCTACATGCTAAAACACATGAGGTTAAATAGCTGTCATTCACACTGTTAGCTTTACCATTCTGTCTCAATTATGTTGACCAACCTCAGTTGATTGAATTCAAAACACATGGTTATACCCAATGCCTTTGCTGTGAGGGGGTATGACTATAATCATGTATTGACATTTGAAATAACAGCTATTTCTTTACCCTGAAAGTCTCGGTGACCAAGATAGGTGTGCCTCTTGCATGTCTACTTGTTATTAGACGATTATGCATGTAGTGAATGTGAGCTTCGAAAGTTACCGTCCGTTCACTCAAGTCAAAAATCCATTGAGATGTTACCTTGTGTTTTCACTGCCCTCAGGAGTATTCTACCTCACATTAACGGTGTGCTAATGCAGTGGTTCCCAAACTGTGGGGCAGAAGGGTCTCAGTTCCTGTTGTCATGTTAGTCCAGTGGTTCTTAACCTTGTTGGAGGTACTGACCCCCACCAGTTTCATATGCGCATTCACCGAACCCTTCTTAATTGGAAAAATGGCTCTCTTCACCTTGAATTCAGCGAGTGTTGTGTTCTTGTATTGTCCATCTCCATGCAGCTTAAGGAAGTGTTCTCTTAGTTTTACCGGTGCTAGACTAGAATTGCTCAACTTGGCATTGCAAATCATGCAGTTAGGACGCTGACTCTCATCACGTTCCGTTATACATGTGAATCCATATTGTACATATTCGTCCGACCACTTTCTTTTTTTGCTCGACATAGTTAGTATGAAGGGATTAAAATATTATGAAAGAAATCACACGACGTACCATCACGACAGTCACAATTCGACTACTGAGCGCGCCAAATTCCCTGCAGCACAGATAGGCCAAGCGATGTTGCGTGATCACCTGCAGCCAATGATGGCCAAGCGGGGCGTGTCATCACGAATCATATGAGTCGGGTGTGTGTCTTGACCTCCGCCGAACCCCTGAGACTGACTCACCGAACCCCTGGGGTTCGATCGAACCCAGGTTAAGAACCACTGTGTTAGTCATTGCATATCTTAGAGAGCTATTTGTAATTTATCAGAAATGTCCAGATCAACTAGCCCATGTCAGCTAACGTTTATTAGCCGAAAGATACTGTTGTAATTTTTTTGTCACTCATATCACATGAATACACATTAGACATGACAAAATGTATAGAATTGCAAGGGAATTAGCTTTAAAACTGTTATTTGCACCCCTTGACAAAATATGTAGAATTGCAGGAAATAAGATTTCAACTTGCTAGATTTTCTCCGTCCACCAATGAGGGGTGTGAACAGTTTGTCATGAACAGTTCTTGTACCCACAGAAATAGATGTGGCACAGGGGGGCTTAGCGCAGGATGTTACCAAATGCTGGAAGGGGGGCCCCGAGTGAAAGTTTGGGAACACCTGTGCTAAAGCACAATACAAAAGGACAAACCCCATCTGTTTCTCTGAAACAACAATTGAGTCACCATGGATACTGATCTACTTCCCCTGGTAAATAGCTTAACGGAGAGGAGAGGCAAAATACTTGGTGCTCCTTCATCAAGGTAGGCTTCAACATCGGTGTTGATCTATGAATCATCTGAACGTCTAAACAAAATTGATTAACAGGTGCATTATCATGTTAATGCAGAATAGTGAATCTGGTTCAGAACCTGAACCTGTACATTAGCTCAGTCTGGTCCCTCAGTCAGGGAGAGAGGCTTTGGGTCACTGGAGGTAATTAGCTAGTCTGACCAGTCTAATGAATCCTGGCCAATTCCTTGAGACAACAGTCAGTCCTGGGATGCATCTTGGTGGTCAAAATGTGGCTTCCTGTCCTTGTATCCTTTCTTTCATTTGCACCAATCTGATGGAACTGGATGGGTGTTTCCCAATCCTCTGGCAAGCACCTGTCCTTTCCCCTTCCCTTTTCCAGGAGGAGAGGAAGCTACTTCAAACTATTGAGGTGCAGCCCTGGTCTGCCTTCCCATGCCTGCCAGAGATTGTGCACCGCCACTGGGGCGCTATCTCCCACATCATGCTGGGTAACTGGACAAAGCATGCCTCTGATGTTCTTTTCAATGTTTCAATTATCATAAATCACAATGCTACACTGTCATACAAAAATATATGAGCTGACACTTTTTTATGGCGGGATAAAATGTGATGATTCAGAGATGAAATGGCTCTGTGGAGGGTTTTTGGCTTTTAGGGCTGTCGCAGGGAGCTACTTCTGTGGCGTTCACTGCATGGGCAACGCAAACAGATGGACACGCAATGGTTAGCGGCTTTCAACACTAACATTGTGTGTGTTCGTGCGAGTCCCTTTCTCTGGATCCATTGATGACCGCCTTTCACAATGCATGCTTTATATGTGGTCTGACTTATAGGTCAAATATCCTGCTAGCTGAATATCCGTGTCGTCATTCAGCCACGATTCCGTGAAACATAGGATATTACAGTTTTTGATGTCCCTTTGGTAGGATATTTGTGATCTTACCTCATCTAATATATTGTCAAATGATTGCACGTTGGCGAGTAATATTGACGGTAACGTCAGCTTTCCCACTTGCCTTCTGCCGGACCTCACAAGGCATCCTGCTCTGTGTCCTCTGTGCCTGCGTTTCTTCCTCTTGCAAGTAACAGGGATGTTGGCCCTGTCGGGTGTTTGGAGAATGTCCTGTGCATCTTGCTTGTTAAAGAAAAAATCTTTGTCTAATCTGAGGTGAGTGATCGCTGTCCTGATATCCAGAAGCTATTTTTTGCCGTAAGATACGGTTGCAGAAACGTTATGTACAAAATAAGTTACAAATAACGCAAAAAAACCCCACATAGTAGCACAATTGGTTGGGCGTCCGTAAAACTGCTGCCATTTCTTCCGGCGCCATTTTCAGGTCACGGCACGCTCTGCTCAATGGGCACACGCTGTGCACTTACTGAGCATTGTCCTTGGTGGTGTGACTTTGAACAAGGGTAATTATTGTTTTGAATGGAGGTGCAGGTGTCATGTCTCTTAAAGCGATGGAATACTCACTCACTCACTCTCCTTTCTACACTATTTTAACTCCGTATGACAGGCTGAAGTAATATAACAGTGAATGACAGTCTGGTAAACGACTTAAACCTGGTAAAATTGTTAGATGGCGTTTTAGTAAAGACAAACACCATTTTAAAGCCTAGTAAATGGTAGGGTTTGAACAGCGCTATGGAGAAATAATCACATTTGCTTTGTGGGGTAAAATGACCCTTTTGGTGGCAATTTTGTTCTGCTCACTCTACCTCAATAGTAGTAATTTATACTACTCAATTATAGACCTCTCTCCAATCTCTGCTCAAGTCATTTTGGCTTCAAAGAAAAACATAAGGTGTTTCCACCTCAAAAAGCACAAGAAAGAGGATTTTGACCCACCTAAATTACAAAATTACATTGGTTTCCTTACCCTGTAATCAGTCTATAAAGAAGGAATGACAGAAATTCATGCTTTGGTTTTGTTGTCTATTGTTTCAAATGCTAACATTTTAGCACAAATCCAATGCAAGTCAATGGTACCTATAGTTGAAGTCGGAAGTTCACATACACTTTAGCCAAATACATTTAAACTTTTTCACAATTCTTGACATTTAATCCTAGTAAAAAGTCACTGTCTTAGGTCAGTTAGGATCACCACTTTATTTTAAGAATGTGACATGTCAGAATAGTGGAGGAGAGAATTATTTATTTCAGCTTTTATTTCTTTCATCACATTCCCAGTGGGTCAGAAGTTTACATATACTCAATTAGTATTTGGTAGCATTGCCTTTAAATTGTTTAACTTGGGTCAAGTGTTTCGGGAAGCCTTCCACAAGCTTCCCACAATAAGTTGGGTGAATTTTGGCCCATTCCTCCTGACAGAGCTGGTGTAACTGAGTCAGGTTTGTAGGCCTCCTTGCTAGCACGCACTTTTTCAGTTCTTCCCACACATTTTCTATAGGATTGAGGTCAGGGCTTTGTGATGGCCACTCTAATACCTAGACTTTGTTGTCCTTAAGCCATTTTGCCACAACTTTGGAAGTATGCTTGGGGTCAATGTCCATTTGGAAGACCCATTTGCGACCAAGCTTTAACTTCCTGACTGATGTCTTGAGATGTTGCTTCAATATATCCACATAATTTTTCTCCCTCATGATGCCATCTATTTTGTGAAGTGCACCAGTTATTCCTGCAGCAAAGCACCCTCACAACATGATGCTGCCATCCCGTGCTTCACGTTTGGGATGGTGTTCTTCGGCTTGCAAGCCTCCTTTTTCCTCCAAACATAACGATGGTCATTATGGCCAAACAGTTATATTTTTGTTTCATCACACCAGAGGACATTTCTCCAAAAAGTACGATCTTTGTCCCCATGTTCAGTTGGAAACCGTAGTCTGGCTTTTTATGGCGGTTTTGGAGCAGTGGCTTCTTCCTTGCTGAGCGGCCTTTCAGGTTATGTCGATATAGGACTCGTTGTACTGTGGATATAGATACTTTTGTACCTGTTTCCTTCAGTATCTTCACAAGGTCCCTTGCTGTTGTTCTAGGATTGATTTACACTTTTTGCACCAAAGTATGTTCATCTCTAGGAGAGAGAACGCGTCTCCTTCCGGAGCGGTATGACATCTGCGTGGTCCCATGGTGTTTATACTTGCGTACTATTGTATGTACAGATGAATGCGATACCTTCAGGCATTTGGAAATTGCTCCCACGGATGAACCAGACTTGTGGAGGTCTACTATTGCTTTTTTTTAGGTCTTGGCTGATTTCTTTTGATTTTCCTATGATGTCAAGCAAAGAGGCACTGAGTTTGAAGGTAGGCCTTGAAATACATCCACAGGTACACCTCCAATTGACTCAAATTATGTCAATTAGCCTATCAGAAGCTTCTAAAACCATGACATCATTTTCTGGAATTTTCCAAGCTGTTTAAAGGCACAGTCAACTTAGTGTATATAGACTCCTGACCCACTGGATTTGTGATACAGTGAATGATAAGTGAAATAATCTGTAAACAATTGTTGGAAAATTACTTGTCATGCACAAAGTAGATGTCCTCACCAACTTGCAAAATCTATAGTTTGTTAACAAGACATTTGTGGAGTGGTTGAAAAATGAGTTTTAATGACTCCAACCTCAGTGTATGTAAACTTCTGAATTCAACTGTATATTGACATTCACACCTCATGTTCAAATCATCCAAAAGTATCTTAGTGTATTGTGTAACTCAATGATGTTATTTACAGATGATTTGCATACGAAGCGCAAAATTGCTAAAATAGGTACACTACATGTCCGTTGAACATCTTATTCCAAAATCATGGACATTTAATATGGAGTTGGTCCCCCCATTTGCAACAATAACAGCCTCCACTCTTCTGGGAAGGCTTTCCACTTGATGTTGGAACATTGCTCCTGGGACTTGCTTCCATTCAGTGATGAGCATTAGTGAGGTCGGGCGATTAGACCTGGCTCACACTTGGCATTCCAATTCATTCCGAAGGTGTTCAATGGGGTTGAGGTCAGGGCTCTGTGCAGGCCAGTCAAGTTCTTCCCGACTGATCTCGACAAACCAGAATCGTCTAGAATGTCATTGTATGCGGCAGCGTTAATATTTGTTTATCATGGTCCATACCATGATAAACAATCCCCAGACCACAGTTGGCACTCTGCATTGGGGCAGGTAGTGTTCTACTGGCAACCGCCAAACCCAGATTCGTCCGTCGGACTGCCAGACAGTGAAGCGTGATTCATCACTCTAGAGAACGCATTTTAACTGCTCCAGAGTCCAATGGCGGCGAGCATTACACCACTCAGAGAAATTATTCATTGAAGCTGTTAGGTTTATGTCCCATCCTACATGCTGAACCAGGTTCTGACTAATAGATAGTGCTGTTCCAGATTATATATATATTTTTTAAAGAATCCCCCCTCAATGGTAAAGGAATAGTGCATCCACATCACGAAATGGCAAATTGGTTTCCTTACCGTGTAAGCAGTCTTTGGACAAGGTATGTCAAAACCAAAGCACGGATTGCTGTTGTCTGCTGCAAGTCAGTGGTACACCACATGGCCAAAAGTATGTGGATTCGGCTATTTCAGCCACACCCATTGCTGACAGGTGTATACAATTGAGCACACAGCCATGCAATCTCCATAGACAAACCTTGGCAGAAGAATGGCCTTACTGAAGAGCTTAGTGACATTCAACGTGGCACAGTCATAGGATGCCACCTTTCCAACAAGCACCACCACTTACAGTTGACCGGGGCAGCTTTAGCATGGCAGAAATGTGACGAAGTGACTTGTTGGAAAGGTGGCATCCTATGACTGTGCCACGTTGAATGTCACTAAGCTCTTCAGTAAGGCCATTCTTCTGCCAAGGTTTGTCTATGGAGATTGCATGGCTGTGTGCTCAATTGTATACACCTGTCAGCAATGGGTGTGGCTGAAATAGCCGAATCCACATACTTTTGGCCATGTGGTGTACCACTGACTTGCAGCAGACAACAGCGATCCGTGCTTTGGTTTTGACATACCTTGTCCAAAGACTGCTTACACGGTAAGGAAACCAATTTGCCATTTCGTGATGTGGATGCACTATTCCTTTACCATTGAGGGGGGATTCTTTAAAAAATATATATATAATCTGGAACAGCACTATCTATTAGTCAGAACCTGGTTCAGCATGTAGGATGGGACATAAACCTAACAGCTTCAATGAATAATTTCTCTGAATAAAAAATAAAATGATCTTGCCAAATTCACTGAGAATGCATTACATAGGATGAAGAAACAATACTTTGAGCCGCAACTCCATAACTGATATTGTATACTTGTTGGGGGTGGGGTGTCGGGAGTCCGTGGGTGGCATTTGCAAATTGGATTCCTCGTCTTACTCATAGTTTAAAAAAAGTTTGATCCAAATTGGATGTTATGTACTATATTTATTGAAAATTATATGAATCTGATCATTTAAAATTGACAACTTTGGTGCAATCAGTTAGCTTAATTTCTCAGAGATCAAATTATATTTCAACAAAATAATGGTGCAGGAATGCTAGTCTTATCTGATTCTAACTACACAAACAATTTCCGAACACTCTGAGATGGTGG
This sequence comes from Salmo trutta, assembly GCF_901001165.1. Classification (NCBI taxonomy): domain Eukaryota; kingdom Metazoa; phylum Chordata; class Actinopteri; order Salmoniformes; family Salmonidae; genus Salmo; species Salmo trutta. The sequence goes on from NC_042962.1 coordinate 39,917,345, forward strand.
GTGTCGTGTTTTGCTGAAATGACATGGAACGACCCCACAGTCACTTTCTTCAGTTAAGAAGATTTATAGCAAACATTTTTAGCAAACAGTGTAGTGTTCAGATTGTGGGGAATGTACAATATTTGAAGAACACACACCAATTTGAACTGTTTTGTTACATTAAATGCAGTAAATGCATCGTGTTTCCTTGCAGATTATTCTTGGTGCTGGTAAGCAGTTGGAACTTTCAAGCACAGCATTTGCAGTTAATAGTAGGGAATGAAGTTCTCTGGCTAGCACTGAGCCTCGTAGGTGATGTCATTTACAGGCATTTTAATTGTCTTAACGAGGTGCGTGGAGGCCTGCTGAGTGTTCTAATTAAATGTTCTGTGTTTGGCCTGTCACTTTGTCACTAGTCTGCATGGGGCGAGTTGTCTAAACACTTAATTCATGTTAACCTTGTAAAATAAGTGTAGAAACAATTGAAGGGATGAATTCAGCATTGGATATACTGCAGTGACCTGTGGGAGCAGTTGAACTTGGGTTTCAAATTGCCTATCTGGTTCCAAGGCAAGCTTACAAACATCAGTCCCAAGAGGGTTTACTCAACTGGAAGATGCACATAAACATACTCACCATGCACTTAAGCTAGGGGCATAATATACTTATTGAAGTTAGAGCTATTCCAAGAATGTAAATCCGAATGTCAAACTCAGTATCGCAAGGTTGTGAAAGAGATTGCTTTCCTCCCTTGCGATGCCCAATCTTGATTGTCTTACAGTATATTTGCTTTATAGCTGGGGGTTTTCAGTGCGACGCAATCTCATAAAAGCGGAATGTTGTATTTGTTTGGTCTTGAATGCTGTGCTACATTTCATGACCTTCTTTACCTGTCACACAATAAGGGAGATTGATTGAGGTCGAGACAAACATTACCACTCTTCAAGAGTATCTGGGAATAGAATTCTCCAGTTGAGAATTGTAATTCACTGCAGGCTGATACACTGACATTTTCTAATTTAAAGTGAATTGATGATTACATTGAATAGGAAGGAGTGGTGAAAATGCATAAGGATTGGGTGTGACCTGTCCATTTCTTCCCCCACCAAAATGTATATTCTAGTCTGACTTGAAGGAAAACTTCTTACTTGAATGGACAATAGCCCCCCCCGCTACCCTGTGTCCAAGTATCCAATTAGACAGGAAGGAGCACACACCCACACCCCTCCTCAAACACCAGTCCCAAACACACACATTTACCTGGTGTCTCTGGAGCACACTCCTGAGCATTCGCCAACGTGTAGCAAACGTTGATATTTATATTGCATGATTGCGGCCCATATCAGTGGAATGTGCAACGGAGGTGGAGGCCATCCTTTAAGTTGAGTAGCGGAGGAACATTGGGTCCTATCCCCCATCCGGATTGGATTCAGTGTGTGTGCCTATTTGTCTCTATCGGTGCGGTTACGGGGATGTTTTTGATCAGGCAGTTAAAAGGAATGCCCTTTGATCAGTGTGTTCTTATTATACGCCCCCTGATGTGTGTGTGTGTGTGTGTGTGTGTTCAACCTCACTCTGCTGTTATTATTTGTGTTGGGTGAGGTGAAGCGGAGAGTGCCATTCTCTACAGACCCCCACCTCCCCCGAGCTTCTCTCGTTTCTCTCCGTGGAAGTATATCCTTTCATTACTTTGCTTTCATCTGATCAGCAGCTAATTGGCAACCTATAAACTGTGTGTGTATGTGTGGCATGCTTTCATTGCACTATACCGTCCAATTATTTTCTACACACACAGTTTTTCTTCTTCTTTTTTTTTTAAAGAAGACTTCTTTTATCACTGTCTCCTTTGTGGTTGCCTGCACACTCACATATAATTACATGTGTAATTTAGTTTGATGATTAACTTAGTAAATTTAGGACACATTATACACATTATTAGTAGTACATCAGATGTCATGGTTTTGAGAAGACAAGAACAGAACATTCAGTCTTGTGCTAGCTTGATGTTTAATGTACAGAAAGGGGTGAAGAATGCTATAGAAAATAAGCAAATAGTAGTGTTGCATTTCTGAGGTCATGGGTTTGAAAAGCATCAGAAAAATTATATTCAGTCTTTTGTGCTAGCTGGGCTTGTAATGTACAACACCATAAAAGCTGTATAAGTAATGTACATGACAAGGTGAGGTAAAGAACTTGTCAGTGAGTAAAATCAAATCCAGTTTTATTGGTCACATAAAGGGTTGCAAAGGGTTGGAAACCTTCCGGAAAATGTTTGGAAATTTTCCAAAAGTTAAGTCTGGGAAATTGGGGGAATTTTGCTTAAATTCATCAAAAAAGTTAGCTTATAACAGTGAACCTTTTTTTGTGGGATACACAAAAGACAATTCTAGGTATTGTGGCATATTTTGGTTAAACTATCCCCAATTCAATGGAATTGCAACCCTCTGCATGCACAGTGCATTCTTCAATCACGTTTTTTATTTTTATGGCTTAATTTAAACTTTATTTAACCAGGTAGGCCAGTTGAGAACAAGTTCTCATTTACAACTGCGACCTGGCCAAGATAAAGCAAAGCAGTGTAACACAAACAACACAGAATACATGGAATAAACAAACATACAGTCAATAACACAATAGAAAACTCTATATACTGTGTGTGCAAATGAGGTAAGATAAGGGAGGTAAGGCAATAAATAGGCCATATTGGCGAAATAATTACAATTTTGCAATTAAACACTGGAGTGATAGATGTGCAGAAGATGAATGTGCAAGTAGAGATACTGGGGTGCAAAGGAGCAAAAAAATAAATAACAGTATGGGGATGAGGGAGTTGGATGGGCTATTTACAGATTGGCTGTGTACAGGTGCAGTGATCTGTGAGCTGCTCTGACAGCTGGTGCTGAATGTTAGAGAGGAAGATATTATTCTCCAGTTTCAGTGATTTTTGCAATTCGTTCCTGTCATTGGCAGCAGAGAACTGGAAGGAAAGGCGGCCAAAGGAGGAATTGGCTTATGGGGTGACCAGTGAAATATACCTGCTGGAGTGCGTGCTATGGGTGGGTGCTGCTATGGTGACCAGTGAGCTAAGATAAGGTGGGGCTTTACCTATCAAAGACTGATAGATGACCTGGAGCCAGTGGGTTTGACAACGAATATGAAGCGATGGCCAGCCAACGAGAGCGTACAGGTCGCAGTGGTGGGTTGTATATGGGACTTTGGTGACAAAACGGATGGCACTGTGAAAGACTGCATCCAATTTGAGTGTTGGAGGCTATTTTGTAAATGACATCGCCAAAGTCAAGGATCGGTAGGATAGTCAGTTTTACGAGGGTATGTTTGTCAGCATGAGTGAAGGATGCTTTGTTGCGAAGTAGGAAGCCAATTCTAGATTTGATTTTGGATTGGAGATGCTTAATGTGAGTGGAAGGAGAGTTTACAGTCTAACCAGACACCTAGGTATTTGTAGTTGTCCACATACTCTAAGTCAGAACCGTCCAGAGTAGTGACGCTGGACGGCGGGCAGGTGCGTGGAAGCGATCGGTTGAAGAGCATACATTTAGTTTTACTTGCATTTAAGAGCAGTTGGAGGCCACAGAAGGAGAGTTGTATGGCATTGAAGCTTGTCTGGAGGTTAGTTAACACAGTGTCCAAAGAAGGCCAGAAGTATACAGAATGGTGTCGTCTGCGTAGAGGTGGATCAGAGAATCATCAGCAGCAAGAGCGACATCATTGATGTATAGAGAGAAAAGAGTCGGCCCTGTGGCACCCTCATAAAGACTGCAAGATGTCCGGACAACAGCCCCTCCAAATTGACACATAGAACTCTATCAGATAAGTAGTTGGTGAACCAGGCGAGGCAGTCATTTGAGGAACCAAGGCTGTTGAGTCTGCCGATAGGAATGTGGTGATTGACAGAGTCGAAACCCTTGGCCAGGTCGATGAATACAGCTGCACGGTATTGTCTCTTATAGATGGCGGTTATGATATCGTTTAGGACCTTGAGCGTGGCTGAGGTGCACCCATGACCAGCTCAGAAACCAGATTGCATAGCGGAGATGGAACGGTGGGATTCGAAATGGTCGGTGATCTGTTTGTTAACTTGGCTTTCGATGACCTAAGAAAGGCAGGGTAGGATAGATATAGGTCTGTAACAGTATGTGTCTAGAGTGTCTCCCCCTTTCAAGAGGAGGATGACCACGACAGCTTTCCAATCTTTGGTTATCTCAGACGATACGAAAGAGAGGTTGAACAGGCTAGTAATAGGGGTTGCAACAATTGCGGCGGATAATTATAGAAAAAGAGGGTCCAGATTGTCTCGCCCAGATGATTTGTAGGGGTCAAGATTTTGCAGCTCTTTCCGAACATCGGCTATCTGGATTTGGGTGAAGGAGAAATGGGGAGGCTGGGGCAAGATGCTGAGGGGGGTGCAGGGCTGTTAACCTCTTGGCGTTCCCCTAGGAGAGGGGGCGCTACAGCGATTTTTGAAAAAAAATTGTGCCCATTTTAAACGGCCTACTACTCAAACTCAGAAGCTAGGATATGCATATAATTAATACTTGTGGATAGAAAACACCCTAACGTTTCTAAAACTGTTTGAATGGTGTCTGTGAGTATAACAGAACTCATATGGCAGTCAAAACCCCGAGACAGATGGAAACAGGAAGTGGAATTCTGAATTGCGAACTCAACTTCATCACGTTGCCTATTAATCACACCGTGAGCTATGGTTCATTGAGCACTTCCTATTGCTTCCACTAGATGTCCCCAGTCTTTACAAAGTGATTTGAGACTCCTACTGTGAAAACTGAATGAATGAGACGCAGTGGAACGTGGTCACACGGAGAGGGCCATCACCATTATGACACCGGCGCCCCTGGTTACCCTCCCCTTTTGAAACGTTTTGAAACACAATGCAATCATCCTCCTTGAATCTTATTGGCTCTCTTGTTGAAAAACGCCCTGAAGATTTATGTTATACAACGTTTGACATATTTGAACGAACCTAAATGGGAAAAAAAAGCATTTTCTCGAAATGGCTGTCCCGTGGCCGACGGATCATTTGGATTAGCTTTCAGACGCGCTAACAAGAACAAGCTCTTGGAACATAAAAGAGTAATTTTTTCGAACTAAAATACATTTGTTGTGGACCTGGGATTCCTGGAAGTGCTGTCTGATGAAGACAACCAAAGGTAGGGGATTATTGACAATAGTATACAAGACTAGATGTGATATGTGATTGTTCCAAGATGGCGCTGACCTGTAACGTTAGCCTATTTTTCAGAGTATCACATCCCCTTTCATCGCAAAGTATGATTACCCAGTAAAGTTAATTTTAAATCTGCCATTACAGGTGCTTTCAAGAGATATTCATCTATAAATCTTAGAATGACAATATTACATTTTAAAAATGTTTTCGAATGGTAATTTAGTAAATTGTAGCTCTGTTTCATCGGATGCATTTGAGGGAAAATAGTTAGTCAACGTTACGCACCGATGTAAAATGCTGTTTTTATATATAAATATGAACTTTATCGAACAAAAGAATGCATGCATTGTGTAACATGATGTCCTAGGTGTGTCATCTGATGAAGATTGTCAAAGGTTAGTGCTGCATTTAGCTGTTTTTTGGTTATTTGTGATGCATGTGGTTGGTCTGAAAATGGCTATGTGGCTACTTTTACGATATACTCCTCTAACATAATCTAATGTTTTGCTTTTGCTGTAAAGCCTTTTTGAAATCGGACAACGTGGTTCGATTCAGGAGAGGTGTATCTATAAAACGATATAATTTGAAAAAAAATTGAAAAAAAAAATATTAAATTTTGTTATGCTAATGGCGATATGATTTTTCGCTGGATGTCCGTCCCGCATACGTAGAAAAATGCTTATTGAAATTCTCAATTATTGTGGATTTATCGGTGGTGACAGTGTTTCCTAGCCTCAGTGCAGTGGGCAGCTGGGAGGAGGTACTCTTATTCTATCTTTGGAGTTTGTGCTACAGGATGCAAATTTCTGTTAGGAAAGCAAAGGTTACCTTTTTCAAACTGCCTATGTATATTGGTTCCTAACTTCCATGAAAAGTTGCATATCGCGGTGGCTATTCGATGCTAATGCAGTACTCCACAGGATGTTTTTGTGCTGGTCAAGGGCAGTCAGGTCTGGAGTGAACCAAGGGCTGTATCTGTTCCTTGTTGTACATTTTTTGAATGGGGCATGCTTATTTAAGATGGTGAGGAAAACACTTTTAAAAGAATAACCAGGCATCCTCTACTGACGGAATGAGGTCAATTTCCTTCCAGGATACCCGGGCCAGGTCGAATAGAACGGCCTGCTTACTGAAGTGTTTTAGGGAGCGTTTGACAGTGATGAGGGGTGGTCGTTTGACCACAAACCCATTACGGACGCAGGCAATGAGGCAGTGATCGCTGTTTTCCTGGTTGACGACAGCAGAGGTGTATTTGGAGGGCAGGTTGGTTAGGATGATATCTATGAGGGTACCCGTGTTTACGGATTTGGGGTTGTACCTGGTAGGTTCATTGATTAATTTTTGTGAGATTGAGGGCATCTAGCATACATTGTAGGACGGCCGGGGTGTTAACCATGTCCAAGTTTAGGTCACCTAACAGTACGAGCTCTGACGATAGATGTGGGGCAACCAATTCACATGGTGTCCAGGGCACAGCTGGGGGCAGAAGATGGTCTATAGCCAGCGGCAACGGTGAGAAACTTGTTTCTGAAAAGGTGTATTTTTAAAAGTTGAAGCTCAAGTTGTTTGGGCACAGACCTGGATGGTATGACAGAACTCTGCAGTAGATTGCAACTCCGCCCCCTTTGGCAGTTCTATCTTGTCAGCAATTGTTATAGTTAGGCATGGAAATTTCTGGGTTTTTGGTGGCCTTCCTAAGCCAGGATTCAGACATGGCTAGGACATCCGGGTTGGCAGAGTGTGCTAAAGCAGTGAATAAAATAAACTTCGGGAGGAGGCTTCTGATGTTAACATGCATGAAACCAAGGCTTTTACTGTTAAAGAAGTCAACAAATGAGAGCGCCTGGGGAATGGGAGTGGAGCTAGGCACGGCAAGGCCTGGATTAACCTCTACATCACCAAAGGAGTAGTAGGATAAGGGTATGGCTAAATGCTATAAGAACTGTCCGTCTAGTGCGTTCAGAACAGAGAGTAAAAGGAGCAGGTTTCTGGGCACGGAAGAATAGATTCAATGCATAATGTACAGACAAGGGTATGGTAGGATGTGAATACAGTGGAGGTAAACCTAGGCATTGAGTGACGATGAGATAGGTATTGTCTCTGGAGACACCATTTTAAACCAGGTGGGGTCACCACATGTGTTGGAGGTGGAACAAAAGGGTTAGCTAAGGCATATTGAGCAGGGCTGGTGGCTCTACGGTGAAATAAGACAATCACTAAGCAAAACAGCAATGGACAAGGCATATTGACATTAGGGAGAGGCATGCGAGTGATCATGGGGTCTAGTGAGTAGCTAGGCGGGCTGGAGACACGGCGAGTCAGACAGCTAGTGGGCCGGGGCTAGCAGGCTAGCAGAAGGCAGGCTAACGGAAGAGTCAGTTGTAGCCCCCTCAGGCGGTTACGCCGGCAGACCAGTCGTGATGGATCGGCAGGGCTCCGTGTAGTAAAAGGGTCCAGGCCAATTAGCAAAATAGGTATAGTGGCACAAGAAAATTGGCTGATGGACCTCTTCAGCTAACAGTCCGATATGCTCTAGACAGCTAGCAGGCCGCGGCTAGCAGGCAAGCAGATGGGCATTCAGGGGACGTCACGACGGAACCTGTTGAAAACCCCCTTGGACAGATTACATCAGTAGACCAGTCGTGAAGGATCGGCGGGGCTCCGTATAGGCAGTAAAAGGGGTCCAGGCCAATTGGCAAAATAGGTATTGTTACCCAAGGAGTAGCTGATGGACCACTTCAGCTAGCCGGGAGATTGGTGTAGCATTGGCTAGCTCCAGGTTAATTGGTGCTTGCTTTGGGACAGAAATGTTAGCCAGGAGTAGCCACTCAGATAGCAGCTAGCTAGCTGTGATAATCCAGGTGAAAAGGTTCAGAGTTTGCGGTAGGAATCTGGAGATGTGGGGAAAAAGAGTCCAGTATGCTCTGGGTTGAATCGCGCTGTGCAGACTGGCAGTTGTTGTCCAGGCTAAAGGCTAGCTGATGACCGCTAGCTAGTGGCTAGTCAGCTGGCTAGCTTCTGTTGGGGGTTCCGGTTCCGGCTGTGCACTCTTCCATCACATGTACAACTGATTCTCAAGATCTTGCGCACTAATGAGATGCTATTGAGCCCACACTACTACACTGTCTGAGCCAAGGACTACATGCTTTCTGGTAAGTTTTGATTATAATACTGGGTGGGGTGAATATATTTTATGACATATATGATTTTTTGTTAAACAGCGTTTGACATGCTTCGAAGTACGGTAATGGAATATTTTGAATTTTTTTGTCACGAAACGTGCCGGGCGCGTCACCCTTCGTTACCCTTTGGATAGTGTCTTGAACGCACTAACAAAACGCCGCTATTTGGATATAACTATGGATTATTGGAACCAAACCAACATTTGTTGTTTAAGTAGAAGTCCTGGGAGTGCATTCTGACGAAGAACAGCAAACCAATTTTTCTTATAGTAAATCTGAGTTTGGTGAGTACCAAACTTGGTGGGTGTCAAAATAGCTAGCCGTGATGGCCGGGCTATGTACTCAGAATATTGCAAAATGTGCTTTCACCGAAAAGCTATTTTCAAATCGGACACCGCGATTGCATTAAGGAGTTCTGTATCTATAATTCTTAAAATAATTATGTTTTTTGTGAACGTTTATCGTGAGTAATTTAGTAAATTCACCGGAAGTGTTCGGTGGGAATGCTAGTCACATGCTAGTCACATGCTAATGTAAAAAGCTGGTTTTTGATATAAATATGAACTTGATTGAATAAAACATGCATGTATTGTATAACATAATATCCTAGGTGTGTCATCTGATGAAGATCATCAAAGGTTAGTGCTGCATTTAGCTGTGGTTTGGGTTTATGTGACATTATATGCTAGCTTGAAAAATGGGTGTCTGATTATTTCTGGCTGGGTACTCTGCTGACATAATCTAATGTTTTGCTTTCGTTGTAAAGCCTTTTTGAAATCGGACAGTGTGGTTAGATTAACGAGAGTCTTGTCTTTAAAATGGTGTAAAATAGTCATATGTCCCATCAAGAGGATCCTTCTGGATGATGTATTTTATGAGAGAGTGGTAAGCATCCTGAAACTCCTGAAACCTATAGCAGTAGCCATTGCACGGATTGAGGGAGATAATACCATCCTGTCTGATGTTCAGACTGCTTGCAGATCTAAGAGAAGAAATACGTACTGCCCTGCCCACTTCACTGTTGCTCCAAGCAGAGGAAACTGCAGTTCTGAAATACATCAAAAAGCGTGAAGACTTCTGTGTGAAGCCCATACACGCCGCAGCGTACATGTTGGACCCCAAGTATGCTGGCAAGAGCGTCCTGTCTTGTGTAGAGATCAACAAGGCCTATGGTGTCATCACTATTGTGTCTCGCCACCTCATCCTGGATAAGGGGAAGGTTCTTGGCAGTCTAGCGAAGTACACTTCCAAGCAAGGGCTTTGGGATGGAGATGCAATATGGCAGTCGTGCCAACATATCTCATCAGCCACCTGGTGGAAGTGACTTTGTGGATCTGAGGCTCTTTCCCCTGTTGCCTCCATCATCCTCCAAATCCCACCAACATCAGCTGCCTCAGAGCGCAACTGGTCCTTGTTTGGGAACACACACCAAAGCACACAACAGGCTGACCAATACAAGGGTTGACAAATTGGTGGCCATCCTGGCAAATTTGTAGCTTTTTGAGCCTGACAATGAGCCATCCTCAACAAGGTTGGAAAGTGACAGTGAAGATGAGGCCTCAGAGTCTGATGTTCAAGAAGTGGACATTGAGGAGGTCCAGGGAGAAGACATGAAGGCTGAAAGGAAGAAAACCAAAGCTTTAATTTCTAGGCTATCATTTTACAAATGTATGTTGAAAACGTTTTTGGGAGATGCAATGGATCATTGGGGATCATTCAATATTCCCTTTTTTTGTTCAGTGAAATCATCCCATGTGAAGAGTCAACTCATTTCATTAAAGTTCAATTCGAGACAAAATATATATTTTTTATTTCTATTGGAAGGATTTAATAATTTGCATTTATGCAAACTTATGATAAGGTAAAAGGTTTATGTTTATGTTTCTGTCTCCATATGATATGGTAAATATATCCAGTGCTAAAAATATCGACATTTATATATATTTCTGTTCATTCCCATATTTTCCCATTAATTCCCACAGAAAGTTTCCACCTCTGAATATTCCCCAAAATGTGCAACCCTAGTCACATACACATGGTTAGCAGATGTTAATGCAGGTGTAGCGAAATTCTTGTGCTTCTAGTTCTGACAGTGCAGTAATATCTAACAAGTAATCTAACAAATTCACAATGAATACCTTATACACACAATGTAAGGGGATGGAATAAGAATATGTACATTTAAATATATTGATGCACGATGGCCATGCGGCATAGGCAAGATGCAAAATACGGCATAAAATACAGCATAAGATGAGTAATGTAGGATATGTAAACATTATTAAAGTGGTATTATTTAAAGTGACTAGTGACACCATTATTAAATCTGTTTATTAAAGTGGCCAGTGATTTGAGTCTGTATGTTGGCAGCAGCCTCTAAGGCCTGATGGCCTTGAGATAGAAGCTATCGGTCCCAACTTTGATGCACCTGTACTGACCTCACCTTCTGGATGATAGCGGGGCGGTGACTCAGGTGGTTGTTATCCTTGATGATCTTTTTGGCCTTCCTGTGACATCGGGTGCTGTAGGTGTCCTGGAGGGCAGGTAGCTTGCCCCTGGTGATGCGTTGTGCAGACCATACTACCCTCTGGAGAGCCTTGCGGTTGTGGGCAGTGCAGTTGTCATACCAGGTGGTGATACAGCCCGACAGGATGCCCTCGATTGTGCATCTGTAGACGGTTTTAGGGGACAAGCCAAATTTATTCAGCCTCCTGAGGTTGAAGAGGCGCTGTTGTGTGGGTGGACCATTTCAGTTTGTCCATGTGTCCGCCGAGGAACTTAAAACTTTTCACCTTCTACACTGCTGTCCTGTTGATGTGTATAGGGGGGTGCAAGGTTATTTTCCTGACAACACAATCCAAGTGCCCTAACCTCCTCCCTGTAGGCTCTCGTCGTTGTTGGTAATCAAGCCTACCACTGTGTCATCTGCAAAGTTGATGATTGAGTTGGAGGTGTGCTTGGCCGCGCAGTCATGGGTGAACCAGGGAGTACAGGGGAGGACTGAGAACGCACCCTGGTGGGGCTCCAGAGTTGAGGATCAGCGGGGTGGAGATGTTGTTTCCTACCTTCACCACCTGGGGGAGGCCCCTCAAAGTCCAGGACCCAGTTGCACAGGGTGGGGTCGTGACCCAGGGTCTCAAGCTTAATGATGAGTTTGGAGGGTACTATGGTGTTGAATGCTGAGCTTTAGTCAATGAACAGCATTCTTTCATAGGTATTCCTCTTGTCCAGATGGGATAGGGCAGTGTGCAGTGGTTTGGCGATTGCATCGTCTGTGGACCTATTGGGGCGGTAAGCAAATTGGAGTGTGTCTAGTGTATCAGGTAGGGTGGAGGTGATATGATCCCTGATTAGTTTCTCAAAGCACTTTGATGACAGAAGTGAGTGCTATGGGGCCATAGTCATTTAGTTCAGTTACTTTAGCTTTCTTGGGAACAGGAACAATGGTGGCCATCTTGAAGCATGTGGGGACAGCAGACTGGGATAGGGATTGATTGAATATGTCTGTAAACACACCAGCCAGCTGGTCTGCGCATGCTCTGAGGATGCAGCTAGGGTTGCCGTCTGGGCCAGCAGCCTTGCTAGGGTTAACACATTTAAATGTTTTACTCACATCAACCACGTTGAAGGAGAACCCATAGTCTTTGGTAGCGGGCCGTGTTGGTGGCACTGTATCGTCCTCAATGTGCGCAAAGAAGTTGTTTAATTTGTCTGGGAGCGAGACATCGATGTCTGCGACGGGGCTGGTTTTCTTTTTGTAATCCGTGATTGTCTGTAGACCCTGTCACGTACGTCTCATGTTTGAGCCATTGATTGCGGCTCTACTTTGTCTCTATACTGACACTTTGCTTGTTTGATTGCCTGCAGAGGGAGTAGCTACACTGTTTGTATTCGGTCATGTTTCCAGTCACCTTGCCATGATTAAATGCGGTGGTTTGTGCTTTCAGTTTTGCGCGAATGCTGCCATCAATCCACGGTTCCTGGTTAGGGAAGGTTTTAATAGTCACAGTGGGTACATCGTCTCCGATGTACTTCCTAATAAACTCACTCACCAAGTCAGCGTGTACGTCAATGTTATTGTCTGAGGCTACCTGGAACATATCCCAGTCCACGTGATCGAAGCAATCTTGAAACGTGGAATCCGATTGGTCAGACCAGCATTGGTCTGACTATAGGAGGGGAGCAACAAGATGGAGTCATGGTCAGTTTTGTCCAATGGAGGTCGGGAGAGGGCCTTGTATGCATCGCGGAAGTTTGAGTAGCAGTGGTCAAATGTTTTGCTTGAAGGGGTACAACAATCAATGTGCTGGTAGAATTAGCTTTGTTGAAATCCCCAGCTACAATAAATGCAGCCTCAGGATATATGGTTTCCAGTTTACGTAGAGTCCAGTGAAGTTCTTTCAGGGCCGTCAAGGTATCTGCTTGGTGGGTATATACACGGCTGTGACTATAATAGAAGAGAATTCTCTTGGAAGATAATGCGGTCGGCATTTGATTGTGAGGAATTCTAGGTCAGGTGAACAAAAGGTCTTGAGTTCCTCTATGTTGTTATGATTACACCATGAGTCATTAATCATGAGGCATACACCCTCGCCCTTCTTACCAGAGAGATGGTTGTTTCTGTTGGCGCGACGCATGAAGAATCCCGGTGGCTGTACTGACTCTGACAACATATCCTGAGTGAGCCATGTTTCTGTGAAACAGAGAATGTTACAATCTCTGATGTCTCTCTGGAAGGCAACTCGTGCCTCGAGTTGTCTAGAGACTGGACATTGGCGAGTAATATGCTTGGAAGCGGTGGATGGTGTGCTCGGCTTCTAAGTCTGACCAGGAGGCCGCTCCGTCTGCCTCTCCTGCGGCGACGACGTTGTTTTGGGTCGGCCTCTGGGATTAGAACCAATGTCCAGGGTGGAGGTCCGAACAAAGGATCCGTTTCGGGAAAGTCATATTCCTGGTCGTAATGTTGGTAAGTTGATGTCGCTCTTATATCCAATAGTTCTTCCCGGCTGTATGTAATAACACTTACGATTTTCTGGGCTAACAACGTAACAAATAATACATAAAAAACAAATTACTGCATAGTTTCCTAATGATGTGAAGTGAGGCGACCATCTCTGTCGGAGCCATCTTGCTTTTCCTTCTTCCCTTACGAGAACCAATGGCTTTGTTCAATTTATCTGTCCTCACTCCCAAAGTGTGCATTGTTAACTTCCCTTCATTTGAAAGGAAATTACTGATGTAAGAAATGTTAGAATATCCCAGCAGCCCATGCCTCCACCATTTAAATGCTTTTAGATTTGTGGAAATTAGTGAATGAGTATACACTTCAGGAGGATGGAGATATTATTGGGAAGCACTGAGTCAAGGGCACAGCTGGAATACATGTATAAGTACACTATTAGTAGTACATCAAGAGTCCTGAAATTGAAATGCATCTGAGATAATGGAATTGAAAACCTTTAACTTTGAAATCCGTAAAGCAGACATTCCTCTTTTCCCTTCATATTATATCTTCATTTTGTCCAGTTCCTGTGAATATCTTGGATTTGCATAAAACCCTCTAATTTCATTTGGGGAAAAGGCACACAACATCTCATTCATTATTTTGTGCTAGCAACGAATATCACTACAAAGTCCAGGGTCAATGAATCCTCTACAAGTGACACCATTCATATATCTAAGGAAGGAGTATTTTTCATCCAATGCAAATGTCTAGAAAAAGACCAGGGTTTAGAGGGATTTGGACAAGGCATGGAGCCTGTGTCCACTGGGACTAGTAGGGGATTCTGGCAGTATTAGTGAGATATCAGTAGCCAAACACACTATCATTGTGTTCTTCCCACTCTCCCAGTGCCACGGATTAAACAAAGAGAGAGGGGCTCAGCAGCAACCTCAGCCACCGGGCTCTCTCTCAACCCCACACTGGCTTTACAGCTGGCAAACAACAATAAGCGGGTGAGATTTAAAAAGGGAGGACAAGGAGAAGGAGAGAAAGAGAAACAGAAGGAGAGATCGAGAGGGAGGAAGGGAGCGATTGAGAGAAAGAGAACGAGAAGCAGAAATTGGGAGACAGAAACTCAGAAAGAGGGAGCAGAGGAGAGCTCCTGCTCTCACCATCGTGAGAGCTCTTCAGAGCCTAAGCTCTCTGAAGTCAGGCCGTGTTGGGTGTGAGACAGGGCCGTCTGTCATCACCTCTCCTCTTTTTCTCATGCTGCATCGCACACCTCTGGATCGGACCCAGGTCCGTTAGAGCTCCCGACACCCCGGAACACAGAGAGAGAGCAGGAACAAAGGGATCTTCTTCTCCCTCTCTCCTCCACCCTAGAGGGATAACTATATGGTATTGGCACGAGGCATGAAGAGGCTGTGAGGGAGAATATCTCTCTCTCTGTCTTTTTTAAGGGGCTTTATTAACAGTAAATATTACACTCACAAAAGTTACAAAATAATAAAGACATTTCAAATGTCATGTCTATATCCAGTGTTGCAACGATGTGAAAATAGTTAAAATACACAAAGTACAAAATAAATTTACATAAATATGGGTTGTATTTACAATGGTGTTTGTTCTTCATTTAGTTGCCCTTTTCTTCTGGCCACAGGTCACAAATCTTGATGCTGTGACTGCACACTGTGGTATTTCACCCAATAGATATGGGAGTTGATCAAAATTTGATTTGTTTTTGAATTCTTCGTGGGTCTGTGTAATCTGAGGGGAAATATGTGTCTCTAATATGGTCATACATTTGGCAGGAGGTTAGGAAGTGCAGCTCAGTTTCCACGTAAATGTATGGGCAGTGTGCACATAGCCTGTCTTCTCTTGAGAGCCAGGTAGGTCTCTCTCTCTCTCTCTCTCTCTCCTTTCTCTACCTCTCTCTCATTCAGCCTCTCTCGCTCTCTCGTTGACTATTTATCTATATATCTCCGCTCTCTCTTCCCTCTCGCCATCTCTGTCACGCTCTTTTTTCTCTGCGCCTCTCTCCCTCTCTTGCAATTGCCTGCAGATGTTCTATTCATTCCACAAGCAGGGCGTGGGTGGAAGTGTTCTATGTACAGAACAGTTATTGTCAGTGTGTACACACACACACACACACACACACACACACACACACACACACACACACACACACACACACACACACACGTGGGTAGTAGGACTGTGTTCTCCATGATTGCAGCTGACGTTCTCCCGCTTTCTTATATTTGCTATCTTTTTACCAGTCAGGGCTTGTAAAGTGGGAAATACACTCCATTGTCTGACACACTATAGATGCGTCCCAAATGGCACCCTATTCCCTACATAGTGTACAACTTTTAACCTGGGCCTGTAACCACAATGCTTCTTGAAGTAGGAGTGCTGATCTAAGATCCGTTTTGCCTTTAGATCAGTGAGTAAGATTATATGGACAGATCCTAGATCAGCACTCCTACTCTGAGATGCTTTGTGGATATGGGCCCAGGTCCCATAGAACTCTGGTCAAAAGTAGTGCACTATATACATAATAGGGTGCCATTTGGGACATACCCCACATCATTTAGAATCAAAGCTAATAGTTGTCAAGGCCATCCTGACATACCATTATTGCTACTGTGGAGAAAGATGGAACACAGACAGTGGCGTGAAGATGGCAATTGTACGCTAAGGACATTATGTCAGCCTGGCTTTTCAACATCCAAATTCCATTTTGTGTCTAGTCCATAGCTTGTTATATTGGGCCATCTTGTTGTGTAGAGGAAAAATGAAGAAAAAGTACCCATTTAATGAATGAAATGAGGCAATTCCCAATTTTTCTTAGGAATCAAGGTAGAAAGGATGCTTTTTAAAACTATTCAAGAGCCCTATTCTCCATCAGGATGTAGCAGTCTCCGTACAGTGCATTCTGAAATATTTCCGACCCCTTAACTTTTTCCACATTTTGTTACGTTACAGCTTTATTCTAAAATAGATTTTAAAAAAATGTTTAACTCAGCAATCTACACACAATACCCCATAATGACAAAGCAAAAACAGGTTTTTAGAAATGTTTGCAAATGTATTAAAAATTAAAAACGTACCTTATTTACATAAGCATTCAGGTTCTTTGCTATGAGACTCAAAATTGAACTCAGGTGCATCCTGTTTCCATTGATCATCCTTGAGCTGTTTCAAAAAGTTGATTAGAGGCACCTGTGGTAAATTCAATTGATTTGACATGATATGGAAAGGCACACACCTGTCTATATAAGGTCCCACAGTTGACAGTGCATGTCAGAGCAAAAACCCAGCCATGAGTTCAAGGGAATTGTCCGTTGAGCTTCGAGACAGGATTGTGTCGAGGCACAGATCTAGGGAACGGTAACAAAACATTTCTGCAGCATTGAAGGTACCCAAGAACATAGTGGCCTCCATCATTCTTAAATGGAAGAAGTTTGGAAAAACCAAGACTCTTCCTAGAGCTGGTTGCCTGGCCAAACTGAGCAATCAGGGGAGAAGGGCCTTGGTCAGGGAGCTGACCAATAACCTGATGGTCACTCTGACAGAGCTCTAGAGTTGCTCTGTGGAGGTGGGAGAACCTTCCAGGAGGACAACCATCTCTGCAGCACTCCACCAATCAGGCCTTTATGGTAGTAGCCAGACAGATGCCACTCCTGCTTGGAGTTTGCCAAAAGTTACCTAAACAAAATTCTCTGGTCTGATGAAACCAAGATTGAACTCTTTGGCCTGAATTCCAAGCATTAAATCTGGAGGAAACCTGTCACCATTGGTACGGAGAAGCGTGGTGGCAGCATCATGCTGTGGGGATGTTTTTCAGCGGCAGGGACTGGGAGACTAGTCAGGATTGAGGGAAAAATGAATGGAGCAAAGTACAGAGAGATCCTTGATTAAAAACCTGCTCCAGAGCACTCTGCCCCAGTCTGAGGTCCTAAGGTTCACCTTCCAACAGGACAACAACCCTAAGCACACAGCCAAGACAACGCAAGAGTGGCTTCGGGACAAGCCTCAATGTCCTTAAGTGGCCCAGCCAGAGCCTGGACTTGAACCCGATTGAACATATATGGAGAGACTCTCCAAATACAGGTGTGCCAAACTTGTAGTGTCATACCCAAGAAGACTCTATGCTTTAATCACTGCCAAAGATGCTTCAATATAGTACTGAGTAAATAGTCTGGATACTTATGTAAATGTGATATTTCAGTTTTTATATTAATATATATATATATACTGCTCAAAAAAATAAAGGGAACACTTAAACAACACAATGTAACTCCAAGTCAATCACACTTCTGTGAAATCAAACTGTCCACTTAGGAAGCAACACTGATTGACAATAAATGTCACATGCTGTTGTGCAAATGGAATAGACAACAGGTGGAAATTATAGGCAATTAGCAAGACACCCCCAATAAAGGACTGGTTCTGCAGGCGGGGACCACAGACCACTTCTCAGTTCCTATGCTTCCTGGCTGATGTTTTGGTCACTTTTGAATGCTGCCGGTGCTTTCACTCTAGTGGTAGCATGAGACGGAGTCTACAACCCACACAAGTGGCTCAGGTAGTGCAGCTCATCCAGGATGGCACATCAATGCGAGCTGTGGCAAGAAGGTTTGCTGTGTCTGTCAGCGTAGTGTCCAGAGCATGGAGGCGCTACCAGGAGACAGGCCAGTACATCAGGAGATGTAGAGGAGGCCGTAGGAGGGCAACAACCCAGCAGCAGGACCGCTACCTCCGCCTTTGTGCAAGGAGGAGCAGGAGAAGCACTGCCAGAGCCCTACAAAATGACCTCCAGCAGGCCACAAATGTGCATGTGTCTGCTCAAACGGTCAGAAACAGACTCCATGAGGGTGGTAATGAGGGCCCAACGTCCACAGGTGGGGGTTGTGCTTACAGCCCAACACCGTGCAGGACGTTTGGCATTTGCCAGAGAACACCAATATTGGCAAATTCGCCACTGGCACCCTGTGCTCTTCACAGATGAAAGCAGGTTCACACTGAGCACGTGACAGACGTGACAGAGTCTGGAGACGCCGTGGAGAACGTTCTGCTGCCTGCAACATCCTCCAGCATGACCGGTTTGGCGGTGGGTCAGTCATGGTGTGGGGTGGCATTTCTTTGGGGGGCCGCACAGCCCTCCATGTGCTCGCCAGAGGTAGCCTGACTGCCATTAGGTACCGAGATGAGATCCTCAGACCCCTTGTGAGACCATATGCTTGTGCGGTTGGCCCTGGGTTCCTCCTAATGCAAGACAATGCTAGACCTCATGTGGCTGGAGTGTGTCAGCAGTTCCTGCAAGAGGAAGGCATTGATGCCATGGACTGGCCCGCCCGTTCCCCAGACCTGAATCCAATTGAGCACATCTGGGACATCATGTCTCGCTCCATCCACCAACGCCACGTTGCACCACAGACTGTCCAGGAGTTGGCGGATGCTTTAGTCCAGGTCTGGGAGGAGATCCCTCAGGAGACCATCCGCCACCTCATCAGGAGCATGCCCAGGCGTTGTAGGGAGGTCATACAGGCACGTGGAGGCCACACACACTACTGAGCCTCATTTTGACTTGTTTTAAGGACATTACATCAAAGTTGGATCAGCCTGTAGTGTGGTTTTCCACTTTAATTTTGAGTGTGACTCCAAATCCAGACCTCCATGGGTTGATAAATTGGATTTCCATTGATTATTTTTGTGTGATTTTGTTGTCAGCACATTCAACTATGCAAAGAAAAAAGTATTTAATAAGATTATTTCTTTCATTCAGATCTAGGATGTGTTGTTTAAGTGTTCCCTTTATTTTTTTGAGCAGTATATATATATATATATATAAAACTTGTTTTTACTTTGTCAATATGGGGTATTCTGTGAAGATTGATGAGGGAAAAAAACAATTCAATACTTTTTTGAATAAGGCTGTAATGTGGAAAAAGTCAAGAGGTCTGAATACTTTGTGAAGGTACTGTATCTCCTGACCAGAAATCCTTTGTCAGGTCAATAATGGCCCTGGCAGTAAAGGTAGTGACAACAAATAAATATTGAAGGCCTAGTCAATGAGCGCATCTTATCAATCACCATCCAGATAGATGTCCAGCAGTATGTCCAGTAATTACTTGTGTAACACGTCAGCTACTTTGTATCAGCAGTCCCAGCCCATGCTCCTCATAGCACGTGGACTCTTGGGACTAGCTGGGGACAGAAGACTGGGTCATGTTTATTAGTGCACTCTGTAGCTAAATGTTTTTTGCAAGGGAAAACAAAAATGAGTGTTTCTCATTGGACGAGTCAAGGTTGTCCCTACCTGTTTCAGTCAAAAACAAATATGTTTGGTGCCTAATGAACATAAGCATATGGATCCTCCGACACCCATTCGGAATGAGCAATTTAACTCTTTGTGGTTAGTGGTTGCTCCACTAAAAGTTTTGTGATTATTCTGCTGGACTTAGAGGTATTTTGAGGTTTAGTACAGTAACCTGTGTCACCACTTCATTGCTCCCAATTAAGGTGCCACCAACCTCCTGTGACATCAACTCAAAATGTCAAAGTCAGAGGGGCCCTCTCGCTGAGACAGAAAAGGCAATTTAAGTTTTTCTTTATGGATTTATTTCTCTCTCTCTCTACCTCTCCACCTCTCAAATTGCCCGATTGATGAGGGGCAAGGCACCTGGAGAGGCAATGCCGATCGATACCTCAGCAGGCCTGGGAAATAGAAGGGTCACACCCACACCACATAGTGAGTGATGGTGATTGGACAAGGGCCAAAAATAGCCCACCTGTCTGCCCTACCCCCTATGCCCCCTTCCTGTCTTTGAAACTACAGTTGAGCTCCAAAGTCACCCTCCCATTCAGAATGTGTTTGTTTAATTCATCTTGAATTTCCACATTTGTAAAAAATTCTACTCATCTGGAAGGTATGGACTGTTTTGTTTCTGTCAAATTGTACTTATAAAACAAATGTATATACATTCTGATGTACATTGCTAACCATCTTACTTACTGTTTAATACTAAGTAGTTCAGTATTAGATTGGCGCAGTAGCTCAATTTGTGTTTGCTGTATGAATCACTTCTAGTGCCAATGTCCCTTGTTATAAACCACACTATATATCACAATTTTTAAGTACATACACATGCACTGCAATCAATTGCATTTGTTGTTGTTTCTTCCCCTCTGTGGTAGTTATGGACATGTTCACAGCTACAATTAGACGTCTGATTGCTTACGGGCTGTATAATGGAGGTTATCTTTTGCCCAGTCTCCCACTGCGAGATATGCTAGCTCCGACATTATCCCTGCAGTCTCCCAGCTACCTGCTGATGTTTCACTGTCTTCCCAGGGAAGACGATCCTCTGTGGATTGTATGATTAGAAACCCAGCAGTCATCTGTCTGAGTGGGCGTTTCCTTTGACACCATTTGAGGTGGTGTAGTGGAGAGGAACGCTGTGGAACACATGGAACATGTGGCCTTTGTGTTCTGTTACCATGTCTGAGGAGCTTGTGAACCCCCTCCAGCTTCCTCCATTACAGCTCTTTTACCAGAGAGGCGTGACCCGGTTGCCAACGCAGTTGCCCTGTGGATAATGAGCTGGGAGGCGACTGGGAGGAAAGTGGTACCCTATGTGTTTGTCTGATGCATTCCAACAGATCTGTTTTCCTTAGGCAGCCTAGAAGCTGAACGGTATAAGTTACACACTTGGGGTATGCGGCAGAGGCTTATAACATTGATATGAGAATGAGTATTGCATTAAGTACTAGACAGTACATCACATTAGCTATGCTAAATACAGTGAAACACCTCAAGTGGATAGAGTGATGCTGACTTATTCCCTAGATGAAGTAGAGTTATTAATTTGAAGATTCATTTAGATTGCTCTTAGATGGCTCCATATGAGGATATTGCTACTACAGCAATGCTATATCCATAGAAATTAGAGCCCGATGGATTTATCAGTTGACTAATATTATCTGCCGATTTTAGTCTTTTACCAATGTATTTGTATCAGCGTTTAATCCATTGAAAAGGACCGATATTAGATGCTGAGAAAACGCTCTGCAAAAAAGCACTTCATAGAATGTAACTTTTTTGCGCCCTTTGCATGGCTATATATTTTCAATTTTTTTTGTTTAACTAGGCAAGTCCGTTAGGAACAAATTCTTATTTACAATGACGGCCTACACCGGCCAAACCCGACGACGCCGGGCCAATTGTGCACCGCCCTATGGGACTCCCAATCACTGGCGGTTGTGATACAGCCTGGATTCGAACCAGGGTTCTGTAGTGACGCCTCTAGCATTGAGATGCAGTGCCTTAGACCGCTGCGCCACTTGGGAGCCCATAATCTTGCCTTGGCGCGCTACACTAAGTCTGGACACTAATGTAGCGCCAAAAAATAACTTTGCCGGTTACAAAGTAGCACTTCGTCACTACGTTTTGATGTATGGGTTCATTGTCACTTGATAGGGACATTTCCATGATGAGTGCTAGATACTAGCTAGCTAGCTAGCCAGCCAGCTAACTAGCTGTGTGAGAGTACTTGATGCAGTTCACTGAGAGTACTTGACACAGTTCACTTCACAGTTCATGCTATCTGGGATCCTCGGGACGTCCCTACACTAAACCCTAACCCTTTGTGCGAGAGGCAGCGCTGTGCGAACGGGGAATTTTGTTATTGATGTTTTTCCTTTCAAGTGGCAACTACCAGAATTCATTGGCTACAGCCCTACAATCGATGAAAACATAGCCAGCAGCTCATTCTTCAGTGCCTAGGCAATATTTGGGCTGGAATCAGTGCAGTTTATCCTCCTTTTACTAGACTAGAGTGTAACACCATTTTTCCATAAACAAATATGATCTTTCTGGTGATCCTAAGTTCTTACACTTTCTGAGTATCTTTGTAGGGCTGTTTTAAGCACAAAACAAATATATATATTCCAACCAGGGGTGCAATTATATATTTTTTTTATCCAGTCAGATAAACACACAGCCTACCCGACCACTCGTAGGTGTCCGCATGGTCCTACATCACATTGTTGCCTAGTTTTGTATCACATTCCAATGATATAACTGGGGGGACAAACATGCAATTTCAGAATGTGTGGGGGACATGTCCCCAATGAAAGTTGGGCCCCTGATTCCAGCTATAATAATACAAATATTGGAAGATATATCGGTGAAAATTTCCACACTAAAATCAGAATCGGTCGGGCTCTAATAGAAATACATGATCAAATGAATTGTTTTATTTAATTCTGTGGCTATATAATTGCATGGTGGTACTTGTAGTTTGTTACGGGACCTGTAGTTTATTATGGTGCTCACAACACTGTTTATACGTCTTTGTGTTTGTTTGTTCCTGTCGCACCCTAAGGGCAGGTGAAAGGTAATATGCTGCTTGTCTCCTGTCTGGCAACCCACATTCATAGTCAGAACATTCAGTCTCTTTCCCTCTGTGTCTCTCTCTCTCTCTCTGTGTGTGTGTGTGTGTGTGTGTGTGTGTGTGTGTGTGTGTGTGTGTGTGTGTGTGTGTGTGTGTGTTGTTTGCTGTGTGTATGTGCTGTTCCACCGATGGAAAATCACTCCCTCACTCGGACGTGGAGGGATACTCCCTGAACACTAGTCGCCGCAATATGGGACCAGCCAGCACTGCTCTTCTCTAAATAAACAGTGCTCCATCCTAAACTCCTAAATAA
The DNA here is from genome assembly GCF_901001165.1 of Salmo trutta. NCBI lineage: Eukaryota > Metazoa > Chordata > Actinopteri > Salmoniformes > Salmonidae > Salmo > Salmo trutta. The sequence continues at coordinate 39,940,368 of NC_042962.1, forward strand.
GTATGCTGTCTATCTTCAACGATAAGATAAATACACTCTCCATCTCGTGCTGACAGAATAACTACCCTCTCTATCTGTCCACCCAAAAGGAGAGAGACTTTCTTTCTTACAGGGAGATAAGAACCTAGGGGAGGCACCGTAAACCATGTCCATATTGAGAATGTGGGCAAAGAGTTTGGTCAGGGGATACATGGTCTGGAAAAACTCCCACATTTTGTTTTCTCATCACATGACCTAACCAGTAAAAATTCCTGGCCATAATTGTAGGTTCTACCTTAGCTAGGCCCAGAATTTTTCCTGAGCATGTGGTAAGCGTGGTCCTGGCTGGCCCTTTCTTGTTTTATTCTTTTTTATTTAACCTTTTATTTAACTAGACATGTCAGTTAAGAACAAATTCTTATTTCCATGACGGCCTACACCGGCCAAACCCAGTCAACGCCCTGATGGATAACCCTGATGGAGGAATGGCACCGTTTTACGGGGCTCCTGACCAATTGTGCTATTTTTTGTTTACATTTTTTTTTGCGTTGTTTACATTTTTTTGGTAACTAACCTAAATGACTGCCGCCTTGTAGCACTCACATCTGTAGCCATGAAATGCTTTGAAAGGCTGGTCATGGCTCACATCAACATCATTCCAGAAACCCTGGACTCACTTCAATTCGCATACCCTCCCAACAGATCCACAGATGACACAATCACTATTGCAGTCCACACAGCCCTTTCCCACCTGGACAAAAGGAACACCTATGTGAGAGTGCTGTTCATTGACTACAGCTCAGCGTTCAACACCATAGTGCACTCCAAGCTCATCACTATGCTAAGGTCCCTGGGACTGAACACCTCCTTTTGCAACTGGATCTTGGACTTCCTGATGGGCCACCTCCAGGTGGTGAGAGTAGGCAATAACACATCCACCACGCTGACCATCAACACGGGGGCCCCTCAGGGGTGCGTTCTTAGTCCCCTCCTGTACTCCCTGTTCACCCACAACTGTGTAGCCACGCACGATTTCAACACCATCTTTAAGGTTACAGATGACACAACGGTGGTAGGCCTGATCGACGACGACGATGAGACAGCCTATAGGGAGGAGGTCAGAGACCTCTCCCTCAACGTGATCAAGACAAAGGAGCGGATTGTGGACTACATGAAAAGGAGGGCCAAGCACACCCCCATTCACATCAACAGGGCTGTAGTGGAGCGGGTCAAGAGCATCAAGATCCTTGGTGTCCACATCACTAAGGACCTATCATGGTCCAAACAGACCAAGACAGTTGTGAAAAGGGCACGACAATGCCTATTCCCCCTCAGGAGGCTGAAAAGAGTTGGCATGGGACACACACACACAAACACATACAGTACATTCACATTCCTTCACACTCTTCACATACAGTGGGGGGGAAAAGTATTTAGTCAGCCACCAATTGTGCAAGTTCTCCCACTTAAAAAGATGAGAGAGGCCTGTAATTTTCATCATAGGTACACTTCAACGATGACAGACAAAATGAGAAAAAAAATCCAGAAAATCACATTGTAGGATTTTTAATGAATTTATTTGCAAATTATGGTGGAAAATAAGTATTTGGTCAATAACAAAAGTCTATCTCAATACTTTGTTATATACCCTTTATTGGCAATGACACAGGTCAAACGTTTTCTGTAAGTTTTCACAAGGTTTTCACACACTGTTGCTGGTATTTTGGCCCATTCCGCCATGCAGATCTCCTCTAGAGCAGTGATGTTTTGGGGCTGTCGCTGGGTAACACTGACTTTCAACTCCCTCCAAAGATTTTTTATGGGGTTGAGATCTGGAGACTGGCTAGGCCACTCCAGGACCTTGAAATGCTTCTTACGAAGCCACTCCTTTGTTGCCCGGGCGGTGTGTTTGGGATCATTGTCATGCTGAAAGACCCACCATGTTTCATCTTCAATGCCCTTGCTGATGGAAGGAGGTTTTCACTCAAAATCTCACGATACATGGCCCCATTCATTCTTTCCTTTACACGGATCAGTCGTCCTGGTCCCTTTGCAGACAAACAGCCACAAAGCATGATGTTTCCACCCCCATGCTTCACAGTAGGTATGGTGTTCTTTGGATGCAACTCAGCATTCTTTGTCCTCCAAACACGACGAGTTGAGTTTTTACCAAAAAGTTATATTTTGGTTTCATCTGACCATATGACATTCTCCCAATCCTCTTCTGGATCATCCAAATGCTCTCTAGCAAACTTCAGACGGGCCTGGACATGTACTGGCTTAAGCAGGGGGACACGTCTGGCACTGCAGGATTTGAGTCCCTGGCGGCGTAGTGTGTTACTGATGGTAGGCTTTGTTACTTTGGTCCCAGCTCTCTGCAGGTCATTCACTAGGTCCCCCCGTGTGGTTCTGGGATTTTTGCTCACCGTTCTGGTGATAATTTTGACCCCACGGGGTGAGATCTTGCGTGGATCCCCAGATCGAGGGAGCTTATCAGTGGTCTTGTATGTCTTCCATTTATTAATAATTGCTCCCACAGTTGATTTCTTCAAACCAAGCTGCTTACCTATTGCAGATTCAGTCTTCCCAGCCTGGTGCAGGTCTACAATTTTGTTTCTGGTGTCCTTTGACAGCTCTTTGGTCTTGGCCATAGTGGAGTTTGGAGTGTGACTGTTTGAGGTTGTGGACAGGTGTATTTTATACTGATAACAAGTTCAAACAGGTGCCATTAATACAGGTAACGAGTGGAGGACAGAGGAGCCTCTTAAAGAAGAAGTTACAGGTCTGTGAGAGCCAGAAATCTTGCTTGTTTGTAGGTGACCAAATACTTATTTTCCACCATAATTTGCAAATAAATTCATAAAAAATCCTACAATGTGATTTTCTGGATTTCTTTTCTCATTTTGTCTGTTATAGCTGACGTGTACCTATGATGACAATTACAGGCCTCTCTCATCTTTTTAAGTTGGAGAACTTGCACATTTGGTGGCTGACTAAATACTTTTTTCCCCCACTGTATGCTGCTGCTACTTTGTTTTATTTTCTATGTATAGTCACTTTACCCCTCCCCTACCTACATTTACAAATACCTCAATTACCTCGACTAACTCATACCCCTTTTATATGGCCTTGTCAGGTATTTAATTGTGTTACTATTCCTGTAGTTTATTTATTTCGCACATTTTTCTTACTAACTTCTTAAAAACTCTGCATTATTGGGTAAGTGCTTATAAGTAAGCATTTCACGGTAAGGTCTACACGTTGTATTCAGCGCATGTGACAAATAAAATAAAATAATTTTAAAACAAAAAAAATAAAAAATAAAATTCAAGCCTAAGATTGTACTTGTAAACGAGTTCAGTCACACTACAAATGTCCTTACCAAGTCCTCTGTCACCATCCTAGTCTAATGACAAGAGCTCCTCATCTCATCGTGAAACGAGCAAACTCTGAATTCTTCGCTGTGCTAAAAAGGAACTTCCATCTTTCGGAGTGTCTCACTTTTGCTTCATTTAACGGCGCTACAATTTTCACCGGCACTAGGTAGCGATTTGAACATCCACACAGATGTGGATTCATTCCCCCTTTTTATGAATATGAAGATTGGAGGTGTTTTAACACACGGTTAAGCAGCCAAGTGACACCTCGTTGACTAGAAAATATAGTTACTATGGAATCAAATAGAAGGTAGTGCTACAACACCTGTTCCCAATCCCCGAAATTGCGATGAAGTGCAATTTAGTGTGTAAAATATGGAGATTGTCGCACTGAGTTGTTCCTTGTGAGGATTAATGTAAATGAATAAAATGTTGTCATTTAGGGGGTGATAGAATAGTACTGGGAAAGGTATTTGGCTACGGGTTGAGACCGCGTTGAAGGACAGGTCTAGTTTAAACCCCTACAAAATGGCTGTTGTGTGGTTACACACCTTACCGAACTCTGAAACTGTATCATCTTCCTGTAGCTCGACCGTAACACATTGGACTAGATGGAATCAATCAGATATAATAGATAACAGGGCATCTCTCCATCTCTCTTACGCTCGCTCTCTCTTAGTAGTTTTATTTTCTGGAAGTTTTCACTGGTAGAACATTTAGGGGTTGTACCTGCAGGGTCTGGTATGACCTTGCAGCGTGGCAGGGGTTTGGTGGGCAGAGAGCTGGCCAGGCTGGATGCCAAGCCAAACCTCCTTGACATTCATGGCCAGTGTTAGAGAGTGAAGGATGGGGCTAGAGCAAGCAAGCGAGGGAGCGAGGGAGGGAGAGAGAGATGGGGTAGAGGGAAATAGATATATTGGGGTAGAGAGATGGAGGGGGAAAGAGGGAGAGAAAGGGAGATGAAGTGAGGGACGAGAGACAAAGAGTCAGAGCGCACTCCATGGTGGTTCAGGATCCTGGGCTACATCGCCGGGGCTAATGATGCAGGAAGATAAATGGTACTGCTTACTGACCTGTGTCTTATCCCCCTTTATCTCTTTCTGTAACACACACACGCCTACAAGTAACTGCCAAAATAAAGGAAACACAAACATAAAGTGTCTTAATAGGGTGTTGGGCCACTACGAACCTCCAGAACAGCTTCAATGCACTTTGGCATAGATTCTGCAAGTGTCTGGAACTCTATTGGCAGGAAGCGATACCAGTCTTCCATGAGACCTTCTATAAATTGGTGTTTTGTTGATGGTGGTGGAAAACGCTGTCTCAGGCTCCACTCCAGAATCTCCCATAAGTGTTCAATTGAGTTGAGATCTGGTGACTGGGATGGCAATGGCATATGGTTTACATAGTTTTCATGCTCATCAATCCATTCAGTGACCATTCGTGCCCTGTGGATGGGAATTGTCATCCTATGGGGGCATAGCCATGATAGCCAAAATAATGGCCTGCCCAGCATTTTATACATGACCCTAAGCATGTTGGGATGTTAATTAACTAAGGCACCACACCTACTTTGTGTCCCTCATTTACTCAAGGGTTTCCATTATTTTGACAGTTACCTGTACATCCATAATCTCCCCGTATCATCACACATACAGTACCTCTAACCCAAATCCCTCTATTTTTTTCTTATTTCGTCTCTCTCCTCATACTGTTAAATGTTTGTTTTGTTTACCGTATGTAAGTCATCATTTTAACCACTCAGGTTGATACTCTGATTACATATTTTATTTTCTCATGCAATAATTTATTTACTATGCAATGATTGGACCACAAACCCTGAATTGCTATTGGAAGGATCACACTTAGCTACTCTAAGGCTAGCAGAGAGTTATGGGGGACTAAGTTTGCGTCTCAAATGGCACCCTATTCCCTTTATAGTGCACTATTTTGGACCAAAGGTAGTGAACTATAAAGGGATTGGATCAGAGGATTTCTGAAACATGACTGAGAATCAGTCACTAATGCTTTCCACAAGTATTACCATTGTCATTGAACCTACACTGAATCACAGGTCACCATTCAGTGTAAGGACAGAGTTGCACACTGATACACACACACACTTGCACTTGCACTCAGACACACACACACACATAATATACATGGAGTGTACAAAACATTAAGAACTCTTTCCATAGCCTCCCGGGTGGCGCAGTGGTCTAAGGTACTGCATCGCCACCAGAGATTCTGGGTTCGAGCCCAGGCTCTGTTGCAGCTGGCCGCGACCAGGAGGCCCATGGGGCGGCGCACAATTGGCCCAGCGTCGTCCGGGTTAGGGAGGGTTTGGCCGGCAGGGATATCCTTGTCTCATCATGCACTAGCGACTCCTGTGGCGTGCCAGGCGCAGTGCACGCTGACCAGGTCGCCAGGTGTACGGTGTTTCCTCCGACACATTGGTGCAGCTGGCTTCTGGGTTGGATGTGCATTGTGTCAAGAAGCAGTGCGGCTTGGTTGGGTTGTGTTTCAGAGGTCGCATGGCTCTCGACCTTCGCCTCTCACCGAGTCCATACGGGAGTTGCAGCGATGAGACAAGACTGTAACTACTACCAATTGGATACCACGAAATCGGGGAGAAAAAGGGGTAAAAAAAAAAAAAAATAACTCATTCCATGACAAAGACTGACCAGGTGAATCCAGGTGGAAGCTATGATCCCTTATTAATGTCACTTGTTAAATCCACTTCAAATCAGTGTAGATGAAGGGAGGAAACTTCTTAGGGCTAGGCGTCCCGTCAGCACATCCGTCACACATCCGGTGAAATTGGAGGGCGCGCAATACAAATAAATAATCTTAATATTAAACATTTATAAACATACAAGTATCTTATATCGGTTAAAAGCATACATTTTTGTTAATCGAACTGCATTGTCCGATTTACAATAGGCTTTGCAGTGAAAGCATACCATGCGATTGTTTGAGGACGGCGCCCCACATATTTTTCAACCAGCACAGGTTTCATAAAATCGCAAATAGCGATTAAATAATCACTTACTTTCTGAAATTCTTCCACTGTTTGCAATCCCAAGGGTCCCAGCTACAACATGAATGGTCATTTTGTTAGATAAAATCCTTTATATCCCAAAAAGTCAGTTTAGTTGGCGCCATCGATTTCAGTAATCCACTCGTTCAACATGCAGACAAAGGATTCCAAAAATCTACAGCTAAACTTTGTTAAAACATGTCAAACTACGTTTCTATTCAGTCCTCAGGTACCCTAAAATGTAATTAAACTATAATATTTCATACAGAAAGAAGTAAGTTCAATAGAAAAGTAAAATTAGCAAATGCGCGTCCTCTTCGTCACGCGCCCACAGACTGATTTCCAACTGTGACTCCTTGTACCAAAACTCAGAATTGTTCCTCGTTTTGGAAGAAACAAGCCTGAAACCTTGAACAAAGACTGTTGACATCTAGTGGAAGCCATACGAATTGCAATCTGGGAGCTGGAATTGCATAGGACCCATAGCTTTACATTGAAATAGCATGGGTTCTTCTTTGGATTTTTGGCTACCATATCAATTGTGTTATAGTCTCATACATTATTTTAAAATGTCTACAAACTTCAAAGTGCATATCCTGGCTTCTGGGCCTGAGAAACAGGCAGTTTACTTTGGGCACGTCAGTCAGGCGGAAATTCGGAAAAAAGGACCCTATCTGTAAGAAGTTATTAATTAAAAAGAAGGATTTGAACTCAATATTAGGAAGGGGTTCTTAATGTTTTGTACATATACACATATATATGTATATGTGTGTGTGTGTGTGTATATATATATATATATATATATATATATATATATATATATATATATATATATATATATATATATATATATATATATATATATATATATATATATATATATATATATATATATATATACTGCTCAAAAGCATGGGCTGGGACTGCTGATACAAAGTAGCTGACGTGTTACACAAGTAATTACTGGACATACTGCTGGACATCTATCTGGATGGTGATTGATAAGATGCGCTCATTGACTAGGCCTTCAATATTTATTTGTTGTCACTACCTTTACTGCCAGGGCCATTATTGACCTGACAAAGGATTTCTGGTCAGGAGATACAGTGCCTTCAGAAAGTATTCAGACCTCTTGACTTTTTCCACATTACAGCCTTATTCAAAAAAGTATTGAATTGTTTTTTTCCCTCATCAATCTTCACAGAATACCCCATATTGACAAAGTAAAAACACGTTTTATATATATATATATACTGCTCAAAAAAATAAAGGGAACACTTAAACAACACATCCTAGATCTGAATGAAAGAAATAATCTTATTAAATACTTTTTTCTTTACATAGTTGAATGTGCTGACAACAAAATCACACAAAAATAATCAATGGAAATCCAATTTATCAACCCATGGAGGTCTGGATTTGGAGTCACACTCAAAATTAAAGTGGAAAACCACACTACAGGCTGATCCAACTTTGATGTAATGTCCTTAAAACAAGTAAAAATGAGGCTCAGTAGTGTGCATCAATGCCTTCCTCTTGCAGGAACTGCTGACACACTCCAGCCACATGAGGTCTAGCATTGTCTTGCATTAGGAGGAACCCAGGGCCAACCGCACCAGCATATGGTCTCACAAGGGGTCTGAGGATCTCATCTCGGTACCTAATGGCAGTCAGGCTACCTCTGGCGAGCACATGGAGGGCTGTGCAGCCCCCAAAAAATGCCACCCCACACCATGACTGACCCACCGCCAAACCGGTCATGCTGGAGGATGTTGCAGGCAGCAGAACGTTCTCCATGGCATCTCCAGACTCTGTCACGTCTGTCACATGTGCTCAGTGTGAACCTGCTTCATCTGTGAAGAGCACAGGGCGCCAGTGGCGAATTTGCCAATCTTGGTGTTCTCTGGCAAATGCCAAACGTCCTGCACGGTGTTGGGCTGTAAGCACAACCCCCACCTGTGGACGTCGGGCCCTCATACCACCCTCATGGAGTCTGTTTCTGACCGTTTGCGCAGACACATGCACATTTGTGGCCTGCTGTAGGTCATTTTGCAGGGCTCTGGCAGTGCTTCTCCTGCTCCTCCTTGCACAAAGGCGGAGGTAGCGGTCCTTCTGCTGGGTTGTTGCCCTCCCACGGCCTCCTCCACGTCTCCTGATGTACTGGCCTGTCTCCTGGTAGCGCCTCCATGCTCTGGACACTACGCTGACAGACACAGCAAACCTTCTTGCCACAGCTCGCATTGATGTGCCATCCTGGATGAGCTGCACTACCTGAGCCACTTGTGTGGGTTGTAGACTCCGTCTCATGCTACCACTAGAGTGAAAGCACCGCCAGCATTCAAAAGTGACCAAAACATCAGCCAGGAAGCATAAGAACTGAGAAGTGGTCTGTGGTCACCACCTGCCAAACCACTCCTTTATTGGGGGTGTCTTGCTAATTGCCTATAATTTCCACCTGTTGTCTATTCCATTTGCACAACAGCATGTGACATTTGTTGTCAATCAGTGTTGCTTCCTAAGTGGACAGTTTGATTTCACAGAAGTGTGATTGACTTGGAGTTACATTGTGTTGTTTAAGTGTTCCCTTAATTTTTTTGAGCAGTGTATATGTGTGTGTGTGTATATATATATATATATATATATATATACACATACACACACACACACACACACACACACACACACACACACACACACACACACACACACACACACACACACACACACACACAAATGCATACAGACAGAGGCAAGCAGGCAGGCCGACATGAGCGTGCATACACTGACAGTGGTGCAATGCCATGGAGTATAACATGACATACCATCATCCATATCTGTTACTCTCTGACCCCTTCTTTTGAGAGTTTAACCCTTCACTGTCCCACTCCTCAATTAATTCCTTCCACAGCTTTCCTCCAATAATACAGTACACTAATCCCATTTGTTGTCTGTTTATGTCACGTCCTGACCAGTAAAGGGGTTATTTGTTATTGTAGTTTGGTCAGGACGTGGCAGGGGTGTGTTTGCTTAGAGTGTTTCGGGGTTTGTTTCGGGGTTTGTTGGGCTATGTTCTTATTTAAGAGGGGTGTTTGTTTAGAGTGGTTTGGGGTTTGTTGGGTTATGTTCTTGTTAGTCTATTTCTATGTTAGTTCTAGTATGTCTATTTCTATGTGGTGTTTGTTGGGTTGACCTTCAATTGGAAGCAGCTGATCCTAGTTGCTTCTAATTGAAGGTCCTATTTAAGAGGGGTGTTTTTCTATGGGATTTTGTGGGTAGTTGTTTCTTGTTTAGCTGTGTGCCTGACAAGACTGTTATCGTCGTTGGTTTTGTATACGTGTGTTTTGTTTCGGTTTTCCTTCTTTCTGCCTATTAAAAAGATGAGTATACACATTCCCGCTGCGTTTTGGTCTAATCCTTACGACACCCGTGACAGTTGATTTACTTCCACTGTAAAATGGCACATGATATATACTTTATAGCCTAGTTTGTGTGAGTACACAACCCTACTCATTGTGTTGTCTATTGTAAGAGTCTATCTCTTGCAGGAGACTTTATGATCAATGGAAGTTTTACAGTACATTTATTGTTTCAACACTGAGACTAACGGCCTTGTCTCAGACATCAAAATTACCTGATAAAATAGGTTTGTCTGGAAAGTGGTCTGATCTGTCTCTCACCTCAGATGTCCCTCAAAAACACACACACACACACACACACACACACACACACACACACACACACACACACACACACACACACACACACACACACCTGTCTCTATCTCTCTCCTTCCCTCCACCCACCCACCCACACACCTCACCTCCATCTCGCTCCCTCCGTCCTTCAGGTCTCTGGCAGGGCTGCAAGGCAGCAGGGTGAAGAATCAGGACAGTTAATGGCTCTCTATCCTCTCTCTCTTTTTACTCTGTCCCTTTCTCTCTCTTTATCCTCTGTCCCTCTCTCTCCTTTCTCCTCTGTCACTGTCAAGTCCATCCAGACAGACATATTTTATTAGAACATAACCATGTCCTCCCCATCCAGCTAGTAGGAAAGTAAAGAACCCAGCCTCCCAGGAAGAGCCTCTACTCGCAAGTAGTCTCAAGGAGTTTTCTAAGATAAAAATCATGTTGATGGTCTGAGTGGCTATGGCTTGTGCTAATACACCTGGACAGAGGCTGGGAGTGGGATAGCATGCCTTGTAAATTAGGTGTGACATGCATGCGGGCAGTGATGGAGGATGCTGATGGTGCATGTATTCCCCTCAAGCTGTTATTAATATCTGAAGGACCTCTCTCTGTAACATCACCACCTGCTGGGATATGTAAAACACACACCAGTCGACACACTAAAACCTTCCAACACACACACACACCAGCCAACATACACCAAGTTTGGTACCAAGTCAGCTTCCAATGCAATGCCTTAGAGCTCCAATTAGTTTCTGTATACAAGTGTAAATGCATTAAAATATACTAGATACTGTATTCTATGCCTCTGCATCATATCTAATTATAATCTCCCCTTTATTATACTGAATAAATACATAAACACAACATGTAAAGTGTTGGACCCATGTTTCTTGAACTGAAATAAAACATTCCTGAAATGTTTATTACGCAAAGCGTATTTCTCTCAGATTTGGTGCACACTTTTTTTACATCCCTGTTAATGTTGCCAAGATAATCCATCCACCTGACAGGTGTGGCTGTCGTGGAAATATTGAATCAAATATTTCTCAGATACCGGAGCTTGTGAATTCAAATAGACTTTATTACAAAAAGTAACAAAGCCTAGAAATTCCATGGAGCAACTAAATTCTCTTGCCACAGGCCTTATAGGTTTCCACTTTCAGATAACACACATGGTCACTCCCCTTTATGTAGATGATTAACACCCCTTGGCCTCTCGCCACCATTATCTTTCTGTCTCAATTCCTGCTTGTTTACAGATTCTATTGGTGGCGTATACATAGCAATGATACAAAAATAAGACACACATAATGCAGGTGTCTGTCCAATGATACTCATAGGACTAAACAATGGCTCTCCCCAAGCCTGTAATGGCACAGACATACATATACAATACAACTACATGCCCTAAAGCCAGTCACAGGACCAGGCAATGACATCCCTCAGGCCTACAACAGCACAGGAATACATACATAAAGCCAATTGCATGTCTCAATGCTAGTCACAGGACCAGGTAATGACTTCACAGGCATACATTTTCTGCTTACGTTCTAGTGATTAACTCTATGTTGATCCAGCTCTGTTCATCACCTGGCCTCAGCCTTTATTCTCCTTACACATGTCTACTACTTAACCCTATGTTGATTCTGCTCACTACTTCTGGGATAACAGTACAGATACTGGAAAATCACCCGTAGTCATGAATTTTCTCCTACATGGCATATCATGAAGCTGATTAAACAGTATGATCATTACATAGGTGCACCTTGTGCTGGGGACAATAAAAGGCCACTCTAAAATGTGCAGTTTAGTCACACAATACAATGCCACAGATGTCTCAAGTTTTGAGGGAGTGTGCAATTGCCATGCTGGCTGCAGGAATGTCCACCAGAACTGTTGCCAGATAATTGAATGTTCATTTCTCTACCATAAGCCACCTCCGTCATTTTACAGAATTTGGCCGTACATCCAACCTGCCTCACAACCGCAGACCACGTGTAACCACGTCAGCCCAGGACATCCACATTCAGCTTCTTCACCAGCTAGATATATTATGACTATTAAGTTAACTGCCTAAAATGTGCTAAATGTTCTGCAGTTGTGCAATTGGTTTGCTAATTTATCTAGCTAAGTGGTTAGGATCTTCCAAAATCAACGTTCGCTTGGTAACAGCAGATAATCCCTTCCTGGATCAATAGCCTTGCTGTCTAATATTTGTTTTGTGCATGCAGCAAACACATAGTAATATTTTTGAGTTACTTGTATAACTTTGAGCTGGGATGTATGTCGGTCTTGCAAATAGTGTAGGTCAGAGACTGTATAAAATGTTAGCAATGCCATCTTTAGCATTTAATTGGCATTATCTATGGGATTTCACATGTACTGGTTAGGAGAGTCTAAGTGGAGTTTGACAATAGCACCCCTTGTGTTAAGTGCCGGTATTTCCGAATATCCAATTATGGCAGAATGTCAGTATGAATGTATGACAATTTGGATGCAGCCCAAACCTAAGTGGGACAACATTCCACAGGCCACAATCAACAGCCTGATCAACTCTATGCGAAGGAGATGTGTCGCGCTGCATGAGGCAAATGGTGGTCACACCAAATACTGACTGGTACAGTATACTGACTACCTTTTTTTTAAGGATTCTGTGACCAACAGATGCATCTGTATTCCCAGTCGTTAAATCCATAGATTAGGTCCTAATGAATTTATTTCAATGGACTGAGGAAAGTCTTATAAATTGTTGCATGTTGCATTTTATATTTTTGTTCAGTGTATTATGCTGGAGGAAGCATTGCATTTGTAAATGAGCCTCCACATTGACATGATGCTGTACAGTCATTCATTCGGTCTTATGTAGCAACTGCATTTGAAGAACAATGGGAAAGTAATTACAGTAAGCTTTGAAAGTTTATAAACTTGTAAACTCACTTTTGAGAAAATTGCCTTTTTAGTGTTTTGGTACCTACTGGAGCGCTCTCCTTTGTCTACACCCATTCAGCATTGTTCACACCCTCTTAAGGATGAGAGGTCATGTGCTAAACAGTGAGTACTGAGGTAAAGATGTGGTAAAAGTAGTAGCCTACAATAAGGAAAAGTTTCAGGTAAACAGAAAGTGTCCAGATCAAAATATTTAATAAATATTAGAGGACGCTTACCCAGATACACTTGTTTAAATTGATGGGCCATGTGAAAGAAATGCTATAACCCCCAGCCACATATTGCTAAGTGGATGGGTCTCCACAGAAGGTGTAAACGGTGCAGCCAAATGGTTACTTGCTTAGTAGCAATATCAGTAATAGTGTCAATATAAGTAAAATAATATACAGTATATCCTCTTACATCTAGATGTGCCGCTAGCGGAACGCCTCGCCAATATCCATTGATAGAGCGTGGCGCGAATTACAAACGCCTCAGAAATTCAAAAACTTCAATTTTTCAAACATACGACTATTTTACACCATTTTAAAGACAAGACTCTCCTTTATCTAACCACATTGTCCGATTTCAAAAAGGCTTTACAACGAAAGCAAAACATTAGATTATGTCAGGAGAGTACCCAGCCAGAAATAATCACACACCCATTTTTCAAGCTAGCATATGTCACAAAAACCAAAACCACAGCTAAATGCAGCACTAACCTTTGATGATCTTCATCAGATGACACTCCTAGGACATTATGTTATACAATACATGCATGTTTTGTTCAATCAAGTTCATATTTATATCAAAAAACAGCTTTTTACATTAGCATGTGACGTTCAGAACTAGCATACCCACCGAAAACTTCTGGTGAATTTACTAAATTACTCACGATAAACGTTCACAAAAAACATAACAATTATTTTAAGAATTATAGATACAAAACTCCTTTATGCAATCGCTATGTCCGATTTTAAAATAGCTTTTCGGTGAAAGCACATTTTGCAATATTCTGAGTAGATAGCCCGGCCATCATGGCTAGCTATTTTGACACCCACCAAGTTTGGCACTCACCAAACTCAGATTTACTATAAGAAAAATTTGATTACCTTTGCTGTTCTTCATCAGAATGCACTCCCAGGACTTCTACTTCAACACCCAATGTTGTTTTGGTTCCAAATAATCCATAGTTATATCCAAATAGCTGCGTTTGTTCTTGCGTTCAAGACACTGCGTATCGTGACAAAAAAATTCTAAATATTCCATTACCGTACTTCGAAGCATGTCAAACGCTGTTTAAAATCAATTTTTATGCGATTTTTCTCGTAAAATAGCTATAATATTCCGACCGGGAGACCTTGTTTTCGTTCAAACACTGAAAATAGAAAATGGAGTCTTCACATGCACGCGCGCCCAGTGTCATTGTTCTCAGAACGACCACTTTCCAAAACCCCTACTGTTTTTCGCCCAGGGACTGCATAGTCATCATTCCCCGTTCTGGCGCCTTCTGAGAGCCTATGGGAGCATTAGAAAATGTCACGTTACTGCAGAGATCCTCTATTTTCAATAAAGAGGCTATAGAAGGACAAGAAATGGTCAGACAGGGCACTTCCCATATAGAATCTTCTCAGGTTTTGGCCTGCCATATGAGTTCTGTTATACTCAGACACCATTCAAACAGTTTTAGAAACTTTAGGGTGTTTTCTATCCAAATAAAATAATGATATGCATATTCTAGTTTCTGGGCAGGAGTAATAACCAGATTAAATCGGGTACGTTTTTTATCCGGCCGTGAAAATACTGCCCCCTATCCTAAACAGGATATACAATATCAATAACAATATCAGTGATAGATGAGGTTGTTATGTACATACAATCAGGGGTAATGTGGCTGAGCAGCAGGATAAAAAAAGGTTTAATAATAGTAGCAGCAACTATTGCGTGTGTGTTAGGAGAGAGTCATTTGAATGGAGGCACTGCAGATAGTGCGTCCGAACCACTCATGAACAAGGGAATCTATATTCCGAGAGCCTGTTTCTGTCCTGCCCTTGACTTTGGTGCAGGGCATGTGATGTCCATAGCCTCTTTGTCGCAAAACCCCCTGATCTTCTCAAAAATATACGTTTGTCTAGCTGTGTCCAGTCCAGGTGGTGCTTGTACAGGCAGACCATTTATGGGAGGAAGGATGTCAGCATTGCGCAGCAGCTGAAACCTGGTCCCGACCGAGTCTGAACGTTCCTTGGCAACAACAACACCAGGCTCTATAGCATCGAAGCTGTAAAACAGACATTACAACCTTGCACAACATCAATTCACCTCCCAAGTTTAGATAAGAAGAAAATGATATTCACCTGAAGTGCTGGTACTGCTTGATCTGTGGCAGTGTTCTGAAGTACGGAGTCAGGAGTTGTTGCCAGCCATAGCTTTCCACTAGCACCGTACTATCCTGCAGTCCAACCAGCTTTAGGATGTTAACCCTTGTCACAGTGCTGTCCTTCACAACACCAGCAATCTCAGACAACGTGTTCACTCTGGTCTTTCTGAAGCGCTGCTTGATGAGGCCGAAGCACCAGTTGGGGACAAACTTGGTGTGATGAAGAAATGGTGCGTGTAGTTGATGACTACGCTGCTGCCTTTGCTGGATGACATGCCTTTATCAATCAAGTAGTTGACTTGTTGTGGTATTCCTTCACAGCAGACACCAAACAAGCCATACAAAAAGTAGATGGGACCTGGCTACATAAGGTCAAAAGGAACAGGAGACAACAAAAGAACATTAAGATAAGTTAATGAAAAGAAAATGTTACGTGCAATGTAATATTTTTTTTAGGCATCATTATCAGGTAAGTATCACTTACCTACAAATCTGCATAGCAGCAGCACTGCATAATCTTGGAAACTGTAAGTTAAAATGATAACACACAGCCCGACTACACATACCTCTGGAAAATACAGAAATAATGTGAGATCAATAAAAGTAGTGCCAATCATGTTGGAGGTCAATTAAATAATCAAAATGTGTTGTTTATGCTTTATAGACCAAGTGTTGTCATCGATTCCTTATAGAGATGCCACACTTCATCCTGGTAATACTATTGCGTTATCCTCTGCATAGTTGTTGATGAAGTTCACCTCTCGATGCAAGTCCTCATGCTTTAGGTGTAACCTGTGCTTGCTTGGGCCAGCTCTTTTTTTGATGGGAGGCATTAGATCATTCTCCTTGTATGACTGGTGGAGGAGAGTCAGGCGTCCTGTGTCGTTTCCGTTTTGTTTGTACAGTTTGCTTGGCGTCAAGTCACTGGTTCACACTGACCGTATGCAATGGCATGAGAATCATCTTAAGCTTCAACCCCCACCCAAATGCTACCCTTTTACTCAGCCTAGCAGAGCTGGTTAGGCTGTTTTCATGTTATCCAGGGCATTGGTGACTGTAACTGTGCTCCTGGCAACAATTTAATTAAATTTTTTTGCCAACGTTTACTGACACCGGCCATATTCAACGGTGTTGAGCATTCGTAAATGTATCAGTTAGTCTGCACTCTGGCACACTGAGACGAGAGTGCTCTGAAACAGTTGTTTCAGTGATGCTCTATTAAAATAGATACTTGCATAGTTGAGAGTTTTGTTAAGTTTTACTACGCGATACATAAAAAAAGCAGCTTTAGACAGGATTACCTACACAAACTGACCAATCCAAACTCATCTCTCTTATTATCTCAGCCAATCACGGGTAGCGGGAACATTTTCCTGTAGCTTAAAACTTCTTTAGGCTACCTGGGACGTTAGCGTGCCACCTGTGGCGCACCCTATCAACAGCAGGTGCATTTCAAGAGCGGCAAATTTGAAACCAAATAAATGTACAAATTCAAATTTCTCAAACATACAACTAACTTACAGCCTTTGAAAGATAAACATCTTCTTAATCTA
The DNA here is from genome assembly GCF_901001165.1 of Salmo trutta. Lineage (NCBI taxonomy): Eukaryota > Metazoa > Chordata > Actinopteri > Salmoniformes > Salmonidae > Salmo > Salmo trutta. The sequence goes on from NC_042962.1 coordinate 39,957,308, forward strand.
ACCACGTTTACCGATTTCAAAAAGGTTTTACGGGGAAAGCATAAAGTTAGGTTATGTTAGGAGAGTACATTGACAATAGCTGTGTGCAATGCATTGTCGATTCAAAGACATGCGTCACCAAAACCATACAATCAGCTAAAATTATGCACTAACCTTTTACAATCTCCATCAGATGACACTCCTAGGACATTTTGTTAGACAATGCATGCATTTTTAGTTCTATCAAGTTCATATTTATATCTAAAAACAGTGTTTTACTATGGCGTTGATGTTCAGGAAATCGTTTCCCTCCAATACCGGCAGTCAAGTCATGACGACAAAATAATTAATTAATATTAGAAAACATTGCTAAAATATTATATTGTCATTCAAAGAATTATAGATTTACATCTCTTGAACGCAATGGACTTGTCAGATTTTAAATTAACCTTACTGGGAAATCACACTTTGCAATAATCTGAGCACTGCGCCAGAAAAATACGCATCGCGATACAGACTAACCGCCATGTTGGAGGAATCTAAAATCGAAAATACTATATAAATAATCCATTACCTTTGATTCTCTTCATCAGATGTCACTTCCAAAGAGTCCCAGGTCCATAACGAATGTAGTTTTGTTCAAAAAAGCTCATCATTTATGTCGAAAAACCTCCGTGTTGTAGCGCATGATCTAAGCCAGCCGGACTTCACTTCACTTCAAGAACGGAAAAAATATATTTCCGTTCGTTCAAACATGTCAAACGTTGTATCGCATAAATCATTAGGGCCTTTTTTAACCAGAACATGAATAAAATTCAAGGCGGACCATTGGGTTTTCTTTTAAAACGTTTCGGAATGAGAGTACCCACCATCAAATCGCGCGCCAGGGTGAATGATGGACCATCACGTTCCATGGCTCTTATTCGGTCAGATCTCACTGTAGAACACTCAAAACACTTTGTAAAGGCTGGGGACATCTTGTGGAAGCAATAGGAAGTGCCAGAATATACCTCACCCCCTTTGTTTTTCAATGGCATAGGCTCAAAGTCAATTCAACACATCAGGTATCCACTTCCTGTCAGAATCTGTCTCAGGGTTTTGCCTGCCAAATGAGTTCTGTTATACTCACAGACACCATTCAAACAGTTTTTGAAACTTTAGGGTGTTTTCTATCCATATATAATAAGTATATGCATATTGTAGTTACTGGGTAGGTGTAGGAGGCATTTAAAAATGGGCACATCTTTTTTCAAAAAAGTCTCAATACTGCCCCCTATACCCTAACAGGTTAAACAACTAGGCTCGTCATTTAACAATTTTGTTCGTATTTACAGATGGCATACACGTTTGTTATTAAAGCACATGAAAGTTCACATGTTCGAGAAGGCATTTCTAAATGTCTTCAACTTATCAAGTAAGACCTTGACATCAGCTCACTTTAGTGTTCTCAATAAGGGGTTATCATTTGTACCCACTGCATACATTAATGACTTTGACGCCCAGATAGATCTATTGAAGTTTTTCAGTAATCTGAGATTGCGTGAGTTCTTGGATAAGAGTGAAATTTACATGAAATGTCATCCTCAATGAGATGTATACATATGTCTACCACGCATGGCAGCCCCCCGCACCTCTCTGATTCAGAGGGAAGACACATTTCAGTGAATGCATTAAGTTGAACTGATGACTAGGTATCCCCCTTTCCCTAATCAATAGACTTATCTACCCTACTGTGATCAATTAACCCAGCTGAGGTACCTGAGAACTCTGAGAGAACCACATTTAGAGCAAAAAGTTCATTTGTACCTCCCCCCAAACGCAATGCGTCCGTAGAAACCTTCTGCAGGATTGTTAAATATTATGTAGGTGACCTACAGCAAGACAAACAGAAACACACATCCTATGATAACCTGAGTAGAGACGAGAGAATGGCTCTTAGTCAGATCCTTCGATTATCATTAAAAAAATGTGACAGAGGAGGAATTTGTTTACAAAACAAATGTGACTATGTGAATGAATGTCGTCGACAACTATCCAAAAGTGACTTATATCGCAAACTGAATTATGACCATACCCTAGAATTCCAGCATAATATCTCATCCACAGTGGAAAGCTGTTTGGAATCAGGACAAATCACCCAAAAATTATTTGAATATTTGTGTGAAATTTGCTAAGATATCAACTTTCTATACAGTTGCTAAATTACACAAAAAAACAGTCTCCTCCTCCAGGTAGATTCATTGTAGCAGCCATCAACTCTTTGACATCAAACATTTCTAAGTTTGTGGATCACCACATTAAACCGATGGTTGAGAATCTCCCATCTTGTGTCAAAGACACTAGTCACATGATCTAATTGATAGAGTGCTTAGGAAGGATACCAGAGGGCACCCTGCTGGCCACTTTTGATGTGGAGAGCTTGCACACTAACATCTCACACACTGGAGGCTTGCAGGCGCTGCAACACTTCCTTCAGCAGAGATTCTCTGCCCTTGCTCCATCCAATGATTGCATCTTACAATTTACAGAACTGGTATTGTCCAATAACTACTTTGTCTTTGAGTCAGACTTTTTCCTTCAAATTTGGGGTGTAGCCATGGGCTCCCCCTTATCCCCCAACTATGCAAACCTGTTTGTGGGACAATTTGAGGAAGCACTCCTTTACAAAACAGAGAGACCCCCTACTTTCTAAAATCCTCCTATGGGAGGAAGTCAGCAGGAACTAAATAAATTCAAAATTCTACTAAACAAGAGCTCTGAATACCTCAAATTCACCATGCAGACTGATGAGAGCAAATTAACTACCTGGACTTATGCATCCTCTTCCCCTCAAGAATGGTCTACCATATAGCTAGTTATGCAGGGTTAAACTAATCTGTGGCCACCAGTCAGATTTTGACACCAATTTTGCACCAAGTTCACCAAGTGTTCGGATGAAATGAAAGCAATATTGAAAAAGCACTGGCATTTTCTGCAATCAGACAAAACAATCGTACACCTCTTCAAGGAACCCCCACTGGTGGTCTATAAGAAATATTGGAGATAGCTTGGTGAGATCTGACATGCCCCCGGAGCCCGCTCAGACACTCTTGACACCCATTCCAAATGGGAACTACAAATGTGGCTCATGCGCACAATGCAATAGCACTATAAAAACATCCTTCTTCAGACACCCACATACAGGGTGTAAAATCCCTGTCGGGGGTATCATGTCATCCACCTGTTCATGTGGGAAAGCCTATGTAGGGACCTTCAATGCTCCAGAAACTAAAAGACAAAACAACGCATAGCTGAACGCCACAGCTCAATCAGGTATAAGAACATTAACTATCCACTAGCAGCTCGCTTTGTTGAAGCTAACCATCCCCTCTCCTCCCTCAAATACACAGGCATTTAGCATGTTGCTCTACCAAGGAGAGGAGGTAACATCAAGATCCTACTACTACAAAGGCAGGCTTACTGGATATCCTGTCTAAAACATTGACCCCTAGTGGTCTGAATATTGACTTTGATCTCAGGCTTTTCTTATGAACAATTTTTTTTTTTATGAACAAGTCTTATAAATTGATATATTCTTTCTACAGCTTATCAGTGTACACCCAATATGTTCCTCCTGTTGATGATGCTTATTATGCATTATCATTGCACCTAAAGATTACATGTAACACTAAAATGAAATGAAATAGGAAACAATGAAATATGTTAAATTGAATTAAACAATGTATGTTGATGCTAATATTATGTACACTTTTCAATTGTGTCCATATGATAACAATAGCCTAATATATTCAATATGCCATAAACTATTGTTTTTTTAACAGTTTCACTCAATTCATTCTAATTAACTTAATAATTATTACACACCCCTCACTATTGTCATTGGTTGCACTAATTGCACTGTTTGTCTACATAACCTGGTTCAAGCATTCATGACATTACCCTGGAGAAGGCACCGTGCCAAAACGTTGGTGATTTACCCCATACATTACTGGGAGTTTATATATGGAGTGTGCCAGTCTATTTATTTGTATAGCTTATAGTTTATTCACCATTAGTCAGCACATCTACATACAATACTTTTCTCTGGTTGTGCGTCAGCTCATGTTTTTTATTCGAGAAGGCGTTTCTGACAACAACAAAAAACATTTTAATAAAAAAAAGTTAACGTTCAAACAGCTCTCCTGTGAAGTAGTGACCCGTGACATACGCCTAGTTTCCTGAAACGGGTCACGTGTCCATTACAATATATGCAAGAAGCAGGATGCATAATTTGTCACCAGTACTTGAAAACATGTACATAAAACTGTAAATACATTATGCTCCACACATACTGTACATATGGTGTGCTACAGTAGAAACGACAACATGATATACAGAAACTATAATGATAACATTATAAGTAACTTACTTTGATTAGGAATGCACACATGTGGAAAGCTATTATTAGTAAGGAAAACAACAATGAAGGCAATGCGGGCGCCAGCAGGAAAATATTTTGGGGGGAGTTTGTGCAAGTTCTGTTCTGACTGGAGATGCGCAAATGTCTGCATACTTGATCTGGGGAAACACCAGGAAAGCCTCAAACATAAATTGTCCACAACAGTGAAATGGGCTACTTCCATGTGAATTAATGAGGTGGAACACACCCCAATTCAAACTGTTTGAAAATTATTTGAAATTGACAAGTTGAAAAAGCCTATAGGTAACATAGCAGGCAGCGTGCCTTGGTTTAAGGGCAGCATGGGTTAACTGCCCTGTTGCGTAACAATCACATTTTGGAACAGTGAGTGCATTCTGACATCACACACATACACTATATACAAAATGTGTGGACAACCCTTCAAATTAGTGGATTTGGCTATTATAGTCACACCCGTTGCTGACAGGTGTATAAAATCAAACAAACATGCAATGCAAGCCATGCAATCTCCGTAGACAAACATTGGTAGTAGAATAGCCTTAATGAAGAGCTCAGTGTCTTTCAATGTGACAACACCTTTCCAACAAGTCAGTTCGTCAAATTTGTGCCCTGCTAGAGCTGCCCCGGTCAACTGTAATTGCTGTTATTGTGAAGTGGAAACGTCTAGGAGCAACAACGGCTCAGCCGCGAAGTAGTAGGTCTCACAAGTTCACAGAACTGGACCGCCAAGTGCTGAAACGTGTAAAAAAATAGTCTGTCCTTGGTTGCAACACTCACTACAGAGTTCAAAACTGCCTCTAAAAGCAACATCAGCACAATAACTGTTTGTCGGGAGCTTCATGAAATGGGTTTCCATGGCCAAGTAGGTGCACACAAGCCTAAAATCACCATAAACAATGCCAAGCATCGGCTGAAGTGGTGTAAAGCTTGCTGCTATTGGACTCTGGTGCAGTGGAAACGCCTTCTCTGGAGTGTTGAATCACGCTTCACCATCTAGCAGTCCGACAGACTAATCTGGGTTTGGCGGATGCCGGGAAAACGCTACCTGCCCCAATGCATAGTGCCAACTGTAAAGTTTGGTGGATGAGGATGGGACTATTTTCCATGGTTCGGGCTCCTCCCCTTAGTTCCAATGAAAGGGAATCTTAACGCTACAGCATACAATGACATTCTAGGTGATTCTGGTTTGTCGAGATCGGTGTGGAAGAACATGACTGGCCTGCACAGTGCCCTGACCTCAACCCCATTGAACACCTTCGGGATGAACTGGAACACTGACTGCGAGCCTGGCCTAATCACCCAACATCAGTGTCCGACCTCACTAAAGCTCTGTTGACTGAATGAAAGCAAGTCCCTGCATCAATGTTCCAACATCTAGTGGAAAGCCTTCCCAGAAGAGTGGAGGCTGTTATAGAAGCAAAGGGGGGACCAACTCCATATTAATGCTCATGATTTTGGAATGAGATGTTCAACGCACAGGTGTCCACATTTTTTTGGTCACGTAGTGCTAATAAAACTCACCCTGGGACAACTGTTAGAGATATTTGGAACTCACATGTGACAAGGTTATTTATTCACGTTACTTAAAAAAAATATTTCAGTCGTATATTAATTACATTTGTTTTATTTGATGACATTATTATTTAATTCCATGTCATCTTCGAATCTCTATAGAGCTGCTGCCTATGCTGTTTTGACAAAATCACTATTTTAGTAGTTCTTCAAAGTAAATAAGGCATACTTTTATAACTGCTGAATACCAATTATCAATCACTTAGATCATGTATTTCTTTGGTAGAGATAACTCATGAAGCAAATGCTTTCTATCCCTCTCGGTCGTGGGTTCTCTTTTCTCTCCTCTGTCTCTGCTCCACACAGACCGTAGAAGTAGGCGGGTGCGCAATGGATTTTTGGTTATTGTAGTTAGTTTAGTGCAGAAAACGTGGTAATTATATAGAATATTGGCCTTATGGAAACTACAACTCCCTACTACATCGCACAGTTTGGGCTTGATCTGATTCATCTCTAGAGAAACTGGGCATCGAGTTAACTGAAACACCCCAAACTAAATGGAATTCAAATAATTGAACCTATGTTGGTGAATTAGCTGAACCTATGTCAGTGAGCCTATTGAACCAATATCGGTGTATTTTTTTTCTCTTCAGTGTTAACCCTTTCCAACACAAACTGAAGAGATTAAATCAGAACATCATTGAAAATAATAAAATTATAATTAAATTATTATATTTATTTTATAAATCCTTAGCCCTTCTCTGAGGGCGTAGAAGGTCCATTTTTCCCCACTATGTTTGGGTTAGTAATAATTTCTAGAGTGGCTCTATTTTACCTCAGCATGTATGTTTTTCACTATTCTGAATGTGTAAATAATCCATATGTTCTGAAATATGAACATATAAATACTGAACATTAATAACTCTTATTATGGTGGTTATTTGAAAAATGTACAATCATGGTCTTGAATTGGACTCGCATTTTTCTGGTCTCGGTCTTGACTCTGTCTCGGGCCCCTTGTCCCCCCGTCCGGTCTTGGTCTTGCCTGGTATCCCACATTTTTAATAGTGTTCTATTGTTTCCAGTACTTGTCTGATATTATCTCCAATGTATTGTCCATGTAAAAAAACATTCTGATTAGGATGAATAATATCCGACAATACCTTTTTAATGCTATGCATTTTGCTAGAATTTTATATGTACCATTTGGGTCCTGTTTCAGTAATAATGAAATCAGACCCTTATTGAGTATCTGATAATCTACAATTTTTATAGGAGTGGTTAAAACATGCTAATAACGGTCCTTTGAGTACATAAAAAAAGGTTTGGTATACCTCAACTAGTATACCATCCAGCCCTGGCATTTTCCCGGACTTAAATGCTTTAATTGCGTCAAGAAGTTCCTCCTCTGTAATTTGCACTTCACATTAGTCTTTCTGTACAGCTGTTAATTTTACATTATTAATAGAATAAAATCCATATAATTCATTTTGGCTATTGGAGATGGAGAAGACAAATTAAAACGCATGCTTAAAGTACTTTGCTTCCTCTTTCAAACTATCGTTTGGTGAATCGTGGATGACTGTCATTTGTAACAATTTTCACTAAATTCGTTTTGGTAGCATTTCTATGTTGAAGATTAAAAAATAATTTGGTGCACTTGATATTTCTTTAATAAATTCCACCATTTCCTTTTGTATATCCCTTTAACATATTCTGTGCCTCTATGGTACAGTTTTTGTTGCTATCTGTACTGTTAGTCCTTCTATTTCCTTTGTTAATATGAGCTCTTATGACCTAAATTGATTTTGTTTTAAGGATGAGTATTGAATTGCATGACCTCTAAAGGCACATTTTAAAAGTGTCCCATACAATAAAGGGTTCAGCTTTATCTATGTTATGTCAGGAAAAAGTAGTTAACTTGTTTTTATCATCCAGTAGGCTTTGATTAAATCCCAATATCCTTGCACTCGTGGACATTTGGTAAGAGTCATATATATGCCAATTATTTGATTGTCCGACTGCATTCTGTACCCTATCAACACTTTTTTTAAACTTTCGTTGCCAGTGAGAATGACATAAGAAAGTACAGTAGTAAAGTCGACTAGCTTGATTGAGCCTCCGCCATGTATATCTCACTAGGTAAGGATATTTAAGCCTCCATATATCCACTAATTCCAATATATCCATGATATTTGTGATTTCCTTGAGTGCATGAGGGGGAACGTTTGTAGTGTGATTTCCTTTACGGTCCATTGAGGTATTTAAAACCGTATTATAATCTCCCACCATAATAATAGACTTGATCAATTATTATCTATATTTTCAAAGTTGCGTGGATCATCATTATTTGAGTCATACAGATTAATGAGCCAAATCGGTTTATGGTCCAATAACATATTTAAAATAAATCATCTACCTTGCAGATCTGTTTGGACAATTTGCACATTCGGATCAAATTGTTGTTAATTAATATCACCCCTTTTGAGTTTCTTTGCCCATGGGAGAATAATATTTTAACCCCCCCCCCCCTATTTTACCAATAAGGAGAGTGATGGAGTGCGGCATCAGATGACCTGACCTCCACAACCCCCCAACCTTAACCAAATTGAGATGATTTGGGATGAGTCGGACAACAGAGTGAAGGAAAAGCAGCCAACAAGTGCTCAGCATATGTGGGAACTCCTTCAAGACTGTTGGAAAAGCATTCCAGGTGAAGCTGGTTGAGAGAATGCCAAGAGTGTGCAAAGCTGTCATCAAGGCAAAGGGTGGCTACTTTGAAGAATCTAAAATATAATCATGTAGTAACACTTTTCTGGTTACTACCCTGGATCCTAGGGCCTTTGAAAGATTGGGACCCATCCATTAAAAAGAGTACACAGTGCCACCCACAGAACAGAAGCAGATCAACTACCAAAAGCATTTCCAACACCCTCACCTCAATTATATTTTCCCAATCATCTCTGTGCAGTAATTTTGTGCCACCAGGGCCACAATAATTTTTCCCCTCTCTGATTGATTGTCCAAGTGTGACCCCCTCCCCATGGGTTACTGCAGCTAGTGTTGCCAGCACTGCCATTACCTGGGTGCGTGCACCCCACCGGAATTCCCACCGGCTAGGTACGAGGTCATCAAGGTTCTCATTAGCAGCTTTGTGAAATTTCTTGTACATTATGCTCACCAATCCGGGGGCTTTGTAAGACCAACCCTGCCAGGCAGGCTCAGAATCTTGAGGGGGCGGTATTGCAGACTTCTCCTTAGTGTATGGGTCGCTCAGGTGGGTGTATAGGGTTGGGGACTGTTCCATCATGATAGGACAATAAGTAAACTATATTTATAATTTATTTCAGATGTATATCCCATACCTGCATCAAATTGAAAGCTCTCTGTCACAACTCCTGCTTGCAGACACACATTGGCTCTGGCATTTTGTAACCATTTTCCATTTTCAGTCACTTAACTCACAATCACTATGTCCTCTGTTTGCTGTGTTTTTATCCCTACCATGTTGATTCCTACCTTATTTCAGGCTTGTGAGGACTTTTGTGTTCCAGTTCCTTATATCTGAAGATATATTATTTTTAATAATGATCCTTTATTCTAATGCGGTCTTTTAGCTATTTATAAATACTATATATAGAAAGTTGAATACTATTATTTACAACATTCCCTATCTTGAAAGGTATACTGTATTTGTAGTTTTTTCTTTGTCGATAGTTGGATTTTATTGTTTTCCTGATTTTATTTTTGTTTTACATTCCCTAACATGGATAGTATTGTGTGTTCCATTATTTGAGTTCTCCATGGAAACTTTTGTAATATTTAGAATAGCCATGGAGTCGTCTTGATGTCTCAGAACAGTTACAGTGGGGGAAAAAAGTATTTGATCCCCTGCTGATTTTGTACGTTTGCCCACTGACAAAGTAAGGATCAGTCTATAATTTTAATGGTAGGTTTATTTGAATAGTGAGAGACAGAAGAACAACAAAAATATCCAGAAAAACGCATGTCAGAAATGTTATAAATTGATTTGCATTTGCTCATACTGTATTTGTACACAATTTAATAGCTTAGCTGCTGTAGCTTCATCCACCTCAAACACATCATACAGCAATCATCTGCTACGCCCTTGCTCAGCACCGGGATTAAACACTTTACTGAACAATTTTACTAAGTTACAGTTCATATGTGACTCACCACCTGGATGTGGTCTTGTGTAGCAAAATTTGATATTTTGTTTTTTACATTGGATAAAAGTAGAGACTAAGCTACATGGAATATCATACACTGCATTTTTGAGGAACAATGGGAAAGTAATTCTGCTTTGAAAGTTGATCAACTTGTAAGCTCACTTTTGAGAAAATGGCCTTTGAATGTTTTGGTATCTCATGAAGCGATCTTCTTTGTCTACACCCATTCAGCATCGTACACACCCTCTTAAGCTTTAGCCCCACCCATCTCGTTTCACTCTAGGAGCGTTCAGAGCGCACACTTGACGCTCTGCCCGATGATTTGTTTACCTATGGATAACATGAAAATAGCCTAACCAGCTCTGCTGGCATCAGTTTCATTACACTTTTTTGCTGACATTGGCCATATTCAACGGGTGTTGTACACTTTAGCTTAAAACATGTAAATAGCTAGCTAGGTAAACAATGTGTAAGATCACATTCATCACGTAATGCTAGCTAACAAGCCAGCCAGCTAACATTAGCTAGTTAAATATCAATGAACAGTGCTAAATCATGTCATTACTACCTTGCATGAATATGCAGGGGGCTAACCAAGGAGGTTTAATGTTAACTAGCTAACATTAGGATCTAACTTGAAAAGCAAACGGCTCTGGGATACGAATAATAATGTCAGCTATGGAGCCAGCCAGCTAACGTTAGTTAACAGTACACTTTAGCTTGAAATGAAACCACTTTGGTTGTATGATGGACGCGTCCATCACATGTATGATGGACGCATCCCTGTTACGAATGCCATGCCACAGTTGCCCTTAGTTTGAAGATGTAATCTGGAGACAGGTGTTTTCGCTATCTATCAGGTGTTTTCGCTAGCTATGTCACGTCCTGACCAGCAGAGGGAGTAGTTGTTTAGTAGTTTAGTCAGGACGTGGCAGAGGGATGTTTGTTTTGTATGGTGGGGGTTTTGTGTGTGTTAGAGAGGGGTGTTTGATTTATGTGTTCCTGGGTTTTGGGTGTATGTTCTAGGTTAGTTGTTCTAGGTTGTATTTCTGCATGTTGTCTAGTTTAGGTTTTCTATGTTTAGGTTTGGGTGCTGGACTCTCAATTGGAGGCAGGTGTTTCTCGTTGCCTCTGATTGAGAGTCCTATATATGGGTAATTGTTTGGTTTAGTGTTTGTGGGAGATTGTTTCTTGTTTTGCCTGTGTGAGCCTTACAAGACTGTTTGTTGTTCGTGAGTTCTTCGTTGTTTATTATTTTGGTGTTCACTTTATTTTATAAATAAATCAAGATGAGCATCCACATTACTGCTGCGTTTTGGTCCTCCATTCCAGACGACAACCGTGACAAGCTATCATGTTCTAATTCCACTGATTTCAAAACTTGATCCTCCAGAAAGTGGATAGCAACATGTATGCAGCTCCACTACACAATACATTTTTTTACCAACAGACTAACCAGCTCAAATAGACAGAGGCCTTTTATATGGCAGACCAATCCAAACTCCTCTCTCGGCATGTCCAGCCCACTCATTATCTCAGCCAATCATGACTAGTGGGAAGTTTTCTGGCTTTTTCTGTGGCTTAACCAACTAGGCTCGTAATTTAACAATTTATTCGTATTTACAGATGGCATACAAGTTTGTTATTAAGGCACATGAAAGTTCACATGTTCGAGAAGGCATTTCTGCTAAAAAAGGCATTTTGATAAAATATTTTTTACATTCAAACGGCTCTCCTGTGAAGTCGTGACTTGCGACATACGCCTAGTTTCCTGAATCGGATCACATATTAGGAAATCAGTCAATTTAAATAAATTCATTAGGCCCTAATCTATGGATTTCACATGACTGGGCAGGAGTGCAGCCATGGTTGGGCCTGGGAGGGCATAGGCCCACCCAATGGGGAGCCAGACCTAGCCAATCAGAATTAGTTTTTCCCCACAAAAGGGCTTTTTTACAGACAGAAATACTCAGTTTCATCAGTTGTCCGGGTAGTTGGTCTCAGAAGATCCCGCAGGTGATGAAGCAAGATGTGGAGGTCCTGGGCTGGCGTGGTTACATGTGGTCTGCAGTTTGTTAGGCCGGTTGAACGTACTGCCACATTCTCTAAAACAACTTTTGAGGCGGCTTATGGTAGAGAAATGAACATTCAATTCTCTGACAACAGCTTTAGTGGACATTCTTGCAGTCAGCATGCTAACTGCACGCTCCCTCAAACCTTGAGACATCCGTGGCATTGTGATGGGTGACAAAACTGTACATTTTAGAGTGGCCTTTTGTTGTCCTCAGCACAAGGTGCACCTGTGTAATGATAATGCTGTTTAATTAGCTTCTTGATATGCCACACCTGTTAGGTGGATGGATTTTTATCTTGGCAAAGGAGGAATGCTTACTGTCAAGGATGTCAACAAATCTGTGCACAAAATTTGAGAGATATAAGCTTTTTGTCCGACAGGTAACATTTCTGGGACATTTTTTTTCAGCTCATGAAACATGGGATCAAACACTTTACATGTTGTGTTTATATTTTTGTTCAGTTTAGTTTCATGAAGTCGAACAGCAGTTACCTAGCATCCTAGGCACATAGTAGCCTATTTTAAATTATTGGTGTTAAGCTAGGGTATAGTGACTTCCAGTCTCTGCCATACCCAATTTACACCCCTGGTGTAATGATATCACATCATTAAGGATGTTAGATAACACCTAATTTCTTAAGAGTTCATGAGGTGTGAGCAAGGTGAGAAATAATTTTTCTTCTTTCTCTCTCTGTCATCCTGTCTTACTTGGAATCCTTTCTCCTGTCCAATGGCAACCCTTCCCTCCTCCTCACTGACTACCCAGGTAAGAAATGATTTCTATGTTAAAAACTAGACTGATATGCAGTTTTCAATGTGGCTGTACAGACCGCTGATACCAGACTGACTGGTATTTTGCTTCATGCTATGAATGAGATTGTGTTTTTTCTATCTCTCTGGCATTTTGAACTGCCAGTCTTGCTTTCTGTGTGACTTGATGAGACATATTTGGATTCAAATCTGTTTTGAGTCCTTATATTGGATGTTTGAATCCTGTGCTGACTGGAAAGATGGACCCGTTGTGAATATAACATTTAACAGTCCTGCTCCAGGACTTTGCTGCACCAGATCTCACAACACACATTAACATGATACCACAATCTTCAAGATGACCTGAAATGTTCCCAAATACTCACCTCTTAGGTCCTTTAGGATCCTTTTGTGTACATCACCCTACAGGCCTGAATAGCCTGTCAAGCCTCTGATTGGGCAGGGGAGAGTCTTACAGCCTTTCTATTGACTTTATGCTTCAGTAGAGAGCAAGACCCAGGATTAAGTAGAGATTGTATAGGCTGTTAGTTTGTGGCATTCTGAACAACATGCAATCAATTTAGCCCATGGCAGACAGATCACAAAAGGCAAAGCATTAAGGTAGTGGCCCTGGGGTAGCAACACAAAGCTGTCAATCAAAGTGCCCCAAGGTGTGTGTGTGTGCATGTGCCTGTCTTTGATCCTTCTCTAGCAATCTTTGAGAAAGATTTAGACCTCCCCCCTGTCGGTTTCAATTGCTTATCAATCCTGGAGTGTGTGTGGTGTGTGTGTGTGTGTGTGGTCTCAGCAAGAGATGCTAAGCTTGCTTCCCTTATAGGACAGAGAGCTGAACCACAGCTTGATCCATTCCTAAAGAGTATTGATGCTCACTTTCGTGGAGAGGCTGTACGTATAAAACGGTATACTAAATGGCACACAGTAGCAAATATAATATTTTCAAAGGTAATAGCAGGCTTTCCTCCAGCGGGTGGGTGTGTGCACATACGTGCATAAATGAGTCTTGCTATAAATAATGGACCCAATGGTGACATTGAGAGAAACATTTCTAAAATGTTTTCTAACAAAAATGAAAAGGATTTTCATGCAGTTCCACATGTCAAATCAGATCAAATGTTATTTGTCACATACACATGGTTAGCAAATGTTAATGCGAGTGTAGCAAAATGCTTGTGCTTCTAGTTCCGACGAGAAATCTAACCTAACAATTTCACAACAATTACCTTATACACACAAGTGTAAAGGAATGAATAAGAATATGTACATAAAAATATAAAATAAGTGATGGTATAGAACAGCATAGGCAAGATGCAGTGGATGGTATAGAGTACAGTATATACATATGAGATGAGTAATGTAGGATATGTAAACATATAAAAGTGGCATTGTTTAAAGTGGCTAGTGATACATTATATCAAGATGGCAAGATGCAGTAGATGGTATAGAGTACAGTATATACATATGAGATGAGTAATGTAGGGTATGTAAACATTATATGACGTGGCATTGTTTAAAGTGGCTAGTGATACATTTATTACATCAATTTTTCCATTATTAAAGTGGCTGTAGTTGAGTCAGTATGTTGGCAGCAGCCACTCAATGTTAGTGATGGCTGTTTAACAGTCTGATGGCCTTGAGATAGAAGCTGTTTTTCAGTCTCTCGGTCCCTGCTTTGATGCACCTGTACTGACCTTGCCTTCTGGATGATAGCGGTGTGAACAGGCAGTGGCTCGGGTGGTTGTTGTCCTTGATTATCTTTTTGGCCTTCCTGTGACATCGGGTGGTGTAGGTGTCCTGGAGGGCAGGTAGTTTGCCCCCGGTGATGCATTGTGCAGACCTCACTACCCTCTGGAGAGCCTTACAGTTATGGGCGAAGCAGTTGCCGTACCAGGCGGTGATACAGCTCGACAGGATGCTCTCGATTGTGCATCTGTAAAAGTTTGTGAGTGTTTTTGGTGACAAGCCAAGTTTCTTCAGCCTCCTGAGGTTGAGGCGCTGCTGCGCCTTCTTCACCACGCTGTCTGTGTGGTTGGACCATTTCAGTTTGTCTGTGATGTGTACGCCGAGGAACTTAAAACTTTCAAACCCTCTCCACTACTGTCCCATCGATGTGGATAGGGGGGTGCTCCCTCTGCTGTTTCCTGAAGTCAACGATCATCTCCTTTGTTTTGTTGACGTTGAGTGTGAGGTTATTTTCCTGACACCACACTCCGAGGGCCCTCACCTCCCTCACCTCGTCTGCTTAGTGGAAATAAAATATATGTAAATTGACCCATAACTCCACCTATACAACAACATAGGCCTAGAGGAATATACATCCTTTAAGCAGGGTTCATACAGACATTGTCAAGCCAAATGTAAGCACTTTCAGGGACTGTTTTTATAATGAGAAAGTGACCAACAACCAGGTAGGTTAATTTTTTAATGGATTGATTGTATGGAAAGCCAAGTTGAAGCCAGCGTTAGATGCTGTCGTCCTCATAATAACCACACTGTCACGTTCGTTGTTAGAAATGGACCAAGGCGCAGCGTGAGTAGCGTTCCACATCTTTTATTATATAGTGAATCTAAGCAAAATATAAAAACAATAAAGAATAAACTAAATGTGACAATGCAACTACACATAAACAATATCCCATAACCCACAAGTGGAATAACATGCTACTTAAGTATGATCCCAATTAGAGACAACGATTACCAGCTGCCTCTAATTGGGAATCATACACAATCACCAACATAGAAAAACAAACCTAGAACCCCACATAGAAATAATAAACTAGACTAACCCCCCAGTCATGCCCTGACCTACTCTACTATAGAAAATAAGGAATCTCTATGGTCAGGACGTGACACACATGTGGTTTTACCACAACAGAGTAGGGCAACACCCTTCAATTGAAGCGGTGGGAAACAAACAAATGTGGCCGCATCTATCACAAAAACGAATAAAAAATTAAATCACTAATTATAAGGTAACAATAATTACGAGCACCAAATTGAGGGAATGCCTGATTTCAAGGTAGGCATATTAGAGTACTTGAATTTCTGAGATTCAAGTTCAAGACCCTTGTATTGTTTAAAATTTCAGGTGTAACATGAAAAAGAAAATTTGATTTCCAGATCATATTGCCCAATAGGCAATATAATTTGTTGTCATTATGTCCATAATAATTAATAGGAATAGCATTGGGTGTTGCGCAGTAGTCTATCCTACACAATTGCGCACAGTAATGAAAACATTAACACATTACCTTGATGCTTTCTCTGTTAAGTCTAACGAGACCCTGCTGTAAATCGAGCAGACAACAGATGATCAACATCAATTCGCTAGGAATATTAGATCCAATGTGGATCCAGGCACAAGTGTCTTCACCGGCGTAGCGAATAAGACACCAAATTATTCTGGACATTCCTCACGAACACCTTTTTTTAGAGCACTTGGGTTGTTGTTGTATCGCAAGCGCTATCACAACAGCTGTTCGTCACTTGACTGTCATTGAGAAAATTCCTTACTAGATCAGATGATGATGTGTGAAAATATCATGGCGTAACTAATCAACTGGACACCAAATGCGCATCCAACAAGTATTATGCATAATTATTTAAGAACCACATTAAAGGGACACTTCGGAATTGTGGTATTTACTTAATTAACCAGAGTCAGATTAACTTGTGGATAACTTTTTAATGTCTCTTTGTCCAGTATGAAGGAAGTTAGAGGTAGTTTTGTGAGCCAATGCTAACTAGCATTAGCACAATAACTGGAAGTCTATGGGTATCTGCTAGCATAACACAAAAATGGTATTCACGAGTCTGACTCTGGGGAAGTAGAGAAAGGGCCTCATTGCCAAAATCCCAAAGTATCCCTTTAATGACTGTATAGATTTAGGTTTTAAGTATCAAGGTAAGGTGACTTTCGGTTTGCCCATGAAAACTGTGTTCACCCGGTAACAGAAGAAAACAATAAATGTTATGTAGTTGCACTTCATTTCTGAGATCTCTATACAAAAAACTGTCTGACAGCTAGATTCAGGATTCTTACAGGGTTTACGTTCAATGTCTAATCTTAACTGATTAATGCTTAATATATGATATAACGACAACTTACACTACCAAAAGGACAGAAAAGTAACATTTTATTTCACACGATTTTGGACAAATCTGTCAAGACACCAACCCATGATAAAGGATAACATTTTTTATTGAATATAGTCATGATCCCCCCTTATATTATTAATGTAATGACATGAAACAGCTGTAACAAGTTGTCCAGTGTAGGAAACCCTCACTGGTACCTTAGTTTATATAAAGACCCACATACAGAACATTGCATATCACAGGCAATACTGTGTGTAATATTTATAAGATAAACAGAAATGTATCGAAGGGTCATCAGTCCCATGTCTAACATTGTTTTGACGCTGTTTCAACGGTATTGTTGAGTAACATTACATGCAGGAGGCCACTGCAGTCCCTCTTTGGGAATGTGTCCCAAATGGCAACCTATTTAATACATAGTGCACTACTTTTGACCAGATCCTTATGGCCCCTAGTCAAAAAGAGTGCACTTATATAGGGAAAAGGGTGCCATTTGCGAGGCAACCCCTGTGTCTGAAGATGCTCCATCTCTTAATCCTTTTACAGGATTACAAGCCGCATCGTCCTCTTTCTTTCTCTTCCCTCTCTTTTTTTTCTCTCCTCTTCCCCTCCTCCTTGTCCCACGCTTTCTGATAGCTATGTGTCAGGGCACAGTATGGATTACCCAGTAATGTGTTCTACTGTATGCATGAGGTTTTGGGGAACCCCACTGGAGCCGCCGAGAGGGATTGTCGGTTTTGCACTTTGTTGTTTATTGTAAATTGTCATTTTACGTCAGCGTTTGTGATAATGGTTAAGGTTATGTCAGAGTGTGTGTGTGTGTGTGTGCGCACTTGCGATTGTTTTCATGCTTGCAATAGTGTGCGTGCGCATATCAGTGCATCTCTATAGAGACAATGCTTTTTTCCAGATCTACCCGTGATCACAAGCTGTGACAGGGAAAATGTGCAAACTGTTCTTGTAATAGAACATGGCTCTGCGTCACTTCTCAACTAAGAGGTCACAGTCATCTGATGTTATCAAAGGCCATAAGGGTGTGTGTGCTTCATTCTCATCAGACTAATATACTGGAGTGGTAATCAATGGTCATGATATGTGTTGTGACTGTCAAATAGTTATCAAAGTTATGTATCACATGTTCTCTCTCTCACACACATACACACATGCATGCACACACACATGCACACACACAGGTATGCACACACACCCACAAACACACACATAGCAGATAGATGATCACCAACACAGCACATGAATTCCTTCAGAGCAAATTGCTGTTCTTCCACCCACACTAATCATGTTTTTGTCGTGTAGTTGTCTCTGAGAGTGTTTTCATATCTGCCGCGGAGTCTTTGTCTGTGCTCTGTATGCCCACCCCATTCACAATGTTTCTCTTGCACATTGATTTCTCTCTAATATCCTCTTCACCTCCTTTGTGTCTATCTCCCACTGTGATTATTTCTTCACTCTCTTTTTTTATCAGTCTCTAGATCTCTCTCTCACTCTTGAATCCCCTCCACCTGCTTTTTGTCTTTCCCACATACTATTATATCTCTTCTCTCTCTCATCCCCCTCTCTTTCCCTCCCCCTCTGTTTTCCTTTTATCTGGGTCTCACTTGGACACCTCTCTTTCTTGCTGTATACAATAGTGGTCTATCTGCCACCCACTAACAATGCTTCATATCATATCTCCCTTATTCTGCACAGGGATCCAGTGACCACCACTATTTAGGTATTTCTGTGGCATGCATGTAACTGTGTGTAACTTTGCACTAAGGTTGTTCTGCATCGATTAATGAACTGCACTGTGAATGAGTGTACACACACACACACACACACACACACACACACACACACACAAGATGTTTGATTAGCAGATACCCACCCATAGAGGGATGGATCCATCAGCCCTTGTCGATTAAGTGGACTTCAAAGTGCACAGGGGTCGATACTGGGCACTTCATACCTCAGTGGTAAAATGTTTTTTGACAATATTGATTGGGGTTAGGGGTCAAGTAAACAGAATTGAGCATAATGTTCAAGGCTCAAGGCCTCCTTATGCTAGAATGGGGAAAGGGACACACTACTTTGTAGCTAACAGATGTGGGTCAAATACATAGGCTCTTTGATATCCTTCAGATACTTGTTTCACATTTTGTTTTATGTTTTTGAAGGAAAACCAATAGGTTATTATCAATGCAGATTACAGAGCCTGTTCATTCCATTCCTAACATAATGCATTGTAAGTAACACAAAAAAAGATAAATTAATTCTCCTCCGTATCTGTCCACGTCTCATTTCACTATTTTATCTCTCGCTTAGACTGCCACTCTTCTGCATTCCATCCCTTTCTCCTCTCCTCTTTTGTACCTCTGAGAGTGTTTTGCTTGGCTCGCCGCACCCTTTTTCCACTGTGGTGCTTGAATGGCCAGATGACACTGAACAATTCTGAAGCAGCTGTGTCTGTGTCTGGATGAATCCCAGATTGTACCCTTTTCTCTACGTAGTGCACTACTTTTGACCATGGCCCATACGACCAGCTCATAGAGTTGTGGTTAAAAGTAGTGCTCTGAATAGGGAATCGGGTGCCATGTGGGATACACTCTGAGTGCTTTATCCAAATCTAAATGACTGGAGAAACATTGATCTGTGCAGTTTTACAAAAGGTAACAAGAACAGCTTTTGTAGGCTCTTCGATCCTGCTGTACTTCGGTGTGTGTGTGTATGGAAAACCCTTATAGTCCCTCTCCTGAACACTAACTCAAAGCCGTCTCTAAACCTTGAAACAAGTAGCCTACCTGCCCCCAGCTCAGCCTGACTCCCTCACCCTGCCACATGTGGGGGATGGGTCCCCATTGTTTACAGGCTAGTCTGTTTGCACCTCTGGAGCTCTCCAGTTACATGCCACACTCAGTGACCTCTGATTGGGACATTTGACTGCCCATCACCACCTTTGACCCTGCCCACCGGCATCTCCTCAGGGCATCTGTCCAATAGGTAGGTGGGACTGGGACAAGTATAAAAGCACAGTCCAAGCTCAGTCTTCAACAAGCAAAGACAGATAGGGATGGGTCGTTCAGTCAAAATACACATTTTTCTACTAATTTCATTCATTTGAGTCAGCAATGGTCAGAGCACTCAGGACCCCCTATCAGCGATTGAAGAACTGAAAACTCGGAAGTGTCCAGATTCTTCAAGCCTCTCCTTCACGTCATTCACCATAAGCAGCAAAGAAGAGGCAAAGTGAGAGGTTTCACTCCTGCCAAGATCTGTCCAAATAAGCCTAATGCGTTTCTATGGGTTTATTTTCGACCTAAGGAAATGAGACAGTAATTCTGTACTTAATGGGAAAACAAACAGACAAGTGGAGAAACAAAGGATCACCTGGAGCGGCAGGTAGCCTAGTGGTTAGAGCATTGGGCCAGTAACCAAAAGGTTGCTAGCTTGAATCCCTGAGCTGACAAGGTAAAAATCTGTCGTTCTGCCCCTGAAAAAGACAGTTAACCCACTGTTCCTAGGCTGTCATTGTAAATAAGAATTTATTCTTAACTGACTCGCCCAGTTAAATATATATGCATTGTTTTAATCATAGAGAGCAGGAGTTGATTGACCAACACAGGGGTAATTTGAGAGAATGAAGAGCAATATGTAGGGGAAACACACACTGAAGTGCGTACACACACACACACACACACACACACACACACACACACAGTACACACACATATAGTACATGCCTTAACTGAGACAAACTGTAGCCATTAGAGGGCTTATTCTTGCTGTGCTGCTCCCCTATCTAAAGAAGGGATTGTCCCAGCACTTAGTCAGATAGTTTGTCTTTAATAAAGCCCTATTGTGGGGAAAAATAATTCTGATTGGGAGGGCATAGACCCAGTCATGTGAAGTCAATAGATGAAGGCCTAATGAGTTTATTTCAATTTTATGAATTGTAACTCAGTAAATTATTTGAAATTGTTGCATGTTGCGTTTATATTTTTGTTCAGTGGAAATCTTTGGTGGTGTCCAATTTCTTTTGAATAATTCTGTCTCGTAAAAGTTTCACATGCAATGACTGTGAAATGTGATATGTGGTTGTCTTACCTACATTAGTTATATTCACTGACTGCAAAGTGTCTGCTAAATCACACCATTGTAATGGAAATGTTGCTTTCTCACAATATAATACTGTAGTTGATATGCTAGCAGAGGTATTGCATGTGAGAGGACTGTGTATCTGGTCCCGGTATGCGGTAGGAAGGTATGAGCCTATAGACCACAGACCTCCTATAATGGCATACTGTCACGTCCTGGCCAGTATAAGGGTTAATTAGTATTGTAGTTTGGTCAGGACGTGGCAGAGGGTATTTGTTTTATGTGGTTCAGGGTGGTGTGTTTGTTTAAAGGGTGTTTGATTTAGTATTTCCGGGGTTTTGGTTTATGGTCTAGGTTTATGTATGTCTATGTGGAGTCTAGTGAGTGTATGTCTATGGGTGATTAATTGGGGTTGGGACTCTCAATTGAAGGCAGGTGTTTTCTCTTTGCCTTTGATTGAGAGTCCCATATATTGGGGTGTGTTTGTGATTCGTGGGTGATTGTTCTGTGTTGAGCCTTATGCTTTGCCAGACTGTTTGTTGTTGTTCGTTCGTTAGGTCTCGTGTTTTGTTATTTTGGTATTCATTTTGAAAATAAATAATCATCAAGATGAGCATACACATACCTGCTGCGTTTTGGTCCTCCATCACCGACGACAACCGTGACAGAATCACCCACCAACTATGGACCAAGCAGCAGAGGAGGGAGCAGAGGGACTTCGAGTTGGACTGGCGGGAGAAGTGGACCTGGGAGGAAGTTCTAGACGGGGCCGGACCTTGGCACCAGGCTGGGGATTATCGCCGCCCGCAGTGGGAAATTGAGGCAGCCAAGGCAGAGAGGCGGAGGTACGAGGCCATGGACGCGCTGAGGGAGAAGCACGAGAGGCACCCCCAATAAATTTTTTTTGGGGGGCACACGGGTAGTTTGGCTAGGCGTAGGAAGAGCCGGAAGCCAGCTACCCGTGGTTATATGGAGGAGCGTATGGGGTGGAGAGCGCTATGTTTCGCTGAGAAGCGCACTATCTCACCCATACGCACAGTCCGGTGCGAGTTATTCCAGCCCCTCGCAGGTGCCGTGCTAGAGCGGGCATCCAGCCTGGTAGGAGGATGCCTGCGCAGCGCATCTGGTCGCCGGTACGCCTCCGAGGACCAGGCTACCCAACTCCCGCTCTACGCACGGCTACCATCAGGCCCCTGCACAGCCCAGTCTGCCCTGTACGAGCACCCCGCTCGTACAGGGCTACTAGTTCCATCCAGCCAAGGCGGGTTGTGCAGGAGGTAAGATCTAGACCGGCTGTGCGTCTCCATAGCCCTGGGTTTCCAGCTCCTGTCTCTCGTGCGGACCCGGAAGTGCGTCAACCCAGTCCGACTCGTCCTGTTCCCGCTCCCCGCACTAGCCTTCAAGTGCGTAAACCCAGCCCCGCCAGTCAACAGTCGTCGGAGCTGCCCGCCAGTCAACAGTCGTCGGAGCTGCCCGCCAGTCAACAGTCGTCGGAGCTGCCCGCCAGTCAACAGTCGTCGGAGTGGCCAGACTGAGCTGAACTGCCGGAGTGGCCAGACTGAGCTGAACTGCCGGAGTGGCCAGACTGAGCTGAACTGCCGGAGTGGCCAGACTGCGCTGAACTGCCGGAGTGGCCAGACTGCGCTGAACTGCCGGAGTGGCCAGACTGCGCTGAACTGCCGGAGTGGCCAGACTGCGCTGAACTGCCGGAGTGGCCAGACTGCGCTGAACTGCCGGAGTGGCCAGACTGCCCTGAACTGCCGGAGTGGCCAGACTGCCCTGAACTGCCGGAGTGGCCAGACTGCCCTGAACTGCCGGAGTGGCCAGACTGCCCTGAACTGCCGGAGTGGCCAGACTGCCCTGAACTGCCGGACTGCCCAGACTGTCCCGAACTGCCAGACTGCCCAGACTGTCCCGAACTGCCAGACTGCCCAGACTGTCCCGAACTGCCAGACTGCCCAGACTGTCCCGAACTGCCAGACTGCCCAGACTGTCCCGAGCGGCCAGACTGGCCAGACTGCCCCGAACTGCCAGAGTGGCCCGACTGCCCGGAACGGCCAGAACCGGAGCCACCTCCTGATATAGGTGGGTTGAGGAGGGGGGGTGTAGCACAGTGCCGTCGTTGACGGCAGCCACCCTCCCTTCCCTCCCTTTAGTAGAGGGGAATTTTTGTTTTGTTGTTTGGGGTTGTTGTTTTTGTTTTGTTTTTTGTTTTAAAGGTGCTTCCGGGGTTAGCACCTTTAAGGGGGGGGGGGTACTGTCACGTCCTGGCCAGTATAAGGGTTAATTAGTATTGTAGTTTGGTCAGGACGTGGCAGGGGGTATTTGTTTTATGTGGTTCAGGGTGGTGTGTTTGTTTAAAGGGTGTTTGATTTAGTATTTCCGGGGTTTTGGTTTATGGTCTAGGTTTATGTATGTCTATGTGGAGTCTAGTGAGTGTATGTCTATGGGTGATTAATTGGGGTTGGGACTCTCAATTGAAGGCAGGTGTTTTCTCTTTGCCTTTGATTGAGAGTCCCATATATTGGGGTGTGTTTGTGTTTGTGATTCGTGGGTGATTGTTCTGTGTTGATCCTTATGCTTTGCCAGACTGTTTGTTGTTGTTCGTTCGTTAGTTCTCGTGTTTTGTTATTTTGGTATTCATTTTGAAAATAAATAATCATCAAGATGAGCATACACATACCTGCTGCGTTTTGGTCCTCCATCACCGACGACAACCGTGACACATACTGATCATTTCAAATCCAATTCACTCCATTTTTATCACCTATCACTGTAATTTGTGTGTGCATAATTGAAACAATATTGAATTTATGGGAGTGAGTGTAGTTTAAAGCAGGCTCATAGGTAGAAAGCACACACCCACACATATACAGTACCAGTCAAAAGTTTGGACACACAATCTCATTCAAGGATTTTTCTTTATTCTACTATTTTCTATATTGTAGAATAATAGTGAAGACATTAAAACTATGAAATAACACATGGAATCACGTACTAACCAGAAAAGTGTTAAACAAATCAAAATATATTTTACATTTTAGATTATTCAAAGTAGCCACCCTTTGCCTTGATGACAGCTTTGCACATTCTTGGCATTCTCTCAACCAGCTTAATGAGGTAGTCACCTGGAATGCATTTCAATTAACAGGTGTGCATTGTTAAAAGTGAATTTGTGGAATTTCTTTCCTTCGTAATGCGTTTGAGCAAATCAGTTGTGTTGTTACAAGGTAGGGGTGGTATACAGAACATATTATGGCAAGAACAGCTCAAATAAGCAAAGAGAAATGACAGTCCATCATTAAGACATGAAGGTCAGTTAAGCTGTAACATTTCATGAAGTTTCTTCAAGTGCAGTGCCAAAAACCATCAAGTGATATTATGAAACTGGCTCTCACGAGGACCACCACAGGAAAGGAAGACCCAGAGTTATCTCTGCTGCAGAGGATTTTTTCATTAGAGTTACAAGCCTAAGAAATTGCAGCCCAAATAAATGCTTCACAGTGTTCAGGTAACAGACACATCTCAACATCAACTGTTCAGATGTTCACCCCCCCCCCCCCCCCATTTTTACACTGCTGCTACTTTCTGTTTATTATCTATGCATAGTCACTAACTCTACCTACATATACATAGTACCTCAATTACCTCGACTAACCTGTGTCCCTGCACATTGACTCTGTACCGGTACCCCATGTATATAGCCTTGCTACTGTTATTTTACTGTTGCTTTTTAATTATTTGTTATTTTTTAATTATCTATTTTTTACTTAACACTTATTTTTCTTAAAGCTGCATTGTTGGTGAAGGGCTTGTAAGTAAGCATTTCACTGTAAGAATTCAGCACAGAATTTGATTTGAGATTGCATGAATCAGGCCATGTTTGAATTGCTACAAACAAACCACTACTAAAGGACACCAATAAGAATAAGAGAATTGCTTGGGTCAAGAAACACGAGCAATGGACATTAGACCAGTGGAAATCGGTCCTTTTGGTCTGAGTCCAAATTTGAGATTTTTGGCTTTAACCGTCCTGTCTTTGTGAGATGCAGAGTAGGTGAACGGATGATCTCCGCATGTGTGGTTCCCACCATAAAGCATGGAGGAAAATGGTGTGTGATGTTGTGTGATGGTGTGGGGGTGCTTTGCTGGTGACACTGTCTGTGATTTATTTAGAATTCAAGGCTCGCTTAACCAGCATGGCTACCACAAAATTCTGCCACTATACACCATCCCATCTGGTTTGCGCTTACACTGTACCCAAACCGTCCGTGTGCATGCGCCATCGTGTGCAAATTGATTTTGTCCCCCCACACCAAACGCGATCACGACTTGCAGGTTAAAATATCAAAACAACCTCTGAACCAATTATATTAATTCGGGGACATGTCAAAAAGCATTGAACATTTATGGCAATTTAGCTAGCTAGCTTGCAGTTGCTAGCTAATTTGTCCTATTTAGCTAGCTTGCTGTTGCTAGCTAATTTATCCTGGGATATAAACGTTAAGTTATTTTACCTTAAATGCACAAGGTCCTCTACGCCGAAAATTAATCCACACATAAAACGGTCAACCAAATTGTTTGTAGTCATCTCTCATCCTTCCAGGCTTTTTCTTCTTTTGAATTTATATGGCGATTGGCATCTAAACTTTCATAGTATTACCACGATGACCGAGGAAATCAGTTGTCTTTCAATCGCCCACGTGGGTATAACCAATCACAAATAGAACTGACTTCTATTTTAGCGCTTGGCAACGCAGAAGCTCGTTGGCGCAAGCGAGCAATGTGTGTGCAATAATTGAATAACATGTATGTTTAAATATATTTTTCAATGCTCACGCACGCGCCGCAAGTGGTGTACAGTCGTGGCCAAAAGTTTAGAGAATGACACAAATATAAATTTTCACAAAGTCTGCTGCCTCAGTTTGTATGATGGCAATTTGCATATACTCCAGAATGTTTTGAAGAGTGATCAGATGAATTGCAATTAATTGCAAAGTCCCTCTTTACCATGCAAATTAACTGAATCCCCAAAAAACATTTCCACTGCATTTCAGCCCTGCCACAAAAGGACCAGCTGACAGTGATTCTCTCATTAACACAGGTGTGAGTGTTGACAAGGACAAGGCTGGAGATCATTCTGTCATGCTGATTGAGTTTGAATAACAGACTGGAAGCTTCAAAAGGAGGGCTGTGCTTGGATTCATTGTTCTTCCTCTGTCAACCATGGTTACCTGCAAGGAAACATGTACCGTCATCATTGCTTTGCACAAAAAGGGCTTCACAGGCAAGGATATTGCTGCCCGTAAGATTGCACCGAAATCAACCATTTATCGGATCATCAATAACTTCAAGGAGAGAGGTTCAATTGTTGTGAAGAAGGCTTCAGGGCGCCCAAGAAAGTCCAGCAAGTGCCAGGACCGTCTCCTAAAGTTGATTCAGCTGCGGGATCGGGGCACCACCAGTACAGAGCTTGCTCAGAAATGGCAGCAGGCTGGTGTGAGGGCATCTGCAAGCACAGTGAGTTGAAGACTTTTGGAGGATGGCCTGGTGTCAAGAAGGGCAGCAAAGAAGCCACTTCTCTCCAGGAAACACATCAGGGACAGACTGATATTCTGCAAAAGGTACAGGGATTGGACTGCTGAGGACTGGGGTAAAGTCATTTTCTCTGATGAATCCCCTTTCCGATTGTTTGGGGGATCTGGAAAAAAGCTTGTCCGGAGAAGACAAGGTGAGCGCTACCATCAGTCCTGTGTCAAGCCAACAGTAAAGCATCCTGAGACCATTCATGTGTGTGGTTGCTTCTCAGCCAAGGGAGTGGGCTCACTCACAATTTTGCCTAAGAACACAGCCATGAATAAAGAATGGTACCAACACATCATCCGAGAGCAACTTCTCCCAACCATCCAGGAACAGTTTGGTGATGAACAATGCCTTTTCCAGCATGATGGAGCACCGTGCCATAAGGAAAAGTGATAACTAAGTGGCTCGGGGAACAAAACATCGATATTTTGGGTCCATGGCCAGGAAACTCCCCAGACCTTAATCCCTTTGAGAACGTGTGGTCAATCCTCAAGAGGCTGGTGGACAAACAAAAACCCACAAGTTCTGACAAACTCCAAGCATTGACTATGCAAGAATGGGCTGCCATCAGTCAGGATGTGGCCCAGAAGTTAATTGACAGCATGCAAGGGTGGATTGCAGAGGTCTTGAAAAAGAAGGGTCAACACTGAAAATATTGACTTTTTGCATCAACTTCATGTAATTGTCAATAAAAGCCTTTGACACTTATGAAATGCTTGTAATTATACTTCAGTATTCCATAGTAACATCTGACAAAAATATCTAAAGACAGTGAAGCAGCAAACTTTGTGGAAATTAATATTTGTGTCGTTCTCAAAACATTTTGCCACAACTGTAGTCAGTATGTTAGTGGGACTATCCATTTGTTTTTCAACATGAAAATCACCAACACACTTCCAGGCTGTGTAAGGGCTATTTGACCAAGCACGAGAAGATGAAGTGATGCATCCGATGACCTGGCCTCCAAAATCACCCGACCTCAACCCAGTTGTGATGGTTTGGGATGAGTTGGACTGCAGAATGAAGGAAAAGCAGTCAAGTGCTCAGCATATGTGGGAACTCCTTCAAGACTGTTGGAAAAGCATTCCAGGTGAAGCTGGTTGATAGAATGCAAAGAGTGTGCAAAGCTGTCATCAATGCAAAGGTTGGCTACTTTAAATAATCTAAAATATAATCATGTAGTAACACTTTTTTGGATACTATTGTCACGTCCGTACCAGTATAACGGGTTATTGGTTATTGTAGTTTGGTCAGGACGTGGCAGGGGGTATTTGTTTTATGTGGTTCAGGGTTTAATGGGATATGTATTTATGTAAGAGGGGTGTTTGATTTATGTGTTCCGCGGTTTTTGGGTAATGTTCTTGTTTTGTATTTCTATGGTTTTCTATGTTGTGTATTTCTTTGTGTTGGCCTGGTATGGCTCTCAATCAGGAACAGCTGTACATCGTTGTTGCTGATTGAGAGTCATACTTAGAGAGTCATACTTAGATAGCCCTGTTTCACCTGTCCCTTTGTGGGAAGTTGTTGTTGCACTGCTGTGTTAGCCTGCAATACTGTTCCTTCGTACGTTTTCTTGTTTTGTTTGTTACGTGTTCAAATAAAGTTAAAAATCAGCACTCAACCCGCTGCGCCTTGGTCCAGTATATACGACGACCGTTACAACTACATGATTCCATATGTGTTATTTCATAGTTTTAAAGTCTTCACTATTATTCTACAATGTAGAAAATGGTAAAAATAAAGAAAAACCCTTGAATGAGTAGGTGTGTCCAAACTTTAGACTGGTACTGTATATATGACCCTGACCTTCCCTCTTCTTTAGTTAATACTCAATGATTGCTCCCTGATTTTTCAGATCGTAATTAAACCGTTACGGCCTTCCCTCCAACCAAGTCACTTAGTTGAGTATACGACTAGGCCATTTCCCTGCCCTCAAAGTCGTATAAGACTAGGCCATTATCCCTCCCCCCTCCTTCCCCTCCTCTTCCCAACCCGAGGTCTTTAATTTTTTTTTATATCGAAAGACCTCCATTTCACTCTGATTTTCGACACCCATTTTTTAAGTATTTTATTAATTGTCTCCTCAATTTTTTCTGTAGTATGCCCTCAAATTGCCTCCGGCGCAGCCTGAAGGCAATGGGATTGTGTTAATTAAGCATACAATAATACATTTCTAACTTTCCCCCTCCGTCTTTTATAACGCCCTACCTCCCCTCCCGTGCCGGATAGGTTTGCTCTTGACTCTGACCTTGGCTTCATCATATGCTCTCCACCTGAGCGTTGAGAGGAAGACAGGAATGCTGGGTCAAGAGTATAAGCACTGGGCCTTTTGGAATATGGTGCTACTGCCATGTGAGTGCTGTAGTGTTTAGTCTCTAGAACAAGAGTGGTAGTTTTGGTCTTTGTAGTTTTCTACATCAACTGTACTTTCGCTCTCCTTGTCCATTATCATTGTTTTCAGATCACAGTAGAAAGAGGGCACTCATTTAGAGTACTAAAACACTACACTGGACTATGTCAGCCCATGTATCACATTGTTTTCCATCTGTATGTACAGACAGTGAGATATGTGCGAGGCATGTCTAATAATACACTGATAAACTATATATACGAAACTATGTGTACACCCCTTCAAATTAGTGGATTCGACTATTTTAACCACACCCGTTGCTGACAGGTGTATAAAATTGAGCACACAGCCATGCAATCTCCATATTCAAACATTGACAGTAGAATGGCCTTAGCTGCGAAGTGGTAGGCCACATAAGCTCAAAGAACGGCCGAGTGCTGAAAAAAATAGTCTGTCCTCGGTTGCAACACTCACTTCCGAGTTCCAAACTGCCTTTGGAAGCAACGTCAGCACAATAACTGTTTGTCGGGAGCTTCCCAGAAGAGTGGAGGCTGTTATAGTAGCAAAGGGGGGACCAACTCCATATTAATGCCCATGATCTTGGAATGAGATGTTCGATGAGCAGGTGTCCACATACCTTTGGTCATGTAGTGTATATCAGTCATGTCTTGAGTTGCGCTGATGGACATTAGTGACCTTTCTGTTCTGATGGACCGGGATGACCAGTGTTTATCAGGCTGAGGCTGGATCAATATGATCATAAACAGACCACTACGCTCCCAGGCCAACACAGGCTAGCCAGAATCAATCTGGAACCAAGTATGAAAGACAGTTGCTATAACTCACAACATACAAATTACAGTGACGGATACCTCAGTAGAATATACTTTACACAGAGGTTGCATCTTATCTGACTATTTAGTGTCCATACAGTGTGTGGTTGCATATAATTACTTAGTAGTTCGTGCTAGACTGGTCTTATTTTAGCTTTAGATTTATTTAATATGCTTTAGCTCAGCTTGCTAACATAGAATTGAGGTTTTAACCCAGTCGGTCAAAAATCCACAACGATCCTATAGAATAGCCATACACAAGGTTTGATAATGTAATACTTGAAGACAGTTTACTCTGTCTGGAGAAGGCAAGTACTACAATTTTATTGAGTCTTTTCTCAATACTCAAATTAAGTGGACATCGCACAGCAATGTACAATACACTGTAGAGACAAGCATAACAGAGGATACAAATGTGCAGAATTATTCTTTATTGATCTATATTCTTGGTAATGTAAGTGTTATGTAGTCTCTTAACATCAAACCAAATCGTATTGATCTTCATAGCGTAGCTGTAGCCTATTGACAGCGAGTGTAGACCGCAGTAGGGAGAAAATGGTTAAACTCCCGTTGAAAAACCCTCCCGCTAAATGTAACAGAAATGGATAAACTGCAGTTGGCCATATTCACACATCTCTAATTGCTGAGAAATGCGATGGGAGGGAATAAAATTGCAGTGTTCTTTTTTCCTGGTGTGCACAATGCCGCTCTTGTATCTGTCAGAGGGAAGTGAAGCTTGTACACCATCACGCTGACAGCCCCTCCTGTACTTTGACAACCTAATCTTTATCACCTGTCAGTCTGACATTAGGCCAGGCCGCTTGCCCCCCTCCTATCCTCTCTCCCTCCTCTCTCTCTCTCTCTCTCCCTCCTTCCTGCTCTATTGCGTTCACGTTCTCTCTCTTGGATTTATGTCTCTCTGTTCCCTTGCTTAATGGCATTTTTGTTTGTCTGTCTGTCTACATTTTATGTTCTCTTTTACTTGGTATTAACGGTTTGGTTTCCCCACCTCGGCAGTCAATATTCACTGAAACTCTTTCTTGCCTTATTCTTTCTTTCTTATTCTGACATTAATTTGTACCTCGATGTCTCTTTCTCTGTCTCTTTTCCCTCTCCATTCTCTCTCTCTCTCTCTCTCTCTCTTTCTTTGCTTGATTTCTGAGACTCCCGGTGCATAGTGAAATAGGTTCCTCAATTGACCCCATTTGGCTATTGCCGAGGACAAAAACCAAACAATCAAACACTATGCAGCCAAAATTACACAGGTTTAACTCACAAAGGTGTAACTCTGACACAACTGGATATCAGTCACCACCAATCTGTTAGCAGTTTGAAATTGCTTAAGAATCCATTTCTGCCCCAGGTAAACTGATCTTTCCGGTTTATCTACAAGGAGTGGTTGACAGATGTGCATCACTAAGAATGTGTCCCAAATGTCACCACATTCCCTACATAGTGCACTACTTTTGACCAGTGCCCATAGGGTTCTGGTCTAAAGCAGTGCACTATACAGGGAATAGGGTGCCATTTAAGACAGAGCCTAAATCTATATTTACTGCAGCAATATGGTCATGATGAAATGAGGGCATTCTGGCTAATTCATGGCTTCGGATCCAATAGCTGCCAATAGATATCACAGAATATAGAGGCCAGTTGGAAGGATTGATTAGATTGAATGCAGGCAAGTAATTATATTCCATAGATGTAATGACATCTTTAGGAATATTGCTGTGGGTGGATGGTGGGTTGCACAATTACTGAGTGATGACAGAGCTGTGCTCAGCTAGGGAGATCAACCCTATCGTTTGTTGTCAGGCAACCCTACGTTGTCAGTTAAGTTAGATTATGAAATGTGCTAATTGGTGTTAATTACAGTCATTGGGGTTAGAGATGAGCTAAAGGAAAAAAAAGCTAAGTGATGACTGTTTTTAGAGGCTCAGTGGTGGTGTCAGATAAATTATGAAGATGATGACGATGTTTGATCGTCCATTGAAGGGTAATTCTGACTAATCTATGATCAAGGAAAGTTCACCTAAGAGGACATAGTCACATAGCAAGCAACTGCACACTGTTTTTATATGTTGATTTTGCTACATTGTGGTTATCCAGTTGGCTTGTTGAGTGTTTTATATTGGTTTCAGTCACAGGTGTCATGAAGGAAAAGTGAACACTGCATTGCAGTATTCAGTTTGAGATGTGGCACCTTAACTGTCCTTCAGTTGACATGTGCCAATCAACATTTCACTCAACTCCACTGTTCAAAGGTAGCAAAAATGTCTGGCAAACATGTCAATATGTCTCTCTCTCTCTTCAAGGGGAATATTCCTTTTGTAATGTCTCTAAAGATGGGATTTGTGTTAAAGTATGGAGTTCAAAAGCTTGGTAGATAATGACTCCTGTTATTTTTTAAACAGCTGAATGAAGGTGTAGTGCTTTTATTCGGCACTGTCTGTGATATTGTTCTGCTCTTCTTTGTACACTTGTCTTTTTTCTTTTGGCGAAAACTCGTTATCAACTCTTTGTAATATAGTTGTATGTACTTCAGTGTTCCAGTAATGAAAGTGCCCACCGTTCCCCATTCTAAAATGCACGATGCAATGTGCACACACACACCGTTTCATATCCAGGCAGCTGCAGCTGTTCTCCATGACCCAGTTTGACATGTGACCGCCCTTGGCATTAACCCCTACGAATGAGGAGAAATGTTTTCTTCCTTCCCTCAATACATACCGTTACAACTCCTCTGAGGGGACTTCATTGACCTCTCTTAATATTGATTGTTGGAGCCAAGAACCCAGTATGAAATGAAACATGCTGTCAGTTTGCTGGGTGGGTTTCTGCAGTGTGAGTTTGATTTGAATTCTACAGTGGGATCTACAAACTATGATGTTTTAGAAGGGATGTGCTATGCACTTGCTCTGTTTCTCTTCTTTCTTTGCATAGTCAGATTTAACTGAACTAGTTACCAGTACATAGTGAAATGTTGTCGCTATAAAGGTTTGGTTTCAGTAGGTTAGTTGCACTGTTTTGAAACCCCTAAGAATTAAATGAAAACATATTATTTATACCCTTACAGGATGTAGCTATTGCAGCTTTAATGACTAATGACATGCATAATTATTCAGAGATGAACACTGTTTAATTGATAAAATGACATTGGTGATATTCCCTCAGGTTAGCTCATCCCAAGGCAGTGGAATACATTACTTGTATCACACAGCATATGGGTGCAATATTTTGTGCAAAAGCGTGCGTTTTTCCCAGTAACAACAAAATGGTCTGTTCAGGAAAACAGCTGATCTTTCAAAGCTGTTGTCCCGGGGCAAATTACTGTTCACTCTTGAACAAATTGCTTTTCTTAGAAGGTTCACACAAGGACTTTGAAGTTGAAAAGGGTTTTTTATCAACTTTTGACAGCTGTATGAAGATGCAAAATTGTGTGTGTATATACTCAACACAAATTGACCCTTTTTTAAAATCCCTTTTCTTTCACACAGCCGGTATCAGTGAGTCACAATATGCATAAACAACAACCATGCAATGACTAAGACAGTTATGAATATATAGTGAAATGAAAAAAGTTACTTCTCTTAGTCAAACTGTTTCCTCAGTCCTTTTATTAGTCCTCAACAGCTGCAATTTTGTGACCTGTGGTTCCTTTGTTTGGAGCCAGCATGGAGGCTTGCCATCATCTAAGCACACTTGTCTCATATGACAACTTGAGTACCTTATCAAAACTCTTTTGTTAATCAACCTCCTGGAGAAATATCTCTGCACTACATTGACAGTCCTGTATATTTCTGTCCCAGTCCCTCATTATATGCCTAAATAGGTTAGATTTCATCATATGAATCACAAATCTAGTGCCTGTTGCCAAAATAACCCTCCAAAACCTTCAAATAATGCAGTGTTGTAATTTTGGGGGAGAATGTCTGACTAATACGTCCTTCGTGTGGCAACATTATCGAAAGGGTATTAGATATGATGGTGATGAATACTTTGGGCTAGAGCCGGGCTTCCATTACGGCACTGAGGCGTGGGAGTACACGGCCCGGGCCTTTAGCAGACTTCAATTCATCTCACTGAGCCACCTTCATTTAATTGTTCCAACTGTAGCCACTAATCTATCTAATTACCCATAAGGAGTTCTTCCTCTCCTTCCTGTAACATCTGTTTTGGATTCATTATTACTGGCGACGTCACTCTTCATGCTGTATCCACGTTCTCCCTTTATCTTCAAATATTGACTTTGGGTTCTCTCTCAGAAGGACCGCGTTACAGGATGACTTTATTGCAGTCACACTGGGTTATATCAGGAACCACATTAATATGACAATGCAATCTTCTGAGATGTGCAGCTCCACTGCAAACAAGACGATCTGGAACGCAACCAATGTGATGTAATGCCTTCTGGAGAGATGATGGGGTATGAGGAAATTGTACAATGTAAGTAGGTTTCCATCCAATTGGTGACAGATTGTAATATGAATATTCTGAAATCTGCATAAAAACAATATGCACATTTTCCCGCCAGAGATGTTACCATCAAATTGACTTGTTGCGGATAAAAGGCTATGTGTGATGACGTAGTGCACATAAAAATAACTTTTGCGGTTAAATTCCCATGTACCGAATAAAAAATACAAGTTCAATGGGTTTGTTGGTTTTGTCACAATTATTTTTATTCATTTAACTAATTCATTACACCAAGTTTGTGACAGCAATTCAACACTTTTCGGGACGCCATCTCACTCTCATATTCAAGCGGGCCAGAGGGCAGTAGTGTGATGTCAACCATGAAGCCAATCACAAATTGCCACCAGAACCTGAATGAGAAGGAATTACAGTGGGAATAAATATCTTAGATGAAATACTCTGCATTTCTTTGTATTTCTAATTTACATGGATCAAGTACCTATATCCCCAGCCTCTATAACTATGTCAGTATAATCTGTCAAGGCAGATCACAGAGAGACGTCCATCTCAAAGACCGAAGAGACCAATCGCTTAATCTTAAACCCATTAACAGTGTGATTTAGAGCTGGGACGATAAACTGAAAAGTATCGACACTAACCATTCCAAACACTTATCGCAGACATTTTGCTGATATCGTTCATTATGATAAGTAGTAGTAGTAGTTTTAAAGGATAATAAAAAAGAAAACTGTGGTGCACATTAATGTTCTAAACTTATCGTTCTATTTATCGTTATCACATCAATTCATCCAATTTTTCACGATATGCATTTTTGTCCATATCGCCAAGCTTTTAGTGTGATTGATTGCCTGTAAACCTCATATTTATTGCTACTTTTGGTGTTTTTTCCCCGGACACCTGCATCGCAACTTCAACGGATGCCGAAGTGGGCTGTCAAATTAGCCGGGATGTCTGAAACGGTGCCAACGCCAAGGCACATCAAAGACGCATCATCAAAGCGAGCCATCTGTCCTGTGTGGCACTGCTGCCTTTTCCCTTCCTTCTTCCACCCTGTTGATGATGTCGGCATAATAAGGAAATGCTGAGGGAAGTGATCCATGAAACTGTAGAATGGCTGAGCTGACAGGACCCGCATGCAGGCTGGCAGGGAAGGGAATCAAGGATAGAGCTATTTCGGGGGCCACTGCAGTAGGAGACCACGTGCTCTTTCACCAAACCTCAATCGACTCCCATCCCAGTTAAACTTCAAAAGTGTATCCGAGGGAGGATGACAATTGCAGTTGATATGATGTTATGAAGCATCCTTTTTATATAAATGCTATGATGCCCAGGTATTAAGTAGCAGCAAAAATATACAACAGAAGTAATAAGTTTGGACACACCTACTCATTCAAGGTTTTTTCTTTATTTTTACTATTTTATTCATTGTAAAATAGTAGTGAAGACATCAACGCTATGAAATAACACATATGGAATCATGTAGTAACCAAAAAAGTGTAAAACTAATCAAAATATATTTTATATTTGAAATTCTTCATGACAGCTTTGCACACTCTTGGCATTCCCTCAACCAGCTTCATGATGTAGTCACCTGGAATACATTTCAATTAGCCGGTGTCCCTTGTTAAGAGTTATTTTGTGGAATTTATTTCCTTATTAATGCGTTTGAGCCAATCAGTTGTGTTGTGACAATGTAGTGGTGGTATATAGAACATAGAATAGCGCAATTAAGCAAAGATAAACGACAGTTCAGACATGAAGCTCAGTCAATCCGGAAAATTTAAAGAACTTGAAATTTTCTTCAAGTGCAGTCACAAAAAAACATCAGGCACTGTGATGAAACTGGCTCTCATGAGGACCTCCACAGGAAAGGAAGAACCAGAGTTAGAACCCAGAGTTACCTCTGCTCATACCTCTAAGTTCATTAGAGTTACCAACCTCAGAAATTGCAGCCCAAATAAATGCTTCAGAGTTCAAGTAACAGACACATCTCAACATCAATTGTTCAGAGGAGACTGCGTGAATCAGGCCTTCATGGTCAAATTGCTACAAAGAAACCACTACTAAATGACACCAATAATAAGAATAGACTTGCTTGGACCAAGAAACACATTAGACCGGTGGAAATCTGCCCTTTGGTCTGATGAGTCCAAATTTGAGACTTTTGGTTCCAACCGCTGTGTCTTTGTGAGACACAGAACAGGTGAACGGATGATCTCCGCATGTGTGGTTCCCACCATGAAGCATGGAGGAGGAGGTGTGATTGTGATGGGGTGCTTTGCTTGTGACACTGTCGGTGATGAATTTAGAATTCAAGGCACTCTTAACCAGCATGGCTACCACAACATTCTGCAGCGATACACCATCCCATCTGGTTTGCACTTAGTGGGACTATCATTTGTTTTTCAACAGGACAATGACCCAAAACACACCTCCAGGCTGTGTAAGGGCTATTTGACCAAGGTTAGTGATGGAGTGCTGCATCAGATGACCTGGCCTCCACAATCACCCTACCTCAACCCAATTGAGATAGTTTGGTATAAGTTAGACCGCAGAGTGAAGGAAAAGCAGCCAACAAGTGCTCAGCATATGTGGGAACTCCTTCAAGACTGTTGGAAAAGCATTCCTCCTGAAGCTGGTTGAAAAAATGCCAAGAGTGTGCAAAATAGTCATCAAGGCAAAGGGTAGCTACTTTGAATAATCTAAAATATATTTTGATTTGTTTAACACTTTTTTGGTTACTACATGATAATATATGTCATTTCATAGTTTTGATGTCTTCACTATTATTCTACAATGTAGAAAATAGTAAAAATTAAGAAAAACCTTGTCCAAACTTATGACTGGTACTGTATATCTCCAACTACATCTCCCATTTATATTATCTTCACCTGCATCATTTATTAAGTGTCTTTGTCTTTCTATTCCTGTCAAAAACCAGCCAGGTCATGGTGCCTCACTGTAACTGTTAAATATCCAGAACTTTCTAAACTCAGTATAGTACATTCACATTATGCCGCTATTTGGCAGAAAGCTCTTTGACAAGCACAGTCAATAAGGTCTAATAAGAGTGTCCTTCCTCACAAAGCCAATCTCTCAACGAAAAAAAACTAAAGTGGCCTTACTATCTATCATTCCTCATTCCCCCATCTCCCAATTCTGCCCATTTGTGTCCTGCTCTATTGTTGTAGCAGCCCTTTGTGTGTAGGAGGTTGTCACTTTTTCACCTTGTCAACACCTGGTCCTCCAATGGTCAAAGACACTTTGAATCGTCACATCTCTCCTCACCATCCACTTGGTCCTCTTCTGTGTCCTTTATCAATCGCCATTTGCTTCAGACACACACACACATTACACTCCAAACCCATTAACCAAACATTCATTGCTGGGAAAGGTGAGAGTGGGGAAAAAAGTGTGCACACCGACAAGCTGACATTAAAATATCCATTGGGTCTCATCCCCTGATACATTTAATAGATTCTCATTGTGCCAACAACTGACCCTGTTGAGTGTACTAGGATTGTAACTCTGCAGGACGGCTGTGTCTACTGTTGTGAACACTTTACTCACCAATGATAAAAGGTTTGGAGTAGAAAGACGAAGTGAACAAGCCAACACAACCTGGCTCATCCAGCAGTTAACATCCACTTAACTAACCCTCATCCTTGACCATCGAAACAGAGCCTGTTGGGCGACACCGCATGCAATTTGATTAGCGACACAGTGACAAGCGTTTGTCAGATGTCAGTAGAGTGACTATGTACACAGTGACAGCGTTTGTCGGATGTCAGTAGAGGGACTATGTACAGGCAGATCAGGTTGAGGAGGGAGGGAGGGGGTTGAGGCAAGGGCAAAATTTGGAGTTGGAGAGTCATTGAGGGCTCTCAAGTGGTTCAGAGCAGGGGGGCATTCTTTGTAACAACAGTCCACAATTGCAATTACTGAACTCTGCTTTCTGATGGCTACATTAAGGGGTAATTGTTTGCGGTCTGAATGGAAGAAATTGCATGTTGAGGCTCAAGTGGGTATGGGTTCACCATCATCCTACTTTTGTGCTATTTGTAGAAAGATAATAATGTCATTTAATAGCTCTTATAATAGCTCCGTAAGATGGTTGTCCTCTGCTCCAACCTCTCCAAGTACTGTGCATTGGGCAACATAGTAATCTATAGAATAGCTCAAATTACCTTTGTTTACTATATTAGAAGTTGAGATTGTTATTTGAGTGAGCAAGCACAGGGCACATTCTCTCCCCTTTCTCTGTTTATTAAGTTTACCCTCCACCTGTGCTGCCAACCATTAGACCTGCATATATTTTCCTCTCTTCTGGGAGGACTTATGCATTATATTGGTCCTTTCATAAATGTTTCATTGCAGACCAGAGGAAAACCGAGTTCTAGTCCCTAGGAGTCCATTAGCTGATAGTAGGTATGCAGGGAGTGGCTTTTTTACAGCTAGGAGGAGAGAGAAAGAGTGACACCCCCACCTCTCCTTCTCTTTCTCGCTCTCTTTCTCTCTCCTCAACTACATCTCCTCACATGACCTCACCACCTCTTGTCTTTTGTCTCTCTCTCTCTCTCTCTCTCTCACTTTGTTTCTCCCCCCCTCTCTCTTTATCTGTCTCTCTCCAACTGCATCTGGTGTAGGTCAGGCAGACTTTACTCAAGTCAAGTGCTGTGTTAAAACATAAAGATGCCCCCCAGGACTGGACTGGGAGTAAACAAAATGCATTCTGGAAAAGCCAAAGCAGCTAAACACAGGATGCAGAAACTGGAGCTTGTTGTGAACCACTACAAAATAAAACTAGAAAAACTACAACCAGGCACGTGCACAGATGGATATTTAAGGGTGCCTGAGCAGCTGCCTTTTTAACCTGTTACGAGAAAAGTGCCCTTTTCAGATTGGTGGCGTAATGTTAATTATTGCATTTTATTTCATTTTAGTCTATTTTCTCTTTTGTTATTTTAATGAATTAACCATCAAACAGGATAATAAAAAATATATATATATTTGAAAATCCCCTCCTTCAGCACTCGTCCTGAAGGCAGAAGCTACTGGCACCCAGCGGTCAGAGATGGCCCGCTCATTAGGAAGGATTAGGCATCCACCTATGGCGGTAGATTGACGAGGATATAATTTTATGAGCTAAACTGACCAAGACGCACCTCCAACAACACATAAAACCTCACATAATTCTGCCCAAAAACAATGACAATTTCTCTCAACCAGTAGCATATGGGCTTTTTATGTGAGTGCTGTTGCCCCTGTGATAAGCAGTGCCCACTTTTATCTTGTCCATTCCCAGCGCGCCTCTCCAGGGTGCTGTTGGAGAGACGCATTGCTGTGATGCTCCACCAACGTTCTGTCAAAAAAATTATCTAACATAAATCATGTAACAGATATAGCATATGGTAGAAAGAGTATGTTGCCTTTTCTGTAGACTACAGGCTTGAGATACTGGCAATGTAATGAGACAGTCTTTTACATCATGCAGGTTTCTCTGATCAAATAGCCTAACCTAAATACCGCCCAATTAATAAAAAAAATATTCTGACATGTTATGGACAGGTCAAAGTAAAATGGACAATATGGAACGGACAGTCAAGCTACTCACAACTGATGTCAAGGAGTTTCATCCCGTGGGCTAAACTGTAATGATCAGTGGTTTCAAGTTTGTGTCCATACATTTTTGACGAGTTGATCAAAGAGAAAAATAAAATACTTTGCATTTCCCGCTACGTAAACACATTGCAAATAGGCTCAGGATAACTCCTCCTGATAATGTTTGGTAGCTGATATTAAGTTTAAATAGCCAAATTGATGAGTCACAGGAATCAGGACTAATAAAGCCAATGCAAAGGTCTGTTTTAGAAGCGTTGGGCCTACCACATGGATGGGCATTCCAAAAATTCCATTTCAGGCAACACCGTAGGCTATACCTCAGTAAGCACGGACTGACGCTGACGCCTTTTGGACGTCTTTTTTTGGTCCTGTCAGACTGGACGTCTTTTTTTGGTGTAGTCCAGATCGGCCTTGATTTCCACGGACAATGGGTTTTTGGTCCAGATCAAGTCTCTACCAATCATAGATGTCTATGTTTGGTTCAGATTTGGTGTGGTACGGACCCGTCTTGATTTCAACATCCACGGACATTGATTTTTGGTTCGGTTCAAACCAAATCTGAACCAATCATAGATGGCTGTGTTTGGTTAAGATTTTGTCCGGTCTGGACCAGCTTTGATTTGACCCAAATAAATTACCTTTCATTCAGAACCTCAATTGAACCTAACTTCAACATATTTTAGTTGTCTTTTTGCTTACCGGGAAATTTGTGGAGTGGTTGAAAAACGAGTTTTAATGACTCCAACCTAAGTGTATGTAAACTTCCAACTTCAACTGTAAGTTCCGCTCGCTACTGCCAAACACAGAATACACCAGGGATGATTTACCCCCAGTGTAAGGAACAAGTGAATAAGACCCTTGCTTTCTGAATAATATCTAGAGGATTCCATTAGAGTATTTGGAAATATAAATATTATACGTTCGGCAAGGCGAAGAAGTACAAATCTCTTTATCTGTAATCTAGTTCAACATAAAACATGCTTTAACTGATGAATACGTTTACCGCCATAACACATAATGTCTTCCTGTCATAGATAATGTAGGGACACTAAGAAGAAACAGGCTGGAAGATAAATTCTCTTCCGGAAAGATCACTGTGTTTACAGTCAGTGTCCACATATATTTTATATAGGGAAAAGCAGCCACCACTCCATGGAATCTGAACTAATCAGAATTGTTAGCCCTTGGGCAGTGTTTCCCAATGCTAGTCCTTCACATTTTCATTGCAGCGCCAGACAAACGCACCTCATTGAGGGCTTGAGGATTAGTTGAACAGTTGAATCAGGTGTGCTTGTCCAGGGTTACAATAAAAATGTGTACTGTTGAGGATACTCGAGGACCAGGGTTGGGAAACACTGCTCTAGGGTATTAACTAATCAGTCTTTGGGGGCTGAAACTGTCCCATCTAGGCTACAAATGACTGTACAGTATATCTATGAGTCATGTGATTGATTTCTTTCAATTTAATCGTTTCAGCGATGTGCCTGTCAAATCAGTCACGTTGGGAGGTTATACACTTCAAACAGAGCTGACACTGCCCAAAACATTTGCACAGTATGCGTTTTGGAATATCTTCAAAGCTTTTGCCACGTACTGTATACTCAACTATCCTCAAGGGTGTCCTATATCCAAGGCCTTTGAAAGTGGTCCTCACTTTGCAGTAAGATCATGAGATGTGAATACACAAAACTCAAACTTCAAGATAACCACTTCTTGATTAATCTCTATATGTTTGGTTGTTTGTTTTTCCATGGGGAGCATTGATAAATTGACAGAAATCTGTAGATTAACATTTAAAAAGCATGAAGAAAATCCAATGTTTTTTCGGTTAATTGAAGGATAACCTTGTTTTCAACATCTGCCTGGAAAGTAATCAGATTGAGATTGTAGAGAAAGAGATCACAACATACCCAAAGGCAGTTTGCAGAGGACGTAGCTGAATGAAAACACGTGTCTCTTTCACACTGTGTGTGGGTGTTGGTTTGCACGTTGTTTGTGTGTGTGTATGTGTGTGTGTGTTGTACGTCGTTTGTGTGTGTGTGTGCGTGCATGCATTCATGCTTGCGTGTGTGATTGTGTGTTGATTGGTAGTAAAAAAGGTAGCAGTGGTGGTGCTGTATGGCAGATCAGTGGAGGGTTGAAACAAGCGCCTGTTTGGTGGTTTGGACCCTTTCGAGGCCTTGTGGCAGAACTCACAGCCCCAGAGATGTGAGAGAATAACAGAGGAAGAAAGTGACACTTCGGGCTGTTACGGTGACCGTATTACCGCCACACTGGCGGTCACGAGTCATGACGGCAGTCAAATTCTATGTGACCTTTTAGTCATGATAATTAGGCTTCTCCAAGCTCTGATGCTGCTGATGGTCATTAGTACCAAACTTGCTAACTGTCTGGTACCCCGCACTTATCCCTGTAATCACTCTGACATCAATGCAAATGTAATCGAAATTCTAATCAAATACTTAGATAACATGAGAAATGTAGAAAATACTAAAAATAAAGAAAAACCCTGTAATGAGTAGGTGTGGCCAAACTTTTGACTGGTACTGTATATTATTTTGTATATGTAAAGACAATATTAAATCAAGAATGGTGTGATGGGTGACAATATTAGCCTATCACTTGTGAATGATGTACAGTATTATCACTTGTGAATGATGCCCAGCTTAAGGAAAACAGTGCATGCTTTATTAACCTCTCTAGGGTAGGTGGGACGAAATCGTCCCACCTACTCAACAGCCAGTTGAATCCCGTGGCGCGTTATTCAAATACCTTAGAAATGCTATTACTTCAATTTCTCAAACATATGACTATTTTACACCATTTTAAAGACAAGACTCTCGTTAATCTAACCACACTGTCCGATTTCAAAAAGGCTTTACAACGAAAGCAAAACATTAGATTATGTCAGCAGAGTACCCAGCCAGAAATAATCAGACACCCATTTTTCAAGCTAGCATATAATGTCACATAAACCCAAACCACAGCTAAATGCAGCACTAACCTTTGATGATCTTCATCAGATGACAATCCTAGGACATTATGTTATACAATACATGCATGTTTTGTTCAATGAAGTTCATATTTATATCAAAAAACAGCTTTTTACATTAGCATGTGACGTTCAGAACTAGCCTACCCCCCGCAAACTTCCGGTGAATTTACTAAATTACTCACGATAAACGTTCACAAAAAACATAACAATTATTTTTAGAATTATAGATACAGAACTCCTTTATGCAATCGCTATGTCCGATTTTAAAATAGCTTTTCGGTGAAAGCACATTTTGCAATATTCTGAGTAGATAGCCCAGCCATCACGGGCTAGCTATTTAGACACCCACCAAGTTTAGCCCTCACCAAAGTCAGATTTACTATAAGAAAAATTGGATTACCTTTGCTGTTCTTCGTCAGAATGCACTCCCAGGACTTCTACTTCAAAAACAAATGTTGGTTTGGTTCAAAGTAATCCATAGTTATGTTCAAATATCCTCTGTTTTGTTCATGCGTTCAAGACACTATCCGAAGGGTGACGTGCCCGACGCGTTTTGTGACAAAAAAAATCGAAATATTCCATTACCGTACTTCGAAGCATGTCAACCGCTGTTTAAAATCAATTTTTATGTCATTTTTCTCGTAAAAAAGCGATAATATTCTGACCGGGAAACCCTGTTTACGTTCAAAGAGAGAGAAAATAAAAACATGGGGTCGCCTCGTGCACGCGCCTCAGTCTCATTATCCTCTGATAGACCACTTACCAAAGGCACTAATGTTTTTCAGCCAGGGCCTGCAAAGCCACCATTCAGCTTTTTCCCGCCTTCTGAGAGCCTATGGGAGCCGTAGGAAGTGTCACGTTACAGCAGAGATCCTACGTTTTCAATAAAGAGAGGTAAGAAGCCCAAGAAATTGTCAGACAGGCCACTTCCTGTAAGGAATCTTCTCAGGTTTTTGCCTGTCATATGAGTTCTGTTATACTCACAGACACCATTCAAACAGTTTTAGAAACTTTAGGGTGTTTTCTATCCAAAGCTAATAATTATATGCATATTCTAGTTTCTGGGCAGTAGTAATAACCAGATTAAATCGGGTACGTTTTTTTATCCGGCCGTGCAAATACTGCCCCCTACCCCCAACAGGTTAAACAGTCGCACACCTCATGTAGCCAAGCCCATAGGCCTATATGTTTTGATAACGTTTGTATCACAACTAAAGTGGCCAAATAACTTTTTAAAATGAAGTACATTAATCCTCTTTACAACGGGTGTAGAGCCTAACTGGCATACATAAGCAGTGCCTGAGTTTCAAGTTTGGGGAAGATATTTTTCACTATAAAAATGCACCTTTTTATAATAAAACCATCACATGCATAATCACATTTGTGGTCACTTTTGTGAAGGGTGTTTTCCTGCTTGTGGAACATTCACGCTTATAGCCTACTGCCGTGTGCACATTGGTGCGCTGATAATGTGAAGAAATAACCGTGAAAGTTTATCAACATTTTAAGTTAAAC
Source organism: Salmo trutta (assembly GCF_901001165.1). Classification (NCBI taxonomy): domain Eukaryota; kingdom Metazoa; phylum Chordata; class Actinopteri; order Salmoniformes; family Salmonidae; genus Salmo; species Salmo trutta. The sequence goes on from NC_042962.1 coordinate 40,001,776, forward strand.
GTTCTCATCTGTTGCATCAGACTCATTGCTTATATCAGGTTTTTTTATGCTAGTGGTTTTATTAATTTGGGATCTATCGCATCCCACAACTGTCCCAGATTATGATTGGAATATGTATTTCTTGCACAGAATAGAATAGGTCAACTTTTGTACTATGGGGGTGTCGTGACGTGACTACCATTAATGTGATGACTTATTTTATCAAATCAATGAACTGTGTTTAATTATTACGTAATTAAATTAATCATATAACAATTAACTCATTAGTACCTTGGGGCACCAAGGGAAAAGTTTGTTTAATGAGTTACCGTTCCCTGAATTAACTCAAGAATATATAAGAATATCTCGATCATAACAGTCAATGATTTCCTCATAGCAGTCTGTTTCTGAATGTCGCATAATCCGTAAATCTGCACGAATCCTAACCTAAATGATGAATCTGCGATACACAAATTGGCTTAAATATTTATTTACTAACTAACTAAATAATCACACATAAACATAATGCAATGAAATCCCTTAGTGGACTAACCCAATATGATGGCTTGTTACACAAAATGGAAGATTCAGAAAGAAAGACAAAGGGAGAGACAAAGGCATTCAACTATCATGCATACAGTTGAATAATACGCTCACCGGAAATATGGATATTTAGCACCCTAACAACCGCTCATTCGGATTTAGAAAAGCAACATATATTTACGCTTAGATGTCTTTCTCTGTCTTCCCTCTCGTCTTGAACTCGATGTTGGGAAGATGGGAACTCGATGGGATGTAAGACTCTGGTTGTGTGAGTCTCCGGTTGTCCACCGGAGGTCACAATGTCTTTTGTAGTTGTAGTTGGCCTCTGTTCTTGAAGAGTTCATTAGAATGGATACATCAGAGTATCACACGGTGGTGCGAGGGAACTATTCTTCCCCTCTTGTCTTCAGCTGAGTTTCCTAGACTATGTTACATGCAGAGCTGCAGCCGGTGTTTTAGTCTAGTCTTCTCTGTTGAAAGTTTCAGAGTTTCTAACCATTTCATAACCTTCAACTCACGCTGTCGGTCACGCTGGTCTGTGGAGATTTAACCATTTGTAACGTATTCAGCTCACGCTGCATGCATACTGGTCTAATGTACATTTTGTTAGGAGTCCTTTAAGTACTCTGGCAAAGGGGGTGTTCCATCATTTTGGCACCATTTCTGTGCTCACTTGGTTACTGACTGGGTAAAACTTTATATGACAACAATTATCTCATTTAGAAGGCTAAAATCACATTGCTGTCTTTCACAAATAGTTTCATATTTAATCATATAAGCTTTACAACATTTAGATGTAAATCTGATAACTGGGATGTATACATGTGTCGTGACGTTGTATTAGTTAATGTGACGACTGTTGCTCATCGAATGATTAACGGTTTATAATTACGTGATTAACTGAATTAAGCAATGAATCAAGCAATTATTAACTCATTAACCTGGGGCACCATGGGAACATTGTTTTGATTGAGTTTCTATTTCCCAAATTAACTCAAAGGATATCAGAATATCGATTACAACAGTCGCTAAATTAATCAGTTTCCTCTACAGTCTCATTATCTGAAAGTCGTATAATCCGGGAATCTGCACGGACCCGGGCTTTACCACTGAATTTACCACACTAATCTTAGTTGATTATTTATTTACTAGCAAGCTAAAATGATGATAAAAATGCACATACACAAAACACAGTCTAGCTATTGATTAGGACTTAGTACAACGGGCCAACACACTCTGGCGCTTGTTACCCAAAATGGGGATTTTAAAGAGAGAGAAAGAAAGGAAGTACACGAGATAAATATACATTTGGGTTCATTTGTCAGCCATGCTTATTTAAAATTAGCCTTGCCCCGAACTGCCGCTCTTATGGGTCAGAATATAATGATGTAATTACGTGTTGTAGTTCTCAGGTGGGAAGCTCCGCGTGGGTCGTTTAGGCTTCTAAATGACGCAGTTCTACGGCGCAACTCTCCGGTTGTCCTCACGATGTCAGTGTCCTTCTTGGCTAAGTGGTCTGATCCTCACCCTTGATCTGAAAGGGGTCTTCTGAGGACAGACAGCTCTGTAGCTCAGAGCTCACAGCTTCGGCTCGAATGGTGTCGATACCACGATTCAATCGAGAGTGGAGGCTGGGTGGTTCGGCTTGAATTCACCCGCTTAGACACAGCTACTCGTCCATAGCTCGTGTAGAAAAATATTTCTTTGTCTTCAACCTTGTGTTTCGTTTTGGGGTTCGTCGACTTTGTTAGACCTTCGCTGCAGCTTGGGGTCAATAGTCTCCTATGTTAATTCTCCACTCTCCTGTCTTATACCCTCGGGTCAGAGGTGGGTGTGACAGCCTTTAGGGCGATTCTCTGGGCGGACCAAGTACAGGGGCAAGGCTTAGATTTGGCTAAAAATCCGATTTTAGACACCAACTTCACATTTCATCTTTGCCAAAACATTCTGTTTGATTTGGATATTTTCCAAACAGCGTACAATGTATAAACATCAGGCATATACTGGGAAAACTCTTAAAGGTACATTGTTTTCATAATAACGTCATCTCTTAACCTTTAAAAACAAATACAAAAGTTACATACATTTTAATATTCCACTTTTCGTCATAACCACCATTGTGGCTGACGGAAACCATTGTTCCAAAGTTCCTTTATTGCATGTTTAAGGTTCTGAGGCCAGTTCTCCATTGTTAGGACAAAGGAATTTCTCTGTATTATGGGCATGAGGTGTCATAAAACCCCCACATCTTCAGACCCCTAGATCTCTCCTCCTCTGTTGGGGGTTTGGGAGATAATCTGTAGGGTGGTGGTCTCCTGTATCCTGACCTGATCAGGACAGTCATGACAGTCCCCCTCTGGTAGGTTCAACTTGGAATGATTCTGCATGTTGCAACCCACCATAAGAATGACCATCGGATGTCCTGGTCTGTGGATCATCAGAGCAGCCCCCCCCCTTTAGTGGTTCCCCCTGGTAGGCTTTCCGCAAGCTGTGGATCACCACCAGAATGGATCAAGGAGGTCTGGCAGTGGCTCTGTGTTCCGGCCCGTCGTCCGGTTATCCCGGTTAGTGGACCTAGGCAGTAACTTGGCAGACGTTAATAACGCACAACACTCAGGCAATACATCATTACATTTCCTCCCCAAAGGAGCGGTGTCTTGGCTCTAAGGCTTCCTAAGTGTCAAAGGTAATGAAACGAAAAATTGGAATAAAAACATAACAGTATACAAAATATGTCTACCACACCTTAATCATCTAATATGGACTATGTTCTATATATGTCCAAGGCCTTGGCTAAATAGCTCTATCATGGCATTGTCTCTAATGTCATGTCTAGGTTGATCCTACTTGCAGGTGGGTAGTTAAGGCACTTGGAAAAACTTGGCCCCTGAAGGCCAAGCTTACATTAGGGACATTACTGGGCTGACCTAGCGAGTTCGGGAGAGGAGGCTGGGACTGGGCCCTGTAAGAGGGTTTCCGGATCCATTGCCACCTTTCCAAAAATCGGGATCGCTTCCGTCCCACGGGTGATCCTAGTATAAGACCTCATTAGGTCTTCCATTGCACGTGTGCGCCTGTGTACGTAGTAGGTGCACACGCCAAGGGAAATGAGACCAAGGATCATGGTAACAGTCAGGATACTGTCCGGCACCGTCCAAGAGCGGGCGACAGACCAATCTTTTGGTCTGTAGTCAGTCGGGTCAACTAACAGTGCCTCATCCAGTACGCTAAGATCGACAGTCATGGGTCCCTCGTACTGGATTTGGTATTGAATGGCTTGTGGTAACTCAAGGGAACGTTTAGCAAAAGCGTCCGGCATTTCAATCTCTGTGTCTATCCGGTCGTCGGGAAGGTGGTATAGAGCGAGGTCGTCTACGTGAATAATCGCCCCCTCTGGTACCGTAACAAAAACAGTCTGGTTGGGGAGGTTTAATTGGGTGATGGAGTCATGGCGTTCGTAAGTCATAGTGGCGGACGCGACCGGTGTGTTGACCAACCATCGGTTCCCTACCACCTCCACTTGTGTGGTGGTGGCCCCATCCCTGGCTGTTAGTTTGGCTCTACAGCGTTCTTCGCTGGTGATAGCTTTAATACCACAAAGACGCTCAGTGTTATCCCTGACAAATGGTTTGCTAGGACAAAGGTAGTGGACATCTTTGGTTAGAGTACACATTAGCAGGTTAGGGGTGAGATAGAAATCTGGGTTGTTTTCCTGGTAAGCTACAACTGGGGGCGTGGCAATCTTCACGTGGGTACTGTCGCGCCAAAATCCTACATTGAGAACCGTTTTCAATCTATAGATATTCTCCAGTTCAACAACCGGCAGCGTCAGTAGAAAACCCACTTCATTACGATCAACATCAACGTGTATTGGGATGGCCGACCCCAGACTATAGGCCAAATGTGATTGTAACGGCCTTAGTGTGGTTGAAGTAGCTGAGGTCAATATGTCGTGCACCATTGAGAGGGGCACTAGATATGAGGGGATTCTATTCATGGCCAAGTGGTCCATAGAAGAGCTAACTTCACGGAGAAAATCCTCCAGTAACAATCGAACCAATTGGACATGGGCATAGTCATGGTTCATGACCTCTGCTAGCTTTCCTACAGACAGGATAGTTTTGTTCAGGAGAGTAGCGTGTGTGTTGACCACCAGAATAGTGTCCTGGAGAGACTTTCCCACATGTTGCAACCTAAGGGCCTGTGCCTTCATCTGCTGCTGGATAAGTGGCATCTCTTCAGTAATCTCCCTAACATTCCTCTTGACTGTGGCTAGACTGACTGCGTTGACGGCAGTGGTACCTAGGGCAAATAGTGACCCTACGGCTGCCCCTATCGATAGTAGCGCCCCGACGAATCGTTTTTCTCGCCTGGGCTCAGCTAGTTCTGACTGGGTTACTGTGAACTTTTGGAGTTGGGCCAACATATGGGCAGTGTCTAGCTGGGCGTGCTTAATTGCCTGGCTGGTCCAGTCAGCCCCGGCCCAACTCAAATGCGCCGCATGTGGAATGTGTTGGCGGTACACATTCTCTGCATCTAGGCGGACATATACCCTCTGCGTGTGTACTCTGCAGTTAGTCATGAGGAGTCCTGGATCGTCGCTGAGAACGATTCCCGTAGGGGGTCCGTTCGTGATTACGTCTGCTGGGTTGGTTTTGACCAGGGCGCAGAGTGTCAGGATCATCCAAAGGAACTCCATCCTACAGAAACGCATAATCAGAGATTGTTGGATTATTTCAGTTATTTGTATTCGTAAACAAAAATTGTTTTGACAACTATTTTTCTGTTTTTCTTATTTTTTTAATCAGTACAGCGCAGGACGATATCACTAGTGACAACAGATGTATATCTGGTAGCTGGGAAGAGAATAAAAGATATTAGGTGCAACGTACTGGTCTCCTGGAAGGGATCAGCTGAGGGTACTTAAGAATTTTCTTAGTACCTCTGTGTTTTTGCTAGGGTTTTTATCTATTCGGTGCTGGCTAGCACCCCTTCTATTCCCATGGGGGGAGTGTACAACTTGATTTGGTTCCGGTGGACCCACTTTAATGTGGCGGTTTGTCGACCTTTGCTGATTTTGATCTGGTAAGCTACAGGTGATAGCTTCACCACAATCTCGTGTGGCCCCGTCCAGTGGGGCAGGAACTTTGTTGCGACGCCCGCGGGTTTGGTGTATATGTAGTACCACACCTTATCTCCGACCTCGAACACCTGGTGTGAGGCTTTTTTGTCGTAATAGGTCTTGTCACCTTCTGCACTTCTTTCCAATTGTCCTTGAGCGTACGCAAAGGTAGTCTGGAGATGGTTCCGCAAGTCGGTCACGTATTGATGAGCCGTGTAGGCGGTGGCTGCGGCGACACCTCCCGGTTGGTACAGGAGATGCAGTGGAAGGGTCATTTGCCGGCCCGTCATCATCTCAAAGGGTGTCATTCCCGTAGACCTGTTGCGTGTGGCTCTGATTGCCATCAGTACCAATGGGAGTTTGAGGTCCCAATCTTTGTGGTTGGCTGCCACATATTTCCTCAAGATTCTGACAATTGATTGGTTGCTCCTTTCTACCCCCCCCCGAGCTCCTAGGGTGGTACGCGATGTGGAGTTTAGCTTTGACTCCCAGGAGCTTCCACAGTTCGGTCATTACAGCTGCCGAAAAGTGGGTTCCTCTGTCGCTGTCCACGGTTTCTCCTGGCAGGCCGAAACGACTGAAAACGTGGTTTAGCAAAAGAACGGCAGTGGTTTCCGCTGTGTCATTGGTCGCCGGCAGGCACTCCACCCACTTTGTGAATGCGCAAGTCACTGTGAGGAGGTACTTGTTGCCTCTGGCAGACCTGGCAACTGGGCCGACCCAGTCGATCTGGATCGAGCTCCAGGGGTAAGACACACCCTTGCGTTGCAGGGGTGCTCTGTGAAGTGGCTTGGTGGGTTGAAACTGGCAGCAAACTAGACACCCCCTCACGTATCGTGCCACGTCTTGTTCCATGTGAGGCCAGTGGGCCACCTGTCGCAATGTTTCGCATGTAGCCTTGACCCCCCTATGGCCTCCACATGGCTCGTCGTGGGCATGAGCTATCATTATCCCCCTCTGTGTTTTAGGAACCACCCACCTTCGAGCGGTGTCGGTTTCTGAAACATACACCAATAGGTCATCTACAAGTGTGAGGTGCTGTTTAGTTGCGTACAGCGAACGCAAGTCGTGTGAACCTGCCAAAGCCAGTTCGGACACTGGGTGGTTGACAGGATCCGACAGGAATGCCATCAACGTGGCGAGGGACTCATCTTGGTGTTGCATTGCTACCAGGTCGCCATTCATGAATGAATGCGTTAGCAACACATTATGTTTGTGCGACGACGTTTTCCGTGGTGCTACATGGCTACGCGTTATCGCAGACACCATAGCTTCCTCAGTGGGTTTTTCGTCTCGAGCAGCAAACACCCAAGGGGTGCCGTGAATTGCACCAGATTTCGCCATGCTGTCAGCATGGTCGTTGCCAAGTTTGTCACGACCAGGTGATTTGGAGTGTCCCTTGACTTTCTTCCAATACACCTGTATGTCGTGTTTGGTGATGAGATCATCACAAGCTAGAATGAGCTCTTTGTTTTTCACCTCTTTACCACTTGAAGTAGTCATGTGCTTTTGTTTCCAAAACGGCAAGTGGCATAAGAAGGTGAGTCTCGCGTAGTTAGAGTCGGTGCAGATCGCCAGTTCTGCCAATCCGTGTTTCACCGCTGTTTGCAGGGTGATCAGCACGCCAGCCACTTCTGCAAACTGGCTGGTCTTGTTGCCAAGCTGAAATTGAAGTGGTTTGCACGGAATGTCGTTGTGCCATACCAATCCCACCCCAGCTTGCAAGTGGTCTAGATGGCGGTAAGAACAGCCATCTACAAATGCCATCGGCATGTCGAGACACACGTTCTCTTCGAAATAGTGATGGTTCGAAGGCAATGGCGGAGCGATGTCGCGCGGGGGTGGTCCGGAGTCGGTTTCATCGTCACTACAGTGTTGACACACCGCCAAAGCACTGCCCAAAGGCAGGTTCTTTGCTTTTGCGTAGTTGATTACTACATCATGGCTCTGCAGCGTCATGAGCCAAGCCGCTATCCTGCTGTTGTGTACAGCACCCTCACGGATTCGTTGGCTTTTCAGAAAAGTCACAGGCTGGTGACATGTTTCTATGATCACCTTTTGTCCGCCGACATAACTGGTGAAGTGTTTGATCGCCCAGACTGTCGACAGCAGCGCCTTTTCGCAGTCTGAGTATTTGTGTTCGGCGGGGTTGAGTGTTTTGCTCGCGTAAGCAACCACACGTTTGTCTTGGTCGTATTTTTGGTACAACCCAGCGCTAAGGCAGTGCTCTGAGAAACCGACTTCCAAAAAGAATGTCTTGTCTTTGTTGGGGTATACCAGGCAGGGTGCCTCGCAAAGCATGTTTTTCAAGGAAGCCACCGCTTCGTTGTGAGTGACATCCCAAACGAATGGGGTGTCTTTCTGAAGAAGGTGAGTCAACGGTTTTGACAAGTCGGCGTAGTTTTCGATGAATTGACGGGAGTAATTACATACTCCCAAGAAGCTGCGCACCTCGTGAAGGTTTGTAGGTGTTTTGATGTTGCGGACTGCTTGGATTCGGTTAGACTGTGGCAGGATGCCCTCGGCACCCACCAGAAGCCCAACGTAGTTTACCTTGGTCCTGCACCATTGCCCTTTCATGATGGCCAACTTAGCCCCTGCAGTCCCGAGTTGGGTGAGAACGTGGTCCATTTCATTGAGGTGATGTGACCAAGTCTCACTTCTCATGAGAACGTCGTCCACGTAAATTATCGTCCCCCTAGAGGCTGCGTCTGGCATCGCCTTGTGCAGGAAGATGTTGAACTCTGAGGGGGAGTTCGCATACCCGAATGGGCAACGATTGAACGTGAAGAGCTTGTTCGAGAAAGAGAAAGCCAACTTGTGTTGGTCACGCGGGTCGACTGTCATGGTCCAGAAACCATTTGCCACGTCGACGGTGGAGAAGTACTTGGCGTTTGCCACCTTTGGCAACTCTTGGTCGAGCTGTGTCATTGGCCAACGAGACAACGGAACCAGTTTGTTGAGTTGTCTATAGTCAATGGTAAGACGCCATTTACCCGTTGGTTTCAGAACAGGCCACACGGGAGCGCTGTACGTACTGTTACATTCCCTGATTATCCGTTTAGCTAATAAGGAATCGATAATCTCTTGTACTGCTGCGTATGCTGCGAGCGGGATTTTGTATTGTCTAAAGAACGTAGGAGTTGCTCCGGGTGGCGTAGGAATACGCACCACATGGATACTCGTAACCCCGCAATCCAGCGAGTCTGTCGACCAGATCTCACTGTGTTTGTTAAACAATTCTCTCAACTGATGGCGTTCAGTGTCATTGACAAGTGCATCAGCCTCCGACAGTAGTTGTATTACCTGTGCATGGAAACCAGGATATGGTTCGGCGAAATTGTACAGGTCTTCATCGGGTGGTGACGGCATGTCACTTTTGGAAGAGTCATCGGTTGTTACCTCACAAGAGTGTACTTCGCATGCAGGAGGAGACGCAATATCATCCTCCGTGACGATGGAGTATATTAACTGGTTGCTGTCAGGGTCGACATCCAGCCGGAATGCCGATGTGTCGTCCAGTGGCAATACAGGAGTTAGTGCTATTGCTTTTGACTGACAAGTAAACAGCGTACCTCCCTCGCCATCTAGGTCTAGGGAGGACGGAAGAGGCCCAATCACAGGAACAACTAGTTCAAAATCATGGAAGGCGTAATCGATCAATGTTCCTAGCTGAGTGTGCCGAGGAATGGAAATATCCGCTTGAGTCAGATTTTGTACCAGGAGGTAAGTGGATCTAGCGGTTAGTTCCAACAGTGGGTTGCCATTGATAGTTAGCCCCAAGTCGAATAGTTTTGGAGAGGGTTGGAAGAACGCAGTGGTGCCTTCCATCCGGTATCCGGGCGCCAGGTTCAGTCTTACAGAAACCTCTGTGGTTCTTGCCGGTATCAACATGGCGGACTCAGTTATCGTCTTGCAAGCTTCAGGAATAGTCTGCCCGGAAGCCATTCACACCGGGTCGAAAGACAAGGCATGTTGGTTTGGCTGCGCCAAAGACCAAAGAACTTGGTGTATGGTATCAAGTTTAACACCCAATCTTACCAAAATGTCCGCTCCCACATAGACTGTATGTGGGAGGTCCACGACAACCAGTAGGTAGTGGGATAATTCCTTGGTTCCAATGCGGATCGATAGCGCACACACCCCTATTGCGGTGAGTGTTGTCTGGGGAGTCGTTCCCAGTGGAAATCTAAACGTTTTCTGCACAAGGGGATGGCAGTTAGCCGTTTTCGAAATTTCGTTGAACATTTCCAAACTGATTGCTGATTTTTCTGACCAGGTGGCCAGCCTGGTATCCTCAGCCATAGTGCCGTTTAGGCACACGCCCCCTATCAGAGGAGGGCGGTAAGTGTCGGCTGGTGAATCACCCAAGCCGCACAAGAAAACCACATGTTCGGTTAAGTTCCGAGTCGAACTCACATTGTCCTTTGCCACAAATGGCGGGCTCATGGCCAAGTTCACAGGGTTTGCGTCAGATGCTGACATCGGACCCTCGTCGTTGCACAATGTAAGGCAGGTAGCCTTGGAAGAATGCGGCGAAGTCAACAGAGTAGGCATAGGTATTTGTGACCAGATTTGATTGGTTTTCCAATCCATTAGTGGTACCAAACGGTCAATTAAATCACTCCCAAACAGCATTCGTTCAATTTCGATGCTAGTCACATACACGGGGTGTATCAGTGACACGCTTTCGAAGTTGAGTTTAAGTAGGAGACGTTTGGTTAGGGGCGAGGTAGCTTGAGTGAAACCTCGAAGATTCGTATCGCAATGTTCCGTTTTCAACCAACGTTTTGTTGGGTCCACTGCCCTTTTTAGTTCATCCAGCAAGGTTTCGGATATGAGGGAAATTGTTGAACCCGAATCTATCAGAGCGTGACAGGTCACACAGTCCTCCAGGACTGTTCTAAGGTATGGCCTGTTCGAGTTGGTTTTTCTCGTCATATCTCCAACAAAATGGAGTGGGTTGGGAGAACGGAGCGGTTTGTAATCTGCGTCGATTTCCAAGACAGATAAGTTACCTACGTGACCCAGTGGGTCCTCTATCGGAATGGTAGAGGAATCATCTGTGACAAAGCTGCTTATCTCGTGCATCTCCGCCTCCGTGTCCAAGTCTGTAGACAAAACCTGCGGGCTTGTGTCTAGAACGGGCGGTACCTGGACAGGGATTCGAGTTGGGGCGGGGGTAATGGAAATGTTTGCGTCCTCTTGAATTGCATGAATTTCGGCGGACTCGGTTTCCAACGATTTTGCGCCTAGTCATGAGGATTTATCCTTGTCCTCTTTCTCAAATTTCTTACGATGCAGTACATCTTTTATCAGAGCTTCTATATCATTTCGGTTAGCGTTTAAATCATTGTTGAACACTTTGTTGCCCTTGTTACGCTTATTACCCTTGTGTCCTGACCCTTTGTGAGAGTTAGGCGGAGGGGCATGTCGGTTAGGTTGATCTCTACGGGACCTGTTAGATTGGGGACGTTCATCGTAGCTATTGTTACGGCGGTGGTTGTCGGGGTGGTGGTTACTTGGTAGCCACCCCCTTTGATCGTCCTCTTTTACAGCATATGTCCCTGATGCAGCCCCTTCTAATTCGAGTGATGGTTCCAGCCTAAGCTCGAAAGTCGAGGTGTCCGGGCTCTTAAGCCGGCTTGCTTTTGATGCTTCAAAAGCGGTGCTTGCCAGCTCTCGGAGCGTCGAGATTGGCAACCCGACGTGGGCAGTAGGGCCCAAGTAGTTAATGAAGTTGGGAGACATGTTTGACAGAAAAAGTTGTTTGAACGGTAATAGGTCTTCCATTCCTGTTTCAGTGAGCATGCCAAAGTAAGCTGAACGAAGCCGGTGATAGTAGGCTTGTGGGTGTTCATTTCGAGCTTGTCTGATATTGTTAGCCAACGAACTATCGTGTTTGCGAGTCGCAGAACCACTGAATTCTATTTTCAAAACCGTGGCAAGTTTAGCATAGTCGTTTTGCACGTGTTGCTCTTGTAGACGGATGAACCTTGTCACGTGTCTGTTGGACGTTCGCTTCAAAAGATAGAGCCTGTCTGCATTCGTAGCGTTTGGGTAGCCATCCAAGGCGTCCTCTATGTCTGCTAAGAATGTCTCAGTGTCGTTTGGCTTTCCCGGAACGGGGTCGAAGAGGCGGAAGTTTTTGACGATTTTGTCAAGGCGATCCCCGCCAAGTGCGCGGGGAGCATCTGCACTCTCCCGTGGAGAATTGTCGGCCGAGAGGCCAAGAGGAAAAGTCAAGCTGTGGTTGTGTTGGCGAGGAGGCCCCAATTCACTGTGGGCCGAATGGCCAAGAGAAAGAGGCTGAAATCTCCTGTCATCTACATTCCCTCGTTCTCTTAGCTCCGGATGTGAGCTAGGTTGCTTGGTTTGGTTGTCCCGCGATAGCGCGTGACTGTTCTGGAGTTCCTCCAGATGATACCTAAGGGTGGTGTTATGCTGCATCGCAGAGTCCACCTGGGAGTTGAGGGTGTTTATTTTCGACACGTAGGTGTCGCCCTTTTTTCGCTCGGCCTCATACTTGTCGGTCATGGTTTGCAGGGAGAGGTCGCGAGTGTGGAGTGAGAGATCCAGTGATGCGATGTCCTCCTTTTGTTTAGAGGTCACATTTTCCAACTTTCTCACCTGGTCTTTCTCATCCTTCATTAAATCAGCGACTTCAATGAGTTCTGCTGTTTTGTCCTCCAACTTGGTCATTGTGTTCATTAACTGATCGTCTTTGGTCTGCAGCTTTTGGAATAGAGCATTATTGCTTTGAGTGGTTTCATTCACAACCGTTTGTAGGGCATCAATTTGCTCGCCCCGTTTTCTAACTAGCTCTTCCGATTCATCTAGTTTCGCGTGGACTTCATCGTATTTAGTTTTGGCTAAACCGAGTTGTTCTTTTAGAATACGGACTTGGTCAAGAGATTGTTCGCGTTCTTTGTTATAAGTGTTAGACAGATCTTCCAATTTATCTGTTCTCACACACAGTTCCTCAGCTAGCAGTAGCTTGTCTTTTTCGGCTTTCGATGCCAGCTCCCTGGTTCTCTCCACCTGTACCTTGAACTCCCCAGCTTCCTGCTCGTGCCTCTGCTGGGCACTGAGGTACTGGTGCACTGTCCATCTCTGCTGGTGGGCATAGTTGAGGGCTAAACTGGAGAGAACCTTCACAAGGCCTCCGCCTGATGGTCTATTTTGAAGAGCGTCTGTCGCAATGTCTGCATTTTTCTCGCTTATGGCATTGAAATCTAACATTTTCAGCCCCTCGGCATAGTTAGGATTTGCATCGTTGCTGAGGTCCGCGATCAATCTTTCCGTGGGTGAAGGTCCACTGATTAGAGGGGAAATGGGTGGAAACCCATCTGATGGATTGCTCATTATTATGATTGTCAGTTATTTCAATTTACGTAATGTTTGGGTTTTTTAGTTGGAGGCTGCAAACACGATTTAACTCAGTTTGTAAACGTCAATGAATCATCAAGACTGGGTCAGTAATGTGAGTTGGTTATTACTGAACTTGCCAAAACAGGTTTAATTGATTAAATCGATTTTAATGATAAATCTAACCTGTATCGGCTATTCGGGAATTTTAATTTTAATTCACCTGAAAGAGTTGCTATCTCTAAGTTAACGTTGAAAAGTTTAACTATGTCTCATGGGTTAGTACACATTAGTTTGCGTATTATTCCAATAACCAACCTGGACGGTAGTGTAGCAATTTAATGTATATTAAATTGAACGAGACAATGATATCCACTCAGTTGAGACTGGTTAGATATCGTACAGCATAACCTGAATTATTTAAAAATAATTACTGGTGATTCTTCACCACCGGAGGTCACTGTTAACACAAGCTAAAATCGACAGGGTACCAGTGAAAATAGAATTTTACAAAACTGTTAAAAAGTCTACCTAAACACCATTAAGCTGGTAAAACAGCTTTAATCTATTAATCAATTTGAATGATTAGTCAACCCTGTATAGGCTAAAGGAATTAGCTTTAATTAACCTGAAATAGTTGCTATATCTAAGTTAACGTGGAACAGTTTAACAATGTCTCATTGGTTATGGCACATTCGTGTGTGTATTATTCCCCTAACCAACCTGCACAGGTAGTGTAGCAATTTAATGTATATTAAATTGAATGAGACAGTGATATCCAATCCGTTGAGACTGGTTAGATATCGTACAGCGTAACCTGACCTATTTCACGAAAAATGACTGGCGATTCTTCGCCAGAGGTTACGGATAGCCCAAGCTGAGAACACACAGGATTCCCGTCTAACGCGGGAATTCACTATGAACAAAGAGGAAAACAAAAATGGCGGCTCCCCTTTGTTAGTTTAGCATCTGGCGCAATGCTTAGCTTTCCTTGCGCGGGGTTTCCCCCTCGCCGCACAAGGGATGTTCCCTCCAACAAGGGAACGGGTTTACTTGGTGACGTCTCACGTTCAACCCTTAACCTCTCCCCGTTACCCAACGCGAGAGGTAGAGAGATAATAACTTCGCTTCGGTCAAACGAATATATCTACTCTAATTTCCGTAATGGCTGGCTCATATGTCCTCTGCTCTAGGAATTACTTATGACCGAGTCAGATCACTCCTGAAAGCGATCGACAGAAATAACACTACGTTAGGCCCAACTAGTATTATTTCTCAGAATGCCTGCATCGGCTGGTACATATGCCCTAGCTCGTAGCATTCAGTAGACCCCCTTCACACTGGCTTTGGTCAGATATACAACAGGGGTCGTTCTCTCCCGACCAGTATCTGGGTCAAATGGAACGACACACACACACTTCTCTCCCGCACTAGTCCTGCCTATAGCTATTAATGGAATGTATATATATTGCTACACAATTGATATGGAATAACACAACAGTGCGGCCTAGTCCTATCTTAGATTCCTCACACGGGGCGCCATATGTCGTGACGTTGTATTAGTTAATGTGACGACTGTTGCTCATCGAATGATTAACGGTTTATAATTACGTGATTAACTGAATTAAGCAATGAATCAAGCAATTATTAACTCATTAACCTGGGGCACCATGGGAACATTGTTTTGATTGAGTTTCTATTTCCCAAATTAACTCAAAGGATATCAGAATATCGATTACAACAGTCGCTAAATTAATCAGTTTCCTCTACAGTCTCATTATCTGAAAGTCGTATAATCCGGGAATCTGCACGGACCCGGGCTTTACCACTGAATTTACCACACCAATCTTAGTTGATTATTTATTTACTAGCAAGCTAAAATGATGATAAAAATGCACATACACAAAACACAGTCTAGCTATTGATTAGGACTTAGTACAACGGGCCAACACACTCTGGCGCTTGTTACCCAAAATGGGGATTTTAAAGAGAGAGAAAGAAAGGAAGTACACGAGAGAAATATACATTTGGGTTCATTTGTCAGCCATGCTTATTTAAAATTAGCCTTGCCCCGAACTGCCGCTCTTATGGGTCAGAATATAATGATGTAATTACGTGTTGTAGTTCTCAGGTGGGAAGCTCCGCGTGGGTCGTTTAGGCTTCTAAATGACGCAGTTCTACGGCGCAACTCTCCGGTTGTCCTCACGATGTCAGTGTCCTTCTTGGCTAAGTGGTCTGATCCTCACCCTTGATCTGAAAGGGGTCTTCTGAGGACAGACAGCTCTGTAGCTCAGAGCTCACAGCTTCGGCTCGAATGGTGTCGATACCACGATTCAATCGAGAGTGGAGGCTGGGTGGTTCGGCTTGAATTCACCCGCTTAGACACAGCTACTCGTCCGTAGCTCGTGTAGAAAAATATTTCTTTGTCTTCAACCTTGTGTTTCGTTTTGGGGTTCGTCGACTTTGTTAGACCTTCGCTGCAGCTTGGGGTCAATAGTCTCCTATGTTAATTCTCCACTCTCCTGTCTTATACCCTCGGGTCAGAGGTGGGTGTGACAGCCTTTAGGGCGATTCTCTGGGCGGACCAAGTACAGGGGCAAGGCTTAGATTTGGCTAAAAATCCGATTTTAGACACTAACTTCACATTTCATCTTTGCCAAAACATTCTGTTTGATTTGGATATTTTCCAAACAGCGTACAATGTATAAACATCAGGCATATACTGGGAAAACTCTTAAAGGTACAATGTTTTCATAATAACGTCATCTCTTAACCTTTAAAAACAAATACAAAAGTTACATACATTTTAATATTCCACTTTTCGTCATAACCACCATTGTGGCTGACGGAAACCATTGTTCCAAAGTTCCTTTATTGCATGTTTAAGGTTCTGAGGCCAGTTCTCCATTGTTAGGACAAAGGAATTTCTCTGTATTATGGGCATGAGGTGTCATAAAACCCCCACATCTTCAGACCCCTAGATCTCTCCTCCTCTGTTGGGGGTTTGGGAGATAATCTGTAGGGTGGTGGTCTCCTGTATCCTGACCTGATCAGGACAGTCATGACACATGTGTAGTGTTATCGTTATCTTGTTATCCTTCCTTTAATGACCTCACAAAACAATACACTTTGGAAATTATTATTGGTTGGATCCCCACCAACCATTTCCCACATTCTTTATGTTAGAAATATTGTTTCATTATCCACTTTTGGATGTTGGAGTTTTGACGGCAGATTCTCTCTCTACACACATTAGATTCATTTTTTCAATACTGCAGTGCACGAGAGATAAAGTTTACGACCGGTCGTTAAAGTCATAAAACCGGCCCAACACCCCCTCCCCCTTCCTCTCTGGTGGGGGGGTCTGTTACCTTTGATCCTCACCCAGGAGAGAAAGAGAGTTTGGCTATATGTCAGCTATTGGCCTAGCTGTTCCGGCACCTTTGATCCTCACCCAGGAGGGAAGGTCATGACAGGGGATAGTAGATTGACATAGGCTAGTGCTTTTTCTGTTCATTAGGCCTACTCATCTTGTTTGCTGATGAAAAGTAAATGTGGACAGGTCTTCCAATATCTTCAATATATCCTCGGAATTGGATAAGGATGTGCACAGTTTCATACCCGATGTGTCCATCTTCACTTGTAGCCTGTGAGAAAGACCCAATCACGTGACGGAGAGCCATGTGAGTGAGATGTGCTTCGGCACGCAGCCGGGAGAAGGGAATTCTAATTATTATATTCAGCCCAAGGGTACAATGGTGACTGGCCGCAAAAGGCATGGATTTATTAAGGGGGCATTACAGCCACACAAAGGGGATGCAGCCAGGAAATTCGAGACATTATCAAATGCTTGTCAAATTGTGAATAAGCGACTCATCATTAGAGTCGCATCATGCATTTTCAAAATATAGCCCAACATTTGTATCACAACTAAAGTTGCATAAATAAATATAGATTATGCATATAGGAGAACCTGTTTCATTGTTAACTGCTCAACACAGAATAGCCGCATGTGCGAACTCCCTCAAATCAATTGGAGAAAATATCCATGGAATTCTAAGCAAATATAATCTGCTAGATGAACTAGCGAAGCCCACAGCCATATCAAGGCCTTACATGAGGAGACTATTTTCTTCATATCATGTTTCTTTAGACCTGTCTAAAATAAATAATGGATATATTGTGATGGTGTAGGCTATATTACATGGATTTATTAGACGTTTTTACATTTAGATGTTCCAAAGGTATGTTAATTAACGGTCAGTTACCGTGAGGCCGGCAGTTATTTGCTTGACAGTCACCAGCTGACAAAATTTCATGACCACCACATCCCTAGTGACACCCATCCCTCGTTACCTCCCCTGTTAGCACAGAGTGAGAGGAGAGAAAGAGAGAGTTAATAGTACCCTCTCAAAAGGTTAATCACCCAACACAGTAAGCAAGTTACCCACTCTCGCTCACTCACAACCAGCAGTCATAATCATAACTCCAGAAACTGCCTGGGCACAGTGCTCGAGTCATCCGTCCAAGCACATTGGCACCAGTCCTCGCCCACAGTAAAGCAATAGGGAACCCACTGGTCTCACAGTATGGCGTGGGTGGGTGCGAGTGTGTGTACCGACTGTCTTAATTGAAATGTAACGACATGCCACAAGTAGAGACCCAGAGGCAAAACATTTCTCCTCCTCTTTCCCCTCTGCCCTGCTCTCTTTCCTCTTAGGGGGATGACACCACTACCCACCACCCCATGACTTTTGTCTCTCTCGCTAGCTCTCCTGCTAGCTTGCTAGCTCATTAGTGACTTTTTGTGTGCCGATTGCGCCTTGATTGTTTACTAACCCTCCGTGTTTGATCTTAATGCTTTGTGTCCTGAGGGGGCTCTTGCTCTCTTGTTCACACTACATAAAAACACACACACACCACACACACACATTCACACACACACAAGCATTGCTGCACATATTCACACGGACGCACGTGCACGTGTTCTGCTACCGCCATACTCCCACTGCTCATATTACTTCCATATCTCAGTTAATGGTTCTGTTATGTGTTGAGATTACCAGGGCAGAAAAGGAGGATTTCTTTGCTAGGGATAATTATAATTGTCACCTTCATCCTATCTGAACCCTTTATGATGCTATTGTATCAGATAACTGGTATAATATCTCGGGTGGTTATTATTCCTATCCTAGCTAGCACATAACGTTCTGAGAACCATATGTTTCTTAGAGCTTGGTGAGAGCATGGTTGTCCTATGATTATTTTGCGAACAACCTTACCATAACTTTCTGGGAATTGTGCAGAATAGTTGCTTGGTTTTGGACATTCTCAGCACATTTAAGGAACTTGACAAAAACACTATTTTCTTCATATGTCATTACTTTAACAGAACGTTTCCCTAGAGTTCAAACATTTAATAAACATTTTGGTAATGTTCTAGGAACGTTCTCCAACTGGTTTGACAATGGTAATGTTCTCCTATTGTTCAGAGAAGGTTAAGAAAATGTTCCATAAAAAACACTTCTTCTGTAGGAATTTCAGTACCTCAGCATAATGTTTCCTTATGGTTCTATTTAAAGTAATTTTTTCATTTTTCAGAGAATATTAAGAAAATGTTCCATGAAAACCACAAGAAAATTAGTAACATTCAGAGAATGTTCTAATAATGTCATTTAAAAACATTCTTACATTCCATTTTCCGCATCAACAAAACTCTCTCTAACCTCTATCTTGTTAAGTGTATTCAGGAGTGGTGCTGTGCCCTCTAATTGGCCACACCTGCTCTTAATAAGGGATTGTTTCTTTTGATTTGGGGTCTGTTTGAATAGACTAAAATTAACAGCTTTGTATGCTTAAGAAAATATAGCATGCCACCTCCATCCTGGCGGCGCAGTGGACTAATACCAGGAATAGAGAACACAAGGTTATAGATTTGAATCTCACTGATGCCGTTTCACAATAAAAAAATACATGTATTTTCATGATTAATGCCTAAATAAAAGCTGTTCCATATGCCCTATCTGTGCTTGGAGTAAAACAAAAAAAGGTAACCCAAAATAAGCTAGCAGTGTTATTGAAACAGTCAGTGAAAGTTTTAAGGAAGTTATTCAAAATCATCAAAATAACCTATACTTTCCGTTCTCAGAGCATTACTAAAACCTCCCAGGAAAACTTTCAAGGAACCGGAGTAAAACATTATCTAATCCTCCCTGCAATCTAAAAATAAATGTTCCCAGAATAGGCAAAAATGTCACTTATTTACTCAGAACGTTTAAAAAAGAGTCCAGTTGTACCGATCAGGAAACATATGCCTTCATTCCCACAACCAATGTGAAACCAAACACATATGTTCCCACAACTTCCAAGGAACCAAATATGCTAGCTGGGATGTCTGCTTGTATCTGCTCAATAAGTACAGTAGCACATTGCTAATGCAGATTTTACTGCTGGATTTGACTGAACAATGATCCCGGTAATTCAGATTAGCAATGCAGTGTGTGGGTGGGGTGGAGGGATGTTTGTGTGTGTGTGTTTGCAGATTTGTGTCTGTGTATATGCCCGCAGACACGCATTTGCGTATACAATTTTGTTTTTATGAACGTCTCCTCTAATGTGTGCCGTTGTGACTTCTTTCTCCACAGCATAGGAATAGCAGAGAGAAAAACAAAGCACTCCCCGGAGGCTGCTGTGTCTCTCCACCTAACACCCACCTCATCATTTTCCTCTTAATGCACAGATCAGAATCCCTCATTCATCTGAATGCTGCTCTCTTTCTCTCACTGTCTAAAATAGGTTTTTAACCTAGTGATGGGGAACAACGCTCGTCGTCTCCCACCAGAATATCTATGGCAATGCTGAATCTGAATCGCGTGGGAGGAAAACAAATTTTATGGAAATCAAATGTGATACAGAAAACAAACAACATATACACACACACACACACACACACACACACACACACACACACACACACACACACACACACACACACACACACACACACACAAAAACGAACAAAATGGAGCGCGAGTCTGGCCCCCATCCACCCCGGCTTATTTCACGCCAGGGCACAGCGATTAGCATTACCTTAATAAACCACACTTTTGGAAAGAGAGGGGTGATTACAGAAACAAATAATATGACGGCGGGTGGAGACATGAGCCGGGCGAGAATATCATGACTAACTGACATTTGGTATTCACGACCTCCGTCTTGGCATTCAATAGTGCCACTTAACGGATAAGGTTTTGTTAATTATCAAATTGTGGAGACTGACCACGAGGACAACAAAACTCTCTGCCAATCATGATAATGGGATGGGGGGGGGGGGGGGGCGTTTTGTGTGTGTATCTGCATCCTGCATCGAGAACCAGACCAGCTCCTGTAATCCTGTTTCTTTGTTTGTTCATAACTACATGTATGTAAATGCACCCTGGGTTGTTGCTGTGATACACCTAAAGGCTAAATATGTTATATGCTTTGATCTTGGTTTTTTGGATTCCCTACCATGATCAAACATGTCGGCCAGTTTCATCATTACATTTTCGCAATGTTACTCAGTCTGTCTGTAGATGATTCATGTGTATGAAATGTAATGTCAATATGTTTAGTGGTCTGGCTGGTACTTTTCTAGGCAATTCATTTGTTCACAAAAAGAGAGGGCACATCATTTGTACACTGACAACAATAAATGCCACATTTTAGAATGAATGGGAAAAAAGTAATGTATTAATTAATGAAGGAAAGAAGGAATCATGTTTTTATGCTTGTGCCAAGTCATTCTTAGTGATACATAATCTATACAGGATTAATTGACACATTTTCAGTAATGAAAAATTCTAACAATTTCACAAAAACAAACAATGTCATCTTTAAGCATTATTCCTGTGTGTCTTTATTTTCCCTGTATGTATCTTTATACTGGTGACAAATTTTTGGTTAATAAATTGTATTCATTAATTTGAGTTTCATTGTCCCCCCCATTGAGTACTGACCCAAAACATATTATGGTCATCAATTTACTTTCTACAATTAAATACATTTCTACCTCCCCTCAGTTGTTGGCAATTATGAAGGTATTGTCAGGTCACAAATAATATTTATTTATTTAACCTTTATCTTAAAAATTGTCTGAGAACACACTTTCAAATACTGCAACTAGCTGGGACATAGTTGCAGAGGAGAGGGCATGAATGAGCCAGTTAGAAAACGCTGATTCCCCAGACTGTATCATTGAATTACCAAACATTCCCTCTACGTCCCAAATGACACCCTATTCAGGATAATGTGCATTCCTTTTGACAAAGGCCCATTGGGCTCTGGTCAAAAGTAGTATAACTTAAAGGGAATATGGTGTCATTTGGGATGCAGACTCCATGGATTGGGTGAAACACATCTTAACACACCTTTTAGATGTACTATAGCTACATATTTCCATCTCCAATGATCACTATGGACATCCTTTCATATTGGGCCCTTAGAAAAGGGTGTATGTGTCCGAAAGGCTGCCGAGCATATAAAAGAGATTTCCAGAGGAGATAGGGCCGCAGACACACATGATAATGACCCATCTCCTGGCAGACCAAAGAACCGTGACTGGCCCTCATTCCCAGCTCCAGGGCAGGTTGGACCGATAAGAGCGGCCAGGCAGCTAGGCAGTCTGCCCCCCATAATGTATGCTGCTGCTCTGCTACTGAACTGACAGAAAGTCCACAGTGGGTTGAACACTTTTATTATCGGCACTGCATTGTGTATTACCTTTACTGGTACTGTAGGTTCTGTTGTCTAAGCTGGAGACCTTACTTGTGAATGTTGAAATTTCATGAACCAAATGGTTAATAGTGGTCTTAAACTGTATAGTGTGTATTGTCTGGAGGGAGGGAGGGAGAGCGAGAGAACCAGTTGGTTGGAGGAGAGGGAAACAATGATGGATCGGGCTCAAGCTAATTGCTTTTGGATGTGGGGAAGGATGGCGAGCTGGGACACAGGAAGACAAAGTTGGGTATCTGTTGATTTCCACACAGCAGATGAACCATGTATTAAGCGAGTTGGACCGCTCCCCACTCTAAATTGTAATGGCAGAGGTTCTAGTGCTCTAGGTCCATGGCTGCCAGAGATGGCCTGCATATGTAACAGTTACACATGACTGTCAATCAGCACGAACTGTGACAAGGTTTGCACGTGGTCAAACGGCTCAACCGTGCCACATGAGGCCAGAGTGACCTTGCACGCAGAATGGAAATGCTACCAAGACAGTGTCCTGGACTCACTCCCTGTGTAGATGGAGAAAGTGTGAGTGTGTGTCTGAGAGATGTGAGTGTGGAGTGCCGCTATCGCAGCCTCCTGCTGGCGCTCAAGTCTGATGGTTAGTCCAATTGCATTGGACCTCATGGCGCTGTTCATCCAAACGGCTCGGACTTCACGTGCCATTGAGCCAGTCAGCTTGGACTTGCATGCGTGGTTATGCTTTGGCCCTCTCTCTCTCACTGTTGGAGTGTGTTGACTTGGACCAGTTTGGATGCTTTGAGGCCCCTGTCTCTCTAGTCTCAGCACACCCAATATGTTTCTGTGTCTTATC
Organism: Salmo trutta; assembly: GCF_901001165.1. Taxonomy (NCBI): domain Eukaryota; kingdom Metazoa; phylum Chordata; class Actinopteri; order Salmoniformes; family Salmonidae; genus Salmo; species Salmo trutta. The sequence continues at coordinate 40,024,368 of NC_042962.1, forward strand.
ATTGATGGACAGCAGAACTAACACAAACACACACACAGATACACAGACTCACACAAACCGTCTCCCCCACCTCACACACTGACTGACAGGCAGGTATCTGGATCGGGAATGCTTTGTGTTGGCTCATGATCTATGCTGATGAGAAATGAACGAGACATTTGTGAGACATTAATGAGACAATCACATGTTAATGTCTGGCTGGTGAAAACATCTATTCAGCTGCGGAGTGTGTGTGTGTGGTGTGTGTGTGTTTGTGTGTGTTTGTGCATTTGTGTTTTGCTGGTCAGTACACACTGGGTGCAAGTGGTGAACCGACATACTGCCTCTTCAGATGTAACCATCACTCTGGTGGTGGCGTGTGTGTGCGTGGGACGGTGGATGGTGGTTGTTTCTGTGTGTGTGTTTATGTAAGGGGAATGTGTTTGTGTGTGATGTAGGGGAGATATGTGTGTGTGTGTGAGAGAGTGCTCACTAGTGTGTGTGAATATGTAACTGTGTATGTGTGTGTTTTCCAACCTGACCTCATTGTTTCACCAAAATTGGATGAACATAGATTTTCTTTTACCTATTAATTCCGGTAGGATATGTGAAGTTGAGGTGAGCCTAGAAGCAGGGTGGTATTTGCGTGACTACACTAACTGTAAGTTGCTCTGTATAAGAGCATCTGCTAAATGACTAAAATCATATTAATGGCTATCTCCCTGTGCTGCTGAGTACTGCTGTGTGTGTGTGTGTGTGTGTGTGTGTGGGTCACCGACCATGGACGCGAGCCCCAGGTAGCCTCTTACTGAGTAATAATGGGATTTTCTGTATAGGGATGAGAGGCTAGCGAGCGTGTGTGTGTGTGTGTGTGCGTGCAGGGGTCCACCGTGGCTGTATCTCTGCACAGCCTGTCTGGGTGACTAATGTGTGTAGTTAAGCAGTGCAGCCCCGGGTCCAGATATGAATGTATTGTTAGACAAACACACACCCACACACTTCAGCCCACTCAGTGTAAGCACAAACAAACATACTCACCCACTCTCCAGTCCATGGCCACACATTCACAAACAGAAAGACCACCTACACATACACTCCATTACTCACACACACGTAAACACACACTCAAACTCATGTGCAATCACGGACAGACACACACATGCACACTCCAGCACTTAAACAAACACATTTGCTCACATTCACTTGCACACACACACACACACACCCCTATTAATCGACAAAATCCCAATCCTGAAGTCTTCAATACCCTAATTTGCATCCATAAGGCGATCATTTTAACTATAAGTTAGCCATATTGACCGAGTTGCTCAGACAGTACGTCAAATAAGACAAGAAACAATAGCAATCACATTAATTAATAATTTTATACGATTGCACCCAGATTGCAGCCAGACAGAGTTAATGGATATTGTGTGTGCGCGTGTGTGTTCGCTCAGTGAAATAAGGTCGATGTCCAGGTCTGAGGACTTATTAAAATGATCTGAACCCAGTCCGCCACGTTTGATTTATGAGCTTGCCCGACCTCACGGGGTCCCAAAGTTTTCTGGTGTCCCGGTGTAATTAAAATGGAATGTAGAACACGTGACTGAGATTCCACCAGACCACAAAGCTGCTAGAGTACTGGGAGACTTCCTCCAGCCCTCCACTCCTCCCCTAGGTTGGTTTCCCGCTGCGATGGCTGTTATTGACGATTGGCTCCCGCACTCCGGAGGGGGACCTTATTGAGAAGGTGTCTGTGTGGTTAGCCCATCTCTCTCTATCTCTCTGTTTTGTGGAAAGACACACTTTAAATGCACTGGTACATACATTGCTGTTCTAACAATGAGCCTGCAGAATGGCCTTGACATTACATAATGCTTACTCCTGCTTTTCATTGGAGTGTGTAATATGTGTAACCTGTGGAGTCCACATGCATCTTTTCTGTGCGTGTCCATGCATGTGCATGGCTTTGTGTGCATATGTGTGTGTGGCCCACCCGTCAACTCATAATGCAGACCGACCATCTGTTGCCTGCTCGGCTCTGCCCCTATTCAGATGGATGGAGAGCACGGGGTTGTCTGTCTTTTGCATTTCATTAGCTGTGTGTTTTCCTGCTCTAAGCCACACACAGCCAGAGCAGCCACTCAAGCCATGGGACCCATTTAGACAGGACGGACACACGCTCAGACAGCTATCAGCAGACTGGGGTCCTCGCAAAGCCAGACAGGCAGATGGTTAGACAGGGGACATAATAAACAGGTTGGAGCAGAGTAGGGCTGGCACAAGGGATGGCACAGTGTCTCCAGCCTGATATCCTTCTTTCCATCCTTCCTGTGTTACTTCCTTCCTTGTATTCCATTCCTTTGCTTCTTTACTACGTTGATTATTTCCTTCTTTCCTTCCTTCCTTCATGCCTTCCTTTCTTCCTTCCTTCATGCCTTCCTCCCTTCTTTCATGCCTTCCTTCCCTGCTTCTTCCTCCTTTTTATTTTTTCATTCCTTTCTTTCTTCATTCATACATTTCATCTTACAAACATACTCACCCACTCTCTCCAGTCCATGGCCACACATTCACAAACAGAAAGACCACCTACACATACACTCCAATACTCACACACAATCAAAAACACGCTCTCAGTATTCACCCATTCATGATCCTTTTCACCTACACATATTAATTTTAGACCAGAGAAAGAAATTGTTGAAAAGTGCTGTGACTCGTATGACTCATTACTGCTCGCCATCATTTCCAATGTCACATTTCGCACGTTACTGATGTCAACTGAGGACAGCCAGAACTGCACACATATTCAGGTCAATATCAGACAACAATAACTCATCCATTAAAGTACAGTACTGTACTCCAACATCTGGCTCACCCAACAGGCTATATAAAACAGGAGACAATAGAGTCACTCTCTCTAGACTTGGAACAGATCCTGCTCCAGGCAAAGCTCCAATAATATCGGGCTATCGCTCAAATATGAATTAGAGTCCAAGGCAGATTGTGAATAGTACATTTACTTTAGCCCAGAATGGGACAGATCAATAGTAGATATTCCCACCGGTACAGGCATGGCTAGCAGCAATGGGTTATTGTCAAGGGTGTGTGTTTGTGCGGGCACGTGTTTGCTTGCATGCCTCTTTGAGTGTTAGTGATGTACCACTGTATTAAATTATTCTACAACATTATAATTACAACAATTGCTCTTTGAAATAGAGCAAAGTAGATAGCCCACATTCATGTCAGTTCTATACAGACCAATCAAACAATTCAACCTGGCTTTTTCTCAGGGTCTCCTTGTCTGCATCCAAAATGGTCCACTAATCCTCATACAGAAAAATAATTTTCACAAGGGCTCATATGGCTCTGGTCAAAAGTAGTGCATTATATGAGGAATATGGTGCAATTTGGGACACACTATTGTCTTTGCCCACAGGAAAAAATACTATATTATTTAATTTCTTGTTTTTGTGGACTTTACACTGTATTATTCACTGAAGTATACTATTGTGTAGTGTAGTATTTACAGTTTACTATAGTATAAATACTGTAGTAAAATAAAATGTTAGTATGTAGTATTTACTGTAGTACCATGGTATTTACTGTGGTGGTTTTGTGGACTGTAGTATTTACTGTAGTGTTCTTTGTAGACATTACTGTAGTATATAGAAGTGGGGGCTTTCTCTTTGAGGAAACCTACTGGAGAAATACTAAATTAGCACATTTTACATAACCTGTAAGTAGATAAGACTGGGGTCTGAATGGATAGGTCAGAGCTTCTGCTCTTTTCTATAACCTGTAGGGAACACAATATATGGTCTATAATTGGTATGTACACTACCTTCCTAATATTGAGTTGTACCCCCTTTTGCCCTCAGAACCGGTTCAATTAGTCGGGGCATGGACTCTACAAGGTGTTGAAAGCATTTCAAAGGGATGCTGGCCCATGTTGTCTCCAATGCTTCCCCCAGTTATGTCAAGTTTACTGGATGTCCTTTGAGTGGTGAACCATTCTTGATACACACGGGAAACTGTTGAGCGTGACAAACCCAGCAACATTGCAGTTCTTGATAAATTCAAACCGGTGTGCTTGGCATCTAATACCATACCCTGTTCAAAGGCACTTAAATATTTTGTCTTGCCCATTCACCCTCTGTATAGCACACATACACAATCCATGTTTCAATTGTCTCAAGGTTTAAAAATCCTCCTTTAACATGTCTCCTCCCCTTCATCTACAGTCGTGGCCAAAGGTTTTGAGAATGACACAAATATTAATTTCCACAAAGTTTGCTGCTTCAGTGTCTTTAGATATTTTTGTCAGATGTTACTCTAGAATACTGAAGTATAATTACAAGCATTTCATAAGTGTCAAAGGCTTTTATTGACAATTACATGAAGTTGATGCTAAGAGTCAATATTTGCAGTGTTGACCCTTCTTTGTCAAGACCTCTGCAATCTGCCCTGGCATGCTGTCAATTAACTTCTGGGCCACATCCTGACTGATAGCAGCCCATTTTTGCATAATCAATGCTCGGAGTTTGTCAGAATTTGTGGGTTTTTGTTTGTCCTCTTGAGGATTGATCACAAGTTGTCAATGGGATTAAGGTCTGGGGAGTTTCCTGGCCATGGACCCAAAATATTGATGTTTTGTTCCCCGAGCCACTTAGTTATCACTTTTGCCTTATGGCAAGGTGTTCCATCATGCTGGAAAATGCATTGTTCATCACCAAACTGTTCCTGGATGGTTGGGAGAAGTTGCTCTCGGAGGATGTGTTGGTACCATTCTTTATTCATGGCTGTGTTCTTAGGGAAAATTGTGAGTGAGCCCACTCCCTTGGCTGAGAAGCAACCCCTCACATGAATGGTCTCAGGATGCTTTACTGCTGGCATGACACAGGACTGATGGTAGCGCTCAACTTGTCTTCTCCGGACAAGCTTTTTTCCGGATCCCCCAAACAATCAGAAAGGGGATTCATCAGAGAAAATGACTTTACCGCAGTCCTCAGCAATCCAATCCCTGTACATTTTTACATTTTAGTCATTTAGCAGACGCTCTTATCCAGAGCGACTTACAGTAGTGAATACATACATTTCATACATTTCATTTCATGCATTTAAAAAAAAAAATATATATATATATATATATATATATATATATTTTGTACTGGCCCCCCGTGGGAATCGAACCCACAACCCTGGCATTGCACACACCATGCTGGCGTTGCAAACACCATGCTCTACCAACTGAGCCACAGGGAAGACGTACCTTTTGCAGAATATCAGTCTGTCCCTGATGTTTTTCCTGGAGAGAAGTGGCTTCTTTGCTGCCCTTCTTGACACCAGGCCATCCTCCAAAAGTCTTCGCCTCACTGTGCGTGCAGATGCACTCACACCAGCCTGCTGCCATTCCTGAGCAAGCTCTGTACTGGTGGTGCCCTGATACCGCAGCTGAATCAACTTTAGGAGACGGTCCTGGCACTTGCTGGACTTTCTTGGGTGCCCTGAAGCCTTCTTCACAACAATTGAACTGCTCTCCTTGAAGTTCTTGATGATCTGATAAACGGTTGATTTAGGTGCAATCTTACTGGCAGCAATATCCTTGCCTGTGAAGCCCTTTTTGTGCAAAGCAATGATGACGGCACGTGTTTCCTCACAGGTAACCATGGTTGACAGAGGAAGAACAATGATTCCAACCACCACCCTCCTTTTGACGCTTCCAGTCTATTATTCAAACTCAATCAGCATGACAGAGTGATCTCCAGCCTCGTCCTCGTCAACACTCACACCTGTGTTAACGAAAGAATCACTGACATGATGTCAGCTGGTCCTTTTGTGGCAGGGCTGAAATGCACTGGAAATGTTATTTGGGGATTCAGTTCATTTGCATGGCAAAGAGGGACTTTGCAATTATTTGCAATTCATCTGATCACTCTTCATAACATTCTGGAGTATATGCAAATTGCCATCATACAAACTGAGGCAGCAGACTTTGTGAAAATGTATATTTGTGTCATTCTCAAAACCTTTGGCCACGACTGTACACTGATTTAAGTGGATTAAACAAGTGACATCAATAAGGGATCATGGACACCTATGGGTGTCACGAATTGAGATATGGGTCAGGGGAATGGGCAGGGCATGTGCACATTAAATACTGTTTTATTACTATGGTTAAAAAAGTACAGTGTTTTTCAGACATTACTGTAGTATTTACTTGTTTTTTATATAATACTGTAGCATTTACTATGGTATTTTACAGTATACTACACATCATCAAGGGATACTACAGTGTGTAGTATATTATTCTACAGTACACAAAAATTTACTACAGAATTATATAGTAAGTACTATTGTATTCTATTGTAAACTGTAATGTTTTTTCATGTGGGAGTATGAATTTAGGGATATTTAAAGCACTGAGTCCTTTTGCATTGTGGATGCAGAGCATTGTGGGTGCCGTCCTGCCAATATGCTGTCAAAGCAGTGAATGGAACTGACACACACACACACACACACACACACACACACACACACACACACACACACACACACACACACACATTGTCTGTTTTAATCTGAGGCCAGAGCCTTCCTTTAGAGCTAGGCTCAGACACAAGAGGTAAAAAGACGCAGACTGACAGAACCCTGCGGAGAGCAGCCCAGCGTTGCCCGCCAGCATAGTAGGAATGCACTCCAACATGGCACCAATTAGTACCATGATAATGAGCAGCGGGTATTGAGGTTTGTCTCTTTACCAGAGAGCTTATAGTGTTATTCACATTGTTATTCCATGCCCAGTCCAGGCACTTTGTCCATGGGGTATATGAAGTGTGTGTGTTTAATGCTGTCAGGTGTGTGTGTCTGTGTGTGTGTGTGTGTGTGTGTGTGTGTGTGTGTGTGTGTGTGTGTGTGTGTGTGTGCGTGTCTTTCCTGCCTATGTGTGTGTGTGTCTACGTGTGTGTTTTTTAACGCTGGTAGCTAAGAGGTGTGGCGTGGTACTGAGTGAATGTGTGTTTTAGGAGATGGTGTTGGCTCTGGGGGCTGCCAGGTAAACACATGGAGGATGAGTCGAGGGCAGGCCGGGCGGCTAATCGAGTAATACCCATGCTTTCAACCAAGTGTGTGTGTGTGTGTTTGTGTGCGTGTATGAGTTACTCCACATTGACTAGGTAACAAGGAGTAAGGGAGGATGGGGTTGAGGAGTGGGGGGCATAGGGATAAAGAACAGGGAGTGTGGAGTTTAGGAGGAGGTATTGGATCAGCCATCTGTCTCTCTATGATTCAATGAAGGCAGTGTAGTCTGGGTGGTGGTGGGGCAACTAGGACTCAAAACAGTTAAGCCAGATCAACAGTATAGCGTAATTTTTGGGCCTTTTATTCCCCCGACTCTGTAAGACTAAAGTCAGTGTCTCAATTGGCCATCAAACTCACAATTTGTCCAGACTCTTTACCCTTTTACCCTATTTATCCAGAATTCATACAAAACTATGAGAAAAAAATGAAACATTCTACAAACTATATTAAACAGAAATGGGAGGAGGAACTTAACATTGAAATAGCTGATGAAAAATGGTTGAACATCTTTGAGACTCAACAAAGCTCCACCAACTCAAGATCATGGAGAGAATTCTGTTGGAAGAATGTTTTACGTTTCTTCATAACACCTAAACTGAAATCAAAACAGACTGGCTCCCTACACCCTTGTTGGAGAGAATGCGGTCTATCGAGGTTGGATCACTCTTACATCTTTTGGACCTGCCCTGCAATCGAAACTTACTGGGGAGAAATACGATCTAACATTGGAAAAATAATGGGATTTGACATAGAACAAACATTAATTTTTTTGTACTTGGGTGAAATACCTGATAACTTACACAATAGAGAAAGGTACCGGTTGAAGGTCCTACTGGCATCCAGAAAAAAGGCTATCACTGGGAAATGGCTACAAAAAGACCCCCCCACCGTGACACAATGGATAGATATTGTAAAATAAATACACCATATTGAGCATATGACCTTTGCTTTAAGAAGTCAAGAGGAGAGAGGTCAGGAATACTGGTAAAAATGGGTTTCGTTTTTGAAAATGGTTTAATTCAAAGATGATGTCAATGTAACTAATATGATGAATGTATGATGTGCGCTGTAACTGCCAGATCTTTATTTTTGTTCTTTTACTTTGTTTGTACTTTGTGTTCCTCAATAAAAACAAAGCATATAGAATAAAAAAACTATGAAAAAAGACTAATCGAAATGGCTGTCTTCACACTTGCTCTCAATTTCAATGTGTGACTTCCCTTTCGGTGCTGTGAAAAGGCAAACATGTGTCACTTGAGAAGAGAGAGAAAAAGCAGAATGTATTATAGAAATGTATATTATTTGCGCTGTTTCTGTTGAGCTGAAGACTTGTGCTGTCCCTTACAGCACTGGTTATTTCATTCAATGGTTATTTCATTCATACCATGGTACTACAATGTACCGTTGGTTTTAGCTTTGAGGTATGATGGTACTACCATGGTACTGGCATTGTACCTAATCATTACCATGGTCTAAATCTGAATCATGGAAATATACCATGATTTTAGATTTGAAGTATGATGGTACTGCAATGCACCTAAATAATACCATGGTATTGCATCATTTAAACCATGGTAGATGTAGATTATGGAAATACCATGATTATCATATGGTACCATCTTTATTAATTTTACATTGGGCATGTTTCTGAAGTCAGTCAGGCTACTATTGTTGGTCCTAGTTTGTCTGTAACATCAAAGAAAAGGGAAACAGTTGGTGTGACCCATTCAAGGCCAAGACCAGAGCGAATTGAGTCCGAGTCAAAACCAAGAGTGGAGGGTGGGCGAGACCGAGTTACCAACAACACCGGGAGGGGAGGAGAGGTTTGAGACCGAGTCAAGACCAAGACTGTAATTTTGTCAAATCGCCTCCATAAGAGTTCAAAATGTCCAGTATTTCTGTGTTCATATTTCAGAAGGACATTTAGATTCTTAAGACATTCAGAATGGTGAAACAATTTATGCTGAAGGAAAATAGAGCCACTATATAAATGTTTACTAACCCAAACACAAATGGGAACTTTGAGGGCCTTCTACGCTTTCAGAGAAAGACTAAGGATTTCTAAAATAATACAAATAATAATAATAGTAATTATATTATTATTTTCAATGTTGTTTTGATTTAATCTCTTCCGTTTTTGTTAGAAAGGAAAACATTAACACTGAAGAGAAAAACATATCCAATCAGGATTTTTCTTTGGCAATCTCTGGGGAGATAAATCTAACTAGCTAAGGTCAGCCATTGGCTAGGCCATCAGAAGCTTGGTAGAAGGCATATGTCATTCAACTGTATTAGGGCATATTTTTGGAGTGACAGTGGAATCAACCAATCACATTGACTTGTAATGGCCAACAGGTAACTGTGCAATATCAAGCAGTAGTTTTCCCACAGTCTAGCTAGCTAGCTTTTGTTGTAAGCTAGTTTGCAGTGGCTGCATCAGGTGTTATCAAAATAGGATGTCGTTGCTAATTTGTTAGCTTCTCCCTTTTCAAGAATAACTTTCAACAAGTGGTATAAAATATTTTTTGTTGCAGCTTTTGTTGTTAGCCATCTCTTTGAAAATAACTTCTGTGTGAAACATTGTTGCTTTTAAACTTTAGATCACTGCTAACTTACTTAAACGTTGATTGGGAAATGCTTAGCCTATTGGTTGTGTTTTTGTTTGGGACCTACTGGCTTATTGTATCCGAATGAATGAACCGCTGTCTTTTCATTGGGCCCTATGCAGTGATGTAGTGGTGCCTGGAGAAGTGGGTCCTTTGTGAAGGAAAGGTGCCCTGTGTGGAAAAACCTTATGTTTGCCTATAGATGAAACAAAAACAAAAAACAACAACAATTTGTCGACAACAATGTTTAAACCACATCAGGAGACCATTTTTGAGGTCTGGGAAAAATCTAGTTTTTGGAGGGTGTAGTTGCTTTTAATTCAACTGAGCAAACAAATGCCCTCCTCATTGATGCACATCAGCTTTATATAATTATGTCATGTAGGCCTACATTGCAGTCAACATTTAATTGGTAAGGTTTTTTGGGAAAGCATTGCCAAATATTCATGCAAGCAGTGCATGATAACTGGATTGCACATCACAAATAGCCTACTAACCAAGACTAAGGAGCAAATTTTGTCAATACCTGGTTTGCAAACACATTGCTGCTTTAGCTAGCATTTACTGATAGATATCATAAGTTGAAAGTTATTTCCTACCTACCGGCTACCGATGTCATTCTTCTGAGAGCTGCTCCATGCGACAAGCAGTTGAGAGCTGTGCGCTTTTGCAGCCTGCAGATGATAGCCTAGTTTCAGCGGGAATATGTGTGCTGCGCACGTGAATATATTTCACATGCTTTGAGATTGTGTATGCTACTTTCTGCATTCATGATTTCTCTATTGTACTATATATTTAATAAGTTGTATACCTCCACTACACTACTTTGATACGCAATAGAAGGAATTAAGAAGTGAGTATAGGCAATGCCCACTGAAAAAAAGTGGATTTAAGGCGTATACCTGCATATAGCCTCCACTACACGACTGGCCATTTTTGTGTTATAAAAAGTGTACTCCTACATGAGTGTGCTGGTATGACCGTTGCTGTCCTTTGAACATCACGAGACTGTCACACACTGAAGGTCCAATAGGTTTGCCACTACACAATATAAAGACTTACAATAATAGATATAAAGACTTACAATTTTTCCGGCTTCCCTTCACTAATAGTGAGTTCACAACATTCCAACAATTTCTCCCACTCTTCCCTACCAGGAAGTCAAGGAAATATGGATATTTTTCAATGAAAGTAAAAGACAGTAATGTTACAAGTAAAGTAGGAATCCTTTCAATAGGTTTCAATAGGCAATAACATATTAATGTTTCAGGGAATGGAGTACAAATATTTGACCTGGCAAAGCGATTTTATGCACTGACTGACTGGAAGCTGATAATTATGAGTTTTTTACTCTCTGGTCTCAGCTGGTTTCGGGAAGAAATTATGAGTCCTCACTGTCAGAGACCAAGTCTAGACTGAGTAAAAATGTATCACTGAGACAAGACCAAGCCACTTACCATGTGGTCACGAGACCGGACTTGAGAGAAAGGGGCAATATATTTTGTATTAATTGTAAAAAATGTTGTTCATATTTGGGTTCCCTGTGTTGCCAACCTGAAATTTGGGAGAATGTAAGATATATAGTAACCTAATATTATTTATTGTCAAGGGGTGTTGGGCTTGTTTCGGCCCACAGAGGGAGGCGCTCGCTCTAGTGGCGGCTTCAGGCGCTCTCACTCACGCACTAACCTGCCTAGTCAGTCAGTTGAATGAGAGCGACAACTGAAGAGAGAAGCATCGCATAAACAAAATATTTGAAACTTTATTTCTTATTTTTTTTATTTAACATTTATTTAACTAGGCAAGTCAGTTAAGAACAAATTATTGTTTACAATGACGGCCTACCCTGGCCAAACCCTAACCCGGATGACCGTGGGCCAATTGTGTGCCGCCCTATGGGACTTCCAATCACGGCCGGTTGTGATACAGCCTGGAATCGAACCAGGGTCTGTAGTGACGCTTCTAGCTCTGAGATGCAGTGCCTTAGACCGCTAAGCCACTCGGGAACCCCACAGTGAGCGAGTTATAAAGCATATGATATGAAAGACCAAGTTAAGTGGAGTGCAATTATATAATTGTAATTTTTTTATGATGTTTTGATAGTTTATTAATTTATAAAAGTATGTTAGCATAGAAGCTAAAATCATCAAAAGTTGGCTCCAGTCAAGTTAGCCTGTCGTTCTCATGGCGACAAGACCAACGAACATTCACACAGAGTCTAAACAAAGGGAAACATTATAGCTTGCTGTTTTTAGGGATATGTTGAGAATTACAGGGTGAAAATGTATTTATGAGATAAGATAATATTTGCTTTTTACAAATAGTTTTTTAGTATGTTGGCTATTTAGAATTGTATAAGAATAGCCAAGTCAGTTGAATGAGGGAGAGCCAACTGAAAACTATATTGATGAGTGAAGCACCAGAAAAACTAAACTCAGCAAATAAAGATACGTCCCTTTTTCAGGATCCTGTCTTTCAAAGATAATTCGTAAAAATCCTAATAATCTTCTTTGTAAAGGGTTTAAATCATGTTTCCCATGCTTGTTCAATGAACCATAAACAATTAATGAACATGCACCTGTGGAACGGTCATTAAGACACTAACAGCTTACAGACGGTAGGCAATTATGGTCACAGTCATGAAAACTTAGGACACTAAAGAGGCCTTTCTACTGACTCTGAAAAACACCAAATGAAAAATGCCCAGGGTCCCTGTTCATCTGCATGAACGTGCCTTAGGCATATTGCAAGGAGGCATGAGGACTGCAGATGTGGCCAGGGCAATAAATTGCAATGTCCGTACTGTGAGACGCCTAAGACAGCGCTACAGGGAGACAGGACGGACAGCTGATCGTCTGCGCAGTGGACGACCACACCTAAACAGGATCGGTACATTTGAACATCACACCTGCGGGACAGGTACAGGATGGCAACAACAACTGCCCGAGTTACACCAGGTACGCACAATCCCTCCATCAGTGCTCAGACTGTCCACAACAGGCTGAGAGAGGCTGGACTGAGGGCTTGTAGGCCTGTTGTAAGGCAGGTCCTCACCAGACATCACCGGCAACAATGTCGCCTATGGGCACAAACCCACCGTCACTAGACCAGACAGGACGTGCAAAAAGTGCTCTTCACTCATGAGTCACGGTTTTTTCTCATCGGGGTGATGGTCAGATTCACGTTTATCGTCGAAGGAATGAGCATTACACCAATGCCTGTACTCTGGAGCGGGATCGATTTGGAGGTGGAGGGTCCGTCATGGTCTGGGGCGGTGTGCCACAGCATCATCGAACTGAGCTTGTTGTCATTGCAGGCAATCTCAACGCTGTGCGTTACAGGGAAGACCTCCTCATCCCTTTTGTGGTACCCTTCCTGCAGGCTCATCCTGACATGACCCTCCAGCATGACAATGCCACCAGCCATATTGCTCGTTCTGTGATTGTTTTCCTGCAAGACAGGAATGTCAGCGTTCTGCCATGGCCAGCGAAGAGCCCGGATCTCAATCCCATTGAGCACATCTGGGACCTGTTGGATCGGAGGGTGAGGGCTAGGGCCATTCCCTCCAGACATGTCCAGGAACTTGCAGGTGCCTTGGTGGAATAGTGGGGTAACATCTCACAGCAATAACTGGCAAATCTGGTTCAGTCCATGAGGAGGAGATGCATTGGTGGCCACCACCTAATGCAGCTGGTGGCCACACCAGATACTAACTGTTACTTTTGATTTTGTTCAGGGACACATTATTCCATTTCTGTTAGTTACATGTCTGTGGAACTTGTTCAGTTTATGTCTCCATTGTTGAATCTTGTTATGTTTATACAAATATTTACACATGTTAAGTTTGCTGAAATAAACTCAGTTGACAGTGAGAGGACGTTTCTTTTTTTGCTGAGATTATTTAAAATCTTTAAGGTTTCAGACTCCCTTCATTCTTCTCACCATACCCTATCCAGGTCCCTAGGTTTAAGAGGGTACACTAGACCTACACTTTTCCATTGCAGAGCAAATAGTCAATGTTGCATAATGTGAGTACCATAAATTACTACGTTTTTGGTCACTTTACCTGAAAAATTATGGGATACAGACCATCAGACAGAGTGATACATAGAGACAGAGAGACACAGGACATAGGACATACAGAGAGATACTCACAGCACTATCGCCTAACTACCATCCACAGGATCTTTAGAAAGTAATTCCAACACCTTGTGATCCATTGAGATGTGAACACTAGGGTGCCTTTGTGTGATATCACCTGAGGTATTGTATCTCATGCATTTTCTAATCTAAGTGAAGGCAACTGAGTACTTCTGTCTCCTCCCCCCATAGGACACCCCTTACAAAAGTGTACCATGGCAGTACAATGAAAAAATACCGTGGTACTATCATTTGGTCACTACCATAGGAGGAAAATGCAATGGTTTTGCAAACGTACCATGGATTTTTCCTGCCATGGTAGTGACCAAAAAAAAATGATAGTGCCATGGTCTTTTTTTAAATTGTACTATCATGGTTTATGTATTTAAGGTGTGCCCTACATGGAGAGGAGACATGAGGCTTCAAAGTCCTCAGTTGCCTTCACTTACTTTAGATGATATTAGATGATATACATTAGATGATATACATGATGTACAGTGCCTCAGGTGATATCACACAATGGCACCCTAGTGTTCCCATCTCAATGGATCACAAGGTGTTGGAATGACTCTGTCTAACGATCCTTGTCTGTTGGCTTTTCTGTAGAAGAAAGTTATAAATACAAATCGTATTTCGATGCACCAAACCATTCAAACAAAGTCCGGTGGATTTTCTCCCACTTTTCCCGAAATATTTGCATAACATTTGCATCACAAACCATGCTGTCATATTTTCGTATTGGCATACATTTCAAAGAGAGGACGCCGTAATAAGATAAATAATGTAGCCTAAGCTACTTAAAATAGGCATTTTACAAGATTAAATAATGACAGGAGCGTTCTATTTTTATTGAAGAGATGGCATCCAGACTGGGTACTTTAGGAAACTTTCTATTGACATATAGGCCTATAGAGAAAATCAGCGAACTTACACATGCACACCCCCGTAAAAGCACCCGTCAATCAAAGCCACCAGCAAATGTCAGACACAAGCAGAAACTTCTCCTTTTAAATCAAATCAAATCAAATGTTATTTGTCACATCTCCAGAATACAACAGGTGTAGACCTTACCGTGAAATGCTTACTTACAATGCAGTTCAAGAAATAGAGTTAAGAAAATATTTACTAAATACTATAGTAAGTAACACAATAAAATAACATTAACAATGCTATATACAGGGGATATCAGTACCAAATCAATGTGTACAGGTTAGTCAAGGTAATTTGTACATGCAGGTAGGGGTAAAGTGACTATGCATAGAAAATAAACAGTGAGTAGCAGCAATGTAAAAACAAAGGGGGACAATGTAAATAGTCCGGAATGGCCATTTGATTAATTGTTCAGCAGTCTTATGGCTTGGGGGTAGAAGCTGTTAAGGAGCCTTTTGGACCTAGACTTGGCGCTACGGCACTGCTTGCCGTGTGGTAGCGGAGAGAACAGTATTAGGTGATTGGAGTCTTTCACCATTTTTTGGGCCTTTCTCTGACACCGCCTAGTATATAGGTCCTGGATGGCAGGAAGCTTGGCCCCAGAGTGATGCACTGGGCCGTACGCACTACCCTCTGTAGCGCCTTACAGTCGGATGCCGAGCAGTTTCCATTCTAGGTGGTGATGCAACCGGTCAGGATGCTCTTGATGTTGCAGCTGTAGGACTTTTTGAGGATCTGGGGACCCATGCCAAATCTTTTCTCCTGAGTGGGAAAAGGTGTTGTCATGCCCTCTTCACAACTGTCTTGGTGTGTTTGGACCATGATAGTTTAAGCATATAAAGCAAAAACTAATCCTACCTTATGTTTTCTGAAAGTAGGCTATACGATCATGAAATGACAAGGAAAGTATAAAGATGACAGCAATGCTGTAGTATGAAAACGTTATTGACAATCATTCAAATGGAAACAAATACACGCAACATAACCTATTCATCAGCGACACTGATTATCGAGGGGCATAGTGATGGAATGATTTTTCAAATACTGTGAGGAAGTATTTATAATTTCAATGGATGTAAAAAAAAAAATATATATATTTTTTGAAATGACTTAATTCACTTGTGTGAGGTGAAGAAAAAATGACTACATTCCTACGATGAGTTTTAGCCAATATCTAGATAGGACCTTTTTTGCCTCTTATTATCCTATCTTTTTCTCTCTTGCCTCTTTTGAAGTGGTGCGAGTGGAAAAGGGCAGATATAATGAATGACTAGTGAATGATTGGATAAATGCCTTCAAAGGTTCAGTGAATAAAAATAGAATTGTCGCCATCATTGCTACTCTGTCTCAATCCATATCTGACTTGGGTCAAATGCATATACAGTATTTTCAAATACTTGAGATGCACTAAATGTAGATAGCCAGTGGTAAAATGGAACAGTCCCAAAAACAAAAACACCCAGCTATGTCAAGTATTTGAAGGGTTACACTTCATTTGGATAGTCCGGATAGTCCTGCTCTCCAGATGATCATACTATCAAACTATCTGTTGATAAACAACTGCTTGCTAAGGTTACAGTTAGGGTTAGGTTTAGAATAATGGATGGTGTAAGGGTTAAGTTTAGGGTTAGGATAAGGGTTAGGGTTAGTAGATAGCTTAAACCCTCTTCCTCTCACACCCTCCTCTTCCACCCTCCTCCTCCTCTTAGGAGCCCCCTGGGTGTGAGTGGAAGAACAGAATAAAACCATCAGAAGAGTTCAAATCCATGTCAGGGACTGGGTCAGTGGGTGGATGAATATTAGTAAATGAGAATCAAAGGGGAAATAGAGCATGGGAACATGACCACATCAGCTAAATGAAATCCACAACTTTATGGGCCATTTACAATAATTGAAATGGAAATATGCCTTTAAACTTTATAATGTCCAGGCTCGTAGACATACTTCAAATTATTTCTCTTAGCTTCTTGAAGAGCAAAGGGACTCAACAATGCATCTCTACTGAATCCTATTCTGGGCAGTTTTCTTGACTCCAGGTGATTTTATCTGCATTGATCCTTCTCCATGTCATCTTTGGCCGGTTAACCTTTCTTTTTTTGCCATGTCCAGGTTCAGCCACTTTAATCTCAAACAATCACTGTGCAATCTAATTTAGCTTGTGTACAATGGCAATGATTTCCGATATATTATTTTGTGACTGCAATGCACAGTCACTCTTCTGCACTACATTTATGGGGTCAGACTTTTTTTTCAGAGCAAATTCCCTAGCCTGTCTCAATGTCGCACAGCATCAGCCTCACCTGCACCCCGCTATCGTTAGCAATTCCACAATGAGTGAATGTCACCGGGCAAACCGTCTCGGCGGTGACCACGGGTCAGCGGTCTCTCAGGCTGCATTACCTTCGCCACGTGACACCGGCCCATCCAGCTGTGTCTCAACACAGGCTCCGACCAGGCAGTTGAACTGGGTCATTGAGCTTTCACACATTATTAAGGCCTCGGCCTGAACGTCCAGTGCCCACGC
The DNA here is from genome assembly GCF_901001165.1 of Salmo trutta. Classification (NCBI taxonomy): domain Eukaryota; kingdom Metazoa; phylum Chordata; class Actinopteri; order Salmoniformes; family Salmonidae; genus Salmo; species Salmo trutta. The sequence continues at coordinate 40,041,627 of NC_042962.1, forward strand.
ACAGACCGACCGGCCACATGAACCCCACTGTCACAAGTGTAGATGCTGTTTCAAAAGCTTGACCCAGTAACACCACTCTATGCATGGTTGGGTCATCCCTAGTACTCGCATTCTCCCACATCAGAAAAGTTGTAGACACTGGAAGAGACAGACGATTGGCTGATTCAGGGCCAGTTTGCGCCGTACTTTAGTTTGTGCCCTACTTTAATACTTTAAATGGGGCTGTAGAGTTCACATGTTACTGCAGGCTTTTAGACGGGCCCTTCAATTCTGTATGTTCATTAGATATGTTTTAATGTAGGATGGATGACTCATCATCGCCATGGCTCTTAATATTCATGCTAACCCGAAAGTATAAAGGGTGATTCCATCCCAGCGTGGTCCGAAAATGTTTTTGGTATATCAGATTGTTCTGGAAACTCTCACATAGAAACTTAATTGGGAGGAAGGATGTTTGATATGCTTTTTTGTATTCAGCTTAAAAAAAAGATCATGACTTAAACTCTTTTTATACCTATACATGATACAGACATCATCTTGGTGCCATTATATCCTTATGTGCGCAAAAATATGGAGTATGTCTAGATTAAGGGTGTAAACATTATAAAATGTAAATCAAATTGGGATCCTTAACATTAAGAAAAATCCCTAACCCACAAATCTTTTTTATTTTTTTCACCAAATTAAAATCACAGTGCAGTTATCGCAAAACATATGATTTTCTGTCTATAGACTATTGGCCATAAAGGCCAGGGGAAAGTTTTGTCATTGAAAAGGTGGACTTTTTAAAATATTTGTTATTTATTTAACCTTTATTTAACTCGGCAAGTCAGTTAAGAACAAATTCTTATTTACAGTGATGGCCTACACCGGCTAAACCCGGACGACGCTGGGCCAATTGTGCGCCGCCCTATGGGACTCCCAATCACGGCCGGTTGTGATACAGCCTGGATTCAAACCAGGGTGTCTGTAGGGACGCCTCTAGCACTGAGACACAGTGCTTTAGACCGCTGCATCAGTCAGGAGCCAGAAAGTAAACATCATAGTGGGTCAATTTCCACAACAACTAAGAGCGTTGAAGCGCGAGGCTCAACATCTCCACTGTTTTGGTGCCCTGGCTACCATGCTGTGGACAGCATGACGCGAACCCTTGCACAATGCCATATAATGTGTATGACTGTGTGAGAGCGAAGTGTTGCATTTTGCTCATCTCAATATCCTTGCCTATTCATTGATGATAGGCCCTACTTTACTGAAGTTGCGTGACATTGCAAGCCAAGAAATTGTGATATACATCATTCCATTGTGAGATACAGCTTTTGATTGCCGATATATAGGCCTAGTGCACGGTTCTGACTCTCTGCCTGGTGGCTGACCTGCCTATACTATGCCCCTCCCCTCTCTCTCTATCCCTCACTAGTTCGCTATGAAAGATCCAAGTCTTTGTGTTATCGGAAGTACGACAACTAATTAAAAAAAATATATATATTTGACCTTTATTTAACCAGGTAGGCAAGTTGAGAACAAGTTGTCATTTACAATTGCAACCTGGCCAAGATAAAGCAAGGCAGTTCGACACATACAACAACACAGAGTTACACATGGAGTAAAACAAACATACAGTCAATAATACAGTAGAAAAATAAGTCTATATACAATGTGAGCAAATGAGGTGAGATATGGGAGGTAAAGAAAAAAAAGGCCATGGTGGCAAAGTAAATACAATATAACAAGTAAAACATTGGAATGGTAGATTTGTAGTGGAAGAAAGTGCAAAGTAGAAATAGAAATAATGGGGCGCAAAGGAGCAAAATAAATAAATACAGTAGGGGAAGAGGAAGTTGTTTGGGCTAAATTATAGATGGGCTATGTACAGGTGCAGTGATCTGTGAGCTGCTCTGACAACTGGTACTTAAAGCTAGTGAGGGAGATAAGTGTTTCCAGTTTCAGAGATTTTTGAAGTTCGTTCCAGTCATTGGCAGCAGAGAACTGGAAGGAGAGACGGCCAAAGGAGGAATTGGCTTTGGGGGTGACCAGAGAGATATACCTGCTGGAGCGCGTGCTACAGGTGGGTGCTGCTATGGTGACCAGTGAGCTGAGATAAGGGGGGACTTTACCTAGCAGGGTCTTGTAGATGACCTGGAGCCAGTGAGTTTGGCGACGAGTATGAAGCAAGGGCCAGCCAACGAGAGCGTACAGGTCGCAGTGGTGGGTAGTATATGGGGCTCTGGTGACAAAACGGATGCCACTGTGATAGACTGCATCCAGTTTATTGAGTAGGGTATTGGAGGCTATTTTGTAAATGACATCGCCGAAGTCAAGGATCGGTAGGATGGTCAGTTTTACAAGGGTATGTTTGGCAACATGAGTGAAGGATGCTTTGTTGCAAAATAGGAAGCCAATTCTAGATTTAACTTTGGATTGGAGATGTTTGATGTGAGTCTGGAAGGAGAGTGTACAGTCTAACCAGACACCTAGGTATTTGTAGTTGTCCACATATTCAAAGTAAGAACCGTCCAGAGTAGTGATGCTGGACGGGCGGGCAGGTATGGGCAGCGATCGGTTGAAGAGCATGCATTTAGTTTTACTAGTATTTAAGAGCAGTTGGAGGCCACGGAAGGAGAGTTGTATGGCATTGAAGCTTGTCTGGAGGGTTGTTAACACAGTGTCCAAAGAAGGGCCAGAAGTATACCGAATGGTGTCGTCTGCGTAGAGGTGGATCAGAGACTCACCAGCAGCAAGAGAAACATCATTGATGTATACAGAGAAAAGAGTTGGCCCAATAATTGTACCCTGTGGCACCCCCATAGAGGCTACCAGAGGCCCGGACAACAGGCCATCTGATTTGACACATTGAACTCTATCAGAGAAGTAGTTGGTGAACCAGGCGAGGCAATCATTTGACAAACCAAGGCTATTGAGTCTGCCGATGAGGATGTGGTGATTGACAGTGTCGAAAGCCTTGGCCAGGTCAATGAATACGGCTGCACAGTATTGTTTCTTATCGATGGCGGTTACGATATCGTTTAGGACCTTGAGCGTAGCTGAGGTGCACCCATGACCTTGCTCTGAAACCAGATTGCATAGCGGAGAAGGTGCGGTGTGATTCGAAATGGTCGGTAATCTGTTTGTTGACTTGGCTTTCGAAGAGCTTAGAAAGGCATGACAGTCCACTTGGAGTGACCATCGGGTTCTTCGTCACCTCCCTGACCAAGGCCCTTTTCCCTTGATTGCTCAGTTTGGCCGGGTGACCAGCTCTTGGAATAGTTTTGGTGGTTCCAAACTTCTTCCATTTAAGAATGATGGAGGCCACTGTGTTCTTGGGGACCTTCAATGCTGTAGAAATGTTTTGGTACCCTTCTCCAGATCTATGCCAAGTCAAAATCCTGTCTCTGAGCTCTACGGACAATTACTTTGACTTCATGGCTTGGGGGACCTTACAGTACATAGACAGGTGTTTGCCTTTCCAAATCATGTCCAATCAATTTAATTTACCACAGGTGGACGTCAATGTATAGAAGCTCATCTCAAGGATGATCAATGGAAACAGGATGCACCTGGGCTCAATTTCGAGTCTCATAGCAAAGGGTCAGAATACTTATGTAAATAAGGTATTTCTGTTTTTGATTTTTATTAAATTAACAAACATTTCCAAAAATCTGTTTTAGCATTGTCATTATGGGGTATTGTGTGTAAATTGATGAGGACTTTTTAAAAATGTTATCCATATTAACACAACCCTGTATTTAACACAATCTGGAACAAGTCAATGGGTCTGAATACTTTCCAAATATACTGTATATATCTAAAAAGCGCTCTAAAATTGCCACTTTCATCAACAACAAAATATGTCTTGTGAAACAAATGTTAAAAGCAGGTCAAAAATACTTCCTCCCAATTAAGTTTGTATATGAGAAGTGCCAGAACAATCTGACATACCCAAAATATTTTCGGGCGACGCCCGGATGGGACCGACCAAAAATCGTACAATGTTTGATGTCTTTTTTTTCTCATGAGGTTACCTATCCATTGCGTGGGAAGTTTCCTTTGCTTGTCGTTGTTGTGCTACTAGTTATATCCTGTGTTCAGGGATCTAACAGTTATGTAGTCCGATAGGTCAAATTTTTAGTCGAGCTGCTTACATGTAGCACTTCTGTTTTGAATGTTGTATATTTTAATCTAGTGTTCTTTGCAATTCCAGTTTACTGGGAGGTACTAGGGCTGGGAATTGCCAGGGACCTCATGATACAATATTATCATGATACTTAGGTGCCGATATGATATGTATTGTGATTCTCAAAATTCTACAGTACCAGTCAAAAGTTTGGACATACACTCATTCAAGGGGTTTTCTTTGTTTTTACTATTTTCTAGTAATAGTGAAGACATTAAAATTATGATACAACACGTATGGAATAGTAACCCAAAAACTGTTATGACTAGGCGGCAGTATTTTCACAGCCGGATAAAAAACGTACCCGATTTAATCTGATTATTACTCCTGCCCAGAAACTAGAATATGCATATAATTATTAGCGTTGGATAGAAAACACTCCAAAGTTTCTAAAACTGTTTGAATGGTGTCTGTGAGTATAACAGAACTCATTTGGCAGGCCAAAACCTGAGAAGATTCCAAACAGGAAGTACCCTGTCTGACCATTTCTTGGCCTTCTTGATTATCTGTATCCAATACAGGGGATCTCTGCTGTTACGTGACACTTCCTACGGCTCCCATGGGCTCTCAGAAGGCGGCAAAAAGCTGAATCGTGGCTTTGTAGGCTCTGGCTGAAAAACATTAGCGTGTTTGGATAGTGGCCGGTCACAGTACTATGAGACTAAGGCTCGTGCACGAGTCGACTCCATGTTTACTTTCTCTCTCTCTTTGAACAAAAACCACCACTCCCGGTCGGAATATTATTGCTTTTTTACGAGAAAATTGGCATAAAAATTGATTTTAAACAGCGGTTGACATGCTTCGAAGTACGGTAATGGAATATTTAGAATTTTTTTGTCACGAAATGCGTCGTGCTCGTCACCCTTCTTTACCATTCGGATAGTGTCTTGAACGCACGAACAAAACGCCACTGTTTGGATATAACTATGGATTATTTGGGACCAAACCAACATTTGTTATTGAAGTAGAAGTCCTGGGAGTGCATTCTGACGAAGAACAGCAAAGGTAATAACATTTTTCTTATAGTAAATCTGACTTTGGTGAGTGCTAAACTTGCTGGGTGTCTAAATAGCTAGCCGTGATGGCTGCACTATCTACTGAGAATATTGCAAAATGTGCTTTCACCGAAAAGCTATTTTAAAATCGGACATAGCGAGTGCATAGAGGAGTTCTGTATCTATAATTCTTAAAATAATTGTTATGTTTTTTGTGAACGTTTATCGTGAGTAATTTAGTAAATTCACCGGAAGTTTGCGGGGGGTATGCTAGTTCTGAACGTCACATGCTAATGTAAAAAGCTTGTTTTTGATATAAATATGAACTTGATTGAACAAAACATGCATGTATTGTATAACATAATGTCCTAGGGGTGTCATCTGATGAAGATCATCAAAGGTTAGTGCTGCATTTAGCTGTGGTTTGGATTTATGTGACATTATATGCTAGCTTGAAAAATGGGTGTCTGATTATTTCTGGCTGGGTACTCTGCTGACATAATCTAATGTTTTGCTTTCGTTGTAAAGCCTTTTTGAAATCGGACAGTGTGGTTAGATAAAGGAGAGTCTTGTCTTTAAAATCGTGTAAAATAGTCATATGTTTGAAAAATTGAAGTTTTTGTATTTTTGAGGAATTTATAATTCGCGCCACGCCCATCATTGGCTATTGGAGCAGGTGTTCCGCTAGCGGAACGTCTAGATGTAAGAGGTTAAACAAAGTCTTTAAAGTAGTCTTGATTAAAGCTTTGCACACGCTTGGCATTCTCTCAACCAGCTTCACCTGGAATGCTTTTCCAACAGTCAAAGGAGTTCCCACATATGCTGAGCACTTGATGTCTGCTTTTCCTTCACTCTGCGGTCCAACTTATCCCAAACCATCTCAATTGGGTTGAGGTCAGGTGATTGTGGAGGCCAGGTCATCTGATGCAGCACTCCATCACTCTCCTTCTTGGTCAATAGCCCTTACACAGCCTGGAGGTGTGTTGAGTCATTGTCCTGTTAAAAAACTAGTTATAGTCCCTTTAAGCAAAAAAACAGATGGGCTGGCGTATCGCTGCAGAATGCTGTGGTAGCCATGCTGGTTAAGTGTGCCTTGAATTGTAAATACATCACTGACAGTGTCACCAGCAAAGTAACCCCACACCATCACACCTCCTTTTCCATGCTTCACAGTGGGAACCACACATGCGGAGATCATCTGTTCACCTACTCTGCATCTCACAAAGACTCAGTGTTTGGACTCATCAGACCAAAGGACAGATTTGGACTCATCAGACCAAAGGACAGATTTCCACCGGTCTAATGGCCATTGCTCATGTTTCTTGGCCCAAGCAAGTCTCTTCTTCTTATTGGTGTCATTTAGTAGTGGTTTCTTTGCAGCAATTCAACCATAAAGGCCTGATTCACACAGTCTCCTCTGAACAATTGATGTTGAGATGTGTCTGTTACTTGAACTCTGTGAAGCATTTATTTGGGCTGCAATCTGAGGTGCAGTTAACTCTAATGAACGTATCATCTGCAGCAGAGGTAACTCTGGGTCTTCCTTTCTTGTGGTGGTCCTCATGAGAGCAAGTTTCATCATAGCGCTTGATGGTTTTTGTGACTGCACTTGAAGAACTTTAAAAATTCTTGAAATTGTACGGATTGACTGACCTTTATGTATTAAAGTAATGATGGACTGTCATTTTTCTTTGCGTATTTGAGCTGTTCTTGCCATAATATGGACTTGGTCTTTTACCAAATGGCGCTATCTTCTGTATACCACCCCTAACTTGTCACTACACAAATGATTGGCTCAAATGCATTAAGAAGGAAAGAAATAACACAAATTAACATTTGACAAGGCACACCTGTTAATTGAAATACATTCCAGGTGACTACCTCTCGAAGCTAGTTGTGAGAATGCCAAGGGTGTACAAAGCTGTCATCAAGGCAAAGGGTGGCTACTTTGAAGAATCTCAAATATAAAATATATTTTGATTTGTTTAACACTTTTTTGGTTACTACATGATTCCATATGTGTTATTTAATAGTATTGATATCTTCAATATTCAATAATATAAGTGCTGAAAAGGGTGGCAGGTAGCCTAATGGTTAAGAGTGTTGGGCCAGTAACCCGAAAGGTTACTGGCCAAGCCCACTAGGTGAGCAAGGCACTTAACCCTAATTGCTCCAGTAAGTCGCTCTGGATAAGAGCACCTTCTAAATGACTAAAATGTATATGCAAAATGTGTGAAACAAATTGCCTCTCTATTTAAAAAGGTGGAAAACAAGCTATGAAGGAAAAATACTGGGGTTTTGGTGCAGGTACAGCCAACTAGCACAAAAATAATATTACTATGTTGTTAAAACGATACATCATCAAAAATAATATCCCGATATGTAACTGTATCAATCCCCCCATCACTAGGAGGTACTCTCTGGGGGGGTTCTAATAAACCCACAACTTGTTTTTCTTCAAGTTTGATTAATAGATCCACTTTTATGATTCCAATATGGATGAAGTATAGTTGTTCGGCTCGAGGTTTGGACACACATGCCCCTCAGAATGCTACCTGTCAAGGGATCATGTATTGTTGAAATGGAGCCGACCTGCCATGCAGTGACAAGACAGCCACTAGAGAACGCTGCACGGGCCAGGTTCGGGTTTCCATGGAAACAAATGAAATTCAAAGGAGATGGGTAGGAGGATGATAAGGTAGGGGGGAAAGAGACGGTGTATCAGAATGTTAGCAGAGATGGGCAAATCATAAAATAAGATTCTTAAAAAAGAGTCAGCTCCTGTGAAATCCAAAGAATCTAGGACTCCTTCATAGTCATGTTATTTATTAATCAACCCTTCTGAAGAGCACTGCATCCCCAAAGTCTCTATCTGCTAACACTGCTCAATCTCCTTTCATCCTTAAACAGACAAGACAGTGATATTTGTCGAACGACACTTATATGTTCACATATTTGAAGCATGTTTTTTATTTTTCTCTCTGGCTATGGATGAGAATAGATCAGATTCGACAGGCGAATGCAGTCACAGCTAAAGATGAGTTGAATCTTCTTGTTGTTCATCTTTCCCTGGGATTTGGTGCTTGAGGTGCTTAAAAGTACTTGAATTTGGCACTGAAATTCAAGTACTGGAATACCTTCAAAATCTGACATTTTCTCAAATTGCTATTTGAAAGGTGAGATAAAATGATGAAATATGTTTATGAAAAATATTTGAAAATTGTGTTGGTCTTGCAAATCATTTTCCTAGAAGACTACCACATTTTATTTCCTAACATATTTTGCGCTCTGGTTGCCAGGCGAGCTCGCTCATTCCACCCACACTGGCACTCAGCCAGGCAGGCACAGAACTGACTGATTAGGCGGCGGAAAATGCCATATCAATAGCTAAAATGCCGGGCAAATGTAGATTTAATCCTGCCTGGCAGGATATTGATGTTTATGAATGTGTTTTGCCAGACACAACCAGGGATGTAGTGGAGAGTAAACGCCGTTCACGCGCCTTTTTATTTGTGACATACCTCGACTTTTGCCATGTCAACCGACATTTCCGAAACAAACCCCCCCCACTCTCGGAGAATGAGTGTACAACTGGTAAATAGTTGCAGACATTTCAGTCAGATGTCAACCTAGCTAGCTAGGTAGCTCAAGGGCTTTGGCTGTTAGCCAGGTAGATAGCTATATCTAGCTGGATAGAAGGATGAAGTTAGAAACTAATGTTGAATGGAGCTTGACCTCAGCAGGTGCAGTTGACTGAAATTAAACTAGCTATAATCAAAATATGGGCTACTATAAGTTGTCATAACAAAATGCATTTTATTTTCAGATAGTAGTGAGACAGACAGTGGGGATACATGCTGCAATGGAGGCAAAGGAGATGCAAAGAAAGAGGATGCATTGAATCAAGTAGGGAGAGAGGTTAGTTAGTACAGTAGTTCCCAAACTTTGGGTCTGGGATCCATGTGGGGTCCCCTAAAATGTAATCTGAGAGAATCTTAAATCTTATCAAACACATTAATTACTTGTTTCTCTTCAAATGGGAGTAGAATTCAACTAAGGGCCTTTTACACTGTCAGCATTCACGTTCATGTCATTCTGTGTTGGGACAGCCTGTGGTGAAATATAAAGACAATTTAAATATTATCATGTACACTGAACAAAAATATAAATGCAACATGCAACAATTTCAAAGATTTTAGTTCCAGTTCATATTAGCAAATCAGTCAACATCATCAGTACTGACTTACCACTCATGTATGTAGTAAATCAGTTGTAAAACTTTTATTATTGAGTAGAGCTTGTAAGGGAGTGATGGATAGTCAGTAGTCGCCACTACAGAACACCTGGTGGCAACAACAAACAATTGCAAAGTAGGAACTATTACAAATTGATGGTCCTTGAATATATATATTACTGCTTGAAAAAATACTTTAACCCTTTAATGTGTGAGTTCCAAATATCTCTAACGGTCACCCCAGCGTGAGTTTTCTTTATGCACGTGATGTTAGAACATTCTCTCCATTCCAGAATGTGATTGTTACGCAACAGTACATTTAATCCGTGCTGCCCAAAACCAAGTTTTTTATTTTCTAAGAACAGTTTGAATTGAGGTGTGTTCCACCTCATTCATTCACATAAAAGTAGTCTTTTTTACTTTTGCGGACCAATTCTTTTTTTGACATTTCTGACCCGGACAAAATTCCCAGAACACTTCCCAATTGTTTCTGCAGACATTTGCTCATCTCCCGTCCTGCACACACGTGTTCATATTTTCCGTCTGTTGCCTTCATCGCAGTCATAGTTGTGTTCGTTACCAATAATAGCTTTGGAAATATGCGCGTTTCTATCAAAGTAAGTGCCTTATTACTTTCTAATAGTTTTTGCATGTCGTGTTGTGTCGTTTACTGTAGCATAATATTTGTGTGTATATTCCTTATAACGTGGACACGCGAGGTAACGTTACTAATTTCATAACCTTTATGGTGTTATATTCAATCGTGGTTATGTAGCTAGCTATATTCTTCTATTAGCTCTGTAAAACAATGCTAATTGCGTCAGAGAAGTATTGGCTTGATGTATTTTGAAGCTACCCTGGAAAAATTGAAAAATATCTTCTTATACCACTTGGTTGTTTTCTGACCGCATTCCACAAAGCTGTTTATCATGTCTGCCTTAACCACTGCCCCCATTTTTAGGTTATAGTCAAGCACACAGTCTTGTTTGATTTTTATCTCTCCCGTCAGGTGGTCCACCTTCCCTGTGGCCGACATGGTTGCTGTATGGACAGTGGAGAGGACATGGATGTCTCGTTTGTCATGCCACTTTACTGCCAGCTGTTGACATTTCTTATTTTGTGTAACGGGTCATTTAGGATGGCAGTAGCATTGTTGATGAAATGCAGTAATCGCAGCAGAACTAGGAAGCAGTCTTGGGAAAAGAGGGTGGCAAAGAAGGGAGTTGCAAACATAGGATCTGTGCTCCAGAATTCTCTTAGGGAGTTCTTCTTTACTATCCCCATGACAAGGACTGTCACCAGGAAGGTATACATTTCACTAATCATGGTTGTCCCCCCCACTCCTGGCTCTCTCTTCTCCTGTAGCTCCAAGGCATAGCGATTGGTCTCTGCTATGTGTCCCACCAGCTCCTCTGTCAGAAACAACTTGAAGCACTCTGCCTCAGATGGAAATGGCAAGGGGCGTTGCACTCCAGACTTGGACTCATCAAAGCAAAAAGCAGGGCCAGGAGGGGTGAAATGGCTGGCAGCCTTCCAGCTACCACAGAACTCCTGTACTTCATCCACTGTCGGTCTGCCTCAATCACCACCAGCATCTTCAAAGGGAACTGGGACTTTGTCAGTGGACAAGGGGTCCTCAGATTCAGGGTTCTCAATGGCTGGGGGGCAGCTCCTCACTGTCACTGTCAGTATCTGATTCCTGACTTTCAGACTAATTGTCAGAATGTTTTAAATCTCCAGAATTTCCGCATTTGTGAGTTGTCTCCTTTTGAAAGACATTGCTAATGCTACAGCTTAGCTCACTAGCTACATACATAAACAACAACACTGAATGGCTCAGAGTGGGAGTGAGAGGTTATGTGATTGACTGCCTGCACGCGCCGTTTGTATCAATAAATCACTTTCAGAAAATGTTTTGTGTGGTAATTATTGATATATTTACTGTTTTATTCACGTTTTTCAAGTTCCAGTGATAAATCATGCATTCCGATTCTTGCATAGATTGTAATGGGCACATAGTATATGTGTAAAATACTTTTTTGAAGGTTGTACTGATTATGAGGATCTAAGCTAATTCCAGCTATGTGTGGAGCAATGTTTGTTGACATAAAATGCATTCTGGGTTTCACGTAATTGTCTGTCGGACTAAGGATGCTATAACAAAATGAGGTGAGTAAGGGTTATCTCATTTTTTGAGAACTTCAGGAATTGAATGGTGGGATGTGAATGACGGTAGACGACACACCCCTTCAACATGCATACTATAAACAAACCAAACTCATCTTGTCTTCTCTTATTATCTTTGGTTTCTGTGAGCATGGCTGCACGCTGAAACAAATCATCGTCGGATTATTTTCGATTTCTAGAAAGTGTTTCACTCAATTATTTTGATCAATGGTGAGCTCACCCGTGATGTGATTAATTATAATTAGTAATTGCTATTAGCTAATTCATGTTGTAGTTTATGTCAGCCAAAGAGTTGATCCAAATATGACCGCTTGTGTTGCGTCAATATTTCCTCACTTAGCGCTAGGACAAATGTAGTCTAAATTTTTCCGGTTTGGATGATTGTGTTATGCTATGGATACTTCTGTGAATATCTGAACATTGCATCCAAACATAATCTGCTCACATTCTGGACATAACTTTGTAAGGACTGTGTTTGTGTAAATAGTTTCTGGAAAAAGTGTGGCCAGCTTAAATGCTGATTTTTGCGTCATTCGAAACTGGCCGTTCTAAGTAAGCGTTCTAATCACACGGGTGTAATCGTACTGAAGTGTACGATTACACCCGTGTGATTAGAACGCTTACTTAGAACGGCCAGTTTCGAATGACGCAAAAATCAGCATTTAAGCTGGCCACACAAGGGACCACTGTAGAACGGTCACACCCGTGTGATGGTACATGTGAAAGGGTTAAACTCCTTGAATTTGACTTGCCACTGTTTGTTCGAACCCTGAGCCAAGCATCCTCTGTTCTGTCATTCACTGATGTTCCCTCACTGATGCCTTGGCTGCATGCAAACACAGTCATTTCTCTCTCAGAAGAGTGAGAAAAACACAGCAGTTGAGATGGATTCCCAGCGACAATAGCGGGAGAAAAAGGCCACCATGAATAATAGAGGAGGCCATCAAGTGATAATGGCGACAGAGAACAGAGCTCATTAACGACGAGGGACAAACTTCAAAGGAGAGGAAAACTTTACTTTGAATTTTCTTTTTTTTGTCAGCACGTAGTTCCCTAAAGACGGGAGAATATTCAGCTGCCTATCAACTGTTGTAGGCTGTATTTAATGGGTTCTACAATAAATAAGTTAGAATTAGTGTCAGTGCTCATTGTCCGCTGCGACTATTGTGTTTATGTCAGTGAAATGATCCAAAGAGTAAAAACTTTTTATGCACACTCACAAATGCGAAGAAACACACACAAATATTAGAACGTGCGTACATGCGCACACACACACACACACACACACACACACACACACACACACACACACACACACATACATACAGACACACACGCTCCATCCAACAAACAATGCATGTAGATGTCTTTCCAACTTTTGAGGCTCATACATTCCATGTGTCCTGGTGGAGTAGCTCATTTCAAATGGTAATCAGAAATTAAGAGATCCATCCAGTTCTGAGAGCAGTGCTCTGTCTCCTCTCAGCTCTTCATAACGCAATTATCGCTCGCCGTCAGAGCCACCCATGACGCCCATTGTCTTCGGGCATCCATGGTGCAGTGGCGGGAGCCAGCACCATCTCCCACTCCGCTGAAAACAAATAACGATCCACAAACAACAACAACAACTGGAAACAGCCAACAAAAGACAGAGGAGATAAAGGGAGGGGACACATTTGAGCATCGCGCAAAGCCAACAGGGGCCAGCTATTCTCTCACAGATGTTAGCACGTTAGCATGGTAAAGCTTGCCAGTCACTCATTGTAGGAAGAACACCTCTTCTGAGTATAGCACAATGGTTAGACAACAGCCAGATAATGCTAGGCCGCAGCCATCCAACCACCATTTTTATACAGGATAACTGACTGAATAAAGAGAGGGAAATGGAAAATAAATGACAACAAAAGGACTTTGTCATGGCAAGTCTCATCCATAGATCAGATGGGAATAGGTTGGAAACTTGCTTACACTCAGTATGTCTATTATGAAGACTTGAGTAGAATGACACACTTTCCAAACCCAAGCTAGCGTGACAAAGCAATGCTCTTGTTTGTTCCATTATTTTCTACTGCTATTCATCAAAGGCTCTGTATGATACACTTCATATACCAAAACATCCCCCCCTCCCTTCTCTTGAGACCTGAATGCATTCAATTGGTAGCAAACTTTTTCGCAGGGAGGTTTTATTGGGGTCAAATCTGTCAGAGTCTTCGCACAGTGATTCACATATGCCCAGTTATCTATCTTCCCGAGCATGACTCAGAATATTTCCACCTGCAACTTATCCGACGGGGACGCAATATTGTGCGTTACCCCTACGCCTCCTGACACACCCAGCCAGGGGTAGTGGAAGAGTAGGTGGCCCATCAAACTTTAATGACCGGTAGCTGGATCAAACAGGATGCTGATATACGGCGGGAGAGTGTGTGTCATTAACTTGAATGAGCCAAGAGGAGGAGAGGAGTAAGGTATGTGAAGGGGGACACTTTCATGAGGCCCCCTTCCCCACTGATTTAGTGACAGACTGATTTAGTCAGTCAGCTCCTACAGCAGTTCATTAAAGTGAAATACCTGTGCAGGAGTTGAGCTTTGCTTTTTTTCTCATCCCTCGCCTGTTTTTTTGATGACTTGGCAATGTATGATGAGTAAATGTATTTGGTCTATATTCCAATGTGTGCTATTGTCCTTTGTTTCACAACTGACTACTGCCTACGATAGAACACCATTGTATAGTAGCTAGTCAGTTGGTATTCATAGTAAATGTTTTTGTTCGATATCTTGACATGTGCTTTGTTTTTCTGCTCTACAATATGCCAGGCTGTAGGTACAAAACCATTGCTAAGTATACTGAACAAAAATATAAATGCAACAATTTTAGCGATTTTACTGAGTTAAACTTCATATAATTAAATCCATCATTTGAAATAAATTAATTAGGCCCTAATCTATGGATTCCACATGACTGGGCAGGAGCGCATCCATTGGGAGGGAATACCCCCCCCCCCTTATGGTAGAGAAATGAACATTAAATTCTCTGGCAACAGCTCTGGTGGACATTCCTGCAGTCAGCATGCCAATTGCACGCTCCCTCAAAACTTGAGACGGCTGTGGAATTGTGTTGTGTGGCAACTTTTATTGTCCCCCCTTTAATTGTCTCCAGCACAAGGTTCACCTGTGTAATGATCATGCTGTTTAATCAGCTACTTGATATGCCACACCTGGCAGGTAGATGGATTGTCTTGGCATTTGAGAGAAATAAACATTTGAAAGAAATAAACATTTTGTGCATATGGAACATTTCTTGGATCTTTTATTTCAGCTCATGAAACATGGAACAAAAACTGTACATGTTGCGTTTATATTTTTGTTCGGTATAGTTAGTGAGTAGGTATCCATAGCAAAATGATAACAGTAATAGGTAGGCCTATTTATTGTAGCAGATTTGAGTGTTTAGCCTAGTTTCTGCCTGAGATTTTCTTCCGTTTTCACCTTCTATTTTCCTATGAATGTATTTTAAGTTCCTTCTTTGGTATATTCCCCAGATTCACTTTAATTCAATTCATACAAACAATATTATAAGCATTTAATTTTCAAATTAGACAGTTTTCCAGCTACCATCATGCATATACTAATGCTTAAACTGGAGGATATATTGTCTTTACAGTGTCGGTGATGACAATTATCTAAGTCATTGGTACCAAGAGAAATATTGTGCTTTGTGTGTATGTGTGTGTGCATGTGCACATGCGTGCATACATGCATGCATTTATATGTGCTCACTGGTGTGTATGCACATATGTGTACGTGTGTGTGAACATAATTCCATGGTTGTGTGTGTGTGTATGTGTGTGTGCGCTCGCATCCATATGCATGTGTTTGCATACGTTTATCTCAATGGGATCCTGGAGTATATATTTCTTTGACAGTGGTAATTGAAATCCATGCTGTGTGCAGTCTATGTATGCAGATGTACACGTTCCTCCAATCCATCAGAGAGAGTGGAGGAGAAGGGAGAGAGATAGGAAGGAGGGATGAGGCACTCGTCCGTGCGCTCAGACTCCTATTTAATGTGCCTACCAGAGCACCAGCAGCAGCCGCTCACACATCATACACACACTCCACTGAGCCACTGCATTCAATACACTGGGCATATTCATGCACACATTGAAGAATAATGATGTGCATCTGATCTGAATACATTCTGATGGAAACACATATACTCGACTTACACTACCGTTCAAAAGTTTGGCTTTGCTTAGAAATGCCCTTGTTTTTGAAAGAAAAGCACATTTTTGTTCATTAAAATAACATTAAATTGATCCGAAATACAGTGTAGACATTGTTAATGTTGTAAATGACTATTGTAGCTGGAAATGACAGATTTGTAATGGAATATCTACATAGGCATACAGATGCCCATTATCAGCAACCATCACTCCTGTGTTCCAGTGGCACGTTGTGTTAGCTAATCCAAGTTTATCATTTTCAACGGCTAATTGATCATTAGAAAACCCTTTTGCAATTATGTCAGCACAGCTGAAAACTTTTGTCCTGATTAAAGAAGCAATAAAACTGGCCTTCTTTAGACTAGTTGAGTATCTGGAGCATCAGCATTTGTGGGTACGATTACAGGTTCTAAATGTCCAGAAACAAAATAACTTTCTTCTGAAACTCGTCAGTCTATTCTTGTTCTGAGAAATGAAGGCTATTGCCAAATTGCCAAGAAACCGAAGATCTCGTACAACGCTGTGTACTACTCCCTTCATAGAACAGTGCAAACTGACTCTAACCAGAATAGAAAGAGGAGTGGGAATCCCCGGTGCACAACTGAGCAAGAGGACAAGTACAATAGAGTGTCTAGTTTGAGAAACAGACGCCTCACAAGTACTCAACTGGCAGCTTCATTAAATAGTACCCACAAAACACCATTCTAAACGTCAACAGTGAAGAGGTGACTCTGGGATGATGGCCTTCTAGGCAGAGTTGCTAAGAAAAAGCCATATCTCAGACTAGCCAATAAAAATAAAATATTAAGATGGGCAAAAAAACACAGACACTAAACAGAGGAAAATTGGAGAGAAAAAAATGATGGACAGATAAATCTAAGTTTGTGGTGTTCGAATCACAAAGAAGAACATTCGTGAGATGCAGAAAAAATGTAAATATGCTGGAGGAGTGCTTGACACCATCTGTCAAGCATGATGGAGGCAATGTGATGGTCTGGGGGTGCTTTGGTGATGGTAAAGTGGGAGATTTGTACAGGATAAAAGGGATCTAGAAGAAGGAAGGCTGACACTCCTTTTTGCAAAGCCATGCCATACCCTGTGGACGGTGCTTAATTGGAGCCAATTTCCTCCTACAACAGTACAATGACACGAAGCACAGCTCCAAACTACACAATAACTATTTAGGGAAGAAGCAGTCAGCTGGTATTCTGTCTATAATGGAGTGGCCAGCACAGTCACTGGATCTCAACCCTATTGAGCTGTTGTGGGAGCAGCTTGACCATATGGTACGTAAGAAGTGCCCATCAAGCCAATATAACTTGTGTGGAGGTGCTTCAGGAAGCATGGGGTGAAATCTCTTCAGAGTACCTCAACAAATTGACAGCTAGAATGTCAAAGGTCTGCAAGGCTGTAATTGCTGCAAATTCTTTGACGAAAGCAAAGTTTGAAGGACACAATTATTATTTCAATTAAAAATCATTATTTCTAACCTTGTCAACGTCTTGGCTATATTTCCTATTCATTTTGCAATTTATTTCATGTAATGGAAAACAAGGACATTTCTAAGTGATCCCAAGCTTTTGAACGGTAGTGTTCACTCTCTCTTCACTCATGCTTACACATAATGTATAGCCTGAACACATCCATATACAGTACATAATGTATAGCCTGAACACATCCATATACAGTACATATCCAAGTATGCATGGTCACACACTCATTCACTCTTTCTTTTTCGCTCTCTCTCTCTCTTCACTCATGCTTACACATAATGTATAGCCTGAACACATCCATATACAGTACATATCCAAGTATGCATGGTCACACACTCATTCACTCTTTCTTTTTCGCTCTCTCTCTCTCTTCACTCATGCACACACAAACATTTAAAAAAGACCATTCCTCTGTGACATTTGGATAGCTGAAGAAAATATTGACAGCTCTGGCATTTCTTACCAATTTCAAAGTGGCGGCATCACCCTCCCAAAGCCATTGCATTTAGTCAGACGATGGAGATGGTTTCCGTGGCAACAGTTTTCCATATATCTAAACGGAGATCATCACATTGATATTCTCTTCTAATATAATTGATTTACACTAAAATGTAACAAATGAAATGTGAAAATTACTAAAGGAGTCAAAGAATCCTTCACACATAAATCATAATATACAGTGCCTTCAGAAAGTATTCACACCCCTTTACTTGTTCCACATTGTGTTGTTACAAAGTGGGATTAAAATTGATTTAATTGTCATTTTTTTTGTCAACGATCTACACAAAATACTCTGTCAAAGTGTAAGAAAATGTAAAAAAATTATAAAAAATATACCTTAATAGCTTGACTAGGTAGTCAACCCCCTAAGTCAATACATGTTAGAATTACCTTTGGCAGCAATTACAGCTGTGAGTCTTTCTGTTTAAGTCTCTCAGAGCTTTGCACACCTGGATTTAAAACATCTACCAATTCTGTAGGTGCTGTTTTTTGCAAAGCATTGGAAAACCTCCCTGGTCTTTGTAGTTGAATCTGTGTTTCAAATTCACTGCTCAATGGGACCTAATTGTATGTGTGGGGTACAGAGATGAGGTAGTCATTCCAAAAATCATGGTAAACACTATTGTTGCACAAAGAGTGAACCTATGCAACTTATTATGTGACTTGTTAAGCACATTTTTACTGAACTTATTTAGGCTTGCCATAACAAAAGTTGATTGAATATTTATTGACTCGAGACAATTTAACTTTACATTTTTATTTAAAAAAAAATTAAAAATGTAATTCCACTTTGACATTTAAGGATAGTGTGTAGGCCAGTGATAAAAAAAATGTATATTTAAACCATTTAAAATTCAGGCTGTAACTTGACAAAATGTTTAAAAAATCACCTTTTCCTCCGCTCCCCTGCCCCGTCCCCTCCTCCTCTCCCCTACCCTCTCCTCATCTCCCCACCTGTCAGACTTTAGTAGCCTAGAGGAAGCCCCTGGCACAAAGACTGAGGAAACACAGAGGACTCTGCTATGGTTACATGGATAGGATTTTACTTTCCTGTGGTCTTAAACCTGACCAGAGACAGGCTAAATATGTCCAGAGTGGTCACAAGCAGTATGATTTTAAATTTTTTTGTAGGCAAAAATCACCCAGTGAGAAAATCCCAAGAAAAACATTTTTCTCATTCTTATTGATGCTACGACTATAACTGTATCTCTTGGTAGAGCATAGATGAAAAATAAATACTGAGAATAGAAATCCCCATTGTAATATTTTCTCAAAGGATGTATCACCATTATACATGCACACAAAGACCTTTATTACTTTTGAAATGACTTACAGAAGGACTCGGACATTGTGTGTGTGTGTGTGTGTGTGTGTACGTGCAGCCTACATCAACTTTTTTAGCCACTTGTCCAGTAGACTTTATTCTTTAACTTGTCTGAAAGCTCAAGTCACTTGTCCCAACAAAAAAATGTCTATAACACCATTGGCAAAAAATGTGACTGAAAATGTTGTTGTATGATGCAAGGGACCACTTCACAAAATACATTTCAGGGAAATCTTGACAGCATACGAGTTACTTGTCAATTAAGCTATTCTAAGAATATATATATTTTTACTTTGTCCGAATGACATGGCCAGTATTGAATAGAGGAGAATCCTAGCCTATTTTGAGAGCTTGAGAGACTGTTTTACAAGCAGAATATGCAGCATTGGTTTCATCAGCTGTGCACCCATATCACCTGCGTGTTGGCAATTTGCGGTTATACATGAGTGCTGGTGATGGAAAGTTATTTTAGGACATCGGACATGACATGATAGGTCCCGTGTGGCGCAGTTGGTAGAGCATGGTGTTTGCAACGCCAGGGTTGTGGGTTCAATTGTGGTTTCGATTCCCACGGGGGACCAGTACGGAAAAAAAAATGTATGAAATGTATGCATTCACTACTGTAAGTCGCTCTGGATAAGAGCATCTGCTAAATGACTAAAATGTATGACATTAATGCATGCTAAATAGTTAACTGGTGAGAACCACCCAAACAATACCATTTTTTTAATTTGCTCCCAACACTGAGTGTACAAAACATTCCTCTTTCCTTGACATATACTGACCAGGTGAATCCATGTGAAAGCTATGATCCCTCATTGAAGTCACTTTTTAAATCCACTTCAATCAGTGAAGATGGAGGGGAGTTGACAGGTTAAAAATGGATTTTTAAGCCTTGACACAATTGAGAAAAATTGTGTGTGTGTGTGCCATTCAGAAGGTGAATGGGCAAGGCAAAATATTTAAATACCTTTGAATGGGGTATGGTTGTAGGTGCCAGGCACACCGTTTTGTGTCAAGATCTGCAATGCTGCTGGGTTTTTCACACTCAACAGTTTTCCTGTGTGTATCTAGAATGGTCTATCCAGCCAACTTGACACAACTGTGAGAAGCATTGGAGTTAACATGGGCCAGCATCCCTGTGGAACGCTTTCGACACCTCGTAGAGACCCTGCCCTAACGAATTTAGGCTGTTCTGATGGCAAAAGCGTGCAACTCAATATTAGGAAGGTGTTCTTAATGTTTTGTATACTCTCCGTAGTTAGTCTGTTGTATATCATGTCGCTTCCTTTCTCTCTCTCTCCTCTGGCAACGGCCCCCTGGCACCTACGCATTCGGTGCAACCACCATGACTTTTCCAGGATTTTAATTGTTGACCAAAAACTACTGGGCAAATAACTCACTAACAATTATTATCAACAAATGTGCAAACGTGACTAGGCTCGCTTTGATCTCAAAAACGCAGCTCACGACTACATGATTGAAAGACCACTTGTGACGTCAATGCAGGCCTACAGTAATTATACTCTAATGTGCTCTGCAGAGATTGGGACGACAGTGAGCAAAACATCACATCCGGAGGACACTTTGATTCCACAGGTGCATGTTCATTAATTGTTTATGGTTCATTGAACAAGCATGGGAAACGGAGTTTAAACTCTTTACAATGAGATCTGTGAAGTTATTTGGATTTTTACGAATTATCTTTGAAAGACAGGGTCCTGAAAAAGGGATGTTTCTTTTTTTGCTGAGTTTATGAGTATTCAATGTGTAAAATCGCCCCCTCCCCTTACCCTTTTTCTCTATGTGATCCCATGAATTATACATAATGGATTTAATGTAATCTGGATTACAATTGAATGCGTACTCTGTTGGAATCCAGTTTATATTTTAACACCTGAATAGAATGAGAAAATGTTACACACGTAATTCAGATTACATTGTAATGTTGTATCCGGCATCACATTCACAATGTTTCCATGACAACAGCTCCACAAACCTGCACCAATCAGAGGAGGACACAGGCACTTGACCTTGTATCAACCCTCTATTACAATCAATTGACCTTTGACCTTTTGATGTCTATTAATGTCTCATGAGACCCCCATCTCCTCTCCCATAGACCCCTAAAGTCCCCGATCCCTCGGGGAGTGACCCCTTCTCACAGGTGAAATTAATTCCCTAGCATCTAGGATAATGGCCTGGTCTCAGGCAGGAGGCGGAGAGACAAGCGAGAACACGCAATCACGCTGTCACCACGACAATGATGACATTGGCCGTTTCTCTATTTCTTCACAGAACCAAATCACGTCAGTCGTTCAGTTGTTTAGGCATTCACGGTGCAGCTTGTTGAAAAGAAACATTAAGATTCCGACACTTATGGCAAATCAGGCTGACTAGGATGGCTGGCTGTTATCTTCTCGCTTTGCTTTTTTTTTGTTTTACAAGAGGCTTCTTTTGTCCCTGAATTATTCATTGTTGTATAGAGATGCAGAAGATCAAAGGAACTATGGATAGTGCTGAGAGGCCCGATAGTGCTTTCTGTCTTAAAGTGAAAGGGCTCAAAACAGTTATTTGTTTCTCAGCAAAACAATCTTTTCTACAGAGCAATTAGGTCGGATTGGAATCTGACACATTTGCTCCCAAACAGAAAGAAATGCTTGTTTCACTTCCTTCTTCTGGATTTTGTCAATAGTATCCCATTCAACGACACTCCAAGCCTCCGATCCATACACTAACAAATTCAATTTTGTGAGATGAGAAGAAACCGGTTCAAAAGACTTTAGATTTAATGGTTGTTCATGTCCTGTCGTGTAAATGGGATGTATACTGTAAGAAAGGGCACTGGGTTAAAAGGGAGAGAAATACTCCATCAAGGTATTACTCATTGGTGAGAATGAGGACTGGCGAATTGTGTGTGTATGTGTGCGGTTGCGGTTCAGTCTGCAGACATCATTGACTCATTGATTTATCGAGACATAATGGGTTCCATAATGAATTCCATTCTCAGAGAAATGACAGAGTACAAGAGTGTTTCTCCTAGATTATATTGCAGCCAGGCGGTTATCAAAGGTCCTCACATTCGCATCAAGAAGCAAGTGTAAAAAATACTATGGTACAACCAGGGTCATATTAGTGTATATTGTAGCAAAACATAGCAACAATATTGCAAAGGAATACGAAATCAAGTGTTTTTGATTGGACAAATTCTAGTAAATTTGGCTCCCTCTTTAAGTCAGCTTTATTCTGTTTGGTGCTTAATAAATACAACCCTAGTCTATATAGAAATGGGCCAAAGAGAACACTCTCTTCCTCTCCTGCTAGCTTCTAAGAGTTTTCAACTGAGTTCCAAATGGCACCATATTTTCTATGTAGTGCACTTTTTGACCAGGAACTATAAGGCTCTGGTCAAAAGTAGTGCACTGTGTGGGGAATAGGGTGCCATTTGGAATGCTGACACTTAGGCTAGGGTCTAATTACCCCACAAGTGGCAGAGAGGTCTGGATATCTATCGAGGAAGGGATTAGGGAGAGCTAGCTGCCTTAAAAAGAACATATGCCTCTCGGAGCTCCAGTTCCACTCAGCAGATCCCGACCCCTCATCGCATTATTGTGAGTCGACACTGAATATTCAACACAACCCAAGAACCCTAGACCTCAAGGGTCACGGTGTGGGTGCAACTGGAGTCTAGCGGAGTAGAGCAGAGTGAAGAAGCCAAATGTACAGAGACAAAGAAGGTCTCGTCCTCGGTGCACTAGACTGCAGATTGTTGTAGAGTGCAGTTTTTATAGGAAATATTTTTAAAAAAAGAATGATTCCTTCACGGCATGGGTTCAGTTCTCTAGATAGACTCAAGGGTTTCATACTAGCCTGTTGAGAGTGGGGTTATTTGCTTTTTTTAACTTTCAGTTTGGAAATGTTTTAGGACAATAATTTATAAAGGCACTCCCCTTTCGTTGCAATGTCAGGTCTCAACTGAGCATGTGGCGTACAGTGAGGGAAAAAATAATTTCATCCCCTGCTGATTTTGTTCGTTTGCCCACTGACAAAGACATTATCAGTCTATAATTTTAATGGTAGGTTTATTTAAACAGTGAGAGACAGAATAACAACAACAAAAAATCCAGAAAAACGCATGTCAAAAATGTAATAAAATTATTTGCATTTTAATGAGGGAAATAAGTATTTGACCCCTCTGCAAAACATGACTTAGTACTTGGTGGAAAAACCCTTGTTGGCAATCACAGAGGTTAGACGTTTCTTGTAGCTGGCCACCAGGTTTGCACACATCTCAGGAGGGATTTTGTCCCACTCCTCTTTGCAGATCTTCTCCAAGTTATTAAGGTTTCGAGGCTGACGTTTGGCAACTCGAACCTTCAGCTCCCTCCACAGATGTTCTATGGGATTAAGGTCTGGAGACTGGCTAGACCACTCCAGGACCTTAACGTGCTTCTTCTTGAGTCACTCCTTTGTTGCCTTGGCCGTGTGTTTTGGGTCATTGTCATGCTGGAATACCCATCCACGACCCATTTTCAAGCCCTGGCTGAGGGAAGGAGGTTCTCACCCAAGATTTGACGGTACATGGCCCCGTCCATCGTCCCTTTGATTCGGTGAAGTTATCCAGTCCCCTTAGCAGAAAAACACCCCCAAAGTATAATGTTTCCACCTCCATGTTTGACGGTGGAGATGGTTTCTTGGGGTCATAGGCAGCATTCCTCCTCCTCCAAACACGGCAAGTTGAGTTGATGCCAAAGAGCTCCATTTTGGTCTCATCTGACCACAAAACTTTCACCCAGTTGTCCTCTGAATCATTCAGATGTTCATTGGCAAACTTCAGACGGGCATGTATATGTGCTTTCTTGAGCAGTCCTTCACGGCGTAATGTGTTACCAATTGTTTTCTTGGTGACTATGGTCCCAGCTGCCTTGAGATCATTGACAAGATCATCCCGTGTAGTTCTGGGCTGATTCCTCACTGTTCTCATGATCATTGCAACTCCACGAGGTGAGATCTTGCATGGAGCCCCAGGCCGAGGGAGATTGACAATTCTTTTGTGTTTCTTCTATTTGCGAATAATCGCACCAACTGTTGTCACCTTCTCACCAAGCTGCTTGGCGATGGTCTTGTAGCCCATTCCAGCCTTGTGTAGGTCTACAATCTTGTCCCTCACATTCGGGGAGCTCTTTGGTCTTGGCCATGGTGGAGAGTTTGGAATCTGATTGATTGATTGCTTCTGTGGACAGATGTCTTTTATACAGGTAACAAGCTGAGATTAGGAGCACTCCCTTTAAGAGTGTGCTCCTAATCTCAGCTCGTTACCTGCATAAAAGACACCTGGGAGCCAGAAATCTTTCTGATTGAGAGGGGGTCAAATACTTATTTCCCTCATTAAAATGCAAATCAATTTATAACATTTTTGACATGCATTTTTCTGGATTTTTGTTGTTATTCTGTCTCTCACTGTTCAAATAAACCTACCATTAAAATAATGTAACATGTTCTGTACTACAATTAAGATCCCCTACTGAACCGTGTTACTGCCCCATATATTTGCTGTCCGCACATTAATACATAATGCGCTGAGAAAGGTATGATGAACATAATTGCAATACTTCTTCCCTTAAGACCATAGACATGCAGTAGATAGCCTTCCTCTTCATTGTTTATTTAACCTTTATTTAACAAGGTAGTCCCATTGAGATCATAAGACCTCTTTCCCTAAGGGAGACCTGGCTAACAAGGGCTAATAAAAGAATAAATAGACATGCATGTTCATAACCAGTACAGTGCATACACAGAAAATAACATAACTCTGAAACTCTTTGTTGTACAGTTGCACGGTAATTTAGTGCTTGGTGCAGGTCGTCACTGTCAGCTTTTCTATTTTAAATCCTGGACTAAACAGCATGATCAATGAAGAATCTACACTGAATTAGCTTTTTACTCCAGGACTAGGCTAAATCGGTGTCTGACGTACTGGCCCTGAGAGGCAGGCTGTAGACTAAAGACGTGTCATTTTGACGAGTGAGCGATCTGATAGGGTCTCAGTGAAATGGATGACAGTCTTCTCTCTGTATCTCGGTAGTGAGCCTCATCACACAGCAGGTGCACTAATCGAGCGTTATCGGGGGCAAATGGGGCATGAAGGCGCCATTCATACAAATTAAGATCATATACAGAGCTCTGTGGCTGTTGGAGCTCCATCACTCTCTCCTGCTCTGATTGTTTGCCGTTCAATCGCAGGGCGATATTTTCTGTTGAAAACTGAAAAATCACAGATCTCTGCCCAAAATATTGTCTTTTTCACTAGTGTGATTTCAGCGAGCGATTTTTAAAATGATGGTACTGTGATTTTAATCAGCATTTCTTACATATCTTCAGTAGGTCTAGTCAGTGTGAAACTGTGTTGCACGTGATGCAATTGCCAATTGAATTGCTAAATCAAATTGCCTTTTTCTAATTGGTGCTTAAGCTATGGGAGATGGCACATGGAAGGTACTGTAGGCTAATTAAAAAGACGATGTGAATGCAATTTCCACAAATGTCTACAATTTCCACCCAGCCAATCAGAAGGCAATATGAAGCTCTTACTATAATGCTTATATCTATCCAATCATCACAGATCTACTGGAGTAAAGCCCATAGTGCGTAGGAGCAAGGGGGCTTTTCTTACAAGCACTGATTTAATTAAACTGATAGTTGCTTTATTGAGGGAAGTTTTACTTGCAATGGCTATGATATGTGTTTGTCTTAACTACCTCAGTTTAATGCACTCACTGTGTCACTGTTTATAAGTGTATGCTAAATGAACAAAATGTCAATTTAAAACTGAATAGATTTAGAATTCAGTGCCACTGTATCTCATAACTGATTATTCTCAAACATGTACCTGTTTATTATTCTGAACCCTACGGCACTGTGGAAATGTTTTCCTTCAACTCTCTTCAAAATGTCTTCATTCTGAAAAGGGGACACATTAAATCAGTTGGTTAGACGTCCAGCTCTGAGAGAGTGGGCGGCCATTTATAATGCGCTGATTGCCCTAATCATGTGACAGGGGACCTTTTCCCCACTGATGGAGGAGCTGATTAATGCAGAGTGAAGGGCTTGCTTCCCAAATGGCACCCTGTCCCCTATAAAGTGCACTACTTTCACCAGAGCCCTGGTCAAAAGTAGAGCACTACAAAGGGAATAAGGTGTCATTTGGGATGGAGTAGGGAATAGGGTGTCATTTGGGACGCAAGCAAAGTGTTACAGGACACGGATGGCTAACAGTGCAAGATAGCTTCTTATCAATTACATACTTTACCTCCCCTCCACTATTAAAATATTCAGTTATTAGCCTAATGTAGCTGCTGGACTAAGAAGAGACAGAGTTATGGTGAGTCACATAATTCATGGTCAAAACAGGGACGCTTAATTAGTTGTTTTTCTTGTCTATTATTTTTTTTAAATTACAGGTAAATCTCATTGATACTTCTCTTTTTTGTTGTTGCAGAGAGTAGTTACTTTGATGTACCTACTGCAGGTATAGCAATTTTACCCTGTGTGGAATGGTAATAACATGATTGACATACATACAGTGTCTGTATAAGGTTTGGATTGATTGGTAGTCACACTATTAGTAGCTGAAATGGTATGTTATGAAGTCAATTGACACAGCATGGAGGAAGTTGAGTCCAGGCTAAGAGCTGTGTTTGACAGGGCTGGAGGATTGCCACTCTAGCCTATGTGTTGGCTGTGTGGGGAATGCAGTGTCACTGGATAAGTGGTGTTTAACTGCTGTCGCTACTGTGAGCCTATAGCATGAGCCAGTGCTGTAGCATGAGCCAGTGTGGAGTCGTTTAGGGAAATGACTGGGGTTTAGTCTCCCCAGGAGGCTATCACACTGTGGCAGAGCCTGCTTGGAACAGAAATAGCTGGGGTGGGTTCAGTGTGCTCTGATTAGTTTGTGTTTACCAAAGGAATTTGTATCTAACAGATTCTGATCAAAAATTGTCATTCATTGAGATCTGGTCGGGCAGGTGTGTTTAATTTATATTTTCATGGACATGCACAGACACGCACGCACACACTAATCTGCTCAGTGACCTGGCAGAAACCTGTGCAAGAGTAGTCAACAGGCAGCATCAGGCTATCTTATGCTTAGTGCTTTCACTACAACTTAAGTCAGGGTCCTTGAGCTGAACTACATAGCTGATTATAATTATACAGAAGGTTGATGAATACTCCTCATCCACCTTGCTCTGGCGATCTCATCATGTCAAAGTCTCTAGAAACTTCTCTACTGCTAATATGCTTGTGTAACATGGCAAATCAGCTAGTTGTGTCCCTTACCGCTATCGTTTCCTGAAATGTTGTTTCCAGAATTGTTGATATATTTGCAATTTCCCATTCAAATAATCCTAGTAAAGTAAGAGTAAAGTGAACGATTGTAGCTGTGTTGTCACAGGCTTTTACTGGGATATGGAGCTAGAAAGAATCAAATTTCTTCATTTCCCCTGAAGCATCATTAGCATGCTTCCTGGAAATGCTGTTTTGTTTATGTTTTGTTCAGTTCCTTCAGAGACAGAAAAAGAATGTCTCACCAGCTCAAGGGCTCAGGGGTTAGCGCTAAAAAGAGTGGGTGATAATCACTGTGAAATCACCATTAAAGAGGAGAGAGACAGAGGGAGCTAAATAGTGATGGAGAGAGACTGCAAACACAGATATGGAGAGAGATAACAATGAAAAAGTGGGGAAGAGAGTGGGAGTGAGAGACAGACAGAGAAAGACTAAAAGAGTGAGCGTTAGAAAGAGCGCTTGAGAGACTGAGTGTAAGAGAGAGATAGAAGGATGGGGAGTTAGAGGGAGGAAGGTAGATATAGAGAGGGAGAGGGGCAGAGGCTAAGTGTAAGAGAGAGATGGATTGGAGACGGGAGAGAAAGAGAGAAGATGATTCCAAATGTAAGACAGAGATATAGCGATGGGGGAGGTAACGACAGGAGGGACATCTCTGAGCAGCGTTACCTGTATTTTTAGTTGCAGAATCTCTGTGATCCGCTTGACTAAGCCCAGCGCGCCTGAAGGGCTGATGTAGTCATACACAGAAACATGTGGCAGCTCCTGATTTAATTAACCAAGGGAGAGAGGGAGAGAAAGGAGAAAGAGAGAGATAAGGATGCCAGACCGAGAAATAGGAGAGAGAAAGAGAGGCCAAGAAACACTGTCCTAGTTAACAAGAGAGAGGGGGAAAATCAGTGAGAGAGAGCGAGAGAGAAAAATTGTCAGCAAGAGAGAGCCAACGAGAGAGGAGGAGGAAAAGAGATACAGACAGTAGGTTATAGAATTACTGATAGTCTTAGAAAGAGAACAACAGAGGAAAATATAATGAGTGCGAGGAGATAGAGAACAAAATGGAGAAAGAGGGGTAGACAGAGGAAATAAAACAGAGAGTGCATTATTACGATGCCCAACTGTATTTTCCAATCCTAATCTCATTTATATTTTGAAAAGAGACAATTTTAAGGACATTATCTCCTACCTATGTTTACCGGGGCATGTCCCGCATTTTAGCTAATGCGTTTCTATAAATACATAGGACAAGGAACCAATGCGATTACTCTCAATTTGCTCTATCGCAGTGTGACTCCACAGTTTGGCTTGTGAATGGGGAGGGGTTGGGGGCACTGACAACTCTGTAGAGGTCACAATGGTCACAATCGTGAATGTGTGTCTCTCAATGCCCGTGTTCCCCCCATCACCCCATCATCCTGGGTGAATATAAAACCATTTTGACGCCAGACAGACGCGGGACCGTCTGAAAGTAGTGATTACAAGGCAGTAATTGAAAAACCCAAATGGACATCCTGCTAATAGGTGCTATTACTTTCATTATTTCCTTATTTTATTTTCCACAGCTCTACCAGACTATGGTGTTTATTTAGCTTGTGCGATGAGACAGCATTTTTTCTCCCTATAATCACTGTTTTTTGTGTTACAATTGCTGTGCTCCAATTCTTTGTATACTTTCACC
This sequence comes from Salmo trutta, assembly GCF_901001165.1. NCBI lineage: Eukaryota > Metazoa > Chordata > Actinopteri > Salmoniformes > Salmonidae > Salmo > Salmo trutta. The sequence continues at coordinate 40,070,776 of NC_042962.1, forward strand.
CTATAAGTGTGTATTGGGCTGGAGATAGTTTCTGCTATTTTTAGTACACCAATCGGGGAGTGTATGACTGTGTTTCAAACTTTCAGCAAACTTTACTGAACATCAACTAAGTTATTTATATTTCCTGTGTAACATCAATATTTCTGTCACGATCGTCGTTGGAAGCATACTCAGACCAAAGCGCAGCGTGATCTGGGTTCCACATGTTTATTAAATGAAACTATCAAAAAACAATAAAGAAGCAAACTAAACGTGACATTCTGTAGTGCTCACAGGCAACTACACAAAAACACAACAAAAACAAGATCCCACAAAACACAGTGGGGAAATGGCTGCCTAAATATGATCCCCAATCAGAGACAATGATAAACAGCTGCCTCCGATTGGGAACCATACCAGGCCAACATAGAAATAGACAACCTAGATTACCCACCCTAGTCACACCCCGACCTGACCAAAATAGACAATAAAAAGGCTCTCTATGGTCAGGGCGTGACAATACCCCCCACAAAGGTGCGGACTCCGGCCGCAAAACCTGACTCTATAGGGGAGGGTCCGGGTGGGCATCTAGCGTTGGTGGCGGCTCTGGTGCAGGTCGTAACCCACCGCTCAGACCCCGGATCCGGCCATGGAGCTGGGTTGGACGCAGTGCCTGGACTGGTCATCGGCGCAAAGAAGGGATCCGGCCCTGGAGCTGGGTTGGACGCCGTGCCTGGACTGGGCATCGGCACAGAGGAAGGCTCCGGCCATGGAGCTGGGCTGGTCGCCGTGCCTGGACTGGGCACCGGTGCTGAGGAAGGCTCCGGCCTAGGAGTTGGAATTGGACACCTTGCCTGGAAGCTCCGGACCGTTGACCCTTGCTGGAGGTTCCGGACCGTGGACCGTCGCAGGAGGTTCCGGACCGTGGACCGTCGTAGGAGGCTCCGGACCGTGGACCGTCGCAGGAGGCTCCGGACAGTGGACCGTCGCAGGAGGTTCCGGACCGTGGACCGTCGCAGGAGGTTCCAGACCGTGGACCGTCGCAGGAGGTTCCGGACCGTGGACCGTCGCAGGAGGTTCCGGACCGTGGACCGTCGCAGGAGGTTCCGGACCGTGGACCGTTGCTGGAAGCTCTGGACTGTGAACCGTCGCCGGAAGCTCCGGACTGTGAATGCGCACTGGAGGCCTAGTGCGTGGAGCCGGTACAGGTGGCACCGGACTGGTGACAGACACTTCAGGGCGAGTGCAAGGAGCTGGCAGAGGACGTACTGGGCTGTGGAGGCGCACTGGAGACCTGGTGTGTATAGCCAGCACAGGTTGTACCGGAATGATGACACACTTCGCACGGCGAGTACGGGGAGCTGGCACAGGACGTACTGGGCTGTAAAGGCGTACTGGAGACTTGGTGCGTAGAGCCAGCACAAATTGTACCAGAATGATGACACACTTCACACGGCGAGTGCGGGAAGCTGGCACAGGACGCACCGGACTGGGGACACGCACTTCAGGGTGAGTGCGAGGAGGGGACACAGGACGTACCAGACTGGGGAGGCGCACTGGAGGCCTGATGCGTGGGTCCAGCACAAGTTGCACCGGACTGGTGACACGCTCCTCCAAACGGCTGTCTTGCCGCATACTCCTAGCCAACTCAATTCTCCAGTATCCCTCCTCGCACTGTTCCATTGACTCCCAGGTTGTCACTGGCTCACTCCCCAGCTCCGCCGACCACCCCATGTGACCCCCCCCCCCCCCACAAAAAAACTGGGGCTGTCCTTTGGGCTTTCCTTGTGGCGTGAACCCCGGCATCGTTGCTGTCCTCCCTTCTCTCCTTGCGTCTGCCGCCAAGGAAGGCTTTCGTCTCCTGCCAAGATTTCCTCCAAGTCCAGGATGTCCTCCTCCTTGGTCTCCTCCCAAGCCCAGGATACCCTCTCCTCCTGGGCACGCTGCTTGGTCCTGTTGGCTCTCTATGGTCAGTGCGTGACAATTTCTACAGAGTGCCCCCTTTCGGAGAAGGGTATATTGGGACACAATAATATGATAGACTAGACAATAATATGATAGAAAAATATATAAACGCAACATGCAACATTTTCAAAGATTTTACTAAGTTACAGTTCGTATAAGGAAATCAGTCAATTGAAATAAATTCATTAGGGCCTAATCTATGGATTTCACATGACTGGGCAGGGGTGAAGCCATGGGTGGGCATTGGATGGCAGCATATGGTAGAGAAATTAACATTACATTCTCTGGCAACAGCTCTGGTGGACATTCCTTTGCACGCTCCCTCAACTTGAGACATCTGTGGAACCTGTGTAATAATCAGTGTTTAATCAGCTTTAATCAGCCCAGACGAGGAACTTGCTCCAGTTGCTGGCCTGGGTGGAGACGAAACAGTGGAGGAACTTCTCCAGCTCCTTGTTGGCCTTCTCAGTCTGGGGGTGGAACGCCGAGGAGAGACTCACCGACGCCTCTAACAGGGAGCAGAAGGCTTTCCAATACCGTGCAACGAACTGGGGACCACGATCCGAGACAATGTCCTGGGGAAGTCTGTGTAGTCGAAATACATGGGTAATCATGAGATCAGCGGTCTCCTTCGCTGAGGGCAACTTGGGTAAGGTGATGAAATGGGCTGCCTTGGAAAAATGATCGACGACCACCAGGATAGTGGTAAGCCCTTGGGATGATAAAGTCTACGGACAGGTGGGACCAGGGCCAGCTGGGGATGTGCAGAGGTTGGAGCAACCCAGCCGGTTGCTGTCGTGAGGATTTGCTTTGGGCACAGGTGGAGCAGGCCGTAATGAAGGATCTCACATCCTCAATCATGTTGGGCCACCAGAATTTCTGCCTTAGGAACTCCAGCGTCTGATTAACCCCTGGATGCCCAGTTAATTTAGAGGAGTGTCCCCATTGTAGTACTCGGGAATGGGCTGATTGCGGAACATAAAGTCTGTTAGTGGGACCCCTGCCGGGGTCAGGTTCTCAGGTCTGGACTCATCGGACTGTGGTCTCAATACTCAATATCACGGGGCCACAATGCAGGAGATGGCGATGATGGACTCGGAGTCCTTCTCCTCGTTAGAGACACGTGTTGGCGGGACAGGGCGTCTGCTTTCTGATTCTTGGATCCCAAGGCAAAAGGTTAGTGTGAAGTTGAACCTGTCAAAGAACAGAGGACACCTAGCCTGGCGAGCGTTCAACCTCTTGGCTTCTTGAATAGAGACCAAGTTATTGTGGCCCGCCTGATCACGAAAGGATGAGGTGCTCCCTTCAACCAGTGTCTCCATCCCTCAAGGGTCTACTTAACTGCCAAGATTTCTCGGTTGCCTACATCGTAGTTGCGTTCTGCTGGTGAGAACCGCTTGGAGAGAAAGGCACGAGTGCAGTTTCTTGTTCCGCTGTGAAATGTGTCCGAGGCGTGATCGTTTTCCCAATGGAGGGTTGTGGGTGGTGTCAGATGGTGACGCAGTAGCTGGAGTATAACTGCACAGCTCGTCAGGGTCTCCCCTTGTCCTGGCGAGCCGTGGTGTTTCCCGTCAACTCTGGGCATGTAGCACAGAGATGGCCGATACCTCCGCAGTAGAGGCAGCAGCTGTCACACATGCGCCTGTCACGTTCCTGTGTGCTCTGACGTGTGCGTCCCAGCTGCCTAGGCTCCTCAATGCTGGGCTCGGGAGGCTTAGGGTGCTCCGGAAAGCGGGATACAGGGGTGGTGTCATAAAGGTGCTGTCTCACACATTCTCGGATGTGGTTGTCAATTCCTGGTGGCCAGCATTATCAGGGACTCGGGGTCCTCTCCCAGTTCCCGAGTGGCCAGTTCATCCTTGATGGAGTTAGACAGACCTTGGTGGAAAACGGTGACCAGTGCCTTAGTATTCCACCCACTCTCGGCGGTGAGGGTGCGGAACTCAATGGCAAAGTCAGACACTGGTCTGGCCCCTTGGCGGAGGTTGAACAGTCAGATTGCCTTTTCTCATCCGCCGACGGGGTGGTTGAAGACTCGTCGTAGTGAAGGCTAATATGGAGCTGCAGGATGGTGGCTGCTGTTCCCACACCGCCGTTGCCCACACCAGGGCCTTGCCCGAGAGTAGAGAGATGATGTAGGCGATCATGGCCCGATTGGTGTGGAACAAGGAGGACTGTAGCTCAAACACCAGAGAATACTGAGTGAGGAACCCCTTGCATCCTCCCGGGTGGCCGTCATACCACTCGGGGGCTGGGATCTTAGGTTCCCGATGCAGGTTCCCTGGAGGAACTATGACGAAGCCTGTAGCACTAGGCGATGAGACTTGGGCATTGGCTCCTCCTGGGTTGAGGTTGGGACGTGGTTGGAGGGAATCAGTAAGTGCCCGGAGGGTCTCTGATATTTGGTAGAGTTGTTATTGTTGCCACCCCAGCAGTGCTCCTTGGTGGGTTGTAGCATTCTGTATCTGCGTGATCTTTGCTGGGTCCATGTTGAGGCAGAAGCTTGCTGTGACGTGGTGAGGTTTGACCCAGATGCAGAGAAGAGACCAGATGAGGAATCAGTGGTTAAAGATAAACATCATACTTTACTGAGAAACAGTAGGCACAGGATCACAGTACACTTGAAAAAACAACAAACACTAAGTCTCAAACTCCCTCAGGAAACGAATGCAAGCAGTAAACAATCCAAGCTTCTGCAAAGGACAACAGAAAACTCTTATTTTAACAGGGAAATCATAACGAGTAAATAGGACACACCTGAGTGTCATTAATGTCTCTAGGACGGTCTCTGCCGCCTTCTGGTGACAGGTGGAACCATGACATTGTACTTGACATGTTGCACATCTATTGTTAATCAAGATTGACTGAATCAATGGCAAAGTGTTCATGGCCCCCAAAAGGCTAGAGACAGCCCTGTGTGTTTGTGTGTGTGTGCGTGTCTGTGGGTCTTTGCATATGATTCCATCCATTGGAGTCCAAGCAAATAGAGGGTGGTCTCTCTCTCCATCTCCACGAGGCCAGCTTGCGGTATGAGAGGCTTAAAGAAAGGAGGGGTAAATTGGAAAAGCAGTGGGTGAGCAATGCATCGAGAGATACATTGAGAGAGGGAAAGAGAGCTAGTTCTGCCAGGGACCATACATGAGCTGATATGTCAGGACGATTGGACATGGTTTGGTGACAAGAGCCACCACTGTCGTGTCCAGAGGATTGGATGCCATAGTGACAGGATGAGGAGTGAGACGGATGGATGGACAGACAGATATGTCCGAGCATCAGTCACCTGCTCTCTTTCTTCCCTTCCAGTACATTAATTGATTGACAAGAGTGCCCAATCAACTGCCCAATATATTGCATAGGATTTGTTTTGCATTATAGTCCTACAGTAGTCCCATTATGTAACAGGCTCTGTTACTTCCATTGCTTGGCATTCTAAACAAACCCCTGCGTAGAGCATGTGTATTAGCAGTAATTGAGCACACAGTGCAGATGTGCCCTGAGGCGAGACTGAAAGAGACTGCTCAGCTGTAATTCCCTGTGATTTCACAGAGGACTTGAAGGCGTTCCAGGCGCCCCTCTTGACATCACATAGCTGGTGTACAATACACACACCCACACACAACAGGCAGACCCCTCGACACAGAGCTACTGTACAGCAACACAGGAAAAGGAAAGTAAAATGCATTCTGGGTAATTTCCTCAACTACGTGACCACAGGCTGTGAGGTGACATGCAAACACAATGGTGTGTTGAGGAAGGAAATCTCAAGGGGTCAATGGTAGAAAAAATAAATATATATTGAATGTTCGATCAACACCCACCATTGTTGTCATCAATTATGTAATGGCTCATTGGTTTCCCCATTTGATCCATTGCGAGTGCTATAGCAACACTTTGCAGTGTTTGCCTCTGCTATTTGACACTTCCTATCAAATCAAATTGTTTTGTCATGAACAACTAGTGTAGAGTAACAGTAAAATGCTTACGGGCCCTTCCCAACAATGCAGATAGAAAATAAATAGAAAAATAATAACACAAGGAATAAATACACAATGAGTAATGATAACTTGGCTATATACATGGGGTACCAGTACCGAGTAGATGTCGAGGGGTATGAGGTAATTGAGGTAGAGACAGTATGTACATATATGTAGGGATAAAGTGACTAGGCAACGGGATAGATAATAAACAGTAACAGCAGCGTATGTTATGCGTCAAAAGAGATAATTGCAAAAAGGGTCAATGCAGATATTCCGAGTAGCTATTGGTTAACTATTTAATTAACTATTAAGCATTCTTAAAGCTTAGGGGTTGAAGCTGTTCAGGATCCTGTTGGTTCGAGACCTTGTGCATCGGTACCACTTGCCATGCGGTAGCAGAGAGTGGCTGGAGTGTTTGACAATTTTTTGGGCCTTCCTCTGACTCCGCCTGGTATAGAGGTTCTGTATGGCAGGGAGCTCGGCTCCAGTGATGTACTGGGCGGTACGCACTACCCTCTGTAGCGCCTTGCAATCGGATGCCAAACAGTTGCCAAATCAAGCTGTGATGCAGCCATTAAAGATGCTCTCGATGGTGCAGCTGTATAACTTTTTGAGGATCTGAGGGCCCATGCCAAATCTTTTCAGCCTCATGAGAGGGAAGAGGTGTTGTCATGCCCTCTTCATGACTGTGTTGTGTGTGGACCATGATAGTTCCTTAGTTATGTGTGCACCAAGGAACTTGAAGCTCTCAACCTGTTCCACAACAGCGCCATCGTTGTGGATGGGGGCATGCTCGCCCCTCCATTTTCTGTAGTCCACGATCAGCTCCTTTGTCTTGCTGATGTTGAGGGAGAGGTTATTGTCATGGTACCACACTGCCAGGTCTCTGACCTCCTCCCTGTAGACTGTCTCATCGTTGTCGGTGATCAGGCCTACCACTGTCGTGTCGTCTGTAAACTTAATGATGTTGTTGGAGTCGTGCACGGCCACACAGTCGTGGTTGAACAGGGAGTACAGAAGGGGTCTAAGCACACACCCCTGAGGGGCCCCCGAGTTGAGGATAAGCGTGGCAGATGTGTTGCTGCCTATCCTCACCACCTGGGGGCGGCCATCAGGAAGTCCAGGATCCAATTGCAGAGGAGGTGTTTAATCCCAGGGCCCTTAATTTTGTGATGAGCTTGGAGGGCACAATGGTGTTGAACGCTGAGCTGTAGACAATGAACAGCATTATCACATAGGTGTTCCTTTTGTCCAGTTGGGAAAGGGCAGTGTGGAGTGCAATCAAGATTGCATAATCAGTGGATCTGTTGCAGCGGTATGCAAATTGGAGTTGGTCAAGGGTGTCTAGGATGATGGTGTTGATGTGAGCCATGACCAGCTTTTCAAAGCATTTCATGGCTACAGATATGAGTGCTACGGGGCAATAGTCATTTATTCAGTGAATGCACTTGCCAGCTGGTAAGCACATGATCTGAGTATGTGTCCTGATAATCTGTCTGGCCTTCTGAATGCTAACCTGTGTAGCCCTTTACTGCAGTCAAATGACCTAGTGGTCTCATGGGTGGAATGTTATTCATATTTTTCATAATTTTATAATTAATAAACATTATTTTTTAAAAACGCCAAAAATCTGGTGTTTCTATGTCAAACGGTTTTGTTATATTTCAGTCTTCTGTGATGTATATAAAGTGTAATATTGGAATGCAAACTCAAAATGTAATACATTTCAACTCTATATCTGACATGGTGTCTTTTTTTAAAGCCCATAACTATGTGTGTGAGGTGTATACTTTTGTTTTAAAGTAGATTTGTTTAAGACTACAAAGAAACATTCTGTTTGACCCTGATTTAGCCCACAGCAGTAAAAGGGTAAAAGTATTACTCACATCAGCTATGGAGAGTGTGATAACACAGTCCGGAACAGCTGGTGCTCTCATGCGTAGTTCAGTGTTGCTAGCCTCGAAGCGTACATAGAAGGTATTTAGCTCATCTGGTAGGCTTACGTCACTGGACAGTTTGCGGCGGGGTTTCCCTTTGTAATCTGTGCTAGTTTGCAAGCCTTGCCACATCCAACGAGAGTCAGAGCCGGTGTAGTAGGATTTGATCTTGGTACTGTATTGACGCTTTGCCTGTTTGGTGGTTCGTCGGAGGCGTAGCTTGGATTTCTTATAAGCTTCCAGATTAGTGTCCCGCTCATTGAAAGCGACAGCTTTAGCCTTTAGCCCAATGTGGATGTTGCCTGTAATCCATGGCTTCTGGTTGGGATGTACGTACGGTCACTGTGGTGACTGTCATCGATGCACTTTTAATGCGTAAGTTCTAAATATTAATAACGACCCTTACAACGTGAGTTATTTTTGCATACGGTACCAGAATTCTATGCTGCCATTATTCTCTGCACCCCTCACTGCATCAAGACCGCATTTTCTGATTCATATTAGGTTTTATAAAACTGTATTTTTTTAACCACTCAATCTCTTATCCTTTCTATCTATAGAAGTAGCAGCGCGTATCGATAGTATTATTGATAATTATATCATTATTAAGGGTCTCTATGTTACATGTATTATTATCTGAAAGAGGCTTTGGTTTTAGCCTGTCTGAGGGTCTGCTCATGTAAGACAGGTCGGAATACCTGAGGTGCTAAGTCCGGTGTGTTTGACACAATAGTTGTGAAGGAACAAAGTGAGAGCGGGGTATCAGCATATATGACATATGCCAACCATGTCTAAGGTAAACGCTGGCTTTGTAAATACTTTTTGTTCATATCAACATTTTATTACCACTGGACATGTAGCCTACAGATGCCTGCGTCGTCGTCAAGTGAAGAAGATATTTCGCAATCATCAAATGTGGTGAGTATTATGGCTTCGATAGGTTTTAGCCTGGTCGGTACAGAGGAGAGTGAGAACAGGGTGGATCCAAGTCATGTAAGCAACAAATTGAGGTAGTTTGTGTGGATGATCAGATTGATGTGTGCGTGAGACCGTCAGCTACAGTATATTGTGTGCAGAGACTGTGGCATGAGTGAGGTGAGGTTGTAGATATGGGTTATCACAAGCTATGGAGCTAGACAGGATTATGTATTATGTACTAGTATTTGAGGTGATAACATTTTATTTGCTTTGTTATTCCTCAAAAAATGTAAATGACTTGTCAAGTCATGTGCTCCGGTTCTTGTATACACTGTAACAAGCACATCGAAGATTTGTAATATTCTGTGGCCAAACTAAGTTGATTTTATTCTGGCAATGGGCGCAGCCATCTTTGACTTTGTTTATTTGCGTTTTATAGTGAATGGCATTCTGGGATTAGGGGGTTTTTCCTTGTCAAACATAAACAAGCTGCCGTCATAAAGAATTTAGCCGCTGTTAGCTTAGCTGACACATATCTCCTTTCTTAACCTCTTACATCTACACGTTCTGCTAGCGGAACGTCTGCTCCAATATCCAATGATGGGCGGGGCGCGAAATACAAACTCCTCTAAAATCCGAAAACTTCAATTTTTCAAACATATGACTATTTTACAGCTATTTAAAGACAAGACTCTCCTTTATCTAACCACACTGTCCGATTTCAAAAACAGCGAAAGCAAAACATTAGATTATGTCAGCAGAGTACCCAGCCAGAAATAATCAGACACCCATTTTTCAAGCTAGCATATCATGTCACATAAACCCAAACCACAGCTAAATGCAGCACTAACCTTTTATGATCTTCATCAGATGACACACCTAGGACATTATGTTATACAATACATGCATGTCTGTTCAATCAAGTTCATATTTATATCAAAAACCAGCTTTTTACATTAGCATGTGACGTTCAGAACTAGCATTCCCACCGAACACTTCCGGTGATTTTACTAAATTACTCACGATAAACGTTCACAAAAAGCATAACAATTATTTTAAGAATTATAGATACAGAACTCCTCTATGCACTCGATATGTCCGATTTTAAAATAGCTTTTCGGATGAAGCACATTTTGCAATAATCTAAGTACATAGCCCAGCCATCACGGGCTAGCTATTTAGACACCCAACCAGTTTAGCCTTCACCAAAATCACATTTCCTATAAGAAAAATGTTCTTACCTTGCTTGTTCTTCGTCAGAATGCAGTCCCAGGACTTCTACTTCAATAACAAATGTAGGTTTGGTCCCAAATAATCCATCGTTATGTTCCATCAAGACGTTTTGTTCGTGCGTTCTAGACACTATCCCAACGCTAAATCTCGGCCACGAGCATGACGCAGAATGTGACAAAAAAATTCTAAATATTCCATTACCGTACTTCGAAGCATGTCAACCGCTGTTTAAAACCAATTTTTATGCAATTTATCTCGTAGAAAAGCGATAATATTCCGACCGGGAATCTGCCTGTCTGTATACTGAGGGAAAAACCGAAAGCCGGGGGCGGGGCTGGTCGCGAGCGTAAGGCTTAGTCCACTGAGTGACCACTTAGCTTTTGCTCTCCTTTGTTTCAGCCAGGGCTTTGAATTACGTCATTCCTGTTTTTTCCGGGCTCTGAGACTCCATTGGAGACGTGCGAAGTGTCACGTAACAGCAGAGATCCTTAGTTTTTGGAAGAGATGTCAAAGAAAGAAAATAAAAGGTCTGACAGGGTACTTCCTGAACAGAAGCATCTCAGGTTTTTGCCTGCCATAGGAGTTCTGTTATACTCACAGACACCATTCAAACAGTTTCAGAAACTGTGGAGTGTTTTCTCTCCAAAGCTAATAATTATATGCATATTCTAGTTTCTGGGCAGGACTAATAATCAGATTAAATCGGGTACGTTTTTTATCCAGCCGTGAAAATACTGCCCCCTAGCCATAAGAGGTTAACAATTTAACATTTCTCCCTTGTGCTCACCAGAGATGTTACATTGTAAATAATTCTAGCTTTTAGGTCGCCAACTTATGTTTAGTTTTTTTGTCAACGCAATCTTAGACTGGTTTATAGAATTATTTTGGCTGTGGATGTGTTCCTTGTGATGCTTGGATGATGAACTTTGCATTTTTCTTTTACACTAAAAGGGGGAATTGAGGAACAAAGTTAAGAGCTATATGTTCCATCAATACAAAACATTGTTTAGATGCTTTTTAGACAACAATGAAGTTTAGATATGTTTGTTGTATCATATGTTCTGTTGCTACTGTTCCAATCACATATATGCGATGGTACCCTGCAGGGACCACTCAACAATGATCATAAATATGTGTTCATATGCGTCAAAGGGTTAATGAAGCCGGTAACTGATGTGGTAAACAATCCTGTAGCTTAGCATCCTCTTCATCGGACCACTTCCGTATTAAGAGCGTCACTGGTACTTCCTGTTTTGAGTTTTTGCTTGTAAGCAGGAATTGGCTGGTAGTTAATGATGCAGTGGCGATGGAGGGAGGGGTGGAGTGTGTGTGTGTGCGTGCATCGAGCCAGAGTCTGTGTGTGTGTCCTCTGCTCGTTAATCAGCCAGTCGGAGCGACTGTAAGGTATGGCAGACGGTCTACTTGTTACCTCTGAGAGCAGGGGCACCGGGCACAGCTGGAGCTCCGTGTCACAGGGAAGAGGAGGAAGTGGGGCAGAGCTGAGAGGACAGAACTGGCAACTGTAATATAGTGCTACCCTGGGTATGAGGCAGTGTGTTGTGTTTGCGGGGGGTGGGGCCGGGGGGTTGTGTGTGCGCGTGCGAAAAGGGAGAATGGAAAGTTGGAGGATATTTTTAAATTGAACCTTTATTTAACTAGGCAAGTCAGTTAAGAACAAATTCTTATTTACATTGACAGCCTACCCCGGCCAAACCCGGACGACGCTGGGCCAATTGTGTGCCGCCCTATGGAACTCCCAATCACGGCCGGATGTGATACAGCCTGGATTTGAACCAGGAACTGAAGTGACGTTTCTTGCACTGAGATGCAGTGCCTTAGACCGCTGCGCCATTCGGGAGCCCGTAGACTGAACAAAAACATAAACGCAACATGTAAATTGTTGGTCACATGTTTCATGAGCTGAAATAATATATTACCTGTGCACAAAAAGCTTATTTCTCTCAAATTGTGTGGCCAAATTTGTTTACATCCACATTAGTGAGCATTTCTTATTTTCCAATATAATCCATCCACCTGACAGGTGTGGCATATCAAGAGTTTAATTGGCCACTTTAAAATGTGCAGTTCTGTCACACAACACAATGCCACAGATGTCTCATGTTTTGAGGGAGCGTGCAATTGGCATGCTGACTGCAGGAATGTCCACCAGAGCTGTTGCCAGAGAATTTAATGTTCATTTCTTTACCATAAGCTGCCTCCAACATCATTTTAGAGAATTTGGCATTACGTCCAACCAGCCTCACAACAGCAGACCCCGTGTAACCACTCTAGCCCAGGTCCTCCACATCCGGCTTCTTCATCTGCGGGATCGTCTGAGTGGGGGTGGGAGGGGGTGCTGAGGAGTATTTCTGTCTATGATGAAGCCCTTTTGAGGGGAAAAACATATTCTGATTGTCTGTGCCACTGCCCAGTGATGTGAAATCCATAGATTACTGCCTAATTTATTTATTTCAATTGACTGATTTCCTTAAATGAACTGTAACTCAGTAAAATCTTTGAAATTGTTGCATGTTGTGTTTATAGTTTTGTTCAGTATAGATAAATCACAACTTTTGTGATATAGATGTGTATTACCAGGCATGAAGCAAGGTGTTGACATTACAGTAGTGTCCACCTACTGCTATCTATAGGCAGCTCTCTGACACAGCAGATTTCTTAGAGTGTGTGTGTGTGTGTGTGTGTGTGTGTGTGTGTGTGTGTGTGTGTGTGTGTGTGTATGTGTGTGTGTGTGTGTGTGTGTACATGCACGTGTGTGTGTGTGTGTGCGCATCTACAGAACATAAACACAAACTGTAGGGAAATAAAATGAGAGATTGAAAGAAGGGATAATCAAAGGATAGCCAGACGGAGAGAGAGAGAGAGAGAGCGAGAGAGAGAAGATCAAAGGTGCTTTCTCCTCCACTGCCTTTGGTGTCGCCCCTAACTAGATGCACGCTATTCTTCTCTGGCTAATAATGTGTCCCAAATTACACCCTATTCTCCATTTAGTGCACTACTTTTGACCAGGGCCCATAGGACCAGCTCACATGCCTATGATCAAAAGAAGTGCACTATATAGAGAATAGGGTTCTATTTGGGATGCACACTTGGCTCAGGAAGGGGTAAGCAGCAAGCAAGGAAGGCACTTAAGTACAACTTGCAATGAGGTGCAGCTGAACATCTACATTCGAATTGTGTGGGTGATTTCAAGCTTTTATATGGTAAAGTGAAGTGTCGCAACTCCACTCATTACCTAGTCCTTCATCCTATGTGAACCTCCGCATGATACCCTATTGTGTAGTAGTAGCAGTCTCCGAGCAAAGGGGAAAGGCTCATTGCTTTGTACTTTTGAAGACTGCCATTGAAGTAAGCCTCTTGTGATGCATAATTTGAAGTATTTGAGCTTCATACAATGGTACAGTGGTTCTTCCTTTAAAAGTTACAAGCTTATGCCGCGACCGTTAGTGGTAGATGGTGGTATTCTGTCATTGTACCACACTATCACAAGGGGGAGTTAGAAAGCTGATCTATCAGTAGTCTAAACTGTGGCAATTAATGGAGGCGTTTTCAGTCTGAGAGTCTCTCCTCTGGCACTAGAGTCCTGCATCAGGCATCAACAACAACTGTCAGTGGTCCTGGAGTTAAGAGAGAACCTGGGTAAATACAATGGGGGAACTTCACATGACATGTGGACTGACGATTTTTGGGAAAAAAATATACACGGTGGGCTTTTTTTTTCTCTCCCTCTACAAACAGAAATAAATCATTCTAAATAACAAACTGGCTTTATTTAGAAATTAGTTGGAATGTCTCACCACATTTTAAAGAATGGCCCTTTTCTCTTTATTCAGATTACAAAAAAGTTGGTTGCAATTTCAGTTAAAAGGATCAGACCCTTTTTTAAACATTTTCGCCTAACATTACATACCCAAATCTAACTGCCTGTAGCTCAGGACCTGAAGCAAGGATATGCATATTCTTGATACCATTTGAAAGGAAACACTTTGAAGTTTGTGGAAATGTGAAATTATTGTAGGAGAATATAACACATTAGATCTGGTAAAAGATAATACAAAGAAAAAAACATGCATTTTCAGAAAGCAATTATATAACTTAGGAGTCTAGGCGCAATTTAGCAGTGTACGTGCAAAGTTTTAGACTCATCCAATGAGCCATTGCATTACTGTTAAAAATGTGGTATCAAGTCTGCCAAAATGTGCCGAATTGGTCAATTGATATATCTGCAAGTACATAACTATAGAGAACATACAAAAATGATATGGTAATAAAGCATTTGAGTTTACACACTCCCAGGAATGTCAAAAATGATGGATAATTAGCTTCCCTACAGAAAAGACATTGTGTGAAAAGTTTTTAGTTGTTGTGCTCTCCTCAAACAATAGCATGTTATTTGTTCACTGTATTAGCTACTGTAAATTGGACAGTGTAGTTAGATTATCAATCATTTAAGCTTTCTGCCCATATAAGACATGCCTATGTCCTGGCAAATGTTCTTTCTTAATTACAAGGTCATGCTTTTCACATTAGTGCACATTAGCTCAACCGTCCCGCGGGTTGGGGACCGTTCCCGTAGAGGAAAAATAAAAAAGTAAGTAACTTGTCTGTCGGCCCTGCATTAAAGACCAAAATTGTGATAACTAAAAATATATACCAGTTTCATTTAAGGACCAAAAAATTGGCAGCTGTGACATACAGATTGCAAAATAGTTTTTTGATGTACTGATTCCATGGCACATGCTTTATGAATTGACACACCATTTTCAGTTCATTATAACCTACTGCAGGCCTAAAACATATCGGTTTACCCTTCTGAATGAATTATTATATTGAATATAGAAGCCACGTCTTAATGAGTTCTGAGAGCTGATCTGTTATCCAACAATTATTATTATTATTATTATAATAATTAACCCTACATTATAATATATAGAAGCCCATTGGATATTCTCACATACCAGATTTGCCCTAACAAAAAATGCTTTGGCTGTTTTGACCAAGTTAATCTGCTCATGTTGTGTGTGTGTTTAATTATTTGTGACATTGTGGTTACGATGAAAAATGTAATCAAGCTTTATGTGCATTTTTTTTAGATGCTGTGTTTTTATTTAAAGTGGTGATGGACAGCTGGAGGTATTTTGAAAACATGTTTACAAACACTTGTTTTTCACAAGTGTACTGTAGCAGGTGTAGCCCATCATGCAAACAATGTTTCCATGATGGGCTATTAGTAAGACATTAGACTCTTCATACATCGATTTATTTACAAAATGGTAATTTAATAGCCCAGTTACTATATGTGTGAAGATCCCACCAATTTGAGATGTATTATTTCAACTACATTTTAGTTGCACCCCCCCCCCCCCCATCTCCATGACCATGGGTAAAACCTTGCAGAGATAACCAATGCATTTGTTGCATTGTTTGTATAGTCAATTTCTCTAGCCAAAACGTCTTCATGGTGTTTACCAGTTCATCTTTGCTTGTAGGCTTGGCATAATTACAGATGAATGTTTTCAGTTGATGCCAAACAAGTTTGATCGGGTTTAAATCAGGAGACCTTCATGTAGAGATTAAAAAAATATAGTCCTACCGTAGGCGACATGAGTATCACTAGTGTTGTGCAATGTGCTGTTAAATGTGTTGTAGGTCTTTTATTTATTTTTATTTAACCTTTATTTTACTACATAAAGGTCTACTTACTCTGCTTGCATCTTGACCCAGTTTATGCCCTCATTTGTAATGCAAACCTGGGCGGCAGTGTGTTTTGGGTCATTGTCTGCATTCGGAGAAGAAAAAAGGCATTTAGCCTAACAGCCAACATTAGGTACAATACTAGAAATATACATGTAAATAGGCCTAAACGAAACAAAATATTGCTATAATCCTACCTTGAAAGAAACTATGTGGTCCCAGAAACACCTCCCTGAAATAGGGTCCAGCATATCTCTTGATGATTTGTTCCTCAAAGAAATCTCGAGCAACGATACCTGAAAAAGGAGGCAACAGTGAATTATTGTGGAACACATAGCTTTCTGTGAGGTGTAGGCTACACTATTGCATGTACCTTTTGCTTAGTAAAGAGGCTAAACTAATCCTCAAAAATCAAATATGCTTACATCTTTATGCTTTCATTAACAAAATAATGATACAAATACTCTTTCAAAATGCAGATGTTTAGTTCAACTATCAGCAGCACAATAGACTATTGCCAAGTTTAGGGACTTTAAATATATTAATGGATCCATTACAAATGACTGTGGAAAAAATAAATAAATATATACAGTGAGGGAAAAAAGTATTTGATCCCCTGCTGATTTTGTACATTTGCCCACTGACAAAGAAATGATCAGCCTATAATTTTAATAGTAGGTTTATTTGAACAGTGAGAGACAGAATAACAACAAAAAAATCCAAAAAAACGCATGTCAACAATATTATGAATTGATTTGTGTTTTAATGAGGGAAATAAGTATTTGACCCCTCTGCAAAACATGACTTAGTACTTGGTGGCAAAACCCTTGTTGGCAATCACAGAGGTCAGACGTTGCTTGTAGTTGGCCACCAGGTTTGCACACATCTCAGGAGGGATTTTGTCCCACTCCTCTTTGCAGATCTTCTCCAAGTCATTAAGGTTTCGAGGCTGACGTTTGGCAACTCGAACCTTCAACTCCCTCCACAGATTTTCTATGGGATTAAGGTCTGGAGACTGGCTAGGCCACTCCAGGACCTTAATGTGCTTCTTCTTGAGCCACTCCTTTGTTGCCTTGGCTGTGTGTTTTGGGTCATTGTCATGCTGGAATACCCATCCACGATCCATTTTCAATGCCCTGGCTGAGGGAAGGAGGTTCTCACCCAAGATTTGATGGTACATGGACCCGTCCATCGTCCCTTTGATGCGGTGAAGTTGTCATGTCCCCTTAGCAGAAAAACACCCCCAAAGCATAATGTTTCCACCTCCATGTTTGACGGTGGGGATGGTTTCTTGGGGTCATAGGCAGCATTCCTCCTCCTCCAAAAACAGTGAGTTGAGTTGATGCCAAAGAGCTCCATTTTGGTCTCATCTGAACACAACACTTTCACCCAGTTGTCCTCTGAATAATTCAGATGTTCATTGGCAAACTTCAGACGGGCATGTATATGTGCTTTCTTGAGCAGGGGGACCTTGCAGGCGCTGCAGGATTTCAGTCCTTCACGGCGTAGTGTGTTACCAATTGTTTTCTTGGTGATTATGGTCCCAGCTGCCTTGAGATCATTGACAAGATCCTCCCGTGTAGTTCAGGGCTGATTCCTCACCGTTCTCATGATCATTGCAACTCCATGAGGTGAGATCTTGCATGGAGCCCCAGGCCGAGGGAGATTGACAGTTCTTTTGTGTTTCTTCCATTTGTGAATAATCGCACCAACTGTTGTCACCTTCTCACCAAGCTGCTTGGCGATGGTCTTGTAGCCCATTCCAGCCTTGTGTAGGTCTACAATCTTGTCCCTGACATCTTTGGAGAGCTCTTTGGTCTTGGCCATGGTGGAGAGTTTGGAATCGGATTGATTGATTTCTTCTGTGGACAAGTGTCTTTTATAAAGGTAACGAGCTGAGATTAGGAGCACTCCCTTTAAGAGTGCGCTCCTAATCTCAGCTCGTTACCTGTATAAAAGACACTTGGGAGCCAGAAATCTTTCTGATTGAGAGGGGGTCAAATATTTATTTCCCTCATTAAAATGCAAATCAATTTTTGACATGCGTTTTTCTGGATTTTTTGGTTATTATTCTGTCTCTCACTGTTCAAATAAACCTACCATTAAAATTATAGACTGATAATGTCTTTGTCAGTGGGCAAACGTACAAAATCAGCAGGGGATCAAATACTTTTTTCCCTCACTGTATTTATATATATATACACTGCTCAAAAAAATAAAGGGAACACTTAAACAACACAATGTAACTCCAAGTCAGTCACACTTCTGTGAAATCAAACTGTCCACTTAGGAAGCAACACTGATTGACAATACATTTCACATGCTGTTGTGCAACTGGAATAGACAACAGGTGGAAATTATAGGCAATTAGCAAGACACCCCCAATAAAGGAGTGGTTCTGCAGGTGGGGACCACAGACCACTTCTCAGTTCCTATGCTTCCTGGCTGATGTTTTGGTCACTTTTGAATGCTGGCGGTGCTTTCACTCTAGTGGTAGCATGAGACGGAGTCTACAACCCACACAAGTGGCTCAGGTAGTGCAGCTCATCCAGGATGGCACATCAATGCGAGCTGTGGCAAGAAGGTTTGCTGTGTCTGTCAGCGTAGTGTCCAGAGCATGGAGGCGCTACCAGGAGACAGGCCAGTACATCAGGAGACGTGGAGGAGGCCGTAGGAGGGCAACAACCCAGCAGCAGGACCGCTACCTCCGCCTTTGTGCAAGGAGGAGCAGGAGAAGCACTGCCAGAGCCCTGCAAAATGACCTCCAGCAGGCCACAAATGTGCATGTGTCTGCTCAAACGGTCAGGAACAGACTCCATGAGGGTGGTATGAGGGCCCGACGTCCACAGGTGGGGGTTGTGCTTACAGCCCAACACCGTGCAGAACGTTTGGCATTTGTCAGAGTACAACAAGATTGGCAAATTCGCCACTGTCGCCCTGTGCTCTTCACAGATGAAAGCAGGTTCACACTGAGCACGTGACAGACGTGACAGAGTCTGGAGTTGCCGTGGAGAACTTTCTGCTGCCTGCAACATCCTCCAGCATGACCGGTTTGGCGGTGGGTCAGTCATGGTGTGGGGTGGCATTTCTTTGGGGGGCCGCACAGCCCTCCATGTGCTCACCAGAGGTAGCCTGACTGCCATTAGGTACCGAGATGAGATCCTCAGACCCCTTGTGAGACCATATGCTGGTGCGGTTAGCCCTGGGTTCCTCCTAATGCAAGACAGTGCTAGACCTCATGTGGCTGGAGTGTGTCAGCAGTTCCTGCAAGAGGAAGGCATTGATGCTATGGACTGGCCCGCCCGTTCCCCAGACCTGAATCCAATTGAGCACATCTGGGACATCATGTCTCGCTCCATCCACCAACGCCACGTTGCAGCACAGACTGTCCAGGAGTTGGCGGATGCTTTAGTCCAGGTCTGGGAGGAGATCCCTCAGGAGACCATCCGCCACCTCATCAGGAGCATGCCCAGGCATTGTAGGGAGGTCATACAGGCACGTGGAGGCCACACACACTACTGAGCCTCATTTTGACTTGTTTTAAGGACATTATATCAAAGTTGGATCAGCCTGTAGTGTGGTTTTCCACTTTAATTTGGAGCGTGACTCCAAATCCAGACCTCCATGGGTTGATAAATTGGATTTCCATTGATTATTTTTGTGTGATTTTGTTGTCAGCACA
Source organism: Salmo trutta (assembly GCF_901001165.1). Classification (NCBI taxonomy): domain Eukaryota; kingdom Metazoa; phylum Chordata; class Actinopteri; order Salmoniformes; family Salmonidae; genus Salmo; species Salmo trutta. The sequence goes on from NC_042962.1 coordinate 40,090,179, forward strand.
TTCAACTATGTCAAGAAAAAAGTATTTAATAAGATTATTTCTTTCATTCAGATCTATGATGTGTTGTTTAAGTGTTCCCTTTATTTTTTTGAGCAGTATATATATATACACTGCCGTTCCAAAGTTTGGGGTCACTTAGAAATGTCCTTGTTTTTGAAAGAAAAGCACATTTTTGTCCATTAAAATAACATAAAATTGATCAGAAATACAGTGTAGACATTGTTAATGTTGTAAATGACCATTGTAGCTGGAAACAGCTGATTTATTTAATGGAATATCTACATAGGCGTACAGAGGCCCACCCAACCCCTCTTTTACTGAAACGATCATCCAAAGGAGTAGACCAAGGTGCAGCGTGGTATGTGTTCATCTTGATATTTATTTTAACTCTGAACACTTAAACAAAATAATAAACAATGGAAAACGACCGTCACGTCTTGCAGGCTTTACAAAGCAATACAAAAATAAGACCCCACAACACAAGGAGGGAAAAGGGCTACCTAAGTATGGTTCTCAATCAGAGACAACGATAGGCAGCTGCCTCTGATTGGAAACCATACCTGGCCAAAATATAGAAATATAAACCATAGAATGCCCAGCCCACACCCTGACTTAACAAAATAGAGAAATAAACCGTCTCTCTCAGGTCAGGGCGTGACATTTACGCAGCTGCTACCTAAATTGGTCCGACCAACCGGTGCCTCCGCACATTGTCTAACCAGGCTATCTGCATTGTGTCCCACCACCCACCACCCGCCAACCCCTCTTTTACGCTACTCTGTTTATCATATATGCATAGTCACTTCAAACGTATCTACATGTACATACTACCTCAATCAGCCCGACTAACCGGTGCCTGTATGTAGCCTCGCTACTGTTATAGCCTCGCTACTGTATATAGCCTTGCAACTGTTATTTTTCACTGTATTTTTACTGTTGTTTTATTTCTTTACTTACCTATTCTTCACCTAATACCTTTTTTTGCATTGTTGGTTAGAGCCTGTAAGTAAGCATTTCACAGTAAGGTCTACACCTGTTGTATTTGGCACACTTGACAAATAAACGTTGATTTGATTTGATATTGGCAACTATGTTGTGTTAGCTAATCCAAGTTTTTAATTTTAAAAGGCTAATTGATCATTAGAAAACTGTTTTGCAATTATGTTAGCACAGCTGAAATCTGTTGTTCTGATTAACTTCACTAGGGTAGGGGGCAGCATTCGGAATTTTGGATGAAAGGCGTGCCCAAATTAAACTGCCTGCTACTCAGGCCCAGAAGCTAGGATATGCATATAATTGGTAGATCTGGATAGAACACACTCTCAAGTTTCTCTCAAGTTTCTGTATGTCTGTGAGTATAACAGAACTGATATGGCAGGCGAAAACCTGAGGAAAATCCATCCAGGGAAGTACTATTATTTTGAAAGACTGTTTTTCCATTGAAAGCCTATCCGCCATACAAAGACTTAGGACCAAGTTCACAATCTCTATGGATTCTTCTACATGTGGCCAGTCTTTAGGCATTGCTTCAGGCTTTTACTATGAAAAATGAGGGAGATACAGCACTTTCAATGAGTGGACAGTGGAAATTTCCAGACGAGTCCAGCGCATGATCGAGAGCGCGCCTTTCTTGTTTCTCCTTTTCTATTGACGTAGCTTTTGTCCGGTTGAAATATTATTTATTCTTTATGACAAAACCAACCTGAGGATTGATTTTAAACATCGTTTGACATGTTTCTACAAACTTTTATTGTACTTTTTTAACTTTTTGTCTGGATGTTGAGAGCGCGCTTTGTGCCTTTGGATTACTGAACTAAACACACCAACAAAACGGAGTATTTGGACATAAAGAGGGACATTATCGAACAAAACAAACATTTATTGTGTAACATGGAGTCCTGGGAGTGCCACCAGATGAAGATCATCAAAGGTAAGTGATTAATTTAATCGCAATTTCTGACTTTTGTGAGTCCTCTCCTTGGCTGGAAAATGTCTGTATGGTGTTTTGTGGCTAGGTGCTGTCCTAACATAATCACATGGTGTGCTTTCGCCGTAAAGCCTTTGTGAAATCTGACACAGCGGCTGGATTAACAAGACGTTTATCTTTAATCCTATGTATAAGACTTGTATCTTTCATCAATGTTTATGATGAGTATATCTGTAATTTGATTTGGCTCTCTGCAATTTCATCGGATGTTATTTGAGACAATGCATTACTGAACATAATGCGCCAATTTAAACTGAGGTTTTTGGACATAAAATGGGAATTTATTGAACAAAACAAGCATTTATTGTGTAAAATGGAGTCCTGGGAGTGCCAACAGATGAAGATCATCAAAGGTTAGTGATTCATTTAATCGTTATTTCTGACTATTGTGAGTCCTCTCCTTGGCTGGAAAATGTCTGTATGGTTTCTTGTGGCTAGGCGCTGTCCTAACATACTCGCATGGTGTGCTTTCGCCGTAAAGCCTTTTTGAAATCGGACACTGTGATTGGATTAACAAGAAGTGTATCTTTAAAATGGTGTATAATACTTGTTTGAGGAATTTTAATTATGGGATTTCTGTTGTTTGAATTTGGCGCCCTGCAATTTCACTGGCTGTTGTCGAGGTGGGACACTAGCGTCCCAATGATACCAGAGAGGTTAAAGAAGCAATAAAACTGGCCTTCTTTAGACAAGTTAAGTATCTGGAGCATCAGTGGGTTCAATTACAGACTCAAAATAGCCAGAAACAAAAAACCTTCTTCTGAAACTCATTCTATCATTCTATTGCTCTGAGAAATGAAGGCTATTCCATGCGAAAAATTGCCAAGAAACTGAAGATCGGGTACAATGCTGTGTACTACTCCCTTAACCTCTCTGGGCCAGTGGGACGCTTGCGTCCCACCTACTCAACAGCCAGTGTAATCCCGTAGCGCGATATTCAAATACCTTAGAAATGCTATTACTTCAATTTCTCAAACATATGACTATTTTACCCCATTTTAAAGACAACACTCTCGTTAATCTAACCACACTGTCCGATTTCAAAAAGGCTTTACAACGAAAGCAAAACAGATTAGATTATGTCAGCAGAGTACCCAGCCAGAAATAATCAGACCCATTTTTCAATGTCACATAAACCCAAACCACAGCTAAATGCAGCACTAACCTTTGATGATCTTCATCAGATGACAATCCTAGGACATTATGTTGTACAATACATGCATGTTTTGTTCAATGAAGTTCCTATTTATATCAAAAAACAGCTTTTTACATTAGCATGTGACGTTCAGAACTAGCATACCCACCGCAAACTTCCGGTGAATTTACTAAATTACTCACGATAAACGTTCACAAAAAACATAACAATTATTCTAAGAATTATATATACAGAACTCCTTTATGCAATCGCTATGTCCGATTTTAAAATAGCTTTTCGGTGAAAGCACATTTTGCAATATTCTGAGTAGATAGCCCAGCCATCAAGGGCTAGCTATTTAGACACCCACCAAGTTTAGCCCTCACCAAAGTCAGATTTACTATAAGAAAAATTGGATTACCTTTGCTGTTCTTCGTCAGAATGCACTCCCAGGACTTCTACTTCAATAACAAATGTTGGTTTGGTTCAAAATAATCCATAGTTATGTTCAAATATCCTGTGTTTTGTTCGTGCGTTCAAGACACTATCCGAAGGGTAAAGAAGGTTGACGCGCCCGACGCGTTTCATGACAAAAAAATTCTAAATATTCCATTACCGTACTTCGAAGCATGTCAACCGCTGTTTAAAATCAATTTTTATGCCATTTTTCTCGTAAAAAAGCGAAAATATTCCGACCGGGAAACCCTGTTTACGTTCAAAGAGAGAGAAAATAAAAACATGGGGTCGCCTCGTGCATGCGCCTCAGGTTCATTGTCCTCTGATCGACCACTTACCAAAGGTGCTAATGTTTTTCAGCCAGGGGCTCCAAAGACATCCTTCAGCTTTTTCCCGCCTTCTGAGAGCCTATGGGAGCCGTAGGAAGTGTCACGTTACAGCAGAGATCCTCAGTTTTCAATAAAGAGAGTGAAGAAGCCCAAGAAATTGTCAGACAGGCCACTTCCTGTAAGGAATCTTCTCAGGTTTTTGCCTGCCATATGAGTTCTGTTATACTCACAGACACCATTCAAACAGTTTTAGAAACTTTAGGGTGTTTTCTATCCAAAGCCAATAATTATATGCACATTCTAGTTTCTGGGCAGTAGTAATAACCAGATTAAATCGGGTACGTTTTTTATCCGGCCGTGTAAATTCTGCTCTCCTGCACCTGACTTCGCTACCAGTACGCGCACACCTGACAGATGGCTTGAATCATCTCGCTAGAAATGGAAAACCATGGTAGATTATGTGTTTTTGGTTGATGGCCAATATTAAAAACAGACTTTGTTGTTGAATTATTTAAGGCTCCTTTCTCTTCTCTGTGCTGGAGTTCTTTTAAGAATAAAGTAGACTAATGAAGGCAACATATTGTTGCATACTGGAACACCAAAAGTCATCCAATTGTTATAATAGGATTTTAAGCAACAGCATACCCACATGTGGTCAACTATTTCAGCACAGTTTCGCGCTGCTCTTAGACACACATGGGAACTGGTCTTGATAAATCAATATTCTGATTATTTTGCTCTTCACTCGCAGTCACTTAATAGCCTACTCCCGACCGGTCACGTTGAACAGCGCCAACTTTTTAAATCCAGTCACCCCCCTACCCTCCCATGTTAACAAAACGTATTCTCCTATGTTATCTTAGTGAGTTTTCTTGTGTGTATATACTCATCTTTTTTCTCTTTCTCTCTCTCCTCACAGCTGTTCTGCAGGTATCCATATCCTTGAACAAGGTGGAGCTAAGTGTGGGAGAGTCCAAGTTCTTCAAATGCACAGGTATGATGGCTATGGTGAAGAGAACATGCTTGTCTGTGTGTTAAATCAAATGTAAATGTGGACATGTCATCCTGAGTGTGTGGTGAGATGGGCGATGGGTTGGATGGAGGTGGTGGGGTGGATGGAACCGTTGTTTGGGCGACATGGTTGCCCCCCATCCCACACATAACCATCCCTCCCAACCAACGGTATCAACCCTCTCCCCAATCCCCCAGCCTTCACCTAACCCCTTGCCTATCCCACCCTGTTGCAGATCCTGTCCTATCCGCCCCTGTTTGGGGGGTCTATGTGCCACGGGCCCCAAGCCAAGTACCTGCAGCTCTGTAGGGTGGCAGTGTGGGCTGGCAGTGCTTTGGTCCACAGTTTCACCCCTGCTGTGTCCTTGTCTTCTTCTGCCAACACAGCACAACATGGAGCTAACAGCAGAGGGACAGGAAGGAAAGGGGCAGGGAGAAGGAATGTCTGAGGGTGGTGAGGGGAGTGAGGGGTGGAGATGGTGAGGAGAGCTTATGGACAGAGAAGAGAGGGACAGTGACAGGGTGGTTGGTGGAGGGAGATGTAGAGTGCGGAGAGTAGAGGAAGGAAGAGGAGAGGGGCAGGGAGAAATATGGGGTGAGAAGGGTGGGGAGATGGGCAGGTGAAGAATAATGGGGTGAAAGTGGGGGAGAAATGGGTGAGGAGAGAAGAGGAATGGGAGAGAGAGAGGCACACACACAGTACAATAACTAACCATGTGGGAACACATTTTCAGTCCCATTCAAAATCCTATTTTCCCTAACCTTAACCCCAAAACCTTAACCTTAACCCTAAAACACACACACACACACACACACACACACACACACACACACACACACACACACACACACACACACACACACACACACACACACACACACACACACACACACACACACACACACACACAGAGTCTTCTATAACTAACCTTGTGGGGGGACACAATTCAGTCCCATTCCAAATCCTATTTTCCCTAAACCTATCCCTAAACCAAATTATAACCCTAACACTAATTATAACCTTAACCCTAAATATAATTTGACCTTGTGGGGACTAACAAAATGTCCCCAGTTGGTCAAAACATTTCCGTTTACTATTCTTGTCAGGACCTCTGGTCCCCCACAAGTATAGTTAAACACATCCAGCAAATGGTGCCTGCATGGTTTATCTGCTTGCCATTTTTCAATATTAAAAATAGTATTATAGAGTTCTGTCAGTGTTTGATCAGATGTCATTGCTAAGTGGTGCCTCTCAGTGCTCTACTCAGTTGCGAGTTACACTTTAACCACATGCTGGTTGGCTGACATGTCAACATATGTTTTACTTCAGGTGAATACCTCTCCCAGAGACATACAATCGTTTTACCAGTGTCCCAGCCTTCAAACAATCCCTGCACATCATGTTAGCTCAACAGATCCTTCTGCAGACAATATGGAGGATGCTGGAGAATGGAAGCTCTATAGCATATCTCTCCTCCACTGGCCTCAATGACTGAGGATCTATTTATTGTCAGGGGGTTCAGTGACCTCTCAGTTCTCCTTTTACAGCCAAGGCAGTTCGTACATACACACACCACCACGGATACAGTGTACAAGCACACAAGCATACATAAACACGCACGCACTCACACACACAGAGTGAGAGCGAGAAGTTAGTTAGGCAGGGAGAGAGAGAAAGAGAACCACTGTAGGAGCGGTAATTGTCTCATGTTTGTTGACTCTTTGGATGACTCCCAGAGTGTCCTGAAGTATTCTCTGAGAGTGTGTGCATGTACCTGCGTGCGTGTGTCAGTGGAGGGGAGGACGGCTCGTAATAATGTATGGAACGGAGCGAATGAAATGGCATCAAACACATGGAAACCAATTGTTTGATGTATTTGATACCATTCCACTAATTCCGCTCCAGCCATTACCACAAGCCCTTTCTCCCCAATTAAGGTGCCAACAACCTTGTGTGGTGTGTGCGAAGTAGTCCCTGAATGTGTGTCTGGTGTGCCCCGCTGACACCCAGACACTGAGGGATTCTGGGAAAAACCTCAAGACTCCACTGTGTCACCGACCGTGAAAGGGCAGGGACAGTTTCCTCTAATGGTCTAATCGTATCATAGACAGATATTATATATGTGAGGATAGGAAGATGATAGAGATACACAGTAAACATGTATGGGATATGCTTTATGATTACTGATAGATATTCCATTAAACAAAAATATGGGAGCATATAAACACACGGGCACACATGTACACACAAAGGGACACACATCTACCCAAACACAAATAATCAAGGTAATCTAATTATATCTAATGAAAAAAACTGTGTGCATTTGGAATGCATATATACCTTCATGCTTTTACAAATGATGTAATACTGTAATATAATACAGTAATAAAGTATTACTAGGAGCTGCTCTGTTTCACCGTTCAACTCATTTAGCCATGCCTTATTACAGAGAGAGAGAGAGAGAGTTCCCCCTGTCTCTCTCTCCACTAAACATTTTCATTACTGAGCCTCAACACCACCTCATGTCTGCCACCTCTCTCTCTCTCACACACACACACACACACACACACACACACACACACACACACACACACACACACACACACACACACACACACACACACACACACACACACACACACACACACACATACACACACTCCCAATCTCTTACTATACATATACTCTTTCTCATCACACACACACCTTTTCTAATTTCTGCTGCACACACCTGTTTCTGCTAAACCACAGGAGGTTGGTGGCACCTTGATTGGGGAGGACGGGCTTATGGTAATGATTCCATTCCATTTGTGCCGTTCCGGACATTGTTATGAGCTGTCCTCCACTTAACAGCCTCCACTGTGCAACACATACAGTTAAAGTCAGAAATGTACATACACTTAGGTTGGAGTCATTAAAACTCGTTTTTCAACCACTCCACAAATTTCTTGTTAACAAACTATAGGTCTGGCAAGTCGGTTAGGATATCTACTTTGTGTATGACACAAGTAATTTTCTAACAATTGTTTACAGACATATTATTTCACTTATAATTCACTGTATCACAATTCCAGTGGGTCAAAGTTTACATACACAAAGTTGACTGTGCCTTTAAACAGCTTGGAAAATTCCAGAAAATTAGGTCATGGCTTTAGAAGCTTCTGATAGGCTAATTGCCATCTTTTCCGTCATTTGGAGGTCTACCTGTAGATGTATTTCAAGGCCTACCTTCAAACTCAGTGCCTCTTTGCTTGACATCATGGGAAAATCAAAAGTAATCAGTCAAGACTTCAGAAAAAAAATTGTACACCTCCACAAGTCTGGTTTTTCCTTGAGCAATTTCCAAACGCCTGAAGGTACCACGTTCATCTGTACAAACAATAGTACGCAAGTATAAACGCCATGGGACCATGCAGCCGTCATACCGCTCCGGAAGGATACGCATTCTGTCTCCTAGAGATTAATGTACTTTGGTTCGAAAAGGGCAAATCAATCCCAGAACAACAGCAAAGGACCTTGTGAAGATGCTGGAGTAAACAGGTACAAAAATATCTATATCCACAGTGAAACCGGACCTATATCGACGTAACCTGAAAGGCCGCTCAGCAGGAAAGAAGCCACTGTTTGAAAACCACCATAAAAAAGCCAGAATACGGTTTGCAACTGCACATGGGGACAAAGATCGTACTTTTTGGAGAAATGTCCTCTGGTCTGATGAAACAAAAATAGAACTGTTTGGTCATAATGACCATCATTATGTTTGGAGGAAAAAGGGGGATGCTTGCAAGCTGAAGAATACCATCCCAACCGTGAGGCATGGGGGTGGCAGCATAATTTTGTGGGGGTGCTTTGCTGCAAGAGGGACTGATGTACTTCACAAAATAGATGGCATCATGAGGTAGGAATATTATTGGGATGTATTGAAGCAACGTCTCAAGACATCAGTCAGGAAGTTAAAGACTGGTCAGAAATGGGTCTTCCAAATGGACAATGACCCAAAGCATACTTCCAAAGTTGTGGCAAAATGGCTTAAGGACAACAAAGTCAAGGTATTGGAGTGGCCATCACAAAGACCTGACCTCAATCCTATAGACAATTTGTGGGCGGAACTGAAGAAGTGTGTGCGAGCAAGGAGGCCAACAAACCTGACTCAATTACACCAGCTCTGTCAGGAGGAATGGGTCAAAATTCACCCAACTTATTGTGGGAAGCTTGTGGAAGGCTACCCAAAACGTTTGACCCAAGTTAATCAATTAAAAGGCAATGCTACCAAATACTAATTGAGTGTATGTAAACTTCCGACCCACTAGGAATGTGATGAAATAAATAAAAGCTGACATAAATCATTTTCTTTACTATTATTCTGACATTTCACATTCTTAAAATAAAGAGGTGATCCTAACTGATCTAAGACAGTGAATTTTTACTTGGATTAAATGTCAGGATTTGGGAAAAACTGAGTTTAAATGTATTCTGGCTAAGGTGTATGTAACCTTCCGACTTCAACTGTAAGTGAGGAAACTGAGATATGACTAAAGAGTTAATGAGGGCAATTTGTCCATAAATAGACAGGTATTACCTCTCCATGGTTGCTTAAGCTTGTCTATTTTTACAAGTTTTCTATTGAAATTCATTGTGGAAAGCATATTTATATATTTTGTGATCTGAATACCAAGTATGTCTACTTCACCGTCAGCCCATTTTATATGTAAACTGAAGGGTAATGTAAAAGTTTTATTTTTTAAAGATCCAATATATAATATTGTACACTTATCATAATTACGTTTTAGTCCAGAGAGTCCAGAAAGTTATCTAGATCTTCAATAAGACATTGCAGGGATCTAGCTAGCGGACTTAATATAAACTTGAGTCATCGGCATACATGGACACCTTTGTTTTTAAGCCTTGGATTTCTAATCCTCTAATGTTGTTATTGGATCTGATTTTAATAGCTAGCATTCCGATGGCCAAAAAGAAATGATGTGCTGACCCTTGTTTAACTCCTCTTAACTATTCAAAACTCTCTGAGAAGTAACCGTTATTTACTATGGGGGTCGCTATACATTACTTTGATGTTCTATTATTGATGTTCTATTATTTCTGGTAGTTGTCGTATATTATCTCCAATATATTGTCCATCTAAAAAAACCTGTCTAATCAGGATGTACCTTTTATATTCTGAGTGCTATGAATTTCGCTAGAATTTTTGCATCACAACATTGAAGTGTAAAGGGCCTCCAGTTTTTTAGATAGCCTGGATCTTTATATTTGCCATCTGAAATCAGACCTTCCTGCTGAGTACCTAACAGACTAACATTTCTATAGGAGTAGTTAAAACAATCTAACAATGGAGCTTTTAGTATATCGAAAATGGCTTGATATACCTCTACCGGTATGACATCAAGCCCTGGGGTTTTTCCAGACTGAAAGTATTTTATAGCCTCAAAAAGTTATTCCTCTGTGATTTGGCCTTCGCACTGATCTTTCTGTACATTTGTTAATTTTCCATTTTTTGTATTATTTGGAAAGAATTCCTTACCGTAATCTTCATTCAGTGGGACGGAAAAGAGAACATCTGCTTGAAATATTTAGCTTCCTCTTTTAAAATATAATTCGGAGAATCATAGATGACTCTGTCTTCAGTAACGAGTTTCTGCAAATTATTTTTGTTAGCGTTTTGTTAAATTCAGGAAAGATTTTGTGCATTTTTCTCCATATTCCATCCAGTTTGCTTTATTTTTGTAATAGATTACATTAGATCATTCTTGAATAAGTTCCTCTAGTTCTTTTTGTTTTTCCTCTAGCTTATTTTGTATCTCTGTAGTATTGTTTTTATTGCTAAATACGTGTACTATTAGTTCATGTATTTCCCTTGTTAGTCCTGTCTCTTTAGCCAGAAACTGCCTTTTTATTATTGATGAATATTGAATTGAATGACCTCTGAAGGTACATTAAAGGTATCCCAAACAATGAGGGAATTTGCTGAACCTATATTATACTGGAAAAATTCAGAAGATAAATGATTTTGTCTTAGTTAAAAATAAGTTGTCCTCCAGTAAACTTTGATAAAATTTCCAATATCTCCTTCCATGTGGAAATTCTATAAGAGTTATGTGAACGCCAATTAGATGATGATCCGATTGCATTCTGTCTCATATTAATATTTTTTTTTACCTTTGATGCAAGAGTGAAAGAGACAAGAAAGTAGTCAAGACGATTAGCTTGATTAAGTCTCCTCCATGTATATCTCACTCAGTCAGGGTTTTTTAGTCTCCAAATATCCACTATTTCTAATGTGTCCATAATATTTGTTATTTCCTTCAGGGCACGGTGATGATAGTTTGTAGAGTGATTTCCTTTACGGTCCATTGAGGTACTTAACACTGTGTTATAGTATCCCACCATAATGATTTGATCATTTGTTTCCTGTAAGTTCAATAAATTGGTATAAATATTTTCGAAGAAGTATGGATCATCCTGATTTGGACCATATAGATTCATGAGCCAAATCTCTTTTTCATCCACTTTCATGTTAAAAAAATCCACCTTGCGAATCATTCCTGACTATTTGCACATTCAGATCAAAATTTGTGTTAATTAGTATCATCACACCTTCTGAGTTTCTTTGTCCATGACAGAAAATTATTTCACCACCCAATTCCTTTTTCCACACAACTTCATATAAGGATGTAGAGTGAGCTTCATGTGTTTCTGTGTATGTTTTTGTCTGTATTTGTAAGCGAACATGTATTTGAGTATGTGTGTTGATATCCACTTCATAGTGTTCAGATATTTTCACAGTTCTCATACTTTCTTTTTTTCGTAACCTGAAGTCCCTGTAGAATTTAGTACAGCCATGCATGGTGTTATGGAGCTGTCTCGGAATAGCTGTCCATCTATAAAGAGTTTGTCCACAATGAGAAAGGCACACTTACCCCTCTCCCTCTGTCGCCTCTGTACAGGATACAGCCTTTTACGACGTTCATTTATCTCCTGTGGAAATTGGTCATTGAGACCGAATTTGGTCCCTTTAAGCTCCCTTCCCCTGCTTTTGATCAGCTCCTTTTGTTGGTAGTGTTCAAATTTTGCGATGATCGATCGGGGACCCTTGGTCTTGTCGTTCTGATCTCCAAGTCTGTGTACTGGGTGGAAAGCCACCTTGATTACAGTCTCTAGAGGAAGTTTCAAGGCAGATTGCATGAATTCTCAGATTGCACCCTCTGGATTATTGGATGCGTCCTCAGGAATCCCAGAAAATATTACATTTTCATTCATGCTACGACTTTGTATGTCTAGTGGCGGCTCCCTCATCACCCTGTTTTCCCTGAGTAGACAATCCATGTTGGAATCGTGGATTTTTACCTTTTTACGTTGGCTGTGAGTGCCTTGTTCTCTCCTTGGAGCGTGAGAATTTCACTCTGGCTAAACTCCAAACTACCCGTCAGCCCTGCTACCTCCTCACACAACTGTTCCAGTGTTGCATGGATTCCAGCCCAAGCACTAGCCTCTACTTCAACGGTAAGTAAATCGTCCGTGTCTGTAGATGAATCTGTCTTTCTTTTTTTTGTTGGGATAAATATATATTTTTCATATGTTTAAAAAAGACAAACTGTTTTAGTGGGGAAAACAACCAGGTTCTATTGTGAGGTAGCCAGATCTTTCCATGATGGAGTATTTTGTTCCTCCTTAGCGTAAAGCTGTTGATACTCGTTGATTTCCCATTAGGATCTCTTTAGTATCCAGGTTGGCTCTTTACTGCAACCAGTTGTTTACAAAAAGTTTTTAACAACAACGACCGGTGTTTTTGTAGTACAGCAGTCTAGCACTGTTGTTTGGTTGGCGCTGTTTCTGCAACTCAGTATTAGGAAGGTGTCCTTCATGTTTTGTACACTCAGTATATATATACACTCAGTAGTCAACACTACAGCTCAGCACTGATAGTAATGAAATTCTATAGACAAAATACTCACTAAATATTATATATTTCAGCTGAAAAAAAAGACTCTACAATAACAAGTCTCAAAGGTAAATTTTCTAGGCATTCGAAACTGAAAAGGATTACACATACAGTACCAGTCAAAAGTTTGGACGCACCAACTCATTCAAGGTTTTTTCTTTATTTTTACTATTTTTTTACTCTGTAGAATAATAGTGAAGACATCAAACTATGAAATAACACATATGGAATAATTTAGTAACCAAAAAAGTGTTAAACAAATATTTTATTATATTTTAGATTCTACAAAGTAGCCACCCTTTGCATTTGACAGCTTTGCACACTCTTGGTATTCTCTCAACCAGCTTCAAGAGGAATGCTTTTCAACAGTCTTGAAGGAGTTCCCACATATGCTGAGCACTTGTTGCCTGTTTTTCCTTCACTCTGGGGCCCAACTCATCGTACGCCATCTCAATTGAGTTGAGGTCGGGTGATTTTGGAAGCCAGGTCATCTGATGCAGTATCATCACTCTCCTTCTTGGTCAAATAGCCCTTACACAGCCGGGAGGTGTGTTTTGTGTCATTGGCATGTTGATAAACAAATGAGGATAGTCTCACTAAGTGCGAACCAGATGGTATGGCGTATTGCTGCAGAAAGCTGTGGTAGCCATGCTGGTTAAGTGTGCTTTGAATTCTAAATAAATCACTGACAGTGTCACCAGCAAAGAACCATCACACCTCCTCCTCCTTGCTTCACTGTGGGAACCACACATGCGGAGATCATCCGTTCACCTACTCTGTGTCTCACAAAGACACTGTGGTTGGAACCAAAAATCTCAAATTTGGACTCATCAGACCAAATGACAGATTTCCACCGGTCTAATGTCCATTGCTTGTGTTTCTTGTCCCAAGCAAGTATCTTCTTCTTATTGGTGTCCTTTAGTAGTGGTTTCTTTGCAGCAATTTGACCATGAAGGGCTGATTTACGCAGTCTCCTCTGAACAGATGATGTTGAGATGTGTCTGTTACTTGAACTCTGTGAAGCATTTATTTGGGCTGCAATCTGAGGTGCAGTTAACTCTAATGAACTTATCTTCTGCAGCAGAGGTAACTCTGTGTCTTCCTTTCCTGTAGTGGTCCTCATGAGAGCCAGTTTTATCATACACTTGAAGAAACTTTCAAAGTTCTTGATATTTTCCATATTGACTGATATTCATGTCTTAAACTAATGATGGACTGTCGTTTCTCTTTGCTAATTTGAGCTGTTAATGCCATAATATGGACCTAAGTTTTTAATGGGCAACAGTGAACTTGTGTGCGAAACAATACTTTTCCATTTTTTGTCAAGCATATAAACTCAGCAAAAAAACAAACGTCCTCTCACTGTCAACTGCGTTTATTTTCAGCAAACTTAACATGTGTAAATATTTCTATGAACATAACAAGATTCAACAACTGAGACATAATCTGAACAAGTTCCACAGACATGTGACTAACAGAAATTGAATAATGTGTCCCTGAACAAAAGGGGGGTCAAAATCAAAAGTAACAGTCAGTATCTGTTGTGGCTACAAGCTGCATTAAGTACTGCATTGCATCTCCTCCTCATGGACTGCACCAGATTTTCCAGTTCTTGCTGTGAGATGTTACCCCACTCTTCCACCAAGGCATCAGCAAGTTCCCAGACATTTCTAGGGTCATGTCAGGATGAGCCTGCAGGAAGGTTACCACATGAGGGAGGAGGATGTCTTCCCTGTAACGCACAGCGTTGAGATTGCCTGCAATGACAACAAGCTCAGTCCGATGATGCTGTGACACACCACCCCAGACCATGACGGACCCTCCACCTCCAAATCGATCCCGCTCCAGAGTGCAGGCCTCGGTGTAATGCTCATTCCTTCTACGATAAACGTGAATCCGACCATCACCCCTGGTGAGACAAAACCGCGACTCGTCACTGAAGAGCACTTTTTGCCAGTCCTGTCTGGTCCAGCGACGGTGGGTTTGTGCCCATAGGCGACGTTGTTGCCGGTGAGGTCTGGTGAGGACCTGCCTTACAACAGGCCTACAAGCCCTCAGTCTAGCCTCTCTCAGCCTAATGCGGACAGTCTGAGCACTGATGGAGGGATTGTCCATTCCTGGTGCAACTCGGGCAGTTGTTGTTGCCATCCTGTACCTGTCCCGCAGGTGTGATGTTCAGATGTACCGATCCTGTGCAGGAGTTGTTACACATGGTCTGCCTCTACGAGGATGATCAGCTGTCTGTCCTGTCAGCCTGTAGTGCTGTCTTAGGTGTCTCACAGTACGGACGTTGCAATGTATTGCCCTGGCCACATCGGCAGTCCTCATGCCTCCTTGCAGCATTCCCTCATATGCCTACCTTTCGATGTACTGTATGTGACCGAATTCAGGATTGGGGCGTTTGACACCACTTCCTACTTCACAGTAGGGCTGTTTAAAAGGAGGACCTCGTCTAATCCGAGGTGAGTGATCGCTGTCCTGATATCCAGAAGCATTATGTACACATCAAACAGGCAAAGCGTCAATAAAGGGATAAGATTGAATCATACTACACCGGCTCCGATGCTCGTCTTATGTGGCAGGGCTTGCAAACTATTACAGACTACAAAGGGAAGCACAGCTGCGAGCTGCCCAGTGACACAAGCCTACCAGACGAGCTAAATCACTTCTATGCTCGCTTTGAGGCAAGCAACGCTGAGGCATGCATGAGAGCATCAGCTGTTCCAGACGACTGTGTGATCATGCTCTCCGTAGCCGACGTGAGTAAGACCTTTAAACAGGACAATATACATACATCTGCGGGCCCAGACGGATTACCAGGACGTGTGCTCCAGGCATGTGCTGACCAACTGGCAGGTGTCTTCACTGACATTTTCAACATGTCCCTGATTTAGTCTGTAATACCAACGTTTCAAGCAGACCACCATAGCCCCTGTGCCCAAGAACACAAAGGCAACCTGCCTAAATGACTACAGACCCGTAGCACTCACGTCCGTAGTCATGAAGTGCTTTGAAAGGCTGGTAATGACTCACATTAACATCATTATCCCAGAAACCCTAGACCCACTCCAATTTGCATACCGCCCAAACAGATCCACAGATGATGCAATCTCTATTGCACTCCACACTGCCCTTTCCCACCTGGAAAGGAACACTTATGTGAGAATGCTATTCATTGACTACAGCTCAGCGTTCAACACCATAGTACCCTCAAAACTCATCACTAAGCTAAAGATCCTGGGACTAAACACCTCCCTCTGCAACTGGATCCTGGACTTCCTGACTGGCCGCCCCCAGGTGGTGAGGGTAGGTGCAACACATCTGTCACGCTGATCCTCAACCCTGGAGCTCCCCAGGGGTGCGTGCTCAGTGCCCTCCTGTACTCCCTGTTCACCCACGACTGCATGGCCAGGCACGACTCCAACACCATCATTACGTTTGCAGACAACACAAAAGTGGTAGGCCTGATCACCGACAACGACGAGACAGCCTATAGGGAGGATGTAAGAGACCTTGCCAGGTGGTGCCAGAATAACAACAAATTCCTCAATGTAACCAAGACTAAGGAGATTATTGTGGACTACAGGAAAAGGAGGCCCGAGCACGCCCCCATTCTCATCGATGGGGCTGTAGTGGAGAAGGTTGAGAGCTTCAAATTCCTTGGTGTCCACATCAACAACAAACTAGAATGGTACAAACACACTAAGACAGTCGTGAAGAGGGCACGACAAAGCCTATTCTCCCTCAGGAAACTAAAAAGATTTGGCTTGGGTCCTGAGATCCACAAAAGGTTCTACAGCTGCAACATCGAGAGCATCCTGACCGGTTGCATCACTGCCTGGTACGGCGATTGCTCGGCCTCTGACCGTAAGGCACTTCAGAGGGTAGTGTGTATGGCCCAGTACATCACTGGGGCTAAGCTGCCTGCCATCCAGGACCTCTACATTAGGCGGTGTCAGAGGAAGGCCCTAAAAATTGTCAGAAACCCCAGCCACCCCAGTCATAGACTGTTCTCTCTTCTACCGCATGGCAAGCGATACCGGAGTGCCAAGTCTAGGACAAAAAGGCTTCTTAACAGTTTTTACCCCCATGCCATAAGACTCCTGAACAGGTAATCAAATGGCTACCCGGACTATTTGCATTGTGTGCCCCCCCAACCCCCCCACTCCTCTTTTTAACTGAGGGGAGAAGGGCTCTATCTAAAAAAAAGTTGTCCATGCGTGAGTAGGCTTGATGAATATGAGAAAAGTAGAAGTCTTTTGTGACCGGATGGAGGTAGCGCCATTGATCAACACAACCCATGTGGGTCATGAATGTAGAAAGAGCTTTTGCCATTACGGAAGGAGTAAATGTTCTGGGATTAGACTGGTCAAGTCTTGGTTCAATGACACGGTTAAGGTCCCCGCCGAAGATGAGGCGGTGGCTGTCAAGATTAGGGAAAGAGGCTAAATATATGTCAGAAATCTAGTGTTAGGGGCGTAAACATTCCAGTTAGGGGCGTACACATTTGCAAGTACTACAGGGGTTTGGAAGAGGGTGCCAGTAACTATTGTATAATGTCCTTCAGTATCTGAAATGATATATGAGGGTGAAAAATGTACTCGTTTGTGAATCACTATTACTGTTCCCCTGGCGTTGCCATTAAAGTTAGAATGAAAAACCTGTCCAACCCTTGCTTTACGCAATCTAGTATGGTCGTTAACACATAGGTGCTTTTCTTGAAGAAATGCGATATCAGTATTCATGCTCTTCAGATGTGAATATACTCTGGAGCGCTTAATTTGCCCCTCACAACGGCAAATGTTCCATGTCAGCAGTCTGACTGGAAGCCCTAAAGTACCATCCTGACTTGTTGTTGAACTATACATTAATCCTTATAAAGAGAAGTCAAATGAAGAAGAAAGAGAAAAAGAGAGATTGAGAGAGGAGCAGCATGAGCAAAACATCTGAATAAAAAATAAATTAAATCCTCTAAAAAAAGCAAAGCACAAGAATCTTTGGATAATGCCAACGTAACCCTTCCCCCCCACCACCCCCAGCATTCCCGACATACACAAAAATAAAAATGATAGTACAACACCCTTCAAAGAAAAAAAAGGAAAAATACAAATCCTAAACTTGAGAGGAGCTGCAGGAATTCCCTCTTACTCAGCATCCGTTGATTACCCTACATGTGCAGTGAGGTCAAACCGACCTAGGAAAGAAGTTACATACGCCCTTGAAATTTAAAAATAAAATATGTCAATAGGCAAGTGTACATTTTCGGTTTCAGTCACACTTTAAACAACTAGTATAACCTTCAGCTTCAGTTATGGAAAAATATTATCAGCGATTGGTGGCATTTCAATGGCCATAAAATGAGTGTAGTCCACTAGGTGTCGCCACAGGACTGAGTGATGAGAAACGTTTGAAATGAATCAGTATGCGATGAAAAGGGTCAGCCCATGTATTGGCAAATTGTTAAATGTCGTTAGGAGGGAACAATTCAAAAAAGTATGCAAACGGACAATTAGTATTTTGGATATGTTCAATTAAGCAAACAAACCGTGCATCTAAACTCTTCAGCTAGTGCAACAATTAAACAAGAGTACAATTGGAAGAGAGGAGTGATAGTATTAGACTCCAATGTCGTAGCGGAGTCTAAGATAAAGTGAATGTAACTGAGGACCGTCAGTGACCAACCTCACCAATCATGGCCAACATAAACCACGGTGTCCATAAAAATAAAGAGTAAAAAATACAATAAAATGTTTTATGTATCAAGCAGACCCCAATGAAAAATGTATATATACACAAATATTGGTGGACAGGATCAGTGTCTTACTAGCTAGTAACATTGGTATCCAAAATGACCTAAAGGCTGCCAAACTGCAATTTAGGCTATAGATTGCCATTGGTGGAGCAGCAAGTTCAAAGCCTGAGTAAAATGAAAGAAATCAAAATTATTTGCTTATACCAGTAATTGTCTTTTATTAAAACCTGTTGGGGCTAGGGGGCAGTATTGAGAATTTTGAAAAAATTATGTGCCCATTTTTAACTGCCACCTACACCAACTCAGAAGCTAGGATATGCATATTATTATTTGGATAGAAAACACTCTGAATTTTCTAAAACTGTTTGAATGGTGTCTGTAAGTATAACAAAACTCATATGGCAGGCAAAAACCTGAGAAAACCTGAGAGAAAAAAATAATTTTGTGGCGATACTATTTTTTTTGAGTCATTGTTTAATAGATACCACAGTGAGAAAGGATTCATTTCACAACTCCTAGGGCTTCCACTAGATGTCAGCGATCTTTATAAAGTTGTTTGAAGCGTCTATGATGAACAGAGATCGAATTAGAATGCAGGGAAGTTGACGTCCCTGGGATGTCGTCACTTCCATTATTGCCTGCACCTGCGCTATCATGTGACGCGAGACATTTTTCAAAAACGTTTTTCTAGACACAGGAGAGGTCGGCTTGAAACATTACTGATGTTTCACGTTAAAAATGGCTCTAAAGATTGATGCTAAACAACGTTTGACATGTTTGAACGAACGTAAATAGATTATTTTTTAAAACTTTTTAAACTTTTCGCCGTGACTTCCCACCCCCCCGCGCTACTTTTTAGTAGCCACCGAAGCCTAACAACTTTGAGTTATTTGGACATCAATTATGAACTTTGTCAAAAGAAACCACATTTGTTGTGGACCTGGGATTCCTGGAAGTGCCAATGGATAAAGATAATCAAAGGTAAGGGATTATTGACAATAGTATTATTGATATTACATGGTTACAAGATGATGCTAACCTATATAGCCTAGCCTATTGTTCTTAGCACAGCACCCGGTTTATTGCAACTTGTGATTTCCCAGTAAAGTTATTTTGAAATCTGGCAATACAGTAGCATTTACGAAATGTTAAACTATAATTATTTGAATGACAATATTATAATTTACCAATGTTTTCGAATACTAATTTTGTAAATTGTAACGTTGTTCACCGGAAGCATTTCAGAGAAGAAAAAAATCTGAATTTCACCGCTACTGTAAAATGCTGTTTTTGGATATAAATATGAACTTGATGGAACAAAAAATGCATGTATTGTATAACATAATGTCCTAGGAGTGTCATCTGATGGAGATTGTCAAAGGTTAGTGCATAATTTTAGCTGGTTTCTGCTTTTGGTGACGCCTGACCTTGAATTGAAAATGGATGTTTGTACTTTTGTGGCTATGTACTGTCCTAACATAATCTAACTTTATGCTTTTGCCGTGAAGCCTCTTTGAAAATCGAACAATGTGGTTAGATTAAACAGCGTTTGACATGCTTCGAAGTACGGTTATGGAATATTTTGACATTTTTTGTCACGAAATGCACTCGCGCGTCATCCTTCGGATTGTGACCTGAACGCATGAACAAAACGTGCATTCAGTATAAAACGTATTTCAATATAACTATGGATTATTTGGAACCAAAACAACATTTGCTGTTGAAGTAGAAGTCCTGGGAGTGCATTCTGACGAAGAACAGCAAAGGTAATCCAATTTTTCTTATAGTAAATCTGAGTTTGGTGAGGGCCAAACTTGGTGGGTGTCAAATTAGCTAGCCGTGATGGCCGGGCTATCTACTCAGAATATTGCAAAATGTGCTTTCGCCGAAAAGCTATTTTAAATTCTGACACCGCGATTGCATAAAGGAGTTCTGTATCTATAATTCTTAAAATAATTGTTATGTATTTTGTGAACGTTAATCGTGAGTAATTTAGTAAATTCACCGGAAGTTTGCGGTGGGTATGCTAGTGTTGAACATCACATGCTAATGTAAAAAGCATTTTTTTTATATAAATATGAACTTGATTGAACAAAACATGCATGTATTGTATAACATAATGTCCTAGGAGTGTCATCTGATGAAGATCATCAAAGGTTAGTGCTGCATTTAGCTGTGGTTTTGGATTTTGTGACATATATGCTTGCTTTGAAAATGGCTGTGATATTATTTTTGGCAGGGTACTCAGCTTTCGCTGTAAAGCCTTTTTGAAATCGGACAATGTGGTTAGATTAACGAGAGTCTTGTCTTTAAAATGGTGTAAAATAGTAATGTGTTTGAGAAATTGAAGTTATAGCATTTATGAGGTATTTGTATTTCGCGCCACGTGATTCTACTGGCTGTTGACTAAGTGGGACGCAAGCTTCCAGGGAGGTTAACGATGTGGCCGCCACCAACAAGTCTCTGCAGCTACAAGTGGAAGATTTGATTTCACATTCAAAATGCCAGAATATCTGTGTGATTGGACTGACGGAGGATTCTGAGGCAGGATATCCAACCCAGTTCATGGCGGAGCTGTTCAAGGAAGTTTTGGGTGATGAGGATTTTCCTAATCTCCCTTAACTTGATAGAGCCCACCGCAGCCTTGCAAAGAAACGTCGCCCCAGACCTCGTCCCATCATAGTGTGGTTCCATCGATACAAGGAAAAGGAGCTCGTCCTTCGGAGGGCAAGGGAACCTTGGCGACATCACTTTCCAAGGCCACAAGATCAAGTTCTACCAGGATTTCAGTTCTAGCCTGGCGAAGAAATGGGCCGCATTCAACGACATCAAGTCCATTCTGTACAAGAAGGGAATCCACTTTGGGCTGATATATCCTGCCTGACTCCGTGTCACCTTTAACGGTGAGTTCCATTTTTCCGAAAATCCTGAAGCAGCTGAGTCCTTCTACCGACAGCGCATACATTGAATGCCTGAAGTACATTGAATGCCTGAACTGGGATGATTTTTCACCTGCCTGTATTATGTGAGTTACGTTAGTTCTAGTAACCGTGTGGACACTAGGCTACATAAATCTATGGCCATCTATCGATCCGTTTCTCGTGAAACAATCCTTTGCTAAAGCTTGCTGACTACAGTAGCTATGTTTGAAGCAGCACATAACTTGTTTCTGTTGTTGACAATGACATACTATACAGTCTCACTGCTCTTTAAACTTCCATTTGATATTGTTTAGTTTAGCAATGAACCCTGAGATGGGATTGCTAGCAAGGCTGGAAATTCAAAACATCAAAAATCTAATAATTTCAATTTCTCAAACAATCAACTATTTTACACCATTTAAAAGATAAACATCTCCTTAAGACTGGTTCCTAGCGCGCAACAGGACACTGTACTGTCTACACTCGGTTTGTTGTTTACATTAAAATATTTTCATTAAATCGATTTTAATCCGAACTAAAGTTTTGTTACTAAGGATTCCACAATGCGGTTAGCCTTTACGGCTGGGAGTTTATGTTCCTTCTTTTTGCTTGGATTCCGCGAGTGCTAGCTAGCTGTACTACAGACACCTGTCGTTGTCGTGGGAAAGACTCATTGTTATCTTTTCGTAAAACAACTGTTTGCAGTATAGAGCCAATCTGGATACCAAGGAGATCCTGAATGAAATCAACAAGTACCAACAGCTTTACGCTATGGAGGAACAACATACTCCTTCGTGAAAAGTTCCGCCCACCTCACAAAATAACTTTAACCCGACAAAAAAAATTAAAACAGATTCATCTACAGACACGGGTGCTCTGGTTGGAATCCAGGGTGCTCTGGTTGGAATCCAGGCTAGTGCTCTGGTTGGAATCCAGGGTGCTCTGGTTGGAATCCAGGCTAGTGCTCTGGTTGGAATCCATGCAACAATGGAAAAGTTGTGTGAGGAGGTAGCAGGGCTGAGGGGGAGCTTGGAGTTCAGCCAGAGTGAAATTCTCAAGCTCCAAAGAGAAAACAAGACACTCACAGCCAAGGTAAAAATACACGATTCCAACATGGATTATCTACTCAGGGAAAACAGGGTGATGAAGGAGACGCTACTAGACATACAAAGTCGTAGTATGCGTGAAAATCTTTTGGTATCCTGAGGACGCATCCAATAATCCAGAGGGCGCGATCAGAGAATTCATGCAATCCGCCTTGAAACTTCCTATAGAGACTGTAAACAAGGTGGCTTTCCACCAAGTACACAGACTTGGAGCTCGGAGCGACAAAACCAAGGGTCCCAGACCGATCATCGCAAAATTTGAACACTGCCAACAAAAGGAGCTGATCAAATGCAGAGGAAGGGACCAAATTCGGTCTCAATGACCAATTTCCAAAGGAGATAAACGAACGTAGTAAGAGACTGTATCCGATACAAAGACAACAAAGGAAGCATGGTAGGCGTGCCTTTATCATTGTGGACAAACTCGTTATTGATGGACAGCTATTCCGAGACAGCTCCATAACACCGTGGCTGTACTAAATTCTACAGGGACTTCAGGTTACCAAAAAAAAGAGGGTTTGGGAACTGTTTAAAATATCTGAACATTATGAAGTGGATATGAACACACACGTACTGAACTACATGCTTGCGTACACATACGGACTTATACATACACACACACACCTGATCTCGCTCTCTTCTCTCACTCTCTCTTTTCTCTTCTCTTCTCTCCCTTTCTCTCTATTGTTGAGAACTGTTTTATAATTGAATGTGTTTATTGTTTGTCTATATTTTTTCTATTTGTCTACAAGTTTATATATGTTTACAACAAGCAAGGGGAAGATATCAGAATAGGGGCATTGGGTAATAATAACATATTGTACGGAATACATTTGTACTGTAGTGAAGCCTTCTCTAGAGTAATGCAAGGTCTCTTTCATGATCATGTGAAACGTCAATTGCTATGGAAATGCTGGGATGTGTTTTCAATTATGTTAAAGGTAATTATGATGCAACTATGATGGTGATACGATATGGATTACAATTATGAATATTAAGACTATACGCACTACATGTTACACACATAGACACTCAAACATGCAAATTGGCAGAGTTATTATTTATTTGGACATCACACATTATAGTCTTACTCTTATACAGACATCATACACACTCTCATTATATCATATCCAATATCATACACATCAACCTACTCAGATTTGTTATACATATAATTTGTCTACATTTTCTAACATCTGTGGCATTGGCAAACAGGTAAGGGAATAAAAAAAATATTGCTAGAACCTATTTCTTGAATTCTAAATATCAGACATTTGAAAACTAGTTTTGACCTTCATAACACCTCTGATGGCAGTAACTTTACAAGCACTAATTATGGTCAATTTAGCCTGAGAATAGTATCTAGTTATGGTAAGGGGTGAAATAAGTATAGCTAGTTATAATTGTAACGGTTTGGCAGATTATAAAAAAGATCAGTCTTTACATGCCTAAAAGAAAAGGAATATAACATATACTGTTTACATCCTTAGATGAAGTTGCGTGGGAAAAGGAATGGGGTGGTGAAATAATTTTCTGTCATGGACAAAGGAACTCAAAGGGTGTGATGATATTAATTAACAAAAATGTCGATCTGAATGTGCAAATAATCAAGAATGATTTGCAAGGAAGTTGGATCCTTTTGAATATGATTGTGGACGAAAAAGAGATTTGGCTCATTAATCTATATGGTACAAATCAGGATGATCCACACTTCTTCGAAAACATTTATACCAATTTATTGAACTTACAAGCAACAAATAATCTAATCATAATGGTAGGAGACTATAACACAGTGTTAAGTACCTCAATGGACCGTAAAGGAAATCATTCTACAAACTATCATCACCGTGCCCTTAAGGAAATCACAAATATTCTGGACACATTAGAAATAGTGGATATTTGGAGACTAAAAAACCCGACCTAGTGAGATATACATGGAGGAGACTTAATCAAGCTAGTCGTCTTGACTACTTTCTTGTCTCTTTCTCTCTCAAATACTTATTTCCCTCATTAAAACGCAAATCAATTTATAACATTTTTGACGTGCGTTTTTCTGGATTTTTTTGTTGTTATTCTGTCTCTCACTGTTCAAATAAACCTACCATTACAATTATAGACTGATCATTTCTTTGTCAGTGGGCAAACGTACAAAATCAGCAGGGGATCAAATACTTTTTTCCCTCACTGTACCGATTCCATGGTACAGTGAGATTCAAGATTCAAGACTTTGTGCTTTTCAGCTAAAATTATTATATAGAATTCTTGCCACCAACAAATTGTTGAATATTTGGGGCATAAAATCATTGAAGCTCAGCCGATTTTGTTGTGAGGATACAGAATTAATAGACCATTTATTTTGGTATTGCCTTCAGGTAGCCTGTTTCTGGACTCAGGTTCAGGAATGGCTGAAAATGCATAGCATTGATCTAAAATTGACCCTAGAAATAGTACTGTTAGGAGATCATGAGAGACCGGGTCAGTCAATTACTAATATACTAATACTCTTAGTAAAAGTATTTATCTTCAACATGCAATCTGTAGATTCTATTCGAGTAGATAGATTGAAATTGTATGTTAAACATCATAGCATAGTTGAAAGATATGTGTTGCGTAGAAACACGAAGTGGGTGGCCAGCAGAGATAGATAGGATGGGCTGAGGGAAGCTGAGGGTTGGTATGTGGAATTGGAGACAAGTGGGAGTGGAGTTGCTGTGTGTGAGAGAGAATGATGGGCAAAAGATAAAGGAGGAAAAAAAAGTCTAAATAAAACATAATACAAGTACATTTGATTGACACGAAGTGGCAGTGTTTTTACAACTAATGCCGGTTTGCCTGAGGCTGATGCCATGCAGGTGTTTGTACACATGCATATACACACACTCTCATTCAAATAAACAGATACAAGAATGCACACATACATGTAATAGTGGCAGACATGCACACAAACATATACAGTTGGCATTGCTGTTATGATTTCAGTTGTCCTTGATGTCCTTTGTTTTACATTTATTATTATTATTTATTTTTTTGCATTGTTGTTTGCTGTTTTCTTCTGTCTTTTCCTTTTTCTCTTTCGTTCATTCTCTTGGTTGTTGGTGGATTGGGGTTCTTGGGGGTGGGGAATGGGGAATGGGGAATGGAAATAATTGTATTATTTTTTTCTTCCGGGGGGGGGGATGTGGGAGGGGTCTCGAATGGTTGAGGGACAGCTAATGGGGAACTGTGGGGGGATCTTGGAGGGTTCGGGTTTCACAAGATTGTGATCATGAAAAAGGAAACTATGACATATATTTTATATCACTATCATGCACACGCAACCTCACACATAAGGATGGCTCTGTTGCGGAAAGACTGATACATGTTTGATAGTGTCTTGATGCTGTTTTGTTTGTTCTTCATGTTCTAATACTTTAATGTTACCCCTTCCTTGTGTTTTTTGTAATAAATAATAAAAAATAAATAACTAAATTAAATTAAATTGAAAAAATACTGGTTTCCAGCGTAGTGAGATGGTCGCTGTGGCCGGAGAGCCCGGCATCATCTTCGGCCAGTGTGAGATGTAGTGTGAGATGCCACAGAACCCCGGATGGTTTCCACGGTTGCCTGAATTGCAGCCAGTGAGTTATTCAGCCATTCGGTGAGTTCTGCTACCAAACTTTCACACGATTTTC
This sequence comes from Salmo trutta, assembly GCF_901001165.1. Classification (NCBI taxonomy): domain Eukaryota; kingdom Metazoa; phylum Chordata; class Actinopteri; order Salmoniformes; family Salmonidae; genus Salmo; species Salmo trutta. The sequence continues at coordinate 40,116,505 of NC_042962.1, forward strand.
CCAGCTCTCTGACAAGGATCTCCAGTGTTATCGGGTTTGCCGTATCACCCGGAGTGGCTATTGAAGCCTTCAATGGAGGTGGGGTGGTAGCCATTTTAGCTGAAGTTGATTTGGTGGAATGTGAAGTTCTTTCCGTCGATTTTCCAAAGCGTGTGACTGGTTTGCTAATTCTAACTTAGGTTCACTATTACTGGGTAATTAAAATTACTTTTGAGGTCATGAGAAGTATGAATTTAGGCGAAAATGTAGGATTATTTACAAAAGTTGTCGGAGAACAGACCTCGTGCGACTTCTTTCTACATTGCTCAACCGGAAGTCTCCTAAATTAATATCTAAGGGGCATTTTTCTTTATGGCAAATCTGATCTGTGAGAATATCTAAGGGGCTTTTATATCATTCTAAATGAATTAATAATAATAATAATAATTGCTTTGTTTAAAAAATGACGATATTTTGGAGATTTCATTTTCAAATAACCGAAGGTGAGTGAGAAAAAGGCCATTCTTGAACGCCTCACAAGTCCTCAACTGGCAGCTTCAATAAATAGTACCCGCAAAACACCAGTCTCACTGTCAACAGTGAAGAGGCGACTTCGGGATGCTGGCCTTCTAGGCAGAGTTCCTCTGTCCAGTGTCTGTGTTCTTTTGCCCATCTTAATCTTTTTATTGGCTAGTCGGAGATATGGCTTTTTCTTTGCAACTCTGCCTAGAAGGCCAGCATCCCGGAGTTGCCTCTTCACTGTCGATGTTGAGACTGGTGTTTTGCGGGTACTATTTAATGAAGCTGCCAGTTTGAGGACTTGTGAGGCGTCTGTTTCTCAAACTAGACACTCGAATGTACTTGTCCTCTTGCTCAGTTGTGCACCAGGGCTTCCCACTCCTCTTTCTATTCTGGTTAGAGCCAGTTTGCACTGTTCTGTGAAGAGAGTAGTGCACATCGTTGTATGAGATCTTAAGTTTCTTGGCAATTTCTCACATGGAATAGCCTTCATTTCTCAAAACAAGAATAGACTGACGAGATGTTTCTGGACATTTTGAGCCTGTAATCAAACCCACAAGTGCTGATGCTCCAGATACTCAACTAGTCTAAAGAAGGACAGTTTTATTGCTACTTTAATCAGCACAGCTGTGCTAACATAATTGCAAAAGGGTTTTCTACTGATCAATTAGCCTTTTAAAATGATAAACTTGGATTAGCTAACACAGCGTGCCATTGGAACACAGGAGTGATGGTTGCTGATAATGGGCCTCTGTACGCCTATGTAGATATTCCATTAGAAATCAGCTGTTTCCAGCTACAATAGTCATTTACAACATTAACAATGTCTACACTGTATTTCTGATCAATTTAATGTTATTTTAATGGACAATACTTTTGCTGTTCTTTCAAAAACAAGGACATTTCTAAGTGACCCCAAACTTTTGAACGGTAGTGTATATATTTTTTTTTTCAGAACATCTTGTTTTGTACTTTTCTGTAGTTTCTGTCATGCGGAATGACGCTGTTGAGATGAAGCAGGTATTGGGAGTAAAACATTTAATTATAACGGACAGAGACGAGACAGAAAAGACAAAAACAATACAATGCAGCAGCGGGGAACCGAGCAAGGGAACAAACAAATATAGGGGAGGAAAAGAACATGTGATGAGTCCAGGTGAGTCCAATAACGCTGATGCGAGTGACGAGGGAGGGCAGGTGTGAGTGATGGATGGCAAGAGCGTGTGATGCAGGGTAATCTGGCGCCCTCAAGCGCCAGGGGAAGGGAAGAGTGGGAGCAGACGTGACAGTACCCCGCCACACGGCGTCCCACCTGAGCGAACCGGCCGAGACATGGGCGCTGGGCAAGCCGGTTGGGGCGTGAAAACCCGACGGACCGGCAGGAGCGTGAGAGCCTGGCGAGCCGGCCGAGGCATGAGAGCCTGACGATCCAGCTGAGGCAAGACGCCTGTCGATCCCGCAACAGAATGGGAGCCCAATGATCCAGTGGAGTGTGACGTGGGATGGGAAGCCGCCGAACCAGGAAAACCTCTCGAGCCAGCCAGGGCGTGAAAGCCCTACGGGCTGGCTTAGGCACCCCGGTTCCATCGGTGGCGGAATGCACCCCAACGTCACCAACAAAACAAAAGACAAACCAAAAAAACTCCTGGACCGGCTGGGCGAACAAGAACTGATGATCCGGCTGAGGCCCGACGTGGGATGGGCGCCATCCGAGCCAACCGGGGCAAGGAAACCTCTCGAGCCAGCTAGGGCGTGAAAGCCCGATGAGCTGGCTAGGCTTCCCCCGGTTCCATCGGTGGCGACCCAGAGCCGCTGCCACCATTCCAACCTTAACGCCAGTACTCCCGATGCTTCGTATGTTTGGCTGCTGCATTCTGTCACATGTATTGTTTTTGTCTTTTGAATTTGTTTCTGACGCTGTTCCTGTCTCGACTCTGTCCGTTATAATTAAATGTTTTACTCCCCGTACCTGCTTCATCTCAACAGCGTTGTTTGTAGAGTTCACAATCTCATTTTCAAGTCCTTGTTTAAAAAATAACGATATTTTGAAGATGATTTTGTTTTCAAATAACCGAAAGTCAGCGGTTGTAATCTGAATAAAGGCCAAAATAATATTTATAAAGGCCAAAATATTTATTTCTGTTTTTAGAGGGAGACACCAAAAGCCCACCGTGCCTATTTTTTGAACAAGGACATCCCGGCCGGCCAAACCCTCCTCTAACCCAGACGACGCTGGGACAATTGTGCACCACCCTATGAGACTCCCAATCACGGTCAGATGTGATACAGTCTGGATTCGAACCAGGGACTGTAGTGACACTTCTTGCACTGAGATGCAGTGCCTTACATCACTGCGCCACTCGGGAGCCATGACCAATATGACCAATATATATTGTCCTGAAACATTGTTTGCAGAATTCACAGCATGCTACACTTGTGAAAAACAGGGTTAATACTAATAATACTTTTTATTCACAATATTTGTTGTATTATTTGTTTGTTTTTCTGTTGGATTAAATTGAAATTGCAAGCAACTTTGTATGGCTTGTTTTAAAAATAGCAATATTTGGGAGATTTCCTTTTCAAATAACTGAAAGTGATAGGTTGTAATCTGAATAAAGGGAAAAGGTGAGACATTCTAACTAATTTGCTAGATTTAAGTACAACTTTTGTATGACTGAAGCCTTTAGTGAGAGGTGTAATGCTTTAATATTTAATCATTTCTGCCCCCCGAATGTATATTCATTATATAAATAGGCCCATTTAATTTGGTCTGACTTGCCGTTCCAAATAAAATTGAATATCTTTTTCTCATATAATAAAAAAAACTGTTTTCTAGGTGTAGGCAAGACCATAAGAAAATAGGTAAACTGGGATATGACTAAAGAGTTAATCAGGGTGATTGTTCCACAAATAGAAAGGTATTTACCTTTCCATGGTAGCAAGATGTTATCTATTTTTGCTAACTTTCTATTAAAATGTATTGTAGTGAGATAATTTATTTGTTTCGGGATATGTATACCGAGTATATCCACATTACCATGAGACCATTTTATTGGTAACCTACATTGTAAAGTAGTATTTTTTAATGATCCAATACGTAATATAGTACTCTTATCATCATTTGGTTGTAATTCAGAGAGTTTAGAAAAATGTTCTAGATCCTTTATGAGGCTGTGGAGGGATCCAAGTTGTGGATTTAAAAGAAAACATGAATCATCAATGTGCAATGACACCTTTGTTTTTAAGCCTTGCATTTTTAATCCCTTGATATTATTGTTGGATCTGATTTGAATAGCTAACATTTCGATGGCCATAATAAATAGATATGCCGATAGTGGACAGTTTAAAAAGTTTTGTGAAGTAGCCATTACACCTAGGGTTACTATACATTATTTTAACCCATTTTATAAGAGATTCTCCAAAATTGAAATGTTCCTTGCATTTATATATAAACTCCAGTCATACTTTATCAAAAGCCTTTTCAAAGTCTGCAATGAATAGCAGGCCTGGTTTCCCAGATTTTTCATTGTGTTCTATTGTTTCCAGTACTTGCCTTATGTTATCTCCAATGTATCGTCCATGTAAAAAACCTTCTGATTAGAATGAATAATATCCGACAATACCTTTGAAATTCTATGCGCTATATATTTTGCTAGAATTTTTGCATCGCACACTGAAGTGTAAGGGGCCTCTCATTTTTTTAATGGCCTGGAAATGTATATTTCCCACTTGTATCCTGTTTCAGTAATAAAGAAACCAGACCTTCTTGTTGAGTGTCTGATAATCTACCATTTACATAGGAGTGGTTAAAACATGCTAATGCTCTGAGTATATCAAAAAAGGTTTGCCAGGCCTCCCGGGTGGCGCAGTGGTCAAAGGCACTGCATCGCACTGCTAGCTGTGCCACCAGGAGGCTCATGGGGCGGCTCACAATTGGCCCAGCGTCGTCCGGGTTAGGGAGGGTTTGGCTGGCAGGGATATCCTTGTCTTATCGCGTACTAGCCACTCCTGTGGCGGGCTGGGCGCAGTGCACACTGACCAGGTCGCTAGGTGTACGGTATTTCCTCCTACACATTGGTGTGGCTGGATTCTGGGTTAGATGTGCGTTGTGTCAAGAAGCAGTGCGGCTTGGTTGGGTGTTTCGGAGGATGCATGGCTCTCGACCTTCGCCTCTCCCGAGTCCGTATGGGAGTTGCAGCAATGAGACAAGACAGTAACTACTACTAATTGGATACCACGAAATTGGGGGAAAAAAGGGGGTAAAAAATACAAAATAAAATAAAAAGGTTTGCCATCCTGCCCTGGAGTTTTCCTCCTCTAGAGTTTTCCTCCTCTGTAATTTCACCTTCACATGAGTCTTTCTGTATGGCTGTTAATTTTACATTATTAATAGAAAACAAATCCATAAAACTAGCTTCGGTTAGAAAAGATGGAGGAGACTGAAACGAAAACATATTCCTGGATAGCTGAACATCCTTAATAGCGGAAATGATTTCGGATTTATTTTTGAAATCATCGAACAATCATTCTGTTGCCTCTAAAAAGGCCTCTTTTACCATTTCTCCATCCTGGAACAGTTTCTTGTGCTTTGCTAGTATGCGACTCACCCAGAATGATGCAATCGTGGTTGCCTTTGAGCTGGGCCTTGTAAAGATTGATTGTTGGGCAGCTAGTTGAGACTTCAACTCTTTTACTTTTCTCTTACGTAGTTCACTTTTACCTGGAAAGTCACTTTCATATTTATTGTGAACAGTTTTGAAATGCCTCTCGACATTTTCCTTCTTAGCAAGAGTTATGCTTGAATGGCAGATCTTCCCACTCACTGTGAAAGTGGTAGATTTTCGTTTTGTTGCTGTTTGGTCCAGCACTAATATTAAAAACATAACCGCAACTTCATAGAAAAAAATGTCGTAAAAAAATTGATACCACTGGAACATCAAAGAATATTCTGTTACAGGTCTCGCAAGCGTGGAAATGGAAACGTGCTAACTGCAGACGGTTGCTATGGTAGAGACAGTTTGGGGAAAAAATTTAGCAACTATAGTGCCGTGGGTTGGTCAAATTTTATGTCAATCAAGCTGTTTTAATTTTTATTTTGGCTGTGCAATAATATTCGAGAAAGAAGCTAACCTGTAAGCAAAGCATATGGTGCTTCAGAACTGTGGACTTTATTATTTTTAAGCAGACTCGATGGTAACGCTGTGAATTGCCAAAATATATATTTTTAGTGCATACATTTTGCTAACTTTTTTGCGGTCTACTAGAAAGAAGTTTGCGATCGACCGGTTGACTACGATCGACGTCCTGGGCACCAATGCTCTCGAAAGTGTGAAAATCATTCAACGGCATTTTTCTCCTACTCGTCTCTGAAGTGGGATAACAAGTTTATCAAATTTCAAAGAGGCATAACTTTCCCATGTTGAACAAGGGCTGATTAGGTTACCATTTATTTCAGGTGTGCTTATGAGTATATACGTGGAACTAATGGTGGGGTACTCAAGCGGAGGTTTGGGAAATACTGCTCTAAAGTCTACGGCTTGGCTTGGTTCTTTTTACAGTTTCTTAAAGTTACCTATAAGTTTTCTCTGTCCCACCAGTGATCGGAGAGCCGGTGAACCTGGAGTGGTTTAACCCCCAGGGGGAGCGCATCGTGTCGTCCCAGCGTGTGGCCCTGCACACCGGGGAGGACAGCTCCAGGCTGACCATCTATAATGCTGAGGTGGAGGACGCGGGAATCTACCGCTGCCAGGCCACCGACGCCCAGGGACAAACGCAGGAGGCCACCATGGTGCTGGAGATGTACCGTGAGTGTCACTTACATGCAATATGTAACAGAGGAGAACACACACCACCCTCTCTTCATTCCCTCTGTATCCATTCCAGCCTCTGTAGGGGTCCTTCAGACATACAAAGACATGAGTTGAATACATCGCCGTCTCCTCTGTTAGATCATAAAGATACACCATATTTACATTCCATTGCACCTCCGTAATAACTTGCCCATTAAAGAGTGTAGTGAATGTTTGCTGGGTCTGGTGGTGTGTGTGATGGATAGTATTGAATGTGTGCAGGCGAAGGAGGCAGGCTCTAATTGTATGGGAGAGGGAATCTTCTGTGACCGTTAATGGGACGTGATACACGGAGGAGTTTTGCGGCTGGTAACCATCTGGCAGACGCTTGATTTGAATCACCGGTGTGGTGTGTGTACTGTGTGTGTACAGTTGAAGTCGGAAGTTTACATACACTTATGTTGGAGTCATAAAAAATCATTTTTCAACCACTCCACAAATGTCTTGTTAACAAACTATAGTTTTGGCAATTCGGTTAGGACATCTACTTGGTGCATGACAAGTCATTTTTCCAACAATTGTTGACAGACAGATTATTTCACTTATAATTCACTGTATCACAACTCCAGTGGGTCAGAGTTTACATACACTGTGCCTTTAAACAGCTTGGAAAATTCCAGAAAATTATGTCATGGCTTTAGAAGCTTCTGATAGGCTAAATGACATAATTTGAGTCAATTGGAGGTGTACCTGTGGATGTATTTCAAGGCCTACCTTCAAAGTCAGTGCTTCTTTGCTTTTTTACACCATGGGAAATTAAAATAAATCAGCCAAGACCTCAGAAAAACAATTGCGGACCTCCACAAGTCTGGTTCATCCTTGGGAGCAATTTCCAAACGCCTGAAGGTACCACATTCATCTGTACAAACAATAGTATGTAAGTATAAACACCATGGGACCACGCAGCTGTCATGCCGTTCAGGAAGGAGACGTTTTCTGTCTCCTAGAGATGAACGTACTTTGGTTCGAAAATGGGAAAATCAATCCCAGAACAACAGCAAAGGACCTTGTGAAGATGCTGGAGGAAACATGTACAAAATTAACTATATCCACAGTAAAACGAGTCGTATATCGACATAACCTGAAAGGCCGCTCAGCAAGGAAAAGGAACTGCTCCAAAACCACCACAAAAAAGCCAGACTACAGTTTGCAACTGTACATGGGGACAAAGATCGTACCTTTTGAAGAAATGTCCTCTGGTCTGATGAAACAAAAATAGAACTGTTTGGCAATAATAAATATCGTCATGTTTGGAGGAAAAAGCTGGAGGCTGCAAGCTGAAGAACACCATCCCAAACGTGAAGCACGGGGGTGGCAGCATCATGTTGTGGGGGTGCTTTGCTGCAGGAGGGACTGGTGCATTTTACAAAATAGACAGCATCATGAGATATAATAATTATGTGGATATATTGAAGCAACATCTCAAAACATCAGTCAGGAAGTTAAAGCTTGGTCGCAAATAGGTCTTCCAAATGAACAATGACCCAAAGCATACTTCCAAAGTTGTGGCAAAATGGCTTAATGACAACAAAGTCAAGGTATTGGAGTGGCCATCACAAAGCGCTGACCTCAATCCTATAGAACATTTGTGTGCACAACTGGAAAAGCGTGTGCGAGCAAGGAGGCCTAGAAACCTGACTCAGTTACGCCAACTCTGTCAGGAGGAATGGACCAAAATTCACCCCTTAATGTGGGAAGTTTGTGGAAGGCTACTCCAAAACGTTTGACCGAAGTTAAACAATTTAAAGGCGATGCTACCAAATACTAATTGCGTGTACGTAAACTTCTGACCCACTAGGAATGTGATGAAAGAAATAAAAGCTCAAATAAATTATTCTCTCTACAATTATTCTGAAATTTCACATTCTTAATATAAAGTGGTGATCCTAACTGACCTAAGACAGGCAATTTTTACTAGGATTAAATGTCAGGAATTGTGAAAAACTGAGTTTAAATGTATTTGGCTATGGTGTATGTAAACTTCCGACTTCAGCTGTATGTACATATGCACACGCTCTCATGCACGCACACACACGTACGCACACCCCCCTCTGGAGGGTGCTTACCTTTCTCTCCCTCTCCACATGTCCCCCTACCTCCTCTCACACACCTCGTTACAGCGGCACCACAGCTTGGCAGCTGTATCCATGACAACATCAGTCAGCCACCGTTCAGCTCTGTGTGTTCAGTATGTATGAGCAGTAACAGGAAGATAGTCACCTAAAGGGCTTGAGCAGGCCAGTAGTAGCCAGCACCCATCTGAGGCGATACCGAATCTGATTTCTTGTGATAAACATAAACACCACATGTTATGAAAAATGGACGGCCACTTTAAATGTGCTGTACATTACCATTTGTGAGTGTTGACATTTCCAGAAGACGTCAACACACCCACACACACGTGCACACGTCTTGACATTATCATATGTGTTCGTGCATCACAACTCACAACCTGACAAAAGCTATTCATATTCAAACTCAAATTATAGTTTTATTTTAGCGAACAGATGAAAGACTATAATTTTCCGCACTGCTGAGTAATTGACAAGTATAGAGTTTCCAGAGTCTATCTTTGAGCACCGACCAACGGAGACCCACTTCAGACAGGAGACAGTGGAGGCAGTCGATATCCCACCTGAGGGAGCTCCAAGAAAATTGTCATGTCACCCCACTTTGACAGTTGCCCTTGCAGCTATGTGGGCAAAATGACGGAAGAGAAATTCTCACTGTGTTACCAATTTGACGGTGTCAAGCGAGCGGTAGACTATTACACGAGACGATTTGTTTTTCTTACTGATTTTCTTGTCGAGCAGGGTAACGACAAAGAAGACAGGAAATGAACACAAGTAGCGGGAGAACAAGGGACAACAATGTGTTTGAATCCCAGGGAGAGAACTGGGGGAATGAGAGGGAGAGAGGGAAGAGAGAAAGCGGGAGTGAGGGAATTAAATAGAGCGCGAAAGAGAGAGAAAAATGGAGAGAGAGGGGTGGGTGAATTTGAGATGTAGTGAGAGAAGGAGAGGGAGAGAATGAGAGAGAGGGGGTAAGAGAATTAAAGGGAATGACATAGCGTAAGAGAGGGAGTGAGGGAATTAGACACAAAGAGAGAGGAGAGAAACCAGCTAAAATGTGCCGTGGAATGAAACCGGGCAGATGAGGAGGTTTGAATCTCACATTCAGAGGCACGTTAAAGAGCGGCGAAGAGAAAAAAAAGTATGTTTTGGAGAGCCGCCTGACATAAATCACATTGAAAAATGCTAATGTAATAGGTTGCAGAGTGATCTAGTGGATGGGACTGAAATAAATAGGGCCATGCATGTGATTTATGCACACTTTCATTTTTCCTCACAAAGTGGATAACCCGGTGCCAAACTCCACATGCAAAATACACACGCATGCATGCACACTCTTTTTTTCTCTCCCTACGCCATACACACACGCCGTGTGATAAGTTGACGACACTAGCCAGCACTACGGGTTCTGAGAGAGTGGTGGAGTGTTTTTTAAGAGAACAGAAATGCAGGTCCCAAGTCAGCTTTCCCCAGGTGTAATCTATCAACCATCTGCCAGGGCTTGTCAGACAGGTGCCACAGCTTTAGACCGACACAAGTTGAATCAATCATTTGATTACAAACAGAACTTTCGGGGTGGGAGGATTCATTGAATATGCTGTGGGAAAGTGTATGGGACTATTTTAGAGCACAGAGAATCCGAGTTGTCTCAGTGGTGTAGAATCATAAACAATATGTAAAACAGTTTGTTCTATAGAATGGAATTTACTCTCTACTCCACTGCAGGGTTTCCCTCAATCAATACACGTTACTTGGGCTCTGTTCCAAAGCCCACACTCGCATACTACTTAGAATGAGGTGATGTATTGGCCATGCATTCTAAATGGTATACTTGTGTGAATATTGTAACATAAACTCTCTTGGAAAGACATCTCTAATGTGTCTTCAGTTCCTGTTACATCATTTCCTATGTGACAGAGAAGCTAACGTTCCGCAACGTGAGGTCCCCCCAGGAGTTCCGTCACGACGAGGCGGCAGAGGTCGTGTGTGATGTCATCGCCTCGCCGGCACCCGCTGTCTCTTGGTTCTACCAAAAGGGCTTCAGGAGCATGGAGATCACAGAGGAGCACTACAGTAAGTCTGCTTATGGTCATTTGATACATGCTGCCTCTGTTGATGTGTTGGTAAACCTTATTTGCTTGTTAAAATGCCTAACTTTGTAATGTGCTTACTGTAGCTACCATAATAGCAGCATAACTTGACTCATGAAAAGTAATCTATTGAGCAGTAGAGACCATATAGAAATCAAGTGATATTTTCATGTGAACATGTCATTGGATTTTTCTTTGATGGTATTTTACAGTCTGCTTTTAATGAAGCAGCTGATAATTACATTATCATTGATATCAGAAGCCAATTAACGGGTTTGCTAGCGCATCAAAAAATGTTACATCTAATGAATTCAGTTTACATGTCAGATTGCTTCACACACCATTTTGAATTATATCAGTTTAATAAATGTGCTTACTGTAGAACATGTGTGTGTCCCAAATTGCACCCTATTCCCTATGTAGTGCACTACTTTTGACAAGAGCCCTATGGGCCCTGTTCATATGCAGTGCACTGTATAGTGAAAGGGGTGTCATTTGGGATGTAACCTATTTAAACAAACCACTTTTATGAAAAATATATTCCCCAGATTCTGTCATGGGTTTGACGCTATAAATAGATAGTTCTAGCAATAAAAGCCACAGCATGTGATTTCATTAAACATATTGTTGGACAATAAAACATGTTAACGAGCCTGCCTAGAAGATGGAGAGTAGTGGATGCAAATGTAATTTGGTGGTCCGATGCTCGCTGCCAGGCTGTTGAGATCTGTGGGAATCATCCTTTCTTCCTTCTTCCATATTCCTCCATATGTCTTTCTACTTTTTATTTAGTATTTTTTTGTTCCCATGTTGTTGAGATCTGTGGAAAGAAGATCTTTCTACTTCCTTCTCTCATGGCCGCTGAACAGTCACAATACAGGATATTATTTCACCTTATTTATTTTTTCTTTCTTTATTTTGTATTATTTCTTCACTTATTTTTGTGTGCTTATGTTGTTGACCTACAGTATGTGGGGATATGAAGGGGATATTCTTTCTGTCTTGAACACTGATGTGACAGCACAAGAAATAATTCCATCATATTGCTCTACTTTTATTTTTCTTCATTAAATGAGTTATTTCAGATCATTGCTCCTAAAAGGAAAGGAAACAAAGGTGTCGTATACTATTGGAACACATCCTTTAGCTAAGGAGGAAAGGATAAGGAAAGAACAGTGTCTTAGATTGGAACACATCCTATGGCTTAGAAGGAAAGGAGAAGGGAAAGTTATTTTAGACTGTTAGAACACATTCCAATGCTAGAAGGACAGGAGAGGGAAAGTAATGTATCTTAGATTATTGGAATACATCTTGGGGCTGAGAAAGAAAGGAGAAGGAATGAAATGTATCTTCGACTATTGGGAACACATTCATGGCTCTTGCATGATGGACAGAAGTTAATTTGCAGGTTCAGACTTGTATACCAATACTCTGTCACCCCATCATTACTTTTCCTCCTACACCTTCCCCCTCATTCACCCATCACATAGACAGACTTCCTAGGCTGATTAGGCAAATTATTTGTTTGAATCCTTTGAAAGTAGTCAGGTTTTTTAATTGAAATTCAAAGGCCCTTCCCTTCTAAGCACGATCTCCCCTTGCCGTGCAGTAATGATTAAAGGTAAAGATAGCGGTGCTTTTAAAAAGAATTCCACGCTAATTACGGGTCAAGGTTTTAAATATCTTTGCGCTCGACCGAGAGAGATAGGGTTATCACTTATCTGCCAGTGACAACAATGAAGAAGGATGGGAAACTTTTTGTAAACTGCAGACCTAATTGCTAAAGTATTTATCTCACTTCGCTTAGCTAACTTTATTTTAAAAAGCTAAAAGTGATAAAGGTTTCTGAAAATATTATTTGATAGCAAGTGTGTGATTGGAGTCATGGGACTTCCTTTCACTATTTTTCCTTTCTATCGTTTCACATCTCTTTCTAACTCTCTCTACCCCTCTCTCCACCTTTCTTTCTTTCTGTCTTTCTTTCTGTCTTTGTCTTTCTTTCTCATGCTCTATCCCTCTCTCTATTCTTGCCCCCTTCTCTCTGTCTATCCCTCTCTATCACTCCCTTTGTCACTCTGTATCGCTCTCTCTATACCCCCCCCCCCGAAGGCAGGTTCCAGGTGCTGCCCAACAACAACCTGCAGATCCACAAGGTAACCAAGGCGGACGAGGGCATGTACCGCTGCGAGGCGCGAGTGGAGGCCCGCGGCGAGATCGACTTTGTCGACATCGAGTTGGTGGTGAATGGTGAGAAGCTATAGAGTCCACTATAGCTAATACCTATCCATTCATATGCAGTGGTGAACGAAGAGTTAGCCATCTAGCTAGCATATCATACCGACTCTCCCCTTGACTATCATAACCAAAATGTTCAGTTATATATCTAAACTTGGTTCTCTGAAAGAACAAAGCTCAACAAATCAGAATCATTAAAACTCTACCCAGACATATTTTTCCTCTCACTGTAGCAGCTGGGCCTGATCTCAGAGCAGACTTATGAAGACTAGCGTAGGATACAGTACCTGCTCTCGTTTTATATATATTAAAAGCCTATCCAACCATATACAGTGGTCCCTTCTACAATAGCAGCCGCACAGCAGTGATGTTAAGGATGAGAAGCCTCTTACGGAGCCACAGTGTAAAGGCTCTCTTAGGCCAGGCACTGGGGTGTATCGATCAGTGGCATACAGAATTGTTGCTCCTCTCAGGGTGAGAATAGAGTCACCTAGTGAGCCAGAATCATTTTCCCCTCCTACACTCCACAGTCACAGCACTGACACAGGTACAGGGTTGCCAGCTCCCAAACAATCGCACCCCAGGACCACGGGCAAAATGAAACGCTTATCTGTCCAGAGACACTTGGTCTCACACAAAGAAGGAACTTCTGTCTCCGGTGGCAGGGGTTAAATTGTCAATAGTGGCGCCAAATTTATTTTTCTCTGATCTGATTCAATTCAGGTTCTCTTTTGAGTTATTGATACGAAAATAATCATACCTGGTGTGTAAGAATCGAGTCATTGATTAAGATTTAATCTTGTTAATTGTGTAGGTCACAGGAGGTTGGGTGCACCTTAATTGGGGAGAATGGGCTCGTGGTAATGGTTTGAGCAGAATTAGTGCAATGGTATCAAATACATCAAACACATGGTTTCCTTGTGTTTGATGCCATTCCCTTTGCTCTGTTCCGGACAATATTATGAGCCATTCTCCCCTCAGCAGCATCCCGTGGTGTAGGTGGAAGTGTGATGGACAGGGGTTTGAACCTGTCCATCGGGTTTCAATCAAGGTTACTCATCACGCAAGTGTAGTTTTGAACCACCACTGCTACAAAGGCAGTGACTCCAGCAGTTAGAACTGTAGAGTCACTAAATTCTGCTGTGTTGAACATAATAACTGAGCATTCACCTCAGATTGGCTTAGTTTGAGAGAAAGAACAGACTCACCGATCAAGACAGGCTCATTATAGAGCTACTTAATGATCAAAGGTTGCCACCGCTCCTTTGATTTCCTCTATACTCGCACTATTTCTGTGATTGAAGATTTCAATTAGTGCCAACTCGGGGCTTTGTAGCCCAAAAAGCGAAAGGTTGTCATTTTAATTCTCTCATTTGTCCTCAGGAAGGCCCCAGTGAAGCCAAGAATGCAAGCCACCTGAGAGTGTTTCGGGAGTGATTGAAATGTGATCTCTCGCGAGCTATAAGCACCGGTTATGCATGAGCGCCCACAATATTGTCTCGGCTATCTTGCTCTTCCCACCTAATGTAATAAACGCACTCGGTGGAAAAAAAACACGGATTGCGTTCAATTTAGAGCACCACTTATAGTTGTGAGGAAGATCCAATAAGCTTGCTCAATGAGGCGAGTCCTATTATCCACCCGGCAACATGACACCCACCATCTGGCTACGGAGATGGGACAGTCCACCACAGCCATCACTATAAAGTGTGTCCGACTGAGATAAGGAAAAACTCAGAAGTAACCCACTGGGCACAAACTGGTTGAATCAACATTGTTTTTATGTAATTTTTCAGCATATTCTGATGTGGAAAATACATTGGATTTGAAAAGAGTCATCAACTGATTTATTTAAATTTTTTTAAATTTGGGGGGGGGGGGATCAGCTTTAATTTTACATTAACATTTACATTTGAGTCATTTAGCAGACGCCCTTATCCAGAGCGACTTACAGGAGTGAATGCATACATTTAATTTCATACATTATTTTTCTGTGCTATTGCAGATACATTGTGGATTCTATCAGTGCAATTGTCTGCATAATCCCCCATATACCAGTCAAACATTTGGACACACCTACTCATTCAAGGGTTTTCTTTATTTCTATTATTTTCTGCATTGTAGAATAATATTGCAGACATCAAAACTAAGAAATAACACTATGAAATAACACGTGGAATCAGGCAGTAACCAAAAAAGTGTTAAACAACTCAAAATATATTTTATATTTGAGATTCTTTAAAGTAGCCATCCTTTGCCTTGATGACAGCTTTGCACAATCTTGGCATTCTCTCAACTAGCTTCACCTGGAATGTTTTCTAATAGTCTTAAAGGAGTTTCCACATATGCTAAGCACTTGTTGGCTGCTTTTCCTTCACTCTGCGGTCCAACTCATCCCAAACCATTTCAATTGGGTTGAGGTCGGGTGAATGTTAGAGGCCAGGTCATCTGATGCTGCACTCTATCCCTCTCCTTGGTAAAATAGCTCTTACACAGCCTGGATGTGTGTTGGGTCATTGTCCTGTTGAAAAACGGGACAATGATTAGTCCCACTAAGCGCAAAAGCAGATGGGATGGCGTATCGCTGCAGAATGCTGTAGTAGCCATGCTGGTTAAGTGTGCCTTTAATTCTAAATACATTCTTAATAAAAGCACCCCCACACATCACACAACGCCCTCCATGCTTCACGGTGGGAACCACACATGTGGAGATCATCCGTTTACCTACTCACAAAGACTTGGAACCAAAAATGTCAAATTTGGACTCATTAGACCAAAGGACTGATTTCCACCAGTCTAATGTCCTTTGCTCTAATGTCCATTGTTTCTTTGCCAAAGTAAGTTTCTTCTTAATATTGATGTCCTTTAGTAGTGGGTTCTCTGCAGCAATTTGACCATGAAGGCCTGATTTCATGCAGTCTCCTCTGAACAGTTGATGTTGAGATGTGTCTGTTGCTTGAACTCTGTGAAGCATTTATTTGGACTGCAATTTCTGAGGCTGGTAACTCTAATGAACTTATCCGCTGCAGCAGAGGTAACTCTGGGACTTCCTTTCCAGTGGCGGTCCTCATGAGAGCCAGTTTCATCATAGCACTTGATGGTTTTAGCGACTGCACTTGAAGAAACTTTCAAAGTTCTTGAAATGTTCCACATTGACTTACCTTCATGTCTTAATGTAATGATGGACTGTTGTTTCTCTTTGCTCATATGGACGTGGTCTTTTACCAAAAAGGGCAATCTTCTATATACCACACTACCTTGTCACAACACAACTGATTGACTCAAACGCATTAAGAAGGAAAGATATTCCACAAATTAACTTTTAACAAGGCACACCTGTTAAATGAAATGCATTCCGGGTGACTACCTCATGAAGCTGGTTTAGAGATTGACAAGAGTGTGCAAAGCTGTCATCAAGGCAAAGGGTGGCTACTCTGAAGAATCTCAAATATAAAATATATTTTGATTTGTTTAACACTTATTTGGTTACTACATGATTCCATATGTCCAAACTTTTCAAACTTTTGAATGGTACTGTATATATATATATTATATGTATATTATATATATATATATATATATATATACACTGCTCAAAAAAATTAAGTGAACACTTAAACAACACAATGTAACTCCAAGTCAATCACACTTCTGTGAAATGAAACTGTCCACTTAGGAAGCAACACTGATGGAAAATAAATGTCACATGCTGTTGTGCAAATGGAATAGACAACAGGTGGAGATGATAGGCAATTAGCAAGACACCCCCAATAAAGGAGTGGTTCTGCAGGTGTGGACCACAGACCCCTTCTCAGTTCCTATGCTTATTGGCTGATGTTTTGGTCACTTTTGAATGCTGGTTGTGCTTTCACTCTAGTGGTAGCATGAGACGGAGTCTACAACCCACACAAGTGGCTCAGGTAATGCAGCTCATCCAGGATGGCACATCAATGCGAGCTGTGGCAAGAAGGTTTGCTGTGTCTGTCAGCGTAGTGTCCAGAGCATGGAGGCGCTACTAGGAGACAGGCCAGTACATCAGGAGACGTGGAGGAGGCCGTAGGAGGGCAACAACCCAGCAGCAGGACCGCTACCTCCGCCTTTGTGCAAGGAGGAGCAGGAGAACCACTGCCTGACCTCCAGCAGGCCACAAATGTGCATGTGTCTGCTCAAACGGTCAGAAACAGACACCATGAGGGTGGTATGAGGGCCCGACATCCACAGGTGGGGGTTGTGCTTACAGCCCAACACCGTTTGGCATTTGCCAGAGAACACCAAGATTGGCAAATTCGCCACTGGCGCCCTGTGCTCTTCACAGATGGAAGCAGGTTCACACTGAGCACTTGACAGACGTGACAGAGTCTGGATACGCCGTGGAGAATGTTCTGCTGCCTGCAACATCCTCCAGCATGACCGGTTTGGCGGTGGGTCAGTCATGGTGTGGGGTGGCATTTCTTTGGGGGGCCGCACAGCCCTCCATGTGCTCGCCAGAGGTAGCCTGACTGCCATTAGGTACCGAGATGAGATCCTCAGACCCCTTGTGAGACCATATGCTGGTGTGGTTGGCCCTTGGTTCCTCCTAATGCAAGACAATGCTAGACCTCATGTGGCTGGAGTGTGTCAGCAGTTCCTGCAAGAGGAAGGCATTGATTCTATTGATTCTGCTTTAGTCCAGGTCTGGGAGGAGATCCCTCAGGAGACCATCCGCCACCTCATCAGGAGCATGCCCAGGCATTGTAGGGAGTTCATACAGGCACGTGGAGGCCACACACACTACTGAGCCTCATTTTGACTTGTTTTAAGGACATTACATCAAAGTTGGATCAGCCTGTAGTGTGGTTTTCCACTTTAATTTTGAGTGTGACTCCAAATCCAGACCTCCATGGGTTGATAAATTGGATTTCCATTGATTATTTTTGTGTGGTTTTGTTGTCAGCACATTCAACTATGTAAAGAAAAAAGTATTTAATAAGATTATTTCTTTCATTCAGATCTAGGATGTGTTGTTTAAGTGTTCCCTTTATTTTTTTGAGCAGTATATTTTCCTTCTTTATTATTTCCCCCTAACCCTGCCACCCATCCCCTAATTGGAGTAAACTAATGGACAACAATACTTAGGCTTCCACTTCCAGCTTAAACATACAAATCAAATGGTATTGGTCACATACACATGGTTAGCAGATGTTAATGTGAGTGTAGTGAAATGCTTGTGTTTCTAGTTTTGACAGTGCAGTAAGATCTAACAAGTAATCTAACAATTCCACAACAACTACCTAATACACACAAATCTAAAGGGATGGAATAAGAATATGTACATAGAAAAATATGGATGAGTGATGGGGCATAGGCAAGATACAATAGATGGTATACAATACAGTATATATATATATATATATATATATATATATATATATATATGAGATGAGTAACATAAGATATATAAATATTATTAAAGTGGCATTATTAAAGTGACTAGTGGTCCAGTTATTAAAGTGGCTAATGATTTTGAGTCTGTATGTCGGCAGCAGCCTCTCTGTGTTAGTTATGGCTGTTTTACAGTCTGATGGCCTTTAGATAGAAGCTGTTTTTCAGTCTCTAGGTCCCAGCTTTGGTGCACCTGTACTGACCTTGCCTTCTGGATGGTAGAAGTGTGCACAGGCAGTGGCTCGGGTGGTTGTTGTCCTTGATGATTTTTGGCCTTCCTGTGACATTGGGTGCTGTAGGTTTCCTGGAGGGCAGGTAGTATGCCCCTGGTGATGCGTTGTGCATACTGCACCACCCTTTGGAGAGCCTTGCAGTTGTGGGTACTGCATTTGCTGTATCAGGCGGTGATACAGGCTGACAGGATGCTTTCAATTGTGCATCTGTAAAAGTTTGAGGGTTTTAGGTGACAAGACAAATTTCTTCAGCCTTCTGAGGTTGAAGAGGCGCTGTTGCGCCTTCTTCACCACACTGACTGTGTGGGTGAACCATTTCAGTTTGTCCGTGATGTGTACGCCAAGGGCCTTAACTTTCCACCTTCTCCACTGCTGTCCCGTCGATATGGATAGGGGAGTGCTCCCTCTGCTGTTTCCTGAAGTCCACGATCATCTCCTTTGTTTTGTTGACGTCGAGTGAGAGGTTGTTTTCCTGACACCACAATCAAAGTGCACTCACCTCCTCCCTGTAAGCTGTCTCATCGTTTTGGTAATCAAGCCCACTACTGTGAAGTCATCTGCAAACTTGATGATTGAGTTGGAATCGTGCATGGCAATGCAGTCATGGGTGAACAGGGAGTACAGGAGGGGCCTGATCACACACCCTTGTGGGGCCCCAGTGTTGAGGGTCAGTGAAGTAGAGATGTTGTTTCCTACCTTCACCACCTGCGGGCGGTCCGTCAAAGTCCACAACCCAATTGCAGACCCAGCGTTTCAAGCTTAATGATGAGCTTGGAGGGTACTATGGTGTTGAATGCTGAGCTGTAGTCAATGAACAGCTTTCTTACATAGGTATGCCTCTTCTCCAGATGGGATAGGGCAGTGTACAGTGTGATGGCGATTGCATCGTCTTTGGAACTATTGGGGCGGTATGCAAATTGAAGTGGGTCTAGGGTGGCAGGTAAGGTGGAGGTGATATTATCCTTGACTAGTCTCTCAAAGCACTTCATGATGACAGAAGTGAGTGCTTCGGGGCGATAGTCATTTAGTTAGTTATCTTTGCTTTCTTGGGTACAGGAACAATGGTGGACATCTTGAAGCATGTGGGGACAGCAGACTGGGATAGAGAGAGATTGAATATGTCCTCATGCTCTGAGGACGCAGCTAGGGATGCCATCTGGACCGGCAGCCTTGTGAGGGTTAACACTTTTAAATGTCTTACACACGTTGGCCACAGAGAAGGAGAGGGGTGGCCTACTGTCCTTGGTAGCGGGCCGCTTCTGTGTTATCCTTAAAGCGGGAAAATTGGGTTTAGTTTGTCTGGAAGCAAGACGTCGGTGTCCATGAATTGGCTGGTTTTCTTTTTGAAGTCTGTAATTGCCTGTAGACCCTGCCACATACGTCTCATGTCTGACTCGTTGAATTGCGACTCCACTTTGTCCCTGTACTGACATTTTGCTTGTTTGTTTGCCTAGCGGAGGGAATAACTACGCTGTTTATATTTCGCCATATTCCCAGTCATCTTTCCATGGTTAAATACGCTGGTTCGCTCTTTCAGTTTTGTGCGAATGCCACCATCTATCCACTGTTTCTGGTTAGGGTAGGTTTTAATAGTGTTAGGTTCGTATTTTTCAGAGTAAATAACTCATTGCTTCTACACGTAAACCAAACAGTGTTCGATTATCCTATCTTTCTTTTCGTTTTTTAACTCACTATCTTCAAGAACTCTCGTCTTAAAACTCACTGCAATGGGGACTTTTGTCCTTTTTTACAGATCTCGCAGGGGAATACCCCCACTAGGGACCTATCCTATTTGGAACCTACCCTTCACGTATATTAGCGTGGCTCTTATATTTTTATCTGGTTCTCGCAGAAGAAAAACCTCCACTCGGGACCGATCCTTATGGAACCTACCCTACACCATATTTAGCCTAGCGCTATGGATCTTGCAGAGAATTACCCCCACTCGGGACCTAACCTTATGGAACCTACCCTACACCATTTATTTACGACCGGTCGTTTCCACAATGGGCCTATAGAATTAAACTCAGGCTTCCTAAATCCTTATTCTATAATTATTCAGCCTATGATTCTCATCTCCCCAAGATGTCAAAATGAGTGGTAACAGGTGTAGGTACTTGCCTACGTTATTTGTTGTGCCGGCTCCTGTTCCACTAATCTGGATTCTTTGGTTTGATTAAAAATCTTGGTGAATCCTGTCAACAACGCCAACTGTTAGGTTCTTATTTTTCAGAGTAAATAACTCACGGACACTAGAGAAGCTTTAACCATGTTTAATCATCCCCAAAGATTCTGTACAGCTGAAATCAGACAGCTAAACATTTCAGAAGTCACAGTTTATATGCATCCTACTTAAGACACTCCTCTTTACAGTTTATGGCTCCACAGGAAAGAAGGTAACCAGATACCAACCCTGATGACTCCCTTAAGGGAAACTGACCTCACCCCTCACCTCCTGACCTCAACCCCTTCTTCACCTAATCCACAGATATCCATCTGTCTTCACTATATCAACACATCGCTCTCCTCTCCTCCATCAAACACATTCCAAAGCCTTCTGGCTTTTTACAAACTCTTTCTATTCAAGGCTTTGTCTCAATCATTTATTTAATATCTCAATGTTCAAAGTTTAGCCGATTCCAACAATAGTCACAGTGGGTACAACATCTCCAATGCACTTCCTTATAAACTAATTTACTGAATCAGTGTATAAGTCAATGTTATTCTCTTAGGCTGCCCGGAACATTTCCCAGTCTGCGTGATCAAAACAATCTTGAGGTGTGGATTCCGATTGGTCAGACCAGCGTTGAATAGTTCTTGTCATGGGTACATCCTGTTTGAGTTTATTTCTATAGCACGGTAGGAGCAACATGGACAGTATATTTTACATTAGTTATCTTTTGTTTGTTTTTAGTCCCAGCCTTCAGCTCCCCTCAAATCCTCCTATCTATCGCTGAAGACCTAACCAGTTTTGATTTCTAGCTGCCATATATTTTTCTACTGTGCTGTGATGTTTCACAAAAGTTCTGAAACTTTCTATTTTCATAGTTTCTACAGATTGTAAATTAAAGATAAACACCTTTGCTAAGAGTATTATTGCTATATTGATTGATTGGCTATGACTTTTCAAATCACCCAGCAGTGCTATTTGCAGAGTTAGCTCTAAGGAAATGTGGCAATTTTTCATCCATTCCTGAAACTGCGACCAAAAACAAGCTACATATGGGCAGTACCAAAACAAGTGATCTAATGATTCTGTCTCTTCGCAGAAAAATCTACAAAGCTGGGATGGTTGTATCCCCCATATAGATAACATTCTATTGGTTGCAAGAATTTTGTATAATAATTTTGATAAAAGTTTTTAATCCGGCGTCATTTTGTATATCAGTTCATAAACCATGTGCCATGGAATCGGTACATCTAAAATCTCCTCCCACCTATTTTGCAAACAGCATAACGCAGCTGTAAATGAAACTGGTATACTTTCTTATTTATCACAAATTTCTTTTTGCCAATTTTGGTCTTTAATGTAGGGCTGACAGACATATGCCTTACCTTCTTCCCTTTTTGTGGTAATGCTGCATTCAGTTGGTTGAAATTTTGGATAGAGCATACATTTTGTTAACTACATGTGGGACATAACTCCACCAGTCCTATTTATGATATTTACAAAAATTACTTTTTTTTGTAATATAAAAAAAAGTGTATTAGTATATTGAGTTTAAACATAATATTAGTTGTGTCTTTTCTGTTGCATTAAATTGAAATTGCAACCAGCTTTATATTGCTTGTTTTAAAAATAGCGATATTTTGGAGAAAAGGGTGATTCCTGAACACGAGGTGAGCCATTTTTACTAATCTACTAGAAAACCAGTTTGGATTTAAGTATAATTTTTGTGTGATTGAAGCCTTTAGTGAGAGGTCCAATGCTTTAGTATTCATTGTTCCCCATCGAATTCATATTCATTATATAAATAGGCCCGTAACATTTTGTCTGGCTTGCCGTTCCAAATAAAGTGGAATAGTTTTTGCTCATATCATTTAAAAAACAAGTCGTTATGTGTAGGCAGATCCATAAGTATATACATTTACATTTTAGTCATTTAGCAGACACTCTTATCCAGAGTGACTTACAGTAGTGAATGCATACATTTCATAATTTTTTTTTTTTTCTGTGCTGGCCCCCCGTGGGAATCGAACCCACAACCCTGGTGCTGCAAACACCATGCTCTACCAACTGAGCTACAGGGAAGGTAAACTGGGAAAAGACATTCATTAATCAGTTGGACCATTTTATTGGTCAACTACACGGTAATGTACAAGTTTTTTTTTAGATATCCAATACGTAATATACACTTATCATAATTTGTTTTTTTAGATATCCAATACATAATATACACTTATATATATACAATATATAATTTGGTTTTAATTATCTAGAAAAATTGAGGCTGTGCAGGCTGTGCAGGGATCCATATTGGAGATTTAAAAGAAAACATGAATCGTCAGCATACAATGAATGACACCTTTGTTTTTAAGCCCTAGATTTCTAGCCCCTTGATATTATTGTTGGATCTGATTTTAATAGCTAACATTTCGATGGCCATAATAAATAGATATGCCGATAATGGACAGACAATCTTGTTTTTCTCCTCTTGACAATTTAATACTTTCTAAGAAGTAGCCATTATTTACTATTTTACACCTAGTTTAACTATATATAACTTTAGCCCATTGTATAAGAGATTCTCCAATATTAAAATAGTCCAGGCATTTATATATAAATTCCAGTCAAACTTGATCAAAGGCCTTTTCAAAGTGAGCTATAAATACCAGGCTTGGTTTCCCAGATTTTTCATAGTGTTCTATTGTTTCCAGTACTTATATTATCACCAATGTATCGCCCATGTAAAAAACTGTCTGATTAGGATGAATAATATCCGACAATACCTTTTTAATTCTATGCGCTATGCATTTTGCTAAGATTTTGGCATCACAACATAAGTGTAAGGGGCCTCCAGTTTTTTAGGTGGACTGAATATTTATATATACCTTCTTGTTGAGTATGTGATAGTCACCATTTTTATTGGAGCTGTTAAAACATGTTAATAACGGTCCTTTGAGTACATCAAAAATATGTGATATACCTCAACTGGTATGCCATCCATCCCTGGAGTTTTCCTGGACATGAAGGCTTTAACTGCATCTTGAAGTTCCACTTCTGTAATTAGGCCTTCACATGAGACTTTTTGTATAGCTGTTAATTTTACACTATTAATATAAAAAACATCCTTGCAATTAACTTGAAATGGAGGAGACTGAAATGAAAACATATGGTTAAAGTACTTTGCTTCAGATGAGCATACACATACCTGCTGCGTTTTGGTCCTCCATAACCGACGACAACCGTGACAGAATCACCCACCAACTATGGACCAAGCAGCAGAGGAAGGAGCAGAAGGACTTCGAGTTGGACTGGCGGGAGAAGTGGACCTGGGAGGAAGTTCTAGACGGGGCCGGACCTTGGCACCAGGCTGGGGATTATCGCCGCCCGCAGTGGGAAATTGAGGCAGCCAAGGCAGAGAGGCGGAGGTACGAGGCCATGGACGCGCTGAGGGAGAAGCACGAGAGGCACCCCCAAGAAATGTTTTTGGGGGGTCACACGGGTAGTTTGGCTAGGCGTAGGAAGAGCCGGAAGCCAGCTACCCGTGGTTATATGGAGGAGCGTATGGGGTGGAGAGCGCTATGTTTCGCTGAGAAGCGCACTATCTCACCCATACGCACGCACAGTCCGGTGCGAGTTATTCCAGCCCCTCGCAGGTGCCGTGCTAGAGCGGGCATCCAGCCTGGTAGGAGGATGCCTGCGCAGCGCATCTGGTCGCCGGTACGCCTCCGAGGACCAGGCTACCCAACTCCCGCTCTACGCACGGCTACCATCAGGCCCAGTCTGCCCTGTACGAGCACCCCGCTCGTACAGGGCTACTAGTTCCATCCAGCCAAGGCGGGTTGTGCAGGAGGTAAGATCTAAACCGGCTGTGCGCCTCCATAGCCCTGGGTTTCCAGCTCCTGTCTCTCGTGCGGACCCGGAAGTGCGTCAACCCAGTCCGACTCGTCCTGTTCCCGCTCCCCGCACTAGCCTTCAAGTGCGTAAACCCAGCCCCGCCAGTCAACAGTCGTCGGAGCTGCCCGCCAGTCAACAGTCGTCGGAGCTGCCCGCCAGTCAACAGTCGTCGGAGCTGCCCGCCAGTCAACAGTCGTCGGAGCTGCCCGCCAGTCAACAGTCGCCGGAGTGGCCAGACTGCCCTGAACTGCCGGAGTGGCCAGACTGCCCTGAACTGCCGGAGTGGCCAGACTGCCCTGAACTGCCGGAGTGGCCAGACTGCCCTGAACTGCCGGAGTGGCCAGACTGCCCTGAACTGCCAGAGTGGCCAGACTGCCCTGAACTGCCGGAGTGGCCAGACTGTCCCGAGTTGCCAGACTGCCCAGACTGTCCCGAGTTGCCAGACTACCCAGACTGTCCCGAGTTGCCAGACTGCCCAGATTGTCCCGAGTTGCCAGACTGCCCAGACTGTCCCGAGTTGCCAGACTGTCCCGAGTTGCCAGACTGCCCAGACTGTCCCGAGCTGCCAGACTGCCCAGACTGTCCCGAGCTGCCAGACTGCCCAGACTGTCCCGAGCTGCCAGACTGCCCAGACTGTCCCGAGCTGCCAGACTGTCCCGAGCGGCCAGACTGTCCCGAGCGGCCAGACTGCACCGAGCGGCCAGACTGGCCAGACTGCCCCGAACTGCCAGAGTGGCCCGACTGCCTGGAATGGCCAGAACCGGAGCCACCTCCTGATATAGGTGGGTTGGGGAGGGGGGGGTGTATCACAGTGCCGTCGTTGACGGCAGCCACCCTCCCTTCCCTCCCTTTAGTAAGGGGAATTTTTTTGTTGTTGTTGTTGTTTGGGGTTGTTGTTTTTTTGTTTTTTGTTTTTAAGGTGCTTCCGGGGTTAGCACCTTTAAGGGGGGGGGGGGGTACTGTCACGTCCTGGCCAGTATAAGGGTTATTTAGTATTGTAGTTTGGTCAGGACGTGGCAGAGGGTATTTGTTTTATGTGGTTCTGGGTGTTGTATGAGTTAGGAGGGCATTTGATTTAGTATTCCGGGGTTTTGGGCACTGGGTGAGTTTCATGAATTCTATGTTGAGTCTAGTGTGTCGTTTTCTATGTTTGGTTAATTGGGGTTGGGACTCTCAGTTGAAGGCAGGTGTTGTCTATCTGCCTTTGATTGAGAGTCCCATATATTAGGGTGTGTTTGTGTTTGTTATTTGTGGGTGATTGTTCTGTGCTTAGCCTTGTGCCTAGTCAGACTGTTTTGTTGTTCGTGGTTTCGTTTTTTTTGTTATTTTTGTATATTCATTTTGGAAAGTAAATAAACATCCAGATGAGCATACACATACCTGCTGCGTTTTGGTCCTCCATTTCCAACGACAACCGTGACAGCTTCTTCTTTCAAAATAGTGTTTGGTGAATCATGGATGACTGTAATTTGTAACAAGTTTCTGTAAATTCATTTCTATGTTCCTATGAAGATTAAAAATATGTTGGGTAAATTCTTTCCATATTCCATCCAGTTCACTTTAAAAAATCTATATATATTACACTTGATCTTTCTTGAATAAGTTCCTCCATTTCTTTTTGTTTTTCCTCAAACTTATTCTGTGCCACTATGTTAGTTTTTATTGCTATCTAGCTGTACTGTTAGTTCCTCTATTTCCTTTTTTAGGATGAACTCTTTTGACCTAAATTGTTCTTGTTTTAAAGATGAGTATTGAATTGCATGGCCTCTAAAGGCACATTTAAAAGTGTCCCATACAATAAGGGGATCTGCTGTGCCTATGTTATGTAGAAAACCGTAAGTAATACATTTTCTGTCTTGGTTTATTTAAAATGTCCAATATCCTGACCCTCGTGGAAATTCTGTAAGAGTTATGTGTATACCAATTACTTGATGGTCTGACCTATTATTTCTGTCTCCTATCAACACTCGTAACCTTTGGTAAGAAAGTAGTCAAGACGACTAGGGGATCAGATCTCCAACAACAGCACGTTTACACTGCTCATTCCGTGAGTAAGCGAATGCTCCTACCACTATCTCTCCCAAGCATCTTCAACCGGTATTTTGGCTTACTGCCCCGCATACTACTTGTATCCACAGCGCTAACTTGCAAGTTGGTGATCTCCTGCTTGTTTAGTAAAGTGAAGCCAGGCTCCATGCAGTGAGTAAGTCCTCTGCCTTCTCTCTGTTTATCATACTGGTGCATGTGTGATCAAGTCTGTGTTGCTTGTGTGTGCTTGCCATTTCACTGGCAGAGCTTGTTTTTGGGAGGCAGAGAGTGGATTTGAGTACGAACTCATTTTAACTCACAACAAACTTGTAGCCTGGCTTATAATAGATAGAAAAACGCTGAAATTTCCCCAAAAACACTTGACAAGAACTCTTACAAAGGAGACTACCTCGAAAACCAATCGAGGCACAATAACATTTTAATCGATGGAATTGAGGATGTAAAGACTGAAACTTGGCATGACACAGAAGGCCAAGAAACTTCTGGCAGATCAAGTCAAACTGGACCCTAAACTCATCGAGATGGAGAGGGCGCATAGGAATGGCACTTTCTTCCCCGATGGACGGCCCAGGTCTGTAGTGGTGAAAGTACTCAGGTTCAAAGACAAGGTGGAGACGCTCTGGAGAGCCAAGTGCCTGAATGGAACCAAAATCAATGAAGACTTCTCTAAAAAGGTTCGCCTCAAAAGAATGAACTGCTGTCACGACTAATTGAAGAACGAAAAAAGGCAACATCGCATACCTGAAGTATGATCAGCTGGTCGTTCACCCCCCCTCTCGTAGGCCTATGGCAAGTCACTCCACTATAGTCCACTGATTTGACACACACACACCCACATATACTGTACATAAACATATTGAATCTACTTTGTTCATGTGTGTCATCTAAACTCATTACCAAAAACACACATTGCTCTAAATGTCATAACCCTCTGAAGTCTTCAGTGGTGTTACGTGGACTGTGTCAATGTGTATTCCATAGGATGTGCACCCCTATTGATAAAACCAACAGAAATGTATGGTTGTATTGGACATGTGAGGCATGCAATTCTATCTTTCCGTTCCACTCTGTGGATGAATCTGACTGTGTATCTCTCTTAGTTGGGCAGGATATCAACCATGATAACATGTTCTTTAACTCATTAGATTTTAATGAAGCAAATTATAAATATCATGAATGTGTTGATTCAGATTCAAATTTCTTGAAATTTACCAGAAATGAGTCTATCGCTTGTGATTACTATAATGTTAAGCAATTTAACAACTTGTATAGCAGTTTATCTAATTCCAAGACTATCTTATTTTCTACCTTTCATTTGAACGTTTGCAGTCTTCCTAAAAATCATGACCATCTTGTTCATTGTGTCTTCGCTCAGACATGAATTTTCCATTGTTGCCCTTTCAGAAACATGGTTGACTGAAGAGACAACCATGCTTTATGACATGTCTCCTTACAATAATGTTCACCACCGTAAAACATCAAGAGTGGAAGGAGAAGTGTCCATTTTTGTTCATAAAAGTTTTCAATTCTTTGTAAGAGAGGACCTCGCACTTACATCTGATAACATTGATGTTGGATCTCTTTTCATAGAAATTCCCTCCTGTTCATTTTTAGGTGGTAAAAATGTGGTAATTGAATGCATCTATCGGCCACCTGATTCTGACATTGGAAGTTTCATTGGTATCCTTGGATTTGATTAATAATGAAGATAACATTTGTTTTCTATTGGGTGATTACAACATACAGTAAATGTATTTAAAAGTGAGAACCACTCACTGACATCAGATTTTTTTGAATACTTTATACTCCAGTTATCTGTTTCCCCTCATCTATAAGCCCACAAGAGTGACCAGTTCATCTGACACCCTTATTGATAATGTTTTTACTAATTCTTTGAATAATGTGGCTAATACAGGTATGATTTATACTGACATTTCTGACCACTTTCCAATTTTACACTTTTCTTTGGCAGCTGGAAATGAACAGTTGAGAATGATTAGTAGCATTAATTAAATGTGACCTGTTTCAGGAAACTAGACGTATGTCGCGGGTCACTACTTCACAGGAGAGCATTTTGAAAGTACACTTTTTTTAATCAAAATGCGTTTTTTGGCAGAAATGCCTTTTCTAACGTGCACTTTCATGTGCCTTAATAACAAACTTGTATGCCATCTGTAAATATGAATACAATTGTTAAATTACGAGCCTAGTTGGTTTAGCCACAGAAAAAATAAGCAACCTTCCCACTAGCCATGATTGGCTGAGATAAAGAGTGGGCAGGACATGCCGAGAGATGAGTTTCGATTGGTCTGCCATATAGCTTGCTTCTGTCTATTTGAGCTGCTCAGTATGTCAGTATCCTGTTTAATGCATCTTTTTTTAAATGTATTGTGTTGTTAAACTGCATAAGTGTTGCGGAATTAGTGGAATTGGAATTAAAATATGATAGCTAAGGAGATGGAGAAAACACCTGTCTCCGGATTACATTTTCAAACTAAGGGCGGCCATTGCATCCGACACGCGTCCATCCATGAATGATGTATACGGGTTAGACAGTCTAGCTAGCTATATTTTCAGATATTACACATTTCTAACTTTGACAGAAATTGGTTTCATTTCAAAATAAAGCATGCTGTTAGCTAGCTAACGTTAGCTGGATGGCTCGCTAGCTAACATTACGTGTATGATCTTATTATTCATATCTCAGAGCTATTTGCTTGGCTAGCTATAGCCTAATGTTAGTTAGCTAACATTGAACCAGGTTGGTTAGCTACCTGCAGATTCATGCAGGGTAGTAATGTCATGAGTTGGGATTATGGTTCATTGTACAAATAACATCTTAACAAATAATTCCACTAATCAAGTAACCATTTCGAGTGCATTCACAAATTCAGTCTGGCCATCTACTCCGATTTCAGAGCACTCTTGTCTGAGTGTGCCATAGCGCAGAAGAACTGATGAATATACGAACACTCAACACCTGTTGAATATGGCCGGTGTCCGTAAACATCTGCAAAAAAGCGTAATTAAATTGTTGCCAGCAGCACATTTACAGTCACCAACACACTGGATGACATGAAAACAGCCTAACCAGCTCTGCTAGGTTGAATAAAATTGTCAGAGTGGGTTGTTCCAGAATGATTCTGGAAACCTTGGTTTACAACCGGTCTCAAAAAAGCCTAAGTTAAAAAAAAAAACAATTTGTATAAAAGGTTTCTCACAAATCCCTCTCCCCTGAATTCTGCAAATTACAAAAAGTATAAGAACAAATTTCCTCACCTACTTAAGATATCCCCCAAAATATATTTTACCAAAAAATTCCAAGAATCCTTAAATCTTATAAAATCAACTTCGAAAATCATCAATCGACTGTTGAATAAGATAAAGGGATCTATAATTATTCCATTTCAATGTAATGTTGTAAATAAGACCTATAGTGATCCTGATGTTATTTAATGTCAATTAAATAACTTTCTTGTGAATGTGGGTTCCTCTCAGTCCCCCCAAAAAGAGAGAACTGATGGAAATCCCTTGGATTACATTAAGGGACATTTCCTTTCTCTGGTTCAGTTTGATCCTTCTGATGTAATGGAGGTAATTGGTAGAAATCAGCAGCAGGTCATGATGAGATTGGTGTCTCTTTGGTGAAATCAGTGTCTTCCTCGATTACTGAGCCTGTAACATATATCTTCACCAAATCTTTGCAAACTGGTATTGTTCCTAAAGATAAGAAAATTGCCAAAGTTATCCCCCTCTATAAATCTGTGGATCCAAGATATTTTACATATTTTCGCCCAGTATTAGTACTACCATGTTTTTCTAAAATCCAACAAAAATTGGTGTGTAATAGAATGTTGAAACATTTAAATCAACACGTTTTTCTATATTCCATATGAGCACCAATATGGTTTTCATAAAAGTACTCCACAGATATGCCTCTTTTTCAACTTGTGGATAAAATCGTCCGTCTTGTGGATAAAAAACGGCCGTCGTCGCAATGAGACCAAGGTGCAGCGGAGGATGTGTTCACCATTAGGAATTTTAATAAACGAATGAACACTATACAAAAAGAAAACCAAAAACGACCAGAAACAGTTCTGTCAGGAAATACACACTAAACAGAAAACAATCACCCACAAACCCCAAAGGAAAAACAGGCTGCCTATGTATGACTCCCAATCAGCAACAACGAACTACAGCTGTTCCTGATTGAGAGCCACACACGGCCAACCAAAGAAACAAACCAACATAGAAAAATAAACATAGAACGCCCACCCATGTAACACCCTGGCCTAACCAAAATAGAGAACTAAAAAACCCTCTCTATGGCCAGGGCGTTACAAGACCTTAACAACAATGAATATGCTCGTGGTATCTTTTTAGATTTATCCAAAGCGTTTGATCATGAGATAATACATTCTAAATTGCTTATAAACTGAGCAAAAAAATAAATGTTCCTTTTTCAGGACCCTGTCTTTCAAAGATAATTTGCAAAAATCCAAATAACTTCACAGATCTTCATTGTAAAGGGTTTAAACTCCGTTTCCCATGCTTGTTCAATGAACCATAAACAGTTAATGAACATGCACCTGTGGAACGGTCGTTAAGACACTAACAGCTTACAGACGGTAGGCAATTAAGGTCACAGTAACGACAACTTAGGACACTAAAGAGGGCTTTCTACTGACTGCAGATGTGGCCAGGGAAATAAATTGCGGTGTCCGTACTGTGAAAAGCCTAAGACAATGCTACAGGGAGACATGATGGACAGCTGATCGTCCTCGCAGTGGCAGACCACGTGTAACAACACCTGGACAGGATTGGTACATCCGAATATCACACCTGCGGGACAGGTAAATGATGTCAACAATAACTGCCCGAGTTACACCAGGAACGCACAATCCCTCCATCAGTGCTAAGACTGTCCGCATTAGGCTGTGAGAGGCTGGACTGAGGGCGTGTAGGCCTGTTGTAAGGGAGACGTCACCGGCAACAACGTCACCTATGGGCACAAACTCACCATCGCTGGACCAGACAGGACTGGCAAAAGGTGCTCTTCACTGACGAGTCGCGGTTTTGTCTCACCAGGGGTGATGGTTGGATTCGCGTTTATCGTCGGAGGAATAAGTGTTACACCAAGGACTCTACTCTGGAGCGGGATCGATTTGGAGGTAGAGGGTCCGTCATGGTCTGGGGCGGTGTGCAGGCAATCTCAACGCTCCACCTGACATGACCAATCCTCCTCCCTCATGTGGTACCCTTCCTGCAGGCTCATCCTGACATGACCCTCCAGCATGACAATGCCATCAGCCATACTGCTCGTTCTGTGCATGATTTCCTGCAGGACAGGCATGTCAGTGTTTTGCCATGGCCAGTGAAGAGCCTGGATCTCAATCCCATTGAGCATGTCTGGGTCCTGTTGGATCGGAGGGTGAGGGCTGTGGCCATTTCCCCCCAGAAATGTCTGGGAACTTGCAGGTGCCTTGGTGGAAGAGTGGGGTAACATCTCACAGCAAGAACCGGCAAATCTATTTTTATTGACTTGGCCAAAGCTTTTGATACGGTAGACCATTCCATTCTTGTGGGCCAGCTAAGGAGTATTGGTGTCTCTGAGGGGTTTTTGGGCTGGTTTGCTAACTACCTCTCTCAAAGAGTGCTGTGTATAAAGTCAAAAAATCTGCTGTCTCAGCAACTGCCTGTCACCAAATGCGTACCCCATGGCTCGATCCGAGGCTCCATGCTCTTCTCAATTTACATCAACAACATAGTTCAGGCAGTAGGAATCTCTCATCCATTTATATGCAGACGATACAGTCTTATACTCAGCCGGCCCCTCTCCGGATGTTGTGTTAAATGCTCTACAACAAAGCTTTCTTAGTGTCCAACAAGCTTCCTCTACCCTTAACCTTGTTCTAAACACCTCAAAAACGAAGGTCATGTGGTTTGGTTTGAGGAATGCCCCTCTTCCCACAGGTGTTATTACTACCTCTGAGGGTTTAGAGCTTGAGGTAGTCACATCATACAAGTACTTGGGAGTATGGCTAGACAGTGCACTGTCCTTCTCTCAGCACATATCAGAGCTGCAGGTTAAAGTTACATCCAGACTTGGTTGCCTCTATCATAATCACTCCTCTTTCACCCCAGCTGCCAAAGTAACCCTGATTCAGATGACCATCCTACACATGCTAGAGACATAATTTTTAGATTGGCAGGTAAGGGTTTTCTCGAGCGGCTAGATGTTCTTTACCATTCGGCCATCAGATTTGCCACCAATGCTCCTTATTGGAAACATCACTTAACTCTACAGAGGAGTATAAACTGGTAATTTCTGTATACCCGTCGCAACACCCACTGGTTGATGCTTATTTATAAAACCCTCTTAGGCCCCACTCCTCCCTATCTGAGATATATACTGCAGCCCTCATCCTCCACAAACAACACCCATTGAGCCAGTCACATACTGTTAAATGTCCCCAAAGCACACACATCCCTGGGTCGCTCCTCTTTTCAGTTCGCTGCAACTAGTGACTGGAACGAGCTGCAACAAACACTCGAACTGGACAGTTTTATCTCAATCTCTTCATTCAAAGAAAATACTCAATCATGGACACTGTTACTGACAGTTGTGGCTGCTTTGTGTGATGTATTGTTGTCTCTTTGTGCTATTGTCTGTGCCCAATAATGTTTGTACCGTGTTTTGTGGTTGCTACCATGTTGTTGTTATGTTGTGTTGCTACCATGCTGTGTTGTCATATGTTGCTGCCTTGTTATGTTGTTGTCTTAGGTCTCTCTTTATGTAGTGTTGTCTCTCTTGTTATGATGTGTGTTTTGTCCTATATTTATATTGTATTTATTTTTAATCCCAAGCCCCCGTCCCCGTGGGAGGCCTTTTGCCTTTTGGTAGGCCGTCATTGTAAATAAGAAGTTGTTCTTAACTGACTTGTCTAGTTAAATAAAGGTTAAATAAAATACAATATAAATAATGATCCACTTTGAAATTATGTAGTGTGTCCAGTGGGAACTTTCTAAAGGGGAGGAAATAGGGAAAGACTAAGACTAACCTAAGAGTCCTAAGGAGTGGAACACTAAGTAGAATGGAGGGAAGGAAACCCCTCTAAAGAGCCCAAAGTAAGGCCCTCTAAAAATCATAGATACTATATGTGGTCCTAATGGAATTTGAAGTATAGTCACACGTGCCTTAAGAAGTGAACTAGACCTTAGGAGACAATAAGTGACACACTAAAGAAAGAAACATCCAAAGTAAGGCCCTAAGTAACATAAATATGTGTAGTCATTTGTGTGTTTTTCTTGTCCCAAAGTTGGTAAATTTCCCCCAAGCCTCAGAATTATATATTAAACTATAGATTCACTCAAATAGTGTAAAAACATATTTCTAAGTTTTAGTTGAGGAGGGAATAATTACATCAGTCAGTGTGTCAGTCAGTACAGAGTTGGTCTATAATGGAGTAAACCACGATACGGCTCAGATGTTTTTGAATAGTATTAGCATTGACATTATCATGCAGACAGTGTAGCTAGCCTAGCGTACCCTTCCCTCACAGACTCTGGCGTTATCATCAAAGGGCTGGCCTCCCGCTGATTGGCTGGTGGATAGGGGTCAACTCAGCAGTGTCCTACTCCTCTTCTGATTGGCCGGCTGAAAAGAAAAGTTCGCCAGGGAAGAGGCTGAGTCATTTGAGGCAGATACCCATCGGCTACACCTGCTTTTTCCTCACCCTTTTCCAATTGAAACAACTTTTAAATACAAACGGAGCTGTAGTCTTTTCAAACTTTTCAAACTTCAAAACCGTTGTTCAGACGACCTTCAAAAATAAGTTTGATTTAGGTAGATTTTTCCCACACATTTTTTGCGATTGATTATAGTCAATTACACTGTATGATCAAAAAATGTATTAGTTCAATTATATGTGTGTGTGTGCATGCATATGTGTGTGTTTCTGGGCATTTTGTCTATTACCGTATGTTTGTGTGCACAAGGGAGCATGTGTTTACCCCCATATATCTCTCAACCTTTCTTCTTCTCCAAGTCTTTGAAATTGAAATGATAAAGGGAATTAAACATTTATTATCTCGGCTACTTAGCATGTTGCTGTCTCTGTGCCTAGTATGGGTCTCCCATTTACTGAGCTGTTTTCAATGAGGCTCACTGATGTGGGAATGAACTGTATTGGATCAGGGACTTGAGAGAATGGTGTTCGATTGGCAAGCAAATCAATGGTAATCTTGTCTGAGAGAGAGAGAGAGAGAGAAAGAGAGAGAGAGAGAGAGAGAGAAATTCTCTTAGCTCAACCTGTGGCACAGTAGTACTGAATAAAACACATGCTATTGATATTGCTTGGCCATTTCAATAGCCTGAAGCTTGGAAAGTTTTGATATTCATATACAGTGGGGTCTCTTGATAAAGATGAGCAATAATGACTATATAAATAATTAAAATACTTAGTTACGCTATACAAATGCTTAGAGAATGAGATTTTGTTTAACAAGTAATACTTTTCTCTCAAAAAGGTAGGGGTCAAAATTGACACCTCTAAAGATTCTTATAAATAAAGTAGTCAAAAGTATAGCATTTGGTCCCATATTCCAAGCACGCAATCACTATGTCAAGCTTGTGACTACAAATTTGTTGGATGTATTTTCAGTTCATTTTGGTTTTGTTTCAGATAATTTTGTTGTAAATAATTGTTTTTATTGTAAATAAAGGGGGTAGCTGGATGTTCTGGCTACACAAAGTGTCCTGGTTGAATAGGGAAGAATACACCTACTGCTTTCATACAGGCTAACCAGTTAGGTGTAGGACGACAGGCTAAGTGCTAGCTACTGCTGTCAACCAGGCTAACCAGCTAGGTCTAGGATGACAGGGTAAATGCAATCTACCACTGTTAGCCTGGTTAACTAGCTAGGCTTCGTTGACATGCTACATGCTGGCTAACACTATTACCCTGGTTAACCAGCTAGGCTAGGATGACAGGCTAAATGCTAGCTCCCATTGCTAGCATGAGTACCTGCCTACCTGTCCCTTGGAAGACTGCAGAGTGACATTAGTGTCCCCATTTCCCCTCTAAGGACAAGACAGTCCAACACGAACATTGACCGTGCACAGTAAATCACTTGGTGTTGAACGGTGGCGAATTAACATGTAGAATCGTTTAGAAATTCGAAAAAAATGGCTGATATTCTATGGTCAGAGGCAATATCACGACCACTCTCTGCACAACCACTGTGCACGGCCGACGTTCTTGTTGATCTGTCTTGTTCTTAAGTCACAACCATCTTCATTTGAAGATGGGGTGGGGAAGGTGACAATGCTAGTTGCCTGTGTGCATATTGTTTCACTGCCACAGTTTTGCTCTCATATGTGTAATTTGATGACGTTCTCACTACTAATTGTCATCTTTGTCTTGTTCCTAATAGTTCCTCCTGTGCTGTCGGTACTACAGCAGGCATTCAATGCCACAGCAGATTACCAGGAGTCAGTGACTTTCACCTGCGTCACATCAGGATCCC
Organism: Salmo trutta; assembly: GCF_901001165.1. Classification (NCBI taxonomy): domain Eukaryota; kingdom Metazoa; phylum Chordata; class Actinopteri; order Salmoniformes; family Salmonidae; genus Salmo; species Salmo trutta. The sequence continues at coordinate 40,152,544 of NC_042962.1, forward strand.
CCGACCCCGAGGTCACCTGGCACAGGTACAGTTAGCCCCCGACACACTACGTCACGGTTGTGTTCATTAAGCACAAAACGGAAGAACACAGAGTAAGCATTACCTGAACTTCAATAAGAAACCCTTGTTTTTGTGTTACATTGCAAAACGATTTGCAACCTTGTGACCTAATATACATGATTAATGTGTCCTATTCATACATCTAAACTTCTTCATACACTTGTGGCTTGGCAAACCAAATGCAATCCACCCATTCTTTGACAAAACTATTAGCCAACCAGACCACTAGCTCAACCACATTTGGGGTATGTTTTGATTCATATTATGGCGATGTCAACAACTGTAGTCTGGTTTATACAGTTGGAGTCGGAAGTTTACATACACCATAGCCAAATACATTTAAACTCAGTTTTTCACAATTCCTGACATTTAATAAGTAAAAATTCCCTGTTTTATGTCTGTTAGGATCACCACTTTATATTAAGAATGTGAAATGTGAGAATAATAGTATGGAGAATGATTTATTTCAGCTTTTATTTCTTTCATCACATTCCCAGTGGGTCAGAAGTTTACATACACTCAATTAGTATTTGGTAGCGTTGCCTTTACATTGTTTAACTCGGGTCAAACGTTTCAGGTAGCCTTCCAAAAGCTTCCCACAATAAGTTGGGTGAATTTTGGCCCATTCCTCCTGATAGAGCTGGTGTAACTTAGTCAGGTGTTTGTAGGCCTTCTTGCTCGCACACGCTTTTTCAGTTCTGCCCACACATTTTCTATAGGATTGAGGTCAGGGCTTTGTGATACCTTGACTTTGTTGTCCTTAAGCCATTTTGCCACAACTTTGGAAGTATGCTTTGAGTCATTGTCCATTTGGAAGACCCATTTGCGACCAAGCTTTAACTTCCTGACTGATGTCTTGAGATGTTGCTTCAATATATCCACATCATTTTCCTCACACATGACGCCATCTATTTTGTGAAGTACATCAGTCCCTCCTGCAGCAAAGAACCCCCACAACATGATGCTGCCACCCCCATGCTTCACGTTTGGGATGGTGTTCTTTGGCTTGCAAGCTTCCCCCTTTTTCCTCCAAACATAACGATGGTCATTATGGCCAAACAGTTCTATTTTTGTTTCATCAGACTAGCGGACATTTCTCCAAAAAGTACGATCTTTGTCCCAATGTGCAGTTGCAAACCGTAGTCTGGCTTTTTTTATGGCGGTTTTGGAGCAGTGGCTTCTTCCTTGCTGAGCGGCCTTTCATATCCACCCGTTTTACTGTGGATATAGATACTTTTGTACCTGTTTCCTCCAGCATCTTCCCAAGGTCCTTTGCTGTTGTTCTGGGATTGATTTGCACTTTTCGCACCAAAATACGTTCATCTCTAGGAGACAGAACGCGTCTCCTTCCTGAGCGGTATGATGGCTGCATGGTTCCATGGTGTTTATACTTGCGTACTATTGTTTGTACAGATGAACGTGGTACCTTTCAGGCATTTGGAAATTGCTTCCAAGTATGAACCAGACTTGTGGAGGTCCACAATTTTTTTTCTGACGTCTTGGCTGATTTCAAATCAAAATCAAATCAAATGTATTTTTATAGCCCTTCTTACATCAGCTGATATCTCAAAGTGCTGAACAGCAACCCAGCCTAAAACCTCAAACAGCAAGCAATGCAGGTGTAGAAGCACGGTGGCTAGGAAAAACTCCCTAGAAAGGCAAAAACCTAGGAAGAAACCTAGAGAGGAACCAGGCTATGAGGGGTGGCAAGTCCTCTTCTGGCTGTGCCGGGTGGAGATTATAACAGAACATGGCCAAGATATTTTGATTTCTTTTGATTTTCCAAAGAAGTCAGGCAAAGAGGCACTGAGTTTGAAGGTAGGCCTTGAAATGCATCCACAGGTACACCTCCGACTTGCCAAAACTATAGTTTGTTAACAAGACATTTGTGGAGTGGTTGAAAAACAAGTTTTAATGTCTCTAACCTAAGTGTATGTAAACTTCCGACTTCAACTGTATATCACTGTTACAGACTAGTGCCTCCTTCAATGTCCCAATGTTCTAAATGACACACACGCATACTAACACACACACACACTCTTCACAAGCCAGTGCTGTCGACAGACACTGTAAACGATGACATCGCGTTGACACTGTGACATGGCCTTCTAGAGTGTGCCGCCATCTGGACCGTGTGTGACATTAGTCATACCTGCATCAGTAACATGTTTCATCTAACACACTCCTAACACACTCATTCATTCATACAACAGCTGTTGCATATATCCTGAACCTGAGTGACACACTCATTAGCATGGTGTTAGAAGCTATAATAACAGGGTTGTGTTCATTAGGCACCAAATGGAAGAAAACAGTCTGAAACAAGGAGGAACCACTTGGGCTTGTCCAATGAGAAATGCAGATGTTTCCTCCATTGCAAAACGCTTTAAAACACTTTTCATTGTATGCCCTAATGAACACAACACTGTTATCCTGTTACAGATGTAGGATCTTAATTTGACCAGTATTGTCGTAGCAAAATAATCTTGCAGCAACGGGATTTGAACGTTTAGTCCACAATGTTGCTTGTCTGGTGGTTAGGCGATTAGGTGGACAAAACTGAAAAGTGCAATACTGTTCCTGTATGTTAGTGAAGGTTTTCAGTGAATTTATGTAAATCATAAAACTCATCTGCAACAGATCCTACACCTGTAACATTTTGGTAACTTTCGTGAGTTAATGGCTTGTTCTGCCCTCTTCACAGCAAGACAACAACCCTCTTTTCTGTTTCTAGATCTGTGTTTCCCAACCTCTCTTTCGCGAAAGCCTTTCCAGCCTTTCCTGTTATTTTGTATATTCCAGTGCTAGCACACCAGATTCTTCTGGTCAACTAATCATCAAGCCTTTGATTAGTTCAATCATGTGTGCTAGTGCTGGAAGAGATGTAATAAGTGGAGTGGCTAGAGATACTTGAGGAGAGATTTGGGAAACTTTAGGAGGTCTCCCAAATGTGCATTCATATATATGATGCTCTATCAAATGCTAATACAGTTGTGTGGGAGGAATTCATAAATGTTGTGAACATGTCAAAGTTAATTTTCAAGTTTCAGAAGAAAAGTCTGAACTGTGCCATGCATATAACCTTTGGAGTGGCTCCAAATATAACAGTTTTTGTATTGGCTGTGGGAAGGATTTTGACTGACCATTTTTTTGGTCCCCCGCCTCAAATTCACTCTTGTAATAGCTTTTCTATCAATGGGAGAGATGGAGTTTTAATTGGCCATGTAATTACAGAAAGCAATTGAAATGTTAAATCTAGGTTTATCCTGTGAAAATGATATCTCGATGTGCCTCGCCTTGCACCACTGGCTTGCCTAATTGCTCCATGTAGACTGTCACACTGTATTGAGTTCAAATAAATGGTTTAGAAAGCTATGGTTTTTAACCATCCTGACCACCAAGCTTGACTCTGTACTGTGGCCGCATGTGATCACATCATCGTACACTCTTAGAAAAAAAGATGCTTTCAAGAGTTCTTCGGCTGATCCCCCTTGAAGGACCCTTTTTGGTTGCAGGTAAAACCCTTTTGGGCTCCATGTAAACCCAGGGTTCTGCATGGAAACAAAAATTGTTCTACCTGGAACCAAAAAGGGTCCTAACTGGAACCAAAATGGTTTGTCCTATGGGAATAGCTGAATAACCCTTTTGGAACCTTTTTGTCTAAGAGTGTACTGCCCTCTTTGTTCCACCTTGAACACTACTCCACACTGACCACAACTCAACCCTGACCGTCACTCCATCCTGACTGCAGCTTCACGCTAACACTTTGATCATCGCTCCACACACTGACCACAGGTCATCACTGACAACAACTCAACTCTGACTACAACTCCACTATGTCCATTGTGTTCTCTTCATCATGACAACTGCAATCTGACCACTGTGCCACCATAACCATACCCCCCTCCCTCCCCCTCACACTGGTTTGCAAGACTACACTAATAACCATTCTGGTATTAATGGTATTAAGGAGCAAGAGGACACCTCTTTCTTTCTCATCTTCTTTCTCTCATACACCCTCCTTCCCCTCCTCCCTCAGTTACATTTCCTGTTGTGGCGTGTGGTGTTTCCACCTGGCTGGCTGGTTGTGCCTGCTTTCAATCAGTCATAGACTCTGATACGGCCAGTGTAATTTCCTGTGCCTAGCGCGCTGCCCGCTCCACAGACCAGCTTGTACGTACACACACGCACAGTTCTTCATTTCCTCCCTGGCTCCCTCCAGCCTTATTACTATACCTCAATGTTTCTCTCAGTCCACTTTCAATTATCCTCCCTCTCTTTCGCTCTCTCCTTGAGAGACGGAGTTTTAACATCATTATAATGTGTGTGGGGGATGTGTGCATGTGACAGAAATTTATTTTGAAATGCAGTAAAGCTATTTTATGCTTATCGTATCAAGGTGGTGGTGGGGGGGGGGTGTTTGTGTCTGTGTGCAGGCATTAGGATATACATGTTTTATCTCTATGTTTGCATTTGTGTGTAGTTGAATTGGTTGTGCACCTCTAGCCTATATGTTTTTATGTGTATTGTACAAATTAATCATCACTACCTGTACTGTATCTCTGTACACAGGAAGGGCCAGCAGTTGGAGAGGTCAGAGCAATATGTCCTCAACACCATGGAGGCAGGCAGGAGTACCCTGACCATCCGCAACATCATCCAGGGGGACGGGGGCGACTATACCTGCCGAGCCACCAACAAGGCCGGGGCAGAGGAGAGGGAGCTCTTCCTCAAAGTGTTCGGTGAGTGTAGCAGCATGTTCTTCGTGGGCATCCATACTTATGTTATGACATTCTCAAATTTAAGTAAACATGTCAAATGGTCTCACGTCACATAAAATAATTACAACCAAAATATAATGTCCTTCTCAGCCATCTTAATGTTGTCATGCTACTGTACCTGGATTGTATCTGCTTTTTTTATGTTGCTTCGACCAGAAAAACAGAATTGGACCAAGAATTCATGTCATTTTAGCATACCCATTTACTTTTGCCTATAGAAATCAGTAGGCACTATAATAATCTACATGTTTCCTGTGCATTATAAGCAACATAAGCTACATATTCCTGAGTATTACCAAAGATTTTTTATAAATAACCCAAGATAGAACACAGCCTGTTGTTTCCAATGAGAACAAATAAGTCATAGTGAGCAGAACAAGCATGGAGGGGGGCAGAACCAAGAACAGGGCTCCCCAAACCTGTTCCTGGAGAGATACCGTCCTGTAGGTTTTCACTCCAACCTTTTTCTAGCGCACCTGATTCTAATTATTAGCTGGTTGATGGGTTAGTTACAACTGGAGTTACAGCGAAAACCCACAGGAGGCTGGCTTTCCAGGAACAGGGTTGGACAGCCCTTTTCTAGAATGTATTTCCATATTTCCGTTAGGGGGAACACATACTCTGTGAAGGGCACGTGTGTAATAACTATATCCACCCTTATCCATGAGAACATATGCATAATGTCGGCCAAAATCCATTTTGTTCCATCTTCTCCCACTGCCGGCCACTGGGCTTCTCCTTATCACCATATTTGGCATTGAGTGGAAACGCCAACCAGATGCTTCACAATTATACATCCGGTGAGATATCTGGCTCATTGTTCTATCTGTGGTATTATTAATACATATTGATTTGAATATAAGGTGTTTCATCTTGAGCGCAACAAACAGCCAATTCCTATTCACCAAGGAAAAATATTATTTCAGAGGAAAACTTTCACCATACAAATCAAATCAAAGTTTATTTGTCATAGTGAAATGCTTACTTACAGGCTCTAACCAACAGTGCAAAAAAGGTATTAGGTGAACAATAGGTAAGTAAAGAAATAAAAACAACAGTAAAAAGACAGTGAAAAGTAACAGTAGCAAGGCTATATACAGTATTGAGGTTATAAAAGTAGTGAGGCTACATACAGGCACCGGTTAGTCGGGCTGATTGAGGTAGTATGTACATGTAGATATGGTTAAAGTGACTGCATATATGACTATGCATACACTTGCATACAGTTGCCACTACCTCAACCAATCATCCAACAACTTGAATCTAATACAATTCCGGATGGAAAAAAATGCATCTAATTTATTGTACAGTCGGTGACACCCTGTTCATAAAAGTTTACATTTATATTTTCATAAAGCTGCCAGCATATTTCCTCCTTGATTATTCAGATGGAGCTCTTTCCTCTTTATGAAAATATATGGAGATTTGTGCTCTAGTCATCAAGATCCTTTCAAGGCCAAGGCTCCGGTTGTTCTTCAAAATGCACATTTTAAATTAAGAAGTTAGCAGAGGGCTTGAGTTTTGTTTCGCAAAGTGCGGCTTGAAACACAGTTGTAAGATAGTTTTATTACACCTGACAGTTGAGAGAGCAGGGGATGAAGAGAAGAGAGGTTGGTGTTGCCCGCAGAGTGCTGCACTGGCCAACATCTGGTCTACCATGAAACATCAATATACTGTATATACAGTGGTTCCTCCTTTAAAAGTTGCGTCATACTGCAACACACCTTGTGGGCTGCTGCAGCATTCTATGGCATGTTATTCAATTGTCAGCCATTTTTTATGTTAATGCCGGTTAGTGCTAGTTTGACCACCAGAGGGCATCTTTGAGAAGCATTTGATAGTCTCCCATATTGGCATTACTAGAGAATTTAAAACCTTTTTTGTAATAACATAGTACATGGGATTGATTTTAAGAAATTTTGCTTAATAAATTTGCTTAATATTATGGTGTTTCTATTCCGAGAAAAACGAAACCCTCCGTATGGATCCAAAACTAAATCAACATCTGCATTTTGAAAGAATATTTGTATCATTATTTTATTAACGAAAGCATAAAGATGCTGATGAAGAAATACAGTACTGAACAGTATACGCTTTTACATTTGGATAATAAAGCATTTAAAGAATTTTGAAGATATAAGCAACCTGCATTTGTTTATTAGGCTATTGTACAGGCTGACAAGTAAACATAGCCTACAATACATACTGTAGTAAACATGGGAAAGTGCCTAATTCCTTACATAAGGGAGAGCAGGCCATGTCTGTACTAGAGAATGCAGGCACGCAGGAGACCGTGGTTCAATTCCCCGAGATGGGAGGAAGGAGTAGGCTGTCCTTGTAAATAAGAATTTGTTCTTAAATGATTCTATATATGTTATTTCATAGGCGTGATGTCTTCACTATTATTCTACAATGTAAAAAATTAAGAACAATCCTGGAATGAGTAGGTGTGTTCAAACTTTTGACTGGTAATTGCTTAATTTATCTGATTAATATTATGGTGTTTCTATTCCAAGAAAAACGAAAAACCCTCTAGGTTTCCATTAGGATGGAACGGAAAATACGGTGCTTGTAATGAACACGAGGGGAGACAGAGAGCTGGGTTCAAGCGCAGGGCGCAGCTGGTGTTTATTGCAAAGGACCACAGGAGGAGGCAGGTAGCTGTGTCCAGGGGCAGGCAGAAGGTCATACACAGGGGGTCCAAAAGGGCAACAGTACAGGCAGGGAAAAGGCTTGTACCATAGTCCGGGAGATCAGGTAATAGGTATATAACAGGAAATACGATAGGCTAATGTACAGGCAGGGAATAGGCAAAAGGTGTCGTTAGTGAGGCAGGCAAAAACTATCATACACGAGAGAAGTAAATCACGGGAAAAACAGAGCTCTGAAAGACGTATGTCACAAAACAAGCAATGCCTCACAGTGATGTGATGCAAAGAACTGAACTGCACCCTAATTTTCTAATTCTAGTCTAACCAATACCCACACGTAGATTCAGTGAAAATAAAAATCTCATTGATTTATCAAGACCAGTCCCCATGCTTGTCTCAGAGCAGCGCGAGACAATGCTGAAATCTTATTGTTTCAAAAATCTTATTACTTCAAATCATATTGCTTCTAACTTCAATATGCTTTTTTAAAATCAGACCTACACCGTTTTTAACAGCACATTACTCAACACTAGTGAGACTCATTTCACCTATGGTAGGCCTACAGTATATCTAAAAATATTTTTTTCAATTAATATTTTTTTCTCCACCAATAATTACATTTAGAGGATTGGAGGATTCTAAATTAATATCGAAGGGGCATTTTCTGTTAGGATCTGTGAGAATATCTAAGGGTCTTTTATATAATTTTAAATGTATTAATAATAATAATAATTGCTTCGTTTAAAAAGTAATGATATTTTGGAGATTTAATTTTCATTTAACCTAGAGTGAGTGAGAAAAAGGCAATTCTTGAACATGGGGTGAGACATTCTCACTAAAGCCAGTTTGTTATTTATAATGATTTCTTTCTGGAGAAACCTAACTTGATTATTTAGCAGACATCACATGCTTATATTCAGTCAACACATATATCTTAAGAATATCATGGAATATAATTGAACATTTTCGTTTCTCCATGCTTGTCTCAGAGCAGCGCGAAACAGTGCTGAAAAAGATGTCCACAGTGGGAAGGCTATTTATAACAATATTTTGGAGATTATTTTGATTTCAGAAAAACGACAGTGAGCAATTGTAATCTTTATAAAGTCCAAAATATAGCCATAATATTCTGTAGTTTCGACCCAATGATTCGTCTGACAAACAAAGACTTCGCGTCCTGCAGGCCCAGGCATGGATCAAAGCTGGCGAGACATTCAATGACGTCATCTTCACAGACTAATCGACCGTGGCCCTTGAGCAATGTGCTCAAGCCGAGTCCCAAGTATCCGCTCAAACTCCATGTGTGGGTGGCAATTTCTCGCCAGGGACCAGGCCCATATTCGATTTTTTGATGGTAAGTTAGGCTATTTACAAAGCGAAAAGTATATAAAATATTGTAGCCTACACCTCACCAACTGTTATGTGTTCCAAAATAATTCACTCTTGTCTCCTTTTTCAAGTATCATGGCTCGAGATTTCCTTGAGGAACAAATCATCAAGACATAGGCTGGACCCTATGTCAGAGAGGTGTTTCTGGGACCACATCGTTTCTTTCAAGGTAGGATTATAGCAATATTTTGTTACGTTTAGGCCTATTTACATGTATATTTCTATTATTGTACCAAATGTTGGCTGTTAGGCTAAATATTTTTTTTTCTTCTCCAAATGCAGACAATGACCCAAAATACATTGCCGCCCGAGTTTGCATTACAAATGAGGGCATAAACTGGGTCAAGACGCCAGCAGAGTAAGTAGAGCTTTATGTAGTTAAATAAAGGTGAAATAAAAATAAATAAATAATATCTAAAAATATTTTTTTCATCTCTACATGTAGGTCTCCTGACTTAAACCTGATCAAACTTGTTTGGCATCAACTGAAAACATTCATCCGTAACTGCCAAGCCGACAAACAAAGATAAACTGGTCAAGGCCATCAAAATGTTTTGGCTAGAGAAATTGACGATACAACAATGCAACAAATACATTGATCATCTCATCAAGGTTTTACCTGTGGTCATGGAGCTGGGTGGAAGTGCGACTAAAATGTAGTTTAAATAAACATCCGCATTTGAATGTATTTTTTCTTGTTATTTTATTAACGAAAGCATAAAGAAGTTAATGAAGAAATACTGTACTGCTGTTTTGAGTTAGAAATGTAACACTTTAGAGTACTTAAGCATCAAATACATTGCAAGTTGAGGGATTTTCACAACAGTAGCCGGGCTTTAAAAAGTATATTGTCCTGCTAATAGGAAATACTTGCATGATGGGCTACACCTGCTACAGTACACTTCTGAAAAACATGTGCTTGAAAACCTGTTTTCAAAATGCCTCCAGTTGTCCATCACTACTGTAAATAAAAACACAGCATCTTGCTTACATCTTGTTTACATTCTTTATTGTAACCACAATGTCACAAAAAATTTGTATCTACCTTTCCAATTACTTTTAGTTTGAGATTTACAAATGTGCGCTTTTCATTATTAGTTACATTGTTTTAGACTTTTTTTCTTTAAATGATTATTTTATGTAGGATGCTACATTTTTGACCAGTTGCAATTGTAAGTAGGCCTAATAAAGAAAATCCTACTTTTAGAAGGCTGTTAAGACTCATAGCCTACCTCAGCCAGTTAAGTTATTTTATATAGGTCTAGGCTCCGAAGAAATAGACTCCAATTAAGCCCTCTCGTTGTTTGTAAAGTCAAATTAAAATGAAGATTATGGTTGAAATGAATTGCTCGACTGCTGTAGGTTTTATCCATCTGTTGGTGTGCAACACTTACGTAACAAGTTAGCTATATTTTCAGCACCAGCCACTGTTCACTTCCTATTGATTGTACTGCGGTTCCCAGTTGTTTTTTAAATGTAACCTTTATTTAACTAGGCAAGTCAGGTAAGAACAAATTCTTATTTACAATGACGGCTTACCACGACCAAACCCGGATGACAATGGGCCAATTGTGCGCTTCTCTATGGCACTTCTAATCATGGTCGGATGTGATACAGCCTGTTTTTGAACCAGGGACTGTAGTAAAGCCTCTTGCACCGAGATGCAGTGCCTTAGACCACTGTGCCACTCACGGCCAAACCCGGATGACAATGGGCCAATTGTGCGCTGCTCTATGGCACTTCTAATCATGGTCGGATGTGATACAGCCTGTTTTTGAACCAGGGACTGTAGTAAAGCCTCTTGCACCGAGATGCAGTGCCTTAGACCACTGTGCCACTCGCGGCCAAACCCGGATGACAATGGGCCAATTGTGCGCTGCTCTATGGCACTTCCAATCATGGTCGGATATATGCTCCCTGCTTATTTCATTACATTATTATGCCGGTCTCAGAGCAAATAGCCTGGATTGTTACTCCCATCTCGTTCCTCACCCTCTTCCACCCGTCATTCTCCCCCTGAGTGGCTTGCTTGTGGGCGTGCTGGCAGGATATGGCAGCACCTTCGGTTATGCGTCAAGTATTCAGCATAGCAAGTTTGTATGAAGGTCTGGTTATTCACAGGCAAATAGTAATATGCTCTTAACCGCTCTGGTGACAAACAAACTTTGCTGCCCTGTTTTCAATCATCCACATGGCTGGGAGAACCTCTTCAGATTAATGCAGATGAAGGGAGTTAGATATGCATAGGAAGTGTAGTGTACTGTTTTTTTTCTTCTGTATATATGAATTACAAATCAGCCTTTACTTAAATCATGTTTCTAGTCTATTGCATAGTTACAATAAGTAATCATTGATGTCACAGGAGCAGGAGTGGTAAACACGATTGAAGTGTATAATTGTAACACATACATGCAGACACAGCACAGCAGTTTGATACACCTGGTATTGGATATGACTGAAAAAAAACTGCCTAAATAGCGATTTTCGTAAATTAACTTTATGACAAAAAAATATGCACAATCGTTTGTCTCTACTGACATATTCCTCTGAATTATACATTTTTTGCTTGACTCGTTATGACATTATTACTTACATTTGCTTCCACCTTAAAGTTTTGTCAGCCATCTTTACTGAAGAAAGTCACCAGCGACGGGTGGCTTGCGTCAAATTCGTCATTGGAACCACTGGGTATGATTGGTCAAATATAAACCTTGAGACCCAAATGCATAATGAGTGCTCTAACTCTCCCTTGCGGTGGTCTGGAGCAATGAAGCCGTGACGCTGGGTACCGCTAAGTCCCAGGGTGTAAGCTCACAACTTTTAAAGGAGGAACCACTGTAGGCTATATTGAAATGGGAATCTAATCTTCATGTTAAAAAACTTGAAGCAAAAGCTTATTTTACAGAATAATGTGTATAAGAGAAGACCTTGATGAAGGTATTGGCTAAATGCGTTGATTTTAACAATAAAACAAACTTCCATTGTGCTACCAAGAGTCGCTTAATATCTTTTCATCTTCAGCTTGCTCCACTGAACAGTTATTTGTCTATAAAGGAGAAGACACACTTGCACAGAATTTACCATCTCTTATACCTGTTGTTCAGAAGCTTAAGCCCAATCCCATATCATATTGATAAATACTATCATATTTCATTTGAATGGGGGTAAGCAATTGTTCATCCTTTACAGCAACTTTCCCACCCTGGAGTTATTGTATGAATCATAGGCCTCATCTGTGTATTGCTGCTTGGTTCCCACTAGGGCCTCTGGGTGTAAATAAAAAAGTGTTGTAGTACTTGATGCAGGTCTCAAGGCCGTGTTTGAAAGTATTTAGCTTACCTTGAAAAATAAATATCCACCAAAATATTAAATTACTTGTCATTTCTGTCGAAAGATAATTATTTATGCTTCCATTTTTGGCTCTTCAAGGACTAATCTAATTTAACTATTAAGACTATCAATTAAGAAAGTAATTGATTTTGTGTGTGTATGTGTGCGTGTGCGTGCGTATGTAGACGCATGTGTGTGTGTGTGTTGGTGCATATAGGCATATGTGTGTGTTCGACCCCGTTACGTGACAAGCTCTAAATCCCCTTAGATGGCTCATCCACCCTAAGGTTCACTCTTTTTGAAATTACAAACGACTTCTTCATCTCGCCGAGACAGTCTTAAAAACCAGACACACTTTAGGCCTATTTCTCCATTCACTTTCATTTCTTCACAGTTTTACAGCTTTACTCTACTTTACTTTACTTGTACAGGTTGTCATTTATTTTTTATATACATGATTCATATTGCACACTATTTGCCCATGACACGTGACGTTCGAGCGCTAACTTAGACAGCCATGTCTGAGAGAGTGACTTAACGGTGAGCGGACCTCTACACCACAGCCACGGTTCCCCACTCCTTAATGCTGTTTATCGGGGGTGCTCAGCATAAAAAAAAATGGTTTGTCTGGAAAAAAAACGTATTTTGCAGAGAAAAGGAGGAGTATAGGTGTTGTGAGAAAGAGGTTGTAAGGGAGTAGGGAGACTTAACACAAAGTCCTGGTTGTCTGTCTGGTTGTCTGGTTGTCGGTCTGGGCACGGTGTGGACAGTGGACTCGAATGTACCAAGGACTACTTTTTCTCGAGGCTATAAACTGCGATGCACACCCCTTCTTTCAGAAGTGGAAAAGTATGATTCTGAACAGAAGATTTAGATCGTATGGCCTCAATAGTCAAGCCCAAAGTCGTTCATCCTCCAATACATGGTGTTAGCCCTATGCGTCTCCTGTCTAAAATTATTGTCTTTCTCTTTCTCCCTATTTCTCTTTCTTCATTTCACTCTGACTCCTTATCTCTCTCTTTCTCTCTTTCATCCCCCCTCTCTCTTTCCCTCCTCTATCTCTCTTGGTCTCTCTCCTGCTCTCCCTCTCTCTATTTCTCTCTCCTGTATCTATCTTGGACTCTCCCCCCTTCTCCCTCCCTCTTTTTAAATCTCTCTCTTTCTCTCTCTGTCCCTCCAGTCCAGCCACACATCACCCAGCTGCGTAACGTGACGGCGGTAGAGGGCAGCGCCGCCATGATCTCCTGCGTGGCTGAGGGGGAGCCGCTCCCTGAGATCTCCTGGAGGAGAGCCAATGATGGTCAGAGCTTCGCCGATGGAGACAAGGTAACCCTAGGCTGTCACCTGCTCTTATTTCCATCCCCCTTTTCATTGTATGTTGCCTACTGTTGCACTCTACTGGTACCCGTATCACCCTCTCTAGACACACACAGTCACACGCAAGCAAGTAAGCACACACACACAGACACACACACACACACACACACACACACACACACACACACACACACACAAGGTTGTCCCTGCTTTTACTGTCCACCTTCCACTCACTGCACACTGCCTACGGTCACACAAAGTACCGTCCTCAACCCTCTCTCACCCTTTATTTCTTGCACAGACACACATGCACAGACCAGATGGCCGGTATTAACAAAGAGCACGTCTGAGGAGAATGCTCACCTTTGAGGATGGATGTGACTGCGTCATAGAATAATTCTCAGTACTGAGACATTTTTTGTGTATACGTTTTGTGGGCCCAGTAATTCCAACATCTCCTTCCTAGAGCTCTTTAGAGGCACTACGTTATATCCACCATGCAATAAGGTATATGTGAAGTAAAAGATTGTTAATTGTGTTAGTGAACAAAGAGAGATAGGTAGGCCATAGGGTAAGCTACCTCATCCAAAGATTAGTTATACTCACAGTGTACAAGGTTGGATGCCATTGGTGACTTATTTGAAACAAAACCATGTTGTATATGACTAGGATGTTTTCAACGAAGACCATTCATCTCTGAGGTTCTCGGAGCATACATTGTGAAAGATAGTGCCTCAACAGACAAAGGTTAAAGAAATGCTCTAAACATGGCTAAGAGTAAACAGTCAGCTACCATGTGCTTTGCTGTCATTGTCTCCGAGCACTTATACTTTTCGAGAGGCGCTGCATTAGCAAAGATGGCTTCTGCTTTCCCCGGGAGAAAGGTCAATGGCTGAGATAAATGAATGTGTGCGTTGGCGTAATCCGCTCGGCTTGATAAATCAAGGCACCGCATGAGAGTAAATAGTTCTTTGCACGCTGAGGCAAATGAAATTATGGAAATGTGAGCGCCGAGCAACACACCTAAATGTATGGGAAAGAACAAACAGGGCTGTGTGTATACTGCTGCCTTGATGGATGGCCATGTTCATTTAGGTGAAAAGCTAGTCTCCCCTTCTTTCAATTTACATCTGCATATCCAGACACAGCCAGCGTGCTGCTCTCTATTCTCTTATCCAGTACCATAAAACGTAACGTCACTACTTTTACGCCGGGGTAATGTAGCAAGAGCATTGTTTTGTTTTGTCGCCTATTTGCCATGTCGCTAGCCAGCTAGCGTATTTGTTTCTCATTAAAGCAAATAGAAAACCAAGCAAACTAGCTGAGAAACAGTGTACGCTGACTGAAAGTCAATGATACATAGTAACACAGCATTGTGGGTTTCTGTTTGCCTGTTTTCTCGTCTCAATGCCACTGGCGAGGTTATGCTAGCACTAGCAGCAAGCCATGCAGATCCCCATTCACGACAGCTTAATAAGGTCTTACAGCGAGACGACACTCCCAAGGTCAACAGCCACAGCCACTGTATCTTAACTGAAGAAAGAGGATAAGGAAAGATGATGCATCTTGTTTTAACTGATCCAGAGCCAGCACTAATACCATCGGAGAACTTTGCATGGGGTTACTTGGAGTTCAGCTTTGAAGATATCTTATTTAAGATCATGTGTGATCATTGCAGGGTGTAGCAGGGCATGTCCAGTTTCCTCACATCAGATGGAGAGGGCTTCCACTGATCTGCTCTGCTCTCCATCTTTCATCTTCCACCTACCTTTACCTCTCTCTACCTATCTCTCCCTTTTTCCTCTTGCTTTGTGTGATTGCTGTCTCATTCTCTCTCTCTTTCTCCTTCCTTCTGTCTGTCTGTGTTTGAGTGTGTGCTCCTGCAGTGTCTCCTGTCCATGTCAGCTCCTCTGCACTGCATATCAAACAGGCTAGTGTCTCAGTCCCTCCCTCCCTCTCTCTCTCCCTCCTCCCTTTCCTCCCTCCTTCTCCCTAGAGAGAGCATCCCTTCCTCAGCCAGCGGAACCTGGGAATAAATAACCCACATCTAGGAGAGAGAGCAAGAGAGAGAGAATGCATAAAGCCCGGTCAGCATTCTCTTCCTCTGGCAGATTTGCTTTCTGCCCCCCCCCCCCATTTATTTGACAGTGTTTCTATTCACTCCAAATGCAATGTCCAGTTCCACTCCTGAATTGTTCATATGGAATGTGGAGGGCACATATGTGCAGTAGTAAATGTGCAGTAGCACACTGTGACCATGCTACTGAAAACACCACTTTCATAGCAACCACAATTTTATAAACAATAATCACATTCAAGGTAAAACCAGGATCAAACCAACTTTTATCTACACAAGTGACGATTCACCCGAGATCAAACCAACTGTATTATACCCTTTATCACTCCTTAAAGGGAGGCCTCTTTAACCTGGCAGTAGCGAGAGACTGTGTGAGCTGAAATGACTGCAAGAGACTTCACAGTCAGGGCTAATATGACTGAGGCATTATAATGGGCATTAACAGCTGGAGCTGGATATGCATCGATTGTTTAGGGAGATCTATAGAGTGGGCGTTGGTGTCAGTTGGAGTCTGTGTGAGTCTGCCACATCTGCACACTGCAGGAGCGAGCTCCCAGGAGACACCAAGGCTCAAGACTAAAGGAGAAGGGAGGAAAATGACACAGAGATGGGTCCCAGAGGGTGGAGAGATATCTATTGGCCAAATTGGCATGGGAACTCCAGTGGTTACGAATGTTGGGCCCAGTCCTGCTGGTTTCTAACCCTAGCTCTTGATTAATCAATGGCAGTCACTATCTGCTTAGGGAGTCCGCACAGCTAGCAGACCTGTGTTCAAATAGTAATTGTTTTCTTTCAAATATTAAAATCACCAATGGAGTAGTCTCAAAAGTGCAAACTCTCAAGTATCACTTTCTAAGTGATGATCACGTTGAGCCAGATTGTCTTTGTTAAGTATCATTGATGATTACAAGGAATGATTGCTGCTCCCAATCTAATTGACCCTTGGCTTCAAATTGAGACCATCTGTCTTCACAGTTCTCTATCTAATTATTGCAAATCAATTGATAGTCAATCACATTAATCCTAGCCAGAGGCGTAAAACTGATTTTATATCAGATACTTGGTTTGACTGAGTGTCAAGGGGGTTTAACAGTTTTGAAGTTGTGTGAGGTTGTTTTGGAGTAAAGGTCAACAGAAAAAAAGTGTATGTGTGTGGATGGAGGGGATTAAGCAAATTCTTCACATGAGATGTACAGTATACAATACATTCATGATCCATTCGTGTGTGTGTCTGCGTGTGTGTGTGTGTTTGTGTGTGTGTGCGTGTGTGTGTGCACATGCATGTGTGCTTGCACAGAGCCAGGATGGGCGTGTGGACGTGCGGGGCCGTCATGGCAAGTCCATGTTGACCATCAGTGGGGTGAAGCTAACTGACTTAGGCCGTTTTGACTGTGAGGCCCTCAGCAGGATCGGGGGCCACCAAAAGAGCATGTTCCTCGATATAGAGTGTAAGTACATTTTGAGAACAAAAACACACATGCCTACTCAGATACAGTATGCACACACAGGTTTGCACACCTGCACAGTATTGAGGCTCAAACTGAAGTAGAGATAAGATTCTCTATTGGAGGACAATGGAATTTAATAAAAAAGCTTCTTCATTATTACATCTAAAACCAATACAACTTGTTTGCACAAGCAAAGCATCAAAACCACACACACAAATCTGCTGACTTGTAATATGCCATTGTTGAACACTGTTTCTGTTTCCCTTTTTAGCAAATGCTAGATTAATCACAACAGAGTTGCCTGCCCCCCAGATAGGCTAAGTAGTAGGAGGATATCCTGCTGCATCATTTATCTATCCCCCCCCACACACACACTTCCTGGTGAAAAAACTGCTTCCTCAAGTACTCTTTAATAATAAGATTAAAGCTAAAGATCTCACCATCTCATTTCAGAACACAGTTCAATTCAATCCAATGATGCTTTAAACCTTTGATGCATACGATCACATATTTGTGATCATTGTTGAGTGGTCCCTGCAGTGTACCATTGCAAATATGTGATTGTAAACAGTAGCAACAGAACATCTGATGCAACAAACGTGTCTAAACAGCTTTTTTGTCTGAAAGCATCTAAACAATGTTTTGTACGGATGGGAAATAAATGTCTTCACAACTTTATTTCTCAATTTCACATTTTATTGTAAAAGATAAATGCGATCTTCATCATCCAAACATCACACGGAACACATCCACAGCCAAACTCATTCCATAAACCAGTCTAAATAACAGGTTGCGCTGCCAAAAAACAAAACACAAGTTAGTGACCTTAAAAAGCTAGATTTCTTTACAATGTACCACATCTCTGGTGAGCACAAGGGAGAAATATAATACTGTTTAGAAAATAGCTGTGTGTCAGCTAAGCTAACAGCAGCTAAATACTTTATGATGGCAGCCATGTTTGTTTATGTCTGACAAGCGAAAACTCCATAATCCCAGAATGCCATTCACTATAAGACACAAACAAACATAGTCAAAGTCAAAGATGGCTGCGCCCATTGCCTGAAAAAAATATAAGCACATGACTTGACAAGTCACTTACCGTTCTTGACAAATCACAAAGGACACAGATGATCACCCCAAATACAAGCCTACTGCCTAGCCTAGCCGTAGTGCAAAAGCTAGACAGAAATGAAACCATTTTAGAGGGTTTTTCAAGCCCATGGTCGGTAGAAATGGGGGAAGGTATTGTGTGGAGATATGACGCAGGAAATACTACTATAATGGGGGATTTATCAATAAGTGGGGAGCAAACAGAAGTTTATACGCTAAATAAAAATAAAACCCCTTGAAAGTGGGTCTGAGCTGGCAACCCTGAGGTCCCGTAGTTACAATCTGATGCCGCATTCAAAACAACTGGGAACTCAGAAATCTCCGACTTCCGATTTCAGTGCGTTCAAGACAACTGGGAAGTCTGAAAAAAACTATCTCTGACTTGGGAAAACTAGTTTTGAACGGTTGTCCAACTTGGGAAATTGGGCCTCTTTCTAAAGCTCCAACTTTCTGACCTGAAAATCACTGATGTCATGATTTGATCTCGTATTTTTTCCAGTTCCCAGTTATCTTGAAAGCACCATAAGTCAGTCGAGTGAACTATGCCTTCACCTCATTTGTTTTTATAACATCTTTGGTCTGACAGACCCTTACGTGACAACCAGAATGCATTGTATGATATTTTATTTATTTTATTTTTATTTATTTCACCTTTATTTAACCAGGTAGGCAAGTTGAGAACAAGTTCTCATTTACAATTGCGACCTGGCCAAGATAAAGCAAAGCAGTTCGACAACATACAACAACACAGAGTTACACATGGAGTAAACAACATACAGTCAATAATACAGTAGAAAAAAATAAGACTATATACAATGCAATATCAACTATATACAATGCAATATATACAATATCAACAAACATGGCGCCACACATAGCTGGCAAATAGCTTAGCATTAGCTCATCATAGTCAGTACACATCATATGTGTACATTACAATCTATGCAAGAGTTGGAATGCATGATTTGTCACTAGTACTTCAAAACGTGAATATAACAGTAAATACATTACATACATAAATACAGTATGCTACAGTAGGAACGACAACACACTATACAGAAAATAAGGCACTTACTTTGATAGGAACGCACACATGTCCAAAGTTATTATCTGTGAATAAACAACAATGAAGGCAATGCGGGCGCCAGCCAGAAACTGTGCCAGGGGAAAAGTTTGTGCAAGACCTGTTCTGCCTAGAGATGTGCAATGTCTTCATACTTGATCTGGGGAAAAACTGGGGAAGTGCTTGGGCTCTCGTTGAAGAGAGAAGTTTGTCCGG
Organism: Salmo trutta; assembly: GCF_901001165.1. Taxonomy (NCBI): domain Eukaryota; kingdom Metazoa; phylum Chordata; class Actinopteri; order Salmoniformes; family Salmonidae; genus Salmo; species Salmo trutta. The sequence continues at coordinate 40,171,986 of NC_042962.1, forward strand.
CTCAGTCTCAAACATAAATTGTCACCAACAGTGAAATGGGCCACTTCTTATGTGAAGTAATGAGGAGGCGGAATACACCTCCATTCAAACTGTCAAAAAGTTGAAACAGCCTATAGATAATTAGCAGGCAGCGTGCCTTGGTTTGAGGGCAGTGTAGGTTAACTGTCTTGTTGCATAACAATCACATCTTGGAACAGTGAGTGCATTCTGACATCACACGCATAAAAAAACTCACGTTGGAGCAACCATTTGAGATATTTGGAACTCGCGTGAAAGGCTAATGGCATGAAACACACATGTAATAACTGCCAAAGTAGAGGTGCAATTGCAATAAGGAACTATATAGACCCAGGTGTCTGTCTTTTCTAACAAATGTGCTATAAGTGGCACCCTTTGAGGTGAGCATGCATGACAACACTGCCCTCACTTTTCCCACGCCACCCTTGGCAGTGCCACACCCTCAGAGCAGTGACCCATCAAGCCCTCCCTCAACACGACAGTCAGAAAGTAGATGGACAAAATGGGCCCAAGAGGTGTGTGACTGAGCGTAGCAGCGGCGGGAGCTAAGCCAACTGTCACCGCAGAGCTAATTAACTAATTTATTAAGTCTGTGGCAGGACGAGAGGAGGTAGAGGCACATCATCCTTCGTGACAAAGCGCCAGGCATCAATCTCCCTAATGGAACACTGCGAGCAAGCATAAAAAAGACCATCATGCCACTCTACTGACTACTGGGTGAATGCAGCATCGAGCAGTGATGGCAAGCGGCCCCCCAATGCAGTGTGGGGATTGTTCATTAGCGCCCATCCATCTCAGCACCACAGATTCACACACACACACGGCACACACGCACACTCGGAAAGAGTATCGTAATGGAGATCTCTCGCCCAGCATGAGGTGTCTTCAATTAAGTTTAAGCTTCCTTTTAACTTTATTGAGGCATTCATGAGACACTCTCCCTTTTCACTCGCCCAACAACCCATCTTTTGTATTTTTCATCTCAGATTTTATGTCTGTTTTTTATTTGCCTGGTTAAGCATGACTTGGAAGCTAACCGACCAATCATGTTGTGTCTTGGATAGACATGCCCAAATTCCAGACCAACCAAACCATCTTTTACTCGTGGGAGGGCAACCCGATAAACATCAGCTGTGACGTCAAGTCTAACCCGCCCGCCACCATGCTGTGGAGGAGAGAACGCCTCACCATCTCAGCTGAGGGCACTGCCAACACACGCATCCACACGACCGACGGCAAGTCCCTGCTAGAGGTGGGTATAGGAAGCAACAGGGCACCCACCGGTAACAATCTAACTTCAGAAATAAAAATCATCCCCAGCTTCCAAGTGGTCTATTCAACTCCTTTCCTCTCCTCTGCATCTTTTCCCTAGGTCATTGCCAACTTATCTGGTAAAATAAGGGCTGAATGAAAGAAACAATTCTTTATAATGGCTAAAATAGTATTACCAAACGTCTTCACTTAGTGTAATGCCAGTGTCATTGTATTGACTTAGCTCTGGTCTCTGTGCTCACTCAAATGTTTGTCCCTAGGTCACCCCAGTGTCCGACAGGGATTTCGGACGCTACAATTGCACGGCCCGGAACAACATCGGAGTGAAATACCAGGAGTTCATCCTGGCCCAGGCAGGTAAGTGCTGGCCTCATAAAGTAACCAATCCTCCCTCTTTATAGCACATTGGTCTTTCCCTTGATATCATACATATGGAATCGGGTAAACCATGCACCTCAACATATCAAAGTTCATCCATCAATCAAATAGTTCCAACTATGTATCATCGCCCCAATTACTCAATGAAATATCTACTGCTGACCAAAGCAACAAAGCGCCACTTCAGATAGTATCTTCCAACTGTTTTGCACCCCTCTCTCACTCTTTTGTTGTTGATAACCTCCTTGTTTGCTGTTACCATGGCAGTAAATCCCATAACCACCCCCAACCACCCCCCAACCTCTATTTAGCCTAACCTAATCTCAAATGGTTCTCACTGATTTAACCTACTGTAGCTCCCCCTATTTCCTAAAGTACCGCCTAAGTATGGTTTATGTTTAGATAATAAACATTCTAACTATTCAACTTTAGCGACTTGTACAACTTATTTGGAAGGTTTGAGAATCAATTGTTGATTCTGGCTTTGTGCACAGACCTTCATAGCTCAAACTTCCCTTTGTGTGTGTGTGTTTGTGTGTGTGAGCGCGCGCATGGCATTCTGTGTGTGTGCGTGTGTGCATTTATACTAGTGTGTTTGTGTGTATGCTGCATATCAGTGTGTACGTGCATTGCTGTGTGTACTATATGTACGTGTGTGCATTTATGCTTGCCCAGATAGTGTCTTCCAACTGTTTTGCACCCCTCTCGCTCTGTTTTGTTGTTGATAACCTACTTATTTGCCATTTCCATGTCAGTAAATCCCCTAACCCCCCCACAACCACCCCCCAACCTCTATTTAGCCTAACCTAATCTCAAATAGTGCTCGCTGATTTAACGTAGTTCCCTCTATTTACTAAAGTACCCCCTAATTTATGGTGCATAGAGCAGGCTAATATAAAATAACACAGTCCAATTCACTTTAGTGCAGATCCAATTACTTCAAACACAGGGCCTCTTAGAAGTAGAATTCTGAGAAAAAGGACTTACTATGTAGTTTTAAGAGATATTCTTCCACACACATACCCATATACGTATGCATTTTTCGCATACATGCGCACACACATGTCGGAACACACATTTCAAACACACAGAGACACCTTTAAAAACTCTCTCTCTGTCACAGACACACAGACATCATCACTAAAGGAAAGTAAACAAGTCTTCGCTCAATTAAGATTCAGATCTCTTTCCCTCTATCGCAATGAATGGAGTGTCTCCACATTGTGAATAACAAACCATAAGACTAAAACAGAGGTTTGGAGATCCATGAAATTAAACAATGGGTCCTTCACACACACACTCCCGCCCATCAGTTTGATTCGGCTTCAAAGTCTGATCATTAAAGAGAGAGGAAACTCTAGTGTAATAACTCTAGATAGAAGACTGTGAGCCAACCCTGTAAGCCAACTACCCCGCTAAATGCTAACACTTGATTCATGATCAGTTCATTTCTATGGAAACCGTGTCGCAGCACTAACCCGCTTATGTAACTTGAATGATATTATGAATGTTATTGATGCAAGTAAATGGCAGATCATAGTTGAAAAGTCATGCATTATCCCTGATGTTAATACGTTTTGGGCCTGAATTCACAAAGCCTCTCAGAGTAGGAGTGATGAACTACTGTAGGATCAGGTCAACCCTCTTATTCATTATGACTTAAAAGGCAAAATCAGATCAGTACTCCTACTCGGAGATGCATCGTGAATATGGTCTTTGATGTATTACTCAAGATATCATGGGGTTGTGCCAAGTTAAAAATGCAGTGTATATAAGACTGTTAAGGATTGACTCTGAAGGCTTGAACTGCCTATACCCACAGATAGTTCAATTTGTCTCCCTTCCCACTCTAACTTTGTGTCATATAGCAACAGAGATTGAAAGAAATACAGTTTGTGTGTAAGTAATAACTTGTCGCTAGATACACATTGTAACTATGCAACTTTTGCAACGTGTATGACTTATTTAGAAGGTATGTGCTGGGTTTTCAGAATCAATTGTTGAATCAGGCTTTGTACATAGACATTCCTAGCTCAAACTTTGTTTTTATCCATATGATTGATGGTTTCCCTTTGAGTGTGTGTGTGTGTGTGTGTGTGTGTGTGTGTGTGTGTGTGTGTGTGTGTGTGTGTGTGTGTGTGTGTGTGTGTGTGTGCAGGCTGGATATCAGTGTGTACGTGTGTGTGCTTATGCTTGTGTATGTACGTGTGTGCATGTGTGTGCCCGATTGTGTGTAGCCCCACAACCGTGCTGAAAGGCCTCTCTCTCCTTAATGTATTCCTGGTCTTATAAAAGAGAGGCTCTGTAGGACAGCAACGGTTTCTTTTGATTTGCTCAAAGCCCCGTGGCTCCACCAGATAAAAGGGAAGTGTTTGTGTGATAACGGGATTGAGTCAACCGCTGATAAATATAATGGCCTTGGCTTTTTTTTTTAACTACGCCTGAACACTGTATGTGGGTAAACACAAAGCATTCTGCATTGTAAAACCCAATAAGGCTGAGTTGCCATAGCGACATCTTTGTATCACTTGTGAGAGTTTTGATTTGCCAATAAAGACACACCAACGATATCATGTTTCCAAACAAATAGAGACGTCAATGTAATGTTTCTGAAGGGTTACCGGAACTGATGTTTGGATGTGTGTTGTTTCAATGGGGGACGGTTATGAGTGTGACACCTATTTCTCTGCTTTTTTGTAGACGTGCCCTCGAACCCGTACTCGGTGCGCTTGTCGGCCATGTCACAGCGCATCGCCACGGTGACATTCATGAAACCCGACTCACATGGCGGGGTACCCATTGGCCACTACCTGGTCAACTACAAAGACGTGGGCTCGCAGGACTGGAGAGACGTCAAGTCACATGGCGTCCAGAGTGAGTGTGTTCCCCTATTTCCTCTGTTTTGATCTTCATTATCCCTATTCTGATCATTGTCGCTGTCATTATGTCATCATCATTGTTTTTTTCATTGCCATCATCTATGTCAAAATGGACATCATTTTCATCATCTTCAACACCATTTTTGTCATCATCAATCATCATCGTCATTATCGTCATAAAAATGTACAATCATCATCAACAATGGTACAGACATTCTAGATGACCATCTCCATTATAGCGACATATCTCATGTTTTCTCACATTTACATGCATTACATTTACTCAGACAACAAAAAGCTGCCGTCTTCGGGGACTAAGTAAGGTTAGGTCTTTCACTGCAAGGTCCTGCCCACCTAAGTCAGACTAAGACCCCTCATCCTTGATGAACCTTTGTTTCCGCACATTAGTCCCCATCCTCACACAAACATATCGAACCAGTGAACCAGCCAAACAAGCGTGAACAGGAAGCCGTTGCTACTTGATTCGCGCAGCGAACCATCTCTCTGCGGCAAGCCTCCACAAGATCAGGAGGCCTCCTACGCTTTGGTCATAAAGCCTGTGAAAGGGAGGGAGACAGAGAGGGAGATAGAGAGGGGGAGGCAGCTAACCAGCAGGTCTGAAAAGCAACTGTCTTTCCCTTTCCACTCTGGCTCCACGACTCGAAATTGATTTTGGAGGCACTCAGGGGAGTGGGTGTGCGTGATGTGGAGGACTTCAAAAAAGATCACCTCAGAAGGACGAATTCTCAGACGATAAGCAGGTCTGACAAACCTGAAGGGCTTATCGCTAATATCCCTCATTTTGGAGTCTATTACAATAGTGAGATGGAATGCGGAAAATGCTGAGAAGCATGGAAGCATTGAGGGATAGAGAGAGAACAAAGTGATATATACAGGCAATGTGAACAGAAAGAAAGACAGACGGAGTTAAAGAGGATAGAATGAAAGAGAAAATATGAAGAAGATGGAGAGAAAACAACTAAAATAAGATTTTAGAGAGAAAGAGAGAGATTTGGGAGAGGGAGATATTCGAGAGAGATGTACAGTGAGAAAGAAATCAAGGTTGTGAAGTATATTGTATGAATTCTTAAATGGTGTTAGTTCTTGTGTTCCACCCCAATCTGTTTCACCACCTTCCTTGTCTCGAGGTGAGCACGTTAATGGAGATAGCCAAATCAACTAATTACCAGTCGCAAATTGACAGTTAATATTTGGATTTGGAGCCACTTCAGGGACTTAATAGTAATGATGCACTTTACACTATAAAACAGCTCTGTGTATAATGAGTTGGCACAATTTGTTCATCTGAATGCCACTGGCACTCACTAAAAGTCTCGTCAAACCCCTGGTAGAGCCAAAATGTTAGCAATTAGCTCATTTTGTATTTAGATCCCCCATTATACAATTGCAAAGCAACCATTACCCTTAGCGCACTTTTACAGCAGCGCAAGTTGCAAAACAACAACCTTCACCCAAGTTCAGCGAATGCCTATTTTTTTATTTTATTTAACCTTTATTTAACCAGGTAAGCTAGTTAAGAACATGTTCTCATTTACAACTGCGACCTGGCCAAGATAAAGCAAAGCAGTGCGACACAAACAACAACACAGAGTTACACATGTAATAAACAAGCGTACAGTCAATAACACAATAGAAAAGAAAGAAAGTCTATATACAGTGTGTGCAAATGGCGTGAGGAGGTAAGGCAATAAATAGGCCAAAACTGGTCGTCTAGTGCGTTGGGGACAGAGAATAAAAGGAGCAGATTTCTGGGCATGGTAGAACAGATTCAGGGCATAATGTACAGACAGGGGTATGGTGGGGTGCGGGTACAGTGGAGGTAAACCCAGGCACCGAGTGATGATAAGAGAGGTTACATCTCTGGACAGGCTAGTAATGCTGGGTGAGTTCATCACGTGTGTGGGAGGTGGGACAAAGGATGCATTTGAGGCATGTTGAGTGGGACTATGGGCTCTGTGGTACACTAAGACAATAATAACTATCCTAAACAACAGTGTGCAAGGCATATTGACATTTGAGAGAGACATAAAGCGAGGCATAAAGCAATCACAGGTGTTGATTGGGAGAGCTAGCTAAGGCAACAACGGGTAAGACAACAACAGCTAATCCGCTAAGACAACAACAACAGGTAAAATGGCGATGAATGGGCAGAGAGGGTCGGTTAACTACACACAGGGCCTGAGTTGGGGCTGACAGATAAACAAAAAAATAAACAAAATGGAGTACCGTGATTAATGAACAGTCCAGCAGGCATCAGCTATGTAGCCAAGAGATCATAGGGAACAGTGAACAGCAATAGATGGAACAGGGAAGTCGCGGGGTAGTCGTTACTACGCTAGCACGCGGGAGACACAGCGTTTAAAGTTAGCAGGCCGGGGTACGTAGAAGCGTCTGCTCCAACGTTCGGCGAAGGCCGATTGAGGGCACAGCGGATGGAGTTAAGTCGGTGGACCAGTCATGGTGGTACGGCGGGGTGCCGTGTCGACAAAAAGGGTCAAGACCAGATGGCGAAAGAGGTAGTTGTGGTAATTTTGTTTGCTAGCCGGGAGATGCGCCTGGCTCACGGCTAACTGGTGCTAGCTTCAGGGCAGGGGCTTTAGCCACTATAGGCACTCGGTAGCAGCGATGATTCGATGCACAGGTCCAGAGCTTACGGCAAGGATCCGGCGGAGTAGTGGATTCTAGCCATGTTGGGGTAGGCATCGGCTGAGTAGCCGGGTGATCACAGAGTAGGCCGGGAGGTGGGCCTGGCTCAGGGCTAGCTTCGGGGCTGGGTCACTCGGTGGCAGCTAGCTAGCTGTGATGATCAGGAGTAATTGTCCAGGGTTTACGGCAGGAATCTGGCGTTGTAGTGGAGAAAACAGTCCGATGCTGGCAAGTATTATCCAGGCAAAAAAAAACGGCTGGTGTCTGTGCAGAAGGAAAGGCCGCTAGCCGTGGCTAACAATGGCTTAATAGCTAGTAGCTAATTAGCTGGCTAGCTTCTGATGGAGGTTCTTGGCTATAAGGTCTAAAAAAAAAATGCGGATCCGTGTCACATTAGGTGAGGCCGGTTACCGGAAGGTATATTTAATTTAAAAATGGAAAAGAGATTGAAAATATGATTTTGGAAATATGATTTTGGCTGACTGCTGAGAAAATGTTATTAAGCTCTACTGATTAATTAATCTCTTAGGGATCCCTTCTATCCCACTCCCGCTCGAATCCCGTTAACGGGATTGCTTTGACAACACCTTGTGAAATTGCAGTGCGCCAAATACAGAAACAGAAATATTCATAATAACAATTCATAAAACATACAAGTGTTATACATCAGAATAAAGCTTAACTTCTTGTTGATCCAGCCAAGGTGTCAGATTTCAAAAGGCTTTATGGCGAAAGCAAACCATGCGATTATCTGAGGACAGCACCCCGCATACAAACACATGAAAATTAGATTTCAACCTGGCAGGTGCACGATAAAAGACAGAAATAGTGATATAATTAATGCCTTACCTTTGAAGATCTTCTTCTGTCGGCACTCCAAAATGTCCCATAAACATCACAAATGGTCATTTTGTTCGATAATGGCCTTGTTTATGTCCCAAAAATGTCAATTTATTTGGCGTGTTTGATTCACAAATACAACTCGCCCAACATGCCTACAAAGTATCGAATAAGTTACCTGTAAACTTGGTCCAAACATTTCAAACAACATTCCTAATCCGACCGTAGGTACCCTAAAACATAAATAATCAATCAAATTTAAGACAGGATATACTGTGCTCAATACCGGATGAAAACAAAGTGAAGCACGTTCCAGGTCGCGTGCAACGAAAGACTTGAGTCCATGTGAATGACACATGGAACAGAAAGGAATACTTCTTCATTTCTCAAAAGAAAAACATCAACCAAATTCTAAAGACTGTTGACATGTAGTGGAAGCTATAGGAACTGCAAGCATATTCCTATTAAAAAGGCTTTACCATAGAAAAAACTTCCCTGGATGGATTGTGCTCAGGGTTTTGCCTGCCAAATCAGTTATGTTATACTCACAGACATTATTCAAACAGTTTTAGAAACTTCAGAGTGTTTTCTATCCAAATCTACTAATAATATGCATATCCTAGCTTCTGGGCCTGAGTAGCAGGCAGTTTATTTTGGGCACGCTTTTCATCCCAAGGTGAAAATACTGCCCCCTAGCCCAAAGAGGTTTTAATATATTTATTTTTTAGGAGTGGTTGTATGATCTAATGTCTTTCTTAGAGAACGACCAATATGGATTTTGTAGGGTCGATGTCGATACCGTTTTTCTGGAGAGCCGATGGCCAATATTTTAGGCCGATATTCAATATCATTACATTTGAAAATGTTCAAAATGCTATTGACAGATGCTTATCTTTTCACTGCACACTGTGAAGTTGTCACATAGTATTTCAGTAGAGTTTAAGAGTTCCAAAGACATGTTGTCCTACTCCGACCATTGATGATGAAGCTTTACTATCTACTGATCCCAGAGAATCAACAATGGAGTACTACTGTTTTCATACTGTTTCCACACAAACAACACTCAAACAACACATATTGGCTTAGAGCCCTTACATCGTTACCTGCTATACTATCTCTCTGGCCATGAATGGAAGGAGGCAGGGAGGAAGTATGCTGGCTAGCTCAGCTGCAGTGGAATACTCACCCAACACAGCTAGGTTTCAGATCCCCCTGTGGCACTCCACTATGGTACGTCCCACCCCCTGTATTGACAAGAGAGTGGTCCTGATAGCAACAGGGGATTTGTGGCACTAGCATTAGTTTTACCGTATGCTGCGGTCCCCCCTTTGACACATAGGGGTGTTAGCGGCTCTGTTAGCGATTAGCTTTAGCGTAGCTGGCGACCCCGCCCCCTCCCATTGACTGATAGTGGTGTTTGTGGCACTGTTAACCGATGCTGTTAGCACGTTAAGCCAGCTTGTTTACCAGGTGGAACAAAGAGGTGCTGGGGTGGATTAGTGGGATTCAACAGAGAAGAGTGGGAGGTGGTAGGCGTCTCTTACATACACACACAGCGTGAGAGGTTTCACTCTCGCAGCTATCTATTTCGCTGTCACTCCACTTGTCAAAAAATCTGTGTCCGTCTTTATCCCTCTGACTCTTTGTATCTATCTCTTATTCTGTCTGTCTGTCTTTTCTCTTCTCTCTACCTCTGTCTGTCTGACTGTATGTCTGTCTCTCTGTCTGTCTGTATGTCTCTATCTCTCTCGCTCTACCTCTCTGTCTGTCTGTGAACAAGCTAACAACATGATAATATGCTAACTAATGCTCTCCCTGGTTCTCCTCCTACAGCGATAGTACTGCTGACAGGCCTAGAGCCCAACACCACCTACGAAGTGCGAGTGGCTGCAGTCAATGGGAAGGGCCAGGGGGAGTTCAGTCATACGGAGTCCTTCCAGACTTTACCCATACGTGAGCCCAGCCCCCCGGCAGTGCATGGCCAGAGAGGGATGGGCAAGGCCTACCGGCTGGGCCTTGTCAAGCAAGACGACGGGGGCATGCCCATCGTGGAGTACATTGTCAAGTACAAGACAGTGAGTAGCTGGATGTCAGGATTGCCATTAAATACTACCATACACTCTTAGAAAAAAGGTGCTTAGTAGAACCATAAGGTTTTTCAATTTGTCCCAATTGGGGAACCTTTTTTGGTACTAGGTAGAACCCTCTGCAGAAGGTTCTCCCTAGAACCTTCTATGAAGGGTTCTTCCAAGAACCTTTTTATATTTGAAGGGTTATTCTTAGAACCCTCCATGAACTGGTCAGCTAGCTTTATTTGCATATGTTTAATGGCAATACATTACATGCACTGAGTGTATAAAACATTAAGAACACCTGCTCTTTCCATGACATAGACTGACCAGTTGAATCCAAGTGAAAGCTTTGATCCCGTATTATTACCACTTGTTAAATCCATTTCAATCAGTGTTGATGAAGGGGAGGAGACAGGTTAAATGCAGATTTTTAAGTCGAGACAATTGAGACATGGGTTGTGTATGTGTGCCATTCAGAGGGTGAATGGGCAAGACAAAAAATGTAAGTGAACGGGGTATCGTTTGTGTCAAGAACTGCAACGCTGCTGGGTTTTTCACGCTCAACAGTTTCCCGTGTGTATCAAGAATGGTCCACCAACCAAAGGACCTCCAGCCACTGTGGAAAGCATTGGAGTCAACATGGGCCAGTATCGCTGTGGAATGCTTTCGACTCCTTGTAGAGACCATGCGGACACGGCCATGAACCACAGTATTTACGGACTGCCAGTGCCCCTGAACAAGGCCAATTTGGTCCACGCATTTTCAACCACACAGTTATCACCGAGTCAAGATGGCCACTTCTACTCTAAAGCACTCTCGTAAAACACAGTCACGGGACCACAAGTATTTTTTTTTCTAGTTTAATGGTAGTAGATAATGTTGCATACCTCCACTTAAGGTAATAGCAAATAGCAGTGTCAATCGCATGACTTTGACTGTGTGTGCACGTAAGGCTTATGCACTATTTTTCTGTCCTCATGCTGACATGCACACACACATGCTCAATGCCTAAAAATAATAAGTACACCCCTTTGTTTATGTCTGCTTTGAAGTGTTTTCAGCAGTGAAACTATGGGGGTAAATACTGTATATTATTCTGTGGAGAGAGACTAGTAATGGACTATGGCCGTGTCCGAAATCTGGCTTGCCTACTACTTACTTAAACTACTGTCACAAGAATTTTGCTATCTCAATGGTTGAACTCAACTATCACTCAAGCTTTGACCAATTCCCAGAGGTTGTAAGGCTCTGGTTAATGAAGAATTAGACAAAGTCTCAGATTCTACAATAGATCAATACTTTATTCAGAGAGCGCTCTGCCGCTCAAATGCAGAGCCAGTCTTTTTATATATATACACACACACACACACACACACACACACACACACACACACACACATGTTTCTTATCATAGGCAATATTTTACCCACTACCCTCATACATAGTTATCTTGTCTCACAGTTGCACCCTGCTTGCATAGCTACAAAATAATACAATGCCCTAGTTATAATTCTAACCAAGCTACACACATCACCAGATTATATTCTTCTGATTCGAACACATTTCACACAGTTATACAGTTTCAGGGTGGAATACTTTAGTCATTATCTTAAACATACAAATTATTCTATCAACTACACACTATGAACTAATCGTACTAAACACTAATTAGAATGCACTATTTAGCCTACCGAGTGGCGCAGCGGACTAAGGCACTACATCGCAGTGCTTAGTTAAAAATGTATGTAGTACGAGCAAATATCAATATAATAGGCTCATCCATATTGCGAAGGTGTCATCTAATGCACAATTGTGTTGAATCCCGCCATTCGTTCATTTTGGTAGAGTGCGTGGCTCTCGAAAGACAGTTCTCTTCCTCAATAGTGTGAATTTTACTGGAAGCCAAAATGATAATGACATCCTGGCATTTAAAGCATACTCAATTTCCTGTCACATACTATAACATTTGCATACCCAAAATACCTACTATTTAGAATGCTAGTACAGCTATTCGGACACGGTCATTTACTATGTCTCAGATACTACATACTGATAGACATGCTTGCAGATACACTATTCATACAAATGTACATACTCATCCACAAACAAACACATTCATGTTAACCTAGTCTCTCCTTTTCCCTCTCACTCTCTCTCTCTCTCTCTCTCTCTCTCTCTCTCTCTCTCACTCTCTCACACAGACAATTCCTCTCCCCCCTCTCTCTCCCTCCTCTCTCTCTCTCACACACATACACAATCTCTCTCTCACACACATACTCACAATCTCTCTCTCTCTCTCACATACACACAACCCCCCCCCCCCCACACACACACACGCACATGCACACATTGATCTGTGGGATTTGATGTAATATGCTAATATGTCCATACAGGTGTGTCTCTGTCTCATTGGGAGGCTGACAGCGATGTGTAGTTATACTATAGCAGATGAAAGTGTGTGTGTGGAGAGAAGGTCAGGGACTCTCCAGCAGGCCCTTTGAAAGCCAAAGGCAGGGGAACGAGAGGAAGAATAGGACAATCCTCCACACCCCAGTAATCACACCATCCATCCTCCTCTGTCTCACACAAGCACGCACAGGCTGGAGTGCACACACAGATGCATGTGTGCACATACACTACCGTTCAAAAGTTTGGGGTCACTTAGAAATGTCCTTGTTTTTGAAAGAAAAGCAAAAAAATGTTGTCCATTAAAATAACTTCAAATTGATCAGAAATACAGTGTAGACATTGTTAATGTTGTAAATCACTATTGTAGCTGGAAACGGCAGATTTTTTATGGAATATCTACATAGGCGTACAGAGCCCCATTATCAGCAACCATCGCTCCTGTGTTTCAAAAACACTTTGTGTTAGCTAATCCAAGTTTATCATTTTAAAACGCTAATTGATCATTTTGCAATTATGTTAGAACAGCTAAAAACTGTTGTTCTAATTAAAGAAGCTATAAAACTGGCCTTCTTTAGACTAGTTGAGTATCTGGAGCATCAGCATTTGTGGGTTCGATTACAGGCTCAAAATGGCCAGAAACAAAGCACTGAGTTGCTCAGTTGTGCACCGGGGCCTCCCACTCCTCTTTCTATTCTGGTTAGAGCCAGTTTGCGCTGTTCTGTGAAGGGAGTAGTAGACAGCGGTGTACCAGATATTCCGTTTCTTGGCAATTTCTCACATGGAATAGCCTTAATTTCTCAGAATAAGAATAGACTGATGAGTTTCAGAAGAAAGTGCTTTATTTCTGGCCATTTTGAGCCTATAATCGAACACACAAATGCTGATGCTCCAGATACTCAACTAGTCTAAAGAAGGCCAGTTGTATTGCTTCTTTAATCAGGACAACAGTTTTCAGCTGTGCTAACATAATTTCAAAAGTGTTCTCTAATGATCAATTAGCGTTTTAAATTATACATTTGGATTATCTAACACAATGTGCCATTGTAACAGGAGTGATGGTTGCTGATAAATGTACATATTCCATAAAAAATCTGCCGTTTCCAGCTACAATAGTGATTTACAACATTATCAATGTCTACACTGTATTACTGATCAATTTGATGTTATTTTAATGGACAAAAAAATTGCTTTTCTTTCAAAAACAAGGACATTTCTAAGTGACCGCAAACTATTTAACGGTAGTGTATATGCACTCTCTTAGACAAACACATACACACATACAGTATGCACACATACATATTTGTATTAACACACACAGTCACCCGTATCTAATTGCTTCCAATGCTTGGCTGGCCTTAGCTTTATTCCACCTTTCATGACTCTGAAAAATAAAACCATGGCCCATTTCCTAAAGCCCATTCCACACTATTATCTCTCTCTCTTCTATTTTGACATTTTGTGGAAGAATCCAAGGAGGCTAAATGGTTGAATATCCATTTGGCATGCTGTCAAAGCAAAGGCCTCACACTGTGACACTTCACTCTGTTCTCCTATGATGAGATAAAAAGTTTATTTAAGAAAGGAAAAGAAAGTAAAGGAGTTGAAAAGGAGATGGAAGGGAAAGGAAATAATAGGATAAGAAAGAAAAAGAAAGAAAGAAAGAAAGAAGCTATGTGGCAGTGGTGATCTGAACAGTTGTTTTTAACACACAAAAAGTGAATTTCTCTGTCATTGTAGAAATGTGCGTGTAATGAATACTCAGGGAGAAAAAGGTTTATTTCGCCTTCGCAGAAGGCAGGAATCGTGGTCACAGGCAGGCAATGGTCATACACAGGAAGGCAAACAGGCAGGTGAATCAGAACTAGACTGAAGGCTATAAATTGTTCTCACAAATGAGCTAGGAAAAGGCTTAGTAGAGTCAAGATTAACAATACCTCACAAAGGCACAACCAGAATGAACTGAACTAAATAAGGAGCTGATGAGACCAGGTGAGTAACTAACACAGGTGAAAACAATGAACAAAAATGAAAGACAGGGCTACGTTCAAGTATACAAATAAACAGGGCTACGTTCAAGAACACAACGAAACAGAACACAAGGTTGACTAAGTAAATAAATACAGAACCTTACAGTGCGTAGGTGTGTAGCCTATTTAACCTTTTCACACCTACCAACACATTTGTGTGATCATTCTATAGTGGTACCTGTAGCATATGATCAAACCGGTGTGATTAGAACACTTGATTAGAATGCTTATTTAGAACGTCCATTTTCGAATGACGCAACAATCAGCATTTGAGCTGGCCACACTGTTCTTTCAGAAACATTTTGCACAAACACAGTCCTTACAAAGTTATGTCCAGAATGTGAGCAGTTTATTTTCAGATGCAATGTTCAGACATTCACGGAAGTAGCTACAGCATAACACAATCATCCAAACCGGAAAAATGTAGGCCACATTTGTCCTAGCGCTAACTGAGGAAAGATTAACATAACACAAGCGGTCATATTTGTATTACTCTCGGCTGACAGAAACTACAATATGAATTAGCTAATAGCAATTACTAGTTATAATTAATCACATCATGGGTGAGCTCACCATTTATCGAAATAATTCAATAAAACACTTTCTATAAATCGAAAGTAATCCAACGATGGGTAGTTTGTTTTTCACAGAAACCAAAGATAATAAGAGAAGACAAGATGAGTTTGGTCTGTTTATAGTATGCATGTTGAAGGGGGTGTGTCGTCTACCATCGTTCACATCCCACCATTCACTTCCGGAAGTTCTCGAAAAGTGAGTGAACCCTTACTCACCTCGTTTTGTTATAACATCTTTGGTCCGACAGACAATGTGAACCGCAAAATGCATTGTATGTCAACAAACATGTGTCCGCACAAGGCTGGAATTAGCTTAGCTCATCATAGTCAGTACAAACTTCAAAGAAGTATTTTACACACATAATGTGTTCATTACAATCTATGCAAGAATTGGAATGCATGTTTCACAGTACTTGAAAACATGTGAATAAAACAGCAAATACATAAATAATTACCAAACAAAACATTTTCTGATAGTGATTTATTGATACAAATGACACGTGCCAGCAGTCAATCATGTAACCTCTCACCCCCTCTCTGAGCCATTCAGTGTTGTTGTTTATGTATGTAGCTAGTGAGCTAAGCTGTAGCATTAGCAATGTCTTTGAAAAGGAGCAACTCACAAATACGTAAATTCAGGAGATTTAAAAAAATTCTGACAATGAGTCTGAAAGTCAGGAATCGGATTCTGACAGTGACAGTGACAGTGAGGAGCTGCCCTCAACCTTGTAACCATTGAGAACCTGAATCTGAGGACCCCTTGTCCACTGACGAAGTCCCAGGTCCCTTTGAAGATGCTGGTGGTGATGGAGGCAGACCGACAGTGGATGAAGTACAGGAGTTCTGTGGTAGCTGGAAGGCCGCCAGCTATTTCACCCCTCCTGGCCCTGCTGTTTGGCTTTGTTGAGTCCCAGTCTGGAGTGCAAAGCCCCTTGGCATTTCCATCTTAGGCAGAGTTCTTCAAGTTGTTTCTGACAGAGGAGCTGGTGGGAGACATAGCAGAGACCAATCGCTAAGCCTTGGAGCTACAGGAGAAGAGAGAGCCAGGAGTGATGGGGAAACTCGCTAAATGGGTGACAACCATAATTAGTGAAATGTATACCTTCCTGGTGACAGTCCTTCTCATGGGGATAGTAAAGAAGAACTCCCTAAGAGAATACTGGAGCACAGACCCTATGTTTGCAACTCCCTTCTTTGCCAACCTTTTTTCCCAAGACCGCTTCCTAGTTCTGTTGCGATGCCTGCATTTCGTCAACAATGCTACTGCCAACCTAAATGACCCGTCATACAAAATAAGAAATGTTCTTACCAGCTTGACATCAGCATTTGGTCGGGTCTTTGTGCCATACAAGGACCTATGCATTGATGAGTCCCTGATGTTATGGAAAGGTAGGCTGGTGTTCCGTCAATATATTCCCTCCAAAAGGCACAGGTTTGGGGTCAAGTTCTTTGTCATGTGCGACGTGAAGACAGGATTTGTCTAAGACATTATAGTTTACACAGGGTCCACCACTGACATCCAACATTATGAGGGTCTTAGGGTGTCCGGGTCTGTGGGGATGACCATGCTGGCTCCTAATCTCGGCAAGGGACACACTTTGTATGTGGACAATTGGTACAGCATTCCCAAACTCTTCCAGCATCTGCTCTCCAACAGCACAGGGGCCTGTGGTACAGTCAGGTTGACCAGGAAGGGGATGCCAGCATTCGGATGCAGGAAGGTGCAGAGCGGGGAGGTGGAGTTCAAGGAGAACGGTCAACAGATGGCAGTAAAGTGGCATGACAAACAAGACGTCCATGTCCTCTCCACTGTCCATACAGTAACAATATCGGCCACAGGGAAGGTGGACCACCTGATGGGAGAGAGAAACATCAAACCAGACTGTGTGCTTGACTATAACTTCAAAATGGGGGCAGTGGATAAGGCAGACATGATAAACAGCTTTGTGGAATGCACTCGGAAAACGACCAAGTGCTATGAGAAGATTTTCCATCTGATCGACACTGCTGCCCTCAATGGCCACATAGTTCACTGCCAACTAACAGGTGAGATGATTACTGAACAAGGTTTTTTTTGTAATTGGACGTACAGTTCACATACAAATCACCTACAGCTCCATTATACAATTATAGTGACAATATCTCACCCACCTACCCACTGTCTCATCATCCTCTCCCTTCCATCATCCTCCACACTCCCTCATAGGTAAAGTAATTACCTACCAAAAGTACAGAGAAAACCTGAGAGAGCTACTGGAGGAGCACCACACCCCTCAGTGCCTATCCACTGGGGGTCGTCCTGCTGCAGACAATCCCCTACGCCTCACTAACGGTATTTTCCCTGCATAGTCCCTCAAACTGCTGCTTGAGGTAGTCGCACACGGAGGCACTGCAAAGTGCCTGTCTGGCACCAGGAGAAGGAAGCAGAGGAAGTTGACTATATACATGTGTTTAGCTTGTGATACACCTCTATGTATTTCACCATGCTTTGGGGAGAATCATATGCTCAAGCCCTATTGAACACATCTGCAGCAATTACTGACTGATTGACCTGGCAGGTGACTTGACAGGTGACCTGCCATGGTACTTTGCTTTTAGAGGTGTGGGGTGGAAATGCAGTTGTTGTTCAGTCAATGCATGAATATGAAATATGGGTTATGCATATTCAGTTTTTTTCCCCCTCTAGTAAATCAAGTTTTTGTTGTTGTTTTTCAACCAACCACCACCAATACTGCAATAAAATAGACAACTATTACATATTGGCCTATGTGTTTTCTTGCTGTGTTTTCATCCAGTGAAACTGTTAAGGAGTGTACGCTAGCAAACCAAAACTGGCCTCAATCTTCAGCTCCAAAGATGTCCAGTTCCAGTTCCAATTATGATATTGGCAAATACTGTTTGTGTGTGTGGTTCTGAAAGTACAGAATAAAGAGGAATTATTAGTAATTAGGATATAGCAATAAAAAACAATATTACAAAGAAGTAACATAATAAACACTGCTATAAAAATAATACAGTATATTGCATTGACAAAATCGCAAATTTGAGTTATAACAGTAAGAAACAGTAACTATTGAGCTCCACAAGGGGGCAGGGCAGAACAGAGCTATGCTAAATAGGCCAAATGGAAACAAACCACGGTCATACATTTTTTATTTAACTAGGCAAGTCATTTGAGAACAAATTATTATTTACAATGACGACGCTAGGCCAATTGTGCGCCACCCTATGGGACTCCTAATCACAGCCATTTGTGATACAGCCTGGATTCGAACCTGGGTGTCTGTAGTGACGCCTCCAGCATTGAGATGCAATGCCTTAGACCGCTGCGCCGCTTGGGAGTCATAAGGCCAGGTTAGCTTCAAAATACAACACAAGCTAATACTTCTCTGACACAATTTACATTGTTTTACAGAGCTAATAGGAGAATATAGTTAGCTACATAACCACGATTGAATATAACACCATACAGGTTATGAAATGAGTAACGTTACCTCGCGTGTCCACGGTTCTAAGGAATATACACAAATATATTATGCTCCATACATACAGTGAGCTACAGTACTGTAGAAACGACACACAGAAACGTAATAAGGCACTTACTTTGATAGAAATGCAGGCAACAGATGGAAAATGAGAACATCTGTGTGCAGATCCAGTTCTGATGGGAGATTCGCAAATGTCTGCAGATTCGAACTGCACAAACAATTGGGAAGTGCTTGGGGAATGTTGTCCGGGTCAGAATTTCCTAAAAAAACAAGTTGACCGCAAAAGTAAAAAGGCCTACTTTTATGTGAATTAATGAGGAGGCAGAACACACCTCAATTCAAACTGTTCTTAGAACATATAAACTTGTTAGAAAATCATTTGATATTGACAAGTTGAAACTGCCTATAAATAAAAACAGGCAGAGTGCCTTGGTTTGAGGGCAGTGCGAATTAAATGTCCTGTTACGTGACAGTCACATTTTGGAATGGTGAGTGCATACTAACATCACGTGCATAAAAAAACTCACGCTGGGGCAGAACCCACATATGAAAAGGTTAAACCCTTTGAGGCATAGGCGCACAGGGCTGTAATCATTCTACAGTGGATCATTCTAAGGTGGTCCCAGCAGCGTACACTCAAACCAGTGTGATTAGAACACTTCATTATAACGTCCAGTTACGATTCACGCAACAGTTAGCATTTGAGCTGGCCACTATTTTTCACAGAAACATTTTGTACAAACACAGTCTTTACAACTTTATGTCCCCATTGTGAGCAGTTTATTTTCAGATGCAATGTTCAGACATTCACAGAAGTAGCAAAAGCATAACACAATTCTCATACAAATTGGAAAATGTAGTCTACATTAGTCCTAGCGCTAACTGAGGAAAGAGTGAGCTAACACAAGCAGTCATATTTAGCTAACTTTCGGCTGACAGAAACCATAATATGAATTAGCTAACAGCAATTACTATTCACAATTTATCACATGACAGGTGAGCTCACCTATGGCTGTGGCGGTCATGAAATTTGTCCACTGGATAATTGTCATGCAAATGACTGCCGGACTCACGGTAGGCCATTGTAAATAACAATTTGTTCTGACTTGCCTAGTTAAATAAAGGTTAAATAAAATAAAATAAAATTGACCATTAATTAACATAATCACATTTAGCATATCCAGGCCTCCACGCATACAAACCGCTGAGGAAACATTTACATTTTTAAAAAAGTGTAATAAATCCTTTTAATATACACCATCACAATAAATCATATATTTATTTTAGGCATGTCTAAAGAAACATTATGATATGAAGAAAATGTATTTAAGTATGTTACCTGGCTATGTGCCATGCCATAGGTTAGCTCATTTAGTAGACAAGATATGCTTAGAAATCCTGTGGCATTATTTTATATTAAATGATTAAAATTATTCCAGGTGAGTGTGCATATGAAGTGGCTATGTTGAGCATAAAAGTTAGAATTTGAACCAGGTCTTATAAACTAGATTTATAGTTATTTGGCAACTTTAGTTGCGAATGATACAAACGTTGCAATGTCTTAGAAATGAAAACGTGTATGGTTTGCATGATGCGACTATAGGCTATTGATGATTTAAAAAAGTTGCAAATAAAGCTTGTGCTTTGTTCCTTGCCTCAGGCTGCACATGTTGTTCTCTCATCAAGTGATCATATTTATATCACCCATCAGGCTATTCTCAGTTTAATCTTTACTAATATCTAAAGTTATCAAATGGGCAGGAACAGGGGCAGGGTAAAAAATACATGTCATCCGTATGCACTCATAGCAAATGGAGGCCGCTTTCCCTTGGTTCGTTTTTTCAATCATGGGGGGTAGGCTACTCTAGTTTTATAGTGGCACATTGCTTAATATTAGCAGCTGAGAAGTAAATATAGTAGCAGTAGAAGGCAGGGATCCTCTTCTTTTTAGTGGCAATCATCAAAACTCTGCTTTCACAAGGGATTGCATATAGAAATGTCTGGGCTTGTTTCACTCCACTCATCCACCAATGTTTGAGGACCATGTAGCCTTTTCTGCGCGACAGGTGATATTCCACCCAAACTCTGAATGCCATTGGTTTGGCAACCCTGTTCCTGCAGCTATCCAGTGCTTAATTTGGGAACCAAGTGAAATCTGTTCGGAAACATCAAAGTAACATGTTTTCACAACAAAACAGATTTTATTTAACTGTTGACAGCACCTCTCTCTGCAAGCTCAAGAAAGGAATGAAGGAGAGAGAGGAAGAGATGGAAACACACGGTGGTGAGACATTCTGTAGCTGAAGATAATGTCAACCCTTTAATTATGAAAATATTTTAAAAAATGCCCTACTACTAGGCTAATCAAAATCAAATATAAAATCACTATAATTGCAGGCTAGCTATTTAAGCCGCCCTGCACAATCAATGAACCAACAGCATTGCATACGCCTAAATGTTCTCTACCAGACTCATGGATAGAAAGTTTGGAGCATGGAATAAGGTAACCAGTCCATCCAGTATGCATAATAATACTTTCGGATGTTTACTCAAAAGACGAGTGAACCATCCCTTCACTTCATTTTGCGATAACGTCTTTGGTCTGACAAACGTTTATGTGACACCCGGAATGCATTGGATGGTGTCAACAAAAAATAGCATAGCATTAGCTCATCATAATCAGTACAACTTTCTAAAAACGTATTTTACACACATCATACAGTGCATTTGGAAAGTATTCACATTTTGTTGTTTCGGCCTTACTCTAAAATTGATTAAATTGTATATTTTCCTCATCAATCTACGCAAAATACCCCATAATGACGAAGCAAAAACAATTTTTTAGCTGCACAGCTATTTTCATGTCTCTCCAGAGATTTTCGATCGGGTTCAAATCCGGGCTCTGGCTGGGCCAATCAGGGACATTCAGAGACTTGTCCCGAAGCTACTCCTGCATTGTCTTGGCTGTGTGCTTAGTGTCATTGTCCTGTTGGAAGGTGAACCTTCGCCCCAGTCTGAGGTCCTGAGTGCTCTGGAGCAGGTTTTCATCAAAGATCTCTCTGTACTTTGCTTCATTCATCTTTCCCTCAATCCTGACTAGTCTCCCAGTACCTGCCGCTGAAAAACATCCCCACAGAATGATGCTGCTACCACTATGCTTCAATATAGGAATGATGCCAGGTTTCCTCCAGACGTGACACTTTGCATTCATGCCAGAGAACTCAATCTTAGTTTCATCAAACCAGAGAATCTTGTTTCTCATGATCTGAGAGTCCTTTAGGTGCCGTTTGGCAAACTCCAAGAAGGCTGTCATGTGCCTTTTACTGAAGAGTGGCTTCCATTTGGCCACTCTACCATAAAGGCCAGATTGGGCTCCCGAGTGGCGCAGTGGTCTAAGATACTGCATCCCAGTGCAAGAGGCATCACTGCAGTACCTGGTTTGAATCCAGGCTGCATCACATCTGGCCATGTTTGGGAGTCCCATAGGGGGGTGCACAATTGGCCCGGGGTAGGCCGTCATTGTAAATTAGAATTTGTTCTTAACTGATTTCCCTAGTTAAATAAATAAAAACGTTAATTGGTGGAGTGCTGCAGAGATGGTTGTCCTTCTGGAAAGTTCTCCAATCTCCACAGAGGAACTCTGGAGCTCTGTCAGTGACCATTGGGTTCTTGGTCACCATCCTGAACAAAGCCCTTCTCCCCTGATTTTTTAAATTTAATTTGATTTATTTCACCAGGTAGGCCAGTTGAGAACAAATTCTCATTTACAACTGCAACCTGGCCAAGATAAAGCAAAGCAGTGCGACAAAGTCAATCAACACATAATTACACATAAACAAACGTAAAGTCAATAACAGAATATAAAAAAAGCTATGTACAGTGTGTGCAAATGTAGAAGAGCAGGGAGGTAGGCAATAACTAGGCCATAGAGGTAAAATAGAGGCGATTGCTCAGTTTGGCTGACCGGCCAGCTCTGGGAAGAGTCCTAGTCATTCCAAACTTCTTCTATTTAAGAATGATGCAAACCAATGTGCTCTTGGGGACCTTCAATGCTGCAGAAATGTTTTGGTTCCCTTCCCCAGATCTGTGCCTCGACACAATCCTGTCTCGGAGCACTACAGACAATTCCTTCAACCTCAGGGCTTGGTTTCTGCTCTGACATGCAATGTCAACTGTGGGACCTTGTATAGACAGGTGTGTGCCTTTCCGAATCATGTCCAATCAATTGAATTTACTACAGGTGGACTCCAATCAAGTTGCAGAAACATCTCAAGGATAATCAATGGAAACAGGATTCACCTGAGATCAATTTCAAGTCTCATAGCAAAGGGTCTGAATACTTATGTAAATAAGGTTTTTCAGTTGGTTTTTTTTATATAAATTTGCCCAAAAAAATCTTAAAACCTGTTTTTACTCTGTCATTATGGGGTATTGTGTGTAGATTGATTACTTTTTTTAAATCAATTTTAGAATAAGGCAGTATTGTAAAGAAAATATGGAAAAAGTCAAGGGGCCTGAATACTTTCCGAATGCACTGTATGTGTCCATTTCAATCTATGCAAGAATCGGAATGCATGATTTGTCACCAGAACTTGAAAATATGTGAATAAAAAATTTCAGAATTATTGCCAGACAACCAATTTTCCACAAACGAAGTTGGGCTTGCCGGTGTTATGATACTGATGATTTGTCATCACAGATGGTTTGTTTGCATTTCTTCCGTTGTGGCTAGATGGAGTAGCTTGGCTTACAACAGCTCAATCTACTGGTCGCATCAGGGACAACAGTTAGCATTGTAACTAAGCCTAAGCCTAACCTTTTTCCTTAACCTTAACATTATTCTCTTATACTTCTACTTAAATTCACTTAACCTGATGTGTTAGTTCCCCTAACCCAGGGTTGGGAAATTCCAGTCCTCGAGGGCCTGATTGGTGTCAGTTTTGCCCCAGCTCCAGCTAACACACCTGACTCCAATACTCACCTAATCATGATCTTCAGATTAGAATGCAATTTGATTAATCAGCTGTGTTTGCTAGAGATGGAGAAAAAGTGTGACACCAATCAGGCCCTCGAGGACTGGAGTTGCTCAATCCTGCCCTAACCTGCTGCGTTAATTCACCAGACCTGCTTTGTAAACAAACTATCTGTGGAGACAAATCATCAGTATCACCACACCGACAGCCAATCACATCACTCCTAACACGCACTTAGAGCCATTCAGTGTTGTTGTTTATGTATGTAGCTAGTGGGCTAAGTTGTGGCATTAGCAATGTCTTTCAAAAGGAGTCAACTCACAAATGCAGAAATTCTGGAGATTTTGGTAAATTCTGAAAATGAGTCTGAGTATGAAAGTGAGGAATCATACTCTGACAGTGACAGTGAGGAGCTGCCCCCACAACCTTCTGGCTATTGAGAATCCTGAATCTGAGGACTCCTTGTCCACTGACGAAGTCCAAGGTCCCTCTGAAGATGCTGGTGGTGCTGGAGGCAGACCATCAGTTGGTGCAGGAAGTACAGGAACTCTGTGGTAGTTGGAAGGCCGCCAGCCATTTCACCCCTCCTGGCCCTACAGTTGGCTTTGATGTGTCCCAGACTGGAGTGCAAAGCCTCTTGCCATCTCCCTCCGAGGCAGAGTGCTTCAAGTTGTTTCTGACAGAGGAGCTGGTGTGAAACATAATGGAGGAGACCAATCGCTATGCCTTGGAGCTACAGGAGAAGAGAGATCCACATGAATGGTGGAACCAGACTGTGTGCTTATGGCGCCAGAGAAGAAGACAGACGTTTGTGGTTTTTTGTTTGTTTATTTGCATTGTTTGTAACTTATTTTTTTACTTACTTTGTACATAATTTTGCCGCTACCATCTCATATGACCGAAAATAACTTCTAGACATCAGGACTGCGATTACTCTCCTTACGGACTAGCAGAATTCCTTTTTTTCCTTTCACGAGCCCGACACGAAGGATATACTGCTTCCTCAGGAACAGGCCCCGATCCCCGTGATCTGTGTGAAGAAAAGGTGGAGAAAGAGGGGCCGAAGGGCAGGCTGCCTTCTGAGAATTCGTAGACGATCCAATAAACCCCCACTTCCCTCCGTTCTGCTAGCAAACATGCATTCCTTGGAGAATAAAATCGATGAGTTACAAGGAAGATTAAACTACCAACGGGACATTAAAAACTGTAACATCTTATGCTTCACGGAGTCGTGGCTGAACGACGATAATATCAACATACAACTTGCTGGTTATATGATGTACCGGCAGGATAGAACAGCGGCATCTGGTAAGATAAGGGGCAGCGGACTATGTATTTTTGTAAATAACAGCTGGTGCACGATATCTAAGGAAGTCTCAAGCTATTGCTCGCCTGAGGTAGAATATCTCATGATAAGCTGGAGACCACACTACCTACCAAGAGAGTTTTCATTTGTATTCTTTGTAGCTGTTTACATACCACCACAGTCAGAGGCTGGCACTAAGACAGCATTGAATGAGCTGTATTCCACCATAAGCAAACAAGAAAACGCTCACCCAAAGGTGGTGCTCCTAGTAGCCGGGGACTTTAACCTCTAGGGGCTAGGGGGCAGTATTTTCACGGCCGGATGAAAAACGTACCCAATTTGAACAGGTTACTACTCTGGCCCAGAAAATAGAATATGCATTTATTAGTAGATTTGAATAGAAAACACTGTGAAGGTTCTAAAACTGTTTGAATGGTGTCTGTGAGTATAACAGAACTCATATGGCAGGCAAAAAAATGAGAAAAATTGAATCAGGAAGTGGGAGAATTTAGAAATGTAGTTTTTGTTTTGAATCCCTTGGAAAACTACAGTGACATAGGATTTACGTTACACCTCCTAACTCTTCCATTGGCTGTCAACAATCTTTATGAACTGGTTTCAACCGTCATCTGTTACCGGGCAGATCATTTTGGCTCAGTCAATCATTGGCCAGTCTGAGGAGAGGTGTATTATGATGGGCGTACACGTGACGTCATTGTTTTTATATTTTTCTTCTGGGATGAATAGCTATTGCCTGGTTGTAAAATAATCGCAATTTTACGTAAAAAAATACCCTAAAGGATTGATTGTAAACATCGTTTGACGTGTTTCTACAAACGGTAATGGAACTTTGAACATTTCGTCTATGGATTTGCGTCCACGCCACATAGCATTGTAAAGTGTTCTGGATGGGTCAACAAAACGGATGTATTTGGACATAAATGATGGACTTTGCAGAACAAATGAACATTTCTTGTGGAAGTGGGTGCCCATCTGAGTGCATTCCGCCGAAGATCAGCAAAGGTAAGTAAATATTTCGAACATATTGTTAGAGATTTGTCGACGCCGTGGTTGTAGGCTAACTGTATAGCTTAGCATTGAAGGCTAAGTTCTGTACTCAGAATATTGAACAATGTGCTTTTTCCGTAACGTTATTTTGAAATCTGACAAAGTGGTTGCATAAAGGAGTAGATTATCTCTAATTCTTTAAATAATTGTAATACATTTTTTCAATGTTTTTGAGTTATTCCGTAAATTAAATGTGCCTATTCACCGGGTGTTATGGGGAGAAAACATTTTCTGAACGTCACGCACCAATGTAAAAATTGGGTTTTTGGATATAAAAATAAACTTGATCGAACAAAAAATGCATGTATTGTCTAACATGATGTCCTAGGAGTGTCATCTGATGAAGATTGTCAAGGGTTAGTGCTTAATTTTAGCTGTATATCTGGTTTTGTGATGCTATCGTGCTTGGAAAATTGCTTCTTTTTTTTGTTGCTGAGGTGCTATGCTAAAATAATCTAATGTTTTGCTTTCACCGTAAAGCCTTTTTGAAATCGGACAATGTGATTGGATTAACGAGTAGAGTATCTTTAAAATGCCGTATAATACTTGAATTTTAATTTTGAGATTATTTTGTTTTGAATATCGCGCCGTGCTATCTCACTGGCTGTTGTCCAACCAATTCCGTTAACGGGATTGTATCCTCAATTTACATCCGTTTTACCAAATTTCTATCAGCATGTTAAATGTGCAACCAGAGGGAAAAGAACCCCGGACAACCTATACTCCACACACAAAGACACATGCAAAGCTCTCCCTCGCCCTCCATTTGGCAAATCCAACCATAATTCTATCCTCCTGATTCCTGTTTACAAGCAAAAATTATTAAGGCAGGAATCACCAGTGACTAGATAAATAAAAAAGTGGTCAGATGAAGCAGATGCTAAGCTACAGGACTGTTTTGCTAGCACAGACTGGAATATGTTACGGGATTCTTCCGATGGCATTGAGAAGTACACCACATCAGTCACTGGCCTCATCAATAAGTGCATCGATGATGTCGTCCCCACAGTGACCGTACGTACATACCCCAACCAGAAGCCATGGATTACAGGCAGCATCCGCACTGAGCTAAAGGCTAGAGCTGCCGCTTTCAAGGACCGGGACTCTAGCCCGGAAGCTTATAAGAAATCCTGTTATGCCCACCAACGAACCATCAAACAGGCAAAGCGTCAATGCAGGACTAAGATGGAATCGTACTACACCGGCTCTGATGCTCATCGGATGTGGCAGGGCTTGCAAACCATTACAGACTACAAAGGGAAGCACAGCCGAGAGCTGCCCAGTGACAGGAGCCTACAAGACGAGCTAAACTAGTTCTAGGCAAATAACACTGAAACATGCATGAGAGCACCAGCTGTTCTGGAAGACTGTGTGATCGCGCTCTCCGCAGCCGATGTGAGTAAGACCTTTGAACAGGTCAACATTCAGACAGATTACCAGGACGTGTACTGCGAGCAACTGGCAAGTGTCTTCACTGACATTTTCTATCTCTCCCTGTCCGAGTCTGTAATACCAACATGTTTTAAGCAGACCACCATAGTGCCTGTGCCCAAGAACACTAAGATCACCTGCCTAAATGACTACCGACCCGTAACACTCACATCTGTAGCCATGAAGTCCTTTGAAAGGCTGGTCATGACCCACATCAACATCATCATCCCAGAAACGCTAGACCCACTCTAATTTGCATACCGCCCCAACAGATTCACAGATGGCGCAGTTGCTATTGCACTTCACTCTGCCCTCTCCCACCTGGACAAGAGGAACACTTATGTGAGAATGCTGTTCATTGAGTATAGCTCAGCGTTCAACACAATAGTGCCCTCCAAGCTCATCACTAAGCTCAGGATCCAGGGACTGAACACCTTCTGCAACTGGATCCTGGACTTCCTGACGGGCTGCTCCCAGGTGGTGAGGGTAGGCAAAAACACATCTGCCACGCTGATCCTCATACACGGGGCTCAGGGGTCCATGCTTAGTCCCCTCCTGTACTCCCTCTTAACCCATGACTGCATGGCCGTGCATGACTCCAACACCATCATTAAGTTTGCTGACGACATGACGGGGGTAGGCCTGATCACTTATGATGATGAGACAGCCTATAGGGAAGAGGTCAGTTACTTGGCAGTGCGGTTCCAGAACAACAACCTCTCCCTCAATGTCAGCAAGACGAGAGAGCTGATCGTGGACTACAAGACATGGAGGGCCAAGCATGCCCCCATCCGCATTGACAGGGCTGTAGAGGAGTGGGTCGAGAGCTTCAGGTTCCTTGGTGTTCACATCACTAAGGAGTTAACATGGTGCACAAATACCAAAATAGTCTTGAAGAAGGCACGACAATGGCTCCTCCCCCCTCAGGAGGCTGAAAATATTTTTCATGGGCCCTCAGGTTGCTATGAGAACTGCAAATGTGTTTTACCTGCATTCTTAGTGGGGCATCACTAAGCCATTTCCTGTGCATTCCTTCATGTTGTGCTGAAAAAAAGGAAAAGATATTCTTAAAAAAAAAGAAAAGGTATTTTCACTGCCCCTAAAAGCCAACTAATCCCTTTCAAAACAGAAACATTTATTCTAGTGTCAAAATTGACTGCAAAGTGTAAATAGGATAATTTTGGACATAAAGTTAGTCTCGTCTAAAACGGAGTTTGGAACCTCAGTACGTCACAACAAGTAAATTAAGGTTGAGTTTGGATCACAATTATGCCAACAAATCATGCCCCCTTTTGCCAAGGTCATGTGCAGTCTACTCGGTGACACCCACAAAACACAACTTTGAAGAGTTGTTGTACCTCATATTGCGGGACTCTGAAACCACTGTGAAATGAGCCATATTAAGCTTGTCAGTCAACCTACTATGTGTATCCTATTGGACATTCGTATTGCATTGTCCATCCTTACCATTGGATTGTGGATCAATGAAATAGGGTAGTCAAATTCCCTCAATAAGAGCTGTGACGCTACTATTTATGTTCTGTGGGTGTCGCTGAGTAGACTGATACTCTATTTCATTGATCCATAGGTAAGGCTGTCCATAGGTAAGGCTGTACACTGAAATATAGGTATGCCCCCAATGCAATTCTGAAGTCTAATATGTCCACAGTGCGATTAGCAGATTTTTACTTTTTTTGTCCAATTAACAAATTATTGTCTTTTGTTGAAATGATATAACAACTTTCCAAACTTGTTGAGCATTTAGTCCAAATAAGGCCCTAAAAATTGTCAAAGACTCCAGCCACCGAAGCCATAGACTGTGCTACCGCATAGGAAGCGGCACGGATGCACTAAGTTTGGAACCAACACGACTCTGAACAGCTTCTACCCCCAAGCCATAAGACTGCTAAATAGTTAACCAAATCGCTACCTGGACTAGCATTGACACTTCTTGCACTAAATCTTTTGACTCATCACACATGCTCCTGCCACTGTTTGTCTATCCTGTTGCCTAGTCACTTTTCCCCTACCTATATTTACATATCTACTTAAATTACCTCGTACCCCTGCACATTGACTCGCCCCGGTACCCCATGTATATAGCATAGTTATTGTTACTTAATGTGTATTTATTCCTTATGTTGTTATTTTCCTATAATTGTTTTATTTTTCTCTCTGCTTTGCTCGGAAGTAAGTAACAAAGCATGTCACTGTTAGTCTAAACCTGTTGTTTATTAACCTGTTGGATTTACCCTAGGATAGGGGGCGCCACAGCGCATTTTGGAAAAAAATCGTTCCCATTTTCAACGGCCTACTAATCAAAGTCAGAAGCTAAGACATGCATATACTTATTTTATATGGATAGAAAACACCCTAAATTTTCTAAAACTGTTTGAATGGTGTCTGTGAGTATAACAGAACTCGTATGGCAGTCAAAACCCCGAGACCGATTGAACCAGGAAGTGGAAATCTGAATTGTGGACTCGACTTCACAGCCTTACCTATAAATCACAACGTAAAAAAATGAAGATTGAGCACTTTCCAGTGCTTCCACTAGATGTCCCCAGTCTTTACAAAGTGTTTTGAGGGTTCTGCGGTAGAAACTCAGTGAAAGAGACGATGTGGCAATTGGTCAGAGTAGTAGGGCCATGAGCATTGTGACGTCGGCGGCCGTGTCTGCCCCCACCTTTGGAAGCCTTTTGAAACACAATGACATCGTCCCACTCGAATCTGATTGGCTCTCTTGTTGAAACAGGCCCTGACGATTACTTGATACAACGTTTGACATGTTTGAACGACCCTAACTTACCGTAAACAGTCATTTTGCGTTAGACAGGTGCCGCGCACGGAACAACATTTGATTACAGCCTTAGGACGCGCTAACGACAGGAAGCTAATGGAACATAAAGCATGGACTTTTTCGACCGAAAATACATTTGTCATGGACCTGGGACATCGGGAAGTGTTTTCTGATGAAGACAACTAAAGGTGAGGGATTATTGGCGATATTATACAATATCAGATGTTACTTGCTCAAATGTTCAAAGATGGCGCCGAGCTAGGTTTTCGAGCTCAATTTCTGGGTATCGCATCCCATTTGATCTCAAAGTGTGATTACCCTGTAAAGTTAATTTAAAATCTGTTTTGACAGGTGTTTTCAAGAGATATTCATCTATAAATCTTAGATTGACAATATATATTAAAAAAATCGTTTTCGAATAGTAATTTATAAAATTGTAGCACTGTTTCCCGGGACGCATTATATGGGAAAATAGTTAGTCAACCTCAGGTGCCGATGTAAAATGCTGTTTTTATATAGAAATATGACCTTTATTGAACAAAAGATTGCATGCTGTGTGTAACATGATGTCCTAGGTGTGTCATCTGATGAAGTTTGTAAAAGGTTAGTGCTGCATTTAGCTGTTTTTTGGTTATATGTGATGGGTGTGCTTGCTCGGAAAATTCATATGATGCGACTTTTACAATGTACTCCTCTAACATAATCTAATATTGTGCTTTTCCTGTAAAACCTTTTTGAAATCGGACAACGAGGGTCGATTCAAGAGAGGTGTATCTATAAAACGATATGAGACAGCCCTATATTTGAAAAAAAAAAAATATTGAATTTCGTTATGCTAATGTCGCTAGGAGTTTTCGCTGGAAAATGATCCCGCTAACGGGATGGTAGGCTGAAGAAGTTTTAAGCATATGACAAATAAAACCGGATTTGATTTGGATTTGATTTGGATCTATTACAACAATGTTCTTGACTCTGGCTCAAAATAATATTTTCTCAGATTTTTCAGACAAACATAAAGGTTAGGTACACTCACAATGTAATTACATTACATGGCCAAAAGTATGTGGACACCTGCTCGTCGAACATCTCATTCCAAAATCATGGAAATCAATATGTTGGTCCCCCTTTTGCCAGCCTCCACTCTTCTGGAAAGGCTTTCCACTAGATACTGGAACATTGCTGCAGGGACTTGCTTCCATTCAGCCACAAGAGCATTAGTGAGGCTCACAGTCGGTGTTCCAATTCAGCCAAAAGGTGTTTCATGGGGTTCAGTCCAGGGCTCTGTGCAGGTCAGTCAAGTTCTTCCACACTGATCTCAACAAACCATTTCTGTATGGACCTCACTTTTTGCACGGGGGCATTGTCATGCTGATACAGGAAAGGGCCTTCCCCCTAACTGTTGCCACAAAGTTGTAAGCATAGAATCGTCTGGAATGTAATTGTATGCTGTAGCGTTAAGATTTCCCTTCACTGGAACTAAGGGGATTAGCCCGAACTATGAAAAACAGCCGCAGACCATTATTCCCCTTCCACCAAACTTTACATTTGTCGCTATGCAGCATTCTCTTGGCATCTGCAAAACCCATTTGTGTCTGTTGGACTGATAGATGGTGAAGCGTGATTCATCACTCCAGAGAACGTGTTTTCAATGCTCCAGAGTCCAAAGGCGGCAAGCTTTACATCACTCCGGCCGATGTCTTGTGTGCGGCTACTCGGCCATGGAAACTCATTTCATGAAGCATCCGACAAACAGTTCTTGTGCTGACGTTGCTTCCAGAGGCGGTTTGGAACTTGGTAGTGACGAGCTTGTGTGGCCTACCACTTCGCGGCTGAGCCGTTGTTGTTCCTAGATGTTTCCATTTCACAAAAACAGCACTTACAGTTGACCAGGGCAGCTCTAGCAGGGCAGAACTTTGACAAACTGACTTGTTGGAAAGGTGGCATCCTATGACGGTGCCACGTTGAAAGTCACTGAGCTCTTCAGTAAGGCCATTCTACTGCCAGTGTTTGTCTATGAAGATTGCATGGCTGTGTGCTCGATTTAAAGAAACCTGTCAGCAACAGTTGTAGCTGAAATAGCTGAATCCACACATTTTAAGGGGAGTCCACCTACTTTTGGCCATGTAGTGTACTTTGATCTATATTTGATTTGATCATATAAAGATGAAGTGTATACAAAGGCTGTAACTTACTGAGCGTACTTGTTCTTATACTGTCTTTAACACTCTCTCTCTCCCTCTCTCTTCCCCTTTCTTTCTCTGATCCTTTCTTCTTTCCCCCTTCCTCCCTCAATACCCTGTTCCCCATCTAACCCTCTGTCTCTCTCCCTCCCATATTCCCCTCCCCCTTTCTCTCTTTTTGCTTCTCTCCCTCTGCTCTCTCCACCCTCCACCCCCTCTCCATAGGACAAGGAGGAGCAGTGGATGACAAAGCTGGTGTCGGGGCAGCATGACTTTGCCCTGCTGCAGCCGCTGCAGTGGAACACGCGCTACGAGGTGGAGATCACAGCTCGCAACGTCAAGGGCCTCTCGGAGCCCACCTTCTACCAGTTCTTCATGCCCCAGAAACCCGACATCATAGGTACACACAGTTGTGGGACTTGCATGTTCAAGCATGCATACACAGACCGTCATGTGCACACATACTGACAAAAATCCTTAGACAAACACACACACAAAGACAGTTATGCACACAGACAGACACAAAGTTGTGTTTATATTCACTGACACTCACAGATGCCCGCACGCACACACACACACACTAGTGGTGGCTGGTGACACTTTAAATGGGGGGACGGGCTCATAGTACAGCTGGTTTCCATGTGTTTGATACCATTCCATTTACTCCATTCCATTCATTATTATGAGCCGTCCTCCCCTTACCAACCTCCTGTGACACACACTGCTGGGCACAAACACATACAGTGCCTTCGGAAAGTATTCAGACCCCTTGACTTTTTCAAAAAAATGTATGTTACAGCCTTATTCTAAAATGGATTAAAACATTTTAAAATAATTATCAGCAAACTACACACAATACCCCATAATGAGAACGCGAAAACAGGTTTTTAGAAATGTTTGCAAATGTATTAAAAATAAAAAACTGAAATACCTTATTTACATAAGTATTCAGCTCCTTTGCTATGAGACCCGCAATTTAGCCAAGGTGCATCCTGTTTCCATTAATCATCCTATCCTTGAGATGTTTCTACAAGTTGATTGGAGTACACCTGTGGTAAATTCAATTGATTGAACATGATTTGGAAAGGTACACACCTGTCTAATTAAGGTCCCACAGTTGACATTGAATGTCAGAGCAAATACCAAGCCATGAGGTCGAAGGAATTGTCCGTAGAGCTCCAAGACAGGATTGTGTCGAGGCACAGATCAGGGAAAGGCTATCAAAAACATTCTGCAGCATTGAAGGTCCCCAAGAACACAGTTCATTCTTAAATGGAAGATGTTTGGAACAACCAAGACTCTTCTTAATGCTGGCCGCCCAGCCAAACTGAGCAATCGCCTCTATTTCGCCTCTATGGCCTATTTATTGCCTATCTCCCTACTCTTCTACATTTGCACACACTGTACATAGCAATTGGCGGAGAAGGGCCTTGGTCAGGGAGGTGACCAAGAACCTGATGGTCACTCTGTCAGAGATCTAGAGTTCCTCTGTGGAGATAGGAGAACCTTCCAGGAGGACAACCATTTCTGTAGCACTCCACCAATCAGGCCTTTATGGTAGAGTGGCCAGACAGAAGCCACTCCTCAGTAAAAGGCACATGACAGCCTGCTTGGAGTATGCCAAACGGCACCTAAGACTCTCAGACCATGAGAAACAAGATTCTCTGGTCTAATGAAACTAAGATTAAACTCTTTGGCCTGAATGCCAAGCTTCACGTCTGGAGGAAACCTGGCACCATCCCAATGGTGAAGCATAGTGGTGGCAGCAAATCAAATCAAAGTTTATTTGTCACGTGCGCCGAATACAACCTTACAGTGAAATGCTTACTTACAGACTCTAACAAATAGTGCAAAAAAGGTATTAGGTGAACAATAGGTAAGTAAAGAAATAAAACAACAGTAAAAAGACAGGCTACATACGGTAGTGAGGCTATAAAAGTAGCGAGGCTACATACAGACACCGGTTAGTCAGGCTGATTGAGGTAGTATGTACATGTAGATATGGTTAAAGTAACTATGCATATATGATGAACAGAGTGTAGCAGTAGCGTAAAAGAGGGGTTGGCGGGTGGTGGGTGGCGGGTGGCGGGACACAATGCAGATAGCCCGGTTAGCCAATGTGCAGGAGCACTGGTTGGTCGGCCCAATGCTTCATGCTGTGGGGATGTTTTTCAGCTGCAGGGACTCTGAGACTAGTCAGGATCGAGGCAAATGTGAACAGAGCAAAGTACAGTGAGGTCCTTGATGAAAACCTGCTCCAGAGCGCTCAGGACCTCAGACTGGGGTGAAGGTTCACCTTCCAACAGGACAACGACCCTAAGGACACAGCCAAGACAACGCAGGAGTGGCTTCGCGACAGGTCTCTAAATGTCCTCTCCATCCAGATCCCAGCCAGACTTGAACTCGATCAAGCATCTCTGGAGAGACCTGAAAATAGCTGTGCAGCAACATTCCCCATCAAACCTGACAGACTCAATGCTGTAATCGCTGCCAAAGGTGCTTCAACAAAGAACTGAGTAAAGGGTCTGAATACCTATGTAAATGTGAAATATCAGTTTTTCATGTTTTATAAATGAGCAAAACATTCTAAAAACCTGTTTTTGCTTTGTCATTATGGGGTATTGTGTGTAGATTGATGAGGGGAAAAAAATATTGAATCAATTGTAGAATACGGCTATAACGTAACAAAATGTGGAAAAAGTCAAGGGGTCCGAATACTTTCTGAAGGCACTGTACATACACACACTTTACTGTACCTACTCACCCAGGTAAACCCACTGTAGAGTTATGAGCACACACTCCAATCACCTTCTATTGGGGTTATGTGTGGGCAAAGGGAGCAGGATCAAACGCAGAGAGCGTTGGTTTGATTAGGCCATGCTGTTTGAAAAGCGTATCTGTCGGGGCCTCTCAATGTTCCTGGGAGAGAAGAGGCTGTAGGATGCTTATCATTATCAAACAGTCCCCAGAGTTTTATGTAAAACCACACACACACACATACACAAACCATCACAAAAATAACAGTTTACAGTGAGTCACCACTTCCATATATTTGCCCCCCTGTGGAGCCTGATTCAAAAAACAAGGGGAGCGTGCTTTCTTTAGTGTTTACTCTTTTTGTTGCTTAGGTCGTTTCTGCTGCTGCTCATGAAGGAGCGACTGTTTGCCTCTCTCATTACTGGAGTGGCTAAACTGCCTGTGAGTTTGTGTGTGTGATCGTGTGTGTGTGTGTGTGTGTGTGTGTGTGTGTGTGTGTGTGTGTGTGTGTGTGTGTGTGTGTGTGTGTGTGTGTGTGTGTGTGTGTGTGTGTGTGTGTGTGTGTGTGTGTGTGTGTGTGTGTGTGTGTGTGCGCTGCCCCTTAAATGGAAAACAAGGCTGCGAACACAGTGCTTAAGCCGAGTCACTTCAATTGGCTGCCTCCTGTCATTAGCGAACAGAGGGAGTGAGAGACAGGGGGCAATTTTTTTTTTTTAAATGTTTACTTTTATCCCAGTTTATTTCCTGTTGATGGGTCCAATGAGAGGGAAAGGAGTGGCCAAAATTTACCAATGACAATGGAGTCACCTATCAGTATTCGTCATTAATCGCCGCCCGTGGGGTCTATTCAGGAGGGTGAAATGTTAAAGAAAAATAAGATAAATGTATTATGTAGAATAGATATGATTGTCTGTTGAATAGGGATTCGTGACAGATCTATTCATTATATTTATTACTGCAAACTTCTGAATAGTTCCCCTCACTGAACACATCCAAATTGTTTGACTTTTGATATTGTAGTGACACCATTAAATGCCTACCTGCAGTGTATCTGATATGCTGTATAACCTCCAAGGATCTACTATATGCCTCTCTCTGTGTTTCTTTTCTAAACAATCTCTATTTAATTCTCCCTCTTTATGCATTATGCATTCCCTGGGTCTAAAATTGTTGCTTTTCTTTTGTCCGCCTCTCCTCCCATTCTTTCTCTCTCCTAGATTGTCTTGCAATGAACTGCCACTAACCTCCCCTCTCCCTTACTTTTTTCCATCCATGAACTCCCCTTTGAAAAATGTCATTGATTGCCACTCTGCCCTTGGTTCCTTTCCCTCTATCCTTCTTAAATCATAGCACCACTCACGTCAGACCTCCTGAATCACTATAGAGTCTTCCCTATTTCCCTCCTAAATTCTGTCTCGTCCCGGCTGTTTCTTTTTGAATGATCTCCTTTCTGTAGGATTTTTGGCATCCATCTTGGTTTTATGTCCCCTATGTGTTTAACATATGGCCTGATGGATGTGAATGGAACGGAACATTTTGTATGTTGAATGATATGGCGAGTGTTTGTCTCTGTTTAAAGCTACCATAGAGGTAATCATTCTCCTGTACAATATCATATACTACTCACTTTTAACACACACCAGTGGTGCTGGTTTAAATAAATTGAAAAGAACATAACAGAAACGCCCGCAAACTATGTGCTCTTTATAACACCTTTAAAGGATCATTAAAGTTGTAAGTTGAACCACTCTTCACTGGTAATGTAAACTTCTAAAATATTCCCCTTGATAGCAACGCTACTGTTGCTATCAAAATAATAATGATGCCCATTAATGTAATTGCAGCTCTCATGAATTCCGTTTCTTTTTTCACAGGAAAACAAGACAGGGTGATGTACAGCCAATTATCTTGTACACGCCCTACTCCCCAAAAAACTCACAAGCATGTACATACAAAACACTCAACACTGTTGCAATACATTTTTTAATCAAGAGTAATTTCAGTTTGGAAATTAGCTATGTTGGGGAAGCAGCCTAGAAATGCTGTGAAAATGTTTACTTTCTTACAGAGAAAAAAAGACTGGCAGGCAAATCCGTTCCCTAGTTTTTTTGTATCCATTCCTTCAGATGTTTTATTTGTTCCATGTTCTCCTTGTGTAGACTAATATGTTCTTCCCACTTGCCGAAAACATATTGCAGCCTGAATATCATTATATTAGTAAATTACATGCTTCAAATGGTGATGATTACTTAACATTTAATAGCTTATTTCCAGTTTCAGTGTTTTCATATGCCTCCAAATCATAAGGGCAAATAATAGGTAACGGGTGTGAAAAACCCCTCAACTAGCCAGAGGAATTTCAATAGCCTGAAAAGCCAGGAGCCTCACTGGCAGTCATAACTGAATGATGGACAGTACCAGTCAAAAGTTTGGACACACCTTCTCATTCAAGGGTTTTTCTTTATTTTTACTATTTTCTACATTGTAGAATCATAGTGGGATACATTGTAGAATCAAAACTATGAAATAACACATATGGAATCATGTAGTAGCCAAAAAAGTGTAAATATATATATATATATATATATATATATATATATATATATATATATATGAGATTCTTCAAAGTAGTCACTCTTTGCCTTGATGACAGCTTTGCACACTCTTGGCATTCTCTCAACCAGCTTCATGAGGTAGTCACCTGGAATGCATTTCAATTAACATGTGTGCCTTTTTAAAAGTGAATTAGTGGAATTTCTTTCCTTCTTAATGCGTTTGAGCCAATCAGTTGTGTTGTGACAAGGTATGGGGTGGGATACAGAAGATAGCCCTATTTGGTAACAGACCAAGTCCATATTATGACAAGAACAGCTCAAATAAGCAAATAGAAAAGACAGTCCATCATTACTTTAATTAAGACATGAAAGTCAGTCGATTTCAAGAACTTTGAGCATTTCTTCAAGTGCAAAAATCATCAAGCTCTATAATGAAACTGGCTCTTATGCGGACCAACACAGGAAAGGAAGACCCAGAGTTACCTCTGCTGCAGATGATGTCATTAGAGTTACCAGCCTCAGATATTGCAGCCCAAATAAATGCTTCACAGAATTCAAGTAACAGACACATCTCAACATCAACTGTTCAGTGGAGACTACGTGAATCAGACCTTCATGGTTGAATTGTTGCAAAGAAACCACTGCTAAAGGACACCAATAAGAAGAAGATACTTGCTTGGGCCAAGAAATACGAGCAATGAACATTAGACCTGTGGAAATCTGTCCTTTGGTCTGATTCCAACTTTGAGATTTTTGGTTCTAACCGCTGTGTCTTTGTGAGAAGCAGAGTAGGTAAACAGATGATCTGCGCATGTGTGGTTCCCACTGTGAAGCATGGGAGAGAAGGTGTGATGGTGGGGGTGCTTTGCTGGTGTCTGTGATTAATTTAAAATTCAAGGCACACTTAACCAGCATGGCTACCACAGCATTCTGCAGCGATATGCAATCCCATCTGGTTTTTGCTTAGTGGGACTATCATTTGTTTTTCAACAGGACAATGACCCAACACACCTCCAGGCTGTGTAAGGGCTATTTGACCAAGTAGGAGAGTGATGGAGTGCTGCATCAGATGACCTGGCCTCCACAATCACCCGACCTCAACCCAATTGAGATGGTTTGGGATGAGTTGGACCGCAGAGTGAAGGAAAAGCAGTCAAAAAGTGCTCAGCATATGTGGGAACTCCTTCAAGACTGTTGGAAAAGCATTCCAGGTGAAGCTGGTTGAGAGAATGCCAAGAGTGTGCAAAGCTGTCATCAAGGCAAAGGGTGGCTACTTTGAAGAATCTGAAATATAAAACATATTTTGATTTGTTTAAAATCTTTTGGTTACTACATGATTCCATATGTGTTTTTTCATAGTTTTGATGCCTTCACTATTATTCTACGATGTAGAAAATAATCAAAATAAAGAAAATCCCCCTGAATGAGTGGTTGTGTCCAAACTTTTGACTGGTACTGTATGTTTACACTTTGTGCAAACTCGTATCTATGCAACTTGGACAACATGAACAGTTGTCAATTTTGGGTGCCTCCTGTCGTAAAACATGGTGCATCCAAGCACCTGGATGTGTTTATGTTGTTTACAATTGTGCATGTGACTCATCTGAGGCAGAAAGGAAAGGCATGCAAATTTATTGTGCATCATTTCCAAGAGGCTTCGGGGGTAAAAGGTGCAATTATGCGCTCTCATCCCTGCGCTAGGCAGGTGAACATCTTGTGTGACGTAGCCAACCAGGCACAGATAGATGGCTCTTTGTTCATAACTAAAACTGATAGCTATTTGCTTTGTTGCAATGAGCTAATTGCCAGGCTAGAGTAGGTTTCTAAAGAACTCCTTCGGAATATAGATAAAGAATAGCTAAGGTCATGAAGCAAAGCCAGACGGAATTCCTGCCTAGGGATGAGAGTGCATCATTGCACCATATTTGCACCTTGAGTGGTTTTAAACGGCCGTTACTAATATGCCCTTATGATTCGGAAGCAAATGAAAATAAGCTATTGAATGGTCATTGATCACCATCATTTGAAGCATTTAGGCTGCAGTATGTTGTTGGCCAAGTGGGACTGTCAAGATAGCCGACATAAAAAGAAGAGGGGACGAATACAAAATCAGAGGGAACAGATAAAAAGAAAAAGGGATTAAGCTGGCTGTTTTATTTCTTCTCCGCCATGACCCCTAAGGGGCTCCATACTTTCGCTAACATTTCTAGGCAATAGTTCCTGGTGGAGCTTCTGAATATGACAGAAACTCTCCGAAAGGACAGACCATGTCAAGTCACTGTGATTACAGTCGTTTGGTTGTCAGGTGTCCCATTTAGGGGGCCATTTTGAGTCATTTGAGCTGTGTGATTTAACAAGTGGCTGATTCTAGGCCCTATCACTCCCTTCCCAGGAACACTTTTGTCTGTGCTTTACAGCAATCACCACACCATCGAGCCCAAATAACCGGCCCCATTTCGTTCCACAACCCTAGCGGCAACGAGGGTACTTTGCTCTTTAAAAGTGTGTTCAGTCGTAACGCTCCGTTTGGGCTCGCCATTTTGGAGTTGCGTGCAGGCCAGATCTCGGGGCCTTTTCGTGAGTCATCATTCTTGATGAATTGTTGGAGAGTTGTTAAGGAGAGAAAGTGCCTGGATGTCTGTGTCTAATGTTTCTGTGACCTTTGGTCTTAGATGTGGAAGAGATGTAGTATACCATATAAACAGAACATTGTAAATGCACTGGGATAATGTGTGAACTTTTGGTCAAGGCAATTTTGTCTCGTAACTGCAAGGAGAATGTTTAAAATGACATTACAGAGTAGATATTATAATATTACATGCAATTCAAGCATTAAAGTGCAAAGTTATACACTTCTTAGTTTGCTTGAAATGGCATGAGAAGAATGATTTACAACATAGTCTATGTTTCTCCAGACAACACTTTAGTTTAAAACAACATATAATAGTCTTTGATGGTTTTTCCATTTCCTAATTATTGAAGTGTACTTCAGCTATGTTAAGGCTCTTTAATTCAGCCTTAGTAATGGTGGAGACTCATCATCCTCTTATCTCTTAACTAAGAGGATCTGGTGTGGGTGTGCTGATTCTCTTCCAAGGCTTTCTCCAGTGAAGTAGCAATACTTCCCCATGGCATAGAGCACAAATTGGACCCTCAAGTCTAGCTATGATGGCGTCACACACACACACACACACACTCACAGTGATGTTTATCCCTAAAAACCATTAGCACCCGCAAGTTCCGCCCAATCAACGGCTCCCGTTTTGTCATCGTTAATTGACCGACTACCTCTCAGATCTAATCAAGTCCAACCCAATGAGTGCTCTGGCCTAATGAGTTGATGACAGAGACGTAGACGTATACGGATGGCTCCCACTCCAAGAGAGATGCAGGATGACTTGCATTAACAGACTATCAAATTGAGCCGCTAATGGGCTAATAAATCAAGAGCCAATAGGACGTGCTTTCTAGATTAATCACATGGAATAAGCAGACAGGGAAATTGATATACATCGCCATCGGTTTGATAGGATATAGAGTAGAAGACTAGAAAGACACACAATTAGCGAATTTTAACAAACGTTGTCATTCCCGGTCTTTTCTGCTACTTTGAGCTGATTTGTCACTGCTTGGATTATGAGGATAAGATCAAAAGCTATAAGGTTTAGAGTTCTATCCTCTCACTGGGGCTCTGAAACTGATGTGGGCTCTGTTATTCTCAACGACCTCAAAGACATAATTCGGCACTGCGAAAGGAAGTAGTAGTAGTAGTTGTGTTTTGAAGCCGAACCCAGGTAATATATTTGGCGGAATAGATTGGAATGAATTTCGAACACACACAAGGTAGGCAGCTAGAGCAGCTAACCCCAGAGGCACTTGACAGCAGAACAAGACTTCTCCTTGTTCCCCTTTTCCGTTTACCCTCCTTTTTTCTTTATTTTCATTGTTTTCAGTCGAGAGATCTAGCTACCCGAGACCTTGAGACACCCCAGCTGTCATCGTTTGAACATTGCAAGGCACCTAATAGACATTTGTCTCTGTCAAGATTTGAATTACATTCACTTGGCGAGGATTCTTTTTCATTTCACCTTATTGCTCAGCAAATTGGAAATCGGAGGTGTGAAAAGTAAAAAAGCGGCATGTATTTCCCCCTGGCTTCCTTCCTTGGTCCCGCTTATTTGAAATGTGTTGCTTCACGTCCATTGATTCCCTCCAATAATAAAGAGATCAAACCAGGCTCGCAATGGAATGCAAGGCAAACGACTGCTGAGCTAGTGGCTCAAGAAAGATTGATACGGTTTAGAGAGTATGTGCCACTGTGAGGAAAAAAGACACTGTTAATGGGTTCTCTCCCTTGGAATTCCCCATTTTCAATCACCAACTATTTATAATTTACTATATATGCTTTGACAATGTCCTTTCCACTATTTGAAGCGCGGTCAGTGAACCATCATACCCAGTCGGCAAATTTTGACATTGGACATTATAATGACATTGCTTCCTACTTGTAAACTGGTTTCTAGTTATAGAGATGTCAGATTAAAACCAGGTAAAAGTGTTCTTAATTATAACCCCCAAACTCTACGACATTAAAGTAATGCACTAACACTATGTTTTGTCTCTCTTTTTCTTCCTGTAATTGCCTTGATCGACAAGGATCTGCCCTGTTCTTCAAGAGGCTATAATTGAATAGTAAAGCTTTATTACTATGATTACAAGGGGTTTAAAGCCGTAGAGGGCCAGAGCCACCAGCCTCCAAACCAAAGGAGTGGATTGGACAGGAACCAGGATGTGTGCGGAATGTGACTCAGCACAACAGTATAATACCCTTCTCTGGCTATGACCAAATTCTCATAATGTGCTATTTAGAAGGTAACTAGGCATAAATAAAAGTAATTTGTGTCTTTTCTATGTCCTTAAATTATTATTTTCTCCTTATCCTTTGTTCAGGATGGGGTTTGTAGCAATCATCCATTATTGTTTTGTTTTGTTTTTTTGTATGCGTACTCCATAGTTTTCTCTTTTCATAACACGACGGCTTTTGTGTGATTATTTTTATTCAATTGATTTTAATTGATTTAGTTCCATTCATCCTATGTTTGTTTAACTGTTTTATTATTACCAATGCTGAATTGATTGCATTCATTGACAAGGTCTTCAAGGCCTCACCTCTACCGCCAAAGAAAAACAGCTCCACATTAGGCTGTCTATTATTATTATTATTATTATTGTCTAAATCTATTGAATCTTTCACAAAGATTTGCCCTGACCAACCTTCAGATG
Source organism: Salmo trutta (assembly GCF_901001165.1). Taxonomy (NCBI): domain Eukaryota; kingdom Metazoa; phylum Chordata; class Actinopteri; order Salmoniformes; family Salmonidae; genus Salmo; species Salmo trutta. The sequence goes on from NC_042962.1 coordinate 40,214,964, forward strand.
CGCATTCAGAGCAGTTATCAGTAATCTGAACACATATGATTTTATACACAAACAAGTGTTTCATCAAAATATTAAAACAGACAATTGAACTGAGTTTTAATGCACTCTGAGAGCAAAATAGTTCAATACGACATTGCGCAGTTTTGATGAGAAAAGGTCAATAAGGTAAACATTTTTTATCATTGCTCTGTTTACCCTTGAGGAGTACTTGCAAAGCTATGCATGCATCTCAAATGGCACCCAATTCTCTATATACTGCACTACCGCTCACCTGGTCAAAAGTAGTGCACGATAAAGGGAATAGGGTGCCATTTGGGACACATGCTAACATTCTTAATGGGAGACAGGAAAGTGGTTACCACCTACTAAGCTTTGGCTCATCTACCTTCAAATGAATTCAGATTCATTTGCCGACAGAGAGAGCCCCGTGGCGGAGGGAAAATATTGATCCAATCAAAGAGGTTTGCCGCTGCCTCACGTCCCATGATGCAACACTAAAAACACACTACTTTAATTTAAATTCCTAGCCACAAGGCTTTCCCTTTTTCTCTTTCTCTCATTCACTCAATCTTCCTCTCCTTCTGTCTCTATTCCCTCTCTTCCTTGCGCTAAACTGCTCGCTCTGACGGTGCTTGCCACTGATTGCTCTCGCTGCCAGCGTTGTTCGTTCTCGTTCAGGTGTGTCTGTAGGTGTTCAGCTCTGACCCCATGCCACAGGCTCTATTTGATCAACACCAAGGTCACCGGTACTCACCAGTGCTCACAATTAGAAAACACCAGAGGTGTGTCCCGAATGGTACTACAGTAGTGGGACACAGCCCAGATGAGGAGAGGAGAGGAATCTGAGCTAACTGCTTGAGTGTGTATTCGCATAATATGTATGAAATAGCTATGTGGAAATAGCTGGGGTAGCTTTCAGTGAGGGGTATCGTATGTGTTTGGTTATGACCACCTTTGTCCAGGTTACCGGCGTAGGTTATGGCTCACAGTGTGTGCGTGTCTGTCTGTTTGTATGTCTGTCTAGCTTGGTGATGGTGCTTTCTATGTCCTCTTGTCCTACCTGGGCCTGCATTTATCTCCAACAGCCTGTGCCTGGGGTATATGACTATGAAGTGTGTGTCTGTCTGGGTTGGTTATTGGCTCACTGTGCAGGATCCTGGGCGTGAAGCATCTCAGACTATGCATATCTGGCTTGGTGAGTGACAGTGTTCTCTCTGTCCCTCTTGTCCTGCCTGTCGGAACTCTGTTGTGGAACTGGGAGCTGGGGTGTTTTACTGTATGATTTGTACTATGTCTGTCCGGGTTATTGGCAGCAGCTTCTCAGAGGGGTTGGGTTAAAAGCGGAAGACACATTTCAGTTGAAGGCATTCAGTTGTATCCCCCTTTCCTTTCTTCCTGGGGTCCAAACACATTAATGCACTTACATTACACAAACACAAGATAAAACAGCACATGATGTAACATTATTACACCACAACATACAGTGCATTCAGAAAGTATTCAGACCCCTTGACTTTTTCCACATTTTGTTACGTTACAGATTTATTGTAAAATGGAATAAATAAAACAATTTCCTCAACAATATACACGCAATACCCCATAATGGCGAAGTGAAAACAGTTTTTGAGAAATGTTTGCATATCTATTCAGAACCTTTCTTATGAGACTTGAAATTGAGCTTCAGGTGCATTCTGTTTCCATTGATCAGCCTTGATGTTTCACTGTGGTAAATTCAATTGGACATGATTTGGAAAAGGAAACAAATCAAATCAAATGTTATTGGTCACATACACATGGTTAGCAGATGTTATTGCGAGTGTAGCGAAATGCTTGTGCTTCTAGTTCCGACAGTGTAGCAATATCTAACAAGTAATCTAAGAATTCCACAACAACTACCTAATACACACAAATCTGAGTAAAGGGATGGAATAAGAATATATACAGTTGAAGTCGGAAGTTTAAATACAATTAGGTTGGAGTCATTAAAACTTGTTTTTCAACCACTTCACAAATTTCTTATTAACATCTTTCATCTAGATGTTCCGCTAGCGGAACATCTGCTCCAATATCCAATGATGGGCGTGGCGCGAAATACAAATTCCTCTAAAATCCGAAAACTTCCATTTTTCAAACATATGACTATTTTACAGCATTTTAAAGACAAGACGCTCATTAATCTAACCACACTGTCCGATTTCAAAAAGGCTTTACAGCGAAAGCAAAACGTTAGATTATGTCAGCAGAGTACCCAGACAGAAATAATCAGACACCCATTTTTCAAGTTAGCATATAATGTCACAAAAACCCAGAAGACAGCTAAATGCAGCACTAACCTTTGATGATCTTCATCAGATGACACACCTAGGACATTATATTATACAATACATGCATGTTTTGTTCAATCAAGTTCATATTTATATCAAAAAACAGCTTTTTACATTAGCATGTGACGTTCAGAACTAGCATACCCCCCGCAAATTCCGGGGAATTTACTAACAATTTACTAAATTACTCACGATAAACGTTCACAAAAAGCATAACAATTATTTTAAGAATTATAGATACAGAACTCCTCTATGCACTCGATATGTCCGATTTTTAAAATAGCTTTTTGGTGAAAGCACATTTTGCAATATTCTAAATACATAGCCCAGCCATCACGGGCTAGCTATTTAGACACCCGGCAAGTTTAGCCTTCACCAAAATCAGATTTACTATAAGAAAAATGGTCTTACCTTTCCTGTTCTTCGTCAGAATGCACTCCCAGGACTTCTACTTCAATAACAAATGTTGGTTTGGTCCCAAAGAATCCATCGTTATATCCAAACAGCGGCGTTTTGTTCGTGCGTTCTAGACACTATCCGAATGGTAAAGAAGGGTCGCGTGCATGGCGCATTTCGTGACAAAAAAATTCTAAATATTCCATTACCGTACTTCGAAGCATGTCAACCGCTGTTTAAAATCAATTTTTATGCAATTTATCTCGTAACAAAGCGATAATATTCCGACCGGGAATCTGCGTTTCGGTAAAAAGAGGGAAAAACAGAAAGGCGGGGGCGGCCAGTGCACGCGCCTAAGCCTTTTGTCTGCTGATAGACCACTTAGCAAAAGCGCTCGTGTGTTTCAGCCAGGGCTTTGAATTACGTCATTCAGGTTTTGGAGCCGTAGGAAGTGTCACGTAACAGCAGAGATCCTTTGTAATGAATAGAGATGACAAAGAAGGGCAAGAAATGGTCAGACAGGGTACTTCCTGTACAGAATCTTCTCACGTTTTGGCCTGCCAAATGAGTTCTGTTATACTCACAGACACCATTCAAACAGTTTTAGAAACTTTAGGGTGTTTTCTATCCAAATCAAACAATTATATGCATATTCTAGTTTATGGGCAGGAGTAATAACCAGATTCAATCGGGTACATTTTTTATCCGGCCGTGAAAATACTGCCCCCTATCCATAACAAGTTAAACGAACAGCTTGGTGCATTCAGCTTGTCAGCACTTATTTAAAAAACAAGTAGTGATGAAGTCAATCTCTTCACTTTGAGCCATGAGATATTTACATGCATACTACTAATGTTAGCTCCCCATGTACATTAAGTCCCTCTGGATAAGAGCGTCTGATAAATGACGTAAATGTAAAATGTAAAAAAAGGGCCAGCCATGCTGCCCTGTTCTGAGCCAATTGTAAATGCCCTCTTTGTGGCACCTGACCACACAACTGAACAGTAGTCCAGGTGTGACAAAACAAGGGCCTGTAGGACCTGCCTTGTTGATAGTGTTGTTAAGAAGGCAGAGCAGTGCTTTATGTCAACATGTTTTGACCATGTCAGTTTATAATCCAGGGTTACTCCAAGCAGTTTAGTCACATCAACTTGCTCAATTTACACATTATTCATTACAAGATTTAGTTGAGGTTCATGGTTTAGTGAATGATTTGTCCCTAATACAATGCTTTTAGTTTTTAAAATGTTTAGGACTAACTTATTCCCTTCCACCCATTCTGAAACCTGCGGCAGCTCTTTGTTAACATATTCTTATTCATATTCTCTTATTTAGAATGCTTATTTAGAACGGCCAGTTCCGAATGATGCAACAATCAGCATTTGAGCTGGCCACACTTTTTTCAGAAACTATTTACACAAACACAGTCCTTACAAAGTTATGTCCAGAATGTGAGAAGTTTTTTTTTGGATGCAATGTTCCGACATTCACAGAAGTAGCTACAGCATAACACAACCATCCAAACCGGAAAAATGTAGGCTACATTTGGCCTAGCACTAACTGAGGAAAGATTGACATAACACAAGCGGTCATATTTTCTAACTCTCGGCTGACATAAACTACAATATGAATTAGCTAATAGCAATTACTATGTATAATTAATTACATCACGGGTGAGCTCACAATTGATCTAAATAATTGAGTAAAACACTTTCTAGAAATCGAAAGTAATCCGACGATAGGTAGTTTGTGCGCGCCGCCATGTTTGTTTTTTTCGCATCAACAAAAGATAATAAGACAAGACAAGATGAGTTTGGTCTGTTTATAGTATGCATGTTGAAGGGGGTCTACCATCGTTCACATCCCACCATTAACTTCCGGAAGTTCTCGAAAAATGAGTGAACCCTTACTCACCTCGGTTTGTTATAACGTTTTTGGTCCGACATGGCTCACATCAACACTTGGCTGCATGAGTATTAGTAACTGGTGTCACGTGAGGTTTCCTGGTTGCTCCTAATTACACACCACAGACCAACAAATATTTTTTACATCAACAACATAGGAATCAATACAAAACGTATTGTATTACCTATTACACACTCTATTAGGCCCAGCCTTTGGATCTTTGGTTTTCCTAGATATGGCTACTCTGTTGTGATCACCACATCTGATGGATTTGTATACTGTTTTAAAGCACAATTCTGTAGCATCAGTAAAGGTGTGATCAATACATGTTGATTATATAATTTCTGTGCTGTTTGTAACTACTCTGGTAGGTTGACTGATAACCTGAACCAGGTTGCAGGCATTGGGTTCCAGTTTGAAGCTTTTTCTTGAGTTGGCAGCTTGATGAAAGCCAGTCAATATTTCAATCACCCAACAAATATACCACTCTGTTGAAATCACATGCATTATCAAGCACATACTGACTGTTGGCACTTGGAGGTCTATAGCAGCTTCCCACAGGGCTCTCTCTCCGTTTCTCCCATCTTAGCAGACTCCCTGTTCAGCAGTTTGGGTCTGGGGGCGGTGGTGACTCGGTATATAACTTGTTGAGTGACAATACTCTCTCTCTGTCAGGCCTCCATCCAGCAGACTCCCTGTTCAGGGGCCTTGGACTCTGTGGGTGGTAAGGGTTATGTTAATAAGATGTGTGTCACTTACACTTTCTCTGTAACTCATTGAGTGACAGTACTCTCCCTCTGTCCGGCCTCCATCCAGCAGACTCCCTGTTCAGCGGCCTGGGGTTGGGGCCTGTGGTGGGCCTGGGCCTGGTCGGCTTCCTCCTGGTCCTCGTGGTGGTGGACGTCAGCTGCTACTTCCTGCGCCAGTGCGGCCTGCTCATGTGTATCACACGCAAGCTCTGCAGCAAGAAGACGACCACCAGCGGCAAGAGCAAGGAGATGGAGGAGGGCAAGGCCGCATACCTGTGAGTGGACCTTTGAATTGTGAAGACTGACCTTGTGTCATAGAATGTGTGATGTGACATTGTCAGTCAGTCAGGCAGTTAGTCGCAAGTGATTGTTCACCTGCTCACTCACTCACTTGCTTACTCACTCACTCCCTCGCTCCCTCACTCACTCAGAGTGTATCTCAATTCTTTCTACTACCTTTTCCCTCATACATTCTGATCTGGAAGAATTGTATAGGTGAAAGTTAATCCTCCATTTTGTTTCTGACATATTTATTTTCACCTGTCCAAACTTTACATATAATTGCAATTTAGACTATTGAGACGCATGCAAAGGCAGTTTATATCTCACCCGGACACTCCCTACTGTCAAAATATGTAAATCACTTAATGCTCACTCTTCATTATGCAGAAATATACTTGGCAAAGTTTGTTTTTCATGTGAACTTGTATGTGGTATGTTTGGTGTGTATGCACGCACGTGTTGGTGTTTGCATGTTCGTGCATGTGTGTCAAATCAAACTGTATTAGTCACATGCGCCGAATACAACAGGTGTTGACCTTACAGTGAAATGCTTACTTACGAGCCCCTAACCAACAATGCAGTTTAAAAAATATACGGATAAGAATAAGAGATAAAAGTAACAAGTAATTACAGTGCAGCAGTAAAATAACAACAGCGAGACTATATACGGGGGTACCGACACAGAGTCAATGTGCGGAGGCACCGGTTAGTTGAGGTACATGTAGATAGTTATTAAAGTGACTATGCATAGATGACAACAGAGAGTAGCAGGTGTGTAAAGAAGGGGGGAGCAATGCAAATAGTCTGGGTAGCCATTTGACTAGATGTTCAGGAGTCTAATGGCTTGGGGGTAGAAGCTGTTAAGAAGCCTCTTGGACCTAGACTTGGCATTCCGGTACCGCTTGCCGTGCGGTAGCAGAGAGAACAGTCTATGACTAGGGTGGCTGGAGTCTTTGACAATTTTTAGGGCTGTCCTCTGACAACACCTGGTGTAGAGGTCCTGGATGGCAGGAAGCTTGGCCCCAGTGATGTACTGGGCCGTTCACACTACCCTCTGTAGTGCCTTGCGGTCGGAGGCCAAGCAGTTGCCATACCAGGCAGTGATGCAGCAATTCAGGATGCTCTCAATGGTGCAGCTGTAGAAACTTTTGAGGATCTGAGGACCCATGCCAAATCTTTTCAGTCTCCTGAGGGGGAATGCGTTTTGTCATGCCCTCTTCACGGCTGTCCTGGCGTGCTTGGACCATGTTAGTTTGTTGGTGATGTGGACACCAAGGAACTTGAAGCTCTCAACCTGCTCCACTGCAGCCCCGTCGATGAGAATGGGAGCGTGCTCGGTCCTCTTTTTTCTGTAGTCCACAATCATCTGCTTTGTCTTGATCACATTGAGGGAGAGGTTGTTGTCCTGGCACCACACGGCCAGGTCTCTGACCTCCTCCCTATAAGCTGTCTCGTCGTTGTCGGTGATCAGGCCTACCACTGTTGTGTCATCGGCAAATGTAATGATGGTGTTGGAGTTGTGCCTGGCTGTGCAGTCATGAGTGAACAGGGAGGACACAAGAGGGGACTGAGTGAACAGCCCTGAGGGACCCCTATGTTGAGGATCAGCATAACAGATGAGTTATTACCTACCCTCACCACCTGTGGGCGGCCCGTCAGGAAGTCCAGGATCCAGTTGCAGAGGGAGGTGTTTAGTCCCAGGGTCCTTAGCTTATTGATATGCTTTGAGGGCGCTATGGTGTTGAACTCTGAGCTGTAGTCAATGAATAGTATTCTCACATAAGTGTTCCTTTTGTTCAGGTCGGAAAGGGCAGTGTAGAGAGCAATAGAGATTGCATCATCTGTGGATCTGTTGGGGCGTTATGCAAATTGTAGTGGGTCTAGGGTTTCTGGGATAACGGTGTTGATGTGAGCCATGACCAGCCTTTCAAAGCACTTCATGGCTGCAGACATGAGTGCTACGGGTTGGTAGTCATTTCGGCAGGTTACCTTAGTGTTCTTGGGCACAGGCACTATGTTGGTCTGCTTGAAACATGTTGGTATTACAGACTCGGACAGGGAGAGGTTGAAAATGTCGGTGAAAACACTTGCCAGTTGGTCAGTGCATGCTCACAGTACACGTCCTGGTAATCTGTCCGGACCTGCGGCCTTGTGAATGTTGACCTTTTTAAAGGTCTTACTCACATTGGCTGCGGAGAGCGTGATCACACTGTTTTCCAGAACAGCTAGTGCTCTCATGCATGTTTCAGTGTTATTTGCCTCGAAGCGAGCATAGAAGTAGTTTAGCTTGTCTGGAAGGCTTGTGTCACTGGGCAGCTCTCAGCTGTGCTTTCTTCCTAGTCTGTAATGGTTTGCAAGCCCTGCCACATCCGACGAGCGTCAGAGGCGGTGTAGTACAATTCAATCTTAGTCCTGTATTGAAGCTTTGCCTGTTTGATGTTTCTTCGGATGGCATAGCGGGATTTCTTATAAGCTTCCAGGTTAGAGTCCCGCTCCTTGAAAGCGGCAGCTCTAGCCTTTAGCTCAATGCGGATGCTCCCTGTAATCAATGGCTTCTGGTTGGGGTATGTGCGTACGGTCACTGTGGGGACGAAGTCACCGATGCACTTAATGATGAAGCCAATGACTGATGTGGGTTACTCCTCAATGCCATCGGAGGAATCCCGGAACATATTCCAGTCTGTGCTAGCAAAACAGTCCTGTAGCTTAGCATCTGCTTCATCTGACCACTTTTTTATTGATCTAGTCACTGGTGCTTCCTGCTTTAATTTTTGCTTGTAAGATTGCTTGTAAGCAGCGTTTGTGGCGTGTGTACACATACATGTGTACGTGAAAAAATCTGTATATGTGAAAGAGGGGGAATACAAGGCTATGTGTTTGTACGGAGTGTCTAAATCTAGGTTACAGTGTGTGCTTATCTGTGTTCAGGATTCATTGAGCATGCCATTACAAAACCACAGCTATTACTATTTACCTCCACTTTCATTCCATGGAACTGGAGTTTAATTTGAAACAGCATGAATAATTAATAAATGCAAGATAGGACTGATGACTCTAGCACAGCAGAATGGATGGAAAGAGTGATAGAGCTTGGGAAAGATGGAAAGAGAGAGAGGGGTTAGGGAGAGCGAGAGATAAAGAGAGTGAAAGAGGAGAGAGGGACAGAGGGAGAAAGATGGATAGTGTGGGAGAGTTGTCAGTGTGCCTACGTGCTGTCTCTCAGCCAACGCAAAGGAAGGGAAGAGCCTAACAAGGCAGCGTGTAGCTAGACTGACATTGTGCTGAGTTACAAGGAGGTGTAATGGAGTCTACAGTGTGTGTGTGTGTGTTTGTTTGTGTGTGTGCGTGCGTGCGTGCATGTGACTGTCTGGTCGGTGGGTGGGTGATACAGTACCTTGCAAAAGTGTTCATCCCCCTTGGCGTTTTTCCTATTTTGTTGTATTACAACCTGTAATTTAAATAGATTTTTTGGTGATTTCATGTAATGGACATACACAAAATAGTCCAAATTGGTGAAGTGAAATTTAAAATATAACTTGTTTAAAAAATAAATAAAAATGTAGAACGGAAAAGTGGTGGGTGCATTTGTATACACCCCCTTTGCTATGAAGCCTCTAAATAAGATCTGGTGCAACCAACTAACTTCAGAATTCACATAATTAGTTAAATAAAGTCCACTTGTGTGCAATCTAAGTGTCACATGATCTCAGTATATACAGTGTCTTGCGAAAGTATTCTCCCCCTTGGCATATTTCCTATTTTTTTGCCTTACAACCTGGAATTGAAATAGATTTTTGGGGGCTTTGTATCATTTGATTTACACAAAATGCCTACCACTTTGAAGATGCAAAGTATTTTTCCTTGTGAAACAAACAAGAAATAAGACAAAAAAACTGAAAACTTGAGCGTGCATAACTATTCACCCCCCCAAAGTCCATACTTTGTAGAGCCACCTTTTGCAGCAATTACAGCTGAAAGTTCGTGGGGTATGTTTCTGTAAGCTAGGCACATCTAGCCAATGGGATTTTTGCCCATTCTTCAAGGCAAAACTGCTCCAGCTCCTTCAAGTTGGATGGGTTCCGCTGGTGTACAGCAATCTTTAAGTCATACCACAGATTCTCAATTGGATTGAGAGGCCCCAGAGTCTGCAACACCACTAAGCAAGGGGCACCACCAAACAAGTGGCACCATGAAGACCAAGGAGCTCTCCAAACATGTCAGGGACAAAGATGTGGAGAAGTACAGATCAGGGTTGGGTTATAAAAAAATATCCAAAACTTTGAACATCCCACGGAGCACCATTAAATTCATTATTAAAAAATGGAAAGAATATAATACCACAACAAACCTGCCAAGAGAGGGCCACCCACCAAAACTCATGGACCAGCCAATGTGGGCATTAATCAGAGAGGCAACAAAGAGACCAAAGATAACCCTGAAGGAGCTGCAAAGCTCCACAGCGGAGATTGGAGTATCTGGCCATAGGACCACTTTAAGCCGTACACTCCACAGAGCTGGGCTTTACGGAAGAGTGGCCAGAAAGAAACCATTGCTTCAAGACAAAAATAAGCAAACACGTTTGGTGTTCGCCAAAAGCATGTGGGAGACTCCCCAAACATTTGGAAGAAGGTACTCTGGACAGATGAGACTAAAATGTAGCTTTTTGGCAATCAAGGAAAAATACCTCATCACCCCGAGAACACCAAAAACATCCCCACAGCATGATGTTGCCACCACCATGCTTTCCTGTGGGGATGTTTTTCATCGGCAGGGACACAGAGAAATTCTTAAGGGAAACCTGTTTCAGTTTTCCAGAGATTTGAGACTGGGATGGAGGTTCACCTTCCAGCAGGACAATGACAATAAGCATACTGCTAAAGCAACATGTGGGTGGTTTAAAACCTGTTGAGGACAGACGTTCCGCTAGTGGAACACCGTTCCGTCTGCGGAACCCCTAGCCAACAGCCAATGGCATCGCACGGCGCGAAATACAAAACCAACTAAAATACCACAATTCAATTTTCTCAAACAATCAACTATTTTACACCATTTTAAAGATAAGACTCTCGTTAATCTAACAACATTGTCCGATTTCAAAAAGGCTTTACAGCGAAAGCAAAACATTAGATTATGTTAGGAGAGTACATAGACAAAAATAATCACACAGCCATTTTCCAAGCAAGCATATATGTCACAAAAACCAAAACCACAGCTAAATGCAGCACTAACCTCGGATGATCTTCATCAGATGACACTCCTAGGACATTATGTTATACAATACATGCATGTTTTGTTCAATCAAGTTCATATTTATATCAAAAAACAGCTTTTTACATTAGCATGTGATGTTCAGAATTAGCATACCCACCGAAAACTTCCGGTGAGTTTACTAAATTACTCATGATAAACGTTGACAAAATACATAACAATTATTTTAAGAATTATAGATACAGAACTCCTTTATGCAATCGCTATGTCCAATTTTAAAATAGGTTTTTGGCGAAAGCACTTTTTGCAATATTCTGAGTACATAGCTCGGCCATCACGGCTAGCTATTTTGACATCCGCCAACTTCGGGGTCACCTAAACTCAGAATTACTATTAGAAAAATTGGATTACCTTTGCTGTTCTTCAGCAGAATGCACTCCCAGGACTTCTACTTCAACAAAAAATGTTGTTTTGGTTCCAAATAATCCATAGTTATATCCAAATACCTCCGTTTTGTTCGTGCGTTCAGGTCACTATCCGAAGGGTAACGCCCGAGCGCATTTCGTGACAAAAAATGTCAAAATATTCCATTACCTTACTTAGAAGCATGTCAAACGCTGTTTAAAATACATTTTTATGCTATTTTTCTCGTAAAAAAAGCGATAATATTCGAACCGGGCAACGTTGTATTCATTCAAAGAGAGAAAGAAAAACTTGGCGAGTTCTCGTGACCGCGCATCTCCAGTCTCACTGTCCCCAGGCTGACCACTTACAAACTCTGCTCCTATACTTTGCCCAGCGACAGCAGACACCCCATTCCACTTTCTGGCGGCTTAAGAGAGCCAATGGAAGCCTTAGAAAGTGTCACGTTACAGCACAGATGCTGTAATGTTGATAGAGATACAACAGAAGGACAACAAATTGTCAGACAGGGCATTTCCTGGAATCTTCTCAGGTTTTGGCCTGCCATATGAGTTCTGTTATACTCACAGACACCATTCAAACAGTTTTAGAAACTTTAGAGTGTTTTCTATCCAAATCCACTAATTATATGGATATTCTAGTTTCTGGGCAGGAGTAGTAACCAGATTAAATCGGGTATGTTTTTTATCCGGCCGTGAAAATACTGCCCCCTATCCCAAAGAAGTTAAGGGGAAACATTTAAATGTCTTGGAATGGCCTAGTCAAAGTCCAGTCCTCAATCCAATTGAGAATCTGTGGTATGACTTAGAGATTGCTGTACACCAGCGGAGCAGTTTTGCCTTGAAGAATGGACAAAAATCCCTGTGGCTAGATGTGCCAAGCTTTTAGATACATACCCCAAGAAACTTGCAGTTATAATTGCTGCAAAAGGTGGCTCTACAAAGTACTGACTTTGAGGGGGTGAATAGTTGTGCACGCTCAAGTTTTCTGTTTTTTTGTCTTATTTCTTGTTTGTTTCACAAGAAAAAATATTGTGCATCTTCAAAGTGTTAGGCATGTTGTGTAAATCAAATGATTTAACTTCTTGGGGCTATTTGGGACGTTAGCGTGCCACCCGTGGCGCACCCTATCAACAGCAGGTGCATGTCAAGAGCGGCAAATTTGAAACCTAATAAATGTCAAAAATCAAGTTTTTCAAACATACAACTATCTGACACCCTTTGAAAGATAAACATCTCCTTAATCTAACCACGTTGTCCGATTTCAAAAAGGTTTTACGGGGAAAGCATAATGTTAGGTTATGTTAGGAGAGTACATTGACAATAGCTGTGTGTACTGTATTGTCAATTCAAAGACAGGCGTCACCAAAACCATAAAATCAGCTAAAATTATGCACTAACCTTTTACAATCTCCATCAGATGACACTCCTAGGACATTATGTTAGACAATGCATGCATTTTTAGTTCTATCAAGTTCATATTTATATCTAAAAACAGCGTTTTACTATGGCGTTGATGTTCAGGAAATCGTTTCCCTCCAATACCGGCAGTCAAGTCATGACAACAAAATAATTAATTCATATTAGAAAACATTGGTAAAATATTATATTGTCATTCAAAGAATTATAGATTTACATCTCTTGAACGCAATGGACTTGCCAGATTTAAAATTAACCTTACTGGGAAATCACACTTTGCAATAATCTGAGCACTGCGCCCAGAAAAATACTCATTGCGATACAGACTAACCGCCATGTTGGAGAGATCTAAAATCGAAAATACTATGTAAATAATCCATTACCTTTGATTCTCTTCATCAGATGTCACTTCCAAAGAATCTCAGGTCCATAACGAATGTAGTTTTGTTCAAAAAAGCTCATCATTTATGTCCTAAAACCTCCGTGTTGTTAGCACATGATCTAAGCCAGCCGGACTTCACTTCACGAACGGAAAAAATATATTTACGTTCGTTCAAACATGTCAAACGTTATATCGCATAAATCATTAGGGCCTTTTTTAACCAGAACATGAATAAAATTCAAGGCGGACCATTGGGTTCTCTTTTAAAACGTTTCGGAATGAGAGTACCCACCATCAACTCGCGCGCAAGGTGTCTAATGGGCCATCACCGTTCCAAGGCTCTTCTTCAGTCAGATCTCAGAGTAGAAGACTCAAAACACTTTGTAAAGGCTGGGGAGATCTTGTGGAAGCAATAGGAAGTGCCAAAACATTCCTCAGCCCCTTTGTTTTTCAATGGTATAGGCTTAAAGTCAATTCAACAAATCAGGTATCCACTTCCTGTCAGAATTTGTCTCAGGGTTTTGCCTGCCAAATGAGTTCTGTTATACTCACAGACACCATTCAAACAGTTTTAGAAACTTTAGGGTGTTTTCTATCCATATATAATAAGTATATGCATATTGTAGTTACTGGGTAGGATTAGTAACCAGATTAAATCGGGTACATTTTTTTATCCAGCCGTGAAAATACTGCCCCCTATACCCTAACAGGTTAATCCAAAAATCTATTTTAATTCCAGGTTGTAAGGCAACAAAATAGGAACAATTCCAAGGGGGGTGAATACTTTCGCAAGCCACTGTATCTTCCTGCTGAGACTGCAGACTGCCTCTGACTAAGGCCTTTCTACACATCTGAGGGATTTGGATTAATGGAAAGTAGGAGATGCTTTAAGTTTAAGATGCATCATTCAGATCCATCACGGTGCCTAAGTGGTGCTAAAATGGGATTCTAAGTCTTAGAGATGTGTTGAATGTTCTGTAGGATTGTATAAGTTATGTAAGACACTTACATGTAAATGGTCCACCTACTCATGACAGTAATTGGTGAATGGAAAGAGATGATACCGTATGTATAGTAACATTAGATTCTGATGGAGTTGACTTGTGTAGGGTTGTGATTCGTAATTCGTGTATGGTTGTGCTGGTCATGTCTATGACGGGAAGCATACAGCGTGTTTTACCAGTTTGCTTTGGGCAGCATTTCATTCCAAAAAGTTGTTCCCTTCCTTGCAGCCTCGCTAGATCTGATTAAAATCAGTGTAAGCAAAATAGAAGAAAATAGCTAGAGCTACTGCTTACACCAACTCAATTGTCTCAGATCTGCAGGGTGGTTGAACAAGGGCAGAGGGAAAGGGACAACAACCAGCCCGTATTTGTTATTATTTCCCACTCCTTCCTGCACAATAGCGGCCCACTTTATATTTCTCAAAGAATCACATTATCACAAAAAAAATTGGTTAAATTAAAATAACTTTGATTCACTGGCTAATTAACTATTCATTGATTTCAGGAATGCATGCTTTCAGCATTTTTAGGTGACTATGCATGCAAATGTGCATTAACAATCTGCAATTATTTAGTTGCATATTTGATGTGTTTTTGCCTGCCATAATTAATGTTGTATTGAGCAAGGACGTGCTTATGTGGAAAAGGTGTTAATAAACGGTTTGTCCTTTTTAATAGATTCACATTGTGTTTCTATACAAACAGAGATAAGTCATAATCAGAATCATTTATTTAACTTATACTGTATAGTGCTTTTCAGTACAAATAAATTATCTCAAAGTGCTTAAAAAACAAAATAAACAAGCACAGCATTATAAAAACAAATTAACACATATTAAAATAGAGAGAAATGCATTTGGGGACCTAATATTACTATGAATAACTATGAACACCCAACATGATTGATTAACCCATTTATGTCTTCTACAGAGATAAATGTACAAGTAATCTCCTATACTTAATTATTGTTTAGCATTTAAAGCATTGCACACTTTTCACTAGAAGGAAAATATGGTGTCAAAGTAACTGACCATGTTTTTTCAGGTTTGTAAGACTAGTTCTGCATCTTGGAGGAAATAGTAATTGAGTCAACTTTGGCTTAGGAGTGTTGTCTTATGTTTTTCAGTTATAATTGGATATGTAAGGTCTGGTGGGACTTGAGCAATGCGCTTTTGCTCCGTAAAAAGCATGGTTTATATGTGCTTCCTACATGCTGTTTAGAGGACTTGGACTCGTTTCTCCCTTGTGTTTAAAGCAGGGGTCTCAAACTACAAGCCTGTAGGCCAAAGGCGGCCCGCAAGCTGCTTTAATGTGGATGGTACTTGTCAATTGTCTTTAGATGTTTATATTTGGCCTTCTCAGACTGCTTGAGGAATGAACCTTATGCTAGGCATACACTACACGCTTCTAAAATCTTAACAACTTGGACGTGCGCCAATTTCCTTGTCCCAAATATTTAATTCTGTCCATACTCAACCCCAGGTTGCTCACATTACACAATGATTCCCTAGTTGATCTTGCCCTGAGTTTCTCGGTTGTCGTAGGAAAACAATTCTGACACGCAAACAGTGAGCTGGTTTATTAGTGTGCACATTATTATGTGCAGAAACATTAAAAAAGAGACAGAGGAGCAGAATATGGACTTAATATGAAATAAAAATGATAATATGAAATAATCTTTTTGGTTTCTATCATGGTAGGATGCAGATGTAATATTGGTGCCCCGGGTGGGTGGAGATTTCACTTAAGGACCAATGGAATGGTCTAAAATGAGCAAACTCCGCTCATCCAGGCCACCAGGCCATGTAAAATGAACTTGCCCATTGAAAAGGCATTGCGTTCTCGCCACAGCTCCACCAATCTATCTTCCATGTGTGTGTTGCTGTTGCTTTCTTCTTCACCATCATTGTTGGTCTCACATGCTGAGTACTCATTGGCTATTGTCAGCAGTCCTTGCCCAATCGCATCGTAGTACTGCACATACTACAAGATGTACGACCAAAATGTCAGAAAATTCTCAGACAACCGACAGGGGTCTGGAGAACGGAACAGCCATCATTGGTATGTCCTTGACACGCTCAAACTTCGTGAGTCCCAACGTACTAATCCTAGCCCTAGTTCATAAGATTTCACCACGATCATGGAAATTTGTATGGGACGGCAAAAACGTGATGAATTTGTGGCAAAAAAATTTATTAGTGTATGCCTGGCATTATGGATTTTTTCAGGCTTATTATAGGACATCGGCCCCCTCAGAGTCACTACTGACATACTGTGGCGCTTAACACCCAAAACCCCTGAGATAGGAAGTGGTTGAACCCAGGGCCAGCCAGGTTCCCCCGACTCTGCCCAATTCAATCCCTTTGGATTGTCAGCAAGCCCCAAAGCACTGGTGTGGATAGCCTTATTGGCGCGATTAACATTGTCGTAGGAAAGAGCAAGCGAGGGAACGAGAGAGGCTTCCCCACTGTGCTTTGGTGTCACTTGGAGGCTCTGTTAGATTACAGGCAGGCACACTGAGATATCTCCTCAGCATTCTGTGTGAGGGTTAAGTATACAAGGTTGCATGGAGACATGGCCGCTGCAGATATCATACAAGAGAAGGAGAGATGAGAACAGGAAAGCGCTCGCTGCTTCTGTCTGCTTTGTGTAACAAAAGGATTTGCTGAAGTTTGTGTGTGTGTGTAACTGTGTGTGCACGCATGTGCATGCTCATGCCTGTGTGTGTTTGTGTGTAGGGGCGATGGGTCCAAGGATCCTATCGTTGAGATGAGAACGGAAGAGGAGAGAATAACTAACCACGATGGGAGCCCAGTGCACGAACCCAACGAGACTACACCTCTCACAGAGCCAGAGTAAGGAACCAGAACCACTAGGATTCTAAGGCCCTGTCCACCCTAATGCTGCATTTAGATGGTATGAGGTAGACGGCAATCCGGATGTCATTGTTTTCAATGACAGCACGACGGTAAATGCTATTGAGGCAGGCGGTGAATGCCGTCAGTTGCCACGGTAGAAGGGACTTGCCCCCAGAGTTCAAATATTTAAACTTTTGCCGTAGCGTTGTTTTCTACCGGATGTTGATTTACAGTGATTGTTTACTGAAATCACCATAGCAGCGCATATGAGCGTGCTGGCTTGCTTTTGCCATCCCACTCTTTCTTGCGTTCATGTCCAGCAATGCTTACTGGTATGATGTTTTTTGCGTACCTCGCCTAAATGCAGCATAATGTAACCCCACCCTAACCCAAATATGCAGCCATATTAGTAGAAAATGGCACTTTAGCTGAAGTTGACAAGAAGCATAATGAGTTGGTGTTTTAGTGTGTGTTCTAGGTCTTGGCTAATGGTGTTGCCCTTGTACTCACTAAACTGATATAATTTATGGACATGGTTATAGGTTGTAGTAGTGGACTGGACATATAGTGGTGGAAATGTGCTTTAGTATGAAAGAGTATGGTGAATTCAGGCCGCAACCGTGTCCAGTCAGTGAAGAGCCTTCTACAGTATATGGTTCAACAGCCAGGGGCCAAAGTCAAGGTTTAGTCCATTTTCCACACAAGGGTGTACCTTGCCGATGGGATCGTTGAATGCTACTGGATTTGATAGTTGTAATGTTGTCTTTAATCGACTGAGCTTGTATGAGTATTGTAAATGAATCAGGTGTAGATTGTTCTTGGTTGTATTTCCAACGTTATAGATTAAGGATTGTTTAAGTTACATCATTTTTTGTTTGTGTATTTCTTATGTACACTACCATTCAAAAGTTTGGGGTCACTTAGAAATGTCCTTGTTTTTGAAAGAAAAGCACATTTTTTGTCCATTAAAATAACATCAAATTGATCAGAAATATAGTGTAGTCATTAATGGAATATCTCCATAGGAATACAGAGACCCATTATCAGCAACCATCACTCCTGTGTTCCAATGGCACGTTGTGTTAGCTAATCCAAGTTTATCATTTTAAAAGGCTAATTGATCATTAGAAACCCGTTTTTCAATTATGATAGCACAGCTGAAAACTGTTTCTGATTAAAGAAGCAATTAAACTGGCCTTCTTCAGACTAGTTGAGTATCTGGAGCGTCAGCGTTCTATTTCAGGCTCAAAATGGCTAGAAACAAAGCACTTTCTTCTGAAACTCGTCAGTCTACTCTTGTTCTGAGAAATTCCATGCGAGAAATTGCCAAGAAACTGAAGATTTCGTACAACGCTGTGTACTACTCCCCTCACAGAACAGTGCAAGCTGACCTACCAGAACAGAAAGAGGAGTGGGAGGCCCCGGTGCACAACTGAGCAAGTGGACAAGTACATTAGAGTGTCTAGTTTGAGAAACAGACGCCACACAAGTCCTCAACTTGCAGCTTCATTAAATAGTATCCGCAAAACACCAGTCTCAATGGCAACAGTGAAGAGGCGACTACGGATGCTGGCCTTCTAGGCAGAGTTGCAAAGAAAAAGCCATATCTCAGACTGGCCAATAAAAATTTAAGATTAAGATGGGCAAAAGAACACAGAAACAACAATTAGCCTTTTAAAATGATAAACTTGGATTAGCTAACACAACATGCCATTGGAACACAGGAGTGATGGTTGCTGATAATGGGCCTCTGTACGCCTATGTAGATATTCCATAAAAAATCTGCCGTTTCCAGCTACAATAGTCATTTACAACATTAACAATGTCTACACTGTATTTCTGATCAATTTGATGTTGTTTTAATGGACAAAAAAATATGCTATTCTTTCAAAAACAAGGACATTTCTAACTGACAAAACACTTTTGAACAGTACTATATGTTCAGTAAGTGATGTGAGGGCTGTTGAAACTGTTGACATTATAAACCACCATATTAATATATTGATCAAGTAAATGTATTAATTAGACAATCAGTCAGGTAGTGCTAACTTTGAATGTATTACATGCATTGAGTAGCAGTAGGGGACCGCTACTTATGTTATGGATGCATCATTCTCCATCGTGCTCACTCTATGCTGTCATGGAAACTACCACTCATCCCACCTCTTATAGTTTGCCAATAAGGATGCATGCTCTGTATGTGTGTATGTAAATGATTTAGCTAA
The DNA here is from genome assembly GCF_901001165.1 of Salmo trutta. Lineage (NCBI taxonomy): Eukaryota > Metazoa > Chordata > Actinopteri > Salmoniformes > Salmonidae > Salmo > Salmo trutta. Next base: position 40,234,138 of record NC_042962.1, read on the forward strand.
ATGTCATATCAAAATGTATACGTTTCACAGGGTGATAAAGTCCTTTCACATTCCACATTTCCATGTATTGATTGTTTATGAGTGTCTTCTCTGTACTGTTACCGTAATTAACAATGAACAGCCATGGTCATGAGTGAGACGTGGGTTTGGTGAAATATGTAGTTATAATTAACCCTTTCATCTGAGGTCTCTCACTCAGACGTGTCTGTCTTCTTTATCTCTCCCACAGGAAGCTACCGCTGAAGGAGGAGAACGGGAAGGAGACGCTCAAGGCCGACATGATCGAGATCAAAGTGCACAGCGACAACAGCATCCACACAAAGCAGGACGACAGTAAAGCATAAAACGTGTGTGCCCTTTCGCCCCTCGCTGCAAACGAGAACATTTCGGAGTATCTTACCCTAAGATCAAAACACAGAAAAAAACACAACACAAAAAAATATATGTCCGTAAGGGCCCAGAGAAAAAGAAAAGTGTGTGTAAATACAAATAAGAGAGAGCAAGCCAGAGAGAAAGAGAGAGGAAGACCCCAACAACAAGCGTTTATATGTGACTAATCAATTATGTTGTTTCTATCCAAGATGGCTCCAGTCGAGGACACTTCGTGTTGATCAGTGATTGTAATATTGTTTATTTTTTTCCTCTGACTTTGGTTTTGTTGTTGTTTTTTACGCCTTTGCCGTTGCTTATCCGTTGCTTTTATTTATTTTCCTTCCCCCTCTTATTCAATCCCCATTTGCGAAAACACACCCGCTCCTACACACATGCATAAACACATGAACACATACACACATACACACCAAAGCTCTCTGTCACACGGATAAGTACTGCCACTATCAACTCCCACTCAAGTCTGCTGTGCCTGGTAAAAAGATCTCCTACAGTAGCATTTACAGAGTAAGCTACCCTACCCTCACTGCAGCAGTCTTGTCTGTATTCTATTGCGGCTCTGGTCTAAGATGTGATGTCTGGACTGTCCTGTCTAATGCTTGTGTACTACGCTACATTCGCCCCTGTATGCCTGAGTATGCCCGCTCCTCTTTGAGCTTCCGGCTCAGAGAATGTTGAGCTTGCTCATCGGTTATGCCACCATTTTGTTTGGTTTTTCTTTTTAAAAAGATGAAAAAATTAACAGGTACTTTAAAGGTACCTTTGCACATTGTAGTGATACTCGTCTTGGTGTGTCTGAATGAGAGCTTCCACTGAAGTGTGTGTCTGCTGTTATAAGTGTGAAAGCCATTTTTGTGTAAATATATTCAGCATATTTGATCAAAATCGTTTGCGTTAACTATGCAGACCGTCTGTCTCCATTATTTTACTAGTGTATCATGTATTTCCATAAGGTGACAGCATGACAGGAAAAAAATCTCTGATGATAACAGCTATTTGTTAGCCAGTCGGAAATAATCCCCCAAGATCCATTATGGTTCTAGGTGGTTACATCTGGGAGGACTACATGGTCAGTACACATGGTCTGTGTGGTCAGGAAATTTTAAATATTTTGAACAGAATATGAACATAGTTACACCTGCCACTGTTGACCAATGAGCTGGCTTCATTGTAGGGGATTGTGCAAGGCTGTGTTTTAGCACTGGTTTTGATGTGATGCCATGACCAATAATGTCAAAAACAGAGCACTACTGTTTTTGGCAGAGAATTCATCTGTACCGAGCCCTTAGAGTTATAGGTAATGTTTCCTGTGTATATGTTAACCGTCTTCATGGTGTATCCGTAACCAGGCTACAGCGCTTGTTATCTCACACAACAATAAACAACAGAGACCATTTTGTGTTATTTCATGGTTACTCTGCTTTACATTGAATGTTATTTTAATTCATTTTTTGCAGTAAAACATTTTTTTTGCAATTTTTTCTGAAAGACAAGAAAAAAAACTATTGATGTTGACATGAAATTGAAATGTGAAAATAATATGGTTGTCATACAGTTCTGTGAGTAGTTATTGCGGAAAAAAAGTAGCCTATAAAAAGGAAAAGACGGTCATGCCCGATATTGTTTGTTTCATTTGAAAGTTGTGCCACCATTCTATTGGCTAAAGGCGAAAACCAATGAATGTCTAATTGTTCTGTTCTCAACTGCTAAAGACTAGACTCCAACACACGGGCATACAGTATTTCAGTCATGCTATTTAGATACACTTATAGCTGATTTTAGTTTAATGCCAATATTAATGATCAAAAACCAATAACTTTTTTCTGTTCATTTTCTCTATCCGATGTTGTCATGTAAATAGATAAAGAAAAAAAGATATTTTACAAAGCTCTCATGTAAATAGACCCCGAAAAGATGAGTCTTTTTTCAAAAGCAAAAACAGGCTTTCTTGTGTGAACGCTCTCCAGCTGAAAAAACGCTTATTTTAGTTCTGGTCCGACAGTTCAGTGATGACGTGACAGTGGTCTTTACTATTCATCACTTTACCCTCAAGAAAACACACACACAGTGGGCCCTTAGGCCACTTCACAGCATTTCAATGGAGGCTGTAATAAGGATAATAGCATGCCTTGGTTTTCCCACGGCCCATTGTCCCCCTGGTCCCTTGCTGCAGTGGCCACAGTGTAAACCATTCAATAAAAATGTAATGGGAGGCTTGTTTGCCATTAGCCGAGGGAGCGGTGCACATGATCTTTGGAGACTGGACTATTCCTTGCAGAGTCGACGTGATGGACACCGTTGTGCTGCCCATTAGTTTGTAATGACCTTGTCGTTAATTATACGGTGGTGCTGTGAATGCTGGGTAATTTATTATTTGCCACTGCTTGAGAGCTAGGTGGACTCTGACAGTTAGCTCTGCTAGGGTAACTAGGGTTTTAGCACAGGCAGCATACAGTATTTGAGCACTGAAATGTGTGTGATACCGCGGGTGTGTGCGTGCCTGTACATGTAAGTATAAGTCCATGTGTGCTGCGTGTGTGTACTGTGTGTGTCTTACACTGAATTTAAAAATGGATTATCATGTATATCGCTGTCATCAATTCTCTTGTTGGAGCGCTCTGCATGTGTGTCTGAGAATCCCCTCTACCCCTCTTTGCTCCATTGGTTTTACCCCATAAAACTGGCTTTGTTTTCTCCCCCAAAGCACGATGTGTAAACTTTACCTGCAATCTTGGAGTTGCTCTGTAGCCTGTTAAGACAACTGTAAATAGGGAGCACAGTGCCTGATGGCCATGAGATTTGTACATGTTATTTTATATCTGAATATGAGTCTTTTCCCCTGTTCCCTTCTCCCAAATCTCTCCCCCTCGGACTCCGTCTCAGTCTGTCTCCATAGAGAGTACTGCTGTGTTTCTAGCTCCGTGGATTGTGTCCCCCCCTCTTGTCCCCCTCTGGACTCCCAGACTGAGTGTGCTTACGCAGGTGGTGGAAACTGTCGACGTGGCCGTAACCTGTGGAACACCCTGTAACAAACCTCCTGTCATTTTATCATCTGTAAATAAACATGTCCTGGTAAAAGATGATGCATGTGGGAGTCGGCCATTCAGGCGGTTTCATCTTGTCTTTTATCTTGGTTGTGGTTTTACTACATTTGGTGAGCCATGTGAGGAGAATTAAAGAATAATTGAGTGTGTCCCAAATGGTACACTGAAGTGCACTATATAGGGAATATGGTGTCATTTGGGACATAGACATCCTCATACAGGGCACCAGTGTAGTGGTGCAACACAAAACTTGAATGGGAATTGATTCAATGTCAGACCTGGGTTCGAATACATTTGTATTTAAGCGTTTGTATTTTAAATATTTATTTTCATATACATGCCAATATTTTACAAGTGTATTTCCAAATACATTCCATTATTCAACTACTTGTATTTTCAAAGACAAAACATTCAAATACTCACTTCGAAATGTATGCGAAAGTAATTGAAATACAATAAATAGTATTTTAACTGAGAATATTCCAAAGACACCATTTATCAGCATGCTTTTGCACTTTATGCAAACTCAGTAAGTGCATATTTGTAAATAAACCTCAATCGCACCAAGGTTGCTTCCAAACCATATCAGCCAGCCTCGGATGAGAGGGACCGAGCAAAACATATTAAACTCGATTCTATTTCAAGAGACAAAGTGCTTTATTAACAATAATTTACCCCAAAAAACTTCAAGCTCAGCTCAAAGGGCTCCAAATGGTTCAAAATAAGAGACAACAAGAACTGAAGTGTTTTCTAACTAAGCTGCCCCCTCTTCAAACCTCATTTAAAGATAACATGTACTCGCACTACTCGCCTCTCTCCTCGCTGCTCTGTTTTCACTAAGAGAGGGCACTGTTCACTGATGGTTTGATTTGGCTTCGAGGGCTTCTCTCTGTTATTGCTCGATGCTAACGGACTTTTCACCAAATTGGATGATTTTTGGCTGAAACCAGTTTAAAGTAGGGTGACCCAAATATGAAAAATGACTAACTGGTACATTGATCAAGTTTGATCATAAAGTTACTGGTCCCCTCCCCCCGTGTCAAACAATTGGATTCAGGAGGCAGGCAATACCATGGATTTACTTCCAGCTTTATGCAATAAAGACAGAAATGTAATACACCAATGGCAGCCTCTTATCATCTTAAATAATGAAAATATGTACCGCTTTAAAACCGTTATCACATGTGCACCTTTGCCTTGCTTTGGCTTTGTTTATAAACCGTAAAGCTCAAGAAGAACGTACGACCAAAGATACTGGTAACGTTTCATCTGGGGTTTGACTGTTAGCTAGAAAGCTACTTACACTATTTCCCGAAGAATGAAGACATCCGACAGCAGTGGGATTTTGGGTGGAAAGGCTGCACAGAAAATTACGATATGGTCACGCATGTGCAGTGTACATTTTGAGTGAAATTGCTTTATCAGTTGGGGAGAACATACGATAGGTCTTGCCAGGAAGCTAATCCTGAAGACGGATGCTGTACCATTATTGACAGTGGATCTTGCAAGTGCTGACCATAATGTAAGTATCAGCGTTTGATAAGTCTGATAGGTTAGCCAACATTAACGTTAGATAATGCAACATTGGCTGTAGATGCTTTGACTTGTGAACAGTGTATTTTCTGTAACATACCTGATAGTCACTATATGGTTGTTGTTCTTCCATCACTAAGCCCCCTACATTGAGTCTTAGAACTGCCACCACACAGCTGGCATGAAGGAATGTTGTCCACAAAAGGAGTTGGGGTGTGTATAGTATTTGTAAATTACCTCTGAAAATCATATTTTGCCATCTCCTTTTGTCCTTCCACTATCACCAAACTGTAATGATAGACGTTTTAGAAAATTCAACATCTACTCTGTGTGCACATCTCACGAACCGGCTCGAAGTTCGTGACAAAAAGAGAGACAACGTGGAGATAAGGAATAACAAAATATATTTATTAACTGAAGTAAACTAAATTAACAATGGTGTGTGTAGTCAGTAATCAGTAGTGTAAGTGAGTGTTTGCGTGCCTAAATGTGATAAGGAGGGGTGTTGAAAGTGCCAAAGTAAACAACCGGCCACAAAAATGCCACAACCAAAATCTGTAAGTGTGTCTGCATGGAGAGAGTCTCCCCAATGAATTTTATTTTATTTATTTCACCTTTTTTTCTTTTTTATTTATTTCACCATTATTTAATCAGGTAGGCAAGTTGAGAACAAGTTCTCATTTACAATTGCAACCTGGCCAAGATAAAGCAAAGCAGTTTGACACATACAACAACACAGAGTTACACATGGAGTAATACAAACATACAGTCAATAATACAGTAGAAAAATAAGTCTATATACAATGTGAGCAAATGAGGTGAGATAAGGGAGGTGAAGGCAAAAAAGGCCATGGTGGCAAAGTAAATACAATATAGCAAGTAAAACACTGGAATGGTAGATTTGTAGTGGAAGAAAGTGCAAAGTAGAAATAGAAATAATGTTGTGCAAAGGAGCAAAATAAATAAATAAATAAATACAATAGTGGAAGAGGTAGTTGATTGGGCTAAATTATAGATGAGCTATGTACAGGTGCAGTGATCTGTGAGCTGCTCTGACAGCTGGTGCTTAAAGTTAGTGAGGGAGCCAAGTGTTTCCAGTTTTAGAGATTTTTGTAGTTCGTTCCAGTCATTGGCAGCGGAGAACTGGAAGGAGAGACGGCCAAAGGAGGAATTGGCTTTGGGGGTGACCAGAGAGATATACCTGCTGGAGCGCGTGCTACAGGTGGGTGCTGCTATGGTTACAAGCGAGCTGAGATAAGGGGGAACTTTACCTAGCAGGGTCTTGTAGATGTCCTGGAGCCAGTGGGTTTGGCGACGAGTATGAAGTGAGGGCCAGCCAACGAAAGCGTACAGGTCGTAGTGGTGGGTAGTATATGGGGCTTTGGTGACAAAACGGATGGCACTGTGATAGACTGCATCCAATTTATTGAGTAGGGTATTGGAGGCTATTTTGTAAATGACGTCGCCGAAGTCAAGGATTGGCAGCATGAATGAAGGATGCTTTGTTGTGAAATAGGAAGCCAATTCTAGATTTAACTTTGGATTGGAGATGTTTGATGTGAGTCTGTAGTTGTCCACATATTCTAAGTCAGAACCGTCCAGAGTAGTGATGGTGGACGGGCGAGCAGGTGCAGGCAGCGATCGGTTGAAGAGCATGCATTTAGTTTTACTTGTATTTAAGAGCAGTTGGAGGCCACAGAAGGAGAGTTGTATGGCATTGAAGCTTGTCTGGAGGGTAGTTAACACAGTGTCCAAAGAAGGGCCAGAAGTATACAGAATGGTGTCGTCTGCGTAGAGGTGGATCAGAGACTCACCAGCTGCAAGATCATACATCATTGATGTATACAGAGAGTTGGCCCAAGAATTGAACCCTGTGGCACCCCCATAGAGACTGCCAGAGGCCCGGACAACAGGCCCTCCGATTTGACACATTGAACTCTATCAGGGAAGTAGTTGGTGAACCAGGCGAGGCAATCATTTGAGAAACTAAGGCTATTTAGTCTGCCGATGAGGATGTGGTGATTGACAGAGTCGAAAGCCTTGGCCAGGTCAATGAATACAGCTGCACAGTATTGTTTCATATCGATGGCGGATCAGATATCGTTTAGGACCATGAGCGTTGCTGAGGTGCACCCATGACCAGCTCTGAAACCAGATTGCATAGCGGAGAAGGTGCGGTGGGATTTGAAATGGTCGGTAATCTGTTTGTTGACTTGGCTTTCGAAGACTTTAGAAAGGCAGGGTAGGATAGATATAGATCTGTAGCAGTTTGGGTCAAGAGTGTCCCCCCCTTTGAAGAGGGGGATGACCGCAGCTGCTTTCCAATCTTTGGGAATCTCAGACGACATGAAAGAGAGGTTGAACAGGCTAGTAATAGGGGTTGCAACAATTTCGGCAGACCATTTTTAGAAAGAAAGGGTCCAGATTGTCTAGCCCGGCTGATTTGTAGAGTCCAGATTTTGTAGCTCTTTCAGAACATCAGCTGACTGGATGTGGGAGAAGGAGAAATGGGGAAGGCTTGGGCGAGTTGCTGTGGGGGGTGCAGTGCTGTTTACTGGGGTAGGGGTAGCCAGGTGGAAATCATAGCCAGCCGTAGAAAAATGCTTATTAAAATTCTCAATTATAGTGGATTTATCGGTGGTGACAGAGTTTCCTATCCTCAGTGCAGTGGGCAGCTGGGAGGAGGTGCTCTTATTCTGCAAGGACTTTACAGTGTCCCAGAACTTTTTTGAGTTTGTGTTGCAGGAAGTAAATTTCTGCTTGAAAAAGCTAGCCTCTGCTTTTCTAACTGCCTGTGTATATTGGTTTCTAACTTCCCTGAAAAGTTGCATATCACGGGGAATGTTCGATGCTAATGCAGAAAGCCACAGGATGTTTTTGTGTTGGTAGTTAGGTCTGGAGAGAACCAAGGGCTATATCTGTTCCTGGTTCTAAATTTCTTGAATGGGGCATGCTTATTTAAGATGGTGAGGAAGGCATTTTTTTTAAATAACCAGGCATCCTCTACTGAAGGGATGAGGTCAATATCCTTCCAGGATACCCGGGCCAAGTCGATTAGAAAGGCCTGCTTGCTGAAGTGTTTCAGGGAGCGTTTGACAGTGATGAGTGGAGGTCGTTTGACCGCTGACCCATTACGGATGCAGGCAATGAGGCAGTGATCACAGAGTTTGGGTGAAAACAGCAGAGGTGTATTTAGAGGGCAAGTTGGTTAGGATGATATCTATGAGGGTGCCCGTGCTTACGGCTTTGGGGTGGTACCTGGTAGGTTCATTGATAATTTGTGTGAGATTGAGGGCATCAAGTTTAGATTGTAGGATGGCTGGGGTGTTAAGCATGTCCCAGTTTAAGTCACCTAGCAGCACGAGCTCTGAAGATAGATGGGGGGAAGTCAGTTCACATATGGTGTCCAGAGCACAGCTGGGGTGGTCTATAGCAGGCGGCAACGGTGAGAGACTTGTTTTTAGAGAGGTGGATTTTTAAAAGTAGAAGTTCAAATTGTTTGGGTACAGACCTGGATAGTAGCACAGAACTCTGCAGGCTATCTCTGCAGTAGATTGCAACACCGCCCCCTTTGGCCGTTCTATCTTGTCTGAAAATGTTGTAGTTAGGGATGGAGATTTCAGAGTTTTTGGTAGTCTTCCTAAACCAGGATTCAGACACGGCTAGAACATCCGGGTTGGCAGAGTGTGCTAAAGCAGTGAATAAAACAAACTTAGGGAGGAGGCTTCTAATGTTAACATGCATGAAACCAAGGCTATTACGGTTACAGAAGTCATCAAAAGAGAGCGCCTGGGGAATAGGAGTGGAGCTAGGAACTGCAGGGCCTGGATTCACCTCTACATCGCCAGAGGAACAGAGGAGGACTAGGATAAGGGTACGGCTACAAGCTATGAGAATTGGTTGTCTAGGACGTCCGGAACAGAGATTAAAAGGAGCAGGTTTCTGGGGGCGATAAAATAGCTTCAAGATATAATGTACAGACAAAGGTATGGTAGGATGTGATACAGTGGAGGTAAACCTAGGCATTGAGTGATGATGAGAGAGATATTGTCTAGTTTTCAAGCCCTGCCACATCTGACGAGCGTCAGAGCCAGTGTAATGGGATTCAATCTTAATCCTGTATTGACTCTTTGCTTGTTTCGTGGTTCGTCTGAGGTTATAGTGGGATTTCTTATAAGCGTCTGAATTATTGTCCCGCTCCTTGAAAGCGGCAGCTCTAGCCTTTAGCTCAATGCGGATGTTGCCTTAACCTCTCTAGGGTAGGGGGCAGTATTTGCACGGCCGGATAAAAAACGTACCCGATTTAATCTGGTTATTACTACTGCCCAGAAACTAGAATATGCATATAATTGTTTGATTTGGATAGAAAACACCCTAAAGTTTCTAAAACTGTTTGAATGGTGTCTGTGAGTATAACAGAACTCATATGGCAGGCAAAAACCTGAGAAGATTCCTTACAAGTGCCCTCTCTGACCATTTCTTGGCCTTCTACACTCTCTTTATTGAAAACTGAGGATCTCTGCTGTAACGTGACACTTCCTACGGCTCCCATAGGCTCTCAGAAGGCGGCAGAACGGTGAATGTTGACTTTGCAGCCCATTGCTGAAAAACAGTAGCGCATTTGGATAGTGGTCGATCAGAGAACAATGAGACTGGGGGCGCGTGCACGAGCCGACACCATGTTTTTATTTTTTCGTCTTTGAACGAAAACAGGGTTTCCCGGTCGGAATATTATCGCTTTTTTACGAGAAAAATCGCAAAAAATTGATTTTAACCTCTCTGGGGTATGTGGGACGATTTCGTCCCACCTACGTAACAGCTACTGGCATTCCAGTGGCGCGATTTTTGAATCGTTAGAAATACTATAACTTCAATTTCTCAAACATATGACTATTTCACAGCTATTTAAAGACAAGAATCTCGTTAATCTAACCCCACTGTCCGATTTCAAAAAGGCTTTACAACGAAAGCAAAACATTAGATTATGTCAGCAGAGTGCCCAGCCAGAAAAAATCTGACACCCATTTTTCAAGCTAGCATATCATGTCACATAAACCCAAACCACAGCTAAATGCAGCACTAACCTTTGATGATCTTCATCAGATGACACACCTAGGACATTGTGTTATACAATACATGCATGTCTGTTCAATCAAGTTCATATTTATATCAAAAACCAGCTTTTTACATTAGCATGTGACGTTCAGAAAAAGCATAACCACCGCAAACTTCCGTTGAATTTACTAACAGTTTGCTAAATTACTCACGATAAACGTTCACAAAAAGCATAACAATTATTTTAAGAATTATAGATACATTACCCCTCTATGCACTCGATATGTCCGATTTTAAAATAGCTTTTCGGATGAAGCACATTTTGCAATAATCTAAGTACATAGCCCGGCATTACAGGGCTAGCTATTTAGATACCCACCCAGGTCAGCCTCCACCAAAATCAAATTTCCTATAAGAAAAATGTTCTTACCTTGCTTGTTCTTCATCAGAATACACTGCCAGGACTTCTACTTCAATAACAAATGTTGGTTTGGTCCCAAATAATCCATCGTTATATCCAAACAGCGACGTTTTGTTCGTGAGTTCTAGAATGCTTTTTCACGGTCCCGCGCATGGCGCGTTGGCTTGTCAAAAATGTCTAAATATTCCATTACCGTACTTCGAAGCATGTCAACCGCTGTTTAAAACCAATTTTTATGCCATTTATGTCGTAGAGAAGTGATAATATTCCGACCGGGAGTATGCATTGAGCCTAAACAGCCGAATAAAATTTCTCCTCAGAAGCGACTCATGCACGCGCATCATTGAAAGGTCCTCCGAGCAGCCACTTACAAAAGGCGATAATATGTTTCAGCCTGAGGCTCCCTCGTAAACCTTCAGGTATTTCCCGGGCTCTGAGAGCCTATCGGAGCCCTGGGAATTGTCACGTTACAGCTAAGATCCTTACTTTTCAATAAAAAGAGGTAAGACGCACGACTCCTTGTCAGACAGGGTACTTCCTGCTTGAAACCTTGTCAGGTTTTTGCCTGCCATAGGAGTTCTGTTATACTCACAGACACCATTCAAACAGTTTTAGAAAATTCAGAGTGTTTTCTATCCAAACCTGAACAATAATATGCATATTCTAGCTTCTGAGTTGGTGTAGGAGGCAGTTAAAAATGGGAACATATTTTTCCAAAATTCTCAATACTGCCCCCTAGCCCAGACAGGTTAAACAGCGGTTGACATGCTTCGAAGTACGGTAATGGAATATTTAGAAAATTTTTGTCACGAAACGCGTCGGGCGCGTCACCCTTCGTCACCCTTCGGATAGTGTCTTGAACGCACGAACAAAACAGAGGATATTTGAACATAACTATGGATTATTTTGAACCAAACCAACATTTGTTATTGAAGTAGAAGTCCTGGGAGTGCATTCTGACGAAGAACAGCAAAGGTAATCCGATTTTTCTTATATTAAATCTGAGTTTGGTGAGGGCCAAACTTGGTGGGTGTCAAAATAGCTAGCCCGTGATGGCGAGCTATCTACTCAGAATATTGCAAAATGTGCTTTTGCCGAAAAGCTATTTTAAAATCGGACATAGCGATTGCATAAAGGAGTTCTGTATCTATAATTCTTAAAATAATTGTTATGTTTTTTGTGAACGTTTATCGTGAGTAATTTAGTAAATTCACCGGAAGTTTGCGGTGGGTATGCTAGTTCTGAACATCACATGCTAATGTAAAAAGCTGTTTTTTGATATAAATATGAACTTGATTGAACAAAACATGCATGTATTGTATAACATAATGTCCTAGGAGTGTCATCTGATGAAGATCATCAAAGGTTAGTGCTGCATTTAGCTGTGGTTTGGGTTTATGTAACATTATATGCTAGCTTGAAAAATGGGTGTCTGATTATTTCTGGCTGGGTACTCTGCTGACATAATCTAATGTTTTGCTTTCGTTGTAATGCCTTTTTGAAATTGGACAGTGTGGTTACATTAACGAGAGTCTTGTCTTTAAAATGGTTTAAAATAGTCATATGTTTGAGAAATTGAAGTAATAGCATTTCTAAGGTATTTGAATATCGCGCCACGGGATTCCACTGGCTGTTGAGTAGGTGGGACGATTTCGTCCCACATACCCTAGAGAGGTTAATCCATGGCTTCTGGTTGGGATATGTACGAACGTTCACTGTGGGGGGGACGTTGTCGATGCACTTATTGATGAAGCCGATGACTGAGGTGGTATACTCCTCAATGCCATTGGATGAATCCCGAAACATATTACAGTCTGTGTTAGCAAAACAGTCCTGTAGCGTAGCAACCGCGTCATCTGACCACTTCTGTATTGATCGAGTCACTGGTACTTCCTGCTTTAGATTTTGCTTGTAAGCAGGCATCAGGAGGATAGAATCATGGTCAGATTTGCCAAATGGAGGGCGCTCCCACACACGGAGATGCAAACCTTTGTATGCATCTCTGTGTGTGGAGCAAAAGTGGTCTAGTTTTTTTTCTCCTCTGGTTGCACATGTGTCATGCTGGTAGAAATTAGGTATAATGGATTTCAGTTTGCCTGCATTAAAGTCCACAGCCACTAGGAGCACCGCTTCTAGATTAGTATTTTCCTGTTTGTTTATGGCCTTATAGAGTTGGTTGAGTGCTGTCTTAGTGCCAGCATCGGTTTGGTGGTAAATAGATGGCTACGAGTAATATAGATGAGAACTTGGTAGATAGTGTGGTCTACAGCTTTTCATAAGGTCAAATCAAATTTTATTGGTCACATACACATTGTTAGCAGATGTTATTGCGAGCTTAGCTAAATGCTTGTGCTTCTAGTTCTGACAGTGCAGCAATATCTAACAAGTAATATCTAACAAGTACCTAATACCCACAAATCTAGGTTAAGTGATGGCAGGTAGCCTCGAATCCTCGAGCTGCCAAGGTAAAAATCTGTCATTCTGCCCATGAACAAGGCAGTTAAACCAGGCCGTCATTGTAAATAAGAATGTGTTCTTAACTGACTTGCCTAGTTAAATAAAGGTTAATAAAAAATAAAAAGAATAAGAATATATACATATAAATATATGGATGAGCAATGACCGAGCAGCAAGGGCCAGATGCAATAGATGGTATAAAATACAGTATATACATATGGGATGAGTAATGCAAGATATGTAAACATTATTAAAGTGGCGTTATTAAAACCTGTTGGGGCTAGGGGGCAGTATTTTCACGGCCGGATGAAAAACGTACCCAATTTAAACAGGTTACTACTCTGGCACAGAAAATAGAATATGCATATTATTAGTAGATTTGGATAGAAAACACTTTGAAGTTTCTAAAACTGTTTGAATGGTGTCTCTGAGTATGACAGAACTCATATGGCAGGCAAAAATCCTGAGAAAAATTGAATCAGGAAGTGGGAGAAATTAGAAATTTAGTTTTTCTTTTGAATCCCTTGAAAAACTACAGTGACATAGGATTTACATTGCACCTCCTAAATCTTCCATTGGCTGTCAACAATCTTTAGGAACTGGTTTCATCCGTCACCTGTTACCGGGCAGAAAATTGTGGCTCAGTCAATCACTGGCCAGTCTGAGGACAGGTGTCTTATGACGCGCATGCACGTGACTTCGTTGTTTTTTATTTTTCTTCTGGGATGAATACCTATTGCCCGGTTGTAAAAGTATCGCAATTTTGCGTAAAAAATACCCTAAAGGATTGATTGTAAACATCGTTTGACGTGTTTCTACAAACGGTAATGGAACTTTGAACATTTCGTCTATGGATTTGCGTCCACGCCACATGGCATTGTAAAGTGTTCTGGATGGGTCAGCAAAACTGACATATTTGGACATAAATTATGGACTTTGCAGAACAAATTAAAATTTCTTGTGAAAGTGGGTGCCCATCCAAGTGCATTCCGCCGAAGATCAGCAAAGGTAAGTAAATATTTAGAACATATTTTTAGAGATTTGTCGACGTCGTGGTTGTAGGCTAACTGTATAGCTTAGCATTGAAGGCTAAGTTCTGTACTCAGACTATTGAACAATGTGCTTTTTCCGTAAAGTTATTTTGAAATCTGACAAAGTGGTTGCATAAAGGAGTAGATTATCTCTAATTCTTTAAATAATTGTTATACATTTTGTCAACATTTATGAGTTCTTCTGTAAATTAAATGTGCCTATTCACCGGGTGTTATGGGGAGAATACATTTTCTGTACGTCACGCGCCAATGTAAAAATTGGGTTTTTGGATATAAAAATAAACTTGATCGAACAAAAAATGCATGTATTGTCTAACATGATGTCCTAGGAATGTCATCTGATGAAGATTGCCAAAGGTTAGTGCTTAATTTTAGCTGTATATCTGGTTTTGTGATGGCTATCCGTCCTTGGAAAATTGCTTTTTTTTTGCTAAGGTGCTATGCTAAAATAATCTAATGTTTTGCTTTCACCGTAAAGCCTTTTTGAAATCGGACAATGTGATTGGATTAACGAGTAAAGCATCTTTAAAATGCCGTATAATACTTGAATTTTAATTTTGAGATGATTTTGTTTTGAATTTCACGCCGTGCTATCTCACTGGTTGTTGTCCAACCTATCCCTTTAGCGGGATTGTATTCAAGCTAGCATATCATGTCACATAAACCCAAACCACAGCTAAATGCAGCACTAACCTTTGATGATCTTCATCAGATGACACTCCTAGGACATTATGTTATACAATACATGCATGTTTTGTTCAATCAAGTTCATATTTATATCAAAAACCAGCTTTTTACATTAGCATGTGACGTTCAGAACTAGCATACCCACCGAAAACTTCCGGTGAATTTACTAAATTACTCACGATAAACGTTCACAAAAAACATAACAATTATTTTAAGAATCATAGATACAGAACTCCTTTATGCACTCGCTATGTTCGATTTTAAAATAGCTTTTCGGTGAAAGCACATTTTGCAATATTCTGAGTAGATAGCCCGGCCATCACAGGCTAGCTATTTTGACACCCACCAAGTGTGGTACTCACCAAACTCTGATTTACTATTAGAAAAGTTTGATTACCTTTGCTGTCTTCGTCAGAATGCACTCCCGGGACTTCTACTTCAATAACAAATGTTGGTTTGGTTCCAAATAATCCATAGTTATATCCAAATAGCGGCGTTTTGTTCGTGCGTTCAAGACACTATCCGATGGGTAAAGAAGGGTGACGCGCCCGACGCATTTCGTGACAAAAAGTTTCAAAATATTCCATTACCGTACTTCGAAGCATGTCAACCGCTGTTTAAAATAAATTTGTATGCAATTTTTGTCGTAAAAAAGCGATAATATTCCGACCGGGAGTCGTTGTTTTCGTTCAAAGAGAGAGAAAGTAAACATGGTGTCGGCTCCTGCACGCGCGTCCAGTCTCATTGTCCTCAGATCGACCACTTACAAAATGCGCTAATGTTTTTCAGCCAGGGCCTGCAAAGCCACCATTCATCTTTCTGGCGCCTTCTGAGAGCCTATGGGAGCATTAGAAAATGTCACGTCATGCCAGAGATCCCCTGTTTTGGTTAAAGATGATCAAGAAGGCCATGAAATGGTCAGAGAGAGCGCTTCCTGTTTGGAATCTTCTCAGGTTTTGGCCTGTCAAATGAGTTCTGTTATACTCACAGACACCATTCAAACAGTTTTAGAAACTTTAGGGTGTTTCTATCCAAATCAAACAATTATATATATATATAGTTACTGGGCAAGAGTAGTAACCAGATTATATCGGGTACGTTTTTTATCCGGCCGTGCAAATACTGCCCCCTGTCCCCAACAGGTTAAAGTGACTAGTGATCCATTTATTGAAGTGGCCATTGATTTCAAGTCTGCATGTATGCAGCAGCCTCTGTGTAAGTGATGGGGATTTGGGCCTGTTCCTGAGAAAACAGTATATCCTACAGAATTAGCGACAGCATAACACAATTAGCCAAATCATGTAGGCTACATTAGTCCTAGAGCTAACTGAGGAAAGATTGACAAGCGATCAAATTTAGCTATCTCTCTGCTGACAGAAACCACAATATGAATTGGCTAATGGCATGTAGCTACCATTTACAATTGATCTAAATGATTTAGTAAAACACTTTCTAAAAATCCAAAGTAATCTGACGATGGGGTAGTTTGTGCACGCCACCATGTTCGTTTTTTCTCGCCAACCAAAGATAAGAAGAGGAGACAAGATGAGGTCTGTTTGCAGTATGCATGTTGAAGAGGATGTGTCATCTACGATCATTCATTTCCCTTCATTCACTTCCGGAAGTTTACTCGAAAGATGAGTGAACCATTCCATGACCTCATTTTGTTATATCATCTTTGGTCTGACAGACGTTTCTGTGATATTAAATAAAAAATGATTTCACCAAGTAAGTCAGTTAAGAACAAATTCTTATTTAACAATGACGGCCTACCCTGGCCAAACTCTCCCCTAACCCGGACGATGCTGGACCAATTGTGCACCGCCCTGCTGGAAGATTTAAGTGTCTTTGAACGGGGTATGGTACTAGGTACCAGGCGCACCGGTTTGTGACAACAAACATGGCACCACACATAGCTGGCAAATAGCTTAGCATTAGCTCATCATAATCAGTACAACCTTCAAACAAGTATTTTACAGACATCATAGGTGTCCATTACAATGTATGCAATAATCGGATTGCATGATTTGTCACCAGTACTTGAAAACATGTGAATAAAACTGTAAATACATTATGCTGTATGCTACAGTAGAAACGACAATGCGATACACAGAAAATAAGGCACTTACTTCGATAGGAACACACACATGTCCAAAGTTATTATTTGTAAGGAAAACAACAATGAAGGCAATGTGAGTGCCAGCCAGAAAATATCCAGGTGGAAAAGGTTTGTGCTAGAATGCGCAAATGTCTGCATACTTACACACTGGGGAAGTGCTTGGGCTCTCGTAGAGAGAAGTTTGTCCGACTCAGTAAAGCCTCAAACATAAATTGTCCGCAACAGTGAAATGGGCTACTTCTATGTGAATTAATGAATTCATCAATTCAATTCAAACTGTTGTTAGAAAATAAAACTTGTTAGAAAATAAGTTGAAACAGCCTATAGATAATTAGCAGGCAGGCAGCGTGTTTTGGTTAGCCCGGGTTAGGCTTGCTGCATAACAATCACATTTTGGAACAGTGAGTGCATTCTGACATCAAGTGCATAAAACAACTCAGGCTGAGACAACTGTTAGAGATATTTGGAACTCACACGTGAAATGATTAATAGCCTACAAAAATATGGGTGATGTTTTGGTCATTCAAAGGTTATTTTTACTTGGGAAATAGAATAACATTGCAGGACCTTTAATTCATCAAAGAGATGGCCACCACCCCAGTTTATCTTCATGATTTCTATGAGAACACTTGTATCAGAGGGCTCATAGACACTGAGTGAACAAAACATAAAGAACACCTGCTCTTTCCATGACATGGACTGACCAGCTGAATCCAGGTGAAAGATATGATCCCTTATTGATGTTATTTGTTAAAATCCACTTCAATCATTGCAGATGAAGGGGACAGGTTTAAGAAGGATTTTTAAGTCTCGAGACAAGTGAGACATTGATTGTGTATGTGTGCCATTCAGAGGGTGAATGGACAAGATTAAAGATTTAAGTGCCCTTGAACGGCGTATGGTAGTAGGTGCCAGGTGCACCGATTTGTGTCAAGAACTGCAATTTTGTATTTTTTATTTGTTTAACCTGTATTTAACTAGGCAAGTCAGTTAAGAACAAGTTCTTATTTACAATGACGGCCAAACCCAGACGACGCTGGGCCAATTCTGCGCCGCCCTATGGGACTCCCAATCACAGCTGGATGTGATACAGCCTAGATTTGAAACAGGGACTATAGTGACACCTCTTGCACTGAGATGCAGTCCCTTAGACTGCTGTGCCACTCAAGAGCCAAATGCTGCTGTTTTTTTACACTGAAGAGTTTCCTGTGTGTATTAAGAATGGACAACCACCCAAAGGACACCCAGCCAACTTCACATAACTGTGGGAAGCATTGGAGTCAACATTTTAATTGTATTTATTTAACTAGGCAAGTCAGTTAAGGACAAATTCTCATTTACAATGACGGCCTAGGAACAGTGGGTTAAGTGCCTTGTTCAGGGGCAGAACAACAGATGTTTACCTTGTCAGCTCGGGGATTCAATCTAGCAACCTTTCGGATACTGGCCCAACGCTCTAACCACTAGGCTACCTGCCGCCCCATGAGCCAGTATGAGCCAGCATCCCTGTGGGAACGCTTTCAACACCTTGTAGATTGTCGGTAGAGGGTGCATTTCAATATTAGGAAGGTGATCCAATTGTTTGGTATACTCAGTGTACTCTTTGTGTGAGTGAGTGAGTGAGTGAGTGAGTGAGTGAGTGAGTGAGTGAGTGAGTGTGTGAGTGAGTGGTTACTTCCCAAATGACACCCTATTCCCTACAAAGTGCAGGGCCCTGATCAAGAATAATGGCTATGCCATTGGGAAGCAGTGAAAGACAGCAGATGTTCTTGGGGCTGCAGGGAAGTGTGCTCTATGACCATATGTCAATCCCTGGGTGTGTTCAGTTGGGCCAATGACAGCGAGGAAGGTCTCTGTGTTCCGAGTGCATGACAAGGTACCTATGGCTAGGCTATAAAGGATAAACTGTTGTTTTATGCATTTCATAAGTGAACACGATTATATACACAGACTATCTCTCTTTTCTCCCTCTCGCTTTCCACCCCCCCTCTCTCTCTATCTTTCACAAACACACACACCCTTTTCCTCTGTCTAATGTCCTCCTCTGCATGAACAGATGTCTCAGCGAGCCTTCAGCCAGGTACATTTCCCCCTAATCTCCCTGTTTCCAGAATCTCCCATGATGCTATGGGCTGACAGCACTTTAATCCGCACAATGAGAGAACTCTCGGAAGTTTGCAAGGGAATAGTTAATGTCACTGTTGCCTCAACTTACCACACACACACATGCACACAGGCAGGCATACACAGTTACAAATACACAACCAAGCATACACACATAGACAAACATAGGTTCACAAATGCACACACACACAGGCACACACACAACAAAGTCAGACTTTTCCTGAAGTGCGGAGAGGCCTCCCCAAACTCTACGCCACATGAGCAAATCCTCCGGTAAGCCTGTTGGCAGGTGCTGCCTCCCCTCCTTAATCTTCACGCTTTCAGAATCTCCCACGGTGCTGCGGGGGTTATCCTGAGGTTAGCCTTACCTCTGATAATGGGAGAGGAGGGAGAGAGAAGGAGGAGGGGGAGGTCAGTGGCCCTGGAGGGACACATGCAGATAACCACTTCCTAATTAAAGAGGGGGAGGGATGTTCCGTTCCTCTGGCTGCATCTTGCAGCTCACACCCGGCTGAAGGCGTGTCCGGCTGCAGGAGTGGAGCACCGGGGAGACCATCTTGACTGCAGCCGAAGCCCTGCCTTTATTTGGGCCCTCAGTCTCACATAGCAGGTACTATCATGATGGGGATAGTGAGACACAAGCACTTTTAATCTAAGAGCAAGGTAATCCTACGAGGGAAAATAAAATAAAAAGTGACAAACAAAACCAAATCTGTTTATCTGTCAAAGACATATTGGTGGAACTTGGATCCAGAGTTCCTATGTTTGTGATCATACAGTATTATTCCCTAACTCTATAAGAAGAGGTGTTAACATTGCACTGTTTGAGTAGACTGTTTTTGATGTCATAACATAATTTGATATATGTATGAGCCTGTGAGTACATGTATGAGCCTGTGAGTCTGTCCGATGTGGCATGCATGCGTCGCACCCTGGGATTGCCAGGCCCCTCTAGTCAATTACTTATGTGTAGGAAGTGAGCACACTATGGAAACATCAATTGTGCACCACACAGCACCAGCAACGTATGTGAAAGCTTTCACTTGTCCCATTATTTCTTTAGACTTTCTCACAGCCGAGGCATTACATCTTAGAAGTGTGCCATCTTCAACATGCTACAATATCTCAGGGGAAGGGACAGCTTCAGTACTGAATGTGCTGAGTTTTTTTCCCTTTACTCCCTCCCTCTCTCTCTTTTAGATTTGTTTTAGCTCAGAACGGGGTCAGGCCACCCACTCACAGCATTTAAATTGGTTATTTTCAATGCCTGCGGAAATGAGTATTGCCATGCATAAAGTATCCAAAAACTTGCTCACGATTTGTTCAGACTTTTAATATTTTCTCAGTCACAGAATCAAGTAATCTAGACTGCTGTTCGAGCTAACGTTATTACAGCCCTCTGTATTTTAGAAATTGCCTCTTGATTATGTTATTTTTACTACATTTCATTGACATACTTTACAAACAGAAAACATATTATGAGTAACCTTGTTTCTTTTACATTTAAATAGTATAATGTTAGCATTTGTTTAACTCACTTATCCTATTCCACAGATTGGGATGGGACTGGATGTAAAGTCAACAAACCATTAAAAAGCTACGAAATATTTAGCATACTTTTTGTAAGTGTAACTGCTTCCAATGATTAAAGGGGCAATCTGGGATTCAAACAACAACAATGTGAATAAATGGCTATATAACATGAATTTCAAAAGTAAAAAAATGGAGGTATCAATCCCAGATTCCCCTTTAAATCCTATGACAATTATTATAGCAGTGAGTCCCTTGAATCACTTGTAACTGAAAATACACTGCTCAAAAAAATAAAGGGAACCCTCAAACAACACATCCTAGATCTGAATGAAAGAAATAATCTTATTAAATACTTTTTTCTTTACATAGTTGAATGTGCTGACAACAAAATCACACAAAAATAATCAATGGAAATCCAATTTATCAACCCATGGAGGTCTGGATTTGGAGTCACACTCAAAATTAAAGTGGAAAACCACACTACAGGCTGATCCAACTTTGATGTATTGTCCTTAAAACAAGTCAAAATGAGGCTCATGCTCCTAATGAGGTGGCGGATGGTCTCCTGAGGGATCTCCTCCCAGACCTGGACTAAAGCATCCGCCAACTCCTGGACAGTCTGTGGTGCAACGTGGCGTTGGTGGATGGAGCGAGACATGATGTCCCAGATGTGCTCAATTTGATTCAGGACTGGGGAACGGGCGGGCTAGTCCATAGCATCAATGCCTTCCTCTTGCAGGAACTGCTGACACACTCCAGCCACATGAGGTCTAGCATTGTCTTGCATTAGGAGGAACCCAGGGCCAACCGCACCAGCATATGGTCTCACAAGGGGTCTGAGGATCTCATCTCGGTACCTAATGGCAGTCAGGCTACCTCTGGCGAGCACATGGAGGGCTGTGAGGCCCCCCAAAGAAATGCCACCCCACACCATGACTGACCCACCGCCAAACCGGTCATGCTGGAGGATGTTGCAGGCAGCAGAACGTTCTCCACGGCGTCTCCAGACTCTGTCACGTCTGTCACGTGCTCAGTGTGAACCTGCTTTCATCTGTGAAGAGCACGGGGCGCCAGTGGCGAATTTGCCAATCTTGGTGTTCTCTGGCAAATGCCAAACGTCCTGCACGGTGTTGGGCTGTAAGCACAAACCCCACCTGTGGACATCGGGCCCTCATACCACCCTCATGGAGTTTGTTTCTGACCGTTTGAGCAGACACATGCACATTGGTGACCTGCTGGAGGTCATTTTGCAGGGCTCTGGCAGTGCTCCTCCTGCTCCTTCTTGCACAAAGGCGGAGGTAGCGGTCCTGCTGCTGGGTTGTTGCCCTCCTACGGCCTCCTCCACGTCTCCTGATGTACTGGCCTGTCTCCTGGTAGCGCCTCCATGCTCTGGACACTACGCTGACAGACACAGCAAACCTTCTTGCCACACCTCGCATTGATGTGCCATCCTGGATGAGCTGCACTACCTGAGCCACTTGTGTGGGTTGTAGACTCTGTCTCATGATACCACTAGAGTGAAAGCACCGCCATCATTCAAAAGTGACCAAAACATCAGCCAGGAAGCATAGGAACTGAGAAGTGGTCTGTGGTCTCCACCTGTAGAGCCACTCCTTTATTGGTGGTGTCTTGCTTATTGCCTATAATTTCCACCTGTTGTCTATTCCATTTGCACAACAGCATGTGAAATTTATTGTCAATCAGTGTTGCTTCCTAAGTGGACAGTTTGATTTCACAGAAGTGTGATTGACTTGGAGTTACATTGTGTTGTTTAAGTGTTCCCTTTATTTTTTTGAGCAGTATATATCTTGATGAACAGCCAACTGAGTGAGAGGGGGATAACATTAAACCATTAGACTTCATTGTTATGGACAGTGGAATTCACTTCCATTAGTAGAATATGCCCAAGCTTCTCCACTCTCGGCTTGTGCAAATTCATATTGGATTTTTATTAAAATGCAAACCAACAGTAATAGAAGTGCCTCTGGGGTAGCTTTAAAAAAGTATATTTCCTAAACACGACACAATTACCCTCCTAATTGTCTTATTGGATTGTATTACCGTTGAAGGTGATTCCAGTTCGACTGAGAGTCAACTTGACTGCCCATCTATGAATGCATTTGTTTGACTCTGCGAGGACTCAGGGACGGTGAGCACAGCGCTTGTGTCCTCTCATTACCGGCGACAACGCCACTACAGCGCCACAACATGGTAGCGGTTTGGATGTCGGGGCTGCATTTTAAACCCAAAATCACAAGACACTGCATGAGTGCAGAGCGAGCTGGCGCAATTCAGCTCTGGCCATCAATTGGCCCCCCAGCGACTCAGTACCAAACTATTGATGAAGTCCGGTGAATTCTGCCAAAGGAGCCAAATACAGCCATAATATTTGGAATTGGAACGTGAAGACAATAAGCCAGGCTCAGCTTTTCTAATGAGCCAGGGAGAGCGAGGAGACAGACAGGATTAATTCATTGCAGGCTGACATTTATGGATAATAACCTTATGGTGGATAAGACATTTGCAAATTCACACCAAATGAATATGCATGAGCTCATCAAACACAATTGAAAACAGGGAAGATGAACAAATTTGAGTACTGTCCACTACACTGCATAGTTCCTACTCTTGCTATTACGTTGCTATACCGTGTGTTAGGGAGAGGGGTTGGGGAGGTGAGTGGTTGGATGAAGACATGTTGACTGGGTGGGGTTGGGGAAATGGGATGGGAGGTTGGGGGTAGAGGCCAACTTCTTTTTTGTTTTCTTGTTTGAATATTGTACGAATATTTGTTACCATTGTATCTGTACCACCCCCCCCAATAAAAAGTCTAAAATAGAATAAACATTGGTCTCCCCCAGAAAATAGACATGTCAAATGGGTAGTGAATATACAGTGGTGTAAAAATACTTAAGTAATTTTTTGTGGTATCTGTACTTTACTTTACTATTTATATTTTTGACAACTTTTACTTAAATAAAATAATGTACTTTTTACTCCATACATTTTCTCTGACACCCAAAAGTACTATTTTGAATGCTTAGCAGGACAGGAAAACTGTCCAATTCACACACTTATCAAGAGAACATCCCTGGTCATCCCTACTGCCTCTGATCTGGCAGACTCCCTAAAAGCAAATGCTCTGTTTGTAAATGATGTCTGAGTGTGGCCCTGGCTATCCATACATTTTTAAAACATGAAAATGGTGCCGTCTGGTTTCTTAATATAAGGAATTTGACATTATTTATACTTTTACTTTTAGCAATTAGATTTACTTTTGATATATTTAAAACCAAATACTTTTTTACTTTAAAGTAGAATTTTACTGGGACTTTAAGGTATCTTTACTTTTACTCAAGTATGATAATTAGGTACTTTTTCCACCACTGTGAATATATCAGCACAGACAGACAGACAGACAGACAGTCAGTCAGTCAGTCAGTCAGTCAGTCAGTCAGTCAGTCAGTCAGTCAGTCAAAGATAGATAGATAGATAGATAGATAGATAGATAGATAGATAGATAGATAGATAGATAGATAGATAGATAGATAGATCCAAAGGTGTTATGTTGAGTGTCTGATTGTAGTGTTGGCCTGTAGGAATTCGTTTGCACATGCATTTATCAAGGCACAGGTACAATTTCACTCATGTTGATACAATAATGTGTGCTCTTGTAGGTTTATAGGTCAAACTAATTAAACATTGTGGTTATTAACCTCTCTTGGGTAGGGGGAAGTATTTTCACAGCCGGATGAAAAACGTACCCAGATTCAACGGCCTACTACTCGGGCCCAGGAACTAGAATATGCATTATATTAGATTTGGATAGAAAACACTCTGAAGTTACTAAAACTGTTTGAATGATGTCTGTGAGTATAACAGAACTCATATGGCAGGCAAAAACCTGAGAAAAATCTAACCAGGAAGTGGGAAATCTGGTGCTTGTAGTCCTTTCAAGTCATTGCCTATCGAACACACAGTGACTTAGGGTTCATTTTCCACTTCCTATTCCTAAGGCTTCCACTAGATGTCAACAGTCTTTAGAAAGTTGTTTGAGGCGTCTATGGTGAACAGAGAGCGAACAGAGGAAGTTGGAAGTTGTTGACTCAGGAAAGCACATGAGTTCATTGGCGTGTGTTCACGTGGTGAGGTAGCTGTGTTCCAAAACGTTTTTCAAGACACTGGAATCGTCCGGTTGGAATATTATTGAAGTTCTAAGTTAAAAAGGCCCTAAAGATTGATGCTATACAACGTTTGACATGTTTGAACGAACGTAAATAGAACTTCTTTTGACTTTTCGTCTTGACATTTTGGCCGCGCTTCCTACACTTGGAGTAGCTTACTGAACGTGCAAACAACAAGGAGCTATTTGGACATAAATTATGGACTTTATTGAACAACACAACATTTATTGTGGACCTGGGATTCCTGGACGTGCCTTCTGATGAAGATCATCAAAGGTAAGGGAATATTTCTAATGCTATTTATGATTTTAGATGACTCCAAAATGGCGGGTATCTGTATTGCTTGATGTCTTTTTCTGAGCGCAGTACTCAGATTATTGCAAAGTGTGCTTTCCCCGTGAAGCTTTTTTAAAATCTGTCACAGCGGTTGCATAAAGGAGATGTTCATCTATAATTCTTTGAATAACAGTTTAATATTTTATCAACGTTTATGATGAGTATTTTTGTAAATTGTTGTGCTGATTCACCGGCAATATTGGAGGCAAAATATTTTCTGAACATCACGCGGCAATGTAAAATGCTGTTTTTGGATATAAATATGAACTTGATCGAACAAAAAGTGCATGTATTGTGTAACATGATGTCCTAGGTGTGTCATTTGATGAAGATCGTCAAAGGTTAGTGCATAATTTTAGCTGGTTTTCTGGTTTTTGTGACGCCTGTCCTTGCTAGGAAAATGGCTGTGTGGTTTTTCTTGTTTAGGCTCTGTCCTAACATAATCTAACTTTATGCTAGCGTCCCACCTCCCCAAGAGAGGGTAAAGGTATCCTAAATAATAAGGAGATTTGCTGAACCTATATTTTACTGAAAGAAATCAGTTATAAATTGTTTAGTCTTAGTTACGAATATATTGTCCTCCTGTCGACTTTGAGAAAAATGTCCAATGTCCCCATCCATGTGGAATTCTGGAAGAGTTATGTGAAAGCCAATTAGATGATGGTCCAATCACATGCTGTCTCCTATAAATACTTTTTTTAACCTTTGATGCAAAAGGGAAAGAGGCACGAAAGTAGTAAAGGCAACGACGTTGATTAAGTCTCCTCCATGTAGAGTGCATTCGGAAAGTATTCAGACCCCTTGACTTTTTCCACATTTTGTGACGTTACAGCCTTATTCTAAAATTGATTAAATCGTTTTTTCTCCTCATCAATCTACACACAATATCCCATAATGACAAACCAAAAACAGGTTTTTAGAAAAATTTTCAAATTTATAAAAATAAAACAGGGTTAAAATTCAAAAAACGAATTAATAAAAACTAAAGATATATCACATTTACATACAGTACCAGTCAAATGTCTGGACACACCTACTCGTTCCAGGGTTTTTCTTTATTTTTGCTATTTTCTACATTGTAGAAAATAGTGAAGTCATCAAAACTATGAAATAACACATATGGAATCATGTAGTAACCAGAAAAGCATTGAACAAATGAAAATATAGTTTATATTTGAGATTCTTTAAAGTAGCCACCCTTTGCCAATCAGTTGTGTTGTGACAAGGTAGGGGTGGTATACAGAAGATAGCCCTATTTGAGATCAACATACGCTACCGTTCAAACGTTTGGGGGCACTAAGAAATGTCCTTGTTTTTGTCCATTAAAATAACATAAAATTGATCAGAAATACAGTGTAGAATTGTTAATGTTGTAAATGACTACAGTGCCTTACAAAAATATTCATCCCCTTGGTGTTTTTCATATTTTGTAATTTAAATAGATTTTGTAATTTAAATAGATTTTTATTTGTATTTCATGTAATGGACATACACAAAATAGACCAAATTGGTGAAGTGAAATGAAAAAAGTGTAATGTTTCAAAAACGTACACAAAATTTTGAATGGAAAACTGTTGCGTGCATATACACTGCTCAAAAAAAATAAAGGGAACACTAAAATAACACATCCTAGATCTGAATGAATGAAATAATCTCATTAAATACTTTTTTCTTTACATAGTTGAATGTGCTGACAACAAAATCAACCTATGGAGGTCTGGATTTGGAGTCACACTCAAAATTAAAGTTGGAAACCACACTACAGGCTGATCCAACTTTGATGTAATGTCCTTAAAACAAGTCAAAATGAGGCTCAGTAGTGTGTGTGGCCTCCACATGCCTGTATGCCCTCCCTACAACGTGTATATATTCACCCCCTTTGCTATGAAGCCATTAAATAAGATCTGGTACCTTCAGAAGTCACATAATTAGTTAAAAAAAGTCCACCTGTGTGCAATCTAAGTGTCACATGATCTGTCACATGATCTCAGTATATATACACCTGTTCTGAAAGGCCCCAGAGTCTGCAATAACACTAACGAAGGGGCACCACCAAGCATGTGGCACCATGAAGACCAAGGAGCTCTCCAAACAGGTCAAAGACAAAGTTGTGGATAAGTAAAGATCAGGATTGGGTTATAAAATAATATCCAAAACATTGAACATCCCACAGAGCACCATTAAATCCATTATTAGAAAATGGAAAGAATATGCACCATAACAAACCTGCCAAGAGAGGGCCGCCCACCAAAACTCACAGACCAGGCAAGGAGGGCATTTATCAGAGAGGCAACAAAGAGACCAAAGATAACCCTGAAGGAGCTGCGAAGCTCCACATCGGAGATTGGAGTATCTGTTCATAGGCTAAAATTGTCAACAGTGAAGAGGTGACTCTGGGATGCTGGCCTTCTAGGCAGCGTTGAAAAGAAAAAGCCATATTTCAGACTGGCCAATAAAAGATTAAGATGGGCAAAAGAACATAGACAATGGACAGAGGAACTCTGCCTAGAAGGCCAGCATCCCGGAGTCTCCTCTTCACTGTTGACGTTGAGACTGGTGTTTTGTGGGTACTATTTAAAGAACTATTTAAAGAAGCTACCAGTTAGGACTTGTGAGGCGTCTGTTTCTCAAACTAGACACTAATGTACTTGTCCTCTTGCTCAGTTGTGCACCAGGGCTTCCCACTCCTCTTTCTATTCTGGTTAGCGCCAGTTTGCGCTGTTCTGTGAAGGGAGTAGTACACAGCGTTGTACCAGATCTTCAGTTTCTTGGCAATTTCGCATGAAATAGCCTTCATTTCTCAGAAGAAGGATAGACTGACAAGTTTCAGAAAAAAGTCTTTGTTTCTGGCCATTTTGAGCCTGTATTCGAACCCACAAATGCTGATGCTCCAGATACTCAACTAGTCTAAAGAAGGCCAGTTATATTGTTTCTTAAATCAGAACAAGTTTTCTGCTTTGCTAGCCTATTTGAAAAAGGGGTTTCTAATGATCATTTAGCCTTTGAAAATGATAAACTTGGATTAGCTAACACAATGTGCCATTGGAACACAGGAGTGATGGTTGCTGATAATGGCCCTCTGTACGCCTATGTAGATATTCCATTAAAAATCAGCCGTTTCCAGCTACAGTAGTCATTTACAAGATTAACAATGTCTACACTGTATTTCTGATCAATAAGTATGTTATTTTAATGCACAAAATATGTGCTTTTCTTTAAAAAATAAGGACATTTCTAAGTGACCCCAAACATTTGAATGGTGGTGTATGTGGGAATTCCTTCAAGATTGTTGGAAAAGCATTCCAGGTGAAGCTGGTTGAGAGATTGCCAAAAGTGTGCAAATCTGTCATCAAGGCAAAGGGTGGCTACTTTGAAGAATCTAAAATCTAAAATATATTTTGATTTGTTCAACACTTTTTTGGTTACTACATGATTCCAGACAGTGGTTCCTCCTTTAAAATTTGCGAGCTTACACCTCGGGACTTAGAGGTACTCAGCATCAGCTAGTTAGCTAGTGTTATGACATGAGTATGAAATTGTAATTTGTGTTGTTTAATGTTTAAACTCCTGAGAAAACCAGCAAACCAGGCTGTCGTCTTGTGAAACAGTGGATGTAAAGAATCTAGCTAGATAAAGCATTCACTGCAAATTGAATGCACAATTGTGTAAGCTTTCCTTGCTTATATTTGCCATGCAATGCAGCTGAAGTAACGTAGGTAGCTAACTATTTATTTGCTTATTGTGTAGTGGAGTATACAAATAACTGTATGCCTATGGATGTGTAGCTAGCTACAGTATGCAGCTGATCTGTGTATGGACCCTACAACTTTTGGTATGAATATTAGTTCAGAATCTAGGAACCTCAGCTATCATAGTAGTTGTATCGACTTTAAGTCTGAATGGGATTAATGAAGCCTATGGATTGAGTAGAATATAATAACTTTATTGTGCCAAGTACTATATACATGTACTGTAGTTATTACCACGCATGAGATCCCCACATTGAAGCCAGTACATTGAATATATTCACTGATCATGTACTCTTCCTTGGCAATTAAAGGTGCGGTTCAGGTATGAATCTCTGTGAGACATTCTTTTTCAGTCATATCCAATACCAGGTGTATGAAACTCCATTTTTTGAATGATGCGCTGTCTGCATGTATGTATTACAATTATACACTTCAAACGTGTTTACCACTCCTGCTATTGGAACATAAATGATTACACATTGTAACTATGCAATAGACTAGATGGAGAGAGAGAGAGTATGATTAAGCTTTGTTTATTTTATTCTAACACGGTCAGTCATCATAATCATCAGGAGGTGAAATGCAAAACTGACCTTGGATCATTAACTCTGGGACTGCTACATCTCTATCTGTATTTCAATGTAAAGCATCTTTTTAATAATACATCCTGTATAATATAAGTATGATATCCCTTATATCAAATCATGATTGCATTGGGTAGATAGATACATGTGACAATAGCAGGATCATATCAAGGATAGCGTCACAAATGAATACATAAATACCACTTGAAGCTTGATGATGACTTGATCATTTGAATCAGCTGTGTAGTGCTAAGCAAAAACAAAAATGTGCACCCCTTTGAGTCCCCAGGATCAGGACAGAGAATCGCTGCTCTTCATTGGAACTTCTTAATCTGCAGACAGGCTTTCACAGCTCTCTGTATCTGCGGACAGAAAACCTCACAAGAAATAGACTACACAAAAGTACCTGCTCTATCCAGAATAGCCTATTCTCACTTTGACAGCTGGGCCTGCTATACTTTCACCCTCCTCCAAAAAAATACACATTTTTGCCATTATCAAGAGTGGCACTGGGGCTAAAACAATATCCTACGTAGTGTGGGAGGACTGCACCTTAAAAGGCTGGAGACTCATAACTAATCAAAGAGCATGCATGTATATGTCCTGACCAAAAGATGAGGAGTCAGTGGTTAGGTTCACTTGATGTTGCAAGATTCTCAGTAGACAGGGGGCATGGGATGTCAGGAACAATTACACCCCATTGTCAGTGTTTCCAGATCCCAGATTATCCTCCTGATAAAGCAGGTCCTCCACCTGTTGAATATGGAATGCTCAAAAGAAACAAATCTGCATTAGTGAAGATTTAAAGGAAGATCTGCCAAGCCATTCACATATCACACAGACACATACCTCTGCATACTGTAGTCTGGCTCAGACACAGGTGTTTGGAGCGTTCCGATATGCCACAGCTGGTGAGGTGTCAGGTTTGCCTCTGTACTTAAAGGGTGATTATTCCAATTCTCTGTGAAATGCTGCAGATCTGCCCGCAGACGAGGTAGGAACACATATCCCACACAGAAGAGGTGGATAGAATTTGACAGGTCAAGGTAGCCTTCTTCCTACAAACTGTGCAGCAAGTTGTAGTACTGACATGTCACAGTACTCCAAACATCTCTCCATAAACGTTCCAGTCTAACAGAGAGAAAGAAAAGGTTTTGTGGGGGGACGGAACCTAATGTCTGTGGTCCTGTGGTCTTCCTCTGTGAATAGTGAACACTGAGGTGGGTCTGAGGTTATATAAATGGAAGTTGTGTGTGCCTCTGTGAGTGGTTACTGACTGTATGTGACTCAGACACCTATCTGAGTGTACCTGCAACATTTAAATATAGAGGGCTATGTGTCTCATCACCAGAAATCATGACTTGGCAGCAAAAGGGGCTTGATAGTCCAAAAATTTGTGTTTATGTGCTGTAAATCTTAAAATTAGCAGCTGACATCTTAAGGGTTTTTTAATTAATGCACGTGAGACAGGTTCCATGTACAAAAAGACAGGCAGAGAGGAAGAGAGAAAAATGTAATTTAATTTCCTCTGGTTATGGACACTTTTGCCAGCAATAAAGCTTCCATGACCTGTTCCTCAGACAGTGAACATACATCTAGCATTATCTACATTTTCGTCCCCCTGATCAGCTCGCACTCTGCAAATAAAGAAAATTGCTTATTTTTTTTTTAGATATGAAAACAATAACTGAGATATGACCGTTCAATCTAAAGCAGCAGAAGTCATTTTTAGGATACATCAATACAGCACAGAAAGCAATCTTAGGAGGTTTGATGAGAAAGATGTCAAGGGTGTTTATACAGAAAGTAACTCCTCACAAGATGTTACAATATGCATAATAGAAGTAATAATTTTTTTCATTCTACTATATCAATACAGTGGCTTGAGAAAGTATTCACCCCCTTGGCATTTTCCCTATTTTGTTGCCTTACAACCTTAGATTTTGGGGGGGGGTTATAATTTGATTTACACAACATGCCTACCACTTTGAAGATGCAAAATAGAAATAAGACAACAAAACAGAAATAAGACAACAAAACAGAACTTGAGCGTGCATAACTATTCACCCCCCCCCCCCCAAAGTCAATACAACAAACAAGAAATAAGACAACAAAACAGAACTTGAGCGTGCATAACTATTCACCCCCCCAAAGTCAATACTTTTGTAGAGCCACTTTTTGCAGCAATTACAGCTGCAAGTCTCTTGGGGTATGTCTTTATAAGCTTGGCACAGCTAGCCACTGGGATTTTTGCCCATTCTTCAAGGCAAAACTGCTCCAGCTCCTTCAAGTTGGATGGGTTCCGCTGGTGTACAGTAATCTCTAAATCATACCACAGATTCTCAATTAGATTGAGGTCTGGGCTTTGACTAGGCCATTCCAAGACATTTAAATGTTTCCCCTTAAACCACTCGAGTGTTGCTTTAGCAGTATGCTTAGGGTCATTGTCCTGCTTGAAGGTGAACCTCAGTCCAATTCTCAAATCTCTGGAAGACTGAAACAGGTTTCCCTCAAGAATTTACCTGTATTTAAGTGCCATCCATCATTCCTTCAATTCTGACCAGTTTCCCAGTCCCTGGCGATGAAAAACATCCCCACAGCATGATGCTGCCACCACCATGTTTCCCTGTGGGGATGGTGTTCTCATTTGAGATTGCTGGTGTTGTGAAGGACAGCACTGTGACAGGGGTCAACATCCCACAGCTGTTTGTACTGGAGGATGGTACAGTGCTGGTGGAAAGCTATGGTTGGCAACAAGACCTGACTCCATACTTCAGGCCACTGCCACAGATCAAGCAGTACCAGCACTTCAGGTGAATATCATTTTCATTGCATTGAATGGGGTTATTCTTCTTATCTAAACTTGGGAGGGGAATTGATGTTGTGCAAGGTTGTAAAGTCTTCAATTTGTTTTTGTTATTTCTTGTTTTACAGCTTTGATGCTCTGGAGCCTGGGGTTGTTGTCGCCAAGGACCGTTCGGATTCAGTCGGGACCAGGTTTCAGCTGCTGCGCAACGCTGACATCCTTCCTCCCGTAGATGGTTTGTCTACCCTGTGGCTCATGAAATGTATGCATTCACTACTGTAAGTCGCTCTGGATAAGAGCGTCTGCTAAATGACTAAAATGTAAATGTAAATGTACAAGCACTACCTGGACTGGACACAGCTAGACAAACATATATTTTTGAGAGGATCAGGGAGTTTTGCGATGAAGAGGTTATGGACATCACATGCCCTGCACCAAAGTCAAGGGCAGGACAGAAACAGGCTCTCCGAATATAAATTCCCTTGTTCATGCGTGGTTCGGACGGACCAGTCATCAGCACTATCTGCAGTTCCACTACTACCGTTTTTTTATCCTGCTGCTCAGCCACTTTACCCCTGATTGTATGCATATAACTCATATAACCTCATATATCATTGATATTGTTACTGATATTGTTCTGTAAATACTGTATATTATTTTATTTATATTGACACTATTTCTGATACTGCTACTATGGCTGTACTGTTTACCACTTTTGTAGAGACACATCTACTTAGCAAATGTGGCTAGGGGGTATAGCATTTTTTTCACATGACCCATCAATTTAGACAAGTTTGTTTTGGTAAGCATCATCTAATACTTATAAAATATTTTTTATCTGGACACGTTTTGTTTACCTGTAATTTTTCCTTATTATAGGCTACTACTTTTACTGCTTTTAGTTTAAATCTTTACTACACAACTCACTGTTTAGCACATGACCTCACATGTGCATCCTTATAGAGAGGGGGGGCTGGCTTGTAAACAATGCTGAATGGGTGTAGACAAAGGAGAGCTCTCTCCTAGTAGTATCAAAACATTCAAATTCCATTTTCTCAAAATTGAGGTTACAAGTTTATCAACTTTGAACGCAGAATTACTTTCCCATTGTTCCTCAAAAATGCAGTGTATGATATACAATTTTGTAGCTCTGTGTCTCTGCTTTTATCCAATGTAAAAAACACAATATCACATTTTTCTACATAAGGCTGAATCAAGGTGGTCGGTCACATGTGCTGTTATATTCGGTTATGTCAAATGCAAATGAATCATTATGTGATCTTGCGAGACATTGATTCAGCTTTGATCTAACTTTACAAAACGAGCACCATTGTGAGAAGTGATACTCTTCTATTCGTCATAACAATACTAAGTGATGAGTAGGACTATTAGGTGTAGGCAACAGACATACAGATCTTGATGTGGGTTATTTTAAGTGATTTGAGCGCCCTTTGAATCAGGGTGGACAGCACTGTGTATTCTTAAATTGTAAAAGTGAAGGAGCGCCCCCGCACTATGGCAGCACAATATCCCTGATCCCTGGGCAAGAAAAGGTTGAAGATCCCTGGTCTAGCCAGTTATCTAAACTTGCAGTAATCATGGCCGATTACCAACCGGGCATGCAGGGCACGTGCCCAGGGGCCCTGACTTTCAGCTGGCCCCCATAGTTTTTTTCACTCAGATTTTATTAACATGGCATTCATTGCAGAAAATGTGTTATAAAATTGCTAACATTTCTCTCTGCACCATGGCAAAACGTGTAGAACTGCAGAACTTGCAAAAAGGCAAAGATGTCTTTACACCCTGCCACCCATGGCAAAATGTGTAGATTTGCAGGAAATACATTCAAAAATATATATTTCTCTCCGCTGTTGCCCACTTGGTGGGGGGGGCGCCCCAACCAAATCTCGCTTAGGGCTCGCAAAAGGCTGTAGCCAGCCCTGAAAGTAACAGACTAAAAAGTAAGTTACTTCCTTCAGAAATTATTTAAGAGTGCAGCCTACAGAGAGTTACTTGAAAAGTAGTCCTACTAGTTCCTCCAAAAATTCTAAGAGGTTAGCGGCTGTAACCACTGGAACACACAGGCACTGAGGCAACCATTAATTTATTCTGCCTATTAGTTGCCTCGAAGATATAATTGTAATGTATAAGCTAGGAAGCAGGTGCAGAACGTGAGTTTAATAATGACAATAAGCAGAGAAACAAAACAGGGAAAGTGTATTGAACGTGAACAAAACCAATTCTGCCTGAAGACTGAGGCTACTGAGGGCTAAATAAATGGAAAGTAATCAAGGTAATGATGAAGTCCCGGTGTGCATAATGATAGGGGGCAGGTGTGCGTAATGTGGGTTGCCAGGACCAGTGGAAAGTAGACCAGCATCGTTCAGCGCTGGAGAGAGGGAATGGAAGTAGGCATGACAATAATAAAACAATCGATGAAAAAAGTAGATTTGCCCTAATGAAAACACATCTACCCCCTAAAAATGTCAGTTTATTATAATCCACATAATACTTCACATACACATAGCCTACATAGGCTATTTAGGAACTGACGTCTAGTGGACCTGCAGTCTAAGTGATTGTATAGCATACCAGTGGCCCTCTGGCAGTGATTCTAAATATCAGTCATTCAAATCCTCCTGCTGCATAATTATTTTCCTCCTATGACGAAAGGGGTCAAATTAATATCCAACATCTGTATCTGTGCTTGGAGTTCAAAACAGTTAATCAAAAGTAAGCTAGCAGTTTGAAAAAATCCCAGTGACAGTTTTAAGAATATTAAACCTGAGGGACAAATGTGAATGAATTACTAATGACATGAAATAAATAACAATCTTCATAAATGACTGTCAAAGCAACACAAAACTAGGGCTTTACAATGAGGGTGAAAACTTGGGGAAATTATGGAGTTAAGTGAGTTCAAATCTTCCTACAAACATGAAGTGGGACATGCCAAAATTGGGATTTTCAGAGAAAACAACTAATTCAGTAATTTTAATGAAAACACACAAGAGTGTTAGAGTGTAGATGTAAGTGATCCAACTGTTAAATGCTGTGTTTTATCAAATGTCTAATTAAAAAGAATGGGCTGACGCAAACCCAGAGAAAATGATTTAGTGTAGAGGTGCTAACTAACAGAGACTAAACTGTAAGCTACTGTATAAAAACAAAGAGAGTCGCACACTCCATATGTATAACCTAGTAATTTATTGGGTACAAAAAGGACACACATAATGTCACAAGGACATAAAAGGCCCTATTCAGGGCACAAGCCAATAGCTCTCTCCAACAAACAGCTCTTGACTAGTTCACGTCTATTCAATACACTTTCTAAAACAATTAAGAGTATGTTTCTTAACCATTCAGAGCAAATATCATGGCATGGCTATTATCACAAGAAGCCCCGTAGCCTACCTGCAATTCCTCAAAATGTGGTAAGAGCTGCACACAACCACTCATTGTATTATTATTATGGTTGCAAATCTATTTCTTCTTTGTACAACACGGTCCTGGCCATGGGTATTTGCAAAGTTCTCATAATCCAACTTTTTTCTTTGTTATGAGCAGTTTTCACGTATATGCTGCATGTGGTGTATGTGTGTGTGTATATGTGTCTGTGCATTCACAGAATCCTGATCATTCAGTGGGGCCTAAAACAAATAACAGCTAACTTGATTTCACAATCTGTTGAGTGGTCTATTCTGTTCCCATCACACCCCCAAGGTGACCATAGCACCATAATACACTGATGTGGAGAGAGAGAAAGAGAGGGACAATAAATAGAGAGTGAACTGAGAGAGTGGGGGAAGGAGATGAGGTAGAGGAGAGGGGGATGATACAGAGGGTAAGTCCTGACTGTGTCTTCTCTGTCTTCTCTTCACACACTATAGTGCTCTCCCCACAATGTGCTATTAGTCCCCCTTTAATCATATTTATCCAGTAGGGGCCAAGCTGAGGGCTCCTATCTGGACTAACTTAATATAGTTTTGGGGTGAGCCGCCCGAGACCCCGTTGGAGCGCCATGCCGAAATAACAGTGATCAATTCTGACAGGCGCGTTTGAGTGGAGACCACTCTTATTTGGCACAGCGCTCAAATGTCATTTCACCTTCAGGGGTCCGCTAAAGGTGACATAACTCATCTCTTTGGTAAGGGACAGCATGGCCGCTGGCCGCTGGCCGCTGGCCGCTGGCCGCAGAACACATGTTGGGCTGGCGAAGGCTGTAGGGGGAATAGAAGAGGCAAAGGCAGAGGACACATGCATTTCTAAACAGATGAAGCAATCCTAAGGAAGCTTGTGACCGATTAAAGTCAAGTATTATCTGCATATTCAACAGCATTTAATAAATATATTAACTCCAACAGTGTTATCTTGTCATCAAGCCATCAATGTTTTGTGATTGTTGGTGTGTTAGCTAACGTGTTAGCAATTAGCATGTTTGGCATTTCAGTGGAAATACTACTACTATCAGCTTTTTTATTAGCAGTTTAGTAAAAAACTTACGTCCCATATTATCGGCATACGGTCCCATGCCAAACTACTATAGTTGGCTAGACAGCACAAACTGATATGCGATCAGGCTAACCTGGCATTGGTGCTGCTGCTTCTCTGTAACCCCTCGGTGGTCCTGAGAGGAAAGTGGACGGACTTCAGTATCAGAAGCGATTGACTCATGGGAGACCCTGTGGTAAGGATTAGCCAAGAGCCTCCTGTGATATCCCCCAGGCCCCTCATCCCTATGCCCACTTCCCCATCCCAGACACAGGCCTCCTCCCTGTCGTCCCATAAGCCATGGGTGCATCCTAAGTGGCACCCTATTCTCTACATAGTGCACTATTTTTGACCAGAACCCATTGGTCCCAGGGTCAAAAGAAGTGCACTACCTAAGGAATAGGGTGCCATTTGAGACGCAACCCTAGCCTAACAGGATTGCCACTCCCCTCACTCTGTGTTAAGTCCTTATCAATGGGGCATGTGGGTTTAACACTGTGGAGATGCCGGGTACTAATCCACTTACTGGGACTCTATTGGGATGAAACCGACACATGTTTTCATTTTCGACAGGAGACCCAGGGCTTTGGTTGGATTGGATGTTGACCCAGCATGCCATGATCTCATTGGTTCTGGCTTCAGGAAGAACTCCAGTGATTGGTAAATTGGGGTGACTCTGCATGGTGGGCATGGTGATGGTTTCTTCGATAGTTACCGCCAACCCCATACATTAAGAAATATCATAGCATTTCTTCTTATTCTAAGATAAATTGATACATATTTCCATGTTTAACCTGTTGGGGCTAGGGGGCAGTATTTTCACGGCCAGATAAAAAACGTACCCGATTTAAACTGGTTACTACTCTTACCCAGAAATGAGAATATGCATATAATTAGTAGATTTGGATAGAAAACACTCTAACATTTCTAAAACTGTTTGAATGGTGTCTGTTAGTTTAACAAAACTCATATGGCAGGCCAAAACCTGAGAAGATTCCATGCAGGAAGTGCCCTGTCTGACAATTTGTTGTCCTTCTAGGGCATCTCTATCAAAAATACAGCATCTCTGCTGTAACGTGACATTTTCTAAGGCTTCCATTGGCTCTGAGAAGGCGCCAGAAAGTGGAATGAGAGCTCTGCAGTCTCTGGGCGAAAAACAGCAGGAGTTTTTGTGAATGGTCAGGCAGGGACCACTGACACTGGAGCGCGCGTGAACGAGAGGACTCCATGTTTTTCTTTCTCTCTTTGAGCGAATACAACGTCGCCCGGTTGGAATATTATTGCTATTTTACGAGAAAAATCACATAAAATTTGATTTTAAACAGCGTTTGACATGCTTTGAAGTACGGTAATGGAATATTTTGAATTTTTTTGTCACGAAATGCGCCCGCGCGTCACCCGTCGGATACTGACCTCAACACACGAACAAAACGGAGCTACTTCAATATAACTATGGATTATTTGGAACCAAAACAACATTTGTTGTTGAAGTAGAAGTCCTGGGAGTGCATTCTGACGAAGAACAGCAAAGGTAATCCAATTTTTCTTACAGTAAATCTGAGTTTGGTGAGGGCCAAACTTGGTGGGTGTCAAATTAGCTAGCCCGTGATGGCCGGGCTATCTACTCAGAATATTGCAAAATGTGCTTTCGCCGAAAAGCTATTTTAAAATCTGACACCGCGATTGCATAAAGGAGTACTGTATCTATAATTCTTAAAATAATTTTTATGTTTTTTGTGAACGTTAATCGTGAGTAATTAAGTAAATTCACCGGAAGTTTTCGGTGGGTATGCTAGTTCTGAACATCACATGCTAATGTAAAAAGCTGTTTTTTGATATAAATATGAACTTGATTGAACAAAACATGCATGTATTGTATAACATAATGTCCTAGGAGTGTCATCTGATGAAGATCATCAAGTTTTTGCAAGTTGTTTTTGCAATAGCACTTGACTTTCAATGATGCGTCATCTCTAATGAACCATTGAAAGTGACAACACAAAAGTACAAACATCTTTTATTGCCAAGATACACCCCTCTCAACCTACATGACAAACCACAGATCTTAGGAACAGTTCACAAAGAAAGACTTTTACTTGAGAGAGGAGTATCCCATAGCCAGATTGCATTCGCTATAAATTATCGTTCAGTTTGGTCCCTAAGACGAGGTTCTAATCTCGTTCCTGGTACTTCATAGCACAAAAACATTACCTCATGTTATTCTGGAATGCTCTTTAGGTTTTATCACCCAAAGACATCGTAAATCTCCTCTGTCAGTGATATCTCATAGAGGCCCATCCTCAGTAAAACACACACAGAATAGTTAACAGAATACTCTATTCTGTCGAATAAAACAACCATTATAATACAATACAAGCATTATAACATAATCTTGCAATTTTCCACAACACGTCGTCCCAACAGTGACTGTACATACATACCTCACCCGGAAGCCATGGATTACAGGCAACAGCCACACTGAGCTAAAGGGTAGAGCTTCCGCTTTCAGGGACCGGGACTCTAACCCGGAAGCTTATAAGAAATCCCGCTATACCCTCCAAAGGACCATCAAACAGGCAAAGCGTCGATACAGGACTAGGATTGAATCATACTACACCGGCTCTGTCGCTTGTCAGATGTGGCAGGGCTTGCAAACTATTACAGACTACAAAGGGAAGCACAGTCGAGAGCAGCGCAGCGACACGAACCTACCAGACAAGCTAAATTACTTATATGCTGACTTCTAGGCAAGTAACACAGAAAAATGAATGAGATTATCAGCTGTTCCGGACGACTGTGTGATCACGCTCTCCGCAGCCGATGTGAGTAAGACCTTTAAACAGGTCAACATTCACAAGGCCGCAGGGCCAGATGGATTACAAGGACATGTACTCCAAGCATGCGCTGACCAACTGGCAAGTGTCTTCACTGACATTTTCAACCTCTCCCTGTCTGAGTCTGTAATACCAACATGTTGTAAGCATACCACCATAGTCCGTGTGCAGACAAACACTAAGGTAACCTGCCTAAATGACTACCGACACGTGTGGTGCCAGGACAACAACCTCTCCCTCAACGTGATCAACACAAATGAGATGGTTGTGGATTACAGGAAAAGGAGGACCGAGCACGCCCCCATTCTCATCGACGGGGCTGTAGTGGAGCAGGTTGAGAGCTTCAAGTTCCTTGGTGTCCACATCACCAACAAACTAACATGGTCCAAGCACACCAAGACAGTCGTGAAGAGGGCATGACAAAACATATTCCCCCTCAGGAGACTGAAAAGATTAGGAATGGATACTCAGACCCTCAAAAAGTTCTACATCTGCACCATCGAGAGCATCCTGACTGGTTGCATCACTACCTGGTATGGCAACTGCTCGGAGGGTAGTGCGTATGGCCCAGTACATCACTGGGGCAAAGCTCCCTGCAATCCGGGATCTCTACACCAGGCGGTGTCAGAGGAAGGCCCTAAAAATTGTCAAAGACTCCAGCCACCCTAGTCATAGACTCTTCTCTCTGCTACCACATGGCAAGCTGTACCGGAGCCCTGAGTCTAGGTCCAAGAGGCTCCTAAACAGCTTCTACCCCCAAGCTATAAGACTCCTGACCATCTAATCCCCCCCTCCGTCTTTTACACTGCTGCTACTCTCTGTTACTATCTACGCATAGTCACTTTAGTAACTCTACCTACAGGTACATATTACCTCGCCCCTGCACATTGACTCTGTACCGGTACAACCTGTATATAGCCTCGCTATTGATATTATACTGCTGCTCTTTAATTATTTGTTACTTTTATTTCTTGTTCTTATTTTTTTTAGGTATTTTTTTTAAACTGCATTGTTGGTTAAGGGGTTGTTAGTAAGCATTTCACTGTAAGGTCTACACCTGTTGTATTCAGCGCATGTGACAAATTTGATTTGATTTGTTTTGCCTGAGGCTGATGATGCTAGAGAATGGAGGGGGACTTTTTTTCAGGGGGGGACTTTGAGGGGGGGTCTCGGATTGTTGAGGGGCAGCTCTCAGGGAACTGTGGGGGGATATTGGATGTTTGGTGTCCTGGCGGTTGGGAGCTTGGGCCGGTGGCTGATAGGTTGCTGGTTTGGGTCCCCTTTTTGACTTGGTGGGAGATCTGACAACTTGCCCTTGGGTGAAGCGCTGGTTTTTCCTATGGGTCGCTCTGGATGGGAGTCTGTTAGATGACTGAATGTAATGTAAATGTTGAGTGGCTTCACTGCAGGTAGATTTCATGTTTTAACCTCTATGGGACCCCTTTCCGTTCTCATCCCGTTAACGGCATTGAGTTTGACAACAGCCAGTGGAAAATCAGAGCGCCAAATTTAAAACAGCTAAAATCTCATAATTCCATATTCTCAAACAATCAACTATTTTACACCATTTTAAAGATAAACTTCTCGTTAATCTAACCACATTGTCCGATTTCAAAAAGGCTTTACGGCGAAAGCATAAAATTAGATTATGTTAGGACATAAACTTCACAAGAAACAACACACAGCCATTTTCCAAGCAACTAGATGCGTCACAAAAACCCAAAACACAGTTAAATGATGCACTAACCTTTGACGATCTTCATCAGATGATACTCCTAGGACATTATGTTAGACAATACATGTATGTTTTGCTCGATAATGTTCATATTTATATCCAAAAAACCCATTTTACATCGGCGCATAATGTTGAGAAATGTTTTCCCTCCAAACCTTTCCGGTGAATCAGCACAATGAGCACACATAGTATGTAAATTCTTATCGTAAACATTGATCAATATAGAAGTGTTATGCACAGAATTATAGATACACTTCTCCTAAATGTAATCGCGTTGTCCGATTTCAAATAAGGTTCACGGCGAAAGCACAATTTGCAATAATCTGAGTACAGCCCAGATGACACTAACAACTAGCAAACAGAAACCCGCCATCTTGGAGTCAATAAAAGTAAGAAATTAGATTATAAATATTCACTTACCTTTGATTATCTTCATCAGAAGGACCTCCCAGGAATCCCAGCTCCACAATAAATGTTTGATAAAGTTCATATTTATTTCCAAATAATCAATTTTGTTCGCACGTCAGGTTCACTATTCAAATCCACTACGCGCGTGCTGTAGAAACATGTCAAACGATGTATAGAATCAATCTTTAGGTTGCTTTTATCATATATCTTGAATAAAATTCCAACCGGACCTATCCGTTCTCTTTAGTCCCGTGTGGCTCAGTTGGTAGAGCATGGTGTTTGCAACGCCAGGGTTGTGGGTTCAATTCCCACGGGGGACCAGTATGAAAAAAAAAAACATGTATGAAGTGTGTATGAAATTCATGTAAGTCGCTCTGGATAAGAGCGTCTGCTAAATGACTAAAATGTAAATGTAAATGTTTAGGAGTGAATATGAACTCAGCTCGCTTCCAAGTCATTGCACGTGACTTGAGCCCATGCCTTATAATGGGACACCAGTTTACCATAGTTGGTATTCCCTTCAAATTCACCATAGAATCTTCAAACACCATTCTAAAGACTGCTGACATCTAGTGGAAGCTTTAGGAAGTGCAAAATGAACCCTAACTCACTGTATACAGTCAAGGCAATCACTTGAAAGGGCTACAAGCACCAGACTTCCCACTTCCTGCTTGGATTTCTCTCAGGTTTTTGCCTGCCATATGAGTTCTGTTATATTCACAGACACCATTCAAACAGTTTTAGAAACTTCAGAGTGTTTTCTATCCAAATATACTAATGATATGCATATTCTAGTTTCTGGAACAGAGTAGTAACCTGTTTAAATTGGGTACGTTTTTCATCCGGCCGTGAAAATACTGCCCCCTAGCCCCAACAGGTTTTAATATTGAATTTTTTTTAAATTAAAATACTCATAAAGTAAGTTGAGACCCCAAAACATACTCACTTTAAATTGTACTACTGTATTAAAAACTGATTACATTTCTTCTCTCCAACCAAGTGAATAATTTATATTTAGGCTCCCCTACTGGTATATATAGAACAAATTATAGATCATTAGATTATGTACATAACTTTTTATAAATAACAAAATATTATATCAATGTACCTAAAAATCATTTTGTTGGAGTGATTTCAAAAGTTGAGATGAGACAGAGGAATTGTTTTATTGAGCAAGACTAGAGCCATCCAGGGAAAGTGTTGAAAAAATGTTGGTGACATACAGTGCATTTGGAAGGTATTTAGATCCCCTTGGCTTTCTCCACATTTTGTTAAATTACAGCCTTTTCAAACAGAGGTGATGACTTGGCAGGTGGCAGCGTGGTAGGCACAGCGTGTCCCATGAATTAATCCCAAAAATGGAGGATTAGCTGATAACCACGAAACAAGCATTATGGATAATATAGAGAATATGGAACAATTTATTGATCAGCATTTTGATATGCTCGAAAAAATAAATGGAAAAATCGAAGCGAACAAGAGAAGACCTTTCCTCGAGTTCTGCGAAGAGCATTGCTTTCAAGCATGAGCGAGCAGTTAAAACAACTGGATCTATTGCTTGGAATACTGGGGGAGGTTGAGGCCTTAAAAACAGGAATGGATTACAGTAATAAAATGGAAGAAATACGAGCGGAAAATGAGATATTGAAAACTACCACGGACTCCCTAAAATACACCACAGAGAGGCTACGGTATGATAATAAAACAATGAATGTCAGCTGCTAATTTTCTGATTTACACCACATAACGGTTGCAAGTTCGAATCCCCGAGCTGACAAGGTAAAAAACTGTCGCTCTGCCCCTGAACAAGTCAGTTAACTCACTGTTCCTAGGCCGTCATTGAAAATAAGAATTTGTTCTTAACTGACTTGCCTAATTAAATAAAGGTAAAATAAAAACAAATAAAAAATAAGCACAGCCATTTTAACTGGACTATCTGTTGCTGCCAAGTCATGATTTCCTGGGGGTTAGCCTTGCAATAACCAAGTGATGAGACACATAGCCCTCTATATTTAAATGTTTCAGGTACACTTCGATAGATGTCTGCGTCACGTACAGTATCTTCTATTGATATTATCTTCTATTGTTTGTCCTCAAGTGTCTGTTTTTCAGCATAAAGTACTCTGTAGCCACTTAGTGTGGACACCAGGTGAGACCACACACACACAACAACAGTCTCTCTTCTTCACTTCATCCCTCTCCCCCTTCTCCCTAAATCCTCTAGGTTATATCGGCTGTTTTGGTGACGTGAGAGTGGAAGCCAGTCCCATCATTGCCACCTCACCCGCTCTTAAGATAACCTCTGGGCCAATTGGGCCAATTGGGGGCCCAAGGCTG
The DNA here is from genome assembly GCF_901001165.1 of Salmo trutta. NCBI lineage: Eukaryota > Metazoa > Chordata > Actinopteri > Salmoniformes > Salmonidae > Salmo > Salmo trutta. The sequence goes on from NC_042962.1 coordinate 40,278,017, forward strand.
GTTAGGAGACACAGCAATTGTGATGAACTGAGAGAATATTAGGGTAGCACTGTAATTCAGGAATCATATGCTGTCTGCTGCTGTTCTTACCTCTTTCCCTTTGTCTTCCACACCTCTCTCCCCACCTCTTTCTTTCTCGTTTTATAATGCACACCATATGTGCCTTGAAGTACAGATTGAACTTGTATTTATAATATTACAATTATCATAATAATAATGGATTTATGTATTTATAACACCTGGATAATGAACTTCTTTCAATAAAGCATTTCACATTCTCCACTGGTTGAAATGAAGTATCTCATTGAAATACTAATCCTCAGATTAATGCAGATGAAGGGAGTTAGATGTGCATAGTTTTTTTCTCTTTATATTAATTACAAATCAATCATGTTCTAGTCTACTGCATAGTTACAATGTGTAATCATTGATGTCCCAGGAGCAGGAGTGGTAAACACTGTTGAAGTGTAGAATTGTAATACATAGATGGAGACACATCATCATTCAAATAATGGAGTTTGATATGACTGAAAAAGAATGTCTCATAGAGATTCATACCTGAACCACACCTTTATTTGCAAAGGAAGAGTACATGATCAGTGAAAATATTCAATGTACAGGCTACAATGTGGGAATCTCATGCGTGGTAATAACTACAGTACATGTGTATATAGGGCTTGCATCCTTGGCACAATAAAGTTATTATATTCTACTCTATCCATAGGCTTCATTAATACCATTCAGACTTGAAGTTGATACAACAACTATGATAGCTGAGGTTCATAGATTGGTATGAATATTAGTTCAGAACCTAATGTTTTAGGGTCCATACACAGATTGGCTACATACTGTAGCTAGCTACATATCCATAGGCATACAGTTATTTTTATCCTCCACAACACAATAAGCAAGTAAATAGTTAGCTAGCTATGTTACTTCAGATGCATTGCAAGGCAAGCTTAACGTTTTAGTGACAGGGTGCAGTATTTGGAAATTCGGATGAATGACGTGCCCAAAGTAAACTGCCTGTTTACAGGCCCAGAAGCTAGGATATGCATATACATGGAATTGGATAGGAAACACTCAAAGTTTCTAAAACTGTTAAAATAATGTCTGTGAGTGTAACAGAACTGATATGGCAGTTGAAAACCCGAGGAGAATCCATCCAGGAATTGGAATTGTTTTGAAGTGAGTGGTTTTCCATTGAATGCCTATTGACTATGTAATTGGTTAGGGCCCAGATTGCGGTTCCTATGGCTTCCACTGGATGTCAACAGTCTTTAGACATGGTTTCAGGCCTGTTTTCTGAAAAGTGATGAAGCAAAAGACCTTTTGGTTAGGGGAATGGGGAAGCATGCTGTCACGTCCTGACCAGTATAAAGGGTTATTTGTTATTGTAGTTTGGTCAGGACGTGGCAGGGGGTGTTTGTTTAGAGTGTTTCGGGGTTTGTTGGGCAATGTTCATATTTAAGAGGGGTGTTTGTTTAGAGTGTTTAGGGGTTTGTTGGGCTATGTTCTTTGTTAGTTCTAGTATATCTATTTCTATGTGGTGTTTGTTGGGTGGACCTTCAATTGGAAGCAGCTGCTCCTCGTTGCTTCTAATTGAAGGTCCTATTTAAGAGGGGTGTTTTTCTATGGGATTTTGTGGGTAGATGTTCCTTGTATAGCTATATGCCTTACAGGACTGTTTATCGTCGTTATTTTTGTATACGTGTGTTTTGTTTTGTTTTTCCGTCTTTCTGCCGAATAAAAGAAAATGAGTATACACATTCCCGCTGCATTTTGGTCAAATCCATACGACAACTGTGACACATGCAGTACTGGTTTGCGCGTGTGACTGTGTGCGCGCCCTTCATTATTTTTCCTTTCTATTGAATTCGCTATTGTCTGGTTGAAATATTAACGATTATTAAGATAATTGACCTCCTGAGGGTTAGTTATAAACATCGTTTGACATGTTTCGAAGAACTTTACTGGTACTATTAGGATATATTCGTCTGCACGTTTTGATTGCCTTTGAGCCAGTGGATTACTGAACAAAACGCGCCAACAAAACTGAGATTTTGGGATATAAAAAGGGACTTTATTGAACAAAACGACCATTTATTGTGTTCCTGGGACCCTTCTGATTGCAACTAGATGAAGATCTTCAAAGGTAAGTGACTAATTTTATTGCTATTTCTGACTTTCGTGACTCCTCTGCTCGGTTGGAAAATGTTTGTATGCTTTTGTGTGCAGGGCGCTGTCCTCAGATAATCGCATGTTATGCTTTCGCCGTAAAGCCTTTTTGAAATCTGACAAGCGGCTGGATTAACAAGAAGTTAATCTTTTAATCGATGTATAACACTTGTTTTTTCATGAATGTTTATTATTACTATTTCTGTCATTTGAATTTGGCGCTCTGCAATTTCACCGGATGTTGTTGAGGTGGGTCACTAGCGGGACACCTGCGACAAACAGGTTTTAAACAACTGTACATTCAATTTGCAGTAAATGCTTTAGCTAGCTAGATTCTTTACATCCACTGTTTCACAAGACGACAGCCTGGTTTGCTGGTTTTCTCAGGAGTCCCTGAAACATGAAAGAACATTAATTACAAATTCATTCTCCTAACACTAGCTAGCTGGCTAATGTTAGCTAGTCAGATAACTTTCTAAATTGCAATTTTCGTAAACTAACTTTATGACAAAAAAATATGCACAAATGTTAGTCTCTACATTAACTAACATATTCCTCTCAATTGTACATTTTTTGCTTGACTCGTTATGACGTTATAACAACTTACAATTGGTTCCGCCGTAATGTTTTGTCAGCCGCCTTTGCTGAAGAATGCCACAAGGCAAGGGTGTCTCGCGTCAAAATTTGTCATTGGAACCACTCGATATGATTGGTCATATAAAAACCTTGGGACCCAAATGCATAATGAGTGCTCTAACTCCCCCTTGTGGTGGTCTGGAGCAATGAAGCCATGACGCTGGGTATCTCTATGTCCCGCGGTGCAAGCTCGCAAGGAACCCACGGTGCAAGGAACCCGTGCAAGGAACCCGTGCAAGGAACCCCTGTAGATGGTAATGGAAACTGTACTATATAGGCACAAAATAGGTTAGAGGAAAAACAGAAAGAAATGGAGGTACTTATTCAAGAATGATCAAGTGTAATGTATTACAAAAATAAATCGAATTGGATGGAAAATGGAAAATTCACAAAATGTTCTTGAATCTTCAACACAGAAATTCTACCAAAAAGAATTTACAGAAAATTATGGAGTTGTCCATGAATTACCAAATTATGTTTTGAAAGAGGAAGCAAAATATTTTAAGCATGTGTTTTCTTTTTAGTCTCCTCCATTTCCACTGAATGATGTTAACAGTAAGGATTTCTTTCCTAAATAATAATAATAATAATGTAAAATTAACAAATTTACAGGAAAGACCTGTGTGAAGGCCAACTTACAGAAGATTAACTTTTTGAGGCGATAAAATCTTTTCAGTCTGGGAAAACACCAGGTCTTGATGGTATACCAGTAGAGGTATATCAGACCTTTTTTGATGTAGTCAAAGATCCATTATTAGCATGTTTTAATTACTCTTATACAAATGGTAGACTTTCAGGTACTCAACAAGAAGGTTTGATTTCATTAATACTAGAACAGGACTCAGGTGGTAAGTATAATGATCCAGTCCATTTAAAAAACTGGAGGCCTCTAACACTTCAATGTTGTGATGCGAAAGTCCTGGCGAAATGCATAGCATATAGAATAAAAAAGCTTATACCAGATATTGTTCATCCTTATCAGACAGGTTTTTAACCTGGATAATATATTGGAGATAATGTATGACAGTTACTTGAAACAATTGAACATTATGAAACATTGAAGATACCAGGTCTGGTCTTCATAGCAGATTTTGAAAAGGCGTTTGATGAAGTACAATTACAATTTATAGACAAATGCCTGGAATACTTGAATTTTGGTGAATCTCTAACACAATGGGTTAAAGTTGTGTACAGCAATTGAAAAATATATGGCACATGGAAACCAAATAAAGGCAGTCTATGGTGATAAGTGGGATGGGCTGAGAGTGGCTGAGGGTTTGGAATAAAGAGTTTGTTTGGTAATGTATTGTTGTCATATATAAAAGTGCCATGTATGTAAAATGTATATGTTAAATGTGTATGTAAAATGTATGTATGTGTAGCAAAAAAGCTGTAAAAAAAGTAAGATATTTGTCCTCCGAAGGGTTGAATTAAAAATAATTTAAAAAATAAAAAAATCAAGTTACAACCTTATTCTAAAATGAATTAAAATACAATAATTCTCATCAATCTACACACAATACCCTATAATGGTAAAGCAAAAACAGTGTTTGTGAAATGTTTGCAAATGTATTACTTATAAAAAACTGAAATAAGTATTCAGACACTTTGCTATGAGACTCGGAATTGAGCTCGAGTGCACCTGGTTTCCATTGATCATCCTTGAGATGTTTCTACAACTTGAGTGTGCAAAGCTGTCATCAAGGCAAAGGGTGGCTACTTTCAAGAATCTCAAATATAAAATATATTTTGATTTGTTTAAAACTTCTCTAGGGTAGGGGGCACTATTTTCACCTCCGGATGAAAAGTGTGCCCAAAGTAAACTGCCTGCTACTCAGGCCCAGAAGCTAGGATATGCATATAATTGGTCGATTTGGATAGAAAACACTCTAAAGTTTCCAAAACGGTTAAAATAATGTCTGTGAGTATAACAGAACTGATTTGGCAGACGAAAACCTGAGAAAAATCCATCCAGGAAGTAGGATACTTTTATTTTTGTAGTTTTCTATTGAATGCCTTTACGGTATCCATTGACTTAGGACTCAAATTGCACTTCCTATGCCTTCCACTAGATGTCAACAGTCTTTAGAAATTGTTTCAGGCTTGTATTCTGAAAAATTAGGGAGTAAGACTAGTCTGAATGAGTGGACACCACAGTGGCCTAGAGATTTTTCATGTGCGAGACCGAGAGCACGCCTTTCTTGTTTACCTTTTATATTGACGATGTTATTGTCCAGTTGAAATATTATCGATTATTTAGGCTAAAAACAACCTGAGGATTGATTATAAACATCATTTGACATGTTTCTACGAATTTTATGGATACTATTTGGATTTTTCGTCTGCCTGTTGTGACTGCGTTTGAGCCTGTGGATTACTGAACAAAATGCAAGGTTTTTGGATATAAACAGGAACTTTATCGAACAAAACAAACATTTATTGAGTAAATGGGAGTCTTGTGAGTGCACCGACAGGTAGGCTGGTAGTATTTTTCTGAAATAATTATTTTCACCTGACTTCGCCTGTCTTAACTGAAATGGTGCTCATATAACTTTCATTAGCTGGCTAAGGTTAGCATGCTAGCTAGTTACACTGACAGCTGTCAGTCAATGCCCTATTTGTTGTTTTTTCTCTGCTACACGTGGAAATCACCACAACGTTACCACCCCTAATTCCTGAATATGTTTAAGCAGCTTGTGTCAGACTTCAAGATGGAACCTAAACGAGAATTTCCTCTCTAGGACAGAAATGACTCAAAATGGGTGCGGCAACTCAACTAGCAATGAGGAATCGGCCCAGAAGCGGTCCACTTCCGGGGGGCCGGAACTGATTGAATCGGCCCGGAATCAAAATGCATGACTGCCCAGAATTGGCACGATGCAATTTTAAATGTATACAAAATTACCTGATTTAGTCATTTTAAATATTACTATTATACATTGTATACATACAAATTATACCCATCCACAAAATTTGTATATAATTATATGTATTTTTTACCCCCTTTTGTCATAACCAATTGTCCTGTCGCTGCAACTCCCATATGGCCTCAGGAGAGGTGAAGGTCGAGAGCCATGCGTCCTCCAAAACACAACTCCGCCAAGCCGCACTGCTTCTAAACACAATGCACGCTTAACCCGGAAGCGAGCTGCACCAATGTGTCGGAGGAAACACCATACACCTGGTGACCGTGTAGGCGTGCATGCGCCCGGCCCGCCACAGGAGTCGCTACAGCACGATCGGACAAGGACATCCCAGCCGGCCAAACCCTCCCCTGACCCGGACGACGCTGGGCCAATTGTGCGTTGCCTCATGGGTCTCCCGGGTGTGGTCGGCACGGGTATCGAACCAGCATCTACAGCAACGCAGTTTGCACTGCGATGCAGTGTCTTCGACCGCTGCGCCACTCGGGAGTCCCCACCCACAAAGTTTTTAATGCTTATCAATTGCCTTGCACAAAGTATCTAAATACTACTAAAACAGGACTCTTAAAGAATTTCATCGAAATGTTAATTACATTTTTGGGATCACAGAAACAATGAGAAAATATGTAAAAATGATGAAATGTTAATTATATGAAGCAGCCCGTGTAATCATCTGCCAGAGAGTAGCCACAATCGGCCTGAGCCCCAAGTAACACATTTGGGCCAGATAACTCACACCAGAATCGGCCGACCTCAATCCCCGCATCCTAGCCATAAGTGGGGCAGCAGGTAACCTAGTGGTTAGAGCATTGGGCCAGTAACCCGAAAGGTTGCTAGATCAAATCCCTGAGCTGACAAGGTAAAAATCTGGCGTTCTGCCCCTGAACAAGGCAGTTAACCCATTTTAAATAAGAATTTGTTCTTAACTGACTTGCTTAGTTAAATAAAGGTTAAAAAAAGTAATACTGCCGAAGGCGACCCAGACTCGTGCCGCATGACATTGGCCGAGTCTGACTCCTAGCCGAGTGCCCCGAGTCTCAGCCAGAATCGGCCCAGATCCACTGTGTTAGCTGGGAAGTTCCTGAGGTGTGCCTTTAACTCCAAATTTGGTGATTTTCATTTTTTTATACATGAATCTATGCTATTGGTTTCCCTTATCTCTGTACAAACGTTTCAAGACCAATTGAATAATGAATTGTATTTAAAATAGCTTGTCATCAAAACTCTTAAGTCCATTGGGTCTCAAAGTTGTCCGTCAAACCCCTTATCTCCACCACAGCTCTTGAAGTGAAGAACACATCTTCAATACTGAGGATATTTTTGTTCATGGATTCTTAGCCAAACACGATAATTACATTCTGCCTTTGTAATATGATATATTTCTGAAGTAAGATAAGTATTTTTCAAATATAATTCTGCTGTTGAAATTGGGATTTGAGGGTGAGTGCAAATAAAATGGCTAGTAGCTTTGGCTAACCCAGAATCTGACAAAGTTTAATCTTCTGTTTTTAATCTTCTCCCCATATGATCTCTGCTTGTTGGCTAATTAGCCTCCTTGTCATTGGCATAAACAGTGAACAGATGAATCAGATGTGTGTGGCAATGGCTAACTAGCTATCACATTAGGTTGCCACTAAAAAACGGGCTAAGCTAGCTAGCTAGCTGTGTCAACGATGTAGCTAACATTAGCTAGATCAACCAGTCAGTACAGTGCAGCATCCTCCCACTCCATTGCTCTCCTACTACGGTGTGTGTGTCTTTGTGTGTGTGTGTCTAAAAGTCATTCTGTTTTTATGACAAGGCCTATAAGCACATCTGTCATACAGTCAGTGTATCATCTCAATATGAGTTGTGCCATATACTGGGGGTATGTGTCTTTTTATTTACAGCTTGTAGCGGAACAACCAACGGGGAAGAGAATATGCCAGCCTAGCCCTTGATCATGACTCTCAATTCCATTACATTACACATCAGAATCAATGGATGGAGCTGTCTTCTGTATGGGGGAGTTTTGTTAAGAGCCCCAAAGCTCAATCTGAACATTAACACGCATTGCATGGGGTACGGTTTTGGAAGCATAAGGATCTTATCTTTCATATCAGTGAGAATTATAAAAAACATTTTTACAAAATGTTAAATTGATACACACCTTGATAGGGTTAGTGTTCCCACAAGGCCATATCTCCATGTTACAGCGCTTGTTTACAGAAGACAAGAGGCTAATTAGCTATCTAGCATAAGCATAACTCGGGACATGTAGCGGAAGTGTTGATACATCAGATTGAGGCACCCATAGCTGTATGAATCTGTGCAAAACTGCTACAGTATGTGTATATATTTTCTTTGAATTCTTTCTCGCTGAAGAAGTATGTTTTTCGAAAGTGGTATTGCAAGCAATGATTATTGACGTTTCTAAATGTTAAAACACAGAGTTGGGATTGTAGTTCACAAGAGGTAGTCGTGGGCTAAGCAAAGGGCTGAAAACTGTAGGGAGAAGGCAGAATGCCGCTTATTGTTTTCGAGAGCTAGGGCTAGCCAAGTAAAGAAAATACCCTTCAAAGAGGAAAAGCAAGGTTTGGAAGAGAAGGAGGATGGAGGGCAAACCCTAGCTTGGCAGGAAAAAGATGATTGATTGATTAATTTGTAAGTTGCTCTGGATAAGAGCGTCTAATAAATGACTTAAATGTAAAATTGAATTGACTATGGCAATTGATATCTGCAATGTTTGATTATAGATTACTTACGTGATACTCACCTGAATACCGACCTTGATGTTTAATTCCATGCTGAAATTGACCTGATTTGCATACTAGTAACATGATTCATAGTGACATTTCAATATTGATTGTTTGACTGTTGTAACACTTAACTGATCCTCCTTGATATTTCATTCTGAGTGAAAAATGAAACATCACACTTGGTGAAAATCTTTTTAGTATGCATTCACCATCACATGTACTTGAAATTATATTGTGAAATACAATTTCATTAATGCTATTGAAATTGTATAATTATTCAAGTACCATTTACCTTTCTATGAAATTGAGGGCATTGTTAGATATTAAGTCAACTTTAAATAAGACTGAAATTGAAACTGTACAGCCTACGGACTGTTTGATGTCTGTCTTCATTGGGGACTACCTGTGCTGGAAGATGGTGCTGGCAGGCTTAAATAATACACGAATATCAAATCAATTGCACTAAGTTGTCCTTTTTTGTTTGCTGTCACAGTTCACCATATGGTTTTAAAAAGTACCAAACTAAATTTGTAACTGGTACTTAAGTAGTTTTCTGACTGAATTGTCACGTCCTGACCAGCAGAGGGCATATTGCTTAGTCTAGGTCAGGATGTGGCAGGTGGTTTGTGTTTGTTTAATGTTGGATGATTGGGACTTCCAATTGAAGGCAGGTGTGTATAGTTGCCTTTGATTGGAAGTCCTATATAGGTGTGTGTGTTTGTCTTTGGGGTTGTGGGGAATTGTTGTGAGCACTGCTGTGTTTGGTATAGCCTGCCACGCCGTCACATTGTGAGTACCGTTCATTGTTTTGTTTATTGGTTTTCAGTGGATGCTCTACTCCTTTTGTTTTCAACATTAAAAACATGAGTATCCACACTTCCGCTGCGCCTTGGTCCTTCTCTCTCAAATACGACATATTCGCCGAAGAGTACGACATATTCTGTGACAGAATTCCCCACCTACAAAGGACCAAGCAGTGGAAGAAGGCTGGCGAGGTAAGGGAGACCGAGAGGCACCCCCAAGAATTTTTTAGGGGGGGGCACAAGGGGAGTGTTGCGGGGCAAGTATGGAGCCCCAGGCCAGCTCCCCGCACTAGCATGGAGGTGCGTGGTCACAATCGGGTACGCCCAGTACCAGCACCACGCACCAGGCTTCAAGTGCGTGAACCCAGCCTCGTCAGTCAACAGTCGTCAGTGCGGCCCGCCAGTCAACAGTCGACAGAGCTGCCCGCCAGTCAACAGTCGACAGAGCTGCCCGCCAGTCAACAGTCGTCAGAGCTGCCCGCCAGTCAACAGTCGTCAGAGCTGCCCGCCAGTCAACAGTCGTCAGAGCTGCCCGCCAGTCAACAGTCGTCAGAGCTGCCCGCCAGTCAACCATCACCAGAGCTGCCCGCCAGTCAACCATCGTCAGAGCTGCCCGCCAGTCAACAGTCGTCAGAGCTGCCCGCCAGTCAACAGTCGTCAGAGCTGCCCGCCAGTCAACAGTCGTCAGAGCTGCCCGCCAGTCAACAGTCGTCAGAGCTGCCCGTCAGTCAACAGTCGCCAGAGAGGTCAGACTGCGCTGAACTGCCGGAGTGGCCAGACTGCGCTGAACTGCCGGAGTGGCCAGACTGCGCTGAACTGCCGGAGTGGCCAGACTGCGCTGAACTGCCGGAGTGGCCAGACTGCGCTGAACTGCCGGAGTGGCCAGACTGCCCTGAACTGCCGGAGTGGCCAGACTGCCCTGAACTGCCGGAGTGGCCAGACTGCCCTGAACTGCCGGAGTGGCCAGACTGCCCTGAACTGCCGGAGTGGCCAGACTGCCCTGAACTGCCGGAGTGGCCAGACTGCGCTGAACTGCCGGAGTGGCCAGACTGCGCTGAACTGCCGGAGTGGCCAGACTGCGCTGAACTGCCGGAGTGGCCAGACTGCCCTGACCTGCCGGAGTGGCCAGACTGCCCTGACCTGCCGGAGTGGCCAGACTGCCCTGACCTGCCGGAGTGGCCAGACTGCCCCGACTGTCCCGAGCTGCCAGACTGCCCCGACTGTCCCGAGCTGCCAGACTGCCCCGACTGTCCCGAGCTGCCAGACTGCCCCGACTGCCCCGAGCTGCCAGACTGCCCCGACTGCCCCGAGCTGCCAGACTGCCCCGACTGCCCCGAGCTGCCAGACTGCCCCGACTGCCCCGAGCTGCCAGACTGCCCCGACTGTCCCGAGCTGCCAGACTGCCCCGACTGTCCCGAGCTGCCAGACTGCCCCGACTGTCCCGAGCTGCCAGACTGCCCCGACTGTCCCGAGCCGCCAGACTGGCCGGACTGCCCCGACTGCCTGGAACGGCCAGCACCTGAGCCACCTCCAGGATAGGTGGGTTGGGGAGGGAGGGTGTAGCACAGTGCCGTCGGTGACGGCAGCCACCCTCCCTTCCCTCCCTTTTTGTTTAGGGGGTATTGTTTGTTGGTTTTGTTGGGGTATTGGGGATTTTCTTGTTTTTCTTTTTTAGGTGCATCCCGGAGTCTGCACCTTGAGAGGGGGGTACTGTCACGTCCTGACCAGCAGAGGGCATATTGCTTAGTCTAGGTCAGGATGTGGCAGGTGGTTTGTGTTTGTTTAATGTTGGATGATTGGGACTTCCAATTAAAGGCAGGTGTGTATAGTTGCCTTTGATTGGAAGTCCTATATAGGTGTGTGTGTTTGTCTTTGGGGTTGTGGGGAATTGTTGTGAGCACTGCTGTGTTTGGTATAGCCTGCCACGCCGTCACATTGTGAGTACCGTTCATTGTTTTGTTTATTGGTTTTCAGTGGATGCTCTACTCCTTTTGTTTTCAACATTAAAAACATGAGTATCCACACTTCCGCTGCGCCTTGGTCCTTCTCTCTCAAATACGACATATTCGCCGAAGAGTACGACATATTCTGTGACAGAATAATATTTTACTCATACTTGAGCAGTTCCTTAAGAGGGTTACTTTTATTTTTACAATCTAAGTGACAGTACTTTTACTTAAGTCCAGATTTTCAGTACTCTACCCACCTCAAATTATACATAACCTAACTATAAAACATGGGCGAACATCCACACTGGAGAAAAGCTTATCGTTCTACAGTAGGCCTACATCTGTCAATCAACTCATGGCCCAAATCAGCTCATCAACTCAGCCAGGGAAACACAAACAGAAGCCTATTATCAGTTTTCATACCTTTCATTATGTGACAATGGATAGGCTAACGGATATCCTAGAAAACGTAGCCTGTGTGTTATTTCTTACATTATTTGCCCAGAATTTTTTTGTGTTATTACATACAACCGGAAAGAACTTTTGGATATCAGAGTGGCGGTAACTCACCAGCATTACAAGCAGGAATACGACTTTCCTAAATTGGATCCTTTGCTCGTACCCCTCAGGGCAATTGAACTGATTCCAGAGACTAATCAAAAACACCGCCAGCGGAAGAGAGGTATTCGGAGTGGACTCCTAGTCTGACTCAGGAGGCACGCACACCACCCTCCGCTTCTGAGAATATTACTCAGTAATGTTCAGTCTCTGGAATATAAAGTTGACGAGCTCATGGCAAGGATTTCCTTCCAGAGAGACATCAGGTCTAACATACACTGTTTCACGGAAACATGGCTCTCTCGGGATATACTGTCTGAGTCCGTACAGAAAGTTTGGTTCTCAGTTCATCGCGTTGACAGGAATAAAGATCTCTCCGGAAAGAAGAAGGGTGGGGGTGTATATTTCTTGATTAACTACACATGGTGTGATTGAGATAACATACAGAAACTCAAGTCCTTTTGTTCACCCAACCTAGAATATCTCACAATCAAATGTCGTCCGTATTACCTCCCAAGAGAATTCTCTTCGGTTATAGTCCCAGCCATGTATAGTCGGCCCTCAAAGTACTACACTGGACTCTATGCAAACTGGAAACCACATATCCTGAGGCCGCATTTATTGTACCCTGGAATTCTAACAAAGCTAATCTGAGGAAAATGCTACCGAAGTTCTACCAACACATTGACTGTAGCACTCGCTCTGAGAGAACATTAGACCACTGTTACTCAGCTTTTCGAAATGCCTCCTAAGGTTGAAGAGGCACTGTTTGCGCCTTCACCACACTGGCTGTGTGGGTGGACCATTTCAGATTGTTAGTGATGTGTGCGCCGAGAAACTTGAAGATTTTCACCTTCTCCACTGCGGTCCCGCCGATGTGGATAGGGAGGTGCTCCCTCTGCTGTTTCCTGAAGTCCACGATCAGCTCCTTTGTTTTGCTGATGTTGGGTGAGAGGTTATTGTCCTGGCACCATTCCGCCAGGCCCGTCACCTCCTCCCTGTAGGCTGTCTCGTCAATGTTGGTAATCAAACCTACTACTGTTGCGTCGTCTACAAACTTGATGATTGAGGTGGAGGTGTGCATGGCCATGCACTCATGTTTGAACAGGGAGTACAGGAGGGGGCTGAGCACGCACCCTCGTGGGGCCCCTGTGTTGATGATCAGCATAGTGGAGGTATTGTTTCCTACCTTCACCACCTGGGTGTGGCCCGTCAGGAAGTCCAGGCCCCAATAGCACGAGGCATCTGCGATGGGAAGTGGTCGAGCAATAGCAGTGTTTGTCAGACCACGAGACATCCTGAAAATCCGTCTTATCACAAATATCTATATCGTCTGAACGTTTGAACAGACTACACACACTATGGAAAGATGAGATTCTCACAAACACAATTGGTGTTTTCCGTTTACTCTACGACACGTACAAGTGTCACAGGACTCGTCTGACGGTACAGTGCATTCGGAAAGTATTCAGACCCTTGAATTTTCCACAGTTTGTTACGTTACATCCTTATTTGAAAATGTATTAAATTGTATTTTTTCCTCATCAATTGACATACATTTTTGCAAATGTATAATAAAAAGTATTCAGACCCTTTACTCAGTACTTTGCTGAAGCACTTTTGGCAATGATTACACCCTTGAGTATTCTTGCGTAGGGTGCTGCAAGCTTGGCACACCTGTATTTGGGAGGTTTCTCCCATTCTTCTCTGCAGATCCTCTCAAGCTCTGACAGGTTGGATGGGGAGCATCGCTGCACAGCTATTTTCAGGTCTGTCTGGAGATGTTCTATCGGGTACAAGTCCAGGCTCTGGTTCGGCCACTCAAGGACATTCAGAAACTTGTCCCGAAGCCACTCCTGCGTTGTCTTGGCTGTGTGCTTAGGGTCGTTGTCCTGTTGGAAGGTGAACCTTCACCCCAGTCTGAGGTCTTGAGCGCTCTGTAGCAAGATTTCATCAAGGATCTCTCTGTACTTTGCTCCATTCATCTTTCCCTCGATCCTGACTGGTCTCCCAGTCCCTGCCGCTGAAAAACATCCCCACAACATGATGCTGCCACCACCATGCTTCACCGTAGGGATGGTGCCAGGTTTCCTCCAGATGTAACACTTTGCATTCAGGCCAAAGAGTTCAATCTTTGTTTCCTCAAACCAGCAAATCTTGTTTCTCATGGTCTGAGAGTCTTTAGGTGCCTTTTGGCAAACTCCAAGCAAGCTGCCATATGCCTTTTACTGAGGAGTGGCTTCTGTCTGGACACTCTACCATAATTCTACCATAAAGGCCTGATTGGTGGAGTGCTGCAGAGATGCTTGTCCTTCTGGAAGGTTCCCCCATCTCCACAGAGGAACTCTGGAGCTCTGTGAGAGTGACCATCTGGTTCTTGGTCACCTCCCTGACCAAGGCCCTTCTCCCCCAATTGCTCATTTTGTCTGGGCGGCCAGCTCTAGGAAGAGTCTTGGTGGTTCCAAATGTCTTCCATTTAAGAATGATGGAAGCCACTGTGTTCTTGGGTACCTTCAATGCTGCAGAAATGTGTTGGTACCATTCCCCAGATTTGTTCCTCGACACAATACTGTCTTGGAGCTCTACGGATAATTCCTTTGAGTTTATGGCTGGGTTTTTGCTCTGACATGCACTGTCCACTGTGGGACCTTATATAGACAGGTGTGTGCCTTTCCAAATCATGTCCAATCAATTGAATTTACCACAGGTGTACTCCAATTAAGATGTAGAAACATCTCAAGGATGATCAATGGAAACAGGATGTACCTGAGCTCAATTTTGAGTCTCATAGCAAATGGTATGAAGACTAATGTAAAATAAGGTATCTTCTTTTAATTTGTAAACATTTGCAAACATTTCTAAAAACCAGTTTTTGCTTTGTCATTATGGGGTATTGTGTGTAGATTGATGATGAACATGTTTTTATTTAATCCATTTTAGAATAAGGCTGTTATGTACCAAAATGTGGAAAAAGTCAAGGGGTCTAAATTCTTTTTCGAATACACTGTAACCTGGTCACAAAACGGGGCTAAGTATGTGTCGGATTTCCTGAGCTTTCGTATACTGCATCTCCTAGATATAGGACAAACACTCTAAAACCTTACTCCGTATGATAAATGTGTTTTTTTAACATATATTTTTTTATATAATGTTTACCTACAGGGGTCCTAAAAAAAATCTAATAGCTAAATTATCCATAATATGACCATCTTAAAAACATTCCCCCCTCCAATTTATAATGCAAACACAGTTGTATATTTTGACCACCATATAATTAACTACTTTAGAGAGAGAGAGAGAGAGGGAGAGAGAGCGGGAGAGAGAGAGAGAGAGAGGGGGGGGGGGGGAGAAGGTGAGAGGGAGAAGGTGAGAGAGAAAAGGAGAGAGAGATGTGTACTTTCTGCTATATAATTTGTATTTTGGGGAACATTTGCCTGTAGCTGTTGAGTGTCAACATTGCAATGGCTCACAAGTGGTCGATGGGAATGTCAGCTAATTTCGAGCGTTAAGTGCCATTACACATGACTTGCAAATTGTTGTGTTGCCATCTGTCACAGAATGAGATGTGCCTCTAAGTACAATGCACAGTCCCTCATAGGAATACATTGTATATCAAATAAAGATATACCAGATGGGTCTTCTTTTTTGCATTATCTTAAGGAGACTGGAGTTCCAATCCACCCTTTTTATTTTATTTTTAATTTTTACAGGACAGATGTAAGCAGAGATGGGGAGCTAGATACAGACACGGGCACAGCTGTCAAACCCCCATCGCCGAGGGGGCATGTGTGGTCCAGAGTGGGAGCTTAGACCACTACAGCAGACTTTCGACCCATATGGGTCTTCTTAACAAGATTTACAGGAAATATTGGATTTCATTTCTTATTTTAGAAGGAATTATGTTCATGGCAATGTAAACATGTGATTGATATATCTGAAATAGCAAAAAAAAATTTTTGAGCAAACCAAATGATAAGTGCAAGGCATTCCCAGTGGGAGAAAAAAATGGCATATGACATAATAATGATGTCATATTCTGCTGTCATGAAGACGCAGGGAAAGACGTCACATTTTTGTTGTTAATGGGTCAGATAACCTGATTACAACCAGTTTTCCCAATGGGTTTTGATGTTGAGGTGTCATGCTTCCATTTTGATTTCCCTCTATTCCGACTGATTCTATGGGGGTTATGCAAATAGATGTTTAATGAAATGGACTAATGATCCTCAGCCCATTGGTCATCTGAGAGCGAATAGGAACAGATCTCTATGTGTGAATAACATCCCATTATATTGGAGTTTCCTTGAGCACTATGTAAATCTGTTGGGGATGTACAGTCTACAGTTTTACCACATGATAGACTAAACTTGAAAGCCCTCTGGTTTAAAGAAAATATGCGTTCCATTGAAGCCTGACATTCAAATAAATGGACTTCCAGGGCATACAGAGCCTTGCAAAAGTATTCACCCCCCTTGGCATTTTTCCTATTTTGTTGCCTTGTAACCTGGTATTAAAATTGATTTTTTGGGGGGGTTTATCATTTGATTTACACAACATGCCTACCACTTTGAAGATGCAAAATGTTTTTTATTGTGAAACAAACAAGAAATAAGACAAAAACACTGAAAACTTGAGCATGCATAACTTTTCACCCCCCCAAGTCAATAGTTTGTAGAACCACCTTTTGCAGCAATTACAGCTGCAAGTTCTTGAGGTATGTCTCTATAAGCTTAGCACATCTACCCACTGGGATTTTTGCCCATTCTTCAAGGCAAAACTGCTCCGGCTCCTTCAAGTTGGATGGGTTCCGCTGGTGTACAGCAATCTCTAAATCATACCACAGATTCTCAATTAGATTGAGGTCTGGGCTTTAACTAGGCCATTCCAAGACATTTAAATGTTTCCTCTTAGCACTCGAGTGTTGCTTTAGCAATATGCTTAGGGTCATTGTCCTGCTTGAAGGTGAACCTCCATCCAATTCTCAAATCTCTGGAAGATTGAAACAGGTTTCCTTTAAGAATTTCCCTGTATTTATGCTATCCATCATTCCTTCAATTCTGACCAGTTTCCCAGTCCCTGGCGATGAAAAACATCCCCACAGCATGATGCTGCCACCAACATGCTTCACTGTAAAGATGGTGTTCTCGGGTGATGAGAGGTGTTGGGTTTGTGCCAGACATAGCATTTTCCTTGGTGGCCAAACAAAAAGCTACATTTTAGTCTCATCTGACCAGAATACCTTCTTCCATATGTTTTGGGAGTCTTCCACATGCCTTTTGGCAAACACCAAACATGTATGCTTATTTTTTTCTTTAAGCAATGGCTTTTTTCCAGCCACTCTTCCGTAAAGCCCAGCTCTGTGGAGTGTACGGCTTAAAGTGGTACAATGGACAGATACCCCAATCTCCGCTTTGTGGCTTTACAGCTCCTTCAGGGTTATCTTTGGTCTATTTGTTGCCTCTCTGATTAATGCCCTCCTTGCCTGGTCCATGAGTTTTGGTGGGCGGCCCTCTCTTGGCAGGTTTGTTGTGGTGCCATATTCTTTGAATTTTTTAATAACGGCTTTAATGGTGCTCCGTGGGATGTTCAAAGTTTTTTATCTTTTTTTATAACCAAACCCTGATCTGCACTTCTCCAAAAATTTGTCCCTGACCTGTTTGGAGAGCTCCTTGGGCTTCATGGTGCCACTTGATTGGTGGTGCCCCTTGCTTAGTGTTGTTGCAGACTCTAGGGCCTTTCAGAACAGGTGTATATACAGTGAGGGAAAAAAGTATTTGATCCCCTGCTGATTTTGTACGTTTGCCCACTGACAAAGAAATGATCAGTCTATAATTTTAATGGTAGGTTTATTTGAACAGTGAGAGACAGAATAACAACAAAAATATCCAGAAAAACGCATGTCAAAAATGTTATAAATTGATTTGCATTTTAATGAGGGAAATAAGTATTTGACCCTCTCTCAATCAGAAAGATTTCTGGCTCCCAGGTGTCTTTTATACAGGTAACGAGCTGAGATTAGGAGCACACTCTTAAAGGGAGTGCTCCTAATCTCAGCGTGTTACCTGTATAATAGACACCTGTCCACAGAAGCAATCAATCAATCAGATTCCAAACTCTCCACCATGGCCAAGACCAAAGTTTTTATTTTCATTTCACTTCACCAATTTGAACTATTTTGTGTATGTCCATTACATGAAATCCAAATAAAAATACATTCAAATTACAGGTTGTAATGCAACAAAATATGAAAAACGCCAAGGGGGATGAATACTTTTCAAGGCACTGTGCAGTACTGTTTGAAAATGTTGTGGAAACCTCTTTCTCTCTGTCTTCCTCCATCTCTCTCCCTCACTCTCTCACAGTATGGGAGGAACACCTGGAGCTTCCGTGTTATCTGTTCAACAGCAAACATCTGCTTCTCTCTGCCTCTATGTGGTGGTGGTGAGGAATCTTCTCTCTTGTAGTCTTTGGGTGTTTGTGATTGACACCACCCTCTCCACCTCATTTTCCCTTTATTCTCTCTCAGGCCAATCTCCCCCAACCTCCTCTGAGCTACTAGCAACCTCCTCTCACCCCCCTGGTTAGCCAGCAGGCTGCCGGCTCCCCACCTGCCCCCGACCTGTCTTACTTGCCCAGGGTCGCAGATGGCCAGGGCTAACGTGACAGACACATCTGCTAAACAACCGCCGAACTGGGTACTCACCAGCTGTGTTCGGATGTAAGGGGTTGTTCAGGTTGGCTTGCAAGAGCCACATGATGCATCTCTGCTGACTGAGACAGACGAGCAGATGCACTCGCCTCCACATAGGAAGGAGAGACAGTCCTGACTTTAGCAACACCCTGGTGGAGGAGAAGAGGGAACTTGGACACAGTAAACTTGAAGCCGGAAGTTACTTTCAGATGTTTCGAGGTTGAAAAATATTTTCAAGGCCATCAAATATGATACGTTTTTATCATTGCGACTACAAAAATGGCCTAATCGATGACAGTATTTCCTTCTATTCTATGCCTTTTGACCAGAAAGAGCTGCAGAGAGTAGATCCCAAACAAAACCAAACCTTGGTCACTTTGAAAGTATGGAATTGTTAATAATATAGGCTTCCCTATTGCAGTAATGACGATCAATGCTAACACAATGGGAAGACAAACCTCTCCAGAGCTGCAGAGGATGCAACTCTCCAAACAATCTGCACAAACAAAAGCTAACCAAGCCCTCTCCGGCACTAATTGTTAATAAGAGGGTTCAGCGTAATTTATTTTTCCTTTGTTTGTCTCTCCAATTTACCCGTGTGAGTGTGTGTGTGTGTGTGTGTGTGTGTGTGTGTGTGTGTGTGTGTGTGTGTGTGTGTGTGTGTGTGTGTGTGTGTGTGTGTGTGTGTGTGTGTGTGTGTGTGTGTGTGTGTGAATGTATATGTGAGTGTCCTTGGGGTCCAATCCAATCTAACACTTCTGTTTCCACTGGAAGAGCTTTTCAGCAATCATTCCCAACAGGCATTGAGGCAGGAAAGATATTGAGAGACTCGAAAACACACAGTCTATTTCCATTTCCCACCTATTCCCTTCACTAACAGATATGTAAATGAGGGTGCACCTTCGAGACTTTGGGATTGAGCTGTCGGCGAGGCAAAGTTTGTAGTAGCTCTTGGTGGCTTTTGATGCAGCAGTAAAGTCATGGATTAGCATGGACATGGAACCACATGGCGTCACCACATTTGCATATTGAAATAGACAGCTGCCAAACACAATTTCAGTCTTTGTTGGTGTCTCTTTAAGCCTTGAGTGTTACCATTTACAGTGTGTTTTTACCAAATACTACTGAGTAACCAAACTACCAGAAATCAGTCAATTTCTGGGTCAAAACCCTTTTTGTTTCCAGGTAGAACTCTTTTTGGTTCCAGGTAGAACTCTTTCCACAGAGGGTTCTACATGGAACCCAAAAGGGTTGTACCTGGAAACAAAAAGGGTTTTCCTATGGGAACAGCCGAATAACCCTTTTGGAATCCTTTTCTATAAGAGTGTTTGATAGCACTGCAAATTATATGGACTCACAACTTATTCAAAAGCTGCCACACATAGACTGTACACAAGCACAGCTATACATATGCATTGATAGGCATGCTGCGTCTACCGCATGCCTAGGCTACTGCTGCTTAGGGTTATCTCGGCATCACACGAGTGGGTTACATTTTTGTAATACTGGTTCACTTTACTCGTTTCCACAGTATATACAGTAACTTTTGATTGCTGAAAGTCTGTCTCTGTTTTACTCACGCACACACACACTGGGAGAAAGTACCACAACAAAACTTGGGTTGGCTTCTCTTTACAGGGGTATAATAGTATCTACCACTTGGCAGTATATGGTATTAGACCTAAGAGGACAGTTTTCACAAGATATCATGAACAACCTCTCCTTTTGTTTTCCAAAATTGGACCCACAGTGCCTTTCTACCTTTATAACCCTGAGATTTCTTTCCCCCTTTTGCAGTTATTAATGATTATTTCCTACATGTCCATTTTACTTCTGTCCTATAGTACATGAAAATGATTGGCTCTATCGCAAATTGTCTTTCCCCGATTCCTTGCTTCCTATCTCCTCGCCTCCTTATTGAAGGAGAAGAACCAAGGTCCCTCCCCTCAGGTCTTCTTCTCCAATGTGTTTTTTTTGCGAAGGAGGCAAGGAGAGAGGGTGCAAGGAAATGAGGAAGGATGAATTGAGAAAGAGTCTGTGTTGTTTCACAGCAGGTCAATCAATTGATTGATGGTGGCATGGTGGCTGGCCAAAGGTAGCAATGATGTTATAAACTATGTGCACCATTTCTTTGGTAATCATGAGGAAGGCAAAACAATGATTCATTTTCCATTGTGATTACTGAAGTGGCACGAATAGGAGAAAGTTAACAATCTCAACCACAAGGCACACCATTTTCTGATTGCTGGCCACACCCTGTTTGCTCCTGATTGATTCTTTGGCTTGATCAAAACATATCAGGAAGACTAAGTTGGATAGTATATCAGACCATGCTATGGAAAAGTGTAATTGTGGATGGAAGTACAACATTTTACAAATATCTTAGAAGTACACACATACTTCAGTTTACCATATGGTTTAATGGTGGCGGAAAGCTATGACTGGCACACGCATCTTGCTCTGCACTCCCCCACTAGAACACATCAAGAAGCATCTGCACTTAAGGTCTGTGTGTGTGTGCATACATGTGTGTATCTGTATAAGTAAGCCTACAAAGAATTTCTGAATCTCCAAGGTCAGTATGGTGCAAAGTTATTTTCTTTATGTTGAGGTGCTCTGTAGGTTAATGTTATTATGGATGAGCAAAACCACTTAATTCACACTGTCCGTTTGGAGCAATGTCCTTGGGAGGGGGAACACGGCTTCGTACACAACCCGAAGGCCAGTGCATGAAACTGCTCTGTCTTTCCTAGCAATGTATATTTTCTACAAACCAGCCATATTAGCAACCTACAATAATTTCTGAGCCATCAGGTCGAGCCCTGCTTTTTGTCAATTTAGAGATAAACCCATTAGTTGAATTTTTTAAAATATTTTTATAGGAAATGTATCCTATAAAGGAGACACTTGTTCCCCTGTTACATGACATTTAAACAGCATTCTACTCTACAGCACTCATGTTGAATTTTTGCAGCTCACTATGCTGAACACAGGGGATAACAATGTTTGGGACAATGAATGCGTTTTGGCAGAGAATAAAAATCTCCCAAAGTGCAAAGTTCAAATGTTTCCTCTCGTGGCTAACCCAATTACACATGAACAATGAACAAAAGTGAGGCGCGGGGAATCCCCTTACGTGCTGTTAGATGAAACACAAACATCAGGTGGAGACTTATTTTCTTCAGGTGGGCTCCTCTCGGGAGCTTGTTATTCCTCGTGACACCATAAGGAGGGGTCAACAGATAGTTTAGGGCTGTGAAGCACCCTGCGGCGAGCTTGTCACACCAAAGAACCTAAACAATTTCTCTCTTCCTCCTGCTTTTCTTTATCAGCCATCTTCCCACTCCAGGAAAGCAAAAAAAAAAGAATTAATAAGCACCATTAATGAACTCCTCATCTGTGACTGAGTCTGAAATGTTTCCCATACAAAACCAGGGAGGAGGGTTGTTTCAATCATATTTAATAGTTAGTTCAGAACCATCATTTAATAACAAAATTAGTTCAGAAACAAACACACAAGCAATTATCTCACCTTCTGACACAGGCTTGTTTTAATAACTACAACTAATTATAGATGTGGACCGGAATGAACTTGACACTGACACAATGAAATCTACTGTAATTACAGTATATGATATTAGCTGGGGTTACTTCAGCATAATGTGTTGTGTGTTTTGCATTAGAAAGTGGCACTAGCTTGAAACTCGGTTTGTTAAAGCTGCGTTGGTCTCCTGACTGTATAAAAGTCCCCTGGTGACAGTGTCTGAGTCCCAAATGGCAACCTATTCCCTATGTGGTGTACTAGTTTTGACCCGGGCCCATAGGGGAAAAACACTCTGGGTCAAAACTAGAACAAGTTTAAGCATCAGCCAATAAAAATTGTTGACGCAGTTGCACGTGGATAAAGGCTGGCTACATGTGAGCTGTTCCTATTACATAACCTGGCACATTTAGCCCAATGCTAACCTTACCAGGTGGCCGTGATTATATCCGGTTCAAATCTCGTATCAGCCAATTAAAATCATAGATGTAGTTGGATGTAATAGAACACTTTTCTATGAGAGCATCTTTAACAACAGTAAACGGCACCATCTGCTAATCAAATGTACTAAAACACTCACCAATTTTTAACTGGGCAATTAGCACACAGTGTTGCGAGTCTGGCTCCCGGCAAGTTCGTATCCCAGCTGAGATATTGTTTTTTGTATTTGACAAGTCCATAAGGCTCTCCAACCTTTTTTAAAAATGTACTATGAACTTAAATGTTGAATAAACCTTTTTTTCTTTCTTTTTTTTCACCTTTATTTAACCAGGTAAGCTAGTTGAGAACAAGTTCTCATTTACAACTGCGACCTGGCCAAGATAAAGCAAAGCAGTGCGGCAAAACAACAACAGAGTTACACATGGAATAAACAAGTCAATAACACAATAGAAAAAAAAGAAAGTCTATATACAGTGTGTGCAAATGGCGTTAGGAGGTAAGGCAATAAATAGGCCATAGTAGCGAAGTAATTACAATTTAGCAGATTAACACTGGAGTGATAGATGAGCAGATGATGACGTGCAAGTAGTGATACTGGTGTGCAAAAGAGCAGAAAAGTAAATAAAAATGATATCGGGATGAGGTAGGTAGGTTGGGCTATTTACAGATGGACTATGTACAGCTGCAGCGATCGGTTAGCTGCTCAGATAGCTGAAATATAAGTCTCCAACTATCTTGGTAATATTTGAAAATGAGTCTTTTGCGTTTGGTCTAACGTAACGTTAGTAAGTAGCCTAGTCAAAGGTGCGATGATCATGCAATATTGGCACTCAACACTTGAGATATACCAAGTTAAGAGGAGCAAAGGTAAACCTTAAATTTGGATGTTTAAATATATCTGTAATGATGTGCGCTGAGAGTCGGGAAGCAAGTTCAGGGAGTGAGTGTTTTAATAAATAAATGAAAATATAATACAAAATAAGAAACACGGACAACGCACAGACATGACACAGGTACAGCAACAATGACGCCTGGGGAAGGAACCAAAGGGAGTGACATATATAGGGAAGGTAATCAGGGAAGAGATGGAGTCTAGGTGTGTCTGATTTCGCGCAGGTGCGCGTAACGATGGTGACAGGTGTGTGCCTAGAGGCCGTAGAGGGAGCACACCTGACAATATCCCTGTGTTGGCCAAGTTGACCTATTTTAAGAAATGCTATTGGTTTGTGGAGAAAATGTTTAAGTTCTTTGATAGGATGGTGCGGAATTTGTTACAGGAAATAATCACTGCCACCTGGTGAGGTGAGGATAGCATAGGGATAAATGTTCCAGTTTATATAATGGGAACAGCTAACGTGTAGCCTTTGATCACATGCAACTACGTCAATGTTTATATTTGGCTGATGCCATAACTAAAACAAACTTTTTCTAATATTCGCAAGTATGGACTCACAGTGCCTACTCCACTAGTTAGCCAATTAGCAGATTATACTGAGATCAAACAAATCTGTGGCGTGTCGATTTTGGCACTACTAAACCTATAGACTAAAAAATGCATGAATACTTAGATACCACATGTTGTGATTCATGTTTGAGAGATATCCACATACAAGTATGTGTGTGTGATATGATATACGCACACTCAGTTATCTTTTGAAATGAGTCTCAAAATAATTCTGAGAGACTCTCAGAACATTCTCTCTTGTTTTGTTTTTGTCTCTTTTTGTTTTTGTTGTTGTTTAGGACATGCATGGCGCTTTATTGAAGGTGATTAGGACACCGCAGACTTGAGACGGCGAAGGCAATTGTGGGCTTCCTCAAAGGTGCTGGTGGGTGGCAAACCGGCGCTAGCGCACGGTGTTTACAGCCTAGCATGGAGTTCCCCTCCTCGCCATACGGGGTGCCATTAACATTCCTCATCAAAGGTCTCGCCTCCCTCAGGAATAAACACACGCCGGGGGCCCCATCTTCAAAGGCCCCTCCAACTTTTTAAAGAGCCTATATCCCTCGCCAATACGTGGAGTTTGCATGAATTACCTCTTCAACACAGACCCCTGGACTCCCTGCTCCTTTTGGAGTATGGCTTCAAATATTTAGGAGGAATCGTGAGGAATCTGGGTACATTAGCATGAGGATGAGCTGATGCACTCTATGTTGCCCAGTGTCGGTCGCTAATGTGGCACTTTAAAGGGCATTGATTGGGTTCTGCCTTAACTTTATGCTAAGCACAGCGAGCAACCAAGTCAAACAGGGGGTTATCTTGAACCCCTAACTTGAGTTGTTGACGTATTCCGGTTCTTATTTGTGTCTGTTATGCATCTCCCACCCCAGCATTTATCATCCACAAACCTTAGACAGATGACAACCATGTATTCAATTAACCACAGCCTCCACAGCAATAAATCACTATGTTGCCTTACAATTTTCTTTGCCCATATTAGCAGTAACACACAAACGCTTGCAGACAAAAACAAACTAAGCAGATGGTTAACCATTCCTTACCTTAGGATATGGGAGAAAGACCATGTTTGGTTTATTATGTAGCATCTTGTTTGCAATTGGCTTTAGATATTCAGCATTCTATATTACTTTTTAGCTTTTTTTTTTTTACAATATTCTGATATTCTGTTTCAGCTCGCCCTCAAGCCCAGGAGCTGAGAGGTCGACGCCCTCCTCAGAACTTGTTAAAGAGATGAATACCAGTTACCATGGCAACTCGACAGGTTGGCTGAAGTCAGTTTAACCTTGAATAGCCTACCAGAGAGGGAGGACCACAGCTGTGCACGACTGAAAACAAACTATTCGTCCTTCTAGTGAGCAGTAATTCTCTCCCTTTTGTGCGTCTTCTTTTAACTCAATGTCTCAATCATAAATATTTTGAAATGGAATTTCTTCTGTGCAATGGCTGCCCTCCCAAAACAAAACAACTAATATTGACAATGCAAAATGCAATGCTAATGTGGGATTGGCTTATGATGTTTTTCCTTGTTCTCTGGAGAGTAAATGCATAAAAACTGAATCTGTGTTTTGTGTTCTTCACATGGAAATGTTGGGCAACACAAGAACAAATTAAGTATATTGTTTTATGCCAATTATGACTAAGACCGAAGAGGCATTAGCCAAATAATTTAAAAATCCATTATAAAATCATGTTTACATATTTTTGTCTGTGCGAAAGTAATGACATATGAGACCATATTTTAAAACCTGCACTGAGTTTACGACTGAGAAGTCTGTAAAAAACAATATCTGGTGATTTTAATATCCAATGATGGACTCAATGTATAGTTAGCTAGTTAATTGTACATGGATTCACATTGGAGCAAACTGCAGAACACTTTTTACTTGATAAAACCACAGAAAAACAAAGCACAATGCTTTGAACAGCTTTTGAAAAACTCTCTATCACTGAGATGTTACACATGTATTACAATGTAATAGCTGCATAGTCTACATCTTCCAATTGCATTTCTCAATTGAATAATAGGAAACCACTGGAAAATGCGCCACAATGTAAATAAATCCCAGCAAATAAAGCCCCCCTTATTGCGATCCATTTGCTTTTCATTACGGCTTAGTTGGGAGGATTTTTCGCCTTGGAAGCCGAGACTCCATTTTACTGCGGTTATAAGCAACCCTGTGCATCCTCTCACTCATGTCTAAAGGCAGCTAATCTCCCCTTCCTGTGAGCAGAGGGACAGGATTATGGCGACGCTTTGTGTGCCTGTGTGGTGATTGCGGGGCGAGAGTGAGACCCGAGCTTGGGGCTAAGCCTCTCTGTGTTCTATTAGAGAAAATGGCAGATCCTATTACAAGGGTTGATATTCTGGCCGGGGCCAGGGCTGTGTACCATATGGCCCCTATTCCCTCCATAATTCACTACATTTGACCAGGCCTTATTGGGCTCTGGTCAAATCTAGTGCACTATGTAGGGAATAGAGTGCCATTTGGGATGTAGCCCTGGGCCATAGCAGTGTCCAGTGACCTTGCTGAACCCAACCAATCTTCTGTGGCAGATCAAAGTCAATAACTAGTTTAGAGTTGGTGTTGTTGTCGCTCGGAGTTAGTGTCTTTATGGCTTGAGGTGTCATTGTCGCTTGGAGTCGTTGATGTTGATATGAGTTGGTGCTGTTGTCGCTTGAAGTACAGTGCTTTCAGAAAGTATTCATACCTCTTGACTTATTCCACATTTTTGTTGGGTTAGACTGAATTCAAAATAGTTTAAATACAGTTTTTTCTCTCGCCCATCTACATACAATACCCCATAATGACAAAGTGCTAACATGTTTTTAGACATTTTTGCTAATATATTGAAAATGGAGGACAGAAATATCAAATTTACATAAGTATTCATGTTAGAATTAACTTTGGCAGAGATTACAGCTGTGAGTCTTTCCTGGTAAGTATCTAAGAGCTTTGCACACCTGGATTGTACAATATTTGGACATTATTCGTAAACAAATTCTTCAAGCTTTGTCAAGTTGGTTGTTGATCATTGCTAGACAGCCATTTTCCAGTCTTGCCATATATTTCAAGACAATATAATTCAAATCTGTTACTCAGGAACATTCAGTGTTGTCTCAGTGAGCAAACTCCATTGTATATTTGGCCTTGTCTTTTAGGTTGTTGTCCTGCTGAAAGGTACATTTGTCTCCCAGTGTCTGTTGGAAAGCTAGGTTTTCCTCTAGGAATTTGCCTGTGATTAGATCTATTCCATTTATTTGTATCCTAAAAAATGCTTGCCGATGACAAGCATAGCCATAACATGATGCAGCCAGAACCATGCTTGAAAATATGTGGAATGGTACTCTGTGATGTGTTGTGTTGGATTTGCCCCAAACATAACACTTTGTATTCACAACATAAAGTTAACATCTTTGCTACATTCTTTGCAGTTTTCCTTTAGGGCCTTATTGCAAACAGAATGCATGTTTTGAATATTTTTTTATCTGTACATGTGTCCTTCTTTCCACTCTGTCATTTAGGTTATTATTGCAGAGTAACTACAATGTTGTTGATCTATCCTCAGTTGTCTCCTATCACAGCCATTAAACTCTGTAACTGTTTTAAAGCCACCATTGGCCTCATGGTGAAATCCCTGAGTGGTGTCCTTCCTCTCTCGCAATTGAGTTAGGATGGACGCCTATATCTTTGTTGTGACTGGATGTATTGATACACCATCCGAATGGTAATTAATAACTTAAACATGCCCAATGGGATATTCAATGTCTGTTATTGTCACGTCCTAACCATAGTAAGATGTTATTTTCTATGGTAGAGTTGGTCAGGGCGTGACAGGGGGTGTTTTGTGTTTTTCTATGTTTTGTATATCCATGTTTAGGTTCTAGTATTTCTATTTCTATGTTTTTGGGGGATGATCTCCAATTAGAGGCAGATGGTCCTCGTTGTCTCTAATTGGAGATCATACTTAAGTAGGGTTTTTTTCCACCTGTGTTTGTGGGTGGTTGTCTACTGTTTAGTTTATGTACCTGACAGAACTGTGCGCTTTCATTTTTCTCTTTGTTGTTTTTCCTTTAGTGTTCTGAGTTAAAATAAATCTTCATCATGAGCAATCAACACGCTGCACCTTGGTCTACTTTCTACGACAGCCATTACAGAACTACCCACCACCAAAGGACCAAGCAGTGTGGGGCGGACCAGTGGACTTTTGAAGAAATTAGGAGGAATATATTGTGGACTTTGGACGAAATAGTGGCAGGAGAAAAGAGCCGGCCAGGGAAGCAGGCGGAAGCAGCGAAGGAGGGAGAGCTACGAAGTCGGGAAGGAAGGCTACAGAAACCCCAAGAACATTTTTAGGGGGGCACATGGAGCAGTTGGCGGAGCTGAGGAGTGAACCAGAGCCAATCCGGGAGAATTTGGAGAAGAGAGAGTTGTGGAGGACGCACAAGTTTTTCCCAAAGGAACGTGTCGTCAGTTTGGTGCGACCTGAGTCAGCTCCCCGTACTCGTCCTGAGAAGTGTGTGGAAGTTCCCGGAACAATTGATACCGGCTTTACACACCAGGTCTCCAGTACATCTCAACAGCCCGGTACGTCCTGTGCCTACTCCTCGCATTCGCCCTGAAATGCGTGTCACCAGTCTGGTGCCAACTGTCCCGGCTCCACACACTAGGCCTTCTGTGCGCCTGCCCAGTCTGGAGCCTCCTGAGACGGTCCCCAGTCCGGAGCCTCCTGAGACGGTCCCCAGTCCGGAGCCTGCACCGACGGTCCCCAGTCCGGAGCCTGCAGCGACGGTCCCCAGTCCGGAGCCTGCAGCGACGGTCCCCAGTCCGGAGCCTGCAGCGACGGTCCCCAGTCCGGAGCCTGCAGCGACGGTCCCCAGTCCGGAGCCTGCAGCGACAGTCCCCAGACCTGAGCCTGCAGCGACGGTCCCCAGTCCAGAGCCTCCAGCGACAGCCTGCAGCCCAGAACCTCCAACGATGATCTACAGTCCGGTTCCTTTGACGACGATCCACGGTCCGGTGGTACTAAAGCAGAGGGATCAGCAGGTGGAGCGGGGGTTACACCCCGAGGCGCCTCCTCTGCTGGAGGATAAGGTTATGTGGACTGCACTAGAGCCGCCATAGACAGGAGTTACCCACCCTACCCTCCCGTTTTTAGTGGCATTCGGAGTCTGCACCTTTGGGGGAGGGGAGGTACTGTCACGTCCTGACCATAGTAAGATGTTATTTTCTATTGTAGAGTTGGCCAGGGCGTGACGGGGTGTTTTGTGTTTTTCTATGTTTTGTATATCTATGTTTAGGTTCTAGTTTTTCTATTTCTATGTTGTTGTTTTTTGGGATGATCTCCAATTAGAGGCAGATGGTCCTCGTTGTCTCTAATTGGAGATCATACTTAAGTAGGGGTTTTTTCCACCTGTGTTTGTGGGTGGTTGTCTACTGTTTAGTTTATGTACCTGACAGAACTGTGCGCTTTCGTTTTTCTCTTTGTTGTTTTTCCTTTAGTGTTCTGAGTTAAAATAAATCTTCATCATGAGCAATCAACACGCTGCACCTTGGTCTACTTTCTACGTCAGCCAATACAGTTAGGATTTTTTTTTCCATCCACCAATTGGTGCACTTCTGTCTGAGGCATTGGAAAACCTCCCTGGTTTTTGGGTTGAATCTGTTTGCAGTGGTGGAAAAAGTATCCAATTGTCAAACTTGAATAAAAGTAAAGATACTTTAATATAAAATGACTCAAGTGAAAGTCGCCCAGTAAAGTACTACTTGAGTAAAAGTCTAAAAGTATTTGGTTTGAAATATACTTACCATCAAATGTAAATGTAATTGCTAAAGTAAAAGTCTACATCATTGCAAATTCCTTATATAACCAAACGGGACCATTTTCTTGTTTTTTTTATGTATTTACAAACGAAGCATTTGTGTTTAGTGAACCAGCCAGATCAGAGGCAGTAGGGATGACCAGAGATGTTCTCTTGATAAGTGTGTGAATTGAACAATTTTCTTGCATTCAAAATGTAACTATTACTATTTTGGGGTGTCAGGGAAAATGTATGGAGTAAAAAGTACATTACTTTAGGAATGTTAGGAATAAAAAGTAGAAGTTGTGAAAAAATATGAATAGTAAAGTACAGATACCACAAATGTTTACTTAAGTACTTTACACCACTGTGTTTGAAATGTACTGCTCGACTGAGGGACCTTACAGATAATTGCATGTGTGGGGTACAGAGAAGGTAGTCATTCAAAAATCATGTTAAACACTATTGCACACAGTCCATACAATTTATTATGACTTGTTACTCAAAGGTTTACTCCTGAACTTATTCAGGCTTGCCATAACACAGGAGTTGAATACTTATTGAATCAAGACATTTCAGCAGTTATTTAATTTAATTTCTTTACACATTTTTATTGACATTACACTTTGACATTACGGGGTATAGTATGTGGCCAGTGACAATCTCAATTCAATCCATTTTACAATCAGGTTGTAACACAACAAAATGTGGAAAAAGTAAATGGGTGTGAATACTTTCTGAAGGCACTATAAGTGAATCCTTTCCTCGATGTGTGACTGTCCTAATATGGACACCGTACTCATTATCGCGACAGATGGAACCCAATTGACACATGAAAGAGAAACAGGGAATGTAAATGCAAATGAGATCTGATATGGCTGCTTCAACAGATCAATCTCATCACATATACTGTATAGTGAATGAACATGACACATAGCTGACTAGAATGGACTTCCTTTATTGACTTCTTTTTTATTTTGTATTTTTGCACTGACTCTATGCACACTCATAGGACTCTATACACTCACTCACACACACACTCACACTGACACTCCAACAAACACACACACACACACACACACACACACACACACACACACACACACACACACTTCATTTGCTCACAAACATAACATGCACACACATTCATACTGACTCTACACACATGCACACACACTCATCATCACACCATCACATCACATCATCACATACAATCATCATATACGCAGCTGCTACTCTGTTTGTCATATATCCTGATGCCTAGTCACCTTACCTCTATACATATCTACCCCTACCACTCCAGCATCCCTACACATTGTAAATATCGTATTGGCACTGGAACGTACACTATTTTTTGTTATTTTTTGTTCTACTTAACTTTTTTTTATATAGTACTACTGATATTGATTGTTGGGAAAGTGCTTGTAAAAAAGGCATTTCACTGTACTTGTGCACGTGACAATAAAAAACTTCAAACTTGAACCAACGAATGACTGAAAGAAGCAAAAGCACCTCACCAGACCCAGGCACTTTAGCTTTAGCCAACTTGTATTAGTCAGCTCACCGGGCTGATTAATGAAATACAGGTCCAATTCACACATATTGGTAAACAGACAGAGCCACATGTGACTGGTGCCAGGAATCTCCTCATATGTGTAATAGTCAATGTGGTGACTTCCTTTTCCTGGGGGGAGTAGTAGGTATGATAGTCTATAATGGAGATTTAGGGATATAGGAATTATTTGAAACATTGTCTTGCCTTTTTTTTGTGTGTGTCAGTGGAAACAATGGTGCATAAGACACGGTTTGTAGTTATTCTAATGTAAATACTGCATTCATTGAAAAAAGTATCATCTTGACCACACACAGACCCCCCCCCCCCCCCCCCCCCCCCGCCGAATAGTCATTTGTTGGGGGCATGCGAAAGCTAATCCTTAGTAGTACGGCGGTCTTATTGTGAGTTACAATATGATCCGAGACTTAGCGTTGGGGTCACCAACCCGCCATCACCTATTCAGGGACCCTTGTCATAGAAACTAATGCACCGTAATGCTTTTGTCACAGCAACATTGTGTCTCGTGAAATTAGCCAACGAGTCAATTTATCCCGGATTAATGCTACTCACAAATACAAAAAGACTCCCTTAACTCCCCTTCTCCATTCCTCATTCCCTCTGCCATGGATGCGACCCAAATGGTACCCTTTATCCAATATAGTGCACTACTTTTGACTGGGGCCCATATGGCTCTATAGAGGGAATAGGGTGCCATTTTGGACGCAGATCCTGTTTCATTTTGGATACACTGCTGTACTGTATACAGTGTGTGTTTGAAGTAGTACTCCAAGCACATATACCATTTGTCTACTGTATATGTGGTTGCTGTTATTGGGGTTTAGAGGGAATTTAATTCCAGGTTGGCCTGACATCCGCCTTGTGAGCAGCACTCTCCAAAAGCTATTCCATACTATGGAAAACTAAGATAATTTATAAGCCCCTTTGACTGACACATCGGTAAGAATGACTGAACGTCGATGGGGAAAGCGAGAGAGAGCAAATGGATGCAGATAGGGAGGAGAAAAAAAGAAAGATGACTATTACACAGCAGGACTCTCAGCGAGACATGAGTATCACGCACCGACAGGCATCTGGGTCATTTGGGTGAGAGATGGGCCGGGAAACAACAGGAGCACCCTGTGTGTGTATGTCTTAGAAGCTCCATGTGTGTGTGTGTTTCGCGTGTGTGTTTTGGTGGGAGGCATGAAACAACATGAGCTCCCTGTGTAAACTCCTACTGCCTCACTGAAAGATGTGTGGTACAACGCAGAAGTCCTTAGGTACGCCCGGATTCCTGAAAGATGGCCGACACACAACGGGACCCTGTGAAGCTTGGCGTGTAGTGAGAAATAGGTGGTATAAATGGGGGCGTTTACAGGGGGTATAACTTTACATTTGGTGTAGTGAGGGGGATATGTGTTTTATGTAGAGAGCTGTGATAGACATCTTGAAGATGGAAGTATTTTTTGTGTGTGTGTGTGTGTGTGTGTGTGTGTGTGTGTGTGTGTGTGTGTGTGTGTGTGTGTGTGTGTGCATGATCAAAGTAACCTAGCTGACTGACTAGATAGTGTATTTTTACAATGATTCATGATTGTCCCTAAAGGACGGTTAGCAATGACTCGTGAAGGCTACTGTGCAATGTACAACAGGGTGGTATTCATTCGTTTACACTGTCGCAAAACTCTTTGCAATAGAAAACAAAAACAAGCATTTCTCATTGAACAAGTTTAGGTAGCCGCTCCCTGTTTGTCAGTTTTCTTCTGTTTAGTGCCAAGTGAATAAAACTCTGATTTACAGTATATTCTACCTACCTGAATTGTAGTTTCGTTTGATGATCTCCCTGGCACAA
This sequence comes from Salmo trutta, assembly GCF_901001165.1. Taxonomy (NCBI): domain Eukaryota; kingdom Metazoa; phylum Chordata; class Actinopteri; order Salmoniformes; family Salmonidae; genus Salmo; species Salmo trutta. The sequence continues at coordinate 40,311,142 of NC_042962.1, forward strand.
TTGAGTTGCAGGCTAAAACTAGCCTAACTGGCCATCTATACATCCCTCCCATGCCAAACACTGGTCAGCATAACTCATAAAACTAATTTAATATAACTCAAACCATATGGTCTACATTTTAGGACAGTCTCATCCATGTAAATTGTGTCAGTCACAACTTCTGTGATGTGACTGTCCTAATATGGACACTGTACACCAAACAGTGATTTCCTTTAATTGAGTGAACATATGGCAGGGACAGCCACCTGTCCTGTACATATGCATATGAATATTCTCAATAATAAAGATGCAGATGTTTACTAACGAGATCAGACTGCTGTAACGAGTGGTAGCTGGAGCTGGTAGCTGGTGCCCTCATGTTTTCCTTTTGACTAGCTTAGCATGGGTCCTTTTCACTTGACTCGGTGGTACAGATACCCCTCACAGGTTGCCTTTTCTGCCTTTCATGGGTGGTTCTTTCATAACAAAAGGCTTGCGGATGTAAAAAAAGAAATAATAATTAGTCTTTCAGGGTTTGTCGAGTGCCTCTACACCCAGTGGGCTGAGAACATTCTATTGTGGATTCATTATTTTACATGCTCACACACAAACAAACATCGGTGCGCACACACAAACACACTTCTTTTTTTAACAATAAACTTTTAACTTAAATTCAATGACATGGTGAAATGCTTTGTTGATTTCCTGTTGTATTCATGTTAGTTGACGACTCAACCAAATATGTATCAAAAATAGACGTTGAACTGACGTCTGTGCCCAGTGGGAACAAACACATACACACACACACAAAAGGCATAACTAATCCACCACTCCCATAAAGCATATGTTGGGTTTCAGCGATGCATCTGTCACTCTGATGTCCACTAGCGTGGACTGGACATGCCAGGCCTAATCCATCTGTGGTCTTCGGGGATGCTCTCCCTGCCAACTGGATCTATCCCTAAACCACAGCAGAAGCCTTCGTATCCAATCCGAAGCTTCCAACAGCATGCTTTAATAAGTGTTTATTTATGGTTTTGACGAATGTGTTCTCTGATGAATCGGAAGCCTGGACGGCTGGTTCTTTGATGTCGTTGGTTGAGCTTGATGTTCCAGCGAGAGATGGAGTCGGGAAAACTTTAATCCCAGACACCAAAGGCAGAATAGGAGGCCCTCCACTTTGATCTCGCTCATGTGAGAATTCCGTAATTTTCCACTGCTACGCCACTGTGGTAGTCATATTGGATTGGAAATATCTGATGTTCCTTTTTAATCCTTCCTGTCCACTCGTGTATGGCCCGAGGTGTCGACGGGCACGGCCCATTGGAGCAACCTCATCCCGGTACGGACTATAGCGAGAGGGAGAGCGAGAAAGAGAGGGAGAGAGAGAGAATCTGTTTTTGCTGTAACGTGAAACTTGGTTGCTCCTTTCTGACACAAGCAAGGTGTTGTAACAAACAAGTCTTCGGTCGCCTAGGTACAGTATCTCCCCCCTCTGCAGCAGCAGCACATGCAGTCAGGAGTGGAGGATAAAATGTTACAATTAAAATTAAAATGCTATTCGAACAGTTATAACGGTGACTGTGGTAATTTTGCTGAGCAATAACCATCATTCAAAATTCCATGACTGTCATAGCCCTAGTACTGATATAGTATATCCTCATGAATAAAAAGGTACTATAGCCATTCCATAGGCCCCGTGACAGACTAGTGTCTGGTCTGTTCTGGCTTGGACAAGTTTTGCTCTTACTTAAAGCAATTCTTGTGGATAATGTGTGTGTGTGTGTGTGTGTGTGTGTGTGTGTGTGTGTGTGTGTGTGTGTGTGTGTGTGTGTGTGTGTGTGTGTGAGAGAGAGAGACTGGCGGCCTCACACACACACACTATCCAGGTCTGTAACTTGCTATGGTAATGTACTGAATGATCAAACATCATGTAATACATTGTGTAATATATTTGTTTACATATAAGGATAAGGGGGTATTCAAGTTGGCTGGAAAAAAGCCAGTGACTCCAATGTCAAGTGAGCTACTGCTGAGTAGTGGATAGTATTACTGCTGTTATGCCCAGTCCCATAGTGATGACACGTGTGTACAGCCAAAGTGAAGGTTACAAGATCCGCTGTATCCCCCATCTTGTCAAGGCTTAAGTCTTTATTGCGCTCTCTATTTCACAGACACACATATACGCACACACACATGCAGGTGCCCTCACGCACACACACAAGAACACACTCTCTTTCCCCGACACACACACTTTCAGGAGAGCTCCCTTGGAGACACTCACTCCTGGTATCTGGGCTATTAAAATGGCCTGTCCGTCAAGGGTATTTGTGTCTGAACCCTGCACATCTCCACTAGAGCAGACACCTCTGCCCAGAAACCACGGGGACCAGAAACCATGGCAACACTTTAAGGGGGTTGAAAATACAATAATGTACTGGGACTCCATTGAACTCACTCAATTGGTTACTGTGCAGTAAAGTCCAGTATAGAACACTGCCAAGGTTTTAATCTGGCATAGCGTATAATAATACATGACCCTAGCACACCCACACCGCCCCAATGCTCTGCATTGCGTGACATGTTGATTATACGGTATGTGCGGGTCTATATAAATGTTTCTCTGCCCACGAGAATATGTCTGCATCCCATAGGGCTCTGGTCTAAAAGTAGTGCACTACCCAGTAAACAGGGGACGTCCTGAGGACATTCGGTAACAGTTCCCATTAGGTCCCTTAAGGGTTTCAGCAAGACGTTATCCCACTGACGTTTTGAGAACGTTCTAAGAATGTTGCGTGATGGTCCCAAGGGAATGTTGAAGACAGCTTGTCTGTCAAAACGTTGGTTATTAGTTTATTAAATTATTACATCTGGGCTCCTAGAATGTGTGGCTCTCCTTTTCTTTTTCAAGTGTTCTACTCCGCTAGCCAGCACCTCGCCTTAACAGGTGTGCGCTTCTTTCGCCTCCAGATTAATGTTGTCTGTGGGTCCTTTGTTTAGTTCCCTGTACATTCCCAGGACCATGTCGGGACCTTTTTAGGATGTTCTCAGAACTGAATGTCCCAGTGGGACGTTCTCTAGGGGACTGTTTTATAGTTCCCGGGTTTGTCCTGGGAATGTTTTTAGGACATTCTTGGGACACTGTGTCATGGTCCCCTGGAGGTTTTTGTCACATGATGGTCCCAAGTGTCCCAAACCATTATAGGTAAAGTAATTAAATGGTATAGGGTACACACACACACACACACACACAACACACACACACACACACACACACACAGAGCTGCCTATCATGAATTAAATAAGCTCTGTGACAAACTAACTGTGAGTAAAGGAAAAGATCTGTGTGGTGGATCAGAGTGAGACGTGTGTGTGTGCGAGCGTGTTTGCGTGCGTCCGTCGCTGACATCACAATGCCGTAGCTCCGTACGGTGCGACATCACAAGGTTCCAGCGTACACACACTTTCATCCCTGAGGTTCTACCCAGAATCAGCCTATTATTTGTTATGTTCCCCAGCAAGAAAACCATAAATGTTGCTCAAACATAAGGGGGAACTAACAAAGAGTCACTGACCAACAACCAAAACGAAACAGGTGGGGTTTTAGGAGGGGGTTCTGAAAGACACCCACCATAAACACCCACTAAATTTGCCCAAGAAGAGGCAAACAAAAGAAAAACCCACACCAAACTTAAAGACAGGAAGCAAAACTAAATCAGACAATGTTTTTTTCTAGAAATCAAATAGGGAGAGCAAGCTAAAGTTAGTAGCCTACTAGCTGGTGCAGGTAAATACATGCTCCAGAGGGAAAATTAATGAGCTACATGGTTTTTGGACTGTGTAATGCAATGGCAATAATACACATATTTAGTCAATACTACTTCCAATATCATTTGCTATACGGTCACTAAGGAACAAAAAAAACTGTATTGGTCTTGTAATTTACACAATTTACACAAATGTATTTCAGTTTCATTTGAAGCTCAGCTTGATCATGCTGCATAATCAATAAAAGGAGAGTCACTTTCAGACAGGGAGTCGTGGCTGAGTGAAGTCTGAAAATATGTTGTCTTTGCTTAAAAGAAAGTAAGGCAACTTTACAATAAAAAATTACATACATTTTTTGCTTTGCTATAAGTCCGTTCAGTCTTGTGGTGCAGGTTGGTTGTTGGCGTCCTTCACTCTCCCTCTATGGGAGAAGAGGAAAGGGGAAGAAAAAATAAGGATAGAAAGACAGAGAGAGATTGGAAAGAAGAGACCGAAAGAGAGAAAGTGAAATATAAAGAGAGAGGGGTGGAGAAAAATAAATGGGCAGTTCATTTTCCGCTAACATCAAGGCGGTGACCCGATCCTGTAGGTTCATGCTCTACAACATTCGCAGAGTATGACCCTGCCTTACACAGGAAGCGGCGCAGGTCCAAATCCAGGCACTTGTCATCTCCCGTCTGGATTACTGCAACTCGCTGCTGGCGGGGCTCCCTGCCTGTGCCATTAAACCCCTACAACTCATCCAGAACGCCGCAGCCTGTCTGGTGTTCAACCTTCCCAAGTTCTCTCACGTCACCCCGCTCCTCCACACACTCCACTGGCTTCCAGTTGAAGCTCGCATCTGCTACAAGACCATGGTGCTTGCCTACGGAGATGTGAGGGGAACCGCACCTCCGTACCTTCAGGCTCTGATCAGTCCCTACACCCAAAGAAGGGCACGGCGTTCATCCACCTCTGGCCTGCTCGCCTCCCTACCTCTGAGGAAGCACAGTTCCCGCTCAGCCCAGTCAAAACTGTTCGCTGCTCTGGCACCCAAATGGTGGAACAAGCTCCCTCACGACGCCAGGACAGCGGAGTCAATCACCACCTTCCGGAGACACCTGAAACCCCACCTCTTTAAGGAATACCTGGGATAGGATCCTCCTAACCCCCCCCCCCAAAAAGCTATAGATGTACTATTGTAAAGTGGTTGTTCCACTGGATATCATAAGGTGAATGCACCAATTCGTAAGTCGCTCTGGATAAGTGTCTGCTAAATGACGTAAATGTAAATGTAACATTTTTCAGCAGCAGCAGTGGAGGGTTGTTGGTGCAGAGATGAGGATTGAGAAGCGGGCCATCTCCTCAGCTCACTGGAGACTGTCGGTACATGTTTGCTTGGAGGTAATAAAGCTGGGTTGATCTGTGTTGATCTGTGTTGATCTGTGATCTGTGTAGGCTACTTGCAGGACTTTTTGGCCAGGGCCTGTCAAACAAACAGATTAATCTCTTCCCTTCTGTCAAAATGAGACCCGCTAAGGCTGAAGGAGAATCCACCAGTACATATCATAAATTGTATAGGAATTTATCTGTATGTGTGTGGATGATGTGTGTGTGTGGGTAGGTGGGTTGATTGTGTATGTGTCTGTGTGTGTGTCTGTGGTTGTGTGCGTGCATGCTTTTGCATAGTGTACAAAACCTTAGGAACACCTGCTCTTTCTATGACATAGACTGACCAGGTGAATCTAGGTGAAAGCTATGATCCCTTATTGATGTCACATGTTAAATCCACTTCAATCAGTGTAGATGAAAGGGAGAAGACAGGTTAAAGAAAGATTTCTAAGCCTTGAGACAATTGAGACATGGATTGTGTATGTGTGCCATTCAGAGGGTGAATTGGCAAGACAAAATATATACAGTTGAAGTCGGAGGTTTACATACACCTTTGCCAAATACATTAAAACTCAGTTTTTCACAATTCCTGACATTTAATCCTCGTAAGAATTCCCTGTCTTAGGTCAGTTAGGATCACCACTTTATTTTAAGAATGTCAGAATAATAGTAGAGAAAATTATTTATTTCAGCTTTTATTTCTTTCATCACATTCCCAGCGGGTCAGAAGTTTACATACACTCAATTAGTATTTGGTAGCATTACCTTTAAATTGTTTAACTTGCGTCAAATGTTTAAGGTAGCCTTCCACAAGCTTTTGGCCCATTCCACCTGACAGAGCTGGTGTAACTGAGTCAGGTTTGTAGGCCTCCTTGCTCACACACGCTTTTTCAGTTCTGCCCACAGACTTTCTGTAGGATTGAGGTCAGGGCTTTGTGGCCCCTCCAACACCTTGACTTTGTTGTCCTTAAGCCATTTTGCCACATCTTTGGAAGTATGCTTGGGGTCATTGTCCATTTGGAAGACCCATTTGCGACCAAGCTTCATCTTCCTGACTGATGTCTTGAGATGTTGCTTCAATATATCCACATCATTTTCCTCCCTCATGATGCCATCTACTTTGTGAAGTGCACCAGTTCCTCCTGCAGCAAAGCACCTCCACAACGTGTTGCTGCCACCCCCATGCTTCACTGTTGGGATGATGTTCTTAGGCTTGTAAGCCTCCCCCTTTTTCCTCCAAACAAAACAATGGTCATAATGGCCAAACAGTTCTATTTTTGGTTCATCAGACCAGAGGACATTTCTCCAAAAAGTACGATCTTTGTCCCCATGTGCAGTTGCAAACCATAGTCCGCCTTTTTTATGGCGGTTTTGGAGCAGTGGCTTCTTCCTTGCTGAGCGGCCTTTCAGGTTATGTTGATATAGGACTCATTTTACTGTGGATATAGATAGTTTTGTTTCTGTTTCCTCCAGCATCTTCACAAGGTCCTTTGCTGTTGTTCTGGGATTGATTTGCACTTTTCGCACCAAAGTACGTTCATCTCTAGGAGACAGAATGCGTCTCCTTCCTGAGCGGTATGATGGCTGCGTGGGCCCATGGTGTTTATACTTGGGTACTGTTGTTTGTACAGATGAACGTGGTACCTTCAGGCATTTGGAAATTGCTCCCAAGGATGAACCAGACTTGTGGAGGTCTACAATTTTTTCTGAGGTCTTGGCTGATTTCTTTTGATTTTCCCATGATGTCAAGCAAAGAGGCAGTGAGTTTGAAGGTAGGCCTTGAAATACATCCACAGGTACAACTCCAATTGACTGAAATTATGTCAATTAGTCTATCAGAAGCTTCTAAAGCCATGACATCATTTTCTGCAATTGTCCAAGCTGTTTAAAGGCAGTCAACTTAGTGTATGTAAACTTCTGACCCACTGGAATTGTGATATAGTGAATTATAAGTGAAATAATCTGTCTGTAAACAATTGTTGCAAATATTTCTTGTGTCATGCACAAAGTAGATGTCCTAACAGACTTGCCAAAACTATAGTTTGTTAACTAGAAATTAACAAGAAATTTGTGGAGTAGTTGAAAAATGAGTTTTAATGACTCCAACGTAAGTGTATGTAAACTTCTTACTTCAACTGTATGTGCCGTTGAATGGGGTATGGTCGTAGGTGCCAGGCGCACCGGTTTGAGTGTGTCAAGAACTGTAAAGCTACTGGGCTTTTCACACTCAACAGTTTCCCGTGTGCATCAAGAATCGTCTACCACCCAAAGAACATCCAGCCAACTTGTTTTGTACACTCAATATACAGTGGGGGAAAAAAGTATTTGATCCCCTGCTGATTTTGTACGTTTGCCCACTGACAAAGAAAGGATCAGTCTATAATTTTAATGGTAGGTTTATTTGAACAGTGAGAGACAGAATAACAACAAAAATATCCAGAAAAACGCATGTCAAAAATGTTATAAATTGATTTGCATTTTAAACAATAAACAATAAACATTCACGTGGGCACATAAATGCATATAAATCAGACACGGTTACTCGTATTGAAACAAAACTTGATACACATGTTCCAAACACTGTCAAGACTTAGCATCTACAAGAACAATCAGATCCAACCAAATGGTGGCGTTATAACAGGTACATATTTATGTCTTGATCTGTTTGACTCAGAGTCATGCAATTGAGTCTAGCTAACCTGTACGGTACAGTTCTGTTTGGCCTCATGGTGGCACTGTTGGATAGGAAAAACCATTCAAGCAAGCTCATTGGCTTATAACTGCCATGTTATTTGGTAAATGTGGTAAGAAGTATAGAAGTAGGTCAACCAAGGGTGATTTGTCCAATTTATCCTGAAGATGGTTGATTGCAGCTATATTTTAATTTGTGACGGTATGTTCAAGGGATTGGTTGTTCCTATATGGCTGTTACAGTATAGTTACAGTATAATGGAACATTGTGGATCAATTAACTTTTTAATTGTACAATAGGGCGATAATGGACATACACTCTTGTAATTAGAACACATAGTAGTCTGTGGAACTGCTCTGGCCAACTATGGCCAAGTTTTTTTTCTCACTTTGATCCTCACAGCAGCGTAGTTTCACTCATCCATCAAAGTGCTCTCTTTGATCCAGGTCCTGGTCACAAAGATGGATGAGTCCACAGAGTAGAGAGCATGGAACAGTCCGGGCCAACTGTAATCTCTCGATGGATGAGGCACACACGAGCAAGCATGGACACACACACCCATACACACATACACACCCACCCACACACACACAAACACACACACATACACAAAGACATACAGACATTGTTTCACACACACACACACACCTCCAAACCTTCACTCATTAGCCTCACAACCCTTTGAATTGAGAGTATATACCATACCAGATATAGATTGCCACTCATTCAATTAAATTGTCTAATTAGCGAATACATGTGTACTATAATCACACGCTTTTACCCCTTAAATTTCCTCTATAATGTAGTCAATATGTTCAGACAAGCCTGTCTCTTATGGACTAGATTGACATTCCGCTGTGGCTGTGTTGACAAGAGCAGCAGTCAATTAGCCGGTGTGCATGCAGCAGGTGGTTGAGTTAATTGGCAGGAGGGGTGGAATGAGAAGAAAAAGGAAAAGAGAAGTCCCGCAGAGTGAGGAGTATTGCCTCTGCTGCCGGCTATGACTCAGAGCATTATGGAAGAGGCAGAAAGCATATTGTCATCCCCCCACGCTCCACCATACTAATCATTCATGCAATACACTACAATTGTCATTATAAACTGGTCCACTTTCCAAAGGATCGCTCTCTCTCTTTCTTTCCCTCTCTCTCGTTCTTTCTCTCTTCTCTCACTCCCTCCCTCTCGAAAGTTTCATTTTCATCTCACATTTTCCTCTCCCTCTCCCTTTCTCTCTTCTTCACCCTCTGTTTCTCGCAGACTCCCCATATCCTCCCCCTCTTGATCAAATCTCCGCCCAGTCTTTCTTCGTCTCTCCCACAGACTCTCTCTTTCTCTCTCTATTTCTCCTTATCCTCCCTTCCATTGTGGAGGTGGATATTGATGTAAAAACATTCAGGAGGCTGAGTGCTTCTTTATTAGATATCCCCTCGGTGGTCTCTCTCTCTCTCTCTCTCTCTCCCTCCGACGCCCAGTGGCTGTGGGAATTGACTTCACTTCCAATAGGCTTCTCCCTAGCCCACCAGTCCACCCACTGCCATGTCAATGAGACACTGGGCTGCTTGATGAGATGCTCAGAGAGGGTGGGCTGGTAACGTCGTTTCTCACTGCAATGAAAATGAGGGGGATGGTTCTTGCCAGTTTGCTGGAAAATCAAGCAAACAAATAGAATGGGCGATGTGAGAGGGAATTTGATGGAGCTTGTTTGTGTAAAGAGGTGAGTTAAGTGATGTGGAACGTGATTGGAGGATCTCATTTCCAACTAGCTTCCTCTGGTGGGACATCATCCAATCATAGCTGGAATAACAACTCAAGTGTGACTTTGCACATACTCCCTGAAGTGACATCACGAGGCAGCAATAGTCATAATTTTTATGGCATCTGTAACATTTTAACCTTGTTTTAGCCCATCATGACGGTAATAATACTCTGTCGTCCATGCATCTCTCAACTGTTGTCGCTGTTCTATCTCTCAGTTGATGTTTTTTACTGGAAGTTAATTTCAAACTATTTCTGAGCAGTGACATTTACTTTCATGACTGAAGGTCTATGGTTGTGTCCCAAATGGCACGTTATTCTCTATGTAGTGCATTACTTTTGACCAGGGCCCATAGGGCTCTGGTCAAAAGTAATGCACTACATAGGGAATAGGGTGCCATAGCAAATATTGGTGGTGCTGTTGTGGATATGTTTGTAGTGTGGCCCTTATCTCTCTGTGTTTCTTTCTCCTGACCTTCTCTTCAAAGTGAATGAAAGGCATCTGTCTCACGCACAGATCAAGGTAGTGCAAGCTGGGTACGGGTGCCATTTTGCACTCATGTCACTTCCTCGACTTTAGACAAACAATAACCTTTACAACTCCAGTGTCCTCGTGATCTGTGAACAATATAATTAGGTAAATAATCATCAGCCATAACACAACTGACTACTCATTTTAATAAACAATACTATTATTGGATTTGTATTCATTCATTTACAACCTATTGACCCTAAATTGACGCCACACATCTATGCTTAGTAGGCCTCATTCTTGTTGTGTGAGTTGTGTAGAATATAATAGGAGTTTAGAACACATCATTTACTATGTCAAAGTGGATGCTCTTAACTGACGTCTCATTTGGTCTTCCTCTTTGAAAATCCTTGGACATGGCCCAGTGTCCCCACGGCCCAGTGTAGTAGTAGTAGTTGCTGAGCATCACTGTCAATGGTGCTGAAATCTAAGCCTGGGTAATATTCATTAGTGCACATTGTAGCAAAATGTTTTGCAAAGGAAAACTTAAACAAGTATTTGTTATTGGACAAGTTCACATAGTCCCTCCCTGTTTCCGTCTGTTTTTTACTGTTTGGTGCCTATTGAATATGACCCTGTCCTTTAAAAGTGTAACTATCATATCATGGCTTCTGTCTGATTCAAATATAGCCTACCCATGTGATGTTATTGACACTGAAGCCAAACATATCATTCCTGTTAGGTTGTCTGAGTTTAATTTAACAATTTTGGGCTTGATAACCTTCCTCCATTCCGCTTTCAATTAATTAATGCATAATTTCACCGTAGGGCAGAGTAGATACCATAAGATGATTGAAGTTATCAATGTCACTGGGGTTTTTAGGTTTTTGTTGGCAGCAGGTGAAATGGTCACATCAATGGCCAAGTGACTTGCTCGGCGGAGCTGTATTAGAGAGGTACTGTGTCGCCCTGAAGGGAGTCACAGGGGGATAGAGAAAGACCTCGGAAAGGTTGTGCTATTGAATTTATTTGCTGACAGCTGACTGACCTTTCAGATGAGAAGGAGAGGAAGAGACAGAGATGGATTCCTGCATGAGCGCGTGCACACACAGAAACACATTTGCAAATGGATGCAAACATGCACACACACACGCATATACACACATGAACAGACCCATTGGAACATTCATCTAGTGTTTTATCTCAGTCTTCTTTAAGAATGTTAATGGAGGTTCTATTTACGTCACTTGTCGGACCTTTAGTTAGCATGACCAATTACAATGCATTTGCATTTGTACTGAAGTGTACAGAAGGCTGCATTAGCTAGCATGTATTAAATGAGACGGTGCAGATTTCCACTGTAGCCTTATATTACCTTCATATAGTATAGAGCAAGCTCATTAATTTAGGGCTTCTCCCCAAGGCAGCAGGTCTGCAGGAGAGAAAGACAGGTGGGCTCATCCACACAGCAAATTGTCCCCTGTTCTAATCAGTTACCTGTTTCCCTGACCACACCGTGAAACTGCCATTCATAACTATTTGTACTATTTTTACAAAATATCACACAGCTAGGGAACTGATGCTCGTGTCTCAGCTAATAACGTATGAATATCAAGGAGAATGCTCTCACGCCGTCAACTCCCGTCCCTCAGGGTAAAATGTAATCTCTCTACTTCCCGAGGTGAGACACACAAATCAATTAGTTCTTCTATCAGTTTCTCCACAGGAGTGAATGGAGCTCCCGGAGATAAGATAGGAAGAACATGGGAATGGGAATGCTGTAGTGGGTATTTGTGTATATATACATATATATATATATATATATATATATATATATATGCATCTTGTTGTCCATTCAACTTCTGGATGGACTTGCAATTATTTTCCTGGTCTTCTTCCCACTTTTTCCAGGCATTCCTTCCATTAGAATTCCTGTGGGATTGCAGGAGAAAAAGGCTTTGGTTATAAGATTACTAAGAGGGATAGGTACATTCTACTAGTCTTCCTCACAGAGTGCTAGAGTGCAGAGTATGAGAAATGAAACATGAGTTACTCTGTGTTGCATTCGTCATCCTGCGAATTGATGGTAACACACAGAGAACTGTTCTGTATCTATGCTCCATTACTCTACCTGAGCAATTACCCTTAGATACAGAACCTTATTGATTCCCTATAACTCATGCTTTGTGCTGATCCAAAGAGCATAACAAGAGGGTGAAGTTGTCCCTAGACGGTGATCTCGGGTCAGTTTTGCATTTTAAACACTTATAGATTAAGATTTGAATTAAGATGTCAAAGATGCTAATTTAAAGACTAACGGTACACGCACCACCTTGTGGCTATCTATTAAACTGATGTGTCAAAACTGTCTTCTTTTGTCCCGAATACAACCCCCTTTGAACTCTCAGTGACCCGTGTCTCTCTCCTTCAACCTCTCAGACAAATTGTCTTGTAGGAAGAGGAGGTGAGGACAGGCAGAGAGGAGAAGAGAAAAGGCCAAAAGCAGGGTAAAGAGATGGGCGAGGGATAAAATGCTCTTGTCTTCTTCATCCCTGACTCATCCCTTCAGTTTAGCACACTATGACTTCATCCCAAACTGCACCCTATTTCCTATATAGTACACCACATTTGACCAGGGTCCATTGGGCTCTGGTCAAAAGTAGTGCACTATGTAGGGAACATATTGCCATTTGGGAAGCACATCATGACTATGATCTGGAATGAACCCAACTTCCCATGATCCTGTTAGGCCTCAAGGCCACTGCTTCCTCCATCTCTCCCTTCCTCCCTCCTCTGTCCATCTCTGGCTCACAGCCCAGATCTCCCATCTCCTATAACCCTCCTGTCTTGCTGCCCTAAGCCAGTTTAGAGGATACTCAAAGCATCAAAGTCAAACTTTGGAGGCAGTTTCCAATATCACTATTTCATCCTTAAAGCTTGATTTTCCATACATTATGAGGTGAACAAATTTGGGATGAAACTTATTTTCAAGTGAAAGGTTTTCATTTAAATTAACAAGTAGAGCAGTTATATTTATATAGTACATAGCCTAAGTCTACCTCAACACAATAAATATCACAGTATGGTATGAGACATTTGTTGAAATTATTTGTTTTGTATGGTGTTTATTCTATACAAGAGCAAGGTAATGTTGATTAGAAAGCATTTACTTCAGCATCACTCTGTAGCATGCATACAGCTCCATTCAGTGCATGGTAAGTAATGCCTAATTTGGCTCACTAATACTATATATAGTATCACACTCAGATACACATGACAGTAGCGACATCTATTGGCTTGGCCACATCCCGTAACAGACGGAACTCATTGTTGCACAAAGATATCAAAGAAAAAATGAAATATTTTGTTCAAGTGTAGAACCTGTGATGTGAAGGCCAACCCAAAATAATTTCAAGTTAATTAACATGTAGCGAAGAATACATATTCCCTTGATTCAATTTTTACTGACTGTTGTCTGACATGATGGATGGTGTTGTCGTGCTTTCTTGAACCCTCTTTTATGGTGAGTATTTCCAGCGCCCTGTAACATCCGTAATTACATTCCCATCTGTCCTATCCCCGAATCCTCCATACATCATCATCACAACAATTCCATTAATTCTCACAGCGTTCCAAAAAAAGAACTAGGAGGGAGATAATGGCATTTAAAACGCATTGTACGAAATGTTGGACAAGGTTAATCACTCAAACCCATTTGTTTTGATATGTTTTGAAAGGGTTGGTGCTATAAAAAAAAGTATGAACAGGTGATAGGGATCTGTGTGTGTTGGATTTTAACCTCTACGGAGTGCCGTGCAGATCTTTGTGCCTCTCTCTCTCTTTCTGTGTTTGTATGCCCTTGGTATTTGGAAGGTGCTTTGTCACATGGGGATGAACTTTAAACAGTGCGATCACAAGGGAATTAATTACCAAAAGCTTTGAGGAAAAGAGTGAGGGAAGGGGAAAAAAACATGATTAAACAACAAAGACCATAATGACCAAAGTGTTACGGATATCGTCAGTCATCCTTGAAAGACTAATATTACTGCTGCGTGTTATGTTATTAGGCTAGTTTGACAAGCTGGGAACACACAAATGACACACATGCACTCACACATACACACATGCACAAATGCCTACACACACATCAGGATACACACACACACAAACACACACACCCACTTCCTACTGTACTAAACTAACGGTAACACAGCAAAGCTGTTCCAGCCAGGGAGGGTGGACGACAGCTCTATGGAGAAATATAGATGGAAGGCTAATGTGATGTAAGAAAAAAAATGGAATTGGAGATTGATCAAGTCGGTACCAAAATCAATAATTTACAAACAAGACAGGCTGTATGCAATGATAGATGGATCTACCTCCGTCACGTCCATCAGTGAGACAGCAAACATGATCTACCCACTGAAAGATAAACAAATAGTTTTGTAAAGAAAGATCACACTGATAATCATATCATGAAAATATTTTACTCTTCTCTTCTCCAGGAGACTCATTTGTTGTCTTTTGTTGTCTTTTCCCTCACCTGTCATTCATGTAAGGTCCATCAAAAGACAGACGTGACTAGGAAAATAATTTTTCATTGTCAAACTATATCCTCTCACCACCTCTTACTTTTGGGGGATACATGCATGCAGGAATGTACGCACGCACGTACACACCCTCACACACAAACACCAGGGTTGGGCTCAATTAAAAGTGGATGAGCTGAGGAATGAGGTTAGCAATCCAACTCTGTTACATACAGCTCATAATTAATTCTGTGGTAGAGCAGTACTACCATTCACCTGCGTAGCATTGGTCTTCTGACATTTAGATAAATATCAATGTACAGTACTCTCCAATACTTCAAGTACAGCACATAGAGCTACATAATTGTGTTTAATTAGTTGGTACAACAGTGCTACCATTCACCTGCATAGCATCACCATTGGTCTTCCTATTTTCTGATAAATAACAATGTACATTACTCTCCAATATTTTAAGTAAGGCTCATACAGTGAGGGAAAAAAGTATTTGATGCCCTGCTGATTTTGTACGTTTGCCCACTGACAAAGAAATAATCAGTCTATAAATTTAATGGTAGGTTTATTTGAACAGTGAAAGACAGAATAACAACAAAAAAATACAGAAAAATGCATGTCAAAAATGTTATAAATTGATTTGCATTTTAATGAGGGAAATAAGTATTTGACCCCCTCTCAGTCAGAAAGATTTCTGGCTCCCTGGTGTCTTTTATACAGGTAACGAACTGAGATTAGGAGCACACTCATAAAGGGAGTGCTCCTAATCTCAGCGTGTTACCTGTTTAAAAGACACCTGTCCACAGAAGCAATCAATCAATCAGATTCCAAACTCTCCACCATGGCCAAGACCAAAGAGCTCTCCAAGGATGTCAGGGACAAGATTGTAGACCTACACAAGGCTGGAATGGGCTACAAGATCATCGCCAAGCAGCTTGGTGAGAAGGTGACAACAGTTGGTGCGATTATTCGCAAATGGAAGAAACACAAATGAACTGTCAATCTCCCTCGGCCTGGGGCTCCATGCAAGATCTCATCTCGTGCAGTTGCAATGATCATGAGAACGGTGAGGAATGATCCCAGAACTACACTGGAGGATCTTGTCAATGATCTCAAGGCAGCTGGGACCATAGTCACCAAGAAAACAATTGGTAACACACTACGCCGTGAAGGACTGAAATCCTGCAGCGCCCGCAAGGTCCCCCTGCTCAAGAAAGCACATATACATGCCCGTCTGAAGTTTGCCAATGAACATCTGAATGATTCAGAGGACAACTGGGTGAAAGTGTTGTGGTCAGATGAGACCAAAATGGAGCTCTTTGGCATCAACTCAACTCGCCGTGTTTGGAGTCACTGGCTTCATAAATAAGTGCATCGATGACGTCGTCCCCACATTGACCTATGTACATACCCCAACCAGAAGCCATGAATTACAGGCAACATCTGCACTGAGTTAAAGAGTAGAGCTGCCGCTTTCAAGGATTTCACTAACCCAGATGCTTACAAGGAATCCCGTTATGCCCTCCGACGAACCATCAAAGAGGCAAAGCATCAATACAGGACTAAGAGTGAATCCTACTACACCGGCTCTGATGTTCGTCGAATGTGATAGGGCTTGCAAACTATTACGGACTACAAAGGGAAGCCCAGTTGCGAGCTGGCCAGGGACACGAGCCTACCAGACGAGCTAAATAACTTCTATGCGCACTTCAAGGCAAGCAACATTGAAGCATGCATTAGATGGTACCGACAGAGAGGGTCGCCTCGCTTCTAGTCCTTAGGAAACTATGCAGTATTTCTTTATGTATTATTTCTTACAATGTTAGCCCAGAAAATCTCAAGTGTTATTACATACAGCCGCGAAGAACTATTGGATATCAAAGCGACGTCAACTTACCATCATTTACGACCAGGAATACGACTTTCCCGAAGCGGATCTTTTGTTCGCACCACCAAGGGCATTGGATCTGATTCCAGAGGCTGACCGAAAACAACGTCACCTCAGAAAGTGTAGACAGAGCGGCCTCCTGGTCAGACTTCGGAGGCGTGCACACCACCCACCGCTTCCGAGTATATTACTCGCCAATGACAAGTCTCTAGATAGTCGAAATTAGGTAGACGAAATTAGGGCAAATGTTGCTTTCCAGAGAGATATCAGGGATTGTAACATTCTCTGTTTCACAGAAACATGGCTCTCTCTGGATATGTTGTCGGAGTCAGTACAGCCACTGGGATCCTTTATGCGTCGCACCGACAGAAATAGACATCTCTCTGGGAAGAAGAAGGGCGGGGGTGTATGCTTCATGATTAACGACTCATGGTGCAATCATAACAACATACAGGAACTCAAGTCCTTTTGTTCACCTGACCTAGATTTCCTCACAATCAAATGTTGCCTATATTATCTCCCAAGAGAATTCTCGTCGTTGTTGTTGTGACAGCTTCATATATCCCCCTCAAGCCGATACCACAACGGCCCTCAAGGAACTTCACTGGACTCAATGGAAACTGGAAACCATATATCCTTGTCGCTGGGGCTTTTAACAAAGCAAATTTGAGAACAAGGCTACCTAAATTCTATCAGTATATTGATTGGTAGCACACTTATGGGCAATAAACTGCATCACTTCTACTTTAACTTCCGCGATGCATATAAGGTCCTCCCCCGCCCTCCCTTCTGCAAATCTGACCACGAGTCCATTTTGCTCCTACAGTCCTATAGGCAGAAACTCAAACAGGATGTACCCTTGACGATAACTACTCAATGCTGTTCTGACCAATCGGAATCCACGCTTCAAGATTTTGTTTAGATTAGTTTTTTTTTATCACGCGGACTGTGAATTGTTCCGGGCAGCCTCAGAGAATAATATCGATTTATACGCTGATCTGGTGAGTGAGTTTATAAGGAAGTGCATTGGAGATGTTGTACCCACTGTGACTATTAACACCTACCCTAACCAGAAACCGTGGATAGATGGCGGCATTTGCGCAAAACTGAAAGCGTGAACCACGGCATTTAACTACGGAAAGATGACTGGGAATATGGCCGAATATAAACAGTGTAGTTAATCCCTCCACAAGGCAATTAACCTCTTACATCTAGACGTTCCGCTAGCGGAACACCTGCTCCAATATCCAATGATGGGCGTGGCGTGAAATACAAACTCCTCTAAAATCCGAAAACATCCATTTTTCAAACATATGACCATTTTACACCATTTTAAAGACAAGACTCTCCTTTATCTAACCACACTGTCCGATTTCAAAAAGGCTATACAGCGAAAGCAAAACATTAGATTATGTCAGCAGAGTACCCAGACAGAAATAATCAGACACCCATTTTTCAAGCTAGCATATAATGTCACAAAAAACAAAACCACAGCTAAATGCAGCACTAACCTTTGATGATCTTCATCAGATGACAACCCTAGGACATTATGTTATACAATGCATGCATGTTTTGTTCAATCAAGTTCATATTTATATCAAAAACCAGCTTTTTTTCTACAGCCCAGTACATCACTGGGGCCAAGCTTCTTGCCAAACAGGACCTCTATACCAGGCGGTGTCAGAGGAAGACCCTAAAAATGTAAAAAAGACTCCAGCCATCTTAGTCATAGACTGTTCTCTCTGCTACTGCATGGCAAGCAGTACCGGGGCGCCAAGTCTAGGTTCAAATGGCTCCTTATCAGCTTCTACCCCCAAGTCATAAGACCGCTGAACAGTTAATCAAATGGCTACCCAGACTATTTGCATTGATCCTCCCTTTTTTTAAGCTGCTGCTACTCGCTGTTTATTATCTATGCATAGTCACTTTAGCCCTACCTACATGCACATATTACATCAATTGCCTTGACTAACCTTTTAGTCATCAATTGCACATTAACTCGGTACTAGAACCCCCTGTATATAGCCTTGTTATTGTTATTTTATTGTGTTGCTTTTTATACATTTTTGTTAATTTGGTAAATATTTTCTTAACTCTTATTTTTTCTTAACTGCGTTGTAGGTTAATTTCTTGGCAAGGTCTACACACCTGTTGTATTCGGTGCATGTGACAAATAACACGTAATTTGATTTGACTTGAAGTAGCCTGGGCATTCTTATCTAGATAGATTGCATCATATCACCTTTCAATATTATTTATCAACTAATTTTAAACCGTGTTATCTTGAACATCAGTGTCATTTCATATTATGCACAGGTATGATAGTTGTATAAATTAATCACAATCTAAGCCTACTCATAAAAACATTAGCAGTCCTAATGCAATATTGGCTTCCCAGTGAAACACCATTATTCTGGCTATAAATAATAATTCTTTAACATCAGTAAAATAGCTTATTTAGCTATCTCAAAAAATCCTATCCTGTATCATGCATGCAAGCTCACCTGTCATATCCACAAAGAAGGAGCTGCAGACCAAGCATTATGAGAGAGGAGGACCCTAAATTGTAGGATAATTATTCTGGTCGGTGCCAACTTAATTCATGAATAGGTACTGAGGAGATCGATTCTGTTGTTATTCGTGTCAATATTTCAGTTTTGTGGTAATTGTAAACAGAATTGCTAGCACTAGTTGTTCACGATCAGTGGAATGCGAATGCGTTGTCATGTGAAACTGCCTTCGAATCCCGTCTTAAATGGAAAGTGCTACCTACTAAGGTAGGTAAGCCTTTGGATGCAGGTAGGCAGCAGGAAGTTGCCTTTGGATTGGGACACAGCCAATATCTTATAATTAGTTCTGTGCTACAGCAGCACTAGGATACCATTCACCTGCTCATTATCCTCACCAGTCTTCTGACTTTCAGATAAATAACAACCTTCAAAGGGAGTGTTACCCAACATTACCCTCCAATATTCGCAGAGTACGACCCTGCCTTACACAGTGCCAAATCCAGGCACTTGTCATCTCCCGTCTGGATTACTGCAACTCGCTGCTGGCGGGGCTCCCTGCCTGTGCCATTAAACCCCTACAACTCATCCCGAATGCCGCAGCCCGTCTGGTGTTCAGCCTTCCCAAGTTCTCTCACGTCACCCCGCTCCTCCGCACACTCCACTGGCTTCCAGTTGAAGCTCGCATCTGCTACAAGACCATGGTGCTTGCCTACGGAGCTGTGAGGGGAACCGCACCTCCGTACCTTCAGGCTCTGATCAGTCCCTACACCCAAAGAAGGGCACTGCGTTCATCCACCTCTGGCCTGCTCGCCTCCCTACCTCTGCGGAAGCACAGTTCCCGCTCAGCCCAGTCAAAACTGTTCGCTGCTCTGGCACCCCAATGGTGGAACAAGCTCCCTCACGACGCCAGGACAGCGGAGTCAATCACCACCTTCCGGAGACACCTGAAACCCCACCTCTTTAAGGAATACCTGGGATAGGATAAAGTAATCCTTCTAACCCCCCCCCCCCACCCTCCCCCCCAAAAAGATATAGATGTACTATTGTAAAGTGGTTGTTCCCCTGGATATCATAAGGTGAATGCACCAATTTGTAAGTCGCTCTGGATAAGAGCGTCTGCTAAATGACGTAAATGTAAATGTAAAAGTACAGCACATAGAGACAGAATATGTTCTTTTTAAGTCTGTCCTACAGCTTCACTATACCATTCACCTGCTTAGCATCCCTATTGGTCTTCATCTGCCTAACCCAGACCGTCAGAAGATTCCTTATTCCCTGCTATCTTTATCAGATGAGTGTATGATTAAAGACTAAATGCATGTCCCATCAAGACGGCGCTGGTTTTATTTCAATTTCAAACTTCTGTCCCCAAAAACCTTTCTAAAAGGTCATTTACTTTGCATGTGTAATGCGTTCACACAGTGTAAGAGAAGGAAATGAAAAGGAGAAGGGGGGAAAAACTACAACAAAGTGATTATGGTTACACTATTAAACACTGTTTCATTTACAGTGTCTCATTTATGGAAATTGGGTTACGTGCCTTGCTCAAGGGCATATTGGCAGACGTTTTACCTAATTGGCTCTGAGATTTGAACAAGTGATTTTTTTTTATTGGCCCATTGCTCTTAACTGCTAGGCAGCCTGCCAACATTATACTTAATTGGTTGGTTATGTAGGCTTATTCTAACCCATTGCTTTCTACTTTAATACAGCTAATGATACAATTAGGCTATATCTTTACATTATAAACCAAACTCTGTCAGATTTCCAGTCATTCCAATTAATTGAATACCCCTTGAACTTCAAGAATAGGACATGGAAATAAAGATTAGGGCCAAATTGTTTAACCTGAGCATAACCCAAAAATGAAGGATGTTGTTTATGATTTTGTTGTGAGGACTGATTTGGCTCATTTCTTCGAGTTGAAAAAGGAAATACTGCTCTCATGGAATGGCATGCTTTGAGCACTACCAAAAAGTACTATTTGCATGTGAAAAATATATACTATATGCTGGATTTGCTATAGGCCTATTGTTTATGTTTTTGTTGGTGACACTTTGATATCACGATAATTTGCATCTGTTTAAATCTATCAAAAGTGTGCGTTTGAGTGTTTGTCCGTTAGGCCTATGGATTAAAACATTTTAATCAGCATGAATTCAATTGAGCTATAAAAGCCCCACTCGTGTCTTAATTAATCTAGTTTTTGACAGTATGGAGCACAATGCTACGGAGGAGTTTAGAAGGGAGGGACTATAACGACACAAGGCGAGATCCAGATGCAGACACAGGAGGCAGATGGTTTGAGCTCTGGTATTTATTATAATCCAAGGGATAGACAAAAGGCAGGTCGTGAACAGGCAAAAGATCATAACAAGGTCAGAATCCAGGAAGTACAGGTCAGGGCAGGCAGTATGGTCAGGCAGGCGGGTTCAGAGTCAAGGCAGGCAAGCGTCAAAACTGGAAGAACTAGCAAAAGAGAGATAAGAAAAATCAGGAGCACAGAAAAACACACTGGTTGACTTGACAAGACAAGACGAACTGGCAACAGACAAACAGAATAAATACCAAGGGACTAATGGGGAAAACAGGTGACACCTGGAGGTGGATGGCAGGCAGGCTCGAGGTCAGGGGCAGGCAGAGTGGTCAGGCAGGCAGGCTCAGAGTCAGGACAGGCAAGGGTCAAAACCAGGATGTTGAGAAAAAGAGAGACTGGGAAAAAACAGGAGCTGGGAGAAAAATGATGGTTGACTTGGCAAACAAGACAAACTGGCACAGACAGACAGAAAACACAGGTATAAATACCCAGGAGATAAGTGGGGAAGATGAGTGACACTTGGAGGGGGGTGGAGAAAGGCACAAGGACAGGTGAAACAGATCAGGATGTGACTGGAACTCCCTCAAACATTCATTCCATAGGCTGGGATCCGCACTATGCAGCTGTTGCAAGATCACATTTTTCACTGGCTGTCCTCTGGTTGCAGGAAGCTTACATTGTAATTCAACAATTTTGGGGTTAAAATACATATATACATCTATGAACAGCCATCCACAATAACCACAATCCGTTAGGCGCAAATATCTAAATGAGAGAGCAGCAGTGTGATTCACATCAATAATGAGTGATATCTATATTACTCGTAAGCTACACTGCTTTCTTCCTTACTTCCAAACATTTAATTCAAGTTGAAAAATCTTTGGATGACGACAGCAGTAGCACCATTGGAAGACATAGCTTTGACTGTAGCCTAAACTCCTATTCCTGCTCTTTTCCCGCGATCCATTAACTTCTCTGGGCTAGGTGGGACGTGACCGTCCCACACTATTCAACAGCCAGTGAAATAGCATGGCGCGAAATACAAAACAGCAAAAATCTCATAATTTCATTTTCTCAAACAATCAACTATTTTACACCATTTCAAAGATAAGAGTCTTGTAATCTAACCACATTGTCCGATTTCAAAAAGGCTTTACGGCAAAAGCATAAAATTAGATTATGTTAGGACATAAACTTCACAAGAAAATCCACACAGCCATTTTCCAAGCAAGGACATGCATCACAAAAAACAAAAGTACAGCTAAAATATTCACTAACCTTTGATGATCTTCATCAGATGGTACTCATAGGACTTCATGTTATACAATACATGTATGTTTTGCTCGATAAAGTTCATATTTATATCCAAAAACAGCATTTTACATTGGCGCGTGATGTTCAGAAAATGTATTCCCACCAAACCGCCGGTGAATGTGCACATCAATTTACAAAAATACTCATCATAAACGTTGAACAAATTTACAACAGTTATTGAAAGAATTATAGATACACTACTCCTTGACGCAACCGCTTTGTCAGATTTCAAAATAACTTTACGGAGAAAGCACATTGTTCAATATTCTGAGTACATAGCTCAGTCATCGAAGCAAGCTATACAGCTACCTGCCAAGTTCTGGCATCAACAAAACTCTGAATTAGTAGTATAAATATTCTCTTACCTTTGCTGATCTTCGTCAGAATGCACTCCGAGGACTCCTACTTCCACAATAAATGTTTGTTTTGTTCGAAATACTCCATATTTATGTCCAAATACCTCTGTTTTGTTCGTGCGTTCAGATCACTATCCAAAGGCATAACGCGCGAGCGCAGTACCAGAGACGAAAAGTCAAAATGTTCCATTACCGGTCGTAGAAACATGTCAAACGTTGTTTACAATCAAGCCTTAGGGTATTTTTAACATAAAACATCGATAATATTCCAACCGGACAATAGCGTATTCATTCAAGAAGAAAAAGAAGGAGGGGCGCACTGTCGGGCTCGCGCATCACCAAGCCCTTTGTCCTCAGGCAGTCCACTCATTGACTGAGCTATGGAAAAACTTTCTGAAGGCTGTTGACAGCCAATGGAAGCCTTAGGAAGTGCAACCACAGACACTGGTGTTTCGATAGGGATTCAAAAGAAGAACTACAATTCTCAGATTTCCACACTTCCTGGTTGGATTTTTCTCAGGTTTTTGCCTGCCATATGAGTTCTGTTATACTCACAGACATCATTCAAACAGTTTTAGAAACTTCAGAGTGTTTTCGATCCAAATCTACTAATAATATGCAAATATTTGACTCTGGGCCCGGGCATTAGGCAGTTTACTCTGGGCACGCTTTTCATCCGAAATTGAAAATACTGCCCCCAATACCCTAAAAAGTTAAATGCATTTGGTGTGCCACCATAGGGATCTCTAACTAGTGGTCAGACTCGCTCAGACGGAACAAACAGTACACTTTTTCAATGTAAAAATCTTTGCAGAGAATAGGCTAACCAGAATAAATTCAGGAGAATGTTAGCCATAATGCTTTAAGTTACATTGTAGTAACAATGTAAAAATCTTTAACAATCAACTCTGTAATTACAATGTACTTACCCATGAGCAAGCAACTTAATGTAACGTGAGTGACATTTTAATTACTTTGTAGTTATAATGTAACCTTTTCTGTACATAGTCTAACCAGGAGAAATGAAGAGACAGGAGAAACATTTTGAGTTTAACTTTTCTTTAATGGATTTGACAAAGATTCAATTGCCCGTTTCAGACTCAAAGCAATAACTATTTTATTTAGTAAAACGTACTAACACAGGCTGGTGGTAAAGCTAGCTAGCGAACTAGAATTTCCCCCTCATTCACTAATGTAGCTAGGTAGCTAGCTAAGCACTGGCACAATGTCAACAAGTTTTTCAACGTTTTCCAACAATAAACGTTACAAAATCATCATAAAATGCAGAAGGGTTGTATGCTTACAACCCTGCATTTTATGCAGAGACAAGTCAGAGGCCTCAAGCCATCTCTACAGAGAAGTACACATGTACATGTGAAGTGGGGGTGGGTGGGGGGGTGAATGGGTTATGCTCCTCCTCACCTAACTTATTTTCTCCTGTGTCCGTGGAGAGTATCTCTATCATAAGGAGTCGTATCACATAAGCCCCTTATCCCCCATTCAGAAGCACCACCTCTGCTCTGTTTTCCATTTCAATCTGTTCTCAGTGTAATAGAGTTTGCTTTACCTCCCTTCACATCCCTCTCTCTCTCTCCCGATGGGCAGATTTATTCGCTATTGTCTCTCTCTCCAATCTCTTTAGCCGTATGTTTTTCATGTCGTCCCCAATGGTTGAAGAAGCTGGTGTCACGGGTCACCGGAGCTGCTGAGAGCTCCCCTTTCCTATCTTTCATTTTCTCTCTCACCCTATTGCCGGCGCTCCGAAACCTCAGCTGCTTTCACCTCTCGTTGGAGAGCCGCGATGTCAACAGCCTCTCCATGCACCCCGCGGGGGCGAATGACTAGCTCTCTCCAGCTGTGCCTTCAATTACCTGCTGTGCACCGAGCTCATACAGGCCCCAGCGAACCATCAGGCTATCTGCTGGGTTTCCTGGCACACTGTATGCCAAATAGCTGCCCGTCGAGATGCCTGTCGAGGAGGCACAGCATCTGTTAAGCCCTCAGTTTGTATGGCAAACAGTTCGGTTGGAAAGAAAAGTGAGCTATATATTGTGTAGTAAGCATCCATAGTGATACAGCTTGACCTCTCTTGACATCTCACCCCAAAGACTTTGGTTTGGATAACAGCCTTCAATTTTAATATATACAGTTGAAGTCGGAAGATTACATACACTTAGGTTGGTGTCATTAAAACTTTTTTAACCACTCCACAAATATCTTGTTAACTTCCCTGGGCAAGCGTCCCACCCTAGTCAACAGCCAGTTGCTAAAAATGCTATAACTTCAATTTCTCAAACATATTACTATTTAACACCATTTTAAAGACAAGACTCTCGTTAATCTAACCACATTGTCCGATTTCAAAAAGGCTTTACAGCGAAAGCAAAACATTAGATTATGTCAGGAGAGTACCCTGCCAAAAATAATCACACAGCCATTTTCAAAGCAAGCATATATGTCACAAAAACCAAAACCACAGCTAAATGCAGCACTAACCTTTGATGATCTTCATCAGATGACACTCCAAGGACATTATGTTATACAATACATGTATGTTTTGTTCAATCAAGTTCATATTTATATCAAAAACCAGCTTTTACATTAGCATGTGATGTTCAGAACTAGCATACCCACCGAAAACTTCCGGTGAATTTACTAAATTACTCACGATAAACGTTCACAAAAAACATAACAATTATTTTAAGAATTATAGATACAGAACTCCTCTATGCACTCGATATGTCCGATTTTAAAATAGCTTTTCGGTGAAAGCACATTTTGCAATATTCTGAGTAGATAGCCCAGCCATCACGGCTAGCTATTTAGACACCCACCAAGTTTAGCCCTGACCAAACTCCGATTTACTATTAGAAAAGTTCGATTACCTTTGGTGTTCTTCGTCAGAATGCACTCCCAGGACTGCTACTTCAATAACAAATGTTGGTTTGGTTCAAAATAATCCATTGTTATATCCAAATAGCGGCGTTTTTTTCGTGCGTTCAGGACACTATCCGAAGTGTAAATAAGGGTCACCAGCATGGCGCATTTCGTGACAAAAGATTTCTAAATATTCCATTACCGTACTTCGAAGCATGTCAACCGCTGTTTAAAATCAATTTTTATGCCATTTTTCTCGTAAAAAAGCGATAATATTCCGACCGGGAATCTGCGTTTAGGTAAAAAGACGAAAGAAAATAAAGCATGGGGTCGACTCGGGCACGAGCCTGAGTCTCACAGTACTGTGACCAGCCACAAACGCGCTACTTTTTTTCAGCCAGAGCCTGCAAAGCCACCATTCAGCTTTTTGCCGCCTTCTGAGAGCCCATGGAAGCCGTAGGAAGTGTCACGTAACAGCAGAGATCCCCTGTATTGGATAGAGATAATCAAGAAGGACAAGAAATTGTCAGACAGGGCACTTCCTGCATGGAATCTTCTCAGGTTTTGGCCTGCCAAATGAGTTCTGTTATACTCACAGACACCATTCAAACAGTTTTAGAAACGTTGGAGTGTTTTCTATCCAAAGCTAATAATTATATGCATATTGTAGTTTCTGGGCAGGAGTAATAATCAGATTATAAGTTTTTTATCCGGCCGTGAAAATACAGGTTTTAACTGTGTCGTGACGTTGTATTAGTTAATGTGACGACTGTTGCTCATCGAATGATTAACGGTTTATAATTACGTGATTAAATGAATTAAGCAATGAATCAAGCAATTATTAACTCATTAACCTGGGGCACCATGGGAACATTGTTTTGATTGAGTTTCTATTTCCCAAATTAACTCAAAGGATATCAGAATATCGATTACAACAGTCGCTAAATTAATCAGTTTCCTCTACAGTCTCATAATCTGAAAGTCGTATAATCCGGGAATCTGCACGGACCCGGGCTTTACCACTGAATTTACCACACCAATCTTAGTTGATTATTTATTTACTAGCAAGCTAAAATGATGATAAAAATGCACATACACAAAACACAGTCTAGCTATTGATTAGGACTTAGTATAACGGGCCAACACACTCTGGCGCTTGTTACCCAAAATGGGGATTTTAAAGAGAGAGAAAGAAAGGAAGTACACGAGAGAAATATACATTTGGGTTCATTTGTCAGCCATGCTTATTTAAAATTAGCCTTGCCCCGAACTGCCGCTCTTATGGGTCAGAATATAATGATGTAATTACGTGTTGTAGTTCTCAGGTGGGAAGCTCCGCGTGGGTCGTTTAGGCTTTTAAATGACGCACTTCTTCTCCGGCGCAACTCTCTGGTTGTCCTCACGATGTCAGTGTCCTTCTTGGCTAAGTGGTCTGATCCTCACCCTTGATCGGAAAGGGGTCTTCTGAGGACAGACAGCTCTGTAGCTCAGAGCTCACAGCTTCGGCTCGAATGGTGTCGATACCACGATTCAATGGAGAGTGGAGGCTGGGTGGTTCGGCTTGAATTCACCCGCTTAGACACAGCTACTCGTCCGTAGCTCGTGTAGAAAAATATTTATTTGTCTTCAACCTTGTGTTTCGTTTTGGGGTTCGTCGACTTTGTTAGACCTTGGCTGCAGCTTGGGGTCAATAGTCTACTATGTTAATTCTTCACTCTCCTGTCTTATACCCTCGGGTCAGAAGTGGGTGTAACAGCCTTTAGGGCGATTCTCTGGGCGGACCAAGTAAAGGGGGCAAGGCTTAGATTTGGCTAAAAATCCGATTTTAGACACTAACGTCACATTTCATCTTTATCAAAACATTCTGTTTGATTTGGATATTTTCCAAACAGCGTACAATGTATAAACATCAGGCATATACTGGGAAAACTCTTAAAGGTACAATGTTTTCATAATAACGTCATCTCTTAACCTTTAAAAACCAATACAAAAGTTACATACATTTTAATATTCCACTTTTCGTCATAACCACCATTGTGGCTGACGGAAACCATTGTTCCAAAGTTCCTTTATTGCATGTTTAAGGTTCTGAGGCCAGTTCTCCATTGTTAGGACAAAGGAATTTCTCTGTATTATGGGCATGAGGTGTCATAAAACCCCCACATCTTCAGACCCCTAGATCTCTCCTCCTCTGTTGGGGGTTTGGGAGATAATCTGTAGGGTGGTGGTCTCCTGTACCCTGACCTGATCAGGACAGTCATGACAGTCCCCCTCTGGTAGGTTCAACTTGGAATGATTCTGCATGTTGCAACCCACCATAAGAATGACCATCGGATGTCCTGGTCTGTGGATCATCAGAGCAGCCCCCCCCCCTTTAGTGGTTCCCCCCTGGTAGGCTTTCCGCAAGCTGTGGATCACCACCAGAATGGATCAAGGAGGTCTGGCAGTGGCTCTGTGTTCCGGGCTGTCGTCCGGTTATCCCGGTTAGTGGACCTAGGCAGTAACTTGGTAGCCGTTAATAACGCACAACACTCAGGCAATACATCATTACATTTCCTCCCCAAAGGAGCGGTGTCTTGGCTCTAAGGCTTCCTAAGTGTCAAAGGTAATGAAACAAAAAATTGGAATAAAAACATAAAAGTATACAAAATATGTCTACCACACCTTAATCATCTAATATGGACTATGTTCTATATATGTCCAAGGCCTTGGCTAAATAGCTTTATCATGGCATTGTCTCTAATGTCATGTCTAGATTGATCCTACTTGCAGGTGGGTAGTTAAGGCACTTGGAAAAACTTGGCCCCTGAAGGCCAAGCTTACATTAGGGACATTACTGGGCTGACCTAGCGAGTTCGGGAGAGGAGGCTGGGACTGGGTCCTGTAAGAGGGTTTCCGGATCCATTGCCACCTTTCCAAAAATCGGGATCGCTTCCGTCCCACGGGTGATCCTAGTATAAGACCTCATTAGGTCTTCCATTGCACGTGTGCGCCTGTGTACGTAGTAGGTGCACACGCCAAGGGAAATGAGACCAAAGATCATGGTAACAGTCAGGATACTGTCCGGCACCGTCCAAGAGCGGGCGACAGACCAATCTTTTGGTCTGTAGTCAGTCGGGTCGACTAACAGTGCCTCATCCAGTACGCTAAGATCGACAGTCATGGGTCCCTCGTACTGGATTTGGTATTGAATGGCTTGTGGTAACTCAAGGGAACGTTTAGCAAAAGCGTCCGGCATTTCAATCTCCGTGTCTATCCGGTCGTCGGGAAGGTGGTATAGAGCGAGGTCGTCTACGTGAATAATCGCCTCCTCTGGTACCGTAACAAAAACAGTCTGGTTGGGGAGGTTTAATTGGGTGATGGAGTCAT
Source organism: Salmo trutta (assembly GCF_901001165.1). Taxonomy (NCBI): domain Eukaryota; kingdom Metazoa; phylum Chordata; class Actinopteri; order Salmoniformes; family Salmonidae; genus Salmo; species Salmo trutta. The sequence continues at coordinate 40,340,351 of NC_042962.1, forward strand.
GGCGTTCGTAAGTCATAGTGGCGGACGCGAACGGTGTGTTGACCAACCATCGGTTCCCTACCACCTCCACTTGTGTGGTGGTGGCCCCATCCCTGGCTGTTAGTTTGGCTCTACAGCGTTCTTCGCTGGTGATAGCTTTAATACCACAAAGACGCTCAGTGTTATCCCTGACAAATGGTTTGCTAGGACAAAGGTAGTGGACATCTTTGGTTAGAGTACACATTAGCAGGTTAGGGGTGAGATAGAAATCTGGGTTGTTTTCCTGGTAAGCTACAACTGGGGGCGTGGCAATCTTTACGTGGGTACTGTCGCGCCAAAATCCTACATTGAGAACCGTTTTCAATCTATAGATATTCTCCAGTTCAACAACCGGCAGCGTCAGTAGAAAACCCACTTCATTACGATCAACATCAACGTGTATTGGGATGGCCGACCCCAGACTATAGGCCAAATGTGATTGTAACGGCCTTAGTGTGGTTGAAGTAGCTGAGGTCAATATGTCGTGCACCATTGAGAGGGGCACTAGATATGAGGGGATTCTATTCATGGCCAAGTGGTCCATAGAAGAGCTAACTTCACGGAGAAAATCCTCCAGTAACAATCGAACCAATTGGACATGGGCATAGTCATGGTTCATGACCTCTGCTAGCTTTCCTACAGACAGGATAGTTTTGTTCAGGAGAGTAGCGTGTGTGTTGACCACCAGAATAGTGTCCTGGAGAGACTTTCCCACATGTTGCAACCTAAGGGCCTGTGCCTTCATCTGCTGCTGGATAAGTGGCATCTCTTCAGTAATCTCCCTAACATTCCTCTTGACTGTGGCTAGACTGACTGCGTTGACGGCAGTGGTACCTAGGGCAAATAGTGACCCTACGGCTGCCCCTATCGATAGTAGCGCCCCGACGAATCGTTTTTCTCGCCTGGGCTCAGCTAGTTCTGACTGGGTTACTGTGAACTTTTGGAGTTGGGCCAACATATGGGCAGTGTCTAGCTGGGCGTGCTTAATTGCCTGGCTGGTCCAGTCAGCCCCGGCCCAACTCAAATGCGCCGCAGGTGGAATGTGTTGGCGGTACACATTCTCTGCATCTAGGCGGACATATACCCTCTGCGTGTGTACTCTGCAGTTAGTTATGAGGAGTCCTGGATCGTCGCAGAGAACGATTCCCGTAGGGGGTCCGTTCGTGATTACGTCTGCTGGGTTGGTTTTGACCAGGGCGCAGAGTGTCAGGATCATCCAAAGGAACTCCATCCTACAGAAACGCATAATCAGAGGTTGTTGGATTATTTCAGTTATTTGTATTCGTAAACAAAAAATTTTTGACAACTATTTTTCTGTTTTTCTTATTTTTAATCAGTACAGCGCAGGACGATATCACTAGTGACAACAGATGTATATCTGGTAGCTGGGAAGAGAATAAAAGATATTAGGTGCAATGTACTGGTCTCCTGGAAGGGATCAGCTGAGGGTACTTAAGAATTTTCTTAGTACCTCTGGGTTTTTGCTAGGGTTTTTATCTATTCGGTGCTGGCTAGCACCCCTTCTATTCCCATGGGGGGAGTGTACAACTTGATTTGGTTCCGGTGGACCCACTTTAATGTGGCGGTTTGTCGACCTTTGCTGATTTTGATCTGGTAAGCTACAGGTGATAGCTTCACCACAATCTCGTGTGGCCCCGTCCAGTGGGGCAGGAACTTTGTTGCGACGCCCGCGGGTTTGGTGTATATGTAGTACCACACCTTATCTCCGACCTCGAACACCTGGTGTGAGGCTTTTTTGTCGTAATAGGTCTTGTCACCTTCTGCACTTCTTTCCAATTGTCCTTGAGCGTACGCAAAGGTAGTCTGGAGATGGTTCCGCAAGTCGGTCACGTATTGATGAGCCGTGTAGGCGGTGGCTGCGGCGACATCTCCCGGTTGGTACAGGAGATGCAGTGGAAGGGTCATTTGCCGGCCCGTCATCATCTCAAAGGGTGTCATTCCCGTAGACCTGTTGCGTGTGGCTCTGATTGCCATCAGTACCAATGGGAGTTTGAGGTCCCAATCTTTGTGGTTGGCTGCCACATATTTCCTCAAGATTCTGACAATTGATTGGTTGCTCCTTTCTACCCCCCCCCGAGCTCCTAGGGTGGTACGCGATGTGGAGTTTAGCTTTGACTCCCAGGAGCTTCCACAGTTCGGTCATTACAGCTGCCGAAAAGTGGGTTCCTCTGTCGCTGTCCACGGTTTCTCCTGGCAGGCCGAAACGACTGAAAACGTGGTTTAGCAAAAGAACGGCAGTGGTTTCCGCTGTGTCATTGGTCGCCGGCAGGCACTCCACCCACTTTGTGAATGCGCAAGTCACTGTGAGGAGGTACTTGTTGCCTCTGGCAGACCTGGCAACTGGGCCGACCCAGTCGATCTGGATCGAGCTCCAGGGGTAAGACACACCCTTGCGTTGCAGGGGTGCTCTGTGAAGTGGCTTGGTGGGTTGAAACTGGCAGCAAACTAGACACCCCCTCACGTATCGTGCCACGTCTTGTTCCATGTGAGGCCAGTGGGCCACCTGTCGCAATGTTTCACATGTAGCCTTGACCCCCCTATGGCCTCCACATGGCTCGTCATGGGCATGAGCTATCATTATCCCCCTCTGTGTTTTAGGAACCACCCACCTTCGAGCGGTGTCGGTTTCTGAAACATACACCAATAGGTCATCTACAAGTGTGAGGTGCTGTTTAGTTGCGTACAGCGAACGCAAGTCGTGTGAACCTGCCAAAGCCAGTTCGGACACTGGGTGGTTGACAGGATCCGACAGGAATGCCATCAAAGTGGCGAGGGACTCATCTTGGTGTTGCATTGCTACCAGGTCGCCATTCATGAATGAATGCGTTAGCAACACATTATGTTTGTGCGACGACGTTTTCCGTGGTGCTACATGGCTACGCGTTACCACAGACACCATAGCTTCCTCAGTGGGTTTTTCGTCTCGAGCAGCAAACACCCAAGGGGTGCCGTGAATTGCACCAGATTTCGCCATGCTGTCAGCATGGTCGTTGCCAAGTTTGTCACGACCAGGTGATTTGGAGTGTCCCTTGACTTTCTTCCAATACACCTGTATGTCGTGTTTGGTGATGAGATCATCACAAGCTAGAATGAGCTCTTTGTTTTTCACCTCTTTACCACTTGAAGTAGTCATGTGCTTTTGTTTCCAAAACGGCAAGTGGCATAAGAAGGTGAGTCTCGCGTAGTTAGAGTCGGTGCAGATCGCCAGTTCTGCCAATTCGTGTTTCACCGCTGTTTGCAGGGTGATCAGCACGCCAGCCACTTCTGCAAACTGGCTGGTCTTGTTGCCAAGCTGAAATTGAAGTGGTTTGCACGGAATGTCGTTGTGCCATACCAATCCCACCCCAGCTTGCAAGTGGTCTAGATGGCGGTAAGAACAGCCATCTACAAATGCCAACGGCATGTCGAGACACACGTTCTCTTCGAAATAGTGATGGTTCGAAGGCAATGGCGGAGCGATGTCACGCGGGGGTGGTCCGGAGTCGGTTTCATCGTCACCACAGTGTTGACACACCGCCAAAGCACTGCCCAAAGGCAGGTTCTTTGCTTTTGCGTAGTTGATTACTACATCATGGCTCTGCAGCGTCATGAGCCAAGCCGCTATCCTGCTGTTGTGTACAGCACCCTCACGGATTCGTTGGCTTTTCAGAAAAGTCACAGGCTGGTGACATGTTTCTATGATCACCTTTTGTCCGCCGACATAACTGGTGAAGTGTTTGATCGCCCAGACTGTCGACAGCAGCGCCTTTTCGCAGTCTGAGTATTTGTGTTCGGCGGGGTTGAGTGTTTTGCTCGCGTAAGCAACCACACGTTTGTCTTGGTCGTATTTTTGGTACAACCCAGCGCTAAGGCAGTGCTCTGAGAAACCGACTTCCAAAAAGAATGTCTTGTCTTTGTTGGGGTATACCAGGCAGGGTGCCTCGCAAAGCATGTTTTTCAAGGAAGCCACCGCTTCGTTGTGAGTGACATCCCAAACGAATGGGGTGTCTTTCTGAAGAAGGTGAGTCAACGGTTTTGACAAGTCGGCGTAGTTTTCGATGAATTGACGGGAGTAATTACATACTCCCAAAAAGCTGCGCACCTCGTGAAGGTTTGTAGGTGTTTTGATGTTGCGGACTGCTTGGATTCGGTTAGACTGTGGCAGGATGCCCTCGGCACCCACCAGAAGCCCAACGTAGTTTACCTTGGTCCTGCACCATTGTCCTTTCATGATGGCCAACTTAGCCCCTGCAGTCCCGAGTTGGGTGAGAACGTGGTCCATTTCATTGAGGTGATGTGACCAAGTCTCACTTCTCATGAGAACGTCGTCCACGTAAATTATCGTCCCCCTAGAGGCTGCGTCTGGCATCGCCTTGTGTAGGAAGATGTTGAACTCTGAGGGGGAGTTCGCATACCCGAATGGGCAACGATTGAACGTGAAGAGCTTGTTCGAGAAAGAGAAAGCCAACTTGTGTTGGTCACGCGGGTCGACTGTCATGGTCCAGAAACCATTTGCCACGTCGACTGTGGAGAAGTACTTGGCGTTTGCCACCTTTGGCAACTCTTGGTCGAGCTGTGTCATTGGCCAACGAGACAACGGAACCAGTTTGTTGAGTTGTCTGTAGTCAATGGTAAGACGCCATTTACCCGTTGGTTTCAGAACGGGCCACACGGGAGCGCTGTACGTACTGTTACATTCCCTGATTATCCGTTTAGCTAATAAGGAATCGATAATCTCTTGTACTGCTGCGTATGCTGCGAGCGGGATTTTGTATTGTCTAACGAACGTAGGAGTTGCTCCGGGTGGCGTAGGAATACGCACCACATGGATACCCGTAACCCCGCAATCCAGCGAGTCTGTCGACCAGATCTCACTGTGTTTGTTAAACAATTCTCTCAACTGATGGCGTTCAGTGTCATTGACAAGTGCATCAGCCTCCGACAGTAGTTGTATTACCTGTGCATGGAAACCAGGATATGGTTCGGCGACATTGTACAGGTCTTCATCGGGTGGTGACGGCATGTCACTTTTGGAAGAGTCATCGGTTGTTACCTCACAAGAGTGTACTTCGCATGCAGGAGGAGACGCAATATCATCCTCCGTGACGATGGAGTATATTAACTGGTTGCTGTCAGGATCGACATCCAGCCGGAATGCCGATGTGTCGTCCAGTGGCAATACAGGAGTTAGTGCTATTGCTTTTGACTGACAAGTAAACAGCGTACCTCCCTCGCCATCTAGGTCTAGGGAGGACGGAAGAGGCCCAATCACAGGAACAACTAGTTCAAAATCATGGAAGGCGTAATCGATCAATGTTCCTAGCTGAGTGTGCCGAGGAATGGAAATATCCGCTAGAGTCAGATTTTGTACCAGGAGGTAAGTGGATCTAGCGGTTAGTTCCAACAGTGGGTTGCCATTGATAGTTAGCCCCAAGTCGAATAGTTTTGGAGAGGGTTGGAAGAACGCAGTGGTGCCTTCCATCCGGTATCCGGGCGCCAGGTTCAGTCTTACAGAAACCTCTGTGGTTCTTGCCGGTATCAACATGGCGGACTCAGTTATCGTCTTGCAAGCTTCAGGAATAGTCTGCCCGGAAGCCATTCGCACCGGGTCGAAAGACAAGGCATGTTGGTTTGGCTGCGCCAAAGACCAAAGAACTTGGTGTATGGTATCAAGTTTAACACCCAATCTTACCAAAATGTCCGCTCCCACATAGACTGTATGTGGGAGGTCCGCGACAACCAGTAGGTAGTGGGATAATTCCTTGGTACCAATGCGGATCGATAGCGCACACACCCCTATTGCGGTGAGTGTTGTCTGGGGAGTCGTTCCCAGTGGAAATCTAAACGTTTTCGGCACAAGGGGATGGCAGTTAGCCGTTTTCGAAATTTCGTTGAACATTTCCAAACTGATTGCTGATTTTTCTGACCAGGTGGCCAGCCTGGTATCCTCAGCCATAGTGCCGTTTAGGCACACGCCCCCTATCAGAGGAGGGCGGTAAGTGTCGGCTGGTGAATCACCCAAGCCGCACAAGAAAACCACATGTTCGGTTAAGTTCCGAGTCGAACTCACATTGTCCTTTGCCACAAATGGCGGGCTCATGGCCAAGTTCACAGGGTTTGCGTCAGATGCTGACGTCGGACCCACGTCGTTGCACAATGTAAGGCAGGTCGCCTTGGAAGAATGCGGCGAAGTCAACGGAGTAGGCATAGGTATTTGTGACCAGATTTGATTGGTTTTCCAATCCATTAGTGGTACCAAACGGTCAATTAAATCACTCCCAATCAGCATTCGTTCAATTTCGATGCTAGTCACATACACGGGGTGTATCAGTGACACGCTTTCGAAGTTGAGTTTAAGTAGGAGACGTTTGGTTAGGGGCGAGGTAGCTTGAGTGAAACCTCGAAGATTCGTATCGCAATGTTCCGTTTTCAACCAACGTTTTGTTGGGTCCACTGCCCTTTTTAGTTCATCCAGCAAGGTTTCGGATATGAGGGAAATTGTTGAACCCGAATCTATCAGAGCGTGACAGGTCACACAGTCCTCCAGGACTGTTCTAAGGTATGGCCTGTTCGAGTTGGTTTTTCTCGTCATATCCCCAACAAAATGGAGTGGGTTGGGAGAACGGAGCGGTTTGTAATCTGCGTCGATTTCCAAGACAGATAAGTTACCTACGTGGCCCAGTGGGTCCTCTATCGGAATGGTAGAGGAATCATCTGTTACAAAGCTGCTTATCTCGTGCATCTCCACCTCCGTGTCCAAGTCTGTAGACAAAACCTGCGGGCTTGTGTCTAGAACGGGCGGTACCTGGACAGGGATTCGAGTGGGGGCGGGGGTAATGGAAATGTTTGCGTCCTCTTGAATTGCATGAATTTCGGCGGACTCGGTTTCCAACGATTTTACGCCTAGTCCTGAGGATTTATCCTTGTCCTCTTTCTCAAATTTCTTACGATGCAGTACATCTTTTATCAGAGCTTCTATATCATTTCGGTTAGCGTTTAAATCATTGTTGAACACTTTGTTGCCCTTGTTACGCTTATTACCCTTGTGTCCTGACCCTTTGTGAGAGTTGGGCGGAGGGGCATGTCGGCTAGGTTGATCTCTACGGGACCTGTTAGATTGGGGACGTTCATCGTAGCTATTGTTACGGCGGTGGTTGTCAGGGTGGTGGTTACTTGGTAGCCACCCCCTTTGATCGTCCTCTTTTACAGCATATGTCCCTGATGCAGCCCCTTCTAATTCGAGTGATGGTTCCCGCCTAAGCTCGAAAGTCGAGGTGTCCGGGCTCTTAGCCCGGCTTGCTTTTGATGCTTCAAAAGCGGTGCTTGCCAGCTCTCGGAGCGTCGAGATTGGCAACCCGACGTGGGCAGTAGGGCCCAAGTAGTTAATGAAGTTGGGAGACATGTTTGACAGAAAAAGTTGTTTGAACGGCAATAGGTCTTCCATTCCTGTTTCAGTGAGCATGCCAAAGTAAGCTGAACGAAGCCGGTGATAGTAGGCTTGTGGGTGTTCATTTCGAGCTTGTCTGATATTGTTAGCCAATGAACTATCGTGTTTGCGAGTCGCAGAACCACTGAATTCTATTTTCAAAACCGTGGCAAGTTTAGCATAGTCGTTTTGCACGTGTTGCTCTTGTAGACGGATGAACCTTGTCACGTGTCTGTTGGACGTTCGCTTCAAAAGATAGAGCCTGTCTGCATTCGTAGCGTTTGGGTAGCCATCCAAGGCGTCCTCTATGTCTGCTAAGAATGTCTCAGTGTCGTTTGGCTTTCCCGGAACGGGGTCGAAGAGGCGGAAGTTTTTGACGATTTTGTCAAGGCGATCCCCGCCAAGTGCGCGGGGAGCATCTGCACTCTCCCGTGGAGAATTGTGGGCCGAGAGGCCAAGAGGAAAAGTCAAGCTGATAGCACTTTGTGATATCAGCTGATGTAAGAAGGGCTATATAAATAAATTTGATTTGATTTGATCTGACATAAGTGGTCATGAATGTACATGACATGTATGACAGCTCTTTGGTCAAGTAAAGGACACGTTTATGTCATTTCTATATTGCCATATAGTTAAGTGTGAGTCAACACTCCAGAGAACGCGTTTCCACTGCTCCAGAGTCCGTTGGCGTCAAGCTTTACACCACTCCAGCCAACGCTTGGCATTGCGCATGGTGATCTTAGGCTTGTGAGCGGCTGCTCGGCAATGGAAACCCATTTCATGAAGCTCCCCACGAACAGTTCTTGTGCTGACGTTGCTTCCAGAGGCAGTTTGGAACTCGGTAGTGAGTGTTGCAACTGTGCAGAAGCTACGCGCTTCAGCATTCGGCAGTCCCGTTTTGTGAGCTTGTGTGGCCTACCACTTTGCGGCTGAGCAGTTGTTGCACCTAGACGTTTCCATTTCACAATAACAGCATTTAGAGTTGACCGGGGCAGCTCTCGCAGGGCAGAAATTTGATGAACTGACTTGTTGGGAAGGTGGCATCCTATGACGGTGCCACATTGAAAGTCACTGAGCTCTTCAGTGTGGGCCATTCTACTGCCAATGGTTGTCTATGGAGATTGCATGGCTGTGTGCTCGATTTTATACACCTGTCAGCAACGGGTGTGGCTGAAATAGCCGAATCCACTAATTTGAAGGTGTGTCCACATGCTTTTGGCCATGTAATGTATATCCATCCATGAGTCATATGTTTCAAAATTATGGGGTATATAATTGAAATGACGGCAAATCTTCACATGACTGTGGCTTTAAATCTAAATCTGTTTCAGCCCACCAGCCATAGACCCTGTCATATATACACCCCCTTATACCCTTTAGAGAGGATAGGGATATAACCAGAGAAATGTGACGAGGATACAGCACACCTACGGTGATACTGCATACAAAGTAGGCATTCCACTCAAGGAGGACATACATTCTCTATGACGCTATGATCTAGGTATGTATGGCTCATGACAGGGCTTCCCCATGCATCAAAGAGATTTGTGGAAACCAGAACATAGAAAAAGGAGTTAACATAGACTGTATGGCGATTCCACTAAGCATCAACAACTCAGTTACTGTAGTATGCCTATTGATGGGGACTTCATGATACCCATAGTGTGCAGTAAGAAAGTGTGTGAAGCAAGACTGACACCTAGAGGTGTTGGGGGATATTTATCATAAAGAACTTCATTCGCTTTATTCCTGTGTAGAAGATGGACAGATATGTAAAAATACCATTGCACAAAGCATCTCAGAGTAGGAGTGCTGATCTAGGATCAGGTTTTCCCTCTTATTCATTATGATTAAGGCAGAACTGACCCGAGATCAGCACTCCCACTCCCCGACACTTAATGAATACAGGACAAAATCAAAAATGTTGCCTGTTGTCCAGGGCACATATTCATAAAGTGTCTCAGAGTAGGAGCGCTGATCTAGGATCAGGTCTTCCCTCTTATTCATTATGATTTAAAAATCTTATCCTAGATCAGCACTCATACTCTGAGAAGCTTTATGAATATGGGACAATCTACAATATTACCTATTGCCCAGGCATGTTAGCAGTTTCCGTTGATCACACATGGATGCATCCCAATACGTAGCTTGTTGTCATGGGCTGTTTGTCACAAGTCATGGTCATAATGTTATGTTTAGAGTATCTGTGTAGAGGTCAGCTATTGTGAGCAAATGCTTTGAGTCATCTTGATCCATTATCACTTAATCCATCAGACACCGTGGAGCCAAGATGGCATCGATCAAAGGGATGCCAAGACAAACAAACACAACAGAGATAAGTGCATACTGTGACTGCTTATCTATCAATTGAAACTTGTGTATACACCTGCTCGTCGAACATCTCATTCCAAAATCATGGGCATTAATATGGAGTTGGTCCCCCCTTTGCTGCTATAACAGCCTCCACTCTTCTTGAAAGGCTTTCCACTAGATGTTGGAACATTGCTTTGGGGACTTGCTTCCATTCAGCCACAATAGCCTTAGTGAGGTCGGGTACTGATGTTGGGAGATTAGGCGTGGCTCTCAGTCGGCGTTCCAATTCATCCCAAAGGTGTTTGATGGGGTTGAGGTCAGGGCTCTGTGCAAACCAGTCAAGATCTCGACAAACCATTTCTGTAAGACCTCGCTTTGTGTACGGGGGTATTGTCATGCTGAAACAGGAAAGGGCCACAAAGTTGGAAGCACAGAATCCTCTAGAATGTCATTGTATGCTGTAGCGTTAACGTTTCCCTTCACTGGAACTAAGGGGCCTAGCCCGAACCATGAAAAACAGCCCAAGACCATTGTTCCTCCTCCACCAAACTTTAAAGTTGGCACTATGAATTTGGGGAGGTAGCGTTATCCTAACCCAGATTCGTCCGTTGGACTGCCATATGGTGAAGCGTGATTTGTCACTCCAGAGACATTCCACAGCTTCAGAGTCCAATGGTGGCGAGCTTTACATCACTTCAGCCGAAGCTTGGCATTGCGCATGGTGATCTTAGGCTTGTGTGCGGCTGCTCGGCCATGGAAACCCATTTCATGAAGCTCTCGACAAACAGTTACTGTGCTGAGCCGTTGTTCCTTCGAGACGTTTCCACTTCACAATAACAGCACTTACAGTTGAACGGGAAAGGTCTAACAGGGCAGAAATTTGACAAACTGACTTGTTGGAGAGGTGGCATCCTGAAAGTCACTGAGCTGTTCAGTAAGGCCATTCTGTTGCTAATGTTCATCTATGGAGATTACACGGCTGTGTGCTCGATTTTATACACCTGTCAGCAATGGATGTGGCTGAAATAGCCGAATCCACTAATTTGAAGGGGTGTCCACATACACTATATATACAAAAGTATGTTGCTTTGCCCAAATAATAGGCATCAATCATCACTATGAAAGGCATTAGAGTATTGCTATGAACTATTGAGCAATCAGTTGTGATGGGTGTGACCTTTTGTAGGAGCAAGAACCATCATCGAACTCTAACATAAAATATGATAGGTACATGTGGTATACCAACCAACTCATCAATCAATTCAGTGGCCTTGTGGTTAGTGTCTGCCCTAAGATTTGAAGGTTAGGGTTTTGATCTCCGGTCAAGTTATGCAATGCCTCTCTGCATTGCACTCAGCACTGTGTCCTGTCCATAGGCAGGTTGGCATTTATTGAGATGACTCCAGTATGAAGGCAGCTCTGCAGAGTGGTCTCTAGCTGGCACAGCCGGTCATAAAATATGATTTTAAACCTAACCTTGCCCACACTGCTAACCCTAATGCTTAACCCTAAATTAAGACCAAGAAGCCAATTTTTATTTTCATAGATTTTTATGATATAGACCATTTTTACTTGGCAGCCTTCCCATCTAGCGGAAACCGCTCAGTTCTGCCTCCAGGGCAAGACTCATGACAAATGTCAACCTGCGTCCATAGGGTGAACATGTACTTGTAGACCAAGATGCCTCACACTATTGAAACAGGCTCTGACAAGGCTTACTTTACTTACATGTGGCATAAGGATTAAAGAGGTAGACAAGAGCCGGGTGGCCTTTAAATTGTCATCCTTTATTGTCTCATCTTCTTTACAATCATGACTGTTCTGGACAATATGCAATGCAACTATTGAGATAGATGTGGAATTAGATACATCATCTAAATGTTTTCTCATATTTATCTGGACAAAAACACACTTTTTATATGACCTCCTAATCTCAGTTACATACACTATACACTGTCTTATCAGCCACACATTAGGATTTATGCACATATTCAAAAGGTTAGCATACAATAACCACTAACTAAAGTATGACTTTGTAATCCTCGCAAAGTAGACATCAGTACAGAGAAAAATGGAGAGCTGTCACGAAACACAACCTACAGTACTTGTTTTTAATACTGAGCGAGTTGAATCCCAGCCAAAACAATGTAACTACATACTGATGACAGTTTACCCACATACTGTAGTACCACAAAAGTCATTTTTATCACTCAACTTAACTTGAATGATAAAGCTTGAGGGGTTGTCTGGAATCAGATGAGGTTGCCAACTACATTCCTATGCACCTGACAGACACTCCTATGCACCTGACAGACACGCCTATGCACCTCCCAGACACGCCTACGCACCTCCCAGACACGACTATGCACCTCCCAGACACGCCTATTCACCTCCCAGACACTCTACAGAAGGGTCTGTGTGTGTGCATCTTGGTGAACGGAGAGGATAGGTGAATAGAGCATGGATCAGCAGCCGCCGGTCACTGCATAAAGACAACAGAGAAAAACACAGTTGGTCAGGACAGAGGAGCAAAGCTGAAAATGTAATCTGGAGACCTGCACCAATTATTGAAATGTACCTTTTGGTAGGTAAATCATTTGACAAATGAGGTTCTAAAAGGTGGTTAGGGGGTATTTAACATGCCTTCGCATTAATAAAACAACAATAACTACAACATTTCATTTTAGTAGAAGATAAGGGAGTATTATTTGATTTATACTTGAGCTGTAATATTGCGGTCACCTTTTGACCACCAGTAGTAATGTTGTCAGCCCTACTAACACCGTTATGGTTCCAACCACAGCCAAGAACGGGGAAGATGCTGGAGATGGTGGCCCCGCTTCTGGATGGATAATCTGCATTTTCTCTTCTGAGCAAAAGGGATATACAGTGCATTCGGAAAGTATTCAGACCCCTTGACTTTTTCCACATTTTGTTACCTTACATCCTTATTCTAAAATGTATTAAATTGTTGTTTTTCCTCATCAATCTACACACAATACCCCATAATGACAAAGCAAACACGTTTTTTATAAATGTTTTGCTAATTTATTAAAAATAAAAAACAGATACCTTATTTACATAACTATTCAGACCCTTTATTCAGTACTTTGTTGAAGCACCTTTGGCAGCGATAACAGCCTTGAGTCTTCTTGAGTATGACACTAAAAGCTTGGCACACCTGTATTTGGAGAGTTTCTCCCATTCTTCTCTGCAGATCCTTTCAAGCTCTGTCAGGATGGATGGGGAGCGTCGCTGCACAGCTATTTTTCAGGCCTCTCCAGAGATGTTCGATCAGGTTCAAGTCCGGGCTCTGGCTGGGCCACTCAAGGACATTCAGAGACCTGTCCCGAAGCCACTCCTGCATTGTCTTGGCTGTGTGCTTAGGGTCTTTCTCCTGTTGGAAGGTGAACCTTCGCCCCAGTTTGAGGTCCTGAGTGCTCTGGAGCAGGTTTTCATCAATGATCTCTCGGTACTTTGCTATGTTCATCTTTCCCTCGATCCTGATGAGTCTCACAGTCCCTGCCACTGAAAAACATCCCCACAGCATAATGCTGCCACCACCATGCTTCACCGTAGAGATGGTGCCAAGGTTCCTCCAGACGTGACACTTTGCATTCAGGCCAAAGAGTTCAATCTTGGTTTCATCAGATCAGATCCTCCCCTCAGGATACCGCTCTCTGGCCTCACGAAGCAGAGCTTCCTTCACTGATGGGACACTGTAGATGTGTGCTGTAGTTTGCTGGTATGGACACAGGGGGGGATGTTTCCAGGTCATTTACAACTTGTGTTTTGAGTTGTAGATTGGTGAACACAAGTAAAATCTCTGCAAATATGGTAAATTTCCTCAAATCTCATAATGATACTGTAGATCCCTATTTTTTAATGCAGTGATGAGATGAGGGAATGAATTGATGATTGAACATTCAAATGAACAATGTCAAATGAAACGAAGCAGAATCTCATTTTAACTAGAGAAATTACTCATTATTATTCAGCCAAAATCTCTCATGTATGACATTAAAAAAGCAATTGAAAACCACTCAGACAGAAGGGAACGGCACCGGCATCACTCACCGGCGATGGTAAGAATAACATTAGCGTAAATGAGTGGAGGAAGTCTTGTAGTAATGTGTGTAAGTTCCTTCGTCTGTGACAGAGACATTGGCAATGAGCAGGGAGCAGTTCCAAACCTCTAAGTTCAGGAAGAGCTGAGTTGTGCTCTAATAGCGAGGGTCCAACACAGTGTTGACATTGCCGTTAACAGTGTTGTCATCAATCTAGTAGTTGACAACTGTGTGGTTACTCTTTTTCCAGACTAGGGTGGGTTGTTTACTGGGAGTGCAGGACTAGGACCTCTTGTCCACTAAGGGCAGTCACAGAATCCATTGAATACCCATTTTACATTCTCCAGAGCGACTTACAGTACAGAGTTCATACATTTTCATACTGGTCCCCCATGGGAATCGAACGCACAACCCTGGCGTTGCAAGCACCATGCTCTACCAACTGAGCCACACGAGACCCTGTGGGTGAATGGGAAGAAGAAGAAAAAAACACCTGTCTCATATCCCTTGACCATTTCAGACAGAAGAGAAATGCTGCGTCACAAGCGCCTCAGATTTGGGCTGGGAATTGCCGGGAACCTCACGATACGATATTATCATAATACTGAGGTGTCAATACCATATGTATTGTGATTCTAAAAGTATGTGGACACCTGCTTGTCAAACATCTCATTCCAAAATCATGGCCATTAATATGGAGATGGTCCCCACTGCGATAACAGCCTCCACTCTACTGCCAAAAGGCTTCCCACTAGATTTTGGAACATTGCTTTAAGGACTTACTTCCATTCAGTCACAGGAGCATTAGTGAGATCGGGCACTGATGTTGGGCGATTTGGCGTGACTCGCAGTCGGCATTCCAATTAATCTCAAAGGTGTTCGATGGGGTTGAGGTCAGGGTCTGTGCAAGCCAGTCAAGGTCTTCCACACCGATCTCGACAAAACATTTCTGTATGGACCTTGCTTTGTGCACGTGGGCATTGTCATGCTGAAACAGGAAAGGGCCTTCCCAAAACTGTTGCCAAAAAGTTGGAAGCACAGAATCATCTAGAATGTCATTGTATGCTGTAGAGTTAAGATTTCCCTTCACTGGAACTAAGGGGCCTAGCCCGAACTATGAAAAACAGCCCGAGACTATAATTCCTCCTCCACCAAACTTTACAGTTGGCACTATGTATTCGTGCAGGTAGCATTCTCCTGGCATCCGCCAAACCCAGATTTGTCCTGCCATATGGTGAAGCATGATTCATCACTCCAGAGAACGTGTTTCCACTGCTCCGAACTGTTATTGTGGTGAAGTTGCTTCCAGAGGCAGTTTGTTACTCGGTAGTGAGTGTTGCAACTGAGGACAGAAGATTTTTTACGCCCTTCAGCACTTGGCAGTCCCGTTCTGTGAGCTAGTGTCACCTACCACTTCACGGCTGAGCCGTTGTTGTTTCCACTTCACAATAACAGCACTTACAGTTGACCGGGGCAGCTCTAGCAGGGCAGAAATTTGACAAACTGACAAACTGAAATTTGCCCCGTTGAATGTCACTGAGCTCTTCAGTAAGACCATTCTACTGCCAATGTTTGTCTACGGAGATTGCATTTCACACATCTGTCAGCAACGGGTTTGGCTGAAATAGCTGAATCCACTAATTTGAAGGTGTGTCCACATACTTTTATATATATGGTGTATCACGATTCCATATGTATTACAATTCGATACTGTGATTTTATTGCGATTCGATGTTCCAAACATATTGCGATTCGATGTTCCAAACATATTGCGATTCGATGTTCCAAACATATTGCTCACTATATTTCTGCTGCAAAGGGACAAGAGAGAGCCTTTCAAAAAGGAGTTTTGGAGATAAAAGTGCTGAAAACACAATCGCTCACCATTTAAAAAGAAGATGGTGAACAAGTTTTAGCTCAGGTACGTTCGCAACTTCCCCCTACACCTCCTCAGATAAGTTTTTCTTTTGCCTATCTTTAAGGGTACACTACAGCTTTTTAAGTACCGCCTCAAAACCTCATTGGGAGATGGTGGCTAGTGTCTGTGTTACATAACATGTCAAAAAGACATCTTCATATCTTGGCACCACATATAATGTGCTTTCTGCAACCACATGTTTACTAGGTACATATGTGGTTTAACTACTGCATGTATTTGGGATTGAATTTCACACTCGTGGTCTTGTGGCTGTGTCAGGTTTCCCTTCTTCTTTTCCAGAGTCTGTGTCTAGTTAATGAAATTCTACCTAGGCCAAACCTTCAATGTTTGATAGACTGTATGCCTACTTTGTATTACCAATGGTATTGTAGGGAATGGTGGGGTAGGGAAGCAAACCTGGGTCACTGGCATCAAAAGCAAACATCTAACCAATCTTACCAATAGGGTTAATTCACTTTGTGCGAATTGCAATGTGGCTCATATAGCGAGGCACATTACACTGCCCCTCCGAATGAGAAGGCACGTACCTGTGATTCGACTACTCAGCCCCGTTACACATTGCGCCTTGCGTTCTGATTGCCTCACAACCACCATCCTACTTCTGACACCAATGTAGTGTGCAAGGGGAAGGGAAGCAAACCTGGTTCGTGAACACTTGGTAGGAATTGTAATGTGGCCCATATAGCAAAGATCGCTACAGTATGATTAATTGTATTATGCTATTCTGAATTTGAGACCACATCTAGGATTGCTTCTGGGGTTTATTGAAAGAAAGGGTCAAAATACCAAGGAGCAACCTGTTCTGTTTTGGTGCTTAGCCTGCAATTGTACTGGCGCCATGTTGGAAAATACATATCTGGAATTCTCACCCTATGATCCATCTCAATCACTATTTTCTGAAATTTGAAAATGTCTGTACGGCAGAATATAGTAACAGACTTACCAGTGGGGCACACAGACACCAACATGCCAACTACTGTCCACATGCTTTTGTTAAACCTACAGCAAAATAATGGAGATAATAAAGACAATAATTCAAAACAAACAAACATAATACCGGTATACATACATACATACATGCATACATGCATACATACATACATACATACAAGTTTTTGTATAATGACATTGTTAATGTACTTTTAGCCTGCAATATTCCAGTATAATGCTTTAACTGGCTATATTGAGCCTGTTTTACAACTCTGTCATACATAAACAACTGTTTTAAAATGAAACACAAACTTTGTGAATGTAGAGGTGCAACTTTCAATGACAACATTATTTGAATCAAGACATTGTTAGAGATTGACTACATAAATGCTGTTATTCTTGATTTAAGCATTCATAAATAATTTACCTCCAGATGACATTGAACAGAAGTAAATGAGTAAATGCAGAAACATACCTGTTAATTAACATGTTTTGTCCGGAACAAAATGCAGTTAATGTAACAGTCAGTCTGATGAGGATGAAAGTGAAAGTATTAAAAGTATCCCTCAACTTTTATGCAGACAGTCACTAGTGATTTGAAATGCCTTACCTGGAAAATAATGGACATTACTGCCCTCGTGTGGTTATAGTGTTCACCCCTCTAATTTGCTGCGGTAATTACAGACAACTACTCTCCAAGACATGTATTCATTGCGTTCTATGAGTGATTGACATATTTGTCTACCAATACATCTTGGAAATGTTCTCATCCAATCCAGGCAGAGGGTGTACCAAAACAACTGGAATCAAAGTTCAAAATAGCACGCAGAACAGTTACTTTTTCTTGTCATTGCATACACTGAAATTACAGTAAAAGTGCAGACATCAGGAAGCTGAGCAAAACTAGGTTCGTGTTAAGGTTAGAGTCCTTAAAAAAAAAAATCATTCGGTTTTGTGAAGACTTGTCTTTGGGACTTCTTGATGATACGATTAGCTTGCTATACAGTAGATAGTTACCGCGGTCACGTGTCAGTTAACCCATTCATAGATGCTACCTTGCTTTAGCCCATAATTTACGATATAGTCCAGGGATAGGTGACATAATTGTTCCATTTTATGATACAAGTACCAAAGATGGTACACTAACACTAGATACCTTAAGGAACATTAGCTAAAGTTTGGAGCCAGTCTGGAAAGCCCGTCAGTCAACCAGGGCGGCCATCATAATAAAATGGCTGCCATCCAGATTTCCTGTTAGAAAATATACAAATCACTTTGTAATGTTATTTACCCACTAAATAAACCTCACAGGTAGACAATAATTCTGATCATAAGGTACTCTTAACACCTTAATAGGGGCCATATTGAGGACATTTTGAACATATTCCAGCAGCTATGTAAAAAAAAAAGACCTTTGTGATACAGCCAACAAATTTCACCCACAGCTAGGACATGTTAAAATATGTATTTTGGGCTATAGGCCATTACAGATTTTGTCCATTACCCCCTAGCGGTCATTTCCAATATGGCAGCGGAAAAATTGTCTAACATGCTGACCAGACCAGACATGTCGCGTGCGCGAGCGTCGCAAAATAAGTTTAGAAATCCATGTTATTCAATTATTGCCCCCACACTGCTCGCGCGCGCCAAGGAGCGTCTGCGTTGCCAAGGGCTAAAATAGAACTCCTTTCTATTTCTGACGCAGATCGCGCTGCAAGTCCTGCCTCTCCCATCTCCTCATTGGTTTATAGAAGCTGATACCCACGTGCCATCTACTCATTGGTTATACCCACGTGGGTGATTGAAAGACAAACTGTTTTGCCGGTCGTCATGGTAATACTATGAAAGTTTAGATGCCAATCCACATATAAGTTCAAAGATGAAAAAGCCTGGAAGGAGGAGAGATGACTAGAAACGATTCGGTTGATAGTTTTATGTGTGGATTAATTGTCGGAGTAGAGGACCTTGTGCATTTCAGGTAAAATAACAACTCAATGTTTATATCCCAGGACAAATTAGCTAGCAACAGCAAGCTAGCTAAATAGGACAAATTAGCTAGCAAGTGCAAGCTAACTAGCTAAATTGCCATACATGTTTAATGCTTTTCGACCTGTCTTCAAATGAATGTCATTGGTTCAGAGTTTGTTTTGATATTTTAACCTGCGTGTCATGATCGTGTTTGGTGTAGGGGGACAAAATACATTTATGCACGATAGCGCACGATGGCTCACGCGCGCAGCCGGTTTGGGTTCTGTGTAAGAAACCCAAGATAGGTAATTGGTTGGATAGATGTCACCAGGGTCCGAGAGTAACCAGACAACAGAGAAAGTGCCGAAGTTCACATATATATTGAGGACTTGTGGTTGGACATGGTAAAGTTGGATTTGTGTGTGGTTCTGCAACAAAGAAGATGCATTACAAGCAGGTTGCATAACACAAAAGGTGAAGGTGATAAGGATTACTATTAAACCAAAATATCTCAAATAGCAAAAATAAGGAAATGACATGACGTCTTAATGTTATGACTTAACTAAAATATACATGGATAATAGGAAATACACTTACTCTTAACTTGGACACACACAACTGTAAAGAAACTGAGGAAGGGCTTGACAGGATGTAAATACAAAAAAGGTGTGAATGAGCCTGTCAGGGAAGTCCTGATAATTAGTGACAAGTGTGTGGCATTTGTGAAAGGTGAGTGAAAAAGGAAACCGCACAGTGCTCTTTAATCTTTAATAAGCTTACGTATCTGTCTCACGGCCTTCGTCAGAGCTTTGTGAAAGGTGAAATCAACTTGGTTGATCAAGTTCATCTCAGTAGAATCCTCCTTTTGAGGATCAGCCGGCAGATGTGTTGTTGCCTACCCTTACCACCTGGGGGCAGCCCGTCAGGAAGTCCAGGATCCAGTTGCAGAGGGAGGTGTTTAGTCCCAGGGTCCTTAGCTTAGTGATGAGCTTTGAGGGCACTATGGTGTTGAACGCTGAGCTGTAGTCAACTGACGTTACAAGTCTGATTCAGAAATTAGGGAGAGATTTTTAATTAGAGAAGAATGAATTCACTTTTTCAATGCTAGTTAAGTATACTATAGTTATCACATTTTACATTGGATTTATTCATTTAAAAAAGCTAAGAAGTGTTTTTATTTTAATTCTGGTGGCACTCTGCACGCACCAGTGGCGTGTATTTATGAATGCCAAGGGAAGCCAGACTTCCCCAAAATTGTACAACAAAAAAACATTTGTAAAAAAAAAATATATATATAATTTATCTTTCGTCTTTCTGTGTTTCATAAATGTTCTTCAATTTGCAAGAGGCTGAATGTATCTCACTGGAGATAGCATCCGAGCGAACGAAACAGTTATATATCTGATACTGTCTCTTCAAAATAGAGTATTACATTGTTGCAAGCATTTGGCCTCCCTTGATCATTTTTTAAATTAAATAATAGCCACCCAGCGTTGAGCTAAACTGAGTGATCTCAGCTGTGAATGGTCATAGTGCACCAAAAAAAACTGTCAGAAGAAGCCAGTTTGGATTTGGCTTTCAGAGCAATCACATCAGAAACCAAAGGTCATGGAGATAAGGGTTTGGACTTGTGATTTTACTTAATTCTCCATACTGACCAATGATTATAACACCGATTCTGATCCAACCATAAATTCATACATTGTGCCCCTGACCCAAACAGGATGGAACTTGGTACTGTTTAGGCAACATGAAAGAGAAGGATGGCATTGGTGTTTCTACAAGTAGGGTGAGTAAACATGTTTTTTCTACTTGCACACACACACACACACACACACACACACACACACACACACACACACACACACACACACACACACACACACACACACACACACACACACACACACAAACACACTCAGAAATCAGAACCATGGATA
Source organism: Salmo trutta (assembly GCF_901001165.1). Classification (NCBI taxonomy): domain Eukaryota; kingdom Metazoa; phylum Chordata; class Actinopteri; order Salmoniformes; family Salmonidae; genus Salmo; species Salmo trutta. The sequence continues at coordinate 40,360,952 of NC_042962.1, forward strand.
GCTACACCATATTTAGTTTAAGTTAATTGGACTAAATTGTTTTTTTTGCTATCTTTTAGTTGTCACTGTATTAGACTAAGCATAGGTGATTAGCTGATGTTGAAGTTGAAATTATGCTGGAATAGTGGAGGCAGCTCTTGTTTTCTTTGCGACGTGCGGTAACTCTTTGTGGTTCTAAATCAATAGTTGTTTAGTAGTCCGAAAATGTCAGAAACATTACCTTGCTTGACCATGCTGTAGGTCATGTAACTGTTTGTTACATGGAATATGTTTTGTGGACTTCACCGGACAGATGTTGCTCTCCGGTTTTGTAATGAAACAATTGTGTGGTTGAATTTATTCAGCCACTGTGTCTTCTTATTGTCTTGGCTTTAGGCCTATATATCACGGTGTCAAGGCATATATGAACTAACAGGTTATAGAGAAAACAATGCAATTATCACAACAATTAATTTATAATATGGCTTTTTGGGGGGGCTTGGCTTCCCCAGTTATTTTACGCACACACCACTACTAGGGTGACCACATTTAAAATACCCAAATGCGGGACAACAGTTTAGCCTATGTGAATAAAAACACTTGGCCAACTGTACTCTTAAGTTTAGCTGTAATTTAGGCTGAAAGGACTTAAGAACTATGATTGGTTGACAATAGGCCTATCTATGACATTGGCATACTTCTCGTCTTGTGCAGAATATCAAATCTCAACAACGATTGGAGAAGTGTTTAACATCACCAGTAGGCAGTGGCGGATTTAGATATGGGCGACATGGGCATGGACATGGGCGGCATCTTGCCGGGGGCGGCATGGGGCGCCCGCACCCAAAAATTTGTAATGGTGACATTTGCGCGATCGGTTTTCTTTCGCTCATTTGCACGTCACGTCAATGATATCATGCCACCGTGTGGGACTGTGGGTCAATTAACTTTGTCAGAGTGGGCGCCCTGATTCTAGTTTGTGAGCTAGGCAGGCCTGGGAAGGTGTCCCACTCAAAGTACGAGATGGGGAGGCGGGCGGGGTAGGTTGACCTCAGGTCTTCCCACTGGAAGCCTGAGGTAGGGAGAGCGGGGGAATCTATCAAATAGCTCACCTCTAACTTTGTTCAGTACAAATGCAATTAGTAAAATCAGTCACACTACGAAATGCTACCAAATAAACCACAATTCATTCATACTACTGTGAATATATAGTTTCACAGATTGTTGCATTTTTTTCTGGTTTGTGCGAAATCGTTAAGAATAATTTAAAACCAGTCTGCACACCACCAAGGTGAATTGGTTTAGTCTTTCTCTTGGTTGACAGTGTTAGGGGATGGGTAATGTATTGATGCTCGAGTGCCAAATCGGCACAAATGGATAAGAAAAGATCTAAGCTATCAGGTGCACAGTTTGATGAAAAAGAAGAAAGAAGAAGAGGAGAAACGCACAAAAGATAAAGGTATGCAGCTATGTCATCTCTTTATGAGTGTAATATTATTCATGTTATGAAATAGTCTTGTATAACACTGTCACAGTATCTAACGAAGGTGGCGCCCCTCCTCGGTCGGGCGGCACTCGGCGGTCGTCGTCGCCGGCCTATTAGCTGCCACCGATCGTTGTTTCTGTGTCTTTTGGTTTTGTCGGTCTATCCCGCACCTGTTTTGTGTTTGTCATTAGTGGGGGATTATTTAGTGTGTATTTTCAGTTGGGGTTCTCGTGCGGGATTGTTTATTGTCCACTCAGGGCGGCGGGTCAGGACAGTTGCGAGTGTAAGCTGTTCTTTTGCTATTATTGTCCATTATATTGCCGGGCTGCGCCACGTGCGTTTTTTTTCAGTGCGCTTATTTTGGGAAATGTGTTTTCCCCTGGCGGACTTCGCCACGCGCCCTGTGCCCTGCGGCTATTGCGTTTGCAATTATTATTATTAAAACACAGTTGCTCCGGCCCACTGTCTCCTGCTCCTGATTCCACATCTCCACTGGTCCTAGACAGCCGTGACAGAATCCCGCACCACTATGGAGTCAGCAGGAGCAGAAGCGCCGTCCATGGCTGAGCAGGTCTCTCAACACGCCAGCCTCCTCCACCGCCTAGGCTCGGCCATGGACCAGGTGTTGGCCCGGTTGGAGAAATGGGAGAGAGGTGCTTCCCCAGCTGGACCAGCTCTGGTCCCTCACCCTGCGCCCCTACACACACCCCCTGAAGCGGGCGCCGGCGGTATCCGGATTACTCCTCCCCGGGAGTTCGATGGGACGGCCGCTGGGTGCAAGGGGTTCTTGCTCCAATTGGAACTATACCTGGCGACCGTCCGCCCTCCCCCCTCCGACGAAGAGAGGGTGAGCGTCCTCGTCTCGTGTCTCACGGGTCGAGCCCTGGAATGGGCCAATGCGGTCTGGGATGGCCCAGACTCGGCTCGGGGCGACTACCTTGAGTTCACCCGCCGCTTCCGGGCGGTTTTCGATCATCCCCCGGAGGGCAGGGCGGCGGGTGAGCGGCTATTCCATTTGAGACAGGAGACGAGGAGCGCTCAGGATTTCGCCCTGGAATTCCGGACTCTCGCCGCTGGATCGGGGTGGAACGAGCGGGCCTTGATAGACCACTATAGGTGTAGCCTTCGCGAGGACGTCCGCCGGGAGCTGGCCTGTAGGGACAATGCCTCCACCCTAGACCAACTGGTGGATTTGTCCATTAGACTGGACAACCTGCTGGCTTCCCGGGGACGTTCCAGTCGGGGCCTGTTCGTTCCGCCTCCCAGTCCTCCCGCTCCACAGCCCATGGAGATGGGGGGCTGCGTCAAGGAGGACCAGAGGGGGGGGTCTCTCCTGCACCCGCTGTGGGCGCAGAGGACACAATGTGGACCGGTGCTGGAGAGGTCCCCCCGGGAGTTCGGAGGGCAGGCAGAGCACTACTTCGACCCCCCAGGTGAGTCCGCACCAGCCACACCCAGAGCCCCCTGTCGACCACATGTACACCTCCTTTTGTTTTCCTGATTTTCCCCCTCACTTCCAGTATAAGGCACTAGTCGATTCAGGTGCAGCTGGGAGTTTTATGGACCGTGGGTTAGCGAAGAGGTTAGGGATTCCCCTGGTTCAGCTGGACCACCCCTTCCCCGTGCACGCCCTAGATAGTCGACCGCTAGGGTCAGGCCAAGTAGGGGAGGTCACAGTGCCACTGGTTATGCAGACGTGAGGGGGTCATGAGGAGCGTATCAGCCTGTTCCTCATTAACTCCCCAGCGTTTCCGGTGGTACTGGGAATCCCCTGGCTAACCACGCACAACCCTCAGATTTCATGGAGGCAGAGGGCTCTTACGGGGTGGTCGAGGGAGTGCTCAGGTAGGTGCATAGGAGTTTCCATCGGTGCGACTACGGTGGAGAGTCCAGACCAAGTCTCCACCGTGCACATTCCCTCAGAGTATGCCGATTTGGCTATCGCCTTCAGTAAGACGAAGGCGACTCTATTACCCCCCATCGACGAGGGGATTGTGCGATAAACCTCCAGGCCGACGCGGTTCTTCCTAGGAGTCACGTGTATCCTCTGTCTCAGGAGGAGACAGTGGCTATGGATACATACGTCACTGAGTCCTTGAGACAGGGATACATTCGGCCATCTAAGTCCCCCGTCTCCTCAAGCTTTTTTTTCGTGAAGAAGGAGGGAGGTCTGCGCCCGTGCATTGACTATAGAGGTCTAAATGCTATCACAGTGGGTTTCAGTTACCCGCTACCTCTCATTGCTACGGCAGTGGAGTCATTTCACGGGGTGCGCTTCTTCGCGAAATTAGATCTCAGGAGCGTGTATAACCTGGTGCGTATCCGAGATGGAGACGAGTGGAAAACCGCATTTAGTACCACATCGGGCATTATGAGTACCTCGTCATGCCATATGGGTTAAAGAACGCTCCCGCTGTCTTCCAATCCTTTGTGGACGAGGTCCTTCGGGACATGCTCAGGCAGGGTGTGGTGGTGTACATCGATGACATCCTGATTTGCTCCGCCACACGCGCCGAGCATGTGTCCCTGGTGCGTAAAGTGCTTGGGCGGCTGCTGGAGCATAACCTATACGTCAAGGCTGAGAAATGTGAGTTCTCCAAACGAGCCGTCTCATTTCTAGGATATCGCATTTCCACCTCGGGGTTGGAGGTGGAGTGTGACCGCGTGACGGCTATGCGTAATTGGCCAACCCCAACCACTGTGAAGGAGGTGCAGCAGTTCTTGGGGTTCGCTAATTATTATCGGAGGTTTATCCGGGGTTTTGGCCAGGTGGCGGCTCCCATTACCTCACTGATGAAGGGGGGACCGGTGCGGCTACGATGGTCAGCAGAGGCGGACAGAGCCTTCCATCGTCTGAAGGTTCTGTTTACCAACGCACCCGTCCTGGCGCATCCGGACCCCTCTTTGCCATTCATAGTGGAGGTGGACGCGTCCGAGGCTGGGGTAGGAGCTGTGCTATCGCAGCGCTCGGGCGTTCCTCCGAAGCTCCGCCCATGTGCCTTCTTTTCTAAGAAGCTGAGCCCGGCGGAGCGCAACTATGATGTGGGGGACCGGGAGCTGTTAGCCATGGTCAGGGCTTTGACGGTGTGGAGACATTGGCTTGAGGGGGCACGTCACCCTTTTCTCATCTGGACCGACCACCGTAACCTGGAGTATATTCGGGCAGCGAGGAGGCTTAATCCCCGTCAGGCAAGGTGGGCCATGTTTTTTACGAGGTTTCACTTTACCCTCTCGTACATTCCAGGTTCCCGGAACCGGAAGGCTGACGCACTGTCGCGTCTCTACGACACCGAGGAGCGGACCATCGATCCTACTCCCATACTTCCCGCCTCCTGTCTGGTGGCACTGGTGGTATGGGAGGTGGATGCGGACATCGAGCGGGCGGGTCGGTCAGAACCCACTCTACCGCAGTGTCCCGTGGGCCTGAAATACGTTCCGCTTGGTGTTCGCGATCGCCTGATCCGATGGTCCCACACTCTACCCTCCTCGGGTCATCCTGGGGTGGAACGGACAGTGCGGGGCCTGAAGGGAAGGTACTGGTGGCCCACCTTGGCTGAGGATGTTCGGCGTTATGTCTCTTCCTGTTCGGTATGCGCTCAGTGCAAGGCTCCTAGGCACCTGCCTCGAGGGAAATTACAGCCCCTCCCCGTTCCAAAGAGGCCTTGGTCTCACCTCTCGGTGGATTTCCTCACGGATCTCCCGCCGTCCCAGGGGAATACGCCGATCCTGGTCGTTGTGGACAGGTTCTCTAAGTCCTGCCGTCTGCTCCCTTTGCCCGGTCTTCCTACGGCCCTGCAGACCGCGGAGGCCCTGTTCACCCATGTCTTCCGGCACTATGGGGTGCCCGAGGACATCGTATCTGATCGGGGTCCCCAGTTCACGTCCAGGGTGTGGAGATCGTTTATGGAGAGGCTGGGGGTCTCGGTCAGCTTGACCTCGGGGTTCCACCCCGAGAGTAATGGGCAGGTAGAGCGCATTAACCAGGATGTGGGCAGGTTCCTGCGGTCGTATTGCCGGGACCGGCCAGGGGAGTGGGCGCAGTTCGTGCCATGGGCCGAGATGTCCCAGAATTCTCAGCGCCACTCCTCTACCAGCCTGTCACCCTTCCAGGTGGTATTGGGGTATCAGCCGGTCCTGGTGCCATGGCAACAGAGCCAGACGGAGGCTCCTGCGGTGGAGGCATGGGTGAAGCACTCTCAGGAGACCTGGAATGGTGTCCAGGAGTGCCTAAGGAGGGCTGGTGAACGACACAAGGAGAGCGCTGACCGCCACCGCAGTGACGCCCCCGTGTATAATTCGGGGGACAGAGTCTGGCTCTCGACCCGGAACCTGCCTCTCCGCCTGCCCTGCCGGGAAGCTGGGTCCGCGGTTTGTGGGGCCGTTCAAAGTCCTGAGGAGGATAAACGAGGTGTGTTACAGGTTACAACTCCCTTCATATTACCGCATTAACCCCTCCTTTCATGTGTTTCTCGTCAGGCCAGTGGTAGCTGGTCCACTGCAGGACGATGAGGTGCTGGAGGTCCCCCCGCCCCCCCTGGACATCGGGGGGCCCCGGCGTACACAGTCCGAGCCATCCTGGACTCCCGACGTCGGGTAGGGGGCCTGCAGTACCTCGTGGACTGGGAGGGGTACGGTCCGGAGGAGAGGTGCTGGGTTCCGGCGGCGGACATTCTAGATCCACCTATGCTACAAGAATTCCACCGTCAGGGGGAGGGGAGGGGTACTGTCACTGTATCTAACGAAGGTGGCGCCCCTCCTCGGTCGGGCGGCGCTCGGCGGTCGTCGTCGTCGGCCTATTAGCTGCCACCGATCGTTGTTTCTGTGTCTTTTGGTTTTGTCTGTCTATCCCGCACCTGTTTTGTGTTTGTCATTAGTGGGGGGTTATTTAGTGTGTATTTTCAGTTGGGGTTCTCGTGCGGGATTGTTTATTGTCCACTCAGGACAGTTGCGAGTGTAAGCTGTTCTTTTGCTATTATTGTCCATTATATTGCCGGGCTTTTGGGAAATGTGTTTTCCCCTGGTGGACTTCGCCACGCGCCCTGTGCCCTGCGGCTATTGCGTTTGCAATTATTATTATTAAAACACAGTTGCTCCGGCCCGCTGTCTCCTGCTCCTGATTCCGCATCTCCACTGGTCCTAGACAGCCGTGACAAACACTTATGTTTGTTAGCCTATGTTGCTTGCTATGCTATTACACGTAGGGAGACAAAATGCAGTTTTCTGTCCAACTAGCTTACATAACATTGGATATAATTTCACACAGTTTCATTGTGATATATTTTTGTTTTATTTCACCTTTATTTAACCAGGTAGGCAAGTTGAGAACAAGTTCTCATTTACAATTGCGACCTGGCCAAGATAAAGCAAAGCAGTTTGACACATACAACAACACAGAGTTACACATGGAGTAAAACAAACATACAGTCATTAATACAGTAGAAAAATAAGTCTATATACAATGTGAGCAAATGAGGTGAGATAAGGGAGGTAAAGGCAAAAAAGGCCATGGTGGCAAAGTAAATACAATAAAGCAAGTAAAACACTGGAATGGTAGATTTGTAGTGGAAGTGAGCTGAGATAAGGGGGGACCTACCTAGCAGGGTCTTGTAGATGACCTGGAGCCAGTGGGTTTGGCGACGAGTATGAAGCGAGGGCCAGCCAACAAGAGCGTACAGGTCGCAGTGGTGGGTAGTATATGGGGCTTTGGTGACAAAACGGATGGAACTGTGATAGACTGCATCCAGTTTATTGAGTAAGGTATTGGAGGCTATTTTGTAAATGACATCGCTGAAGTCGAGGATTGGTAGAATGGCCAGTTTTACGAGGGTATGTTTGGCAGCATGAGTGAAGGATGCTTTGTTGCGAAATAGGAAGCCAATTCTAGATTTAACTTTGGACTGGAGATGTTTGATGTGAGTCTGGAAGGAGAGCTTACAGTCTAACCAGACACCTAGGTATTTGTAGTTGTCCACATATTCTAAGTAAGAACCGTCCAGAGTAGTGATGCGGGCAGGTGCGGGCAGCGATCGGTTGAAGAGCATGCATTTAGTTTTACTTGTATTTAAGAGCAGTTGGAGGCCACGGAAGGAGAGTTGTATGGCATTGAAGCTCGTCTGGAGAGTTGTTAACACAGTGTCCAAAGAAGGGCCAGAAGTATACAGAATGGTGTCATCTGCGTAGAGGTGGATCAGAGACTCACCAGCAGCAAGAGCGACATCATTGATGTATACAGAGAAAAGAGTTGGCCTAAGAATTGAACCCTGTGACACCCCCATAGAGACTACCAGAGGCCCGGACAACAGGCCATTCGATTTGACACATTGAACTCTATCAGAGAAGTAGTTGGTGAACCAGGCGAGGCAATCATTTGAGAAACCAAGGCTATTGAGTCTGCCGATGAGGATGTGGTGATTGACAGAGTCAAAAGCCTTGGCCAGGTCAATGAATACGGCAGCACAGTATTGTTTCTTATCGATGGCGGTTACGATATCGTTTAGGGCCTTGAGCGTGGCTGAGGTGCACCCATAACCAGCTCTGAAACCAGATTGCATAGCGGAGCAGGTGCGGTGGGATTCGAAATGGTCGGTAATTTGTTTGTTGACTTGGCTTTCGAAGACCTTAGAAAGGCAAGGTAGGATACATATAGGTCTGTAGCAGTTTGGGTCAAGAGTGTCCCCTCCTTTGAAGAGGGGGATGACAGCAGCTGCTTTCCAATCTTTTGGAATCTCAGACGACACAGAAGAGAGGTTGAACAGGCTAGTAATAGGGGTTGCAACAATTTCGGCAGATAATTTTAGAAAGAAAGGGTCCAGATTGTCTAGCCCGGCTGATTTGTAGGGGTCCAGATTTTGCAGCTCTTTCAGAACATCAGCTGACTGGATTTGGAAGAAGGAGAAATGGGGAAGGCTTCGGCGAGTAGCTGTGGGGGGTGCAGTGCTGTTGACTGCGGTAGGGGTAGCCAGGTGGAAAGCATGGCCAGCCATAGAAAAATGCTTATTGAAATTCTCAATTATAGTGGATTTATCGGGGGTGACAGAGTTTCCTATCCTCAGTGCAGTGGGCAGCTAGGAGGAGGTGTTCTTATTCTCCAAAGGTGTTCTTATTCTCCAGTTCTCCAATAATGTGTGTAGCCTGCAGCAAAACGATTACAACATAACTAGCACATTATTGATTTGGTTACCTTTCATTGAGGTGACATCATCAAGGTTTTCTGTGTTTGTATTGACTAGGTCCTGAGCTCAGTAAGGGAAATTTCCAATGCTGTCGGTAACTTAAAAGACGTCTGTATTATGCTGATATTTTGTATCTTTTCTGATATATTGAGTATTTTGGGGTGTCTTATGCCTAGAATTAGCCAAGGAGGTTGTAGTGTTCATTTGGTTCCTATTCTAAAAGTTTGATAAATTGTGTAAATTTTACATGTATATTTAATTGTGAAACAAATGTATTTAGGGAGTCAGACTCATACTGTATTTCAAAGCAAATTCAGGGGCACTTCTGAAATATTTTGGAGCACCCTCTGGCACTGGCCAGGATGAGGAGCCATCCACCTCCTCTGCCACACAGATGTCTTCACAAATGTTGTCTGAGCCTGAGGATGAGGATGAAGACCCATTTGCTTCCACTTCTCCCCAGCAGGATTCTTCAGATGTGTTTGGCCGCACGTGCCCGTGTGTGTGTGGGTACACGCACATGTGTTTCTGTGTGCATCCCTCCATAACATAAACAAAATAAATAATTGACCAAAGTTTTAAGTTTACATATTGTAGGTAACAATGATGATTTTATTATTACTGGCTATGTATGTGGGATGTTCCACTACTATAAATGCTGTGAATAAAGTGTGTACAGTCATGGCCAAAAGTTTTGACAATGACACAAATATTAATTTTCACAAAGTCTGCTGCCTCAGTTTGTATGATGGTAATTTTCATATACTCCAGAATGTTATGAAGAGTGATCGGATGAATTGCAAAAGTCCCTCTTTGCCATGCAAATGAACTGAATCCCCCAAAAAATATTTCCACTGCATTTCAGTCCTGCCCCAAAAGGACCAGCTGACATCATGTCAGTGATTCTCTCGTTAACACAGGTGTGAGTGTTGACAAGGACAAGGCTGGAGATCACTCTGTCATGCTGATTGAGTTCGAATAACAGACTGGAAGCTTCAAAACGAGGGCGGTGCTTGGAATCACTGTTCTTCCTCTGTCAACCATGGTTACCTGCAAGGAAACACGTGCCGTCATCATTGCTTTGCACAAAAAGGGCTTCATAGGCAAGGATATTGCTGCCAGTAAGATTGCACCTAAATCAACCATTTTATCGGATCATCAAGAACTTCAAGGAGAGCGGTTCAATTGTTGTGAAGAAGGCTTCAGGGCGCCCAAGAAAGTCCAGCAAGCGCCAGGACCGTCTCCTAAAGTTGATTCAGCTGCGGGATCAGGGCACCACCAGTACAGAGCTTGTTCAGGAATGGCAGCAGGCAGGTGTGAGGGCATCTGCACGCAGAGTGAGGCGAAGTCTTTTGGAGGATGGCCTGGTGTCAAGAAGGGCAGCAAAGAAGCCACTTTTCTCCAGGAAAAACATCAGGGACAGACTGACATTCTGCAAAAGGTACAGGGATTGGACTGCTGAGGACTGGGGTAAAGTCATTTTCTCTGATGAATCCCCTTTCCGATTGTTTGGGGCATCCGGAAAAAAGCTTGTCCGGAGAAGACAAGGTGAGCGCTACCATCAGTCCTGTGTCATGCAAGCAGTAAAGCATCCTGAGACCATTCATGTGTGGGGTTGCTTCTCAGCCAAGGGAGTGGGCTCACTCACAATTTTGCCTAAGAACACAGCCATGAACATGGAATGGTACCAACACATCCTCCGAGAGCAACTTCTCCCAACCATCCAGGAACAGTTTGGTGATGAACAATGCCTTTTCCAGGATGATGGAGCACCTTGCCATAAGGCAAAAGTGATAACTAAGTGGCTCGGGGAACAAAACATTGATATTTTGGGTTCATGGCCAGGAAACTCCCCAGACCTTAATCCCATTGAGAACTTGTGGTCAATCCTCAAGAGGCGGGTGGACAAACAAAAACCCACAGATTCTGACAAACTCAAAGCATTGATTATGCAAAAATGGGCTGCCATCAGTCAGGATGTGGCCCTGAAGTTAATTGACAGCATGCCAGGGCAGATTGCAGAGGTCTTGAAAAAGAAGGGTCAACACTGCAAATATTGACTCTTTGCATCATCTTCATGTAATTGTCAATAAAAGCCTTTGACACTTATGAAATGCTTGTAATTATACTTCAGTATTCCATTGTAACATCTGACAAAAATATCTAAAGACACTGAAGCAGCAAACTTTGGAAATTCATATTTGTGTCATTCTCAAATATTTTGGCCACTACTCTAAACTAATGCCCAAGTGCTCTCCTTTAGAAATGCCTGTAGCAGCATCCCCACCAAATCCTGCTGCTGAGGATGAACCACTGTCTACAGACCCTGCTGACTGGCCTTCGGTTCTGACGGACAAAATTCGAACACAACTAGTTTGCAGAGGACCAAGTGAGGTACCACCTAACTTTGTTTTCCCAAGGAATGAGATTGATGGAGAAGTTGCCACCACCAATATTTTAGGAAGACCTTGGTGAGTGGTGAAAAAATCCCTAGAAGTTGGTTGGAGTATTCTGAAAGAAACAACAGCCTCTTCTGCTTCTGCTGCAAACTCTTTTCTAAGAAGAAAATTAATTTAGCAAACTCAGGACTGACAGACTGGAAACATGCAAGTTATTTGCTGACTTCACACAACAGCAGTCCTGAACACCAAAACTGCATGGTAACATGGAAAGAACTTGCAATGAGGATCAAAAAAGGGGAAACAATTGATAAGCATGAGATGGCACTTATGTAGGCTGAGAGGATAAGATGGAGAGAGGTGTTGACATGTCTGACTGCAGTTGTGCAGTCTCTGGCAATTAGAAATCTGGCACTAAGGAGACACACAGGAACACTGTACTCTCCATCAAATGGAAATTTCCTCAAAGAGGTTGAACTGATGGCACAATTTGATCCAGTCATGAAAGAGCACCTTAACCATTTCCAAAAAGGGACCTCAAGTCACACCACAAGCTGCCAGCAAATACAGAATGAACACATTGATTTGTTGAACAGCAAGGTAATTTCAATAATGGTGACATCAAGCTGGCAAAATTATTCTCTATCATTCTAGATTGCCCCTCACATGTCAGCCACACTGAATAGTTGTCAGTTGTGATTAGAATTGTGTCACTGAAGGAGGAGCCCCACATAAAGTGTCACGGATCCCCCCGGTATTGCTGCTCATTCTGTTCACCAGTTCCGGAGGTCTACGTCACCGGCTTTCTAGGCTTCACTGAATGGAATTCATTATCATCAACCCCAGACTGTCTTGTCTGATTACACACATATGGTTCACATTTCCCCTGATACAGTTAGTATGTTATATATGTGCCCTCTGTTCCCTCTGTCTTTGTCGGTTATTGTTCCCATATCGGTTGGTCGTGTGAGTACTTTTGCGTTGGTGCAGCTGTCATGCTGCGTGCTTTATATATTGTGTATTACGTGTATCGTCCCGTGTCGTTCAACAAGGTTTACCCTGGCTCTTTTGTTTGGGTACAGCCCAGTGTTTTGTATACGTGTTTGTTTTGGGTGTATTAAAAACCTCTATTGTGTATTCCTGCGCCTGTCTCCAAATCCTTTAAACCAGTGTGACCTAAAGGAACATTTTATGTTTTTTTTGGAGGGAGATGCGTCCACAGGCCAACATTTGTCATCCCTGATTCTCAAGAGATTAGAGGAGCTAAAAATTCATTTTGAGGACTGCAGAGGACAGTCTTATGATAATGGGGCCAACATGAGAGGCAAAAACAAAGGTGTCCAAGCCAGACTCCTGGAAATGAATCCAAGAGCTCTATTTGTGCCATGTGGGGCTCACACATTGAACCTGGTTGTGGCTGATGTTGCTAAAAGTTATGTCGATGCCACAGGTTACTTTGGCATCTTACAAACTGTACACCTTGTTCTCAGCCTTCACACAGCGATGGGCCATCCTGAAAAAACATGTGGACATCACTTTGTAGCTGTGGACTGAGACAAGGTGGGAGAGTAAAGTTAAGAGTTTCAAGCCACAGGTATCAGGCAGCAGCAGTGAGAGAGGCACTGATTGAGGTGAAGGATCAAACCAAAGACCCTGTGATAAAGATTGAGGCCCAGTCCTTGTCAGAGGAGGTGGGATCATATCGCTTCAGCATCAGTACAGTGGTGTGGTATGACATCTTGAGCCAGATCCAACATGTGAGCAAGCTGATGCAGTCTCCCAGTATACATGTGGATGCTGCAGTCAGTCTTCTCAGAAAGACAGCGACGGGTCTCAGCAACTACAGGGCAACAGGCTTTATGACTGCACAAAAATCAGCCTAGGTTATTTGTGAGGGTATGAACGTAGAGGCCGTTCTACAACAAAAAGTCCTCATACGAATCATTTGATGAGCCTTTGAGTGATGCCCTGAAGAAGCTGGAGGTGACATTTTTCAATGTCGTTGTTGATGCTGCAACCTCAGCCCTTCAGGAAAGATTTTCCACATTGGAAAATGTGGGAGAGAAGTTTGGAGTGCTGTCAACCTTCCAAAGTCTCTCAAATGAGGAGCTGACAGAACAATGTGAGGCCCTTAGTATGACACAGCACTATAAAGAACACTGGCAGAGAGCTTGCCCAGGAACTGAAGAACTTTCTTGACTGTTTGAGCTGCTGATATTTATACACGAAAGAGAGCTCGCAGAAATGTATACAAATTTGTGGACTGCTCTCAGAATTTGTCTTACTCTTCCAGTAACCGTAGCTGAAGCAGAGAGGAGCTTTTCAAAGCTGAAGCTCATCAAATCCTATCTGAGGTCCACCATGTCACAGGAACGCCTTAGTGGCCTTGCTGTCATCAGCATTAACCATGCAATTGCTGGGCAGATTTCTTATGATGATGTAATTGATGACTTTGCATCAAGGAAGGCAAGAAAGGTCAGGGTTTAGATGGCAGGCTGAAGGGGGGTTCGCCCAGGCAGCCATACAAGCTAGAACCGCCACTGCCAGTAGGCTTCCGGTACCACATCCTTATGATGTATATATATATTTTGTGACTGCAAGAGACAAGTTGTAATGTGTGATTAAAATAAGGGACAAATTAACCTTTTTTTCTAAATTAGTGTTGCTTGAATTTGTTGATAAAATGTGGGACATGATTGTTTTGTTGCTGGACAAAGGGTCAAAATGCGTGACTGTCGCGTACAAACTGGGACATGTGGTCACCCTAACTGCTACTGGCACACACAAGCTTGTAGCTCTGGTCCAATGTTAAGCCAACTCTCAGAAGTTCAAAGACATTCAAAGTTCCTTCATGCCATGCCAACTATTAGCCCTTACAACATTAAAAAACGCCACCCCATTCCACCGTTTAGCCCTATCTAATCCTACTACAGGCCAACGGTTTGGAAAGACAGAAAACTACCACTCATCACGCCCTGCAACTCTTCTGCAGTTAAACCTCGCAATCCAAAGTACTGCAGCTGCCACCACAACTGCTATTTTCTGTGACTTACATTCCATTTCTGCAGTTGACAACCATGGCTATGAATGCTAAGAAACCCACCTTACTGAAGCAAATATTATTCCCATCCCTCTCTATTGGTCTCTGCCTACTTGCAGGAATCCTCTTAGGATCCCTAACCCTGTACCCATCTTCCTCTACCACTCTCTTCACTGCTTCAACATACAACACTTTTCTGACCCTGGCAACCTCAACCTGCCTTTCTCTCACTGGACATCTCCGATCTCCAGCCCCATGTCACCACCACAGGTAACACACACAACTTTCACCACCAATACTTCACATTCCTTCCTGTAATGCCCTCCTGCACACTTCTCACATCTAGGAATCTCCATCATACACACTGCTGCAACATAACCATAAGCTTGGCACCTAATACACCATAGTATTTTCAGAACAAAATCTCTCATGGGATTAACTGACACACGCTCTCCACCTGGTCTGCGTCGCACCAAACAGCGGGCGTCATAGACACCAGGAATCTTCACTTTCAGCTGATCCTTCTCAACACTTAATGCCAACCCCGTTATCACACCTTTCAACGGCGCCCTGCTCCAGAGAACAAAGCAAGTCACAGTTCTTGTCCGTAGTTGCATGGTCCGGGAAGCATGCTTCCGTTGGACTGAAGAAACACAATAAATCTTCACGAGTCCACTTTACTTTCCCGACTCAACAGTCCCCAACATTTACTCCACCCAACCTGACACCACATATGGGGAAGACAGAATACAAGGATCCAAAAAAAGGGTTCTGTTCAGAACGAAACGATTGGAAAATTATTTGAATTCCAACCCTTGGTGTATACGGAAGAAGAATGCAAAACGTTTCTTAAACGGAAGCAAACGGAACGAATCAGAGAGGGACCTACCTGAATTTGTCCAGTACAAACTCTAGTTTTAGTTGCAACTGTTTGGCTAATGATTAAACCTGTGTTGTCACTGAAAAATACTGTATTCTGCAATTATATTAAAACTGTGTAAAACAGTGGACAGTAAGTGTATATTTTGCATTTGTGAAATTATTTTGATGTGATATGAAAGTGAAGGGCTTTATGTTTCTAGAACCGTAGACCAATTGAGAATTGGTTTACGTTTAGATGGTGTATTTGGCTGTTTTGGCTGCCAGAGGCAATTTGCCTTTACTGTAAGGTGAGGCTTCTTTAGTCTATTATTGGGCTACTTGTCAGTATTCCCAAATGTAGGTTCATGTCAAAAGGCTCCATGTGCAATTCTCACAGACATAACTATACAATTCATAACAGTGATTCTGATAAGTCTATATTGGTCAAGCGTATCAATATGCAATGCAGTCTAAAAAAGAAATATGATCATCATAGAAGTCGTTTTTCAGCAGGTGTGGCTTATGAAAATGGAGGTAGCGCATCCTCATGAGGAGAAGCAGACAAACTGCTTGCTGTGCATCCCAAAGAAGGAGAGGAGAGGCAGGGACAAGGAGCTGTGTTATGGTCCATCCAAGAGGCAGTGGAAAGGCAGACCATGCAGATAGGAGCATCTGCCTGTGGGGCAACGGCCGTAGTGGACATCCTACAGGCCCTCGGCATCGTTGTGGCACCCGAGACGGCTGACCGGTGTGTGCGGACGTGTCTGAGGAGGAACGAGGCGCCGCTGCCCGATTACCTGTCTCCCGGATCGAGGCCGATACTGACCGTTGACCTGTCCATGTTCCATTTAGCTAACAACCGTGCACTGTTTTCATAATAATCACCTGACCACATCCGCAAACTAACCTAATTACCACAATTTATGACAAGAATCTTTGGCCCCAACCCTGATTTGACTTAACACAACAGTCAACCACAACACTCATCCAGCAGTCTACTTTGACCACAACCGACCACCCTTAGAACTTCCTCATTATACCACAATTTCTCTAACTGGACCAGAGGCCCTCAACCATGACCACTAAATTCTCTCTCAACTGTGTTTGTGTGTATGTATGCGTGCTTGTGGGTTTTGTAAGAAATATAGTTCATAAACTGGTCTATTGCGCAACACTTATCTGCTGATACAAAAGACACATTCTGTGTTGAACTGATACTAGCTATACACGCACACCTAGAAACAGATTGGCCGAATTAGACCTTACACAGCACTGATAAAATAGGAAATGACCTGATCACAGGGGTCAACGTCCAGTCTCGCAATAATATCTTGTGACTACAGAGATACACAGACAAGGACTCAGCACAAAGTACACACACACACACACACACACACAAACCCATCCCAGAGGGCTGGGTCAGCGGAACAAAGAACACACTCATGGACCAATGGGGAGTCGATCCCGACCCGAGACCAGATCGTCACTCCACACATCGACCAGTCAGGAGGACGAATCAACAAGACTCAACATACGTCATCACATTACAATCATGTTGTATAAAACAGATGCACAATATGTTTACGGGGCTTGCTTCCGCTAGTTCCCTAAGAACTGAAAGAACGAGCCCGTGCACGTTTTGCCAAATATCTTTGTCTCTTAATAAAGCTGCCTTACTATAATTGAATCCACCCGGTCCAGCGTCTTGACTTGGTCTCCTTCTCAAGTAACTGATCATCAACAAAACTTGGTAGCAGAGGATGGTTTCATACTTCTGAATTCGGTCCATAGATGGTTGATGTGAGAGGGGACAAGTCCAGGACAATCTCGTGAGGACGGGTGACCTGTCCGCAGGAGCCATCGGTGATTCTACTTGCCCCGGGAAACTGATCAACGAGCTCGACTAATAAAAGGTAAGCAGAGCCTGTTAAAACAAAATCTGCATATTATATTATAGTCATATCCAAATTTTGATCAGAAGTACCGGGCGTGAGTATGAATTACTGTTAATATTGTATAGGATTGTAATAACGAAATGTAAGGGCTGAGTACAAGGATATTTGTGGTAATAGGCTTGATACCAAGTAGCATCAGTAGAAACTGGGATTGGTACAAATGTATACCGTGAGATTATGACCATTCACCGTGGCGTGTGGATTAGGGACATCAATAGAAAGTCGGATACATAAAAATGGAATAGAGAGATCGGGAATAGAGTGAAAAGAGAGATTGTGTGTCGGACGCCCATGCTAAATTAAAAGCATGTGTGGCGAAATATTGATAGTATACATCTGCTAGCTAGAGAAGGCCTACTGGAATAGCTGACCAGAAGGGAACACTCAGAACAAGCGGATTCAGTAAAGTAAATATAACTAAAACATATTAATCCTGTTAAAAATTATTTAGTTTCGTCCCGGAGATCTGGAATTTATTCTGGTTCCGGTTTTGACTTTGCTTAGGGAATAATGAAATAGCAAGTAGATAGATAAACCGATTTTGGTCGGAAGCCCCGTACATTGTAAAATTATTTAGTTTCGTCCCGGAGATCTGGAATTTATTCTGGTTCCGGTTTTGACTTTGCTTAGGGAATAATTGAAATAATAAGTAGGTAGATAAACCGATTTTGGTCGGAAGCCCCGTACATTGTAAAATTATTTAGTTTCGTCCCGGAGATCTGGAATTTATTCTGGTTCCGGTTTTGACTTTGCTTAGGGAATAATTGAAATAATAAGTAGGTAGATAAACCGATTTTGGTCGGAAGCCCCGTACATTGTAAAATTATTTAGTTTTGTCCCGGAGATCTGGAATTTATTCTGGTTCCGGTTTTGACTTTGCTTAGGGAATAATGAAATAGCAAGTAGATAGATAAACCGATTTTGGTCGGAAGTCCCGTACATTGTAATAACGTGTTTAGTTTCGTCCCGGAGATCTAGAAATAGTTCCGGTTTTGACTTTGTTTAGGGAGTGATTTGTGCGCCTCCAGTGCGTCTGGAATTTGTTTCCAGCCCTGTTTGAGTGTGCTTGTTTGTACGTACCCCGAAGGTCCGAAACTATACCAATAGTTTGGGTTTCAGCCCGGGTGTGCGATCTGTCTGTCTATAGAACTGAGTGAGGATTTGATTTGCAAGTACTGCGGGGGGACCTAAATAACATTGAACACCAAATTGGGGTAATCACCGGGGAGTTGGTATTGACCGGGTTAATGTTTTAGCCTATTCAAAATATTAGTCCTAATATTTCAAAAAACTTTGTTTACGAGGGTGGGGCACCAGAGATAAGTCTGAGCCAGCACCGTGAATACATCGCTGGTCTTGACCAACGACGAGCTAAGTATACAAAGATAGAGGGACATATATATAAATAATAATATGGCAGCTATTCCGCCCACCAAACTTAAATTCAGTGAATATTTGGAACAAAAAATACAGGATAGAGCTGGAGGAGAGGAACAATATAAAGTAATAAGAAAAGTGTGGGAGGAAGTGAAGTTGAGATGGACACAGGCGGGCTATTTTAGCGGGGGAGCTCCCACTAAAGGCCAGCTGATGGTGATGGAGGAAGGTTTAAAGGAGGCAGTTCAGAAAGGAATAGAAGGTGAGATAGAAGGTAATAGAAAGCATATGTTTAAGAAAATAGGGACTAAGAACAGAGAAAAGGCAGAAGCAGAACTGAGAATAGGGGTTTGGGCAATAGAGGAAACCAGGAGGACATTCCCATATAAAAAACCAGATATGATGGGGATTGTGACTTCCACAGCCGCCAACTCACATACAGACATATCAAAGGGAGACGAGGCTACTCAGCCATCGACTCGACTATACCCGGCACTGCCTACTGAACCACCACCATACTTTCAAGGACCCCCAGAAGGGGGTAAGTCACGGAACCCCTTCAGAACGGGATCACCCACTCCGTCACCAGCTGTACAGGCCCCGGTGTTCGCAGTGAAGGGAGGCGAATTGAAAGGGACTGTCAGCATGGGAGTGGATGGAGGACACCTGGTCTGCGAAGAAATACAAGAAGGAGGAATAGGAAGCGGGGGGCCCACCTCGCTCTCGGATATAGAGAGGGGAAGCAGAGCAAAGCACAGCTCTACCCCACTACAGTTCCCATTCAATCCGAACCCCGATCACTATCTGAGGTGCGGCTCCGTTTCCCCGGGGAGCAGTGGGCCCTCCAGCAACTCACACGAAAATCATCCTAGCGAGAATGACGAAGGAGGAACCAGACACACCCCCAGGGATATGGAGTTCAGTCGCCTGCAAAGGCAGGTGAATGACTCCCTCACCCAGGGTAGATCCTATCTAGAACGATCAGAACGAGAAGGGGGGGGTGCGTACCATATAGAGGGGGTGATGACTGGGAAAGTGACGGACCTGGTGGAACCAATCAGAAAATCAGTCAGGCTGCAGGGGCTACGGGAACAGGGAATCCACTCTAGGAGAGACTGGGATACAGAAGGGGGTTACAGCTCCGCCCTACAGCTACCACTCAGACCAGCCGCCGACCCACGATTTGAAGAGTATCAACCATGGAAGATGACGGATCTCACAACTCTGATGGAACAACTCCCGAGCCTACATGGAGGGGCTTCCGCATGGTTGCTCCAGCTCCAAACGCTCACCTCTGGCTTACATCTGTGTTTGGGGGACATGAAAGCCCTATTGGCTAGAGCAACGGACCATGGGACCATGACCTCCCTTATAAAAGAGGCAGACCTGAAACACGTACTCCCTACGGCACCTTTGGGAGACATCCGCCAGACACTGTGGGAGGTGTTGCGTAGAGCATACCCAACTGAGAGAAACCATGTGACCCTGTCCTCATTCACCATCACTCCAGGGGAGCAGCCTGCTGCCTACCTGGATAGGGCAAAAACAACGTGGAGAACAGTACATGAGGAACCATATGACCACACCGAAACAACACTCAGCATGTGGAAAGAGATGGTGGTTAACGGGTGTCCAGGGGAAGTGAAAGTCAAACTCAGGAACACTGTGGGCTTGATGGCGCTTCCCTTGCCGCAATTCAACTCCCACACTCACCACCATCTCACTCAATATAACAAAGACAAAGGGGGAGCAGACACCCAAGTTCAGTCCCTCCAAGTTCAACTATTGAAATTACAATTGAAAGAAGCACAGAAGGGGGATAAACCCAAGAAACAGATGGTGGCAGAACAATCAGAGGACCTGTCCCAGGTCATTGAGAAGACAGTGACCCAGATGATGCAACAGCAACAGACACAACAGGTTCCACTCCCATACGGGGGGCCTCAGGTGATACCGCCCACGCCCCAACCCATGCCTATGGCAATTCCAGGCACCTTCCCTGAGACACCAATAAGTCATCCGACACAGTGGGTGCCTCATTCTCCTTACCAACCGCAGTGGAGGGGAGGCCTGTATAGAGGTGGGGGAGTACAGTGTTTCAACTGTGGGCTGCAGGGGCACATGGCCAGGAATTGCCCGTATCCACCGACTTCACCGACTCAGCCGTGGGGGACTGGAAGGGGCGGCCCTCAATACATGGGAAGAGGAAGAGGAGGATACCGCTCACAACGCTATCCGGGACCCCAGGCACAACCTGCTTACAATCACCCAAACCCTGCTGATAATCAACAAGTGACTGGATTCCAGGGGATGGCGGACGAATACGCCCCCTGGCCATGAAGGGGCCCACCACCACCGGACGGGGAAGGACGAGAACTGTTTCCACTCCACACTGAGCCAACTGTGATATGTGGGGTGGAGGGAGTGCCTCATCAATTTCTAGTTGACACTGGTTGTACATACTCAGCCATCCGGACCCGTCAGCCGTTATCTTCGGACTCAATTCAGGTGGTGGGGGTGACAGGTAATCCCGAAGAACAACACAGAACTATTCCCTTACGCTTTTCATGGGGCAAAACATCCATTACTCACCCTTTCCTGTACTGTCCTAACTGCCCAGTCAATCTATTGGGCAGAGATCTCCTGTGCAAATTAGAATGCTCCATTTACCTCACCCTAGACGGTGTAGAGGTCACCACGGGCCCTCTTCGCTCAACCACTGCCAGACCAGTCAAAATTCTCATGCTGCCACTCCTACCAGCTCCTGTACTATCACCTACACAGGAGATCTACTGGTTGAAATGCAACCAAACTGGGGTAGGGACACCACACATACAGTTCCAATTCAACCTGCTGAAAAGACAAATCTACGCTTTACATCCGTACAAAACTCCACAAGCTGTGGTACATTGCACTATGAACGTCACAGAAAACGATGACAACTTGTACACCGACGACTGGGATGAAAACATGATGCAGACAGCGCCTATAATCAGATGTAGTGCCATTGTGTGTGGCCCTGAGGGTGTGGCCGCCCCTGTGATCCTGGATGGATCCCTCAAACCATGGTACCAGTTGGGTGCTGAATCCGCTCCTCATGTTACTCTGGCGGTGGGAAATGGGTTTGAAGCACGGAGCTTGGGTCCAATGGTCAGGCGAGCGTCTAAACTTCACTGGGCCCCTACAGCGACACCTGGTATCAACAAGGCAACGACTGAGAACATGTGGAGATTCATGCATGTTGACACCAACGAAGTTTGTACTCCCGAGCGTCTGACCCTGCCGAGACACCATGGCAAACCCTACTCCGATCATCCATCCAGCCAGGCCTTGCTTTCCTCGGTTGCTGACTCAATTTGGACGACTTCTCCATTCGATGTTGGAAGGCTCCAGGTTCAGCCAGTAACTATAACATTAATAGACCCCAGTCAGCAGCCCATCTTCCGCTCTCAATACCGACTAAAACCAGAACAGATCACAGGCATAAAGCCAACCATTGACGGTCTCCTGGGAGCTAGGGTTATCTATCCCACCATGTCCGCATGGAACACACCCATTTTACCGGTGTTGAAAGCTGGAGGTGAGACTCATCAAATGGTTCAAGACTTCCGGGCAATAAATGAAGTCACTGTCCCTGTTGACCTGCCGGTTCCCGACCCCCACATCACCTTGAGCAACTTGTCACCCAAACACCAATACTTCACAGTGGTGGATTTGGCGAATGCTTTTTTCAGCATCCCATTGGACGTGGCGTCACAACCCTTGTTTGCATTTACATATGAGCATCAGCAATATACGTACTCAGTTCTCCCGCAAGGATACAGGTGCTCACCGGGAATCTTCAACCACATTCTGAAAACTCACTTGGGTGAGCTCACCATCCCTATAGGTGTGGTGCTCATACAATACGTCGACGACCTGCTTATCGCTGCTCCAACCTCGGATCTCTGTCTCCAAGTAACAAAGACACTGCTTGATTTCTTGGCTACTAAAGGGTATAAGGTCAAGAACAGTAAAGTTCAGACCTGCAGAAGAACAGTCTTATTCCTCGGACGAGAAATTTCAGGAGAAGGGGCAGGTCTTTCGAAAGCTCACAGGGACTCCATACTTCACCATCCGAGACCACTGACCGTCTCAGGGATGCTGTCCTTTCTCGGACTAACCGGCTACAGCCAGACCCACATTCCCGATTTCACTGAAAGGACGGAGCCGTTACGAATGATGGTACGGACGGTGGGGGCTAGGAATCTCCACGCCTCCCTGCCATGGACACCAGAGGCATCAGATGCTTTTGCTCTCCTGAAAACTGACCTCTCGGTGGCGGCTGCTCTTACCGCTCCAGACTACCGAACCAAATTTCATCTGGATGTTTCTGAAAAGGAAGGTTTCACATCCTCCGTCCTATTTCAGAAACAAGAGGGGGAGAGAAGAGTGCTGATGTACCATTCTTCAAAATTGGACCACATCGAGCTAGGACAGACGACGTGCTCAAGGTATGTTGCAGCAGTAGCGAAGGCTATTGAAAAAACAGCTCACCTGGTGATGTGTCATCCACTGGAAATCCACACCCACCATGGTGTAGCAGCTTACCTCATGAGCAAAGAGTTCACGTTCAGTTCCGAAAGAAAGAACAAAATACAGAACAAATGTACACAATCACACATCACGTTTGTCAACACCGATAAGAACATGGCAGATGCGCTGAATGCAGAGGAAGGTTTACCTCACTCATGCACCGAAAGTGCAGCGCAAGAACTAAAGCTGAGACCAGACCTGGAAAATATCCCACAACAAAACCCTGATTTGTGGTTGTACACAGACGGATGCTGCTACAGAGGAGAAGAAGGTAACATAGCAGCCTACGCTGTGGTGCAACAATTACCAGACGGCTCACACAAAACAATAGAAGCAGCCATCATTCCACAACCGGCATCCGCACAACTGGCCGAAATCATAGGCCTAACACAAGCATTGAAAAGAGCAGAAGGAAAAATGGTGAACATTTATACCGATTCCGCCTATGCACATGGAGCTGTCCACATCGACGGACCGCAATGGCTGAGGAGGAATTTCACCACAGCCGGAAACCTTCCAATAAAACACAAGGCTCAAATGGAACGACTGATTACATCCGTTTCCCTGCCTGAAAAGGTAGCCATAATGAAATGCAAGGGACACCAACAACTGAACGGACGGATAAGCAAAGGAAACGATGCTGCAGACAAAGCAGCGAAGAAAGCTGGAGGCTATACACCACGACAAATGGTTATACGTCCAGAGACATCACAAACCGAACTAACCCCTCAAGCCATCAAGGAGATGCAGCTAGGGGCAGGACCATACGAACACTCAGTATGGGCACAGAAGGGGGCAACCAAAGGACCTGATGAACTATGGAGATGCCATGACGGTAGACTGGTAGCCCCCGCAAACCTGTGCCCTGAACTAATACGAGAGGCCCATGGGCCTACACATGAGGGAAAGCTGAAGACATATCAGAGGGTGTCATACGTCTGGTGGCATCCTCACATGAAAGACATGACGGACCTGTATTACGATGAGTGCGGCGTATGTGGGAGTCACAATCCTAAAAAACCATACCAAACGCCCATGGGATCTTACCCAGTACCAAATGCATGCTTCCAAGACATTAGCATAGATTACACAGACATGGGGCCGGATAATGTGGTGGGAGGGAAAAGATACCTTTTGGTAATGGTAGACAGGTTCTCTAGATGGGTAGAGGCAATACCAACGGCACGGGAAGATGCCAAATCAGTCATCAAGTGGCTGCAAAGGGACCTCATACCTAGGTATGGGGTTCCGAGACAAATCCGTTCCGATAACGGATCCCATTTCAGCAATAAACACCTGAGACAGGTGGAGGAAAGGTTTGGAATTGTGCACAAATTCGGGTCAGTGTACAGGCCACAATCTCAGGGCCTAGCGGAACGTGCAAATCAAACTCTTAAGACTAAGATTGCTAAGGTATGTGCAGGTTCGAAGCTAACCTGGGTGGAAGCCCTACCACTGGCACTGATGGCCATGAGGGCCTCGCCAGGGGCGGGGACCCATCTCTCTCCCCATGAGATAATGACGGGGAGAGTCATGCCTGGCCCACCAAGGGAGGGAGGTCATATGCCCCCTCTTGATGTGCAAAAAATTGAAATGTCTGACTATGTGAGAAAACTGACGGAACTTTCTGCAGCTCTCTCCACACAGATCCGCAAGGTCCAAGAGGGGGAGCTGCTGGGGGACCCGCCGCCACTGAAGGTAAAAGTTGGGGACTGGGTGAGGGTTCGAGTCCACAAGAGAAAGTGGCTGGAACCCAGGTGGACTGGACCGTACGAAGTGAAGGAAGTTACTTCACACTCAGTCCAGGTCAAAGGTAAATCAGGCGCACCTTGGCACCACCTAAAACATTGCACGCCAGCCCCAACCCCTTCCAGAACTTTGACTGAAACTAGGGCCGACTTACGCGCCCTTGATTTGACCCCAACCACTGACTTCTTGGACGAGGAAAATGGTGCCAACGCCCCCTTTTCCTCGCCCTAAGGCTCCTCAAGGAAGGGATCTCCCTCCCTGGGTGAGACGGGGGAAATATGCCCAAATGCTTCTCTTCTTTATAATTCTGATTGGGGTACTGTTTGGCCCGCTCACATGGGGAGTACAACAACTCACGCACAGGAACACACCCAACAATTCACTGTCTTACACTCAGATAACCACTGGTAACAGTACACAGCCGCACTTGACCCATAGGATTCATACTCGCTCCACGCCCTCAAAAGACCAAAAATGCACCCCTGGTCAGGTTAGGAGCACCACACTATGCATACCCAGTAATATTTCCACTTCTGCGTTTATTTTATGGGATACCCTGGGAGGGTCGCACCTCTCAGCTAAAAAAGGAACATCAGCAGGATCCTATAGAGGATGGGATTGGTATATGACTGTAGGGGCCCAGCATGGTGACTGGACCTGGGATAATCTAGTGGCTGAGACCGGATATGACTGGTCCAGTTACACATCAACCGGGTTAGGTACTCAGTGGCGGCCTCGTTTGACTCTCGCCACTGAGTATACAGGATTGAAAGTTGGCATCCGTCCAGTGCCTTCCACGGGCTGTCAAGACTTTAGATTGGCTCCTTATGTAAGTTGCGCCGCCACCCCTGTATATTGGAAAATTAAGATATGTGTGGTTACTAATTCTACGGCACATTCAATTACTGTGGGGATAAACCACACTAGCCAAATTTTTGATTCCGTCACCATCCTTACAGCTCTGTCTACACCGGATGGGGAGATCCTTACGGCCACTGGCATCTCCGGTTTCGGTAATAATTGGCTGCTGTTGGCTGAGGAAGCCGGGAAAACAACCAACCGGAGCTGTGTGGTATGTATGGGGCCACGGCCACTCCTTCGTATTGTGCCGGTGGTTATCCCTGCGGCGTGTGTACTTCCGGTAATGAAGCATGATAACCCACATCCAAACTGCTCTAGTTGGGATAAAGTCTTCCCATTAGTAAAGGCATCTACACGCAGCCCCTTGTTTTCTTCAACGGTTGCAAAAGCCAAATTTATGTGTGTAAATATGTCCCGAGGCCCACCTGATTAAGGTGGGGTGCCCTTAGCTTGGTGTAATCTTACTTATAATCCTAACATGGCTTTTAAACCTGTATCCAGGGCGGACGTGTGGTGGTGGTGCGGCGGAACCCACCTGTACGATGGGTTTCCCGGAAACGCCACCGGACTTTGTGCCCTTGCTTCTCTTCTACTCCCTATTTCAATTTACCCGGTTGAACTTCAGGACCTGTTGACCAGCATGGAGAACGAGGGGGGCCAAACCCGAGCTAAATGTTCCCTAGGCAGCTCCTCGGGGGACCCCACCTATATTGACGCCATAGGTGTCCCTAGGGGGGTTCCCGATGAATACAAGTTAGTAGATCAAGTGGCTGCCGGCTTCGAATCCTCTATATGCTGGTGGTGCACCATTAACAAAAATATCGATCGAATTAACTATATCCATTATAATGTCCAGAAATTGGGTAATCTCACTCAACAGGGTTTCGAGGCAATACATAGTCAGTTGTCTGCAACTTCCCTTATGGCATACCAGAACCGCATAGCTGTTGACATGTTGTTGGCTGAAAAGGGTAGTGTTTGCTCAATCTTTGGGGAACAATGTTGCACTTTCATTCCCAACAATACGGCACCGGATGGAAGCTTCTCCCTTGCCGTTGAGGGCCTTCGGACCCTTAACGGTAAAATGAAGCGGCACTCTGGGGTTGATACCTCTATGTGGGACTCCTGGATGGATGCCTTTGGTAAATATAAAACTCTGGTGTCTTCCATCCTGGTTTCTATTTCTGTCTTTGTTGCTATCCTAGTGCTATGCGGTTGCTGTTGTATTCCTTGTGCACGCACGTTGGTCAATAGATTAATTACTACTGCAATCTCCCCTAACCATGCGGATGCGGCCCTAATGTACCCACTGCTTGACACTGCTGATATAGATCCAGTTTGGATCCAAGACGATCCTCCGTAATTGTCACATTCTTTTAGGAGACGTGAAGAGAGGGATTTGTAAGAAATATAGTTCATAAACTGGTCTATTGCGCAACACTTATCTGCTGATACAAAAGACACATTCTGTGTTGAACTGATACTAGCTATACACGCACACCTAGAAACAGATTGGCCGAATTAGACCTTACACAGCACTGATAAAATAGGAAATGACCTGATCACAGGGGTCAACGTCCAGTCTCGCAATAATATCTTGTGACTACAGAGATACACAGACAAGGACTCAGCACAAAGTACACACACACACACACACACACACACACAAACCCATCCCAGAGGGCTGGGTCAGCGGAACAAAGAACACACTCATGGACCAATGGGGAGTCGATCCCGACCCGAGACCAGATCGTCACTCCACACATCGACCAGTCAGGAGGACGAATCAACAAGACTCAACATACGTCATCACATTACAATCATGTTGTATAAAACAGATGCACAATATGTTTACGGGGCTTGCTTCCGCTAGTTCCCTAAGAACTGAAAGAACGAGCCCGTGCACGTTTTGCCAAATATCTTTGTCTCTTAATAAAGCTGCCTTACTATAATTGAATCCACCCGGTCCAGCGTCTTGACTTGGTCTCCTTCTCAAGTAACTGATCATCAACAGTTTCTGTATTTATTTTCCACTGTTGTATACCTGTGATACATCCTCCTCTCTGTCTCTTCCCTCTCCCAGGTGCCACACATGCGCAGCTGATAACTGGGGCGCAGTAGGCCAGTGGTGGGCGTGTGCTGGGTCACCACTTCCCGCTCCACTAACACCGGCGGGTGAGGCTGGTACCCTGGCTGGCACGGTGGATCCAGAAAGGGGCAGTGCCTGTGGCCACCATGAACACGCAGCTGGCGTGGCACCACCAACTCATCTTGGTTGGACCCAACGCTGTCTATATGACCAAACCCCTAGATGTGGGTAAGTCGTGTGTGTGTGTGAGTGTAAGAGAGAATAGCCTGTGTGTGACTTTATGCATTCTATGTCCCAGTGAGTGAGCGGGAGGTGCATCAGGATGTGCTGCTGAGATTGACAGTTTATGCCCCTCTGTCTAGCCTATCAGACGACCAGTCTGACCACGCTAGAAAGCCCTGGATGTGGAGGGTGAGAGATAGATTTCACCGCTCTCTGTTACACTGATCATATTCCCTTTCTCAGATGTTGCGTGCATCAACCAATGGTTGTGTCTCTCACTCACTCTCTCTCTCACTCTTTGTCTCAGAAAAGCACACAAACAATTTAGTTCTGCCAAAGCAGGATTTCATTGACGAGTGTGTGTGTGTGCGTGCATGCGTGCGTGCGTATGTGTGCACACCTGTGCTTGCGTATATGCGCACACCTGTGCGTTTGTGTGCGTGTGGTCAGGAGGGCAGGAGCTTCTCCACACCTCTGAACTCCCTTTGCTTTGATATGGCTGGACAGTGGACACATCATTACCAAAAATCTTGCTGTGATTGGACAATACATCTTTGTCCTTCCCACTATTGTTGCATGTATTCGGTGAGGGGAAACTGGTGATAGAAATGTCATTAATAGAGCTGACATGGTTCCTTATTCTACAGGTAAGAGAAGCTTGTCTGTTCTACATAATATATTTATATCTGAACATCCCACAGCGTTGCACCCTTCTGAACGTGGCCCAGGCGTATTCAGTGAGGTGAAACGCTCAAAAACACATAGAAACAATAGAATTGATAGAGCTGACTCAATTTCCTATTCAGACACAACTCACAACAGTGATTCTGATATGTCTATCTATAATATTGGACAGTCATGTTGTTCACAATACATTTTTATCTGAACGTTCAGTAACGTTACTCCCACCTGAACAAGTCCCTGCTGCTGTACAGTAGGATATTTGTCCCAGACAGTAATACCTTGTTTGAACACTTTTCTTGGTCTTATTCACTGACAAACAGAAGAAAATGAACCGAAACAGGGAGTGACTCCCAGAACGTACCCAATAAGAACAACTCATTTTCCTTTTCCATTGCATAACGTTTTGCTACAGTATGCACTAATGAATAGACCCTGATCTTATGTGTGTGACATTAAGAATAGCCTACATGATGTATGCCCCTGCACCAGTGGAGGCTGCTGAGTGGAGAACGGCCCATAATAATGGCTGGAACGGAGCAAATGGAATGGCATCAAACACATAGAAACCATGTGTTTGATGTATTTGATACCATTCCACATTACTATGAGCCCGTCCTCCCCAATTAAGGTGCCACCAACCTCCTGTGCCCTGCACATTGAAATGGTGCACGGTTTGAAACCCTGTCTACTGCAGCAGGACAATCAACCATAATGCACCACTCTGTGCAATGCCAGATGAGCTAAATCATGTGGCACTGGAATGTAAATGTGATGTTGTGCTCATTTACTCAGATACAGATTAGGAATATGTCTGAGTGTGCACATGATTTGCAGATTTCTGTGCTCAAGCTTTTTGGCTACCACTTATTTGGCCAGTTTCCCAGACACAGGTTAAGCCTGGTCCTCGACTAAGAATGATGTTCAATGGAGATTCTCCGTTAACAATAGCAATTGAATCCAGGACTAGGCTTGATCTGTGTCCAGGAAACCAACCAAATATGAAACATTGTTTAAATCAATCAATGTGTATCTGTTGTCATTCCAGGTTGTGATGTTTGTTATATTAACTCCCTTTTATTTGTAAGCTATCAAAATACATAAAGCGAGTCGCACAATCTATATATATAAACTCCCAGTAATTTCTTGGGTAAAACACCAACCTTTCGGCATCACTGTGCCTTCTTCAGGGTAATGTCATGAATGCTTGAACAAGGTTATGTAGACAAACAGTGCAATTAGTGTAACCAATGACAATAGTGAGGGGTGTGAATGAATTGAGTGAAACTGTTAAATACAGTGCATTCTGAAAAGTATTCAGACCCCTTCCCTTTTTCCACATTTTGTTACATTACAGCCTTATTATAAAATGGATTAAATAATAAAAATCCTCATCAATCTACTCAAAGTACCTCATAATGACAAAGTGAAAACAGGTTTTTAGAATTTGCAAAGTATATATATTTTTTAAACAGAAATCACTTATTTACATAAGTATTCAGACCCTTTGCTATGAGACTCGAAATTGAGCTCAGGTGCATCCTGTTTCCATTGATCATCCTTGAGCTGTTTCTACAACTTGATTGGAGTCCACCTGTGGTAAATTCAATTGATTGGACATGATGTGGAAAGGCACACACCTGTCTAAATAAGGTCCCACAGTTGACAGTGCATGTCAGAGTAAAAACCAAGCCATGAGGTCAAAGGAATTGTCTGTAGAGATGCAAGAGAGGATTGTGTCGTGGCATAGATCTGGGGAAGGGTACCAAAAACATTTCTGCAGCATTGATGGTCCTGAAGAAAAAGTTTGGAACCAAGACATCCTAGAGCTGGCCGCCCGGCCAGACTGAGCAATCGGGGGAGAAGAGCCTTGGTCAGGAAGGTGACCAAGAACCCAATGGTCACTCTGACAGAGCTCCAGAGTTCCTCTGTGGAGATGGGAGAAACTTCCAGAAGGACAACCATCTCTGCAGCACTCCACCAATCAGGCCTTTATGGTAGAGTGGCCAGATGGAAGACACTCCTCAGTAAAAGACACATGACAGCCCGCTTGGAGTTTGCCAAAAGGCACCTAAAGGACTCTCAGACCATGAGAAACAAGATTCTCTTGTCTGATGAATGCCAAGTGTCACGTCTGTAGGAAACCTGGCACCATCCCTACGGTGAAGCATGGTGGTGGCAGTATCATGCTATGAGGATGTTTTTCAGCGGCAGGGACTGGGAGACTAGTCAGATCGAGGCAAAGATGAACAGCGCAAAGTATAGAGAGATCCTTGATGAAAACCTGCTCCAGACCCCTCAGGACCTCAGACTGGGGCGAAGGTTCACCTTTCGTCAGGACAACGACCCTAAGCACACAGCCAAGACAATACAGGAGTGGCTTTGGGACAAGTCTCTGAATGCCCTTGAGTGGCCCAGCCAGAGACCGGACTTGAACCCAATCAAACATGTCTGGAAAGACTGTTATTTATCTTTAATACATTTGCTAAAATTTCTAAAACCTTTTTTTTCTTTGTCATTATAGGGTATTGTGTGTAGATTGATGAGGGAAAAAAAATATTAAATACATTTTAGAATAAGGCTGTAACCGTAACAAAATGTGGAAAAAGTCAAGCGGTCTGAATACTTTCCGAATGCATTGTATATATTTAATTGTTTCCAAATTAATTACATTTTTGTTTGATGTAATCTTTTGGTTCAACCATAATGCATTATAAGCATCATCAACAGGGGGAAGATGTTGGGTGTACGCTGATAAACCGTAGAAATAATGTATGAATTTATAAGACTTGTTCATAAAAAGTTATTGTTCATATGATGCGCCTGAGATCCAAGTTAATTTTCAGACCACTAGGGGTCAATGGTTTTAGACAGGATATCCAGTAGGCCTCCCTCTGTAGTAGTAGGATCTCAATGTTACCTCCTCTCCTTGGTAGATGAACATGCTCAATGCCTGTGTATTTGATGGAAGAGATAGGATGGTTAGCTTCAACAAAGTGCGCTGCTATTGGATAGTCAGTCTTCTTACACCTGATTGAGCTGCGGTGTTCAGCTATGCATTATTTTACTTGTCTTTTTGTTTGTCCTACGTAGGCTTTCTCAATGAACAGGTGATGAGATAGATTACTTTCTTTGTCTTGCATGAGATGATACCACTAACAGGGATATGTGGGTGTCTGAAGAAGTATGTTTTTGTAGTGCTATTGCACTGTGCGGATGAGCCACATTTATAGTTCCCATTCGGAATGCGTGTCAAGAGTGTCTGAGTGGGCTCAGGGGGCATGTCAGATCTCACTAAGCTATCCCCAATACTGTGACCATGCTTATAGACCACCAGTGGGGGTTCCTTGAAGAGATGTGCAATTGTTTTGTCTGATTTCAAAATATGCCAGTGCTTTTCCAGGATTGCTTTCATTTTCTCTGAACACACTGTTGAATTGTTTTTCTTCCTCGGTTTAGTTTTTAGCAATTATTCTCTTGGTTTTTGAGATATTTTCATCATTGCAGCATCATTTTGAATTTATCTGTCATTTTCTTAGCATTGCTGTCAAAATCTGACTCGTGGCCACAGATTAGTTTAACCCTGTGCAACTGGCTATATGGTAGACCATTCTTGAGGGGAAGGGGATGCATACTATCCACACGCAGCAGGGTATTGCGGTCTGTGGGCTTTGTGTATAAGTCTGTGTGTAATGGATCATTATCTTTGATGATCCATAAGTCCAGGTAGTTTATTTTTCTCTCATCAGTCTGCATGGTAAATGGGAGATATTCAGAGCTCTCGTTTAGCGGAGTTTGGAATTAATTTAGTTCCTGCTGACTTTCTTCCCAGAGCACAAAGACATCATCTATGTATCTCTTCCATAGGAAGGTTTTAGAAAGTAGGGGGTGTGTCTGTTTTGTAAATGAGTGCTTCCTCAAATTGTCCCACATACAGGTTTGCATAGTGGAAGCCCATGGTTACACCCCGAATTTGAAGGAAAAAGTCTGACAGAAAGACAAAGTAGTTTTTGGATAATACCAGTTCAGTGAGTTACAAGATGCAATCATTGGATGAAGCAAGGGTAGGGTCTCTCTGCTGAAGGAAGTGTTGCAGTGCCTGCAAGCCTCCAGTGTGTGGATTGTTAGTGTACAAGCTCTCCACATCAAAAGTGCCCAGCAGGGTGCCCTCTGGTATCCTTAAGCCCTCTATCAATGAGATCATGTGACTAATGTCTTGTATTTGACGTAAGATGGGAGATTCTCAACCATCGGTTTAATGTGGTGTTCCACAAACTTAGAAATGTTGGAATCACAGAGTCAAATGCAGCTACAATGGGTCTACCTAGGGGAGGAGACACTTTTTTGATTAATTTAGCCACTGTATAAAAAGTTGGTATTTTATGAAATTTCACAGAAATTCTCATTCTTTATTGGTGATCTGCCCTGATTCCAAACAGTTTTCCACTGTGGATGAGATGTTATGCTGGAATTCTAGGGTAGGGTCACAATTCAGTTTGTGATAGAAGTCACCTTTGTCAGTGACATTCATTCACATAGTCACATTTGTTTTGTATGCAAATTGCTCTTCTTTTGTCACATTTTCTCATGATAATCGAAGGATCTGATTGTAAAGTCCTTAAGAGCCATTATCTCGTCTATACTCAGGTTATCATAGGATTTCTGTTTCTGTTTGTCTTTCAGTAGGTCACTTTCATAATTTTCAACAATCCTGCCGAAGGCTTCTATAGATGGATTTGGGGGGAGGTACGAATGAACTTTTTGCTCAAAATGTTGTTCTCTCAGAGCTTACAGTTTATTTGCCGTTAGTCAGCACCTCTACACAAAATAATTGTCAACGGGTGTGCGGCTGCTCATGCTTTTTATTCAACTCCCTTTTATTTAACAAACTTGTTTCAATAAAGTACATACTCTACAGGTCTCAAACTGAACTCTGGAACTCGAAGACCGTTTCACTGCGTTTTTTCATTGTTACCCTCTAATCAGGGACTGATTTAGACTTGGGACACCAGGTGGTTGCAATTAATTATCAAGTAGAACAGAAAACTAGCAGGCTCCGGACCTCATAAGGTAAGAGCCAATTTAAGCTTCATCCGGAAATGTGGTCTGAGGCGCTGTATAGATGGTGACGTAAATACGGAACCTCCGTTGGCGCAGAGGCCAAAGTGAGCTCAGTACCGCATTGCCGTGAGCATCTAAAATGTTGTAAAAGGATTAATAGACGCTGCATGGTCAATCCGACATCTGCATTGGCTGTGCTGAATCATTTACGGTGATATGGCCTTTGCTGAAGTCAGGACATTCATACTTGCTTTGCGGAGCAGTTCAGAGCTGTTGTGAAGGAAGTTGTCAAGGAAGTGAGTTTGTGTTTATACAGGACCTCCCCCCTACGGTCAATCAATCATGTCAATGCAGAGCTATATGGAGCCATCCGCATTATTAACACATTTGAGAGGCACACTGCCATGCGGTACTTAACTCATTGTGGCCTCTGCATTCCTCCAGACGCTCGCCAATTGCATCGCACCATCCATATGGTGCCTCATTTTTGGATCAAGCATAAATTGGCTTTTACAATGCTGAGGTGTCCATATAGCTCTGCATTGGCATGATTGGCTGACAGTAGGTGAGGGTGGGAGGTCCTGTTTTATTTTTTTGGACAATATTTTTATTTATTTCACCTTTATTTAACCAGGTAGGCCAGTTGAGAACAAGTTCTCATTTACAACTGCGACCTGGCCAAGATAAAGAAAAGCAGTGCGACAAAAACAGATTGTATCTAAACAACTTCCTTCTCAACAGGTCTGTGCTGCTCCACAAAGAGCAAGATGTATGAATACCCTGACTTCTGCAGAGGCCATATCCTCGAAAATGCAGCACGGCCAATGCAGAACCCCAGATTGACCACGCAGGGCCTTTAAGTGTTGAATACCCATGCTCTACAGGCAAAAAATATAGGGTTGGCCTAAAATCTACAACTCCCATGATTCTCTGAATGAAAAAAAATTACTACAGGCTAAGGAAGTTAAAACATGTTTTACAAGAAACAAAACTTGATATGTACATGATAGACTTTATCTTAAGACCTTATACTAGACACTACCTAAATAAATGGCCTATAGAGGTTACATATATCCATTATTTGGCCCGCGTTTAAATGCTAAACAAACACAGTTGTGTATCATTTAGGGTCCACGTGGTTTGAGAGTTGATATGCTTTGTTCAAGTCATAGTTGGAACTAAGAAAAGTCAGACTTGTTAAATGGTTGAACGCGGCACGTGTATAACTACAACCTGTTATAAAGTCGAAAATGTACGAGTTTGCTAGTTTCGACTAGCACTTTAACGCTGCAATACTCTCAGTCCTTACTGCACACAATATAGTCTCCCCCTAGCTGAGTGCAAGGAAAATACATCTGGACGTGGGCGCTGTTATCAAAAATACGAACTTGCCACGACACGTGCGTTTGGCTTTAATAGACTTCAACTAAGTTTTTTTAATGAGAACTTGCAGTGTTGCGCGTGTGGTCACTGAGTCAGTTTTACCATCGTGAAGCGATGCTAACGACAACTTGGAATCAACTGGGAAGTTGGCTACAATGCCTAGATAAAAATACAAGAACACGGCTAATTTCGAGAGGGTGATTTTTTCCCCCGCAGTATTTTTGCATGTGGCTGCAAATATATAGATACGTCAATGAACTTGTTAGCAAACGTTAGTGTGGCTAAACTCAAACGCTGTAACTTAGTTAACTGGTTACAGTTGTTGCTAGCTGCTGTAGCTATCTAAGTTATGTAGTTTAACTTTACTTGTGGAGGCATTCCACCCACATTTGTTATATTGTAGCCAGTGGGCTCATTCTGCCATCACTGGTCATCAAATTGAGTAAAAAAGTAGCTCTCTTTCCACCGTGTAGTTTTAGTACTGCTTGCATCAATTGTGCTGATTTAAAAAAAGCGATGGGCAGCGGACAATCATTTGTACATTTTTAGCAAAATTATCTCTCCAAAAGTTCTCAAACTGTAAATTAATAGTTCCATTGACTTGAGTCACAAGTGCGTGTTTCCAATCAAAGGGAGCGACTCGACTAATTGGGAACCACGCACATCCTGTAACCTAGATTTTGTACAGAGGCTTATAGGGCATTCCGGGGGGGGGGGGGGGGGGGGGCGGTTCATGGCAGGAAGGGATCCAGCTTTTTGTCAAATTCACGTATTATTTTTTTCTTCATTTAAGCAAACCTTAACCTAATTATCCTAGCCTGCTGCTTAAGTTCTCCTAACCTGCCATAAAAAGTAAAATCTGACGTTAATTTGACAATTTATCCATTCTAGCCATGATCTTCCAGGGGCACGTTCAGCAGGATTGAACATTCAGATAGCAATATGCTATGTAGATCAAACATGCCTCTCTAATATGTTGTATAAGAAAGCACATTGGCTCTATTCACACATTTCTATCTGCAACGTTAGATAACTTTTGGCAACTGTACATTGCTCCAGTAAGATGGGAGATAGGACTGGTTTAAACTCTGACCCCTTGGTTTGTTTATTGTGTGTGGGGGGGTATTGATTGGGGCAAAGGCATGTCCTCCACTTCTTCAACCCCAATATTGTCCATCTACAACAGTGATAGCAAACTTTGATGCAGCTGGGGACCAACAAAAAATCTGAAGTCATTATGATGGGCACAGTAGCTCAAGGGTTTGCATACCTTGGGCTGCCAATCCCTGAGCTACAATGTCTTTGAGGCAAATGAAACGCATACAGTATTCAAGGGGTTGTACATGTTAGTCCCCCTCAACTTGTTTCTACTGTCCTTAACACGCTTATACATGATATGTTGCGCACATATTTTTTTTCATGCAAATTACAGTTTTTAATGGGTCCCTACACAGAATGGGCTCTTGCACAATGACAACTAATTGGAGACAGATTTTTATGGGTGGCCGTGTCCCTACCAATGTGACATATGAATAGGTGATTTAAGTGCTAGGCCCCAGCAAAAGGTCACCAATCCTTCACAGCAGCCTGGTGATGAGGCCTTGGGTAAGGTGCTCATTTGCAGACCCCCTGCACCATAGGTACATTTTTACATGCAATTAAATAGCTTCCTTTATGGATTATAAATTAAAAGTGACTTGAGAAGCTGTTTTATTTACTGTCGCTGTTAGTGCCCAGTGACTAACCTGGGTTGAATTCAGAAGGGTGCAATGTTCTGAAGGTTGCAGATAGAAATGTATTGAATAGAGCTGACAAGTTTCTTTATTCTACATGGCAGAGAAGTATGTCTGTTCTACAGAATAAATTTTTATATGAAAGTTCCATGATGTCTTAATGAGCACCATCCTGGTGTGAGGATGTGATTTGATCACGTGTGCCTGTTTTGTGCTTGGTTCTTCCATCTACCTGTCATTCAGTTGCCATGGCAGAGCGGGTGCTGGTGATTGGCAGTGGTGGGCGGGAACACACCCTGGCATGGAAGCTGGCACAGTCGCCACACATCCAGGAGGTCCTGGTTTTACCGGGGAATGCTGGCACCGCCAACTGTGGAAAGATCTCCAACTCTGGTGAGAAGGACACACATAACTGTTTCGCATATCATGATCTGTCTGGGGTATTTTATGATCACCTGACATGACCAGGAATCATATGATCTAGTAAAACTCTTAGCCACTCCGTTGCATCTGAAATTTGTGTGTGTCTCCCCCCCTTCTGCATAGAGGTGTCTGTGAGTAACCACTCCATCCTGGCTCAATTCTGTAAGGAGCATAGCGTGGGGCTGGTGGTGGTAGGGCCCGAGGTGCCTGTGGCAGCAGGTGAGTGGCACACATACTTATCTTCCCCATTTCATATTCAGCCATCTGAAACAGTACAGGTACAAAGGAATTGCCAAGTTTGCAGTCATCATAAATAAGAATTTGTTCTTAATTGACTCATTTAAATGTATAATTATTATCAATGCACTATAAATATAAGGCTTTTCCTTTTCTCCCATTCTCTGGTCCCTCTCCCTTGTTCCAATCTCATCTGCACCCCCCACCCCCAGGCATGGTAGATGACCTGCAAGCGGCGGGGGTCCAGTGTTTCGGCCCTTCGGCGAAGTCTGCCCAGCTGGAGGCCAGTAAGAGTTTCTCCAAGGCCTTTATGGACCGTCACGGCATCCCCACAGCCCACTGGTGCTCCTTCACTGACCCCCAGGCGGCCTGCAGCTACATCCGCACGTCAGTACTGGGGGGGGGGGGGAGAGGTCATGTTCATTAGGGCACACCATAGGAAAATTATTTGCTACAGAAAACAATGTTTCTAATTGGACTAGTCCAGGTAGTCTGTCCCTGTTTGAGTCTGCTCGCTGTGTATCATCTTAACACTGTGTCATTGAATTTCTACCCATCTCCTGAACTTAAATATAATTAACCCCTGACCCCAGGGCCAGTTTTCCTGCTCTGGTGGTGAAGGCCAGTGGCCTGGCTGCAGGGAAGGGTGTCATTGTGGCCAAGGACCAGGAGGGGGCCTGCCAGGCTGTGCAGGACATAATGAAGGTATAGTTTCAAAGTGACCCAAAGTCAGTTTTGCATTTCCCACCCTAATAGTTAAGGCTATGATTCCGAGAGGGTATGCTGTATCTGTGGGCACTCACAGTAGGTGGATCAGAAAGGTTTGCATTAGAGGTTGACCGATTAGGAATTTTCAACGCCGATACCAATTTATTGGAGGACCAAAAAAAAAAAATATGCCTTTTTTAAATTGTTTGTGTGTGTGTGTAATAATGACAGTTACAACAATACTGAATTAACACTTTTTACCTTTTTTTTTTTACTTAATATAATACATAAAATCAATTTAGTCTCAAATAAATAATGAAACATTCAATTTAGTTTAAACAATGCAAAAACACAGTGTTGGAGAAGAAAGCAAAAATGCAATATGTGCCATATAAAAAACGTTTAAGTTCCTTGCTCAGAACATATGAAAGCTTTCCTTTTAACCTGTTAGGGTATAGGGGGCAGTATTGAGAATTTTTTGAAAAAAGATGTGCCCATTTTTAAATGCCTCCTACACCTACCCAGTAACTACAATATGCATATACTTATTATATATGGATAGAAAACACCCTAAAGTTTCAAAAACTGTTTGAATGGTGTCTGTGAGTATAACAGAACTCATTTGGCAGGCAAAACCCTGAGACAGATTCTGACAGGAAGTGGATACCTGATGTGTTGAATTGACTTTGAGCCTATGCCATTGAAAAACAAAGGGGGTGAATTATATTCTGGCACTTCCTATTGCTTCCACAAGATGTCCCCAGCCTTTACAAAGTGTTTTGAGTGTTCTACAGTGAGATCTGACCGAATAAGAGCCATGGAACGTGATGGTCCATCATTCACCCTGGCGCGCGATTTGATGGTGGGTACTCTCATTCCGAAACGTTTTAAAAGAAAACCCAATGGTCCGCCTTGAATTTTATTCATGTTCTGGTTAAAAAAGGCCCTAATGATTTATGCGATACAACGTTTGACATGTTTGAACGAACGGAAATATATTTTTTCCGTTCTTGAAGTGAAGTGAAGTCCGGCTGGCTTAGATCATGCGCTACAACACGGAGGTTTTTCGACATAAATGATGAGCTTTTTTGAACAAAAATACATTCGTTATGGACCTGGGACTCTTTGGAAGTGACATCTGATGAAGAGAATCAAAGGTAATGGATTATTTATATAGTATTTTCGATTTTAGATTCCTCCAACATGGCGGTTAGTCTGTATCGCGATGCGTATTTGTCTGGCGCAGTGCTCAGATTATTGCAAAGTGTGATCTCCCAGTAAGGTTAATTTAAAATCTGACAAGTCCATTGCGTTCAAGAGATGTAAATCTATAATTCTTTGAATGACAATATAATATTTTAGCAATGTTTTCTAATATTAATTAATTATTTTGTCGTCATGACTTGACTGCCGGTATTGGAGGGAAACGATTTCCTGAACATCAACGCCATAGTAAAACACTGTTTTTAGATATAAATATGAACTTGATAGAACTAAAAATGCATGCATTGTCTAACAAAATGTCCTAGGAGTGTCATCTGATGGAGATTGTAAAAGGTTAGTGCATAATTTTAGCTGATTGTATGGTTTTGGTGAGGCATGTCTTTGAATCGACAATGCATTGCACACAGCTATTGTCAATGTACTCTCCTAACATAACCTAACTTTATGCTTTCCCCGTAAAACCTTTTTGAAATCGGTAAACGTGGTTAGATTAAGAAGATGTTTATCTTTCAAAGGCTGTAAGTTAGTTGTATGTTTGAGAAATTTGAATTTGTACATTTATTTGGTTTCAAATTTGCCGCTCTTGAAATGCACCTGCTGTTGATAGGGTGCGCCACAGGTGGCACGCTAACGTCCCAGGTAGCCTCAAGAATTAACATGAGTCTTCAATATTAACAGTTAAGAAGTTTTAGGCTATAGTTATTATAGGAATTATGACGCGTCGATTATTTCTCTCTATACCATTTGTATTTCATATACCTCTGACAATTGGATGTTCTTATAGGCACTTTAGTATTGCCAGGCTAGTCTCGAGAGTTGATAGGCTTGAAGTCATAAACAGCACTGTGCCTCAAGCATTGCTAAGAGCTGCTGGCAAATGCGGGAAAGTGCTGTTTGAATGAATGCTTACGAGCCTGCTGCTGCCTACCACCCCTCAGTCATACTGCTCTATCAAATCATAGACTTAATTATAATAAACACACAGAAATACGAGCCTTGGGTCATTAATATGGTCAAACCCGGGAAACTATCATTTCGAAAACAAAACGTTTATTCTTTCAGTGAAATACAGAACCGTTCCATATTTTATCAAACAAGTGGCAACCCTAAGTCTAAATATTGCTGTTACATTGCACAACCTTCAATGATATGTCATAATTATGTAAAATTCGGAAAAATTAATGATGGTCTTTGTTAGGAAGAAATGGTCTTCACACAGTTCGCAACGAGCAAGGCGGCCCAAACTGCTACATACAGTTGTGGCCAAAAGTTTTGAGAATGACACAAATATTAATTTCTACAAACTTTGCTGCTTCAGTGTCTTTAGAAATGTTTGTCAGATGTTACAATGGAATACTGAAATATAATTACAAGCATTTCATTAGTGTCAAAGGCTTTTATTGACAATTACATGAAGTTGATGCAAAGAGTCAATATTTGCAGTGTTGACCCTTCTTTTTCAAGACCTCTGCAATCCGCCCTGGCATGCTGTCAATTAACTTCTGGGCCACATCCTGACTGATGGCAGCCTGTTCTTGCATAATCAATGCTTGGAGTTTGTCAGAATTTGTGG
The DNA here is from genome assembly GCF_901001165.1 of Salmo trutta. Lineage (NCBI taxonomy): Eukaryota > Metazoa > Chordata > Actinopteri > Salmoniformes > Salmonidae > Salmo > Salmo trutta. The sequence goes on from NC_042962.1 coordinate 40,401,740, forward strand.
GTTTTTGTTTGTCCACCCGCCTCTTGAGGATTGACCACAAGTTCTCAATGGGATTAAGGTCTGGGGAGTTTCCTAGCCATGGACCCAAAATATCAATGTTTTGTTCCCCGAGCCACTTAGTTATCACTTTTGCCTTATGGCAAGGTGCTCCATCATGCTGGAAAAGGCATTGTTCGTCACCTAACTGTTCCTGGATGGTTGGGAGAAGTTGCTCTCTGAGGATGTGTTGGTACCATTCTTTATTTATGGCTGTGTTCTTAGGCAAAATTGTGAGTGAGCCGCTCCCTTGGCTGAGAAGCAACGCCACACATGAATGATCTCAGGATGCTTTACTGTTGGCATGACACAAGACTGATGGTAGCGCTCACCTTGTCTTCTCCGGACAAGCTTTTTTCCGGATGCCCCAAACAATCAGAAAGGGGATTCATCAGAAAAAATGATTTTACCCCAGTCCTCAGCAGTCCAATCCCTGTACCTTTTGCAGAATGTCAGTCTGTTCCTGATGTTTTTCCTGGAGAGAAGTGGCTTCTTTGCTGTCCTTCTTGACACCAGGCCATCTTCCAAAAGTCTTCGCCTCACTCTGCGTGCAGATGCACTCACACCTGCCTGCTGCCATTCCTGAGCAAGCTCTGTACTGGTGGTGCTCCGATCCTGCAGCTGAATCAACTTTAGGAGACGGTCCTGGCGCTTGCTGGACTTTCTTGGGCGCCCTGAAGCCTTCTTCACAACAATTTAACCGATCTCCTTGAAGTTCTTGATGATCTGATAAATGGTTGATTTAGGTGGAATCTTACTGGCAGCAATATCCTTGCCTTCCTTTTTGTGCAAAGCAATGATGACGGCACGTGTTTCCTTGCAGGTAACCATGATTGACAGAGAAAGAACAATGATTCAAAGCACCACTCTTCTTTTGAAGCTTCCAGTCTGTTATTCAAACTCAATCAGCATGACAGAGTGATCTCCAGCCTTGTCCTCGTCAACACTCACACCTGTGTTAATGAGAGAATCACTGACATGATGTCAGCTGGTCCCTTTGTGGCAGGGCTGAAATGCAGTGGAAATGTTTTTTGGGGATTCAGTTCATTTGCATGGCAAAGAGGGACTTTTGCAATTAATTGCAATTCAAATTGCCGTCATACAAACTGAGGCAGCAGACTTTGTGAAAATTTATATTTGTGTCATTCTCAAAACATTTGGCCACGACTGTATACCCTGACTCTGCTTGCGCTGAACCCAAGAGAAGTGACAAAATTTCCCTAGTTAATATTGCCTGCTAACATGAATCTCTTTAAAAAATATATACTTTTGTATTGATTTTATGAAAGGCATTGATGTTTATGGTTAGGTAAATTTGGAACATTTTTGCTTTTTTTCTGAAATGTGCTTTTGTTAAATCATCACCCGTTTGGCAATGTTGAAGTAGGTTGTGATTCGATAAGAAATTAACCATTGATTATATGCAACGCAGGACAAGCTAGTTAACCTAGTAATATCATCAACCATGTGTAGTTTACTAGTGATTATGTGAAAATTGATTGTTTTTTATAACATAAGTTTAATGCTAGCTAGCAACTTACCTTGCCTCCTTGCAGCCACAAGGTCCTTTTGATGCTGCACTTGCGCAACAGGTGGGCAGCCTGCCACGCAGTCTCCTCGTGGATTGCAATGGCCGATTACCGATTTGTTATGAACACTTTGAAATCGGCCATGACGATTAATTGGTCGACCTCTAGTTTGCGTAGGAATAAGCAATATGACACACATCTACCTATAGTCTTTCAAAGGGTACCTAGGGCAGTGGTTCCATTTTTGTAAAAATGTTGCTCTGCCTGGAGTACCGCTGAAGTTCCCCCTCGTGTGCATTTTACCAGTAGTCCTATGACCTCATGAGTCTTCTCAAGTATACCCTGTGGATTGGCCAAGTACCCCCGGGGGTGCAAATTATCCTGTTTGGGAACCACTGACGTAGGGGATGGGGGTTGTTTCTAGACAGGGCCACCAAATTCCCCCCTCCCCCTACACTTGACCTCTTTTTGGCTCTGCTATGTCCCAGCTACTAATAGGGATGGGCACAATTAATCAAATATCTGAATGAACGTCAGTATTTGTTTTTAAGCCTATTAAACAATGAACAAGCCTTGTCTAAATTTGAATTAATGGAGTGGCTGCAGTTACAGATTTTCTTAAACCAGACTTGATATTGGTAAAAATACAGAGGTTTCTGCACATGTGTAATCCACTAGCCCAGTGGTTCCCAAACTTTTTGTAGTTCCTTACCCCTTCACACATTCAACCTCCAGCTGCGTACCCCCTCTAGCACCAGGGTCAGCGCACTCTCAAATGTTGTTTTCATTGTAAGCCTGCCACACATACAATACATTTATTAAACATAAGAATTAGTATGTTTTGGTCACAACCCGGCTCATGGGAAGTGACAAAGAACTCTTATAGGACCAGGGCACAAATAATAATCAATAATTTTGCTCTTTATTTAACCATCTTACATATAAAACCTTATTCACCATTTTCGATGAACAAATAACTTGCCACAGGTTAATGAGAAGGGTGTGCTTGAAAGGATGCACCCAACTCTGCAATGTTGGGTTGTATTGGAGAGAGTCTTAAATCATTTTCCACACAGTCTGTGCCTGTATCTAGTTTTCATGCTAGTGAGGGCTGAGAATCCACTCTCACATAGGTACGTGGTTGCAAAGGGCATCAGTGTCTTAACAGCGCGATTTGCCAAGGCAGGATACTCTGAGTGCAGCCCAATCCAGAAATCTGGCAGTGACTTCTGATTTAAATTCAATTTTCAACTTTTTAATCATAGCCTCAATTTTGTCCCGCACATTGAATATAAACTCAGCAAAAAAGAAACAACCCTTTTTCAGGACACTGTCTTTCAAAGATAATTGTAAAAATCCAAATAACTTCACAGATCTTCATTGTAAAGGCTTTAAACACCGTTTCCCATGCTTGTACAATGAAGCATAAATCATTAATGAACATGCACCTGTGGAATGGTCATTAAGACACTAACAGCTTACAGACGGTAGGCAATTAAGGTCACAGTTATGAAAACTTAGGACACTAAAGAGGTCTTTCTACTGACTCTGAAAACCACCAAAAGAAAGATGCCCAAGGTCCCTGCCCATCTGCATGAACGTGCCTTAAGCATGCTGCAAGGAGGCATGAGGACTCCAGATGTGGCCAGGGCAATAAATTGCAATGCCCGTACTGTGAGACGCCTAAGACAGCACTACAGAGAGACAGGACGGACAAATGATCGTCCTCGCAGTGGCAGACCACGTGTAACAACACCTGCACAGGATCGGTACATCCAAACATCACACCTGCGGGACAGGTAGAGGATGGCAACAACAACTGCCCGAGTTACACCAGGTACGCACAATCCCTCCATCAATGCTCAGACAGTCTGCAATAGGCTGAGAGAGGCTGGACTGAGGGCTTGTAGGCCTGTTGTAAGGCAGGTCCTCACCAGAGATCACTGGCAACAACGTTGCCTATGGGAACAAACCCACCGTCACTGGACCAGACAGGACTGGCAAAAAGTGCTCTTCACTGACGAGTCGCGGTTTTGTCTCACCAAGGGTGATGGTCGGATTCGCGTTTATCGTCGAAGGAATGAGTGTTACACCGAGGCTTGTACTCTGGATCGATTTTGGAGGTGAAGGGTCCGTCATGGTCTGGGGCGGTGTGTCACAGCATCATCGGACTGAGCTTGTGGTCATTGCCTGCAATCTCAGCACTGTGCGTTACAGGGAAGACATCCTCCTCCCTCATGTGGTACCCTTCCTGCAGGCTCATCCTGACATGACCTTCCCAGCATGACAATTCTTCCAGCCATACTGCTCGTTCTGTGCGTGATCTCCTTCAAGACAGGAATGTCAGTGTTCAGCCATGGCCAGCGAAGAGCCCGGATCTCAATCCCATTGAGCATGTCTGGGACCTGTTTGATCGGAGGGTGAGGGCTAGGGCCATTCCCCCCCAGAAATGTCCGGGAACTTGCAGGTGACTTGGTGGTGTAACATCTCACAGCAAGAACTCGTAAATCTGGTGCAGTCCATGAGGAGGAGATGCACTGCAGTACTTAATGCAGCTGGTGGCCACACCAGATACTGACTGTTACTTTTGACCCCTCCCCCTTGTTCAGGGACACATTATTCACTTTCTGTTCGTCACATGTCTGTGGAACATGTTACATTTGCTGAGAATAAATGCAGTTGACAGTGAGAGGATGTTATTTTTTTTCTGTGTGTATCTATCTATCATGTATGGACTATTTGAAAATGTGAGTCACATTTATATTTGGCGTGTCCCAGTTTGGGAATATTTGCTCTAGCCTACCTCCTTACAGCTGCGGTTCAGTCACCCTGTGACGCAGCTTATTCACAAAGTAATTTGTCAGTTGTCACAGTAGCCTAGGCTATTGCAAATCTAAGCAAGACACAAACAGATTGTCAAGCCATTTCATGTTTTTTTTTGTCAGGAGGGGAGTTACATGCAGCTATTTAGGAAAGCTATATGTAGACTGCATAGCATATCAAAAAAGCATGACACGGGCAGTCAATAGCGATTACATGGTCTTTTTTTCATTGCAAACATTGGCTTAACAAGAGGCAGACTGTTGCCTATATGGCAGTATAAATATAAAGATTACATCACACAAATGGTCAATGTTACGCCCTGATGCAATGTGTCTTGCTTATGCTATTGCAAATCCATTACAACAGACAGCAGTTTGTAGTTTCATATATATATATATATACTGCTCAAAAAATAAAGGGAACACTAAAATAACACATCCTAGATCTGAATGACTGAAATAATTGTATTAAATACTTTTTTCTTTACATAGTTGAATGTGCTGACAACAAAATCACACAAAAATAATCAATGGAAATCCAATTTATCAACCCATGGAGGTGTGGATTTGGAGTCACACTCAAAATTAAAGTGGAAAACCACACTACAGGCTGATCCAACTTTGATGTAATGTCCTTAAAACAAGTCAAAATGAGGCTCAGTAGTGTGTGTGGCCTCCATGTGCCTGTATGACCTCCCTACAACGCCTGGGCATGCTCCTGATGAGGTGGCGGATGGTCTCCTGAGGGATCTCCTCCCAGACCTGGACTAAAGCATCCGCCAACTCCTGGACAGTCTGTGGTGCAACGTGGCGTTGGTGGATGGAGCTAGACATGATGTCCCAGATGTGCTCAATTGGATTCAGGTCTGGGCAACGGGCGGGCCAGTCATAGCATCAATGCCTTAATCTTGCAGGAACTGCTGACACACTCCAGCCACATGAGGTCTAACATTGTCTTGCATTAGGAGGAACCCAGGGCCAACCGCACCAGCATATGGTCTCACAAGGGGTCTGAAGATCTCATCTCGGTACCTAATGGCAGTCAGGCTACCTCTGGCGAGCACATGGAGGGCTGTGCGGCCCCCCAAAGAAATGCCACCCCACACCATGACTGACCCACCGCCAAACCGGTCATGCTGGAGGATGTTGCAGGCAGCAGAACGTTCTCCACGGCGTCTCCAGACTCTGTCACGTCTGTCACGTGCTCAGTGTGAACCTGCTTTCATCTGTGAAGAGCACAGGGCGCCAGTGGCGAATTTGCCAATCTTGATGTTCTCTGGCAAATGCCAAATGTCCTGCATGGTGTTGGGCTGTAAGCACAACCTCCACCTGTGGACGTCGGGCCCTCATACCACCCTCATGGAGTCTGTTTCTGACCGTTTGAGTACATTTGTGGCCTGCTGGAGGTAATTTTGCAGGGCTCTGGCAGTGCTCCTCCTGCTCCTCCTTGCACAAAGGCGGAGGTAGCGGTCCTGCTGCTGGGTTGTTGCCCTCCTACGGCCTCCTCCACATCTCCTGATGTACTGGCCTGTCTCCTGGTAGCGCCTCCATGCTCTGGACACTACGCTGACAGACACAGCAAACCTTCTTGCCACAGCTCACATTGATGTGCCATCCTGGATGAGCTGCACTACCTGAGCCACTTATGTGGGTTGTAGACTCCGTCTCATGCTACCACTAGAGTGAAAGCACCGCCAGCATTCAAAAGTGACCAAAACATCAGCCAGGAAGCATAGGAACTGAGAAGTGGTCTGTGGTCCCCACCTGCAGAACCACTCCTTTATTGGGGGTGTCTTGCTAATTGCCTATAATTTCCACCTGTTGTCTATTCCATTTGCACAACAGCATGTGAAATTTATTGTCAATCAGTGTTGCTTCCTAAGTGGACAGTTTGATTTCACAGAAGTGTGATTGACTTGGAGTTACATTGTGTTGTTTAAGTGTTCCCTTTATTTTTTTGAGCAGTGTATATATTACACACACACACAGTATTTTGGAATGTTTGTTCAAATAGCAGTTGTTCAGAAATTAGGGAGAGGCTACATCATCAAATTGGTTGAGTGTTCAGAAGAGGGTGAGTAAAGAGGAAATGTGAATGTGTGTAAAATAACATGTGCAGAACATGATTTGGATCCTTAGATTTGAGAAATAAGTTTCTAGGGGGGTGGGGGCGAAAACGGTATTTGTAGCCTCAACCTTAAATTATACTGAACAAAAATATAAATGCAACAATTTCAAAGATTTCACTGAGTTACAGTTAATTATAAGGAAATTATAAATTCATTAGGCCTTATTCTATGCATCACATGATGGGGCAGGAGTGCAGCCATGGGTTGGTCTTGGAGCCAGGCCCAGCCAATCAGAATGTTTTTTTTTTTTGTTGTTTATTTTTCCCACAAAAAGGCTTTATTAATACTCCTCAGGAGCCCCCACTTCCCTTCAGATGATCCTGCAGGTGTTGTAGCTGGATGTGGAGGTCCTGGGCTGGCGTGGTTACATGTGGTCTGCGCTTGTGAGGCCTGTTGGATGTACTGCTAAATTCTCTAAAACGACGTTGGAGGCAGCTTATGGTAGAGAAATGAACAACAGCTCTGGTGGACATTCCTGCAGTCATCATGCCAATTGCATGCTCCCTCAACTTGAGATGTCTGTGGCATTGTGTTGTGACAAAACTGCACATTTTTAAGGTGGTCTTTTATTGTCCCAGCCCAAGGTGCACCTGTGTAATGATCATGCTGTTTAATCAGCTTCTTGATATGCCACACCTGTCAGGTAGAGGGAGTTCTTGCCAAAGGAGAAATGCTCACAAACAGGGATGTAAGTAAACATTTTAGAGAAATAATCATTTTGTGCGTCTGGAAAAGTTCTGGGATTTTTTTCAATTTCAGCTCATGAAACATGGGACCAACACGTTGCTTTTGTATTTTTGTTCAGTGTAGATTGTCTGTTACATTGTCACATACAATGATATAACATGACATTTGTTTTATAAAAATTAAGCATTTCAAACTTTGGAATGTAGTGTTTATGTAGCTTACTGAGATACTGCTGCTTCAGACATCATGTGGCTTTGACAGTATATTGTTTTCATTTGCACACTGTAAATATAGCCTACAATTCTGAGGATTCACAAAGTGATAATTTGCTTGAAAATAAAACTTTCTCCCTCATCAGTTTTCGTTCAATGTTGCGGTTAGCCTAAGCTACTTTTAGCCAAAAGCTACCCCCAGAAAAAAAACAGCGCATTGTCTGCTATTGTGGCATTTTGCGTCACGATTGGTCAAAAGAGTAGAGCAATTCTGAAATGTATATTTTTGGGGGACTATCTGGATATCTGAAAAAAATTTGACATTAGAATAGTGAAATTTCAAATGCCCATCCCTAGCTACTACCAGTCTCTTTGCCCTTTCTGGTTGGCTTATTTATCCTCTTCTGTGTTCATGTACTGATAGAATACCACAGTCTATCCTCTTTTGATTGTCACCAAAATGCTATCTGTGGGTTTACCTCAGTACAGCAGTTTTCATAAGAATGTCGCTCGGCCTTGAATTTTGTTATTTTGGGTGAGATGAGGTGTCACTTAAGCACACTCACTAGACTATGAGTGTGTGTGTATATAATCTCTCACACTATATACGTGCACATGCCGACAACACAAACGTGCGCACATTTTTTATTTATTTTACTCTTACCTATCCTGATGATGCCTAGTCACTTTACCCTGCCTTCATGTACATATCTGCCTCAAATACCTTGTACCTCTGCACATTGATCTGGTACTCCCTTTTTTATATAGCTCCATTTTTGTGTGCTTTATGTTATTTGTCTTGTGTTATAAATAAAATAGTATTTTTTAAACTCTGCATCGTTGGGAAGGGCTGGTAAGCAAGCATTTCTACACCAGTTGTATTCGGCGCGACTCGAGAAATCCATCTCCCATTTTTAAGATACGGTGTGTGTGTTGCAGGACAAAATGTTCGGCTCTGCCGGGGAAACTGTGGTGGTGGAGGAACTGCTGGAGGTAGAAGAAGTGTCTGTGAGTGTCCGGCCCTCATTCTTTTTCTTGTGAAATACCAACGTGTACATGCGCAGTGGGCAGCATTTTTGTCACGCAAAATAGCACAGTTCTTGGCAAAGAATACATTGGATCATGTGTGTTCCTTGTCTATTTAAAATGTTATGGTTATTTTGCTCACTGCCATTTGCTTGTGCAAAATGTTGGCCTGTATGTACCCTGACAACAATTCAATATCCATTTACTAACTACTTACTCGCTCTGTCTCTCTCTCTCCTTCCCTGTGTAGTGTCTGTGTTTCAGTGATGGCTGCACTGTGTCCCCCATGCCCCCGGCCCAGGACCACAAACGCCTGCAGGACGGCGACCTGGGCCCCAACAGCGGCGGCATGGGGGCCTACTGCCCCACCCCTCAGGTACACACACTTGACAACCACCGACCATTGTCTCACATTGCTCAGAATGTGCATAGAGTGTCCTACACAACCTGCTATTGTTTGTCCTCTGTCTGTCAATCAAACGTCCAGGTGTCTCAGGAGCTTTTGCAGCAGATCAGAGAGACTGTCCTGCAGAAGACTGTGGATGGCATGAAGGAGGAGGGTGCCCCCTATGTGGGTGAGTAATGAACTGCAGGCAGCACTGGTTATTGAGTGGAAATGAAAGGGGTGTGAAATCTTGTCCTTTCTCTTTCATTTGTCTCACTCGCTTGTTTACTTGTTGTTATCCTCTCTCAGCCCTCTCGCTGGGCTGATGTTGACCAAGCAGGGGCCAAAGGTCCTGGAGTTCAACTGTCGCTTCGGCGACACAGAGTGTCAGGTTGGTCAACTGTGTGTGTGAGCATGCGTTATTGGTATATGTTACTGCTCTATGTTATCAGCTCTCTGATAAGTCAAGTTCTGCACTTGCACTCCACTAATGGGTACATTTAAGATTAATGGAGGATGAACTGATCCTTAATCTGTGCCTATTAGGACAAATCCGATCTTGCCTGAATCATGTTCATTTGGGCATGTACCTAAACATTTTGCAGTGGGAAAACTGAAATTCCAGTATTACATCCCTGTTTCACTCTGAATCAAAATATTTTCTTCCTACTGAACGTGACCCTGTTCCAGGTGCTGATGCCCTTGCTGAAGAGTGACCTGTACGAGGTGCTCCAGAGCACCCTGCAGGGGAAGTTGGCATCCAGCGCCCCTGTGTGACACCAGGACAGCTCTGCAGTTACTGTGGTCATGGCCAGCCCTGGCTACCCCGGCTCCTATAAGAAAGGTGTCACAATCACAGGTAGGTAAGCAGCTGTCAATCGCTACTCAACTGGCGTGTATTCATTAGTAACACCGTTGCAAAAGCGTTTTGCACCGTTGCAAAGCTTTTCCATTGGACAAATGCAGGTAAGTCCTTCCATGTTTCATTCCGTTTGCCTCTGTTTTCTTTTGTATGGTTCCCTTTCGATCCTTGTGAATATTCCTGTTCGCAACAGATCTGCTGTCAGTCGAAACCGATACTGAACAACAAACCTATCAACTAATTACATAACTTTAACTAGGTTTCCATCCAAACTTTTAATGCGAGTAAAGTACATGTTGGATAAAACAAATGTTACGACGGGCCTGATGGAAATGGCACATTTGTCAGCGAACTTTCCAAATGTTGGCACAACTAAATACGCTATGCGAGGTGGGATAATTTTGTTTCTGTAAAATGTATTATGTGAGAAATGGTGGGGGAAATGCTTTTATGTGCAAATATCGATATAACCATATCTTGGTGACAGGCGATGGAGCGACGGGAAAAATATATACAGTTGAATCGGAAGCTTACATACACTTAGGTTGGAGTCATTAACTCGTTTTTCATCCACTCCACAAATTTCTTGTTGACAAACTATAGTTTTGGCAAGTCGGTTAGGACATCTACTTTGTGCGAGACACAAGTAATTTTTCCAACAATTGTTTAGAGACAGATTATTTCACTTATAATTCACTGTATCACAATTCCAGTGGGTCAGAAGTTTACATACAGTAAGTTGACTGTGCCTTTAAACAGCTTGGAAAATTCCAGAAAATGATGTCATGGCTTCTGATAGGCTAATTGACATAATTTGAGTCAATTGGAGGTGTTCCTGTGGATGTATTTCAAGGCCTACCTTCAAAACTCAGTGCCTCTTTGCTTGACATCATGGGAAAATCAAAAGAAATTAGCCAAGACCTTGACATTTGTAGACCGCCACAAGTCTGGTTCATCCTTGGGAGCAATTTCCAAACGCCTGAAGGTACCACGTTCATCTGTACAAACAATAGTAACACCATGGGACCACGCAGCCGTCATACTGCTCAGGAAGGAGACGCGTTCTCTCCTAGAGATGAACGTAGTTTGGCGCGAACAGTGCAAATCAATCCCAGAACAACAACAAAGGACCTTGTGAAGATGCTGGAGGAAACGGGTACAAAAGTATCTATATCCGCAGTAAAACGAGTCCTATATCGACATAACCTGAAAGGCCGCTCAGCAAGGAAGAAGCCACTGCTCCAAAACCGCCATAAAAAAGCCAGACTACGGTTTGCAACTGCACATGGGGACAAAGATCGCACATTTTGGAGAAATGTCCTCTGGTCTGATGAAACAAAAATAGAACTGTTTGGCCATAATGACCATCGTTATGTTTGGAGGAAAAAGGGGGATGCTTGCAAGCCGAAGAACACCATCCCAACCGTGAAGCACGGGGGTGGCAGCATCATGTTGTGGGGGTGCTTTGCTGCAGGAGGGACTGGTGCACTTCGCAAAATAGATGGCTTCATGAGGAAGGAAAATTGTGGATATATTGACGCAACATCTCAAGACATCAGTCAGGAACTTAAAGCTTGGTCGCAAATGGGTCTTCCAAATAGACAATGACCCCAAGCATACTTACAAAGTTGTGGCAAAATGACTTATTAGGGACAACAAAGTCAAGGTATTGGAGTGGCCATCACAAAGCCCTGACCTCAATCCTATAGAAAATGTGTGGGCAGAACTGAAAAAGCATGTGTGAGCAAGGAGGCCTACAAACCTGACTCAGTTACACCAGCTCTGTCAGGAGGAATGGGCCAAAATTCACCCAACTTATTGTGGGATGCTTGTGGAAGGCTACTCGAAACGTTTGACCCAACTTAAACAATTTAAAGGCAATGCTACCAAATACTAATTGAGTGTATGTAAACTTCCGACTTCAACTGTATATGTACACATACACTCACACACACACACACTACCGGTCAAAAGTTTGGGGTCACTTAGAAATGTCCTTGTTTTTGAAAGAAAATCACTTTTTTTGTTCATTAACACACAGTACCAGTCAAAAGTTTGGACACCTACTCATTGAAATATTTTACTTTATTTTTACTATTTTCTAAATTGTAGATTAATAGTGAAGCCATCAAAACTATGAAATAAAACGTATGGAATCATGTAACCAAAAAAGTGTTGAACATATATTTTGAGATTCTTCAAAGTAGCCACCCTTTGCCTTGACAGCTTTGAAACCAATATGCTAGTTAAAGCATCAGCGCGTGGTCTGGAAAGGCAGTTTGCCAGTTACCTTACAGCAGCGTGTCCCCTGAACAATAACGAAGAGGTAGTTGAGAAGCTTGACCACGGAGACGGGGGTGAGAAGATGATGAAGCATACTCCATGAACTAACTAAAAAACAACTGGCATTTGGAAAGTTTGAGGTGAGGGAGAAAGTGTGGTGGAACAAGTATTGTTTGCATTGTTAAGTATCTTGCTTAACTGATCAAATAATTGAGTTTATGGTGTGAAAATTAGCTGGCTAATAGTCAGAAAGCGAACGTTACATCAGATGAGCTAACGTTAGTAACTTAACCAATTCGCTATTGTATTAACTCGTATCAAATTTTATTGGTCACATACACGTGAGTAACAGATGTTATTGCGGGTGTAGTGAAATGCTTGTGCTTCTAGCGCCGACAGTGCAGTAATATCTAACAAATTACATATTTGTACACACACATCTAAGTAGGAATGAATTAAGACTATACATATGGACGAGTGACGTCAGAGCGGAACAGACTAAGATACAGTAGAATAGTATAGAGTAAAGTATATACATATGAGATGAGTAATGGCAGATATGTAAACATTATTAGTGACTAGTGTTCCGTGGTTGATGTCCTTGATGATCTTTTGGGCCTTCCTGTGACGTGAGGTGCTGTAGGTGTCCAGGTACTGTAACGTTATAACTTGAGAAATGTTGTATAACGCGTTAGTTGCTTACTGGACCCAGGCAATCTGTGAAATGTTAACTAGCTAACATACAATGAAAACAGTTCAGAGTATGTTTTATTTGGTACATGGGAATCCAACCGCAGAAATTACTTTTATGTGGCTACGTCATTATGCACAGCCTTTTATGGAAATGTATCTCTGGTGGGGAAATGTGCATATTTTAGAATGTTTGCATAAAACTGATTTAAAGTAGGGGGAGACTAGGGGCTACCTTTTATCTCCAATTCCTGTCACCGATGTTAGGTCATCCCTGGAGATGGCCCTGCATGCAAGGAGGAGATGGGGCACACCTTCAACTGTGGCCTTGGGGCTGTGCTGGTGGTGACCTTTCCTGATGCCCAGAAGGTTCTGAGGCAGCTTCAAGCCCACGAACCCCGATTGGCCTCGCGCATCTGGTACTCTAAAAAGTAGGACAGGGTTGGCAGCTCTGGTATACTATTACCATGTAGAATTCCAGTCTGACTTTTTTTTTTCATATTTCAAAAACATTCCTAGTTAGTTATGTTGGATTGGTGGAAGGTAACCTGCATTAAATTGTAGGTTAGCCTAGCTAGCACATGACTCATGATTTGTGACTCATGATTTGTACCCCTTGATAAGAATGGGTTGATGGACTTCGGAAAGAGAAATATTTGTAGGTAGTCTACCCAAAGTCATTCTTATACATGACAGTGAGGTAGAAGCTGAATTGAGGGACCAACTGATTTGACAGACAATAGCGTCTTGCGTCACTCTGACATTGGTAGAGGGCAAATAGCTCTAGCCTGATTGGGTGGTCATCTCACCATAACCTATGACCCTTGCTGTGTGTCCCTCCCCCAGCAGAGGCCTAACCTATAAGGACAGCGGAGTGGACATCGCCGCGGGAAACCGGCTGGTAGACATGATCAAGCCGTTTGCCAAGGCCACCTCTCGCTCAGGTAGTCACATCAAACCTCTCTCATTGGCTTTAATCAGAACAGCTACAGCTGAGCTACTAGCTAGACAGCCTGCAGAGCTGCAGTGCTTTTCCCAAACTCATACCTATCCACTTGTAATGATCTATGTAAGATTGGATATATGATTAGTTTCCCAAATCTTGCTGAGTACCCTGCCAGTTCTAATTCTACCTTTTTTGAACTATTCAGGTCAACTAATCATCACCCTCTGATTAGATAAATCAGGTGTACTGGAATTGAACAAATAAGTGGAATGGCTGGGCAACACTGGTATAAGCATTATGGCAAAAACCTCAATCTAGCCTATTTTTAGAGGGACAAAATGCTAGGGGTCGGTTTGGGATTGGGCATTTCATTACATGCCCTGCACTAAAGCAGTCTCTCGGTCAACCTATCATGATTTCACCTTATCCAACTAATTACGAAGCTCCAAGAAGGTCAATTATTTTCCTTTCCTTGTGAAATGAACATGAGAAAAGAAATTAGGTCTTGTCTACTTTATTTGGGTGTTGGATGATTACAAATACTGTACCTGTAGACGTGCCATCAATACAGTTTTACTAAAACAGAATTTGGAACAGTTTTCTCGATTTGATCTACAAACACATTGCTGCAGGAAGCTTCAATTTAGTTTTCTACAATGTATATGTGGGTGGACGGATGGATGGATTGATTAATTTAGTTATTTAAAAGACATAAAGGAAACCCAGTAAATTAGGGATACAAAGTATATTGAAAGCAAGTGCTTCCATACAGGTGTGGTTCTTGAGTTAATTAACAACCCATCATGCTTATAGTCATGTCTAAAAATGCCTTGTTGCCCATTTTAATTTGGCTACCATGGCATCTGTGGCTTTGATAGAGGGGTCTCAAAGGAGCATAGGGGGTTTAAAGTGTCTGTGTCAGTCACCAGATCTCAACCCAATTGAACACTAATGGGAACACCAACAAAACACCAATGATGGAATTTTTTGTGAAAGAATGGTGTTGAATCCCTCTAATAGAGTTCCAGACACTTGTAGGATCTATGCCAAGGCGCATTGAATCTGTTCTGGCATCTCGTGGTGGCCCAGCACCCTATTAAGACACTTTTATGTTGGTGTTTCCTTTATTTTGCCAGTTACCTTTACATCAACCAGATGTTTCTTTTGATCCTAGACTGGATAGAATATTATTTTAAAAATATACAATGTTTTTAATTATTTGGTGTATTAAACTTTTTCCCCAATGTGTTCTTTGTTTGTAAAAGACCTGTGTGTGTAAACAGTTGCTTTTATTCCCCTCCTGTCCACCATGGTGTAACGCTGAGCTGCGGGGCTTTGCCGGCCTCTTTGACCTCAAAGCTGCAGGCATCATCGACCCCATCCTGGTGTCTGGGACAGACAGAGTTAGGGACCAAGCTCAAGGTAAGCATGACTTCTCAAAACAGAAACGGCATATGAGACATTGCAGCCGATTTGCATATTTTGGTGCTGGAATAAGTACAGGCTTTTCATTCTTTTTCATGAAATGTAGGATCATGTGCATATGTTTTAGCTGTTTCTCAATTACGCCATGATTCCTCACATCTCATCTCCTTGCCGCCTCTGCTGTATTGGCGGAGAAGGTCCAAGGTCCCTACCCTTAGACCTCCTTCGCTAATGTGTTTTAAGCAGGTGAGGAGAGATTATGCCAGGAATCACAAAGGCATTAAGATCCTTCAACCTCTTCATGACTTCATCTCTGCCTTCTCTCGATTGCCCAGGCATGCCAGCAGCACAGCACCCTGGGACAGGACCTGGTGGCCATGTGTGTCAACGACATTCTGGCCCAGGGGGCGGAGCCTCTCTTCTTCCTGGACTACTTTTCCTGTGGCTGTCTGGATGTGGGCGTGGCCTCCGCTGTGATTGGGGGCGTGGACGAGGCCTGCGGGTTGGCGGGCTGCGCTCTGCTGGGTGAGGGGGTTGTCAGATGTCATCTTTAAGATGCAAGGATGGGTGTGTGTGCGCTCACTATTTTGTGTGTTCAGGCGGTAAGAAAGTGGAGATGCTGGCTGTATACTGGGGGTGTAGCGAAAACAACAAAGTAGGGTTTTAGCTGCTGCACTGGAGCCGGCCATCAGTTTCTGGGTTCTACATTGTGTGTGTGTGTGCACATTTGCAACTGCATGTATGTGTGTTTTGATCATATATTTGTGTTAACAACTGTGTTTTTCCATTCATCCAGGCGGAGATGCCCGGTGTGTACGGCACCGGAGAGTACGACCTGGCAGGGTTCTGTGTGGGGGCGGTGGAGAGGGGCGCCTTGCTACCCAGGCTAGGGGACATCTGCGATGGGGACCTGCTTATCGGGGTGGCCGCCTCGAGGGTGCACAGCAACGGATTCAGCCTGGTCCAGAAGGTCCTGGAGAGGGCAGGAATCATCTACAGCTCCCCTGCACCTTTTGGGAAACCTGGACAAACTGTGGGTAGGTTATCCTCTCTGGTACATGTGGGACGAACTCGTCCCACCTACGTAACAGCCACTGAAATCCAGTGGCGCGATTTTTGAATCGTTAGAAATGCTATAACTTCAATTTCTCAAACATATGACTATTTCACAGCTATTTAAAGACAAGAATCTCGTTAATCTAACCCCACTGTCCGATTTCAAAAAGGCTTTACAACAAAAGCAAAACATTAGATTATGTTAGCAGAGTACCCAGCCAGAAAAAAATCAGACACCCATTTTTCAAGCTAGCATATCATGTCACATAAACCCAAACCACAGCTAAATGCAGCACTAACCTTTTATAATCTTCATCAGATGACACACCTAGGACATTGTGTTATACAATACATGCATGTCTGTTCAATCAAGTTCATATTTATATCAAAAACCAGCTTTTTACATTAGCATGTGACGTTCAGAAAAAGCATAACCACCGCAAACTTCCGGTGAATTTACTAACAGTTTGCTAAATTACTCACGATAAACGTTCACAAAAAGCATAACAATTATTTTAAGAATTATAGATACATTACCCCTCTATGCACTCGATATGTCCGATTTTAAAATAGCTTTTCGGATGAAGCACATTTTGCAATAATCTAAGTACATAGCCCGGCATTACAGGGCTAGCTATTTAGATACCCACCCAGGTCAGCATCCACCAAAATCACATTTCCTATAAGAAAGATGTTCTTACCTTGCTTGTTCTTCATCAGAATACACTGCCAGGACTTCTACTTCAATAACAAATGTTGGTTTGGTCCCAAATAATCCATCGTTATATCCAAACAGCGACGTTTTGTTCGTGAGTTCTAGAATGCTTTTTCGCGGTGTCGCGCATGGCGCATTGGCGTGTCAAAAATGTCTAAATATTCCATTACCGTACTTCGAAGCATGTCAACCGCTGTTTAAAACCAATTTTTATGCCATTTATGTCGTAGAGAAGTGATAATATTCCGACCGGGAGTATGCATTGAGCCTAAACAGCCGAATAAAATTTCTCCTCAGAAGCGACTCATGCACGCGCATCATTGAAAGGTCCTCCGAGCATCCACTTACAAAAGGCGATAATATGTTTCAACCTGAGGTTCCCTCGTAAACCTTCAGTTATTTCGCGGGCTCTGAGAGCCTATTGGAGCCCTGGGAATTGTCACGTTACAGCTAAGATCCTTACTTTTCAATAAAAAGAGGTAAGACGCACGACTCCTTGTCAGACAGGGTACTTCCTGCTTGAAACCTTGTCAGGTTTTTGCCTGCCATAGGAGTTCTGTTATACTCACAGACACCATTCAAACAGTTTTAGAAAATTCAGAGTGTTTTCTATCCAAACCTGAACAATAATATGCATATTCTAGCTTCTGAGTTGGTGTAGGAGGCAGTTAAAAATGGGAACATATTTTTTCCAAAATTCTCAATACTGCCCCCTATACCAAACAGGTTAATGAGATCATATAAGCTCTTACACAGAGTAAACCTATGTTTCTTTGAGAGAGAATTTCTGTGGGTTTGTCTGCCCAATCTTCTCTCATACTTTCTTTTGAAAGGAGGTAAATGGACAGTTTTGTGGTCGTTTATCTTTTCCACTATGTAGGGTTCACCTGCATCAGGTGCAATCTTCCTGCCTGTTACCAGTCTTATCCCAGTCTCTATTGGTAATCTTTTGTACTGTATGGTTGTTCAATTGTATTATTGTAAAGTTTATCTGGGTCCTAGAAAAGTGCTCTATGAATCTAATGTATCATAATAAAGTAATTCCCCCTAAAGGTCCCTTTTCCCCGTCTAAAGTCTTCCCCCGTGTTGATTGACAGGCGAGGTTCTCCTGATGCCCACTAAGATCTACAGCCACCTGCTCCTGCCAATCCTGCGCAGCGGCGCCATCAAGGCCTATGCCCACATCATGGAGAACATCCCCCGAATGCTGCCTCAGGAACTGTCCGTTGACCTGGGTGAGAGAGAAACACACACTTCTCTTATTGCCCATGTTTTTAAAGTGTAGTGGTAAACTCAGCAAAAAAAGAAACGTCCTCTTATTTTCAGCAAACTTAACATGTGTAAATATTTGTATGAACATGAGATTCAACAACTGAGACATAAACTGAACAAGTTCCACAGACATGTGATGAACAGAAATGGAATAATGTGTCCCTGAACAAAGGAGGGGTCAAAATCAAAAACAACAGTCAGTATTCTGGTGTGGCCACCAGCTGCATTAAGTACTGCAGTGCATCTCCTCCTCATGGACTGCACCAGGTTTGACAGTTCTTGCTGTGAGATGTTACCCCACTCTTCCACCAAGGCACCTGCAAGACCCTGGACATTTCTGGGGGGAATGGCCCTAGCCCTCACCCTCCGATCCAACAGGTCCCAGACATGCTCAATGGGATTGAGATCCGGGCTCTTCGCTGGCCATGGCTGAACACTGACATTCCTGTCTTGAAGGAAATCACGCACAGAACGAGCAGTATGGCTGGTGGCATTGTCATGCTGGAGGGTCATGTCAGGATGAGCCCGCAGGAAGGGTACCACATGAGGAAGGAGGATGTCTTCCTTGTAACGCACAGCGTTGAGATTGCCTGCAATGACAACAAGCTCAGTCTGATGATGCTGTGACACACCGCCCCAGACCATGACGGACCCTCCACCTCCAAAATCGATCCAGCTCCAGACTACAGGCCTCGGTGTAACACTCATTCCTTCGATGATAAACGTGAATCCTACCATCACCCCTGGTGAGACAAAACCGCAACTCATCAGTGAAGAGAACTTTTTGCCAGTCCTGTCTGGTCCAGCGACGTTGGGTTTGTGCCCATAGGTGACGTTGTTGCTAGTGATGTCTGGTGAGGACCTGCCTTACAAAAGGCCTACAAGCCCTCAGTCCAGCCTCTCTCAGCCTATTGCGGATAGTCTGAGCACTGATGGAGGGATTGTGCGTTCCTGGTGTAACTCGGGCAGTTGTTGTTGCCGTCCTGTACCTGTCCCACCGGTGTGATGTTCGGATGTACCGATCCTGTGCAGGTGTTACACGTGGTCTGCCACTGCGAGGACGATCAGCTGTCCGTCCTGTCTCCCTGTAGTGCTGTCTTAGGCGTCTCACAGTACGGACATTGCAATTTATTGCCCTGGCCACATCTGCAGTCCTCATGCCTCCTTGCAGCATGCCTAAGGCACGTTCACGCAGATGAGCAGAGACCCTGGGCATCTTTCTTTTGGTGTTTTTCAGAGTCAATAGTTTTCATAACTGTGACCTTAATTGCCTACTGTCTAAGCTGTTAGTGTCTTAGCGACTCTTCCACAGGTGCATGCTCATTAATTGTTTATGGTTCATTGAACAAGCATGGGAAACAGTGTTTAAACCTTTTGCAATGAAGATCTTTGAAGTTATTTGGATTTTTATGAATTTTCTTTGAACAACAGGGTCCTGAAAAAGGGACGTTTCTTTTTTTCTGAGTTTATGTGAGGATGAAACAGTTGTCCATATCAGATACCTGATGCTGTTTTGTGCTAACTGTGGTAGGGCTGTCTCTGCCCCAAAAAATCTTAGTTGACCTAAAGTCGTCTCTTTCGACCAATCGATTGGTTACAATTTTTAAATGTGTATTTTTCCATATAGACACCCTTTTTTTGTTTTAATGAAATGAACTATATGCTTTGAGCTTGTCTGATGCTTACCGTTTTGAAATACGACAAATGCCTCGAGGGTACCAGAGATCTAGATAACCAGAAGGGAAACACCTTAACCTGACCCAACTATTTTCCTCCTGCTGGCTTCTGCAGATTCTGCCATTACTCTCCTGAAGTTGCCGGTAATAGGCTACAATAGGAGTCGGCAACCTTTCTCATGTGGAATGCCAATTTTTTAAAATGTTTACCCATCTGAGTTGCGTACCAGTTATGGTTTTCATATGGACATTTTTGTGAAAGTTTCATTTAATTTATAATAACGTCTTATTTCAAAATCCTGTGGTTAACCAAAATCCTATCTAAGTGAAAATTATACAAACCTAAAAATGTACACTACCGTTCAAAAGTTTGGGGTCACTTAGAAATGTCCTTGTTTTTGAAAGAAAAGCTCTTTTTTTGTTGTTGGTCCATTTAAAAATAACATCAAATTGATCAGTGTAGACATTGTTCATGTTGTAAATTACTATTGTTTCTACGAGTCCAAGTCCTCTAAACAACATGTAGGAAGCACATATAAACCATGCTTTTTACGAAGCAAAAGTGCAGTGCTCAAGTCCCACCAGACCTTACATATCCAATTATAACCTATAACATAAGACAACACTCCTAAGCTTAAGATGACTCAATTACTATTTCCTCCAAGATGCAGAACTAGTCTTACAAAACTAAAAAAACACAGTCAGTTACTTTGCCACTATATTTCCCACTTAGTGAAAAGTGTGCAATGCTTTAAATGCTTAACAAAAATTAAGTATAGGAGATTACTTGTACATTTATCTCTGTAGAAGACATACATGGGTTAATCAATCATGTTGGGTGTTCATAGATATTCATAGTTAATTTGTTTTTTCATTGTTCATGTTGTAAATTACTATTGTTTCTGGAAACAGCTTTTTTTATTTTATTTATTTTATGGAATATCTACGTAGGCATACAGAGTCCCATTAGCAGCAACCATCACACCTGTGTTCCAATGGCACGTTGTGTTAGCTAATCCAAGTTTATCATTTTAAAAGGCTAATTGATCATTAGAAAACCCTTTTGCAATTATGTTAGCACAGCTGTAGACACAACTTTTGTTCTGATTTAAAGAATCAATAAAACTGGCCTTCTTTAGACTAGTTGAGTATCTGGAGCATCAGCATTTGTGGGTTTGATTACAGGCTCAAAATGGCCAGAAGCAAAGGACTTTCTTCTGAAACTCGTCAGTCTTTTCTTGTTCTGAGAAATTAAGGCTATTCCATGCGAGAAATTGCCAAGAAACTGAAGTTGTGCTGTGTTCTACTCCCTTCACAGAACAGAGCAAATTGGCTCTAACCAGAATAGAAAGAGTGGGAGGCTCCAAAAACAGACACCTCACAAGTCCTTAACTGGCAGCTTCATTAAATAGTACCCACAAAACACCAGTCTCAGCGTCAACAGTGAAGAGGTGACTCCGGGATGCTGACCTTCTAGGCAGAGTTACAAAGAAAAATACATATCTCAGACTGGCCAATAAATAGAAAAGATTAAGATGGGCAAAAGAACACAGACACTGGACAGAGGAACACTGCCTAGAAGGCCAGCATCCCGGAGTCGCCTCTTCACTGTTGACGCTGAGACTGGTGTTTTGTGGGTACTATTTAATGAAGCTGCCAGTTGAGGACTTGTGAGGCATCTGTTTCTCAAACTAGACAACTGCTTGAGCTGCTGTTCCTCTTATAGAATATAAAAAAGTATTGTGGAGCTCCTGCGCCTCAATATAAACCGTACCAGCGGCCAAAATGAGTATCGAACCTATTTCAGTCCAAGTCAAGCACTAATAAGTAATAAGGTAGGCCTATTTTGACATTTCCATTGGATCAGAGCATGCCATTTTTCCCTTTCACGCTGAGTGGTTATCGAAAGGGAGAGCTGGTAAGATTTTTCAAATACTTTGAGGAACTATTGTAAAAACAGACTGCTTGCTGTTTGAGGTGAAAACATTTATTTGAGAATCTCCACAGGTCATTGCTGGTGTGTTAATCCAATCAGAAATACTAGCGGATCCCCAAATCGGCACATTTATATGCCTAAATTTGCGCACAGGCCAGGTAGCCTTTGTGTGCGTGTCCTTACTCAACATTGACAGGAGTGCTCCAAACAACAAAAGACGATGACTAAAACCCGTAAATGGAATGAAATAAACCAAAACTTGTTTGTCACTAGTGTAGCATAGGTTGTGCACTCTGCAAACAATGTGTCCACTCCGACAATGAGCAGTGGACTGGAATAATATGGAACGCATAAACATCAGTTACTGTAACAAACATTGTAGATTAGGAATTAACGGTAAATGTACTAGTGATTTTATGTAATGGAGAATTGATATATGCAAACAATTCACACAATGAAGTCATAAAAATTGGTGGGGGAAACCTTATTCTGGAGGGAGAAGTGCATCTGGGCGCATGGTCAATCTAACATCTGCATTAGCCATGCAGCGATATGGCCTCAGCAGAAGTCAGGGCATTCATACTTCTTACGCTTCGCTGAGCATTGCGGAGTTGTGATCAAGGAATTGAGTTTGTATTTATACAGGATGTACCGTCCCCACCTACCTTCAACCAATCACGTCAATGCGGAACTATACAGAGCCCTCCGCATTGTTAAAAAATGTGAGACGCATGGTGACGCGGTACAGAGCTCGAATTGGCCTCTGCATGCCTCTTGAGGCTCTGCAATTACGTCACACCCTCCATATGGAGCCTCCTTTTCAGATCAAGCATAAATTGGCTTTTAATCTAGGCCTCCGCAATCGATTAGTTCACTGAGATGGGCGAAAATATATGTGTGTGTTACTGCTCGACTTAAATAATCTTGGTCGACCAACAGCCTAACGACCAAACAATCAACCAGTCGACTAATTGGGGTCAGCCCTAAACTGTGGTTGGTATTTACTTCATATTGAATGTGTGTGTGAGCTGCACAGTATGTCCCACCCAGACGCATCCCGTTGGATCATCCCCCCCCTGTGTTCTCGTGGCTCCAGGAGGAGGGGGGCTTGTGCAAGGAGGAGATGGGGCGCACCTTCAACTGTGGCCTTGGGGCTGTGCTGGTGGTGGCCTTTCCGGATGCCCAGAGGGGTCTGAGGCAGCTCCAAGCCCACGAGGATGTGTGGATCGTGGGCTCGTTAGCCCACAAGCAGCCTGGTGAGAGACAAGCTAAAGCATGGGTAGTGAAACTCTTATAACAATGCTACAGGAATTATGGGTTCTGTATACTCACAGACCGATAAGGAAACTGATTCTATACAACATAGTTCATCTGGTTAATGAGGAAATGCTCTTCAGATGTTCACATTAAATGTAATTTTTGTATTGATGGGTTCAAATGCGCGCGCATGCACACACAGATAAGACTCTCAGCGCTTGGTGGTATTCATCTTTGTCATTTTACTGAGTTTTGTTTGTGGGAAGGGGCCGAGCCGGTGGTGATCAGGAACCTGAAGCACAGCCTGCGTTTAGGCCCCTCTCCCTGCGTAGTAGACCTGGGACCCATGTAGAACGGAGCGTCTCAAGGGGATAGCAGCAGCACCGTCCCCCGCAAGAGGACCAGGGTGGGTGTCCTCATCTCAGGCACAGGTTAGAGTGTTGTGTATGGTGTGTGTGTCACTGTATCTGAAATTGAAAACCTTGACAAGGATCAACAGATGTGTATACCATTTTCTTATTACAAGCAAACATCATGTTCAAGTAATGCGTCCGCATGCTCTCAACAAATCCCTGTAGCAAAATTGGCTATTTACTGATGTTGGCACCAGGGTTGCCAGGTTAAGCAAACATTTATAGCCCCAATGACCTCTCAACCCACCCACAATAGTTTCCGCAGCAAGAGAACAGTTGCCACATTTATCCAGTAAACCCTTTTTCCATAATGTTATCGAGCAAATTAAGAAGGAATTAGCGGTGTAATTTGTAACGAGACAACCGGCTAAGAAACAAAATGTGGTTTTCCATCAAAATAATTATTGTGAGCTTAAGAATATCACAATAGAAAAGATAATTCACCCTTATTAAACTCGCCAGATCATTTTCTATCAATGGATGTCGATTTTACTTGTTTTGACTGCTATGATTAAGCAATAAGGCCTAAGGAGGTGTGGTATATGATCAATATATCACGACTAAGGTCTTTTTTTTGTCATACCTGTTGTAAACAGTCTATGCCACAGCTTTCAACCAATCAGCATTCATGGCTTAAACCACCCAGTTTATAATTGTAAATAAATCCCTTTTGTGCATGTGCATAACTATAGATAAATCAACATGAGAGTTTGAGTGATGAAGTTGGACAGACGATCTCAATATCTTTGCAAGAAACACTTGAAAAACTTCAAAAAATGAATGTTATACTATTTTCTGTCAATGGTGCCGTTATTATACTGCACAAAAATATAAACGCAACATTTCTGGTGAGTATGCAGGCCATGGAAAAACCTGGGACATTTTCAGCTTCCAGGAATTGTGTACATTTCCTTCAACATGGGGCTGGCTGTGCATTATCATGCTGAAACATGAGGTGATGGTGGCGGAGGAATGCTACAGCAAAGGGCCTCAGGATCTCATCACGGTATCTCTGTCCATTCAAATTGCCATTGATAAAATGCAATTGTGTTCATTGTCCATAGCTTATACCTGCCCATACCTCACCACCACCATGGGGAACTCTATTCATAATGTTGACATCAACAAACCGCTTGCCCACACGACACCATACACGTGGTCTGCAGTTGTGAGGCTGGTTGGATCTATTGCCAAATTCTCTAAAACAACGGAGGCGGCTTATGGTAGAGAATAGAACAGAAAATTCTCTGGCAAAAGCTCCGTTGGACATTCCTGCAGTCAGCATGCCAACTGCACGTGCCCTCAACTTGAGACATTTGTTGCATTGTTGTGTGACAACTGCACATTTTTTAGTAGTGACCTTTTTATTGTCCCTAGCACAAGGTGCACCTGTGTAATGATCGTGCTGTTTAATCATCTTCTTGATATGCCACACCTGTCAGGTGGATGGATTATCTTGGCAGAAGAGAAATGCTCACAAACTTGGATGTAAACACATTTGTGCACAAAATTTGAGAGAAATAAGCTTTTTGTGCATATGGAACATTTCTAGGATATTTTTATTTCAGCTCATAAAAAATGGGACCAACACATTACATGTTGCGTTTTAATATTTTTGTTCATTATAAATAGCCTACCTACAACTGGTAAAAAGTTGTCACGACATGCGCATGTGCTGCTCTACACACACACACACACACACACACACACACACACACACACACACACAAACAACCACCGGTCCTCCCCACCACTCACTCAGTAATAGCCTGCTCACTGCCTGATAGATACAGTACCAGTCAAAAGTTTAGACACACCTAATAATTCAAGAGTTTTTCATTTTTACTATTTTCTACATTGTAGCATAATAGTGAAGACATAAACTATAAAATGACATATGGAATCATGTAGTAAACAAATGAAAATATATTTTGAGATTCTTCAAAGTAGCCACTCTTTGCCTTGACAACTTTGCATACTCTTGGCATTCTCTCAACCAGCTTCACCTGGAATGCTTTTCCAACCGTCTTGAAGGAGTTCTTACATATGCTCCATCACTCTCCTTCTTGGTCTAATAAACCCTTACACAGCCTGGAGGTGTGTTGGGTCATTGTCCTGTTGAAAACAAGTGATATTCCCACAAAGCGCAAACCAGATGGGATGGTGTATCGCTGCAGAATGCTGTGGTAGCCATGCTGGTTAGGTGTGCTTTGAATTCTAAATAAATCCCAAACCGTGTCACCAGAAAAGTACCATCACACCTCCTCCATGCTTCACGTTGGGAACCACACATGCAGAGATCATCCGTTCACCTAATGTGTCACAAAGACACGGCTGTTGGAGCCAAATCTCAAATTTTGAACTCATCAGTCCAAAGGCGAGAGTTCCACCGGTCTAATATCCATTGCTCGTGTTTCTTGGCCCAAGCAAGTCTCTTATTGTTATTGGTGTCCCTTAGTAGTGTTTTCTTTGCAATTCAACCATGAAGGCCTGATTTCACGCAATCTCCTCTTAACTGTTAATGTCTGTTACTTGAACTCAAACATTTATTTGGTGTGCAGTTAACTCTAATGAACTTATCCTCTGCTGTATTGGTAACTCTGGGTCTTCCTTTCCTGTGGTGGTCCTCATGAGAGCCATCTTATAGTAATGATGGACTGTCATTTCTCTTTGCTTATTTGAGCTGTGCTTGCCATAATATGGACTTGGTCTTTTATCAAATAGGGCTATCTTCTGTATATCACCTCTACCTTGTCACAATACAACTGATTGGCTCAAACGCATTAAGAAGGAAAGAAATTCCACAAATTAACTTTTAACAAGGCACACCTGTTAATTGAAATGCATTCCAGGTGACTACCTCAAGCTGGTTGAGAGAATGCAAAGCTGTCAAGGCAAAGGGTGGCTATTTGAAGAATCTCAAATACAAAATATATTTTGATTTGTTTAACACTTTTTTTGGTTACTACATGATTCCATATGTGTTATTTCATTGTTTTGATGTCTTCAATATTATTCTATAATGTAGAAAACAATCAATAAAGAAAAACCCTGGAATGAGTAGGTGTGTCAACTTTTGCTTGGTACTGTATCTTTTTTTTACAGGAAATACCATGGTAACCACGGGGCAGTTTAGAAGTAGCCCAAAACCCCGCAACCCGTGTCCAATACATTTTTACAAAGTAGTCTAATGGCAACCCTGCTTGTGATCTTGACTAACTTCGCAGTGAGTGATGACCATAAAAACACAAGAATGATGGCTATAGCTATGCTCAAGTACAATGCCTTCAGAAAGTATTCACGCTCCTTCACATTTTCCACATTTTGTTGTTACCGCCTGAATTTAAAATGTATTCAATTTATATTTTGTTTTTGGCTACACACAATAATACCTCATGTCAGTGTAATTTGAGATGGATATATCTAGCTCAAATTAATAAAAAATGAAAAGCTGAAATGTCTCGAGTCAATAAGTGATCAACCCCTTTTCTAATGGAATTATGTGATCCTTCCTTTAACACATAGGAAGTCTCACCCAGTTGACTACTTCAAAATGTCGATGCTCATGCTAAAACAGGCTTTTGGGCACAGAGTTGTCTATGGACAGGACCTAAATATTTCCCTGCCTTCTCAACCATAGGAAGAGGTTGATGCCGGGGCCATCATTGCTCAGGAGGCAGTGCCTGTGTTGATGAATGATACTGAGGAGAGCCTATCAGATTGCATCCGGGAGGCGGAGCACCGGGCCTTCCCTGCCGCCCTGGAGCTGGTGGCCGGGGGTGGCGTGAGGCTGGGGGATGACGGACGCATCGTCTGGAACCCAAACGCACAGGGCTAAACCTCACCACAGTACCATCACACCCTGGCCCCCATCCCCAAAATACCTTACCCCCCCTTACCTCAGAATACATTGGTCCCCACCTAAAAGCAGTGGCTCTACTGACCTGTGTAGTAAATTGATTGCCTTAGTGTAAGCAATGTCTCCCAAAAATCAACCTCTTATTGTTTATAATAGATTTTGGTCAAAACAACGAGGCTATAATGGAATTCTTCAAAGACCCTCCCTCATCTCTGGTAGCCACAAACTGGTTTATTCCAGATACATTCCTTGTGCCATTGCTACAATGTCGAAATAACTAATTCCCCTTGCACACATTCCATGGGTAATATTGTGTAAGAATGTTACAGTTGTACTTGAACTATGATTTTCGGTGTATCCTCGAGACATTGCATGACGAGTCAATCTATATTGTTTGCTATGCCAGCTGGGCAAGTCATTGTAGTTGTAGTATGATTATCATGAAGTGAGTCAAGGTTGTTCTCTGCATATACTTAGCGACAATGCCCATACTGCTATTTCTGCCTGTCCTTGCATTAAACTTGCACTGTTGAACAACTTTCTTTTGTAGTTTTCATCGGCAAACCAGTAAGACTTCTTCGTCAGACTTAACATACAATAAAGTTATATTGAAATGTAACGAAAGGCTTATGACAGTCTTCCCTGCAAACCAAAATCGGTTCTGTGAATGTTCTCAGAACATTTCATTAGGTTATGGGACAGGTGTACGAACATACCAAGTGTTCCAACATAAAAAAATTCAAATTCACTGAATCATTTAATGTTCGTATTTAGGTTGCACACAACATTCCCTTGTTACAACTGAAAACATTGAATTAACAAATTACCTTTCTCTAGCTCCGCTATACTTTATCTGCACTCCTTGGTGTAGTCATTGGTTAGGATTTTCCACCCTCTTACACTAGTCATTTCAAATTTATAAAGGAGAGTGAAGTGTACACTTCAGGAGAAAGGACGCAGACCTGGGCCACATTCAGCATCCCTTGACGTAATCACCAATTACTGATAAAGGAATTTATATGTTTAAAGTAATGACTAAAGAATTCCACCCTGAAACGTATAAAAATGTGAAATTTATAAGACTATGTGAAATGTATTAGAATTAGAAGACTATAATCCAATGTGTGGGTGAGACAAGTTAAGGGTGAGAAATGGACAAGAGGACAACTGAACTGCACATGACCTGGTTATGAATCTGATAACAGGAAAGAGGGCCCTTCCAAGGCCTCTCTAATCTGGGGAGGAGAGGAATGGCGAGAAACTGCCAAGGCTGGTAGAAAAGTGATGTGTGTGTGCGTAGGTAGGGGTGAGTTATAAAATGACTGTATGCATTTTTGACTTGAGAAATAAAGAGCTTACCTTTTGCAGTATCTGAGACTTTGCCTAATTCTTATTTTAAACCAGGGATTTACGACCTCGGGTGAATTGGTCAAAGCTATAAAATAGTTTGGTTAGAATATTGGGATAAAATTCTCGTGACAATTACAAATGACTGGAAAGGTAAAAGCTATGTGGTGAAACATTTGTTCACCTTTCCAATCAGTTATTACGTTAAGGCATGGCCTTGATTTCTCAAGTAGTCTTTCCTCGATTCCTCTCATCTCCTCTAAGCACAATGGAGCCAAGCTCCGACAAATGCATTTTAAGGAGGTGAGGGCAGAAGACAAACCGGGATAATTGCGAATGAGCCCTGGAAATGTTACTCAGTTGAGGTTATGTTATTCTATGAGGGGATTCGATTAATTCCTCTGGTAAACCTGGTTGGTGTTGATTGCCTCCTAGGCGGGCGTGAGCCAGGTGCTTCGTTTTGGCCCACGGCGAAGGCGGCTCAAAACAAAAGTGATGTGCACACCCCTTCAAATTAGTGGATTCTGCTATTTCAGCCACACCTGTTGCATAAAATCGAGCACACAGCCATGTAATCCCCATAGACAAACATTGGCAGTAGATTGGCCTTACTGAAGAGCTCAATGACTTAACATGGCACCGTCATAGGATGCCACTTTTCCAAAAAGTCAGTTCATAAAATGTCTGCCCTGCTAGAGCTGCCCCGGTCAACTACCGCGTTGTGGTAGGCCACACAAGCTCCCAGAACGGGACCGCTGTAATGCATAAAAATTGTCTGTGCTCTGTTGCAGCACCCACTACTGAGTTCCAAACTTCCTCTGGAAGCAACGTCTGCACAATAACTGTTCGCCGGGAGCTCCTTTGCTGAGCAGCCGCACAAGCCTAATATCACCATGCGCAATGCCAACTGGAGTGGGAAAACTTGCCGCCATTGGACAGGGGAGCCGTAAAAACACGTTCTCTGGAGTGATGAATCCCGCTTCACCATCTGGCAGTCCGACGGACAAGTCTGGGTTTGGCGGATGCCAGGAGAATGCTACCTGCCCGAATGCTTGTGCCAACTAAAGTTTGGTGGAGGAAAAATGGTCTGTGGCTGTTTTTCCTGGTTTGGGCTAGGCCCCTTAGATCCAGTGAAGGGAAATCTTAACGCTACAGCATACGACATTCTAGATGATTCTGTGCTTCCAACTTTGTGGCAACAGTTTGGGGAAGGCCCTTTCCTGTTTTAGCATGACAATGCACAGAACCCTGACCTCAATGCCATCAAACACTTTAGGGATTATTTGGAATGCTGACTGCGGTTCAGGCCTAAGTGCCCGACCTCACTAATGCTCTTGTGGCTAAATGGAACTGCAGCAAAGTCCCTGCAGCAATGTTCCAACATCTAGTGGAAATCCCAAAAGCAGAATCCCAAAGGCTGTTATAGCAGCAAAGGGGGGACCAGCTCCATATTAATGCCCATGATTTTGGAATGAGGTCTTCAACGAGCAGGTGTCCACATACCTTTGGTCATGTAGTGTAGGTTAACCTGTTATGGATAGGAGGCAGTATTTTCCCGGCCGGATAAAAAACGTACCCGATTTAATCTGATTATTACTCCTGCCCAGAAACTAGAATATGCATATAATTATTAGCTTTGGATAGAAAACACTCCAAAGTGATTTCCTATCCAGTATACAGTGACTTAGGGTTCCTTTTGCACTTCCTAAGGCTTCCACTAGATGTCAGCAGTATTTAGAACGTTGTTTCATACTTCTACTGTGAATAGGGAGAGAATAAGCGCTCCTGGAGTCAGATGACTGAGAGAACGACATGAGTTCATTGGCGCATGCTCCCGTGAGAGTTAGCTGTGTTCCTTTTCTTTTTTGAAGACATTGGAATTGTCCGGTTGGAATATTACTGAAGATTTATGATAAAAACATCCTAAAGATTGATGCTATACATCGTTTGACATGTTTCTCCGAACGTAAATATAACTTTTTTTTGACTTTTCGTTGTGACATTTTGCAAGCGCTTCCTGCATTTGGAGTAGTGGACTAAACGCGCAAACAAAAAGGAGGTATTTAGACATAAAGTCCATCATTTATCAAACAAAACAAACATTTATTGTGGAACTGGGATTCCTGGGAGTGCATTCTGATGAAGATCATCAAAGGTAAGTGAATATTTATAATGCTATTTCTGATTTTAGTTGACTCCAAAATGGAGGGTATCTGTATTGCTTGTTGTTGTTGTCTGAGCGCTGTACTCAGATTATTGCAAAGTGTGCTTTCGCTGTAAAGTTTTTTTGAAATCTGACACAGCGGTTGCATTAAGGAGAAGTGTATCTATAATTCTTTGAATAACAGTTTAATATTTTATCAACGTTTATGATGAGTATTTCTGTAAATTGATTCTCATTCACCGGAAGTTTTGGGAGGCAAAACATTTCTGAACATTACACGCCAATGTAAAATGGGGTTTTTGGATATAAATATGAACTTTATCGAGCAAAACATACATGTATTGTGTAACATGAAGTCCTATGAGTGCCATCTGATGAAGATCATCAAAGGTTAGTGATTAATTTTAGCTGTATTTCTGGTTTTTGTGACGCCTCTCCTTGCTTGGAAAATGGCTGTGTGGTTTTTCTTGTCTCGGCGCTGTCCTAACATAATCTAATGTTATGTTTTCGCCATAAAGCCTTTTTGAAATCGGAAAATATGGTTGGATTAACGAGAAGTGTATCTTTAAAATGGGATATAATAGTTGCATGTTTGAGAAATTTGAATTATGAGATTTTTGTTGTTTTTAATTTGGCGCCCTGCTATTTCACTAGCTGTTGAACAGTGTGTCCCGCGGGTCCCACATTTCCCAGAGAAGTTTAAGCCTGATGAATTTACTGTGTTAAATGAGGCCTCTCCTCCTGGTTATACCATTGACCATATC
This sequence comes from Salmo trutta, assembly GCF_901001165.1. Lineage (NCBI taxonomy): Eukaryota > Metazoa > Chordata > Actinopteri > Salmoniformes > Salmonidae > Salmo > Salmo trutta. The sequence continues at coordinate 40,433,231 of NC_042962.1, forward strand.
CCCCGCGCACCCCACAAAGGCGGAGGTGTTGCTAACATTTACAATAACAAATTTCAATTTACACAAAAAAGATGACTGCGTTTTCGTCTTTTGAGATTCTAGTCATGAAATCTATGCAGCTTACTCAATCACTTTTTATAGCTACTGTTTACAGGCCTGCTGGGCCATATACAGCATTCCTCACTGAATTCCTATCAGACCTTGTAGTCATGGCAGATAATATTCACATTTTTGGTGACTTAATATTCAACTGGAAAACATATCGAACATATCAATACTGTTTCAAGGACAGCTCTTTTCCCCATCTACGTAACATTGCAAAAATCTGGAACTTTCTGTCCAAAAATTATGCATAAAAATGTATCCATGCTTTTGTCACTTCTAGGTTAGACTACTGCAATGGTCTACTTTCCAGCTACCCGGATAAAGCACTAAATAATCTTCAGTTATTGCTAACATGGCTGCTACAACTTGATCAAAATCATGATCATATTACACGAGTGCTAGCCTGTACACTGGCTTCCTATTAAGGCAAGGGCTGATTTCAAGGTTTTACTCCTAACCTACAAAGCATTACATGGGCTTGAGGCACAGCTGGAGGCAGGGCTTTCTCCTATAGAGCTCAATTTTTATGGAATGGTCTTCCTATCCATGTAAGAGACGCAGACTTGGTCTCAACCTTTAAGTCTTTACTGAAGACTCATCTCTTCAGTAGGTCCTATGATTGAGTGTAGTCTGGCCCAGGAGTGTGAAGGTGAACGGAAAGGCACTGGAGCAATGCACTGCCCTTGCTGTCTCTGCCTGGCTGGTTCCCCACTCTCCACTGGGATTCTCTGCCTCAAACCCTATTACAGGGGCTGAGTCACTGGCTTACTAGTTCTCTTCCATGCCGTCCCTAGGAGGGGTGTGTCACTTGAGTGGGTTGAGTCACTGAAGTGATCTTCCTGTCCGGGTTGACACCCCCCGTTGGTTTGTGCCGTGGGCGAGATCTTTGTGGGCTATACTCAGGATGGTAAATTGGTGGTTGAAGATATCCCTCTAGTGGTGTGGGGGCTGTGCTTTGACAAAGTGAGTGGGGTTATATTCTGCCTGTTTGGCCCTGTCCGGGGGTATCGTCGGCCAGGGCCACAGTGTCTCCCGACCCCTCCTGTCTCAGCCTCCAGTATTTATGCTGCAATTGTTTGTGTCGGGGGGCTTGGGTCAGTCTGTTATATCTGGAGTATTTCTCCTGTCTTATCCGGTGTCCTGTGTGAATTTAAGTATTCTCTCTCTCTCTCTCTCTCTCTCTCTCTCTCTCTGTCTCTCTCTCTCGGAGGACCTGAGCCCTAGGACCATGCCTCAGGACTACCTGGCCTGATGACTCCTTGCTTTCCCCAGTCCACCAGGTCGTGCTGCTGCTCCAGATTCAACTGTTTTGCTTGCGGCTATGGAACCCTGACCTGTTCACTGGACGTGCTAACTGTTCTAGACCTGCTGTTTTCAACTCTCTAGAGACAGCAGGAGCTGTGGAGATACTCTGAATGATCAGCTATGAAAAGCTAACTGACATTTACTCCTGAGTTGCTGACCTGTTGCACCCTCTACAACCACTGTGATGATTATTATTTGACCCTGCTGGTCATCTATGAACATTTGAACATCTTGGCCATGTTCTGTTATAATCTCCACCCGGCACAGCCAGAAGAGGACTGGCCAACCCTCATAGCCTGGTTCCTCTCTAGGTTTCTTCCTAGGTTCCGGCCTTTCTAGAGTTTTTTTCCTAGCCACCGTGCTTCTACTCCTGCATTGCTTGCTGTTTGGGGTTTTAAGCTGGGTTTCTGTACAGTACTTTGTGACATCATCTGATGTAAGAAGGGCTTTATAAATACATTTGATTGATTGATTGAGTGATTGACAGATATTTCACCAATAGGAGCCTATCCCAGCTTGGCCCATTCTTAGATTTCACACTTGTTTTAAACGCAGCATTTGTCAGTGTAGACTGATTTGATGATGAGAGCTGAATGACCCGTTAGTTAGCTAGGCTTACGAGAATGAATTTCACGATGTAATGCATTTACATGCCAAATTCAACGACACTGACTGACAATGTTAGATTACATAGCTGCAAGTTACATTTACCTGAAGCTTTTGGTATGATATGTTTGTTTGAATCTGATGAAGAGGCGCACGTGTAGCTAACTAGATGTTTTTCCTGGTTCCTGTTGCAGTGCATAATTATGGGAGATTCAGAAGGGGCGTGGCATTGGAGTTCGATGCGTAAAAAGTTTGTGCTATTAGTACATAAAAACATTGTGCTAATTTGTACATATAGTACATCATTAATGAGAGACTGGGTTGATGGGAGGAAAACAATTACTAGAGGGAAATGAGTCAACTAACGGTACTGATGTTGATTGACGCATCAATCGACATCAGCAGATGCCTCAAGTCTGCATGTCATATAGCCATTATGTTTTATGTGGGTTGGTTAACAACCAAAAAGACTGGTAATATTATTGCATCCAGTGTTGGGCTTACACACCATAACCAGAGCATGAAGGCATAACATGAAGGCACCAGGCAGGTCGTGGGATCATCCTTGTTAACACTGTGTCCTGCTGCATACCACATGACACCCTATTCTACTCATACAGTAGGCCCTGCTCAAAAGTAGTGCACTAAAGGGAATAGGGTGACGCTTGAGACACAGCCCTAGGCTACTGCATACTTCAGTGAACCAGCAAATTCTGAAAAGAGACTATTTTCAAGCATTCCCCTTTTAATATGAATGAAATAGTCCTATCCCAGTAAGCACAATTACATTGAAAGTACGTCTTAGATGTCTTTTCCAGACATTGACGTCAGGTGCATTTTAGGTGCTGAATGAAAGGTCAAATATTTATTTTACAGCCATTGAAATGTGTATTTTACGGATGTTGAAAATACGTATTTTCAGGATGTTGAAAACACTGTACCTATTTCCTGGATGTTGAAATCAGCTGCATTTTAGGTGCCGAACGAAAGGTGAAAATAGGTATTTTCCGGATGTCGGAAATAGGTATTTTCCAGATGTTTCAAATATGCAATTTACAAACGTTGAAAATAAATCTATAGACAAATTTCAACTGCACATATGTTCTCAATAAGTAGATATTTCACAATGATCATTTTACAAGCCTTCTTATAAAAAGGCTTGTACCTTTTTATAAGAATGATTGAGACAGAATATTTATTATTGCTCACATCTGTCACATGCACTTATATTAACCTTTTTAAAGGCTTTGAAATGGACCACAATGACATTCAAAGTAGCCAATCCTATAGAATAAAACAACAGACCACTTCAACTACAATATAATTCTCAGTAACGGTTACAGATTTTTACTTTCCTGCTATGACTGTGATATGTTGTTTATCTACCTTAGTTGAATGCATTGACTGTAAGTCATTCTGGATAAGAGAGTCTGCTGAATGACCAAAATGTAAACGTAAAAACCAAACACTTGCAAAGCATGCTGGTAATTATTTTGATAACATGTACAAATTTGGTCGGTGGGGAACAGATCCAAATCTGAACTATGGCAATGTTTCACAAGTTTTGACGTCACATTATGGCACAGTTTAGTACAGTAGAGCACAGTAGAGTACAGTACGGTACAGGACAGTACAGTTTAATTCAGTAGAGTACAGTTTAGTTCAGTAGAGTAGGGTACATTAGAGTAAAGTGGGTTACTTTTCTATACTTTACTGTACTCTACTGTACTGTAATATACTCTACTTTTCTTTACTGTACTGTATACTGTACTGTAATGTTTTGTATTCTGCTGTGCTGTCCAAACTTTTTTCCCTCTTTTTTTGGTGCAATCCCAGCACGTCCTTGATTTCAACATCCAAGGACATAGATTTTTGGTCCAGTCCAGACCAAATCTGAACCAATTATATATAGATGTCTACGTTTGGGCCAAATCAAGGCCGGCCGGACCAGACCAAATCTGAACCAAACATAGACGTCTATGATTGGTTCAGATTTGGTTCCGACTGGACCAAAAATCTATGTCCTTGGATGTTGAAATCAAAGATGTGCCGGATTGCACCAATTAAAAGAGGGAAAAAATACAGCCGGTCCAAACAGGACCAAAACAGACGTTGCAGTCGGTAAATGCTTAGTGGGATTAATGCTGGTACTGGGTGTTAAGTGTGGTTTGCTGATGCTGAGTCTTTTCAACTGTAACACCCTGGACTAGAGCTAGTATACAGAGCTAGAATACTCTGCCATATTTACTCAGAACACTAAATGTGCTCTTTAACTCGTTAAATATCTCCTTCGCTCTATATTACAGACACCGGGACCAATAAAAGCAGGGCTGTAAAAACATGTAATTTTTGCAAGTGGCGATTGATAAAAACAAGTTTGATTTAATCTCAAAAGAGCCATGGATTAATAGGGCCCAAACACACCAAATGGAGGCTGCGTGTTGGAGGCGGGGCATGGATGGGCCTAACACTGATAAGACTGCAGGCCTATTGGCTGCTCAGATGTGGCCACGAAGGCGATAGTGTTATGATTAGGTGGCTCTATAGCTCCTTTTCATACATTTCTGTGTACTATGAGCTGTTGTATGACAAGTGATGATGTGCCTGGCATGAGTTAAGCCCACCTGGTCATGTCACTAATCCTGCTCAACCTATGCCCATGGCCCTCTCTATCTGTGACCTCTGACCTCCTGGAAACTGCCTGTAACTCTTACCTGGATGTGCTTAACCCTCCTGTTGCTGCCTCCCTCTACCTCCAGGCAGGGTGTCACTCTCTACAGGGCGAATCATAACTTTCGTGAAAGCTACATTTTCACTTAGTCAAAGAATTCTAACTTCCAATAAGAAGCATTTTTACTTAGTCATGTATTGATATCAATGGGGATGTTACTCTCTATATGGCGAAACCTAACTTTCACTTAAGATGAATTTTCACTTAGTCATGTATTCATATCAAATTTTATTTGTCACATACAAGTGTTTAGCAGTTGTTATTGCGGGTGTAGCGAAGTGCTTGTGCTTCTTGTTCCGACAGTGTAGCAATATCTAACAAGTAATATCTAACAATTTCACAACAAATATCTAATACACACAAATCTAAGTAAAGGAATGGAATTAAGAATATATAAATACATGGACGGCATAGACTGAGATACACTAATGCAAGATATGTAAACATTATGTGACATTATTAAAGGGACTAGTGTTCCATTTATTAAAGTCACCAATGATTTCAAGTCTGTGTATGTAGGCTGCAGCCTCTGATAGTGATGGCTATTTAACAGTCTGATGGCCTTGAGATAGAAGCTGTTTTTCATTCTCTCGGTCCCAGCTTTGATGCACCTGTACTGACCTCGATTTCTGGATGATAGCGGGGTGAACAGGCAGTGGCTTAGGTGGTTGTGGTCCTTGATGATCTTTTTGGCCTTCCTGTGACATCGGGTGGTGTAGGTGTCCTGGAGGGCAGGTTGTTTGCCCACGGTGATGCGTTGCCATACCAGGCGGTGATACAGCCCGACACGATGCTCTCAATTGTGCATCTATAAAAGTTTGTGAGGGTTTTAGGTGAAGCCACATTTCTTCAGCCTCCTGAGGTTGAAGAGGCGCTGTTGCTCCTTCTTCACCACACTGTCTGTGTGGGTTGACCATTTCAGTTTGTCGGTGATGTGTACGCCAAGGAACATAAAACTTTCCACCTTCTCCACTGGTGTCCCGTTGATGTGGATCAGGGGGGTGCTCCCTCTGCTGTTTCCTGAAGTCCACGGTCATCTCCTTTTGTTGATGTTGAGTGAGAGGTTATTTTCCTGACACCACACTCCCAGAGCCATCACCTCCTCCCTGTAGGCTCTCATCATTGTTGGTAATCAAGCCTACTACTGTTGTGTTGTTTGCAAATTTGATGATTGAGTTGGAGGCGTGGAGTGGAAGAGGGGGCTGAGCACGCACCCTTGTGGGGCCCCAGTGTTGAGGATCAGGGAAGTGGAGATGTTGATTCCTGCCTTCACCACCTGGGGGCGGCCTGTCAGGAAGTCCGGGACCCAATTGCACAGGGCAGGGTTCAGACCCAGGGCCCCGAGCTTAATGATGAGCTTGGAGGGTACTATGGTGTTGAATGCTGAGCTATAGTCAATGAACAGCATTCCTACATAGGTATTCCTTTTGTCCATATGGGATAGAGCAGTGTGCGGTGTGATGGTGATTGCATCGTCTGTGGGGCGGTAAGCAAATTGGAGTGGGTCTAGGGTGATCGGTAAGGTGGAGGTGATATGATCCTTGACTAGTCTCTCAAAGCACTTCATGATGACAGAAGTGAGTGCTACGGGGCGATAGTCATTTAGTTCAGTTACCTTTTGCATTCTTGGGAACAGGGACAATGGTGGCCATCTTGAAGCATGTGGGGACAGCAGACTGGGATAGGGGGAGATTGAATATGTCCGTAAACACACCAGCCAGCTGCTCTGCACTTGCTCTGAGGACGTGGCTAGGGATGCCGTCTGGGCCGGCAGCCTTGCGAGGGTTAACACGTTTAAATGTCTTATTCACATTTAAACATGGTAACCCTTGCTTGCGGAGACTTAAGTCAAAATGCAAAGTTAGGAAGTAAGCATTTGCCCCAATATGAAGACTCTATATCCATAATATTTTAATCTGCCATTGCTTCATGGGCAACTATAAATATGTAGTGAAGGTCTGATGATGGTGTTTCTTGACTTTACTCAAAAACTTTTTTTTTAGCATCCGTGGCCACTGGAGGGCAGCATGGATCTTTACAACAAACGAACACAGACCGACCCAGAAATGGATTGTGTGTGTGTACACTGTGTTTTCCTGACACTGGTCTCTCTTGAACAAGGAAAAACATTGTGTTTACTTTCTTTCGCTCTCCTCTGTTTTGGGAGGTTTGGAATAGGACAAGTAGTGCTTAAGCATTGGACATCATTTATTTTCATTTTTTTTTTTTTTTTTGCTATGGTCCGGACTGGTCTTGATTTCAAAATCCACGTACGTAGATTTTTGATACGGTCCAAATCAAATCTGAACCAATCACAGATGTCCGGTCTGAACAGGCCTATATTTGGCCCATGGATGTTTAGATTTGGTCCGGACCGGCCTTCATTTAGCTTAAACATAGACGTCTATAATTGGTTCAGAAGCAATCCTAGACGTCCATGGCTGTCTCTACACTTGACACTTACATGCAACTTCTTCTATCAGCATAAGAAGATTGCATTGAAAAGACAGGTCTAGATCTGGCTGGCCACTTCAGGTGGTGGTCAGGGACACATTGTGTTCTGATTTCTCCCCATCTGGTAAATCAGGCTACCGAAAGCCCATACAGTGGGCAACATCATCAGCACTCTGCCCACAAGTCTCCAGAAAACGTGTGTGTTCGGAACGAAAGGCACATTTTTTCCTTAAACATTGGAGAAAATACATTCTTAGTGTTTGAGGAATGTGTTTGCTGGCTTCATAAATGCTAACTAGCTAGCTTATTTAGATTTTTTTTTGTTGGCTAGAGTAATGCTAACCTGGTTGCAATCCCTTTTGCTTTGCTAGCTAGCTTTGCTGTCTAGTTAAAGGTTAACCGGCTATTTAGCTACAGTGGCTATTTAGCTACAGTAGCTACTGCCAACAAGTTGTTGTTGTGTTATTATCAGATTTAGCCTGTTCCCCCGTTTTCCGAATGCATACTGGTATTTGAATATAGCGCAGGGAAAAGGAATCCGGACACAATGTGGACACAGTAGACACATTCAAATGTAGGTGTAGATGCATGATGTGTTCGGAATTCCATAATCAGAACTCCAAAAGCTGCATGAACTGTAATGTTTAGATACGGCCTACGTTTCACAAATTTTACACAGTACAGTAAAAAAAAGTAGAGTACAATACAGCACACTAGAGTAGAGTAAAGAAAAGTATAGTGTACTTAACTAAACTGTACTGTAATCTAATATACTCTACTAAATTAAACACTACTGTACTGTACAATACTGTACTGTACTCTACTGAAATGAACTATACTATTTTCTACTGTACTTTACTGTACTCCACTAATAAATTAAACTCTTCTGTACTGTAATGTACTCTACTGAATAAAACTCTACTGTCCTATATTGTACTGTACTGTACTCTTCTGTGTTGTACTGTGCTTTACTGTACTAAACTGTGCCTTACTGTACTGTGATGTTCAAAATTATGAAACAGTGCATTTGGAAAGTACTCAGACCCCTTCCCTTTCTCCACATTTTGTTACAATACTGCCTTGTTCTAAAATTGATAAAATAATTTTCCCCTCATCAATCTACACACAATTCCCTATAACGACAAAGCGAAAAAGATTTTTAGACATTTTTGCAAATGTATATATAAAAAAAATGTAATACCTTATTTACATAAGTATTCAGACCATTTGCTATGAGACTCGAAATTGAGCTCAGGTGCATCCTGTTTCCATTGATCATCCTTGAGATCTTTCTACAACTTGATTGGAGTCCACCTGTGTTAAATTCAATTGATTGGACATGATTTGGAAATGCACACACCTGTCCATATAAGGTCCCACAGATGTCAGAGCAAAAACCAAGCCATGAGGTCGAAGGAATTGTCCGTAGAGCTCAGAGACAGGATAGTGTCGAGGTACAGATCTGGGGAAGGGTATCAAAAAATGTCTGCAGCATTGAAGGTCCCCATGAACACAGTGGCATCCATCATTCTTAAATGGAAAAAATGTGGAACCACCAAGACTTACCGCCCGGTCAAACTGAGCAATCGGGGGAGAAGGGCCTTGGTCAGTGAGGTGACCAAGAACCCGATGGTCACTCTGACAGAGCTCCAGAGTTTCTCTGTGGAGATGGGAGAACGTTCCAGACAAACAACCATCTCTGCAGCACTCCACCAAACAGGCCTGTATGGTAGAGTGTCCAGACGGAAGCCACTCTTCAGTAAAAGGCACATGACAGCCCGCTTGGAGTTTGCCAAAAGGCACCTAAAGGACTCTCAGACCATGAGAAACAAGATTCTCTGGTCTGATGAAACCAAGATTGAACTCTTTGGCCTGAATGCCAAGCGTCACATTTGGAGGAAACCTGGCACCATCCCTATGGTGAAGCATGGTGGTGGTAGCATCATGTAGTGGGGATGTTTTTCGGTGACATGGACTGGGAGACTAGTCAGGATCGAGGGAAAGATAAACGGATCAAAGTACAGAGAGCTCCTTGATGAAAACCTGCTCCAGAGTGCTCAGGACCCCAGACTGGGGCGAAGGTTCACCTTCCAACATAACAACAACCCTAAGCACATAGCCAAGACAACACAGGAGTGGCTTCGGGACAAGTCTCTGAATGTCCTTGAGTGGCCCAGCCAGAACCTGGACTTGAACCCGATCGAACATCTCTGGATAGACATGCAAATAGCTGTGCAGCGACACTCCCCATCCAACCTGACAGAGCTTGAGAGGATCTGCAGAGAAGAATAGGAGAAATTCCCCAAATACAGGTGTGCCAAGCTTGTAGAGTCATACCCAAGAAGACTCAAGGCTGTAATCTCTGCCAAAGGTGCTTCAACAAAGTACTGAGTAAACGGTCTGAATACTTATGTAAATGTAATGTTTTTATTTTTAATACATTTGCAAAAAATTCGTAACTTGTTTTTGCTTTGTCATTATGGGGTATTGTGCGTAGATTAATGAGGGTAAAAACAATTAAATGTATTTTAGAATAAGGCTGTAATGTAAGAAAATGTGGAAAAAGGTCAAGGGGTCTGAATACTTTCCGAATGCACCGTAGCCTAGACGTCTATCATTCGTTCAGATTTGGATCTGGTCTGCACTGACCACATTTCTATTTGTTTGGGGGCAGAGTTTATTAGAATAATACCCAGCAAGCTTTGCAAGTGTTTGTTTTTAACGTCATTAACGTTACTGGTTATTATCCGTTGCCGAATCCAGTGTTAGAATGGTTAGTTAGGACTCTACATAACAACATTGAAACTAGCTTCTTGATAGGAACCATAGCTATGTAGGATTCATCCCACTTTATCTCAGGTTAACACTAAATTCGGACCTCTTGGTTTTCTGCCAACCCTCCTGTACCATCACAAGGTGAACGTGTGTGTGGGCAGACATCTCAGAAAACTCTGCCAACTCGGGAGTGCCGTTTAGTGTTTGCTCATCATTCTATAGACAGTTCCACCTGAGACGAGTGTCCTTTTGGATACATTTCCTCAACACTGTGTCTCCATGTGGTCTAAACGAGGAACTAGACATAAAGCCTTTTCTATAAAATGTGTTCTGCTCATGGGAGGCTGCTGTTTCCCATTTCCCTGTATACAGTTGAAGTCAGAAGTTTAAATACACCTTAGCCAAATACATTTAAACTCAGTTTTTTACAATTCCTGACATTTAATCCTAGTAAAAATTCCCTGTTTTAGGCCAGTTAGGATCACCACTTTATTTTAACAATGTGAAATGTCAGAATAATAGTAGAGAAAATTATTTATTTCATCACATTCCCAGTGGGTCAGAAGTTTACATACACTCAATTAGTATTTGGTAGCATTGACTTTAAATTGTTTAACTTGGGTCAAACGTGTCGGGTAGCCTTCCACAAGCTTCCCACAATAAGTTGGGTAAATTTTGGCCCATTCCTACTGACAGAGCTGGTGTAACTGGATCAGGTTTGTAAGGCCTCCTTGCTCACACACACTTTTTCTGTTCTGCCCACAAATGTTCTATGGGATTGAGGTCAGGCTTTGTGATGGCCACTCCAATACCTTGACTTTGTGGTCCTTAAGCCATTTTGTCACAACTTTTGAAGTATGCTTGGGGTCATTGTCCATTTGGAAGACCCATTTGCAACCAAGCTTTAAGAACCTGACTGATGTCTTGAGAGGTTGCTTCAATATATCCACATCACTTTACATTTGAGTCATTTAGCAGACACTCTCATCCAGAGCGACTTACAGTAGTGAATGCATACATTTCATACATATTTTTTTTCCCTGTGCTGGCCCCCCATGGGTATCGAACCCAGGAGTGTCTTCTGATCCCTCCTGTCTCAGCCTCCAGTATTTATGCTGCAGTAGTTTATGTGTCGGGGGGCTAGGGTCAGTCTGTTACATCTGGAGTATTCTCTTGTCTTATTCGGTGTCCTGTGTGAATGTAAATATGCTCTCTCTAATTCTCTCTTTCTTTCTTTCTTTCTCTCGGAGGACCTGAGCCCTAGGACCATGCCTCAGGACTACCTGGCATGATGACTCCTTGCTGTCCCCAGTCCACCTGGCCATGCTGCTGCTCCAGTTTCAACTGTTCTGCCTGCGGCTACGGAACCCTGACCTGTTCACCGGACGTGCTTGTTGCACCCTCGACAACTACTATGATTATTATTATTTGACCATGCTGGTCATTTACGAACATTTTAACATCTTGACCATGTTCTGTTATAATATCCACCCGGCACAGCCAGAAGAGGACTGGCCACCCCTCATAGCCTGGTTCCTCTCTAGGTTTCTTCCTAGGTTTTTGGCCTTTCTCAGGAGTTTTTCCTAGGGAGTTTTTCCCAGCCACCGTGCTTCTTTCACATGCATTGCTTGCTGTTTGGGGTTTTAGGCCGGGTTTCTGTACAGCACTTTGAGATTTCAGCTGATGTACGAAGGGCTATATAAATAAATTTGATTTGATTTTGATTTGATAACCCTGGCGCTGCAAACACCATGCTCAACCAACTGAGCTACAGGGAAGGCTTTCTCATGATGCCATCTATTTTGTGAAGTGCACCAGTCCCTCCTGCAGCAATGCACCCCCACAACATGATGCTGCCACCCCCGTGCTTCACGGTTGGGATGGTGTTCTTCGACTTGCAAGCCTCCCCCTTTTTTCTCCAAACATAACGATGGTCATTATGGCCAAACAGTTCTATTTTTGTTTCATGGACATTTCTCCAAGAAGTACGATCTTTGTCCCCATGTGCAGTTGCAAACCGTAGTCTGGCTTTTTTATGGCGGTTTTGGAGCAGTGGCTTCTTCCTTGCTGAGCGGCCTTTCAGGTTATGTCGATATAGGACTTGTTTTACTGTGGATATAGATACTTTTGTACCTGTTTCCTCCAGCATCTTCACAAGGTCCTTTGCTGTTGTTCTGGGATTGATTTGCACTTTTCGCACCAAAGTATGTTCATCTCTAGGAGACAGAACGCATCTCCTTCCTGAGCAGTATGACGGCTGCGTGGTCCCATGGTGTTTATACATGCGTACCATTGTTTGTACAGATGAACGTGGTACCTTCAAGCATTTGGAAATTGCTCCCAAGGATGAACCAGACCTGTGGATGTCTACAATTTTTTTTCTGAGGTCTTGGCTGATTTCTTTTGATTTTCACATGATGTGAAGCAAAGAGGCACTGAGTTTGAAGGTAGGCCTTGAAATACATCCACAGGTACACCTCCAATTGACTCAAATAATGTCATTTAGCCTATCAGAAGCTTCTAAAGCCATGGACATCATTTTATGGAATTTTCCATGCTGTTTAAAGGCACAGTCAACTTAGTGTATGTAAACTTCTGACCCACTGGAATTGTGATACAGTGAATTATAAGTGAAATAATCTGTCTGTAAACAATTGTTGGAAAAATTACTTGTGTCATGCACAAAGTAGATGTCCTAACCGACTTGCCAAAACCATAGTTTGTTTACAAAAAATGTGTGGAGTGGTGGAAAAACAAGTTTTAATGACTCCAACCCAAGTGTATTTAAACTTCCAACTTCAACTGTATACTGAACAAAAATATAAACACAACATGCAACAATTTCATTGATTTTACTGAGTTACAGTTCATATGAGGAAATCAGTCAATTGAAATAAATTCATTAGACCCTAATCTATGTATTTCACATGACTGGGAATACAGATATGTATCTGTTGGTCACAGATATCTTAAAAAAATGGTCCTCACAATAGTCCTCAGGATCTCGTCACGGTATACCATAACCCCACCGCCACCATGTTGCACTCTGTTCACAACGATGACATCAGCAAACCACTCGCTCAACGACGCCTTACAGGTGGTCTGTGGTTGTGAGGCCATTTTGACTTACTGCCAAATTCTCTAAAACAAAGTTGGAAGCGGCTTATGGTAGAGAAATTCATGTTAAATTATCTGGAAACAGCTCTGGTGGACATTCCTGCAGTCAGTATGCCAATTGCACACTCCATCAAAACTTGAGACATCTGTGGCGTTGTGTTGTGTGACAACTGCAAATTGTAGAATGTTATTGTCCCCAGCACAAGGTGCACCTGTGTAATGATCATGCTGTTTAATCAGCTTCATGACAAACAACACCTGTCAGGTTTATGGATGGATTATATTGGTCAAGGTGTGTCTGTGTAATGATCAAGCTTTTTTATCAGTAGCAAAATCAGCTTTTTGTGCATATTGAACATTTCTGGGATCTTTTATGACAAAAACGTAATGCTGTTAATGCTGTACAGTATATAATGAACAAAAAAATGTATGCAACATGCAACAATTAAAAAGATTTTTCTGAGTTACAGTTCATATAAGGAAATCAGCCAATTGAAATAAATAAATTAGGCCACTTGGGAGTCAAGCCGACCCACTGGGGAGCCAGGCCCAGCCAGTCAATATGTGGAGGTCTGGGCTGACATGGTTACATGTGGTCTGTGGTTGTTTGGCTGGTTGGACGTACTGCCAAATTCTCTAAAATGACATTGAAGGCTGCTTATGGTAGAGAAATTAACATTCAGTTATCTGGCAACAGCTCTGGTGGACATTCTTGCAGTCAGCCAATTGCATGTTCCCTCAACACTTCAGATATCGTTACATGTGAAGTGTTGGTCCCATGTTTCATGAGCTGAAATAAAAGATATGCACAAAAGTCTTATTTCTCTAAAATGTTGTGAACAAATTTGTTTACATCCCTATTTGTGAGCATTTCTCCTTTGCCAAGATAATCCATCCACCTGACAGGTGTGGCATATCAAGAAGCTGATTAAACAGCATGACATTACACAGGTGCACCTTGTGCTGGGGACAATAAAAGACCACTCTATTATGCTCAGTTTTGTCACACAACACAATGCCACAGATGTCTCAAGTTTTGAGGGAGCGTGCAATTGGCATGCTGACTGCATAAATGTCCACCAGAGCTGTTGCCAAATAATGTTATGTTAATTTCTTCACCATAACCATAATTTGGCAGTATGTCCAACTGGCCTACAACTGCGACAGCCCTTTTGTGGGGTAAAACTAATTCTGATTGGCTTGGCTTGGCTCCCCAGTGGGTGGGCCTATGTCCTCCCAGGCCCACCCATGGCTGTGCCCCTGGCCAGTCATGTGAAATCCATAGATTAGGGCCTCATGTATTTATTTCAATTGACTTATATGAACTGTACCTCAGTAAAACCGTTGAAATTGTTACATGTTGCATTTATATTTTTGTTCAGTATACCAGGGGCGGCAGGTAGCCTAGTGGTTAGAGCGTTGGACTAGCAACCGAAAGGTTCCAAGATCAAACCCCCGAGCTGACAAGGTAAAAATCAGTCATTCTACTCCTGAACAAGGCAGTTAACCCACTGTTCCTAGGCCATCATTGAAAATAAGAATTTGTTCTTAACTGACTTGCCTAGTTAAATAAAGGTAAAAACAAATATCCTTTTGACTGGAATTGGTGTATAGCGTCATGGTCGTGCGTAAAAGAGAGCAGATAAACGTAAGGATTTATCCTAGAACAGAAGCGAGAAGAACCCTCTTCTTCATACCATCACCCTCTTCAACGTGCACCCTTCAAAACAGTGAAGTGAGTGAGTGAGTGAGGGAAAGGGAGAGATAGAGAAAGATGGCTTAAGCGGAATCTGCATTTTATATTTATCACCCCTTTGGCAGCGTAGCTCTTACTAGCATAAAGGGTTTCCGTGTCTTCCACGCACGAGGCCAGGTGAGTGTGTGTGTGTGTCTGTGCGTGCATGTGTGTGTGTGTGTGCGCGCGCATGCATGCACGCGTGTGTGCGTGAGGTAATAACATGAGCCAGCATAGGACTCACTGGAGAGTGAACAGCTGCAGCTAGTTAAAGTCAGTCTGGCATTATACTGCAGATAGGAGAGAGGAGGAGAAAAAGAGGAGGATAAAGAGAGAGAGATGTGGGGGGGCTATCATGAATAGAACATGTGGCCTACATTCACCAGAAGACCAATAAAAACAGTAATAGAGTTGTTTTGCTCCTAATCGCCCCCAAGTGGTTCTCAGGCTATCACTATCAAAGGTGGAAGAGTGAGTAAGCTGACACTCTGTGTATCTTTTGGGAGTTATGGGAGTTAGTAGCAAACCAGTGGGAGTGTGTAGAACAAACAGCAGATTTTTCCTGTGTTATCACCTTACACCTCCACTCCTCCTTTAGGGCCCGATCACAATTCTCTGCAGTGTCACACACACACTCTAGAGAATACAGACCCAGAAACTGATACAAGGACCTAGATGTTAAAGGAACTACAAGGTATAACGGTGCATGTTATGAACAATTACTCACTGCTAATTCATGTGGACACACAGGAAAATGGGTAGGGCAGGTAGACACTCAATTCAAACAATTGTCCCACTTTACAGTAAGAAAAAAACATAAATAAAGCAGTCCTAAAGTGGAATTTCTTATGTGTGTCTGAGAAAAGGTTTCCAATTGGGGGGGATGAGGGGATCTTTGCATGGAGGGACTAGCCCAAGTGTGTGTGTGTGTGTGTCTGTGTGTGTGTGTGTGTGTGCATGTAGCTGAAGCTGGGTGGATCCTTGTGAAAATGTTTTGGACCTGAGGTATACAGTATACTGTAGCTATAGCCTTCTCGGGTCAGGGGTTCACAGTGCCCTTTGTCTAACCTCATAATTCAATCCACCACCACCTCAGGATTGTCCCAGACACACCCACGTACACCACCAGGGCTCAGCGCCACACCACACCCACACACAGCACTGGGTGATGGGGGATAGCCACAACTGGGCTTGGTCTCCACTGGGAATGAAAGGTCTGCTCTTTGCTCTGGTGGAGTGTGTGTTGTTCGTAACACAGCAGGTCAGACCATCCTGTTCTGTTCTTTCTACCCTCCCCTGTTCTCCTGCGGTCGTGGAATTATTCAGTCAATAATAATTCTCAAATACCGGAGCATGTGCGTTCAAATAGACTTTTATTAACAATATAACAAAATCCGAGCTGATTCATGAAGCATCTCCCTTCCAGTCTTGGCACACACATTTTATACATTATTCCTCCTTACGTCACACTAATAGTCACTCCTCTTAATGACTCATCCCCTCTGGCATTTAGCCACCGTTATCTTATTGCCTTGCACTAAGTTTAGTTTGATTTCATATTAGGGCATGGAATCCGTAGAGCCACAGAAATAGTTCAAAAATAGACTTTTACTCGCCTTAAGCCAGGTTCATGCATGTAGGACCATAGTAACAGTCCTTGGCACTCCACAGAAATCACCATATATGTCATCCTGCTAACTCCTCTGAAAGGGACACCCATGTTATGGAAAAGACCCAAGAGGTGTAACCATAGCAATAGTACATAGTTGGCCATAACACAGTTACAGGAATAGCCAGTTGTGTCCAACCCTAAACAGGTGCATGTCTAATGGTGTCTAATGACCCAGAGCACATATAGAGTGCACTAGTTTGCTGGCTCCTTCTGAAATAAATAATTGCCACATGTACTAGAAAATTGTCAATACTCCCTCTTCTCCTCCTCTCTATTCTCCCCTCTTCTTCTCCCCCTTGCAAAGCACAGCTCCAAAGTAATTTGTCATATACTTCATAAACACAATACACAGGTAATAAAATTTAAAAATCCCCCCCCTTCCTCGCTTTCACTATCTTTCTAATTCTCTCTCCTTCTCTGACTCATTTATTTTTTCCATCTGAAATCCCAGCCTCACAATGATTGCAATGATCACTAGTGTTGATCACTAGTGTTGTTTCTCATCCCCTCTGCTACCAACTGTAGGTGACAAGCCTAAATGTAGGGTGTCCAATCAAAAATGCATAATTTGTCCAGTGGGTTAAACAATCATCTAAGAAAACCAATAGTCCAAACGTCATATCTTAATCCGTTGAAAGGTTATTGGAGTTTTTACCCTTGTAGGATGTCCAGAATTAGGGTGAATAAATCAATGGAGGCCAGAGAAAAAAAGTTATCCAAAATCGGGAAAATTGCATCGCATCAGCTAGGTTGTATTCTGTGCAAGAATAAAAGAGCATCTGCCCTTAAAAACCAACTAATCCATTTGAAAATGGCTTATGTGGCATTGATATTAGTCAGAAACAGTGTAATTTAGGTCATGAAGTCAGTCTTGTCTAAAATGAAGTTTGGAACCTCAGCACGTCACAACGAGTAAATCAAGGTTGGGTTTGGATTACATTTATGTCAAGGAAGTCATGCCCCCTTTTGCCAAGCTCCACGTGCAAATCGACCCCGCCCACTTTGCTTCAATTCTTTGAATGGGGCGCCGTTGTTTCATTGTTCCTAATGCATTCAAAGGACGTTTGAAACTGAAAAGCCCTACCGAAGGACTCTATCATGTGGAATAGGTGGTTGGAGTTCATTGGTCCCCAATGGTGGTGAGTATACCGCTAGCTATATCTGGTTATGTATATTTTGATAATCATCAGGCAGTTAGGGCAGTTATACAATTTTAAAAACATTACAATACATTCACAACAGATTTCACAACACATTACGTGTGTGCCCTCAGGCCACTACTCTACCACTATATATCACCAATACAAAATCCATGTGTACGTGTGTGTATAGAGCGTACGTTATCATGTGTGTGTGTATGCATGTGTTTGTGTCTCTTCACAGTGTATTTTTATCTGCTTTTTTAAATCTGATTCTACTGCTTGCATCAGTTACTTGATGTGGAATAGAGTTTCATGTAGTCATGGCTCTATGTAGCCTCCCGTAGTCTGTTCTGGACTTGGGGACTATGAATAGACCTCTGGTGGCTTGTCTTGTGGGGTATGCATGGGTGTCTGAGCTGTGTGCCAGTAATTCAGAAAGCTTGGTGCACTCTACATGTCCAGACCTCTCACAAATACAAGTAGTGATGAAGTCAATCTCTCCTTCACTTTGAGCCAGGAGAGATTGACATCCATATGATTAATGTTAGCTCTTTGTGTACATCCAAGGGCCAGCTGTGCAGCCCTGTTCTGAGCCAATTGCAATTTTCTGACCACACAACTGAACAGTAGTCCAGGGCACTGTTTCAGAAAGTGGGTTTAGTGAAAACTCAGAGTTAGTTGACTGAGTTGAAGGAAACTCTGGGTTTTCGGTTTCACAAAGCTAGTTCAGTTTAACTGTGAGTCAGTTACTATGGTAACATACTCCTGCTCTCTGGCAGGTTTTCTTCAACTAACCCTGAGTTTCTCCTCCTCTTTAGCTGAAGCCTGCAGACTGAAGGAGGTATCAGACATGGCGTGTTCTTTTCTTGAAGAGAAAACAATATTGAACAATATTCTCAGCCCTCATATCGTTTATATGACACATCATGGACATGATCTCAGTTTGGGAACAAATTCTTTGTGTTGCCGACGGGAGTTTTCTATATAACATATAACATTGGTGACGCCAAGGCAACCGTCTGTCGGGCTGTCAGAAATGTCTCTTGCACTGAAACGTTTACTGTACACTTTTCTGGTGTTCACAAGTCACAGACCCACAATACTCAAAGAAGAATTACACAGAATTGCAGGTATCAGTCTAAGCAATAATTCATTTATTTAGTATGAAGCTTTGAGACTTGAAGCACTAATCAGTTAATTTACATATTTTAGGGTTTCCAGGTGTGATTGGCTGCATAGATGGCACTCATATTCCTATCACAGCTCCTTCAGTAAATTAAGGAGATTATGTGAATAGGAAGTCTTTTCTCAGCATTAATATGCAGATAGGCCTAAATAGTAGCCTTTAGCATTCTAAATGAAAGATGCTTCACAATACAGCTACTGCAGCTAATTACTGTTCTGCACTGTGAAGATCATGTGATGCAGCCCACATCATCAGCAACGTGGAAGCAAAGTGGCCTGGGTCTGTGCATGACTCGCAAATCTTTTGTGAGTGGACACTGAGTGCTAGATTTGCCCATGGTGAGTTTATATATACTACTGTTCAAAAGTTTGGAGTCACTTAGAAATGTCCTTGTTTTTGAAAGAACAGCAAAAAAAATTGTCCATTAAAATAACATCAAATTGATCAGAAATACAGTGTAGACATTGTTAAATGTTGTAAATGACTATTGTAGCTGGAAACGGCAGCTTTTTTATGGAATATCTACATAGGCGTACAGAGGTCCATTATCCTCTTACATCTAGACGTTCCGCTAGCGGAACACCACTCCAATATCCAATGATTGGGCGTGGCGCGAAATACAAACTCCTCGAAAATCCGAAAACTTCCATTTTTCAAACATGTGACTGACTATTTTACACCATTTTAAAGACAAGACTCTCCTTTATCTAACCACACTGTCCGATTTCAAAAAGGCTTTACAACGAAAGCAAAACATTAGATTATGTCAGCAGAGTACCCAGCCAGAAATAATCAGACACCCATTTTTCAAGCTAGCATATAATGTCACAAAAACCAAAACCACAGCTAAATGCAGCACTAACCTTTGATGATCTTCATCAGATGACACTCCTAGGACATTTTGTTATACAATACATGCATGTTTTGTTCAATCAAGTACATATTTATATCAAAAACCAGCTTTTTACATTAGCCTCTGACGTTCAGAACTAGCATTCCCACCAAACACTTCCGGTGAATTTACTAAATTACTCACGATAAACGTTCACAAAAAACATAACAATTATTTTAAGAATTATAGATACAGAACTCCTTTATGCAATCGCGGTGTCCGATTTTAAAATAGCTTTTCGGTGAAAGCACATTTTGCAATATTCTGAGTAGATAGCTCGCCATCACGGGCTAGCTATTTTGACACCCACCAAGTTTGGTACTCACCAAACTCAGATTTACTATAAGAAAAATTGGATTACCTTTGCTGTTCTTCGTCAGAATGCACTCCCAGGACTTCTACTTCAACAACAAATGTTGGTTTGGTTCCATAGTTATATCCAAATAGCGGCGTTTTGTTCGTGCGTTCAAGACACTATCCGAAGGGTAACGAAGGGTGACGCGCGGACGCGTATCGTGACAAAAAATGTCAAAATATTCCATTACCGTACTTCGAAGCATGTCAAACGCTGTTTAAAATAAATTTTTACGCAATTTTTCTCGTAAAATAGCGATAATATTCCGACCGGGAGTCGCTGTTTTCGTTCAAAGACTGAAAAAGTAAAATGGACTCTTCACGTGCACGTGCGCACCCGTCTCATTGTTCTCAGATTGACCACTTACCAAATGCGCTACTGTTTTTCAGCCTGGGACAGCAGAGTCATCATTCAACGTTCTGGCGCCTTCTGAGAGCCTATGGGAGCCTTAGAAAGTGTCACGTTACAGCAGAGATCCTTTGTTTTGGATAGAGATGACAAAGAAGGCCAAGAAATGGTCAGACAGGGTACTTCCTGTACAGAATCTTCTCAGGTTTTGGCCTGCCATTTGAGTTCTGTTATACTCACAGACACCATTCAAACAGTTTTAGAAACTTTGGAGTGTTTTCTATCCAAAGCTACTAATTATATGCATATTCTAGATTAAATTGGGTACGATTTTTATCTGGCTGTGAAAATACTGCCCCCTATCCATAACAAGTTATCAGCAACCATCACTCCTGTGTTCCAATGGCACGTTGTGTTAGCTAATCCAAGTTTATAATTTTAAAAGGCTAATTGATCATTAGAAAACCCTTTTGCAGTTATGTTAGCGCAGCTGAAAACTATTGTTCTGATTAAAGAAGCAATAAAACTGACATTTAAAAATACATCTTTAAAACAAGGACATTTCTAAGTGACACCAAACTTTTGAACGGTAGTGTATATAGCTATATCCTATAATAATCAATATTTTGTTTCCTCCTATTGCAACTGAACATTTAAACTGTATCCTCGTATTATCATAGGACAGTTCGATAGTTACCTGCTCGGTGACAGAGGGTACACCTGCCAGTCCTATTTGCTGATCCCTTACCCAGATCCTGAGGTAGAGATGACCATTGGGATGCTCAAGGCCAGGTTCCAGTGCCTTCGTAGGCTTAGGGTCACCCCAGAAAGGACATGTGACATTATTGTGGCATGTGTGATTCTCCACAACATTTCCACAATTAGAGGAGAACAATGTCCTACTCAACCAGTGCACAATCCTGATAACGATCCTGACCAACCGCTGACGCACGAGATGGAAGAGCAGTCAGAGACACAACATTTCTGATTGACCCATCACCTCCCCAGTGTCAAATAAAGGCAATATGCCTTTCTTTTTATGAAGTCTTCTTTATTTCCTGCAAGTACAAATGCAGTACAGTAGTTAATATTTTTTATGTTGTTCAAACAAGTAAAATCATGTTATTTCTTGAGCTATGTTTATAATTGAGGGATGATGACTATCTTGTTTTTCTGTTAGACAAAGTGCACAGTTGGGTGCCAGACTGATCCCCTGGTTATGAAAGGATGCCGGGACCTACCAGAAGGAGCAAAGGTGAGTATCATAACATGTCCAGCAATGTGATTGCAATGGTTTAGTGACCTCAAAAAATAATTTAATTCACTGCTTATTTTCAGGTGCTTATGGGAGAGGTGTTGCTGTATATAAGAGCCATATCCCTCAATCTCATGTCAAGTGTTATTGAAGTGTTGTGGTTGCAGGTACACCTGCCTCATCTTAATCCTATTATTTTGCTAACAGTCAGTATATAAATAATGTGTGTGAAATGCTTGATACAGTACAAAAAAATGTATGAAATGAAATGTATGCATTCACTACTGTAAGTCGCTCTGGATAAGAGCGTCTGCTAAATGACTAAAATGTAAATGTAAATACTGTATTTGATGTAAATAAAAAAGTCTACTTTCTTGGTGACCAGAATATTGACTGGTTTTCATCAAGCGGTTTTCTCAAGAGGAAGCTTCTCACTGTAACCAGTGCCTGTCATCTGGTTCAGGTTATTAATCAATCTACCAGGGTGTTTACAAACACAACATGAACAAGATCATCCACATGTATTGATCACATTTTTAGTAATAATGTAGAACATTGTTCTAAAGCTGTATCCGTACCTATTGCATCAAGTGATCACAATATAGTGGCTATATCCAGGAAAGTTCTGGAAGCTGGGCCTAAAATTGAATATAAATATAATCAAATCAAATCAAACTTTATTTGACAAATGCGCAAAATACAACAAGTGTAGACCTTACCGTCAAATGCTTACTTACAAGCCCTTAACCAACAGTGCAGTTCAAGAAGAGTTAAGAAAAGACTTACCAAATCAACTGAAGTAAAAAATGATAAAAAGTAACACAATAACATAACAATAATGAGGCTATATACAGGGGGTACCGGAACCGAGTCATTGTGCGGGGGAACAGGTTAGAGGTAATTTGTACATGTAGGTAGGGGTGAAGTGACTATGCATAGATAATAAACAGCGAGTAGCAGTAGTGTACAAAACAAATGGAGGGGGGCTGTCAATGTAATAGTCCAGTGGCCATTTGATTGATTAATTGTTCAGCAGTCTTATGGCTTGGGGGTAGAAACTGTTAAGGAGCCTTTTGGTCCTAGACTTGGCGCTCCGGTATCGCTTGCCGTGCGGTAGCAGAGAAAACAGTCTATGACTTGGGTGACTGGAGTCTCTGACAATTTATGGGCTTTCCTCTGACACCGCCTATTATATAGGTCCTGGATAGCAGGAAGCTTGGCCCCAGTGATGTACTGGGCCATATGCGCTTGCCTCTGTAGTACGATTTCCAACTCTGACTCCCTGTACCAAAACTCAAAATTCTTCCTCGTTTGGGAAGATACAAGCCTGACACCTTGAACAAAGACAGTTGACATCTAGTGGAAGCCATAGGAATTGCAATCTGGGAGCTGGAATTGCATAGGACCCATTGCATTCAATTGAAAGAGGATGGGAACTCAACAACAAAACAATTTGATGTTATCCTACCATATCAATTGTGTTATAGTCCCATACATTATTTTAACATTTCTACAAACGTCAAAGTATTTTCTATCCATAGGTACCAATTATATGCATATCCTGGCTTCTGGGCCTGAGTAACAAGCAGTTTACTTTGGGAACGTCAGTCAGACAGGAAGTGGAGAAAAATAGACCCTAGCATGATAAAGGAAAAAAAAAGCTTCTTCCAGTGTGTACTGAGTAATCCCAGTTCTGATGTCCAGAAGTTATTTCCGGTCATAACAGACGGTAGCACCAACATTATATGCAAAATAAGTAAAAAAAAAGAAGTTACAAACAAGGCAAAAAAACGAACAAAATAGCACCATTGGTTACGGCCATGTAAAACGTCAGCCATTCTCTTCGGTGCCATAAAAAATATCATAAAAAAGATTTTGCTCTGACTCTTATGTGGATGTTGTTACAATATTTGTTGGAACTGATGTGATTAATAAGGAGCATCCAGACACTGCACTTGACAAATTGATGAGTATGCTTCTTCCAATTATTGATAAACATGCACCTGTAGACAAACTGACTATTAGAACTGTTAATGGTTGATGAGGAATTTAAATACTGTATGGTTGAAAGAGATCTGACTGGCTGACTTACTGCGAATTGAGAAATTGTGTGACTAAATGCAACAAAAAGAAGAAGAAACGGTATTATGAAGCCAAGATCAATAATATAACTTCAGAGTACTTTAAATTAAATGATGGGCAGAAAGACAAATTCAACTCCATCATTCGTCAAATCAGATGGCTTATTCATCACAAAACCATTTGATGTTGCCAATTATTTTAATGATTACTTCATTGGCAAAGTGGGCAAACTTAGGCAGGAAATGCCCAAAACTAACAGTGCGTCATCGTATTCATGCATAAAAAAAATGAATTAAAGAGAGAATGAAAAGCATTGTTAGAATTTAGTAAAGTTAGTGTGGGAGAGGTGGAACAATTATTGTTATCAATCAATAATGACAAACCACCTGGCATTGACAACTTAGATGGAAAGCTACTGAGGATGGTAGCTGACTCTATAGCCACTCCAAGCTGTCATATCTTTAATCTGAGCCTAGAGGAAAGTGTTTTCCTCAGGCCTGGAGGGAAGCCAAATTCATTCCACTACCCATGACTACTGGTTATAACAGCCAGCCTATCAGCTTGCTGCTTTAGGGAAAAATGTTTGACCATATACAATGCCATTTTTCTGTAAACAAATGAAATGTATAATAAGAAGATTGTGGGAGATGTATTATTAGATTTCAGTACAGCCTTTGATATTATTGACCATAACATGTTGTTGTATGTGTTATGGCTTTTCAACCTCTGCCATATTGTGGATTCAGAGGAGCTATCTATCTAATAGAACTCAGAGGGTTTTCTTTAATGGAAGCTTCACTAATGTCAAACATATAAAGTGTGGTGTACCGCGGGGAAGCTCTCTAGGCCCTCTACTCTTTTATATTTTTACCAATGACTTGCCACTGGTATTAAACAAAGCATGTGTGTCCATGTATGCTGATGAGTCAACCATATACTCATCAGCAACCACAGCTAATGATGTGACTGAAGCCCTTAACAAATAGTCGCAGTCAGTTTTGGAATGGGTGGCCAGTAATAAACTGGTCCTGAACATCTCTAAAACTAAGAGCATTGTATTTGGTACAAATCCTTCCCTAAGTTCTAGACCTCAGCTGAATCTGGTAATGAATGGATTTTTTGACACCACACCCCACAAATCAAGTCCTACAGGCTCTGGTTTTATCTTATCTTCATTATTGTCCAATCATATGGTCAAGCGCTGCAAAGAAGGACCTAGTTAAACTGCAGTTGGCTCTGAACAAAGCAGCACGTTTTGATTTACATTGTAATCAGAGGTTTAATATCAATACTATGCATGTCAGTCTCTCTTGGCTAAGAGTTGAGGAAATGCTGACTGCATCACTTCTTGTTTTTATAAGAAATACTAATGTGTTGGAAATTCCTAATTGTTTACATAGTCAACTTACACACAGCACTGACACATACTCTTACCCCACCAGACATTCCAACAGGTGTCTTTTTACAGTCCAGAACAAATTCAAGGAAACATAGAGTATTATACAGAGCCATGATTTCAAGGAACTCCCTTCCATCTCATATAGCACAAGTAACCAGCAAACCTGGTTTAAAAAAACGAATAAAACACCTTACGGCTCAATGCCTCTCCCAAAATTGACCTACTTGTTGTGTGTATGTACTGACATGTATGTGTGACTGATAGATGCACACACATGCACACTACATGTTCATGTTTTTTAAATTGTAAAGTCTTTTGTCTGTAAAGTATTTTTCGTTATGTGTCAGAACCCAGTAAGACTAGCTGTCACCATTGGTGTCGGCTAATGGGGATCCTAATAAAATCAACAAATAAACCAAGCGTCATGCTGCTGCTCAACAGTATAGCTTCCTTCCACACGAGCTCATCCTGGAGTCGATTTCGGATCCTCTGTCTTGGAAACAATTGTGACCTTCTTCTTGATATACCTTAGCCAGCTGCGCCACCGAAAAGCTAGCAATTCAATGCTGCATGTGGGGATATTTCAACCTGAGTGAATTTAAGCAACTCAAATCAGTTGCACATGCATGATCCATTTGAGGCCCGTATTCAAGATCACTAGTAGGCTACTGTTTCGGGACACAAATTCTAAGAAGGATCTGCTTGGAGTAAAAATCTCAATCATTGCAAAGGTCCTCTGTTGGCAGTTGGCACATTTTACGCAACAACATAATATAAAGTGTTACAGTGTGATCAAAGTCAAACTGCTAAATTAAAGGATACCAGAGAACGGAAAAGGAAATTGCAAGGTCATTATAGGATTTTCAGATATAGCTAAAGACACAGGAATTAGAAGTGAAGGAATTTAAATAGTTATTCTAATCATGAGTCATTGTTGGAGATTCATATACATGTTTCAAACACATGTTATTTTATAGTAGAAGCCACGGTGGCTACTCCAATTAAAAGCTGAGTCGTGACTTGTGAGTGTAATTTAGAAAGGACGAGAGGAAATAGGAGAGGAAATGGTAACTAAAACACATACAGAATTAGATATTCCTTCTCTGATGAGAGCCAGCAGCAATAAGAATATTTTATTGGCACAGCTGTGGTACACTACCACACACAGGATACACACATATTCGCACCCACGTGAGTGCAAGCACACAAAGATGTACGCACAGATACACACACACAATCCACCACCACTCCCCACACACACATGGACTAATATGCGGCCGCAGGTAGCCTCGAGGTGACAGCATTGAGCCAGTAACCGAAAGGGCGCTGGTTCGAATACCGGAGCCGACAAGGTGAAAAATCTTTTGATGTGCCCACAACATCAATTAGAGACGACAACATGTGAAGATTTATAGGTGTCCGCAGGTGCTTTGTTGAACACACACACACGTGACGAGTAACCTTGGTTAAGACCTGCAGAGTTACAGTACATTGGCTCCTGAACAATGCCCAAGGCCATATTGTTTGACTTAAAAGGCTAATCATGCACTCTTCTGGCATGCATTAGACCCAGGTTTGAACCCAGATGCTGACACTTGCAGTTCAGTGTCTCAATCTAAATGTCAGCGCGATTGACTGTCCACATGCCAGACTCTAGTCTCAGGTGGTTCGACAGCATTAATCCGATTTTGATTGTATAATCTAGAGGACTCATGTAGATCTCTCTCATAACCTTGTGATCAGTGTACACTGAGTATACCACACATTAGGAACACCTTCCTAATATTGAGTTGCACCCCCCCCCTTTTTCCCTCAGAACAGCCTCAATTCGTAAGGCCATGGACTCTACAAGGTGTCGTAAGCGTTCCACAGGGATGCTGTCCCATGTTGACTCCAATGCTTCCCACAGTTGTGTCAAGTTGGCTGGACGTCCTTTGGATGGTGGGCCATTCTTGATACACACAGAAAACTGTTAAGCATGAAAAACTCAGCCTGCATTGCAGTTCTTAACACCAACCTGTGTGCCTGGCACCTACTACCATACCCCCGTTCAAAGGCACTTAAATCTAGTGTCTTGTCCATTTACCCTCTGAATGGCACATGTACACAATCATTGTATTCAATTGTCCCAAAGGCTTATTTGACCTGTCTCCTCCCCTTCATCTACACTGATTGAAGTGGATTTAACAAGTAAGGGAGCATAGCTTTGTACCTGGATTCACCTGGTCAGTCTATGTCATGGAAAGAGCAGGTGCTCTTAATGTTTTGTATGCTCATTGTATATTACATCTGTAAACATGCACACCCGTACACCCACACAAATACACACAAACACAAAGTAGACAGTATTTCATTAGATGAAGACGAATGGGGTAGTTAGGTAGATTTACATTGTATTTTGGGGTGAATACTTTTGCAAGGCACCGTAGCAGGTTAAGAGAATTGGGTTAAGGTTTGGAAAAGGGTTTGGTTTAGCTAAAATGCAAAGATTCTCCCCGAACATGCAACTTTTGACTTCAGTTTGACATAAGCTGCATCCCATCTAGCTATGACCGGATCTGATGTGCAGTTAGCAATTATCCAAGAGACAGTGGAATAGCTTAGCATAGCTGCACAGTCAAAGTGTTGCTAGCCTATTGGTTTGGTGACCAAATTTCAGAGCCTTACTCATAGTGGTTCTGATGACTCCGTTATTGTGCAGCATTGCTGTATGGCCAAGGTGTTGCTAGGGTAGTGGTTTGCTGCTGACCCAACAGGAGGTTGGTTGCCTGCTTTGGTGCATGGTTGACTAGGACCCCACCAGAGTTTTTCCTGGTTAGGCCTTGTGGTCAGAAAAACAAATAGGGGCTTTATGACTTAGTTGTGATGACTCAGTTGGTTAAACCATGCTGCTTGAAACACCAAGGTTCTGGGTTTGATTCCTGCATGGGGGACATGTGCACTGCATCAAATTCTCAGGGTAGTGGATGTTTGACCGGCATATATACAGTGCCTTTAGAAAGTATTCATACCCCTTGACTTATTTCCACATTTTATTGTGTTACAGCCTGAATTAAACATTGATGTTGGTGTTGATGTTTTTTCATCCATCTACACACAAAAGTGAAAATATTTTGAGAAATGTTTGCAAATGTATTGAAAATTAAATACAGAAATATCTAATTTACACTCCAAATTGAGCTCAGGGGCATTCAATTTCCTTTGATCATCCTTGAGACATCACTACAACTTGATTGAGTCCACTTGTGGCCAATTAACATTTTTGGACATGATTTATAAAGAAACACACCTGTCTACATAAGTTCCCACAGTCGACAATGCATGTCAAAGCAGAAACTATGCCATGAAGTCCAAGAAACTGTTTGTAGATCTCTAGAATTGTGATGAGGCATATATCTAGGGAACGGTGTAAAATAATTTCAAAAGTGCTGAAAGTTTCCAAGAGCACAGTGGTCTCCAGCATTGAGAAATGTAAAAAATATGGAACTACCCAGGCTCTGCCAAGAGCTGGCCGTTCGACCAAATTGAGCAACCGAGCAAGAAGGACCTTGGCCAGGGTGGTGACCAAGAACCCAATGACCACTCTGACAGAACTACCGAGTTCCTTGGCTGAGATGGGAGAACCTGCCAGAAGGACAACAGTCTCTACAGCACTTCACCGATCTGGGCTTTATGGGAGAGTGTGCCAGACGGAAGCCACTCCTGAGAAAAAGGCACATGGCAGCACGCCTGGAGTTTGCAAAAAGGCAAGTGAAAGACTCTTGGAGCATAACCTGTGGTCTAATGAGACCAAAAAAATTACTCTTTGGCCTGAATGGAAAATGCTATGTCTGGAGAAAAACATGGTGTGAACATGGTGTGAAGCATGGTGGTGGTAGCATCATGCTATTGGGATGCTTTTCAGCAGCAGGGACTGGGAGACTGGTAAGGACAGAGGGAACAAGAAATGGACCAAATATAGGCAAATCCTTGATGAGAACCTGTTCACTGTGCAAATGACCTTAGACTGGGGTGAAGATTTACGTTCCAACAGAACAATGACCCAGAAGCATACAGCCAAAGCAATACTGGAATGGCTTCAGAGCAAGAATGTGAAAGTCCCTGAGTGGCCCAGCCAAAGCCCAGACTTGAATCCCTATTGAAAATCTTGGGAAATACTTGAAGATTGCTGTTCACTGCCGCTCCCCATCTACTGTAACTTAACAGAACTTGAGAACATCTGCAAGGAAGAATGCGGAAAAAATCCCGAAATCCAGATGGGCTTATGCAGACCCAAAATGACTCAAAGCTGTAATCGACGCCAAAGGTGCTTCTACAAATGATTGGGTGTGAATAACTATGCAAATTAGATATTTCTGTATTTCATTTTCAATAAGTGTTATATTTTTTCTAAAAAAATATGTTTTTCCTTTGTCATTAGGATGTATTGTGTGTAGATTGTGGATTCATTTTTTTAAATGATTAACACAACAAAATGTGGAATAAATCAAGGATTATGAATACTTTCTGAAGCCACTGCATGAGTGTGTTACAGTTAAACTTAGGAATAAGGATCAGCTTGTCAAATATCAATTGTTATCCATGCACTGCCTACTGTATTTATTTTACCTTTATTTAACTAGGCAAGTCAATTAAGAACAAATTCTTATTTACAATGAGTTGCATCCGGTGTATACAGACCAACATCACATGCGCACTAACACTCAGTGTGCACAGGGAGCAGTGCGAGCAGCAACAATGTCATCCAAAAACATGGCAGGCATGGTTAAATATAAAATGTTAATACTGTATCCTGGCCTCAGAGACAATTATTTGAATAATCCAATGGATGTTTTGTGCACAAAGGTGATGTTTTCAAATCTGACTTCTCTATGTGGCCATCTATGGAAATGTTCTTCATGGGCTGGGTGTCAGTTAAACTGAAGTACCAAAGCAAAACTGTAGGAGCAGTCAAAACCGTGCTTCTAGACCAGAACCCTGGCCCCTTGGCTGTCATACACTGCCTGGGCTGTATGTGGGAGAAGGAGAGGATAGGTGGAGACGGGAAAAAGATGGAAAGAGGATGGAGAGGGTGGGTCACTGAAGCTGGGTTAATGTGCTTCTCTTGTCTGGATGGATGACTGTAAAACAGAGGAGGAGGAGAGGGGGATGAGAAGGAGGAGTGGGGGCATTTGCCAGTGTTTATTTTCTTTTTCCCTGGGGGAAGCCTCTGAACTTTTCAGGGAAATCTGGTCACAAAACAAAACTACTGGAAAATGCTGAGACAGACATTTTTTGGAACCTGAAAATATCTCTGTTGTATGTATATGCATATGGGAGACACATTGACTGTGTGTGTGCTTTTAAAGACATAAATCATAATGTATTTGAATCTATATATCTGTATGTGTGTGTCATACAGTGCATTCGGAAACTATTCAGACCCCTTGACTTTTTACATATTTTGTTACGCTAGCCTTATTCTAAAATGTATTAAATAGTTTTCCCCCTCATCAATCTACACACAATACCCCATAATGACCAAACAAAAACATGTTTTTGGACATTTATGCAAATGTATTTCTAATAAAAAACATAAATATGACATTTACATAAGTATTCAGACCCTTTACTCATTACTTTGTTGAAGCACCTTTGGCAGCGATTACAGCTTATAGTCTTTTTGGGTATGACTCTACAAGCTTAGCACACCTGTATTTTGAGAGTTTCTCCCATTCTTCTCTGCAGATCCTTTAAAGCTCTGTTCGGTTGGATGGGGAGGGTTTCTCCACAGCTATTTTCAGGTCTTTCCAGAGATGTTCGATCGGGTTCAAGTCCAGGTTCTGGCTGGGCCACTAAAGGACTCCTGCGTTGTCTTGGCTGTGTGCTTAGGGTCCTGAGCGCTCTGGAGGAGGTTTTCAGAAAGGATCTCTCTGTACTTTGTTCCGTTCATCTTTCCCTCGATCCTGACTAGTCTCCCTGCTGCTGAAAAACATCCCCACAGCCTGATGCTGCCACCACCATGTTTTCTCCAGACGTGACGTACGGCATTCAGGCCAAAGAGTTCAATTTTGGTTTCATCAGACCAGAGAATCATGTTACTCATGGTCTGAGAATCCTGGATCTGAGTTTGTGCACATCTCATATATGTATCTGTGTGCATGTAACCACTACCAGACCTACTCCAGATGTGCAAAAATTGGATAATCTGGACAGTGCACACTCATAATCTGGCACTCATACCATCACGGCTGTCTAATCATCCCCAGCTTACAATTGGCTCATTCATCCCCCTCCTCTCCCCTGAAACTATTCCCCAGGTCGTTGCTGTAAATGAGAATGTGTTCTCAGTCAACTTACCTGGTAAAATAACGGTAAAATAAAAAATAAATAAATAAATAAGGGTTGGGCTCCACAGATGGACAGAGTCCCAGTAAATAACAGTTCACACATATCATCAGCCCTTCCTCTCACCTTCTCATCAGGTCCCAACCACCTCAGTGATAAATGTTACTTTTTATTTTACCTTTATTTAACAGACAGCCTAGGAAAAGTGGTTTAACTGCCTTATTCAGGGGCAGAATGACAGATTTTTACCTTGTCAGCTCTGGGATTCAATCTTGCAACCTTTCAATTACAAGTCCAATGCTCTAACCACTAGGCTACCTGCTAAGATACTTAAATGGATACCACCAAGTCTTTCACCATTCAACACAAAAAGATAACTCAAATATCGCTTTCATCTATTTGGCCTTCATCTATTTGGCCTGTTTGGCCTAACACAATACTTACAGTATAAGCTTTAACCTCTTCGGGCTAGGGGGCACTATTTTCACGTCCGGATGAAAAGCATGTCTAAAGTAAACTGCCTGTTACTCAGGCCCAGAAGCTAGGATATGCATATAATTGGTAGATTTGGATAGAAAACAATCTAAAGTTTCTAAAACTGTTCAAATATGTCTGTGAGTATAACAGAACTTATATGGCAGGCGAAACCACGAGGAAAACCATCCCCCCTCCAAAAAAATCAGCTTACCTCTATTTTCAATGGCAAGTACAATAATTATAAGCCCCTGTACTCCCAAATTGCACTTCCTAGATTTTCCACTAGATGTCAACAGTCTTTAGAAAGAGTTTCATGCTTGTTTTTGGAAAAATGTGTTTCCTTGCACATGGACGAGTGTGCGTTCTTTTTGTTTATCTCCGGTAAAGACAATAACGATTCTCCGTCCTAAGTTTTATTGTTTATTTGCGTAATAGGATACCTAAGGTTTGATTATAGATGTTGTTTGACTTGTTTTGAAAAGTTTATTAGTAACATTTGGGATTCATTTCCTATGCATCTTGATGGAGGGAAACTGAGTGGATTTTTGACTGAAGCGTGCCAGCTAAACTGAGTTTTTATGAATATAAAGATGGACATTATCGAACAAAAGGATTATTTGTGATGTATCTGGGACATTTTGGAGTGCCAACAGAAGAAGATCATCAAAGGTAAGCCATTTTTTATATCGCTATTTCTGACTTTCGTGTCGCACCTCCCTGGTTGAAAATGATTTGTTATGCATTTGTATGATGGGGCGCTGTCCTCAGATAATTAATTGCATGGTTTGCTTTTGCCGTAAAGCCTTTTTGAAATCTGACACAGCGGCTGGATTAACAACAAGTTAAGCTTTAATTTGATGTATTGCACTTGTGATTTCATGAAAGTTTAATATTTATAGTAATTTAATTTGAAATTGGCGCTCTGCCATTTCACCGGATGTTGTCGAGGGGTTCCGTTAGCGGAACGTCTAGCCGTAACATTAATGTAAACATCTTCTTTCACTGCACTAAAAATAATATTGTTGACTTACTGTATATCCCTGTTAACTGTTTTGAATGAACAAGTCCTGCTGTATAAATTAGGTCAAATTCCTGTGAGACCTATGAGATGGAGGTATTTTTTATTAATCCTTTTTCTACCCAATTGGTAGTTACAGTCTTGTCTCATCGCTGCAACTCCCATACGGACTCAGGATAGGCAAAGGTCGAGAGCCGTGCATCCTCCGAAACACAACGCAACCAAGCCGCACCGCTTCTTGACGCAATGCCCACTTAACCAGGAAGCTAGCCGCACCAATGTGTCAGAGGAAACACCGTACACCTGGCAACCGTGTCAGTGTGCACTGCACCTGGCCTGCCACAGGAGTTACTAGAGCATGATGGGACAAGGACATACCTGCCAGCCAAACCCTCTCCTAACCCAGACAACACTGGGCCAATTGTGCATCACCCCATGGGTCGCCCGGTCACAGCCGGCTGCGACAGAGACTGGACTCGAATCCATAATCTCTAGTGGCACAGCTAGCACTGCAATGCAGTGCCTTAACCCCTGTGCCATTCAGGAAGCCAAGGGATATAGGTATTTACCCAAGCTATGATATGATAAAACTTACCCACCTAGCAAATTATGTTTGGTGAGAGTGTGGTTGTCCTATGGTTATTGATCCCACATCTTTCTGGGAATGGTGCAGGATAGTTCCTTGGCTTTGGAACATTCTCAGCACATTTATTAAGGAACCTGACAAAGACCTTTATTTTCTTGGTATTTCATTACTTTAATTATGTTTTGTGAAAGTGAGAGGGCTCGGGGTTAAAGACGGTGTGCAGTCCTCCCTCGGCCAGGCTACACGATTGGACAAACAAACCTGGCCATGTCTGTGTACTCAAGCTGACTTACAGCACTTACTTCTTATACTTACACATGCCCAGGATTCAAGACACTAATAGTCTATTACCCGTGCATATTTACTGTATCTAAAACTACATCTAATAGGCCTACATGCACATAAAACATGATTTACATGTTTCCTGTTATGGCTGCAGCCTTAACGAATTCTGCTTGTGATCATAGTAGAATTTGTTATCATTTAGAGACCGTTAGGTCAAACAGTTTTGGGTCTATACTTGTCCCTAGTCTTGCATCCTCCAGACTCGGGTCCAGACAATATGTATGCATTTGTTCACTTCCCCTTAATGATTTGAAAGGACTGGAATAAGATTTATGGATCAAATTCCCTTTAGCAGCCCATGCCTACACCAATGCTTTTAAATGCATGGGGAGTAGTGTACAAGTGCTCACTACAGGAGAAAGGACAAATTAAGAAGATCCAAGTATTGTTGGTTGATGAGTTCAGTTAGGAGAGAAATATAGGCAAGGAAATTAGGCAAAATATTTCAGCAACAATATACAACAACAAAACGCAGATTTCACAATTAGATTGAAATGAGTTCCTGATTAGATCTCTTATCTATCATCAATCATTTGTACGTTTAAAAGGCTGCTTTGACCCCTCCACATTTTCCATCATTGCTTCATTGTGTGTGTGTGTGTGTGTGTGTGTGTGTGTGTGTGTGTGTGTGTGTGTGTGTGTGTGTGTGTGTGTGAGAGTGAGAGAGTGAGAGACAGAGAGAGAGTGTGTACTGGAACTTGTTTACCAAAACCCCTCGAAAATATCCCAGTCATGGTCCAATTTCCTCACATGTTAGATAACATTTCGTCCTATGGACGTCAGACGAGTCAAACACAGAGTCGAGTTTCAGCAACATGTTGCACCATCTTGGTCTGGATGAGTCTCTCCGCTGAATATTGAATTAAAGCAAAACACTAAATCTCTTGGAAGAGGACACACACTTAAGGGGTGTACTTTACGGCCTGTCTGCATGGAACCGCAAATGAGCCTCAGCTGCTGTTGCTGCAGTGTCTACAGAGAGTAGA
The DNA here is from genome assembly GCF_901001165.1 of Salmo trutta. Taxonomy (NCBI): domain Eukaryota; kingdom Metazoa; phylum Chordata; class Actinopteri; order Salmoniformes; family Salmonidae; genus Salmo; species Salmo trutta. Next base: position 40,468,129 of record NC_042962.1, read on the forward strand.
GAGTCGTGTGTATGTGTGGTGGCGTTGTGATGGGCCACGGCATGTGGTGGTTGGTGTGGTAGCCGTTGAGGTGGGGAGCACTGGCCGCAGCCTTGTGTTTATGGGCTGTTTCTATGGCGGGCTCATTACAGCCATGCCAGATACACACCTCAGGCCTGATGAGCCGATGCCTGTGACACATTTGGATCAGCTCCGTGCCACCTCCGGAAATCGCAGGCTACACCAGCAGAACCATGAGCAATGTCCCAATCCTTACCTACTACGACATTATACTCCCCCAAAATACTTACTCGCTCGGAGACACACACATGCTCACACACACACTAAAGCGAATGCACACACTCACACACAGGCACGCTGGCTGGCAGTCATTCATCCTGTTCACAACAACGGTATCAGATAACGATTGAAACTTCCATCAGCTCTTCCAGGTAGTGATGTCTTGCCCATGCCTTCATGGATATGGAGGCTAGTGTTACAAAACACCAGCCTGCTTTCAGAACCAACGGCCAGACGACCAGCAGCACTGCCAAGCCTTGGCACAGAGTGACCATGATACTCTTAAGGTGGGGACGGTGTTGCGTATACTGTAGCTTGCTGGGTCTGCATCCCAAATTGCACCCGAGTCCCTTAGTGACAGTACTTTTGACCAGAGCCGTCCCAGCTAGCACATTTGGGTCCTTGGAAGTTGTTGAAATGCATGGTTTGGGTTTCACATAGGTTGTGGGAATGAAGCCATATGTTTCCTGACAGGTATAATTGAACGTTTTTTTTTAAGCACTCTGAGAACAGAAGTGAAAATGTTAACTGTTCTGGGAATGTTTATTTTTTGGTTTCAGAGAGGTTCTGAGCACGTTTTACTATGGTTCCTTGAATGTTTTCCTGTGAGGATTTATTAACGCTCTGAGTACAGAAATTAAAGGTTATTTTGAGATTTTTGAATAACTTCCTTAAAACTTTCACTGAATGTTTCAATAAGGCTTTTAATAACACTTCTATATTATTTTGGGCTACAGTTTTTGAACTCCAAGCACAGATAAGACACATGGAAATTAATTTCCTTAGCCATTAAAAGTGAAATGTTTAACCCATTAATTTAACCTGCTTCATTATTTATGTATTACCAGTTGATGAACAACTCCAATACATAATGGAAATTTTGTCTACGAATAAGAATAAAAAAGTTAATATAACTTCTTAGATTTGATGGAGACATTACACATCTTAGTACCTTATACATTTATGATTTGTATCAATGTGGACGAGAGACAGGGGAGCAGGAACAGAGTATTTTTTGCCGAGCAATGCAACGAAGCTGGATCATTCTGGCAATGATACCTGCACCATCTACACGCTGCAAAGACTCCCTAACTCTTTGCCATTGTACACGATGGCCCATTGCTTGGAGACTTCCTTTGACCATTCTAAAGTCTGCATGAGGCATCCTTGCCTTAATGGCCCTGACTTTCTGGTCTAACTCTTCATCTGACATATCAGAATAGCATTCCCTGACAGACATATTGTGTTCATTCGTCCTTCTGTAAAAAAAGCTAACAGTTACATGTGGTGGTTAATTTCTGTATTACCAAATTCCAAATTTCACACACCAGTCAGAGTTATACTTAAACTACATCTTTAATAATAAGAACTTTGCAATAGCAATGACCTACAACGATTCCCTATTTCTAATGAACCGTTGAGAGTGACAACACAATGGCTACTGAGATCTTTTATAGCAAAGATCCACCCCCCTAGTCGACATAACAAACCACAGATATTAGGAACAGTTCAAAGGAAGACTTTATAATGAGAAAGGAGTATCCCGTAGCCAGATAGCATTCGCTATAAATTATAATTCAGTTTGGTCCCTAAGACGAGGTTCTAATCTCGTTCCTGGTACTTCATAGCACAAAACCACCAACTCATCCAATGGCATAACTCAATTGTCAACTCTAGATACTCCCATCTCAAGTAAAATCCCTTCTTGACCCCTCTCCTGGACAAGCTCACTGAGAGGAGTGAGTCTCTAGGTCATACACTATCCCAGGATAAGTGCAACATCAGAGGACATACAATGGTTCCAGATACTGCCAGACACCTCCCCCCAATGCCAAAGGAGGGAGTGACTTGCGCACAGACATTGTGGAGACAAGTAGTTTGTTCCCCTTAATCACGCCATCCCTTCACATGGTTTAAGAATAGGTAAAGACACATTCACATATGAAAACCATGTTCCATCCAGTCCTCTTCCCTTTCTGATATTCTGCATAGCACCAGAGACATGTACAAGACAAGCCTGACCTCTCCCCTCTCTGGGCCCCAAGTGACTGAGCCCCAGCTGAGGGAAGAAGTGCAACTGCCAACACCAAAGTCCAAAGGGATACATTCTAATAACAAGTATATCACAGAAGCATATTATGCAGACAAGACATCTTAATTATCTATGCTACCCAACTAATTCTGATTAATCCACCACATACACTGTCATGAAATATGATTATATATCGACTATGAAACAAATAGGACATGGCTCCGACAGTGCAATTATATCTAACAAATTACACAACATATACCCAATACACACAAATCTAAATAGGAATGAATTAAGACTATATACACATATGGATGAGCGATGTCAGAGCAGAATGGACTAAGATACAGTAGAATAGTATAGAATACAGTATATACTGTACATATGAGATGAGTAATGTGACATAATTATGAGTATGTCACTTTAATATGTAAACATTATTAAAGTGACCATTCCTAGTGTTCCATTCCTTAAAGTGGCAGTGGTTTCTAGTCTATGCCTATAGGCAGCAGCCTCTGTGCTAGTGATGGCTGTTTAACAGTCTGATGGCCTTGAGAGAAAGCTTTTTTTCAGTCTCTCGGTCCCAGCTTTGATGCACCTGTACTGACCTTGCCTTCTGAATGATAGTGGGATGAACAGGCAGTGGCTCAGGTGGCTAATGGCCTTGATGATCTTTTTGGCCTTCCTGTGACATCAGGTGCTGTAGGTGTTTTGGAGGGCGGGTAGTTTACCCCCGGTAATGCTTTGGGCAGACTGCACCACCCTTGCGGTTGTGGGTGGTGCAGTTGCCATACCAGGCGGTGATACAGGCCGACCGCATGCTTTCAATTGTGCATCTGTAAAAGTTTGTGAGGGTTTTAGGTGGCAATTGAGGGTTTTAGGTGACAAGCAAGTAATGGGAGTAACTTTAAACATGGACCGAAACACAAGTAGCGTACAGACATATAACACAGGAATAGAATCGATAACACCTGAGGAAAGAACCAAAGGGAGTGACAGATATAGGAGAGGTAATACTGAAGGTGATGGAGTCCAGGTGAGTTTCATGAGGAGCAGGTGAGCGTAATGATGGTGACAGGTGTGCATATAATGAGTAAACTGGCGACGTTGAGCGCCGGAGAGGGGGAGCGGGAGTAAACGTGACACAGGTACCCAAGTAGCAACAAACAGCACAGCAGAATGGAGAAAACGCAGAAGTGTGAATTCACAGTTCCCACAGAAGAACGTTGTTTTTTAATGCTCTCTGAACTATTTGAGAACATTACCAATGTCAAACCAGATGGAGAACATTGCTTGAACTTTACCAAAATGTAATTGAAATGTAACCATGTTTGAACTTTTAGGAAATCTTCTGTTAAAACCTCTTACATCTACACGTTCCGCTAGCGCAACGTCTGCTCCAATATCCAATGATGGGCGGGGCGCGAAATACAAACTCCTCTAAAATCCGAAAACTTCCATTTTTCAAACATATGACTATTTTACAGCTATTTAAAGACAAGACTCTCCTTTATCTAACCACACTGTCCGATTTCAAAAAGGCTTTACAGCGAAAGCAAAACATTAGATTATGTCAGCAGAGTACCCAGCCAGAAATAATCAGACACCCATTTTTCAAGCTAGCATATCATGTCACATAAACCCAAACCACAGCTAAATGCAGCACTAACCTTTTATGATCTTCATCAGATGACACACCTAGGACATTATGTTATACAATACATGCATGTCTGTTCAATCAAGTTCATATTTATATCAAAAACCAGCTTTTTACATTAGCATGTGACGTTCAGAACTAGCATTCCCACCGAACACTTCCGGTGATTTTACTAAATTACTCACGATAAACGTTCACAAAAAGCATAACAATTATTTTAAGAATTATAGATACAGAACTCCTCTATGCACTCGATATGTCCGATTTTAAAATAGCTTTTCGGATGAAGCACATTTTGCAATAATCTAAGTACATAGCCCAGCCATCACGGGCTAGCTATTTAGACACCCAACCAGTTTAGCCGTCACCAAAATCACATTTCCTATAAGAAAAATGTTCTTACCTTTCCTGTTCTTCGTCAGAATGCAGTCCCAGGACTTCTACTTCAATAACAAATGTAGGTTTGGTCCCAAATAATCCATTGTTATGTTCCATCAAGACGTTTTGTTCGTGCGTTCTAGACACTATCCCAACGCTAAATCTCGGCCACGAGCATGGCGCAGAATGTGACAAAAAATTTCTAAATATTCCATTACCGTACTTCGAAGCATGTCAACCGCTGTTTAAAACCAATTTTTATGCAATTTATCTCGTAGAAAAGCGATAATATTCCGACCGGGAATCTGCCTGTCTGTATACTGAGGGAAAAACCGAAAGCCGGGGGTGGGGCGGGTCGCGAGCGTAAGGCTTAGTCCACTGAGTGACCACTTAGCTTTTGCTCTCCTTTGTTTCAGCCAGGGCTTTGAATTACGTCATTCCTGTTTTTCCCGGGCTCTGAGACTCCATTGGAGACGTGGGAAGTGTCACGTAACAGCAGAGATCCTTAGTTTTTGGAAGAGATGTCAAAGAAAGAAAATAAAAGGTCTGACAGGGTACTTCCTGAACAGAAGCATCTCAGGTTTTTGCCTGCCATAGGAGTTCTGTTATACTCACAGACACCATTCAAACAGTTTCACACTGTGGAGTGTTTTCTCTCCAAAGCTAATAATTATATGCATATTCTAGTTTCTGGGCAGGACTAATAATCAGATTAAATCGGGTACGTTTTTTATCCAGCCGTGAAAATACTGCCCCCTAGCCATAAGAGGTTAACCTGTTGAGGCCAGGGGGCAGGATCTTATCCCGGTATTGGGATTCATTGTCATGTGACCATGGCGGGGAATTCAAAACTGCAAGAGTAATCATTTCAAATAACCAAATAATCAACTATTTTCCTCCATTTGAAAGATATATCTCCTAAATCTAACCACGCTGTCCGATTTTCAGAGGCTTTACGGAGAATGCATAAAGTTAGGTTATGTTAGGAGAGTACATTGACAATAGCTGTGTGTAATGTTCAGCCAATTCAAAGAAGGGCATCAACAGACAGAAAACTAGCTAGAATTATGCACTTACCTTTGACAATCTGCATCAGATGACACTCATAGGACATTATGTTATACAATACATGCATTTTTAGTTCCATCAAGTTCATATTTATATCCAAAAACAGCATTTACAGTCGCGGTGAAATTCAGAATTTTTTTCGGCTCGAATGCTCCCAGTGAATCCAGCATTACAAATCACGGAATTACTATTCGAAAACATTGGTAAATTATAATATTGTCATTCAAAGAATAATATATTATCATCTCGTAATTGCTACCGAATGGCCAGATCTCAAAATAACTTTACTGGGAAATCACATTTTGCAATAAACTGGGTACTATGCTAACAACAATAAGCTAAGCTATATGCTAAGCTAAGCTATACAGTTAGCATTAGCATCATCTAATATCGATAATAACATTCTAAATATCCCCTTACCTTTGATTATCTCCATCAGAAGGCGCTGCCAGGGATCCCAGGTCCAGAACAAATGTGGTTTCTTTTGACAAAGTTCATAATTTATGTCCAAATAGTTAGCGTTCAGTAGGCTCCCACAAAATGAGGTGGGCAGTGTAAAGTCATGCCGAAAAGCTAAAAAAAACCTAGTAAATAATCTATTTACGTTTGTTCAAACATGTCAAACGTTGTTTAGCATTAATCTTTTGGTCCATTTTTAACGTGAAACATCAGTAAACATCAGTAATATTTTCACACAACCTATCAAGTGTCTAGAATAAACGATTATGGCAAAGACACTCTTCTCAGATTTATGCGCAGGCGCAAAAAATGAAGTGATGATGTGTCAACTTCCAAGCATTCTAATTCGGTCTGTATTCATCACAGATGCTTCAAACAACTTTATAAAGATCGTTGACATCTAGTGGAAGCCTTAGGAGTTGCGAACTGAATCCTTTCTCACTATGGTATCTATAAAACAATGACACTAAATAGTACAGTCACAAAATTCACATTTTTTTTAATCTATTGTTTTCTATCCAAACCTGAACAATAATATGCATATTCTAGCTTCTGAGTTGGTGTAGGAGGCAGTTAAAAATGGGCACATATTTTTTTCCAAAATTCTCAATACTGCCCCCTAGCCCAAACAGGTTATTAAACATAATAAAACTCTGAGCTAGTTTTGGAAGAGCAACGAAGCTGGAAGCGAGCAGAAGGGCCTAGCTACCAGGCCCAGACAGGGCTTCTTTGAGGATCAAAATCCGTGGCAAATCTCCCTCTCTCCTCCCTTCGCCTCCCACTCCTTTCACCCCATTGACTACAAACAGGCGAGAGGGAACCTGAGGGAACGGGTCGACAGTTCAACCCCCTGCCCCCCCTCCTTCCCCCTTTTCCGGCATCCCAAACCCAATCCCTCTCTCCCCCCTCCCGCCTCCCATTGCCCCACATCCCAGACTCACACACAGACCCGGGCCTCAGGTCGCAGCTCGTTAGAGTGGCGGCCATCGTTGTTTTGGTTTCTTTACCCAATGTTTTGACGGTGCGGGAGTCGACTGCTTACCCTAGCAATATCTCACCTCCCCTGACGATTACGGAAAGCCCCTTCATTGTCATACTATAGCAGAGACCACCGGTCTGATGGAGATGTGCAATTAAAAAGAAACACAGAGAAACACACACACATTTCTTCCTCTCTGGAAAAGGGAGACAGAAAGTGATTCAGTTATATGTAGGAGGTTCCCGAAGATGAGTTTGGAAATCAGGGCCGTTGTCCTAATGACCCAAATTTGTGTCTACATCAGCAAACCACAGACTATAGTTGTGAGATTCTTGAGTTTCTCTTGACAAATGACCAATAACATCCCACTTATCTTTATGAGTGTTTTGGAAAGACACTAGGAGAGTCATTTTCCGAAAGTCTTTACCCAGTCTGTGGGATTGCTGGGAAAACAGTTTCCGTAATTCTATGTGAGAGGGGATTTTCTGATATTTTATTTGACTCACTGAGGCCCAATGATAAATGCCTCACCTGCCTCCGTATACTATCCTTCCACCTACACACACACCCACCCACATACTTTGACAGCAACACGCAGTCTTTCCAAAACCAAAATCTCAGACACACACACACACACACACACACACACACACACACACACACACACACACACACACACACACACACACACACACACACACACACACACACATACAGTGTCAACATTGGCAACGCTCCCCATGTTTCCCAGAGTGGTCAGTGAGTTGAATGACACTGTCACTACCCAGCAGGGAGTTACAGCCATTAGAATCATAAGTCATTGTGGATAAGGGCTGTCTGTAAGCCAAATAGCCTCTCTCAGAAAGAAAATGTTTCCTGGCTAAGACAAGTGGAGGGGGATTTTTCTGATACGCAGCCTTTTAGAAGGGCCCGATTAAAAACATTTGTGTGACTAAATAATAACTGATCTGATCTCATTTGAAATCCATTTCAGTGACATACTTCTGAAAACTGGGCAAAAACAGGTTGAATCAACATTGTTCCACTTAATTTCAACAACAAAATAGCTATGTGATGACGTTGAATCAACATGGAAAACTGATTGGATTTTGAAAAAAAATCATCAACATAAGGGAATTTTGTCTTTTTTCAACTAACTTTAAACCTAAATCCAATGACGTGGTGAAATTTTTGTTGATTTCACTTTGAATTCATGTTAGTTGTAAATATAAATGAAAATGTAGACGTTGAACTAATGTCTGTGCCCAGTGGGTAGGAATGACTAGGCAGATTTGTAGCAGCACACACTGCCTTATCCCTCCCTCCTTCCTTTCCACACTTTTCCCTTTCCCTTCCTCACTCCCTCCCTCCATCCCGTGGAAGCTCAGCTGCTCTTGTTTCTAGTTTAATATGAATTCACTCCTCTCTTTCCATCTATTACAGTGTCACTGCCCTCCCTTGCTCTCCTCACTCGCGCCCGCTGTCTCTAACACAACAACAACAGGACCAGCATGCACTCTGTCTGCTCGTTGCCAATGGCAGTGTCAGGAGCTGCAGCATGATGAATCATGGTTCCATTCTTCTTTAGCAGCCATGCTTTGTTTTCCTGGGGCCCCTTCTTCCCTCAGCACGTGGCAACCCTCCCCACCCTCACTCATCATCCTGCAACTGTTCCCCCTTTTCTCTCTTTTCTCCCCTCCCTGTTTGATTGCTCTATGGAAAATAAAAAGCAGATGATGAATCCATGGCAAACTGAGTCCAAGCACCGGGCCCTAACTCAGTCGCAGATTGTAGCTCAATGTTAACAGGCGGTGGTATCTCAACAAGGTCAGCGTATACCTGAACAGCCCTGTGTCATATCCAGTACTCCACATTGTAACAAAACTTTTTTCAATTGACAATTTGGGTAATGGGCAATCCCTAATGAACAAGACTCTGAAGTCTGTAGTTCACCCTCCACTGGTTAACAATGGATGCAGCCTATGCGTGTAAATTGCTGGAACGTAGGGCTAGATTCAATCCGTAGCGTGAAAGATCTGCGCTATAGCACGGATCTTCCGCAATACGGATTGAATCTAGACCTTAGTAGACATGAGTGCATCTTACAGTGCAGTTTTCCACTGTCGCCCAATGTCTCATGGGACAGGTCCTTATTCTGTGAACCCATTGGAATCATTGTACCTTATAGGTGCATACAGGTAGAACTTCTTCTACCTGATATGTGTGACTCTGGTACAGTACTTAAGGAAAGTATGAACACAAGCATTCTAGGTTAATATAATATATGCTTAATCATAAACAGCAATATCCAATTGTGACAAGAATGTCTGTATTGTCCAAACAAATTGTCCAAACAGATCATCAAGGTAGATGGATTATTTTAAATATGTTATTGGACAATAAACAGACATGGCTTATTAACCTATACGGTCCAAATAATGATGATCCAAGCCTCTTTGAAAATATATATAAGAATTTATCAACTCTACAAGCAACACTAGACTATTATGGTGGGATATTTTAATACGGTGTTAAATACCTCTATGGACCGGAAAGGAAATCACACTACAAACTATCAGACCTCAGGCACTTAAGGAAATCATGAACGTCATGGATATATTGGAATTAGTGGATATATGGAGACTCAAATACCCTGACCTAGTGAGATATACATGGTGGAGGCTTAATCAAGCTAGTCGTCTTGACTACTTTCTTATGCCATTCTCTCTGGCACCAAAAGTTTAAAAAGTGTTGATAGGGGACAGAATGTGGTCGGATCATCACATAATTGGCATATATATTACTCTTACAGAATTTCCACGTGGGCGAGGATATTGGAAATTTAATCAAAGGCTACTAGATGATAAATTGTTTAGAATTAGGACAGAAGAATTTATAACTGACTTTTTCAGACATAACATAGCAGATCCCCTTATTGTATGGGACACTTTTAAATGTGCCTTTAGAAGCCATACAATTCAGTATTCATCTATAAAACAAAAGCAATTTAGATCAAAAGAGTCCATATTAACAAAGGAAATTGAAGGACTAACAGTACAGTTAGATAGCAATTAAAACTGTACCATAGAGGCACAGAATAAGTTAGAGGAAAAACAAAAAGAAATGGAGGAACTTATTCAAGAAAGATCCAGTGTAATATATTATAAAAATAAAGCGAACTAAATGGAATATGGGGGAAAATGCACCAAATTCTTTTTCAATCTTCAATATAGAAATGCTACCAAAAGAAAATGTATTGAAACTTGTTACAAATGATGGAGTCACGCATGATTCACCAAATTATATTTTGAAAGAGGAAGTAAAGTACTCGTTTCTACTCCATCTACACTAACTGAAACTAATTGTATGTATTTTTTTCCTAATAATGATGTAAAATTTACATCTGTACAGAAAGACTCATGTGAAGGCCAAATTACAGAAGAGGAACTTCTTGATGCAATTAAAGCCTTTAAGGCTGGGAAAACTCCAGGGCTGGATGGCATACCAGCGGAAGTATACAAAACTATTTTTGATATACTCAGACCATTATAGCATGTTTTAACCACTCCTATATAAATGGTAGATTATCAGACAAGAAGGTCTGATATCATTATTATTGAAACAGGACCCAAGTGGTATATATAAAGATCCAGTCCATTTAAAAAATTGGAGACCTCTTAAACTTCAGTGTTGTGATGCAAAAATCCTAGCAAAATGCTTGGCACATAGAATTAAAAAAGTATTGTCAGATATTATTCATCCTAATCAGACAGGTTTTTTACGTGGACGATACATTGGAGAAAATATAAGACAAGTACTGGAAACAATAGAATACTATGAAATATCGGGGACACCAGGCCTGGTTTTCATAGCTGATTTTGAAAAAGGCTTTTGATAAAGTACGACTGGAGTTTACATATAAATGCCTAGAATATTTCAATTTTGGGGAATCTCTTATAAAATGGGTTAAAGTTATGTATATTAACCCTACGTGTAAAATAGTAAATAATGGCTACATCTCAGAAAGTTTTAAACTATGCTTGTAAACTGTTGTTTAGGATTGTTATATTGTTTTAGTTTAAAGTGGAGCCCCTAGTCCTACTCTACATGCCTCAGATTCCTCCTTTGTTCCACCCCCCTCACATGCGGTGACCTCACCCAGTATAACCAGCACGTCCAGAGATGCAACCTCTTTTATCATCACTCAGTGCCTGGGCTTACCTCCACTGTACCCGTACCCCACCATACCCCTGTCTGCACATTATGCCCTGAATCTATTCTACCACGCCCAGAAATCTGCTCCTTTTATTCTCTGTCCTCAATGCACTAGATGACCAGTTTTGATACCCTTTAGCCGTACCCTCATCCTATTCTTCCTCTGTTCCTCGGGTGATGTGGAGGTTAACCCAGAACCTGCGTGTCCCCAGACACTCTCATTTGTTTACTTCTGTAATCGAAAAAGCCTTGGTTTCATGCATATCAACATCAGAAGCCTCCTCCCTAAGTTTGTTTTACTCACTGCTTTAGCACACTCCGCCAACCCTGATGTCCTTGCCGTGTCTGAATCCTGGCTTAGGAAGGCCACCAAAAATTCAGAGATTTCCATACCCAACTACAACATTTTCTGTCAAGATAGAACTGCCAAAGGGGGAGGAGTTGCAATCTTCTGCAGACATAGCTTGCAAAGTTCTGTCATACTTTCCAGGTCTATGCCCAAACAGTGCGAGCTTCTGATTAAAAAAATTAATCTCTCCGGAAATAAGTCTCTCACTGTTGTTGCCTGTTATAGACCCCCCTCAGCTCCCAGATGTGCCCTGGACACCATATGTGAATTGATTGACCTTCATCTATCTTCAGAGTTTGTTCTGTTAGGTGACCTAAACTGGGATATGCTTAACACCCCGGCAGTCCTACAATCTAAGCTAGATGACCTCAATCTCACACAAATCATCAAGGAACCCACCGGGTACAACCCTAAATCCGTAAACATGGGCACCCTCATAGATATTATCCTGACCAACTTGCCCTCCAAATACACCTCTGTTGATTTCACTCATTGCCTGCCTCCGCTATGGGTCCGCGGTCAAACAACCACCCCTCATCACTGTCAAACGCTCCCTAAATCACTTCTGCAAGCAGGCCTTTCTAATCGACCTGGCCCGGATATCCTGGAAGGATATTGACCTCATCCCATCAGTCGAGGATGCCTGGTCATTCTTTAAAAGTAATTTCCTCACCATCTTAAATAAGCACGCCCCTTTCAAAAAATGTAGAACTAAGAACAGATATAGCCCTTGGTCCACTCCAGACCTGACTTCCCTTGACCAGCACAAAAACATCCTGTTGCGGACTGCGATAGCATCAAATAGTCCCCACGATATGCAACTGTTCAGGGAAGTCAGGAACCAATCCGCGCAGTCAGTCAGGAAAGCAAAGGCTAGCTTTTTCAAACAGAAATTTGCATCCTGTAGCTCTAACTCCAAAAAGTTTTGGAACACTGTAACCATGGAGAACAAGAGCACCTCCTCCCAGCTGCCCACTACACTGAGGCTAGGTAACATGGTCACCACCGATAAATCTATGATAATCTAAAATTTCAATAAGCATTTCTCTACGGCTGGCCATGCTTTCCTCCTGGCTACCCTGGCCAACAGCCCCCCCGCAGCTACTTGCCCGAGCCTCCCCAGCTTCTCGTTCACAAATCCAGATGGCAGATGTTCTGAAAGAGCTGCAAAACATGGACCCGTACAAATCAGCTGGGCTAGACAATCTGGACCCTCTCTTTCTTAAACTATCCGCCTCCATTGTTGCAACCCCTATTACCAGTCTGTTCAACCTCTCTTTCATATCATCCGAGATCCCTAAAGATTGGAAAGCTTCCGCGGTCATCCCCCTCTTCAAAGGGGTTGACACTCTAGACACAAACTGTTATAGACCTATATCCATCCTGCCCTGCCTTTCTAAAGTCTTCGAAAGCCAAGTTAACCTCTCTTGGGTAGGGGGCAGTATTTTCACGTCCGGATGAAAAGCATGCCCAAAGTAAACTGCCCGTTACTCAGGCCCAGAAGCTAGGATATGAATATCTAAAACTGTTATAATTATGTCTGTGATTATAACAGAACTGATATGGCAGGCAAAACCCCGAGGACAAACCCCCCCCCCCAAAAAAAAAATTCACCCTACCACTGTTTTCAATGGCTTTCATGTTTATTATGAGGCGAAGTCCTCCCAGATTGCAGTTCCTAGGGCTTCCACTAGATGTCAACAGTCTTTAGAAAGAGTTTCAGCTGGTTTTTGGAAAGGTTAGCCAGAAATTGTAGTTTTTCTAGTGGCTCCCATTTTGGCTGTAGTGTTTCCAAGCACGTGGAAGAGAGCACGTTTTTTGGTATTTTTCTCCGGTAAAGACAATAATGATTCTCTCTTAAATTTGATTGTTTAATTACTTATTAGGGTACCTATGGTTTGATTATAAACATTAATTGAAAACTGAGTTTTTATGGATATAAAGAAGGACATTATCAAACAAAAGGACCATTTGTGATGTAACTGGGACCTTTTGGAGTGCCAACAGAAGAAGATCATCAAAGGTAAGGCATTTATTATATTGCTATTTCTGACTTTCGTGGCGCACATACCTGGTTGAAATATGTTTTTCATGCTTTTGTATGCGGGGCGTTGTCCTCAGATAATCGCATGGTGTGCTTTCGCTGTAAAGCCTTTTTGAAATCTGACACAGCGGCTGGATTAACAAGAAGTTAAGCTTTATTTTGATGTATTACACTTGTGATCTTATGAAAGTTAAATATACGGCTCAAAAAATAAAGGGAACACTAAATTAACACATCCTAGATGTGAATGAATGAAATAATCTTATTAAATACTTTTTTCTTTACATAGTTGAATGTGCTGACAACAAAATCATACAAAAATAATCAATGGAAATCCAATTTATCAACCCATGGAGGTCTGGATTTGGAGTCACACTCAAAATTAAAGTGGAAAACCACACTACAGGCTGATCCAACTTTGAGGTAATGTCCTTAAAACAAGTCAAAATGAGGCTCAGTAGTGTGTGTGGCCTCCACGTGCCTGTATGACCTCCCGACAACGCCTGGGCATGCTCCTGATGAGGTGGCGGATGGTCTCCTGAGGGATCTCCTCCCAGACCTGGACTAAAGCATCCGCCAACTCCTCGACAGTCTGTGGTGCAACGTGGCGTTGGTGGATGGAGCGAGACATGATGTCCTAGATGTGCTCAATTGGATTCAGGTCTGGGGAACGGGCGGGCCAGTCCATAGCATCAATGCCTTCCTCTTGCAGGAACTGCTGACACACTCCAGCCACATGAGGTCTAGCATTGTCTTGCATTAGGAGGAACCCAGGGCCAACCGGACCAGCATATGGTCTCACAAGGGGTCTGAGGATCTCATCTCGGTACCTAATGGCAGTCAGGCTACCTCTGGCGAGCACATGGAGGGCTGTGCGGCCCCCCAAAGAAATGCCACCCCACACCATGACTGACCCACTGCCAAACCGGTCATGCTGGAGGATGTTGCAGGCAGCAGAACGTTCTCCACGGCGTCTCCAGACTCTGTCACGTCTGTCACGTGCTCAGTGTGAACCTGCTTTCATCTGTGAAGAGCACAGGGCGCCAGTGGCGAATTTGCCAATCTTGGTGTTCGCTTGCAAATGCCAAACGTCCTGCACGGTGTTGGGCTGTAAGCACAACCCCTACCTGTGGATGTCGGGCCCTCATACCACCCTCATGGAGTCTGTTTCTGACCGTTTGAGCAGACACATACACATTTGTGGCCTGCTGGAGGTCATTTTGCAGGGCTCTGGCAGTGCTCCTCCTGCTCCTCTTTGCACAAAGGCAGAGGTAGCGGTCCTGCTGCTGGGTTGTTGCCCTCCTACGGCCTCCTCCACGTCTCCTGATGTACTGGCCTGTCTCCTGGTAGCGCCTCCATGCTCTGGACACTACGCTGACAGACACAGCAAACCTTCTTGCTCCGTCTCATGCTACCACTAGAGTGAAAGCACCGCCAGCATTCAAAAGTGACCAAAACATCAGCCAGGAAGCATAGGAACTGAGAAGTGGTCTGTGGTCCCCACCTGCAGAACCACTCCTTTATTGGGGGTGTCTTGCTAATTACCTATAATTTCCAACTGTTGTCTATTCCATTTGCACAACAGCATGTGAAATTTTTTGTCAATCAGTGTTGCTTCCTAAGTGGACAGTTTGATTTCACAGAAGTGTGATTGACTAGGAGTTACATTGTGTTGTTTAAGTGTTCCCTTTTATTTTTTGAGCAGTGTATTTATAATTCTGTAGTTTGAATTTGGCGCTCTGCATTTTCACCGGATGTTGGCCAGGTGGGACATTACCGCCCCACCTGCCCATAAGAAGTTAATAAACAGAACACTGACCATTTCGAATCCCACTGTACCTTCTCCGCTGTGCAATCCGGTTTCCCAACTGGTCACGGGTGCACCTCAGCCACACTCAAGGTACTAAACGTTATCATAACCGCAATCAATAAAAGACAGTACTGTGCAGCCGTCTTCATCGACCTGGCCAAGGCTTTCGACTCTGTCAATCACCGTATTCTTATCGGCAGACTCAATAGCCTTGGTTTCTCAAATGACTGCCTCGCCTGGTTCACCAATTACTTCGCAGACAGTGTGTCAAATCGGAGGGCCTGTTGTCCGGACCTCTGGCAGTCTCTATGGGGATACCACAGGGTTCAATTCTCGGGCCGACTCTTTTCTCTGTATATATTAATGATGTTGCTCTTGCTGCGGGGGATTCCCTGATTCACCTCTATGCAGACGACACGATTCTGTATACATCTGGCCCTTCTTTGGACACTCTGTTAACTAACCTCCAAACGAGCTTCAATGCCATGCAACACTCCTTCCGTGGCCTCCAACTTTCTATTTCACAACAAAGCCTCCTTCACTCACGCCGCCAAACTTACCCTAGTAAAACTGACTATCCTACCGATCCTCAACTTTGGCGATGTCATCTACAATATAGCTTCCAATACTCTACTCAGCAAACTGGATGCAGTCTATCACAGTGCCATCCGTTTTGTTACCAAAGCCCCTTATACCACCCACCACTGCAACCTTTATGCTCTTTTTGGCTGGCCCTTGCCACATTTTCGTCCCCAGACCCACTGGCTCCAGGTCATCTATAAGTCTTTTCTAGGTAAAGCTCCGCATTATCTCAGCTCACTGGTCATGATAACAACACCCACCCGTAGCAAGCGCTCCAGCAGGTATATCTCACTGGTCATCCCCAAAGCCAACATCTCCTTTGGCCCCCTTCCTTCCAGTTCTCTGCTGCCAGTGACTGGAATGAATTTCAAAAATCGCTGAAGCTGGAGACTTATATTTCCCTCACTAACTTTAAACATCAGCTATCTGAGCAGCTAACCGATCGCTGCAGCTGTACATAGTCCATCTGTAAATAGCCCACCCAGTCTACCTACCTCCTCCCCATGTTGCTTTTATTTACGTTTCTGCTCTTTTGCGCACCAGTATCTCTACTTGCACATCATCTGTTCATTTATCACTCCAGTGTTAATCTGCTAAATTGAAATTACTTCGCTACTATGGCCTATTTATTGCCTTACCTCCTCATGCCATTTGCACACAATGTATATAGACTTTCTTTTTTCTATTGTTATTGACTGTACGCTTGTTTATTCCATGTGTAACTCTGTGTTGTTGTTTGTGTCGCACTGCTTTGCTTTATCTTTAGCTTACCAGGTTAAATAAAGGTGAAATAAATTACAATTAAAATTTTTAATTAAAATCTAGAGGAGTAAAACAAGGTTGTCCACTATCGGTATATCTATTTATTATTGCCATCGAAATGTTAGCTGTTAAAATTAGATCAAACAATAATATTAAGGGATTAGAAATCTGTGGCTTAAAAACTAAGGTGTCATTGTACGCTGATGATTCATGTTTTCTTTTAAAACCACAATTAGAATCTTTCCATGGCCTCATAGAGGATCTAGATACTTTTGCTATCCTCTCTGGATTAAAATCAAATTATTATGTATTGGAACACAAAAAATTCACATTTTACATTACTGTGTAGTTTACCAATGAAATGGTCTGACGGAGATGTGGACATACTCGGTATACAAATCCCAAAAGAAAGAAATGATCTCACTCCCAATACATTTTTATAGAATGTTAGCAGAAATAGATAACATTTTGCTACCATGGAAAGGGAAATACCTCTATTTGTGGAAAAATCCCCCTGATTAACTCTTTAGTCACATCACAGTTTACGTATTTGCTTATGGTTTTGTTTACATCTAGTGACCTGCTTTTAAATTATATGAACAAGTATTCCATTTTATTTGGAATGGCAAGGCAGACGAAATTAAAGGGGCCTATTTATATAATGAATATGAATTCGGAGGGCAGAAATTATTAAATATTAAAGCATTAGACCTCTCACTAAAGGCATCAGTCATACAAAAGTTATACTTAAATACAAATTGGTTCTCTAGTAAATTGGTAGGAATGTCTCATCCTATGTTCAAGAATGCCCTTTTTCCCTTTATTCAGATGACACTTGCTCACTTTCAGTTGTTTGAGAAGGAAATAATCTCCAAAATATCATTCTTTTTTAATCAAGCCTTAGAAAGTTGGTTGCAATTTCAGTTTAATCCACCTGAAAAGACAGAACAAATAATGCAGCAAATATTGTGGTTAAACTCATACAGTGAGGGAAAAAAGTATTTGATCCCCTGCTGATTTTGTACGTTTGCCCACTGACAAAGAAATGATCAGTCTATAATTTTAATGGTAGGTTTATTTGAACAGTGAGAGACAGAATAACAACAAAAAAATCCAGAAAAATGCATGCCAAAAATGTTATAAATTGATTTGCATTTTAATGAGGGAAATAAGTATTTGACCCCCTCTCAATCAGAAAGATTTCTGGCTCCCTGGTGTCTTTTATTCAGGTAACGAGCTGAGATTAGGAGCGCACTCATAAAGGGAGTGCTCCTAATCTCAGCGTGTTACCTGAATAAAAGACACCTGTCCACAGAAGCAATCAATCAATCAGATTCCAAACTCTCCACCATGGCCAAGACCAAAGAGCTCTCCAAGGATGTCAGGGACAAGATTGTAGACCTACACAAGGCTGGAATGGGCTACAAGACCATCGCCAAGCAGCTTGGTGAGAAGGTGACAACAGTTGGTGTGATTATTCGCAAATGGAAGAAACACAAAAGAACTGTCAATCTCCCTCGGCCTGGGGCTCCATGCAAGATCTCACCTCGTGGAGTTGCAATGATCATGAGAACAGTGAGGAATCAGCCCAGAACTACACGGGGGGATCTTGTCAATGATCTCAAGGCAGCTGGGACCATAGTCACCAAGAAAACAATTGGTAACACACTAAGCCGTGAAGGACTGAAATCCTGCAGCGCCCGCAAGGTCCCCCTGCTCCAAAAAGCACATATACATGCCCGTCTGAAGTTTGCCAATGAACATCTGAATGATTCAGATGACAACTAGGTGAAAGTGTTGTGGTCAGATGAGACCAAAATGGAGCTCTTTGGCATCAGCTCAACTCGCCGTGTTTGGAGGAGGAGGAATGCTGCCTATGACCCCAAGAAGACCATCCCCACCGTCAAACATGGAGGTGGAAACATTATGCTTTGGGGGTGTTTTTCTGCTAAGGGGACAGGACACCTTCACCGCATCAAAAGGACGATGGACGGGGCCATGTACCGTCAAATCTTGGGTGAGAACCTCCTTCCCTCAGCCAGAGCATTGAAAATTGGGTCGTGGATGGGTATTCCAGCATGACAATGACCCAAAACACACGGCCAAGGCAACAAAGGAGTGGCTCAAGAAGAAGCACATTAAGGTCCTAGAGTAGCCTAGCCAGTCTCCAGACCTTAATCCCATAGAAAATCTGTGGAGGGAGCTGAAGGTTCGAGTTGCCAAACGTCAGCCTCGAAACCTTAATGACTTGGAGAAGATCTGCAAAGAGGAGTGGGACAAAATCCCTCCTGAGATGTGTGCAAACCTGGTGGCCAACTACAAGAAACATCTGACCTCTGTGATTGCCAACAAGGGTTTTGCCACCAAGTACTAAGTCATGTTTTGCAGAGGGGTTAAATACTTATTTCCCTCATTAAAATGCAAATCATTTTATAACATTTTTGACATGTGCTTTTCTGGATTTTTTTTGTTATTCTGTCTCTCACTGTTCAAATAAACCTACTATTAAAATTATAGACTGATAATTTCTTTGTAAGTGGGCAAACGTACAAAATCAGCAGGGGATCAAATACTTTTTTCCCCCACTGTATGAGTATATGTATGCATTTGTGCATTTATTTACCAAATAAATATATGGGGGATTGGAAATGATGCAGACAATTACATTGATGGAAGCAACTATCTTTCCGCAATACTAAGCTGATCCACCCCTTAAAACAATAATAATAAATAATGTCTGTATATACAGTATGTGTGTATATACAGTATTATTCAGACTATCTAGGTCTAGAACAGTAGTCTGGCGTGTATGGTAGAGCCTTCTCCTAACACCACCATCTTAATAGGCCAGCCAGGGGTGTAAAAAGGCTGTGAGCCTTTCCTGGGCCATCCGGTCCAGCTCCCTGAAACAGATCTGTCCAAGATATCTACCCTGGACAAAGGAAAGTGAGCTACCGGTAAGTTGGCTATAAAACGGAAGGAACAGGCCCTGGCTCTAACGTCAAAACAAACATAGAATGCCTCCCATCCCATCCCTATCCTTTTCCTCCCACACCAACCCTATTCAACCATCTTCTTTGAAACAAATGGGGGCAGGAAGCTATTGTGAAAGGTGGAGCCCCTCTTGGCATGTGAGTCGGCTTACAGTTCATGAGAGGAAGGACGTTCGCCCCAGTGGGACGTCCAATAGATGCGTGTAGCTGGGTGGTCACTAAGTTATTGGGGTCACAGTCATGATGACTACTGCCTTCATGCTTCACCCCCTGTACTCTACTGGGGAGGCTTTTGATAAAGTCATCATATAAAACAAGAAAGGGGTGTGGAGGGGGAGTCGGAGAAGAAGAAAATAAAGAAAGGAAGCTCCCGAACAGCTGTTCTGCTCATCGGAAAAAGCTACAACGGGAAGACATTTCTCCTCCTCTCTCTCTCTCTCTGTTTCCCGCCCACCTCTTCCTCTCCCATGTCATCAGTGTGTGGTTGTGCCAATGAATGCTACTTGCCTTGCCAATAAAAGGGACGCTATGCTCTCTAACTGAAGAGGATTTCCACAAACGTGCAGCGTTGAGGTCGTATTTCACTCTGTGGGATTACAGTAGCACGTTGATAGTGATTGCAGTTCCATCGATTGTCAGGGTTAGAGTGCTAACTAGAATGCCTGCTGTGGCAAACTCTTGAATTGCCTTACACCAGTTTGCTAGTGGGGGGAAAATAAAGCACTGAATATTAAATCTAACTACGTAGGTGGACAATTGCCTTTCCCATCACACCTCTGGGCTATAACGTAACACCATCAAAGGAATTCTCCCATAGCAGACTATTGCTCTGGGCCATAAAATAAGTGAGGGAGAAAAATGCTGACAGATTTCAGCCTGAGATGTGGTCCTCAGTTTGGTCTTTGTTTCGATTTGACACTATTGGGTGGAGGCAGCTAGAGATGAATGGGTTTACTGGTTGGCACTTGGCAGTAGCCATGTAAGTAAGTTCTGCATCCCAAATGGCACCCTATTCCCTATAAAGTGCACTACTACCTATGAGTCCTGGTGAAAAGCAGTCCACTATATAGGGAATAGGGTGCCTTTTGGGATGTACCACAGTAGCTTGTTATACAGGGGTGGTATAGTTTGACGTAATTTACTGAACGAACGGAGCGTTTCCAGTAGGCTGGTAAGGAGTGTCACCAGAAAAGGGGCCACACACAGTAAGTCACTCTCGCTCCTGCCAACTACCACACAACTGTGACTGTCAGCACCTTTAGAGAAATAAAAGATACCGTTTTATTAAAATATACAAAAAAGCTATTGGTAATACAGACATAACATTTCGACCAACATGGTCTTCATCAGGTCAAAAAACAAACAGTGAATGTTTGGCATGATCTTTTTCTCCAGTGGCTTTCTGTTCGTCCACTTCCTGTGCAAAGTTGAACGTGTGTGAAACCCTCACCTTTCCCTGTCAACACCTCAACCACGGCAGGGAGCTGAGAGAGGAGTAGACCTGGGTTTAAATGCTATTTAAAAAATGCAAAATACTGAGCATTTGCTCAAGTCTGCCTGGAGTGTCAGACTATTATATTCGTCCATTGAGCAAAGCAAGCTCAACCATGCACAGATAAAGTATTTGAAATTAGTTCAAAAAGTATTTGAACCTAGGTCTGAAGAGGAATGCCGATTTGGGCCAACAGAAGGCAGTAGAGGAGTTGGAGGTACATAGGAAAGCGATGGTTAGGCAAGCCATAGGTTTATCTTAGCTCAGGAGAGTTGTAGTGGTTGTTCATGGCACCCCATTAATTGAAGATCATCCTGCAGCTGCCTTCTTACAATCACAGGTCAAATCAGAGGACACAGCTATTTGTGCTATTATTATCTATTATAATTATTATCTCTATTGCCCTAATCAAGGTAAGCTTTCATAGGCCTATTGATTAGTTATTGTCCAGATAAAGCACACATGGAAGCAATGTTGACTATCTCGCAGTGTTGCTGCAGTTCTAGTATCTAGCCTGTATCCCAACCTATGATAAGCCAACATCAGGTAACAGGTCAATGTGGGTATCAACCACTACACAACCACTATACAACATTGCAGATAGACAGTGTTTTTTCCCCGCAAGGCTAGAAAACATCTGTATTATGGGCATATAAACACATTGAAACAAATTGCTTGCTGTTGAAATAGGGTCTCTGCTCTCAATTTGGAGGCAGCTGCTGAGGATTGCTCTCTTATCTCCAGAAACCAGTTTATTACATCTCTGAGGTAGTATCTGTCTTGGTTGCTCTCCTGTAGAGATGGTTTGTTTTAGTCTTTGGCCTGCGGAGAAAGTCATAAGTACACAGTTTAAATATGTTTGATAATGCTGATACATTACCGGTATATACGCTGAGTATACAAAACATTAAGGACACCTGCTCTTTCCATCAACTAGACTGACCAGGTGAATCCAGGTGAAAGCTATGTTAGTAGGTGCCAGGCTCACCGGTTTATGTCAAGAACTGCAATGCTGCTGGGTTTTTTCACGTTCAACAGTTTCCTGTGTGTATCAAGAACGGTCCACAACCCAAAGGACATCCAGCCAACTTGACACAACTGTGGGAAGCATTGGAGTCAACATGGAGTCAGCATCCCTGTGGAACGCTTCCAAAATCTTGTATAGTCCATTCGCCGACGAATTGAGGCTGTTCTGAGGGCAAAAGTTGGGGGTGCAACTCCATATTAGGAAGGTGTTCTTAATGTTTAGTGCACTCAGTGTACATTAACTCATGGCACATAATGAATTAGTTTACTAAGATTAACTAACTATTTGATGAGGGTCAAAAAACAGTTTACTAACAGACCTTCAAGTGTAGTGTTACCAAGGATGATTGTGTAAGAGAGGCAGGTGTTTCAGTGAGCTATGCTCATGTGATTATAACCTTGCCTGAGACCAGAATACTTGTATTAGCTCCGCAAACGAATGCCTAGGCTTTAGTTCAATGAGTTAAAATAGTCTTGTAGTGCAGGAGAACGGGGTTTGATCCCAGCCGGTCATGTTAATAGACTATTGACCAAAGTCTGAGAGGAGGATACCATTTCAGATGGCGGTCTGCAGAGTAAATCCTTGCTCCCTACAGAACGGGTGGCAGGTAGCCTAGTGGTTAGAGCATTGGGCCAGTAACTGAAAGGTTGCTAGATCAAATCCCTGAGCTGACAAGGTAAATATCTGTTGTTCTTCCCTGAACAAGGCAGTTAACCCACTGTTCCTAGGCTGTCATTGTAAATAATAATTTGTTCTTAACTGACTTGCCTAGTTAAATAAAGGTGAAAAATAACTTCTGGCATTGATTAGCTAGAGATATGTTTTGAGGGTTGAAATGACGTGGAAACAATGTTGATTCAACTAGTTTTTGCCCAGTGGGACACTGATAAGCAGTTAGGAAAGCCGCCAGGCAGGGGGGGTTGTGGGTGGCACAGCGGTCAAAAGCACTGCTCCGCAGTGATGAGGTACCACTACAGCCTGGGGTTTGATCCCAGGCCGTGGCCAGGAGCCCCATTGGATGGCGCACGATTGGCCCAGCACCATCCGTGGAAGGGGAGGGTTTGGCCGGTGAGGCTTTCCTTGACTCATCATGCTCTAGCACCTCCTTCTTACTGGGCCGGGCGCCTGCAAGCTGACTCCGATCGTCAGTCGAACAGTGTTTCCTCTGACACATTGGTGCTGCTGACATCCGAGTTAAGTGAGCAGTGTGATAAGAAGTTGGTGGACAGGTGTGTCATGTTTCGGAGGACGCATGACTCAACCGTCACCTCTCCCAAGCCCATTGAGAAGTTGCAGAGATGAGCCAATGGACCTAATTCTGGGAGAAAAATTTGCTTGTGGCCATACCACCCTGAACACGCTTGTTTAGGTTCAGGCCTGGTTAGTACTGGGATGGGAGACCGCCTGGGAATACCAGATGCGGTAAGCAAAATAAATAAATAAATAAAATAAGGGGAAGGAAAGGAAAGCCGCCAGGCAGGGTGTGTGGGTGTGTGCATGTGTGTAGATTGAGAATGTGAAACAGAACAGAAAGAGATTCATCGAAAGGAAGTCAGTGACTTTGTCAGCGTATTTGTGTGTGGGTGTGTGTCTGCACATGTGTGTAAGTAGAGTAAGGGTGAGCGGAGGTTTGTCACGTTGTAAACCCATCAGAGGGTAGGCGTAAGGGGCGCACCAGGGCCCTTAAAACTGTCTCTCTGTCTGTCCTGTTTCCACCACACTATTGTGAGTTTAGCAGAACCCAACCATGAATGCTAAGTTTACCAACCATCTTCCACTTCATCTGTAGAGAGAGAGACAGAAAAAGAGAGAAGGGGAGAGAGAGAGGGGAAAGAGGAAAACATTTGATAAAGAAGGAAGGAAGAGAGAAATAACAGTGATAGATAAATGTGAGAGAGTGGGATCCAGAAAGAGCAGGGTCCATCGCAGAGTGATGAGTACTGATGGATAAGGGACAGAGGATAAGAAGAAGACGAGAAGCTCTGTGATTAGTATAATGGCCCAAACTGGTCCGACCGGAACTCAGTCCACACGCACGCACACACACATAGACGCACGCACGCACACACGCACACACACACACCTAAAATGGAAATATATGTTTGTGTGTTGCTGCTCTGAGCCTGTACTGTACTAGCCAGATGTTGTTTGGGTTTCCATAAACACAAGGATGCAGATGGAGAGAGAGAGAGTGAGGAGCTTTACAGAAATCTTGGCCAAGTCTACTTGGTTCTGTAGAAAATCGATTTTCCTATTCATGACAGCTCCAGTTCCCCGGCATCCCTCAGGCTTGTGTGACAAACTGAGTTCAAACCCGGTCCCCTGTGTGCCATAAGACTGTGTTAGCCTAGAAACCACCTCCATTATGCAGACACAAACACAAGGTATTGGTTAAGACAAAAAGCCTACACCATCCAGTTGCCATGCTTTGCTATTGGAAAGTGGATGCTCTGGGGTGAAGTTTGCCCCTATCTAGGATCAGCTTCCCCTCGCCAAATACTAACTTTAACCATGAGTTGGGAGAATGCAAAACTGACCCAAGATCAGTGTCTATAGGCAACTTCACCCTACTCCACACGGTGTATCTGAGGTGGAGTGCTATCAGTCGAACTTGGCCTTGAAATGGCCCTCCATTTTAGATATCGTCCCTCTGAGAGAGAAACACAAGAAGGGTGCCAACTTCTTTCTGTACTCTAGGCCAACTGCAGCACTCTAACAATAGGAGACACTCATGACTTAGTATCACCAAGTACTTTAACATAATGCTACAGTGATGGAGAGCTGGGATATGGGGTTGAGAAAAGATGGGTTTTGTGTTTTACTTGCCATCTTTACTCACTAAGATAAGAAGTGCACTTACTATAATAATAATGTTCTCGCATTTTGTTCCCTATCAGCAATGCTGTATGGCAATTTACAAAATTACCTTTTATATATAAATTTGGCTAACTGAATCCATAGGCGTAATTGCCAATTCTTTGATTTGCCAATAATTTTATACTAGCTATAAACAAACACTAAGGTTCATTTTGGTAATTATTTTCTCAAGTCTGACGGAAAGTCTGTATTTGTATAAGACGTGAAAAGAGCAATAACTAGCAGGACGCAATTTTTTCCTGTGGCTCACTCTGTTTGGCGTAATAACCCAACCAACAATGACAATAAAAACACATTCATTGTACTGTATCATTCACTTTTTCCAGCTAATAGCTTGTCATTATAATGATTTATTAAAGCCCTCTGCCAGAAACCAACCGCACTAAATGTATAAACATTCATTAGAGACTGAAAAACACTATTTGTGTTTTAGCAGTGTTAATATGTGCTAATGAGCAAACAGCTCAATAATAGTAAAATCAAGACATGTCGTGCAGAAGCTTGTTTCGAAGCCAATTATGTGATACATGCCAATTTTGCAGCATATTGAAACACCAATCTGTTGCGATGTTATGTATCTATACAATGTAATACAAACATGAAATGTCACTGCAAGTATCAGGGCCCGTATTCATAAAGCAAGCATCTCAGAGTAGGAGTGTTCATAGGGATCAGGTCCCCCCTGTCCACTCATTATAATCTAAAAGGCAAAACTGATCCTAAATCAGCACTCCTATTCTGAGACGATTGGTGAATATGGGCCCTGGTCCATTCAGAGTTTTGCGAAAACAATACATCAATCTCAATGATCATACTCAGAAGCATCCTCTAACACAGGCATGTCAAACTTAACTCTGTAGGCCTCCAGTGTCTGCTAGCTTTCACTTTCTAAATTATATTACTTTAATTGATCAATAAGGTGCAAGGGAGGAACGAAAACCTGCACACACTGAGGATTGAGTTGGACATGTGCTCTTACAGATCTGGGTCATGAGCCATGGTGGGCTGTTGCGTAATCATGTGGTTTATTGTTTACGAGGGTTAGACCCCATGAGTACCCTAGGTCCTGTACCCCATAATGATGATACCATCCCTCAGTCTGGGTCACTTTTATGTAACCCTGACATCACACCTTGAACCACATGAACCACACACTGAAACATTCATGGCTACCAAACCGCCAATCTGTCTCAAAGGCCCTGTTAACTTATTCTCCAAAGTTTATGGGAAATAAACTACTGTTTTGTGTTTTCCCATCAGGTTTCAGTGTTACTTATCACTAACAAACTGAGTATTGGTTTGGGACATTGGAGCTGGAGTAAGGCTATGAAGTGGGATAGTCTTCAGCACGTTTCCAGCTACCAAAGTGAACAATTGTTTCCTTTATTTTTTTAATAAGAGTTATCATTGTCATCTATATCGGCTTACAAGACAAACTGCATCGTAGCGGTTTTAGTTTGGACTAAGACCACAACGGTTTAGCAGAGCTACTGTAGGCCTAGTATCCTGTACGATAATAATTCATACAATTTTGAAACTAAACAAACCTTGTTGCCCACCTTCTGTGAGTGGAGTCAGCTGAACACAAGCTAAGTGTGGCAACACGAGACAGAAGAACAGGTCATGTCTTGACAGTGATAGACTTTACATGCGGCAGTGTCATTTGCTGTTCGTTTTAGATGGTCTCCATAAAACTGTATTCTAACCAGGCCCACTGAGCTCATACCCATATATGAGCACAACAAAGACGTACACACACAGAGAGAGAAAGAAGCAAACGATGTAATTCCTATTTCATTAGCGAGTCTAAGCAACTAACAGGTCTGGCGGTGGCTCTGGTGCTGTTCTCACACCAGAAGCAGCTAAATCCTATACACAGTTCAACTGCCCACGCCTCGTATACTGTTAACACAGGGTGGCTCTCCACACAACCCTAACTAGTATTAGAGAGGAGTTTGATGGGTTCTATCGTAAGAGGACGCAGACATTAAAGATATTCTAGCCCTGGATCAAGGGACACATTAAAATCTTAGTTTTTCTCAATTGCTTAGACAATTCCTGGAACAACTCACCATTTTCTCAAATCTTCACACGCAATTTTAAAAACACACCCAATGGTACAAACATCTAACTTCTGGGTCCCACAACACACACAAGCTGTCAGAAACAGACTACATGACTGTTTGTTACACACTGGAGGGATTAATTCAACACTCTGCTACCAAAAGGTTTAGAATAGGTTTTCAGAGAAATAATTTTTAGCTTTTTAAAATCACAGCACCGACTATCTAGATAAACCTTTCAGGAACACCCTGGTGAGATGAATTCAAAACAGTACTGTAATAAATACCTCTTACATTAGTGCATATGGGAATACTACTGTATATGCTGTTTTGGTCAAAAATCGGACCTTTGAAATGTCATACTGACAAAACATGTAAGGAAGAGTCCATGCACAGTAAATATCCAATTTCTTAAAGCTTTATTTACAAATGCAGGAAATGTACAGGTTACTCAGCATCAGCATCCGTGTTCTCATCATCTCAGGTCTGGGTCAGGCCATAATAAATCATCAACGTGACACATTATGTTTGCTCTTGCCAGGCAGTGTGGGAAAAATGCCGTTGTGTGCCATAGAAAACCCTGGATAGTGTCCACCATTGCCTCCAGGAGGTTTTGCTGTGTGTCAGGGTTGCGGTAATACACTCTCCACCGCCATGCTGAGAAAAATTCCTCAATCTGATTAAAAAAAGGGGAATATGCTGTCAAAAAAAGAACTGTGAACCTGGGGTGGTCCTTGAACCAGGTGCGAACCAGAGCAGCCCGATGGAAAATTACGTTATCCCAAATGACAACATATTGAGCTTGCTCTGGTTGCCCTGGCTCCCCTTCCTGTTGAAGAATGTTATTGTGCAGCTGATCTAGAAATTGAAGGAGTTGTGCCGTGTGTACGGACCTACTTTTACATGGCGGTGGAGGACGCCACAATTGCTGATGACTGCACATAGAGTGACGTTGCCTCCCCTCTGGCCAGGAACTTATATGATGGCATGGTGACCAATGATGTTGCGCCCCCTTTCGTTATGTTCAAATCAAATCAAAGTTTATTTGTCATGTGCGACGAATACAACAGGTGTAGACCTTACAGTGAAATGCTTACTTACAGGCTCTAACCAATAGTGCAAAAAAAAGGTGTGTGTGTGTGTGTGTGTGTGTGTGTGTGTGTGTGTGTGTGTGTGTGTGTGTGTGTGTGTGTGTTTGTGTGTGTGTGTGTGTAAAAAGACATTTGAAAATAACAGTAGCAAGGCTATATACAGACACCGGTTAGTCAAGCTTATTGAGGTAGTATGTCCATGTAGGTATGGTTAAAGTGACTATGCATATATGATCAACAGAGAGTAACAGTAGCGTGAAAAGAGGGGTTGGCGGGTAGTGGGAGACAATGCAGATAGCCCGGTTAGCCAATGTGCGGGAGCACAGGTTGGTAGAACCAATTGAGGTGAAATGTACATGAATGTATAGTTAAAGTGACTATGCATATGATAAACAGAGAGTAGCAGCAGCGTAAAAGAGGGGTTGGGGAGCATCCTGACCGGTTGGTCAGGATGCTCTCGATGTTGCAGCTGTAGAACCTTTTGAGGATCTCAGGACCCATGCCAAATCTTTTAATTACTGAGGGGGAATAGGCTTTGTCGTGCCCTCTTCATGACTGTCTTGGTGTATTTGGACCCTTCTAGTTTGTTGTTGATGTGGACACCAAGGAACTTGAAGCTCTCAACCTTCTCCACTACAGCCCCGTCGATGAGAATGGGGGCGTGCTCGGTGCTCCTTTTCCTGTAGTCCACAATCATCTCCTTAGTCTTGGTTACGTTGAGGGATAGGTTGTTATTCTGGCACCACCCAGCCAGGTCTCTGACCTCCTCCCTATAGGCTGTCTCGTCGTTGTCGGTGATCAGGCCTACCACTGTTGTGTCGTCTGCAAACTTAATGATGGTGTTGGAGTCGTGCCTGGCCATGCAGTCGTGGGTGAACAGGGAGTACAGGAGGGGACTGAGCACGCACCCCTGGGGAGCTCCAGTGTTGAGGATCAGCGTGGCAGATGTGTTGCTACCTACCCTCACCACCTGGGGGCGGCCCGTCAGGAAGTCCAGGATTCAGTTGCAGAGGGAGGTGTTTAGTCCCAGGTTCCTTAGCTTAGTAATGAACTTTAAGGGTACTATGGTGTTGAACCCTGCCTTGTCAATGAAGATGTACTCCTGTGTGTCAGCCATGGCATCCAGCTCAAAGATTCTCTACAGAAGTAAAAAAAAAAAAAAAAAAAAAACCACACATTTTACTGTATTACTACTGTACTGGAATGAAAGATTGTGTACTGCAGTTACTGTAACACATTACTATACAGTACAGTATTGATATGCTGGAGAGATGGGCCGTACTCTACATACTGTAAAAATTCTGTACAGTATAGCAATTACCTGCACATATTGGAATCATTGCTCCTTAACTCTTTTGAATTCCTTTCAAAAGGAACACGGTACAGCTGCTTTGTCCTTATGTGGTTCTTCTGAATGATCCGGTCAATGGTGGAAATGCTGATGCTGTCAATTCCTTGGAAGACTACCTGGTCTTCAAATATTTGGATTTGAATTTCCCTCAAACGGATGGCATTATTGGCAATCACCATATTCGCCAGGGAAGTCTCCTGCTCAGCTGTGAGAAGTCTACGCCTACCTCCGATAGATGGCCGCCTCTCAGTTCTGCAATAACAATTACTGTCCTATGGTCATCCATTACTGTGGTAAAAACTACACTGAGAATAAAGTGGAGATTCAGTCATATATATATATATATTTATATATATATATGCACTACAACATTACATGTATCACAGTACTTCTGAAAGTACGGACAATGGATGCAAAAGTGTAACGGCTTAGGTTGAGTTGCACTAGCTGTCCAGCTTCTCTCATAGTCATCCCATGTATGAGCACATGATGAACTAGGGTGGCAAGGATTTCATCTGAGATTACTTGTCTTTGTTGTTGTTGTTGTCGTCGTCCTCTTTCTCTTTCTCTCTAGTGGTCTTGCAACTTCAGTATTGTTAGGATCCATTGTTCCAAAGCACATGGACATGCCTCTATGCTCTATTTATTGATCCTGCAATTCTGATTGGTGTGTTAACAATTTTGAGGCTTAGTGTTTGCACCCGGAGAAAGGTGTGCTCTTTGAGTTTAGGTTGTGATGACTTGAGTTAATTATATTGAGAGCATGTGTTTGCTGAATGAATATATAGCGCAATTAATGATTTATTTGGCCGCTTTTGTGTAAGGTTTTGCAGAAAGAGTTTTGAATATTGAAACGTATGGAAACAAGTGAATAGTGTTTATGGTTATGGGAAATGTGTGTGTGTTTTGGGGAATGACGTAAGGGTATGGGTTTTGTGCTACAGGAACCAGTTTTTGTGTTTAAGCAATTTAGAAAAACTGTAATTCCGAGAGAGTGAGAGAGAGAGACATCAACATCAATGGGGTGGCGGGCAACCTTTATGCACTAATCCTCTGGCAGAGGTCCTTTTGGCTGGCCTCCCCATTATAGGATACATCCAAAACCCTATCTGGAGGATTATGGGTAATGAGGGAGTAGAGAGATGGACAGAGTGAGAAAGCTGCTGATAGAATGATGGTTTGATCTTTTCCAGGAAGCTATGGGTTGATGTCGACTCTCAGTCGGAAAATAGCAGTGCTGGTAACATAGCAATGAAATTGTTAATTTCAGCGAATCAAAGTTCAGAGATCTTTGAGTCAGAATTTGTAATGAAATTATGGAATTATCATTGCTAGAGATTCTATAGTTAGAACTACTTCATAAAAGTAGATTTCTGAGGGAAAATTTGTATTTATTTTGGTTAGATTAAGACTTTTCTTCCATCTAGAAAGTTTTTCCATATCTTTTGTGTTCAGTTATTTGTCTTTTTTTAAAATCCATTTATGGAAGAAACAAAGTACAGATATATGAACTGCTTGGGGAAAACATTTTGATTTCTGGGGGGAGATTACAGTTTTTTGTTGAGGTGAAGCTTGTCTTCATCTAGAATGTTCTTCCGTACTCTTTCTGTAGGGGGCAGCATGGTTCTTCTAGAGAGTTTCTTGGGGTTGAATGTTCCCCTCTACAAAAAATTTGACCTGGGCTTCGGGTTACAGGAGCAGACACACATCCCTCTCTCGCCGCAGACTGATCCTTGAAAGCACCCGCCCGGTGTTTGTGCCAAGCCAGAACGAAGCAACCCACATCAGCACTTCCAGCTTTCCTGCACATTTCTGAGGATCCTTGTGAATCTCAATCCAAATTCTCATTGAAAGCTCAAGCAAAACACTCACAGATGAGCCTAATGACTCTACATGCAGGACTTGCTACCAAACTTCTCTGAAGTCGACAAATGTTGTATTTCAAAGCAGGTATATCGCTCATTTCGAGATGAACTTGAACCTCCTTAGATTTGGGGTTTAGAGTGGAAGGGAGGCCATATTTCCTCCTATATTTCCCCCAACAAAAAAAAAGACAAACTGAAATGACACTCTCCGGTTTCACCAAGCATCTAGACAGACTGTACATTTCGATGCTGGGTTTGTTAGGTATTCATCAAATATTTTTTCCAGTGCATCCATCAGCAGGTGAACATGCTCACTATGTTTATATGTTCTCTTTCCTTTTAGACGCTAGTACACGAGTGCTTGGCAGCAGGCAGGCCTGTTGAGGGATGGCCAGTCGGTGAAACGCCCAGCAGCTGTTGGATGAGTAGCTACCTGTCCAAAAATCTGCCAGGGCAGGAGCTGCCTGTCCAAATGTCAGCCAGGACCTCCCCCAGACCTTGTGTAGCCTACGCGTCTTGCTTATTTTCAAACCCTGACCTGAGCCCCCAATACATTGAGTTTACATAGATGTATTTTTGGCCCATGGTTTACATATATAATTAGAATACAAAACATTAAGGACACTTGCTCTTTCCAATGACATAGACTGACCAGGTGAATCCAGGTGAAAGCTATGATCCCTTATTGATGTCACCTATTAAATCTACTTTAATCAGTGTAGATGAAGGGGAGGAGGCAGGCTAGAGAAGGATGTTTAAGTCTTCAGACAATTGAGACATGGATTGTGTATGCGTTCCATTCAGAGGGTGAATGGGGTATGGTAGTAGGTGCCAGGCGCACCATTTTGAGTGTGTCATGAACTGCAACGCTGCTGGGTTTTTCAAGCGCAACAGTTTCCTATGTGTGACAAGAATGGTCCAGCACCAGCCAACTTGACACAACTGTGGGAAACATTGGAGTCAACATAGACCGGGATCCCTGTGGAACGCTTTGGAAACCTTGTAGAGTGCTCCAATGAATTTCCCTGTTCTGAGGGAAAAAGGGGGTGCAACTCAATATTAGGAAGGCATTCCTAATGTTTTGTATACTCAGTGATGTTTTTGTCAGCTATTCCTTATTTTTTTTACTGATATGATTGTTCTGAGACTATTTGAATTAGATGATTGACATTAAGGCAGAACATGTCAAAAGTGAGTTGTGGGAGGGAGAGAGAGAGGGAGGAAGAGAAAGATAGTGAGAGGGGAAGGGGAGAGTAAGAGAGAGGTCTGCTCTATCCACACATCTCCAGAGAGAGAGAGAGAGAGAGAGAGAGAGAGAGAGAGACAAAGATATATATATAGAGAGGCAGAGGCAGAGAGAGTGAGAGAGAGTGAGGAGACATGGACAACGTCAATGTCAAAAAGGCCAGCTTGGATTTGGGTCCTGGTGTGGAGTCTAATCACATTTTTCACAGAACATTCAGTCCAATTTCAGTTTCATTCAGGTAGCGATAGAGAGCGGGAGAGAGAGAGAGCGATAGAGAGAGAGAAAGAAAGAAACAAAGATAAACAGACAGAGAGAGAGAAACAGAGTGGGGAGTGGGGTGGTTAAATGTAAGGTTAGATGTAACAGTCACAGCAGTGAGTCCCCCAAGGACTGCAAAGAAAGCTATCGTTCCAAAGAGGGATCTAATTGGCCTTGCCTTCAATTAGCTTGGTATGTTTCCCAATTCTTTTGAGGAATGTCTGGTTTATTTGAGATAAATACGATAAAGTTCAGCTTTGACAGCATGTAAAGAAGAGCTTTTCAAATATATTTCTAGCACATTAGTCTTTTCTCTCACATGAACGGAATTCCTCACACTTTGCGCAGCCTATAGGCTATCTCAGTGGCAGATAAATGTTTTTGACACACATATGGGTGTTTGTGTTCTGTCAGTTGGGGTCAGAATGTGCCCATGTATTACAGGGATGCGGATATGCGGATTGTCAAACTAAAAGCAATGTGTGTGTTTTTGCAGCACGTCGACTTTTACAAATGTGTGTTATTCAATGTCATTCCATTGCACCTGGATCTCTATACTGCACATTCGCCACAGTGCTGAAAAATCGATTTCCCTTTACTGATCCTATCAAGATTCCACCCAAGTCTTTCCCTGTACACCTATGTAGATATTCCATAAAAAATCTGCCATTTCCAGCTACAATAGTCATTTACAACATTAACAATGTCTACACTGTATTGCTGATACATATTATGGTATTTTAATAGGGGAAAAAAAAAAATTCTTAAAAAAAAGGACATTTCTAAGTGACCCCAAACTTTTCAACCGTAGTGTATATAGGACAGCAGCCTCTAAGGTGCAGGGTTGCGTAACAGGGGGGTAGCCGGCTAGTGGTGGCTATTTAACAGTCTGTTGGCCTTGAGATAGAAGCTCTTTTTCAGTCTCTCGGTCCCAGCTTTCATGCACCTGTACTGACCTCGCCTTCTGGATGATAGCGGGGTGAACAGGCCGTGGTTCGGGTGGTTGATGTCTTTGATTATCTT
Source organism: Salmo trutta (assembly GCF_901001165.1). Taxonomy (NCBI): domain Eukaryota; kingdom Metazoa; phylum Chordata; class Actinopteri; order Salmoniformes; family Salmonidae; genus Salmo; species Salmo trutta. Next base: position 40,502,029 of record NC_042962.1, read on the forward strand.
GTTGGCCTTCCTGTGACATCGGGTGCTGTAGGTGTCCTGGAGGGCAGGCAGTGTGCCCCCGGTGATGTGTTGGGCAGACCGCACCACCCTCTGGAGAGCCCTGCAGTTGCAGGCGGTGCAGGTGCCAAACCAGTCGGTGATACAACCCGACAGGATGGTCTCAATTGTGCATTTGTAAAAGTTTGTGAGGGTCTTAGGGATCTAGCTGGATCTAGCTGAATTTCTTCAGCCTCCTGAGGTTGAAGACGTGCTGTTGAGCCTTCACCACACTGTCTGTCTGGGTTGACCATTTCAGATTGTCAGTGATGTGTATGCTGAGGAACTTGAAGCTTTCCACCTTCTCCCCTGCAGTCCCATCGATGTGGACAGGGGCGTGCTCCCTCTGCTGTTTCCTGAAGTCCACAGTCAGCTCCTTCAATTTGTTGACGTTGAGTGGGAAGTTATGTTCCTGGCACCACTCCGCCAGGGCCCTCACCTATTCCCTGCAGGTTGTCTCATCATTGTTGTTAATCATTCATACTACTGTTATGTCATCTGCAACCTTGAACAGGGAGTACAGGAGGGGGCTGAGCATATACCATTGTGGGGCCCCTGTGTTGAGGATCAGCAAAGTGGAGGTGTTGTTTCCTACCTTCAGCACCTGGGGCGGCCCGTCAGGAAGTCCAGGATCCAGTTGCACAGGGCGGGGTTCAGACCCAGGGCCCCAAGCGTAATGATGAGCTTGGAGGTGCTATGGTGTTGAAGGAAGAGCTATAGTCAATGAACAGCATTTTGACGTAGGTATTCCTCTTGTCCAGATGGGATAGGGAAGTGTGCAGTGCAATGGAGATTGCGGTAAGCAAATTGAAGTGGGTCTAGGGTGTAAGGTAAGGTAGAGTTGATATGATCCTTAACTAGCCTCTCAAAGCACTTCATGATGACAGAAGTGCTACGGGCCGATAATCATTTAGTTCAGTTACCTTTGCTTTCTTGGGTACAGGAACAATGGTGGACATCTTGAAGTAAGTGGGGACAGCAGACTGTGATAGGTAGAGTTTGAATATGTCCGTAAACACTCCAGTCAGCTTTTCTGCACGTACTATGAGGACGCGGCTCGGGATGCCGTCTGGGCCGGCAGCCTCATGAGGGTTAACACACTTAAATGTCTTACTCACGGCAACGGAGAAAGAGAGCCCAAGTCCTTGGGAGCAGGCTGCGTTGGTGACAATGTGTTATCACCAAAGCGGGCGAAGAAGATGTTTAGCTTGTTTGGGAGCAAGATGTCGGTGTCCGAGACGTGGCTGGTCTGTACTTCCAAAAAAGGTGGGCTCTTGTTACATAACATGGGCAGGGATCGTATGGAAAAGTAATTCCCTATTCCCCAAACTCCTCCCTAATCCCTCACCAGTAGGTCCTAAGCCTCTTTTGCCATGTTGACAGCAGCCTGCCAGGTTAGTCATTATATGAAAGCACTGTGACTCACCTGGTTGTGCAGCTGTCCACTGAGAGTAGAGGACCTGATTACGGAGCTCCGCACAGGGCATCCCTTCACTGTCAGCATGCTTTTCAGCTTTTTTAGGAGGTGGTGCGCAAGCCAGATGAGAGGCCCTCCTGCCTCTCAAGGTTAATCCGTTGTTGTTGTTTTTGGAGCACTCTGATTGGAACAGTTGTTGCTCTTATGTCTGTTGGGTATCTTGCTTTCGTGTTTAAGGAGAACTTGGTGGGACAGATGACTTATGGCAGCATTGATCTTACCTCTGGTCTTTGACCTCTGACCTACTCTGTTAGCAGACACTGTCTGAAGGGATGAGAAGATGCACTCTTGATCTTGACCATCAGTGATTTACTGAAGTGGCCCCAGAAAACAAAGGGTTAAGCCCCAACAGCCCAAGGTGTCAAGCCAAAGAAAGCTGTTTGATGTGGAGTGAACTGAGCTTCTGTTGATGTTCAGATTGCCGTCAGTTTTGAGGTAGGCATGTCACCCAATGGTGACTTAGACAGATATGTGCTTTGACCAGTGTTGTAGTGGCCCACATTCCAGACATGTGCCTAGTGTATGTAGCAGAGGCAAGCTAGTCTCTCTCTCCTTGGTGAGAATCAAAGGGACCCATCAGCTAGGAAAATGTTTAAGGATAGTCAGACCCCCCCCTCCCCCTCTATCCCACAGGAGAGGAGAGGGGGGAGTTTGGCCAGTTTTATGACTTAAATACCATGCAGAAACTCTCCCTTTGGCTCTGCAGAAATGGAAGGCTGAAAATATTTTTGTTACACAGAGAGACTTTGCCGCCAAAACATTATCCAAAAGTGGATAATGAAACAATATTTCAAACAATAAGAATGTGGGAAATGGTCGGTGGGGATTTAAAAGGACTTGCTAACCTAATTTACATTAGACCAAAACATGCCGGGTTGCTGCCGACATGTAAAGTGGTCCTAGCTGTACCCTGAATGGTCAACCATTGAGACCAGAGAGCATGGGGACATGGTCCACACATTGAAATGGTTAAAACTACAACACCAGAAAATGGTAAGACCCTCTAAAACTCTTGATGAGTGAAGAAGGTAAAGACTATACCAAACATTCACAGTCTACAGCTGGATATGTAAAGTAGTCAAGGACAACTGACCAAAGATGGGAGAGAAGAACAGATCCCTCTCACAACTGTGTGGTATACCGAAAGAATCCATTCTAAGAACACTCCAAGACAAAGAAGCCTACAACTAAGAAGGACATTGTGACCTCTGGTGGACAACCAGAGGCTTACATCAAACTACTCCCCATAGACGGATCGAGTGGTTTCAGCAGAGAGATGATAGAGAAAGACATTTACGTGTAAATATATGTTGCATTTCTAATCCAAATGAGCGGTTGTTAGCGTGCTAAATATTCTGACTACGGTGAGCGTAGTTTCCAGATGTATGTACGAGAAGTTGACTCTTTGTCTATACCTCTCCTTACATACCCCTCCCCTTTCCATTGTGTAACCAAACGGTCATGCTTTTGTTAGTCCACTAGGGACCTGTTTCATTGTATTATGTATGTAATCATTAGCCTATGCTGTGTGTGTTTATGTATTCTGTGTGATGATTTAGTTAGTAAGCAAATAAATAATTAAGCCAATTTGTGTATCGCTGATTCATCACTTAGGTTAGGGTTCGTGCAGATATCCAAGGATTATACGACATTCAGAATGAGACTGACGAGGTGATAATTAATAGTTGATTGTTAATGATGTAAGAGATATATAGATCATCTTTAGAGTTTATGTCGGGAGATAGTAACTCAGTAAACTGTCCTGTGCTGGCACTCCTGGAGTTTGCTGCATGTTATTTCTGAGGCATTTTATCGTATTCCGATATGGACTACTGGTCGGAGATGTAGTGGTAATAAATGCTAACTTATCCTGTTATGGCTAGGGGGCAGTATTTTCACGGCTGGATAAAAAACGTACCCGATTTAATCTGATTATTAGTCCTGCCCAGAAACTGGAATATGCATATAATTATTAGCTTTGGAGAGAAAACACTCCAAAGTTTCTGAAACTGTTTGAATGGTGTCTGTGAGTATAACAGAACTCCTATGGCAGGCAAAAACCTGAGATGCTTCTGTTCAGGAAGTACCCTGTCTGAACATTTCTTGCCCTTCTTTATTATCTCTATCGTTTACAAAGGATCTCTGCTCTTACGTGACACTTCACACGTCTCCAATGAGGTCTCATAGCCCGGGAAAAACAGGAATGACGTAATTCAAAGCCCTGGCTGAAACAAAGGAGAGCAAAAGCTAAGTGGTCACTCAATGGACTAAGCCTTAGGCGCGTGACACGCCCCGCCCCCGGCTTTCGGTTTTTTCCTCAGTTTACAGACAGGCAGATTCCCGGTCGGAATATTATCGCTTCTCTACGAGATAAATTGCATAAATATTGGTTTTAAACAGCGGTTGACATGCTTCGAAGTACGGTAATGGAATATTTAGAAATTTTTTGTCATATTTTGCGTCATGCTCGTGGCCGAGATTTAGCGTTGGGATAGTGTCTAGAACGCACGAACAAAACGTCGCTGTTTGGATATAACGATGGATTATTTGGGACCAAACCTACATTTGTTATTGAAGTAGAAGTCCTGGCAGTGTATTCTGATGAAGAACAAGCAAGGTAAGAACATTTTTCTTATAGGAAATGTGATTTTGGTGAAGGCTAAACTTGCAGGGTGTCTAAATAGCTAGCCCTGTAACGCCGGGCTATGTACTTAGATTATTGCAAAATGTGTTTCATCCGAAAAGCTATTTTAAAATCGGACATATCGAGTGCATAGAGGAGTTCTGTATCTATAATTCTTAAAATAATTGTTATGCTTTTTGTGAACGTTTATCGTGAGTAATTTAGTAAAATCACCGGAAGTGTTCGGTGGGAATGCTAGTTCTGAACGTCACATGCTAATGTAAAAAGCTGTTTTTTGATATAAATATGAACTTGATTGAACAGACATGCATGTATTGTATAACACAATGTCCTAGGTGTGTCATCTGATGAAGATCATCAAAGGTTAGTGCTGCATTTATCTATGGTTTGGGTTTATGTGACATGATATGCTAGCTTGAAAAATGGCTGTGTGATTATTTCTGGCTGGGTACTCTGCTGACATAATCTAATGTTTTGCTTTCGCTGTAAAGCCTTTTTGAAATCGGACAGTTTGGTTAGATAAAGGAGAGTCTTGTCTTTAAATAGCTGTAAAATAGTCATATGTTTGAAAAGTGTAAGTTTTCGGATTTAGAGGAGTTTGAATTTCGCGCCCCGCCCATCATTGGATATTGGAGCAGACGTTCCGCTAGCGGAACGTGTAGATGTAAGAGGTTATTAAGCTAATAAGGCTTATTTATTGTAATAGGTCCATACATGCTAATAGGTCTATTTTTCCTTCCACGTGCTGGGGCAGAGAGGGTAAGCCATGGGTCTCTCCAAGCTACATGTAGTAGAAAACAGAGATATTATATGAGCAAGCGTTTGGGGGTTGGAGGAGTTCAGCTCTGTTTACATCTAGCCAGGCCAGCAAACTCATTATCGACCTTCAGAGTCGGCCATGTTTGGTTCCAGAGAGTGAAGGGGTCATACACACTAACACCTACCCACATGGGCTAACACGTGCAGGCATAGTCAGTCATGTGGAGTAACCAGGGAGGCTGAGCCGTAAGAGGCTGACGTGGGCAGGGTCAGGTGAGTAGGGTCCCCTTGGACCCCGAAGAAATTCTCTTGACGTCAAAGCACTTCTGGGGCACGCAGACGGAGTGTTTTCATACCAGGTCTCTGGGCTTGGGTTACGGTAAAGAGGGGGAAATTGGAACCACAGGAGGAGAAGAAGGGGGACACACACACACACACACACACAGTACAGGGATGCCACTGGTAACTCCGTTATGTCCTAAGCTACTTCCAGAAGACACTTTTGTGTATGTAATTATGGTTTCTGCACAAGGCAACGTACTGTATAACCCTTCATTATTGACCCTACTACAACTACAGTACAACCAGAGCAGCCACAATAAATAATACAGGTGACTGTAGCTACTGGAGTGATGTGGAAGAGAAATGGACAGAGTAGAGTGATTTTGCCCGTAGACAATGATTATGGGTCAGTTTAGTATTTTCCCCACTAATGTCTAAGTTTAGGATTGGGGAGGGGGAACTGATCCTAGATCTGTACATAGGGGCAACTTCACACCAGAGCAACATGGACAGACAGTTTTAGGACTGTATCTGTAATATAATGAAAACCTTCCCATTTTCTACAGCCATGTATATTAAGAGTTACTGCAAAGCAACTGCAATAACCTGTCTATGGGTAGGCCGTCATTGTAAATAAGAATTTGTTCTTAACTGACTTGCCTAGTTAAATAAAGGTTAAATTATTATTATTATTTTTTTAATGTGATTGAATTGATTGAAGTTAAATCCAATGTCAATGTGAAATGCACACATATGGAGAACATTCCAGTGAAATCCTGTCGTTCACTGCACCCCCCCGTTGAATACAGTAGGTCTCTTTCTTTCACTCATTCATTCTTTATTTCTTTTTATCCTTATACAGAACCAGTCAAAAGTTTGGACACACCTACTCATTCAAGGGTTTTTCTTTATTTTTACTATTTTCTACATTGTGGAATAATAGTGAAGACATAAACTTTGAAATAGCACATATGGAATTATGTAGTAACAAAAAAATTGTTAAACAAATCTAAATATATTTTAGATTCTTCTAAGTAGCCACCCTTTGCCTTGATGACAGCTTTGCACGCTCTTGGCATTCTCTCAACCTGCTTCACCTGGAATGCTTTTCCAACAGTCTTGAAGGATTTCCCAAATATGCTGAGCACTTGTTGCCTGCTTTTCCTTCACTCTGTGGTCCAACTCATCCCAAACCATCTCAATTGGGTTGAGGTCGGGTGATTGTGAAGGCCAGGTCTTCTGATGCAGCAATACATCACTCTCCTTATTGGTCAAATAGCCCTTACACAGCTGGGAGGTGTGTTGGGTCATTGTCCTGTTGAAAAACAAACGATAGTCCCACTAAGCGCAAGCCAGATCGGATGGCATATTGCTGCAGAATGCTGTGGTAGTCATGCTGGTTAAGTGTGCCTTGAATTCTGAATAAATCACTGACAGTGTCACCAGCAAAGCACCCCCACACCATCACACCTCCTCCTCCATGCTTCACAGTGGGAACCACACATGCAGAGATCATCCGTTGACCTACTCTGTGTCTCACAAAGACACGGTGGTCGGAACCAAAAATCTCAAATTTGGACTCATCAGTCCAAAGGATAGATTTCCAAAGGTCTAATGTCCGTTGCTCATGTTTCTTGGCCAAAGCAAGTCCCTTATTGGTGTCTTTTGGTAGTGGTTTCTCTGCAGCAATTCGACCAGGAAGGCCTGATTCACGCAGTCTCTTCTGAACAGTTGATGTTGAGATGTGTCTGTTACTTGTCTGTTACTTGAGCATTTATTTGGGCTGCAATTTCTGAGGCTGGTAAATCTAATGAATGTATCCTCTGCAGTAGAGGTAACTCTGGGTCTTCCTTTCCTGTGGTGGTCCTCATGAGAGCCAGTTTTATCATAGCGCTTGATGGTTTTTGCGACTTTACTTGAAGAAACTTTTGAAGTTCTTGAAATGTTCCGGATTGACTGACCTTCATGTCTTAAAGAAATGATGGACCGTCATTTCTCTTTGCTTATTTGAGCTGTTCTTGCCATAATATGGACTTGGTCTTTTACCAAATAGGGCTGTCTTCTGTATACCACCCCTACCATGTCACAGCACAAGTGAATGGCTCAAACACATTAAGAAGGAGAGAAATTCCACAAATTAACTTTTAACAAGGCACACCTGTTAATTGAAATGCATTCCAGGTGACTACCTCATGAAGCTGGTTGAAAGAATGCCAAGAGTGTGCAAAGCTGTCATTAACCTGTTGGGGCTAGGGGGCAGTATTTGCACGGTCGGATAAAAAACGTACCCGATTTAATCTGGTTACTACTCCTGCCCAGTAACTAGAATATGCATTGGATAGAAAACACCCTAAAGTTTCTAAAACTGTTTGAATGGTGTCTGTGAGTATAACAGAACTCATTTGGCAGGCCAAAACCTGAGAAGATTCCTTACAGGAAGTGGCCTGTCTGACCATTTCTTGCCCTCCTTGATCATCTCTAACAAAAACAGGGGATCTCTGGCATGACGTGACACTTCCTACGGCTCCCATAGGCTCTCAGAATCCGGGAAAAAGATGAATGACGTAATTCAAGGCCCAGGCTGAAACACACTAGCGCGTTTGGCAAGTGCTCTATCAGAGGGCCATCAGACTGAGGCTCGTGCATGAGGGGATAGTATGCTTTTACTTTCACTCTCTTTGTAATAAAAAACGATTTCCCGGTCGGAATATTATCGCTTTTTTACGAGAAAAATGGCATAATAATTGATTTTAAACAGTGGTTGACATGCTTCGAAGTACGGTAATGGAATATTTAGAATTTTTGTCACGAAATGTGTCGTGCTCATAACCCTTATTTACCCTTTCGGATAGTGTCTTGAACAAACCGCCGCTATTTGGATATAACAATGGATTATTTGGGACCAAACCAACATTTGTTATTGAAGTAGAAGTCCTGGGAGTGCATTCTGACGAAGACAGCAAAGGTAATAACATTTTTCTTATAGTAAATCTGACTTTGGTGAGTGCTAAACTTGCTGGCTGTCTAAATAGCTAGCCCTGTGATGCCGGGCTATCTACTTAGAATATTGCAAAATGTGCTTTCACCGAAAAGCTATTTTAAAATTGGACATATCGAGTGCATAGAGGAGTTCTGTATCTATAATTCTTAAAATAATTGTTATGTTTTTTGTGAACGTTTATCGTGAGTAATTTAGTAAATTCACCGGAAGTGTTCGGTGGGAATGCTAGTCACATGCTAGTCACCTGCTAATGTAAAAAGCTGTTTTTTGATATAAATATGAACTTGATTGAACAGACATGCATGTATTGTATAACATAATGTCCTAGGAGTGTCATCTGAGATCATCAAAGGTTAGTGCTGCATTTAGCTGTGGTTTTGGTTTATGTGACATTATATGCTAGCTTGAAAAATGGGTGTCTGATTATTTCTGGCTGAGTACTCTGCTGACATATTCTAATGTTTTGCTTTCGTTGTAAAGCCTTTTTGAAATCGGACAGTGTGGTTAGATTAACGAGAGTCTTGTCTTTAAAATGCTGTAAAATAGTCATATGTTTGAGAAATTGAAGTAATAGCATTTCTAAGGTATTTGAATAACGCGCCACGGGATTCAACTGGCTGTTGAGTAGGTGGGACGCAAGCGTTGACATGGTGACATGGGACGCAAGCGTTGACAATCAAGCGTCCCACCTAGCCCAGAGAGGTTAAGGCAAAGGGTGGCTACTTTGAAGAATCTCAAATATAAAATATGTTTTGATTTGTTTAACACTTTTTTGGTTACTACATGATTCCATATGTTATTTCATAGTTTTGATGTCTTCACTATTATTCTACAATGTAGAAAATAGTAAAAATAAAGAAAAACCCTGGAATGAGTAGGTGTGTCCAAACTTTTGAATGGTAGTGTATATTAAAGAGAGGAGAAGGGCAACTGAGAGCCCCCACATCTGTGGCAACAAACAAGAGGCGAGCACTGCGTTTTGCCACGTGTCGTTTTTCGAGGGGCCACTGCTTGTTTTCTCTCGACCTGAGTTCCATCAGTGGGAGTTTAAATGAAGAGCTCACTGCCGTTTATTTTACAGCACTCTAAAAGGAATGCGTGCGGGGGGATTCGTGCAAGAAATGACCATCAAATTTGATAAAAAATAACATTGTGCGTTTTACCCTAAGTGTGTGTGGGAGGCGTGAGGAGGGAGGAAGAGGTCTATAAGCGACAAAGATAATGTTGGGTACGGCAGCACGTTGAACTCGTCTGTGAAATGTCTAAATGTTTGGGGTTGAAGGGGTTGGAGAGGAGGTGGGGGAAAATAATGGCAAAAAGGTGAGTGGGGAGCCAAAGCAAACACAGAGTTTTATAATGGACCCCCTCATAAGCTACTGGCGAGGCGAAGGTAACTGAGCGGCAGGAAGTGGTTCTCAGGTGTCACGGGGGTTAATTGTGTTTTGGTGTTATCTTTGAAAGGGGACCCTTCTCCACCGCCCCCATACAGCCTGGTGCTAGCCAGCTGGAGAAACAACACAGTAATATTGTAAGTTATGAACACACTTGCATTGGACTGAGACACACATGCTTGTTTACTTGCACGCGTTTAATTAAGCAAATGCATGCACACACGCATATACAGTACACACACTAATGCACGCATGTACATACACACACATTTGCTTGACACACACACACACACACACACACACAAGTGCATGGACGCACAAGAATGCATGCACACAAGCGCACGCATGTACACAGACACATACACACTTGTACACAAACACTTTTTCTTCTTGCTTGTATTCTCTTGCTTTTTTCTCCCCTCTCTCTCTCTTCACACACACACACACACACACACACACACACACACACACACACACACACACACACACACACACACACACACACACACACACACACACACACACACACACACACACACACACACACACACACACCACTACAGTATGAACCCTCTGTCCCTGGCAGGGCAGCATGCACTAGCCATAATGACGGCCTCTGTGTGTGGCGTGTTAATAAGACAGCCTGCCGAAGGAAATTGCTGCCCTTGCACCTTGCATTCCTGGGTGGGGTGTCGGGTGGCGCGAGGGCCCTCCGCTTCTTTTCAGATTCGAAGTTCACTCTCAACAATGACTTCTGCGGATTCTGTAGTGTGAAGTGGAGGAATTTTACAGATGAAGAGCCCATTCTTCGGAAACAAAGACAAAGAAACCGCATAGTCAGAGGACTATGTGCAAAGTCAGGTGAAAACAGCCAGAATTTACAATTCAAATTACTTTGTTTCTGGAATTTGAATTCCACACATTCTTTATGGTAGAACCCTGAGCTAAATAGAAGTTGAACTGTCAAATAATGTCTGATGAATTGGCATCACTTCAGATTTATTGTTTGGTGAAAGATGCTTGAATTACAACACTGAAGAAAAATGTGATGAAATAATGCAAACACAGCCACAAAAGACTTCTCAGAAAAGTGCTCTCCCCGCTGCCTCTTGAGATTGATGATACAGTTCCTGAGAGGAGCAGATGGGTGGCAGTTCTGTCTTAACCTCTACGGGCCAAAATCTGTATACTGTACATCTTTACAACAATCTTTATTTTTATAAATAAATCTGTAGAAATAGACAGAGTATCTCTTTTGTCACTCTTTGTCTACGCGCAGAGTGATTTCAATCTCCCCCTTTCCCACTCAATCTCCTTAACTCTTTCTCTCTCTACCTATATCCGTCTCTCTCACACACTCAAACTTCACCTTCCCTCCCTCTCTCTCTGTCTCTCTCTTTTCCTGTCTCTCTACCTCCCGTTCTCTACCCACACCTATCCCAACCCATCTCTCTCCCACCCCACCTCGATTTCCTTCCCCCCCTCTCTCCCTACCCTGATCCCTTTATATCTCTCTACCTCGCCCTCTCGCTCTGTCCCTTACCCCCTCACCTCTCTCCCTACCTCCTCTCTCTTTCCCCCTTACCTCTACCCCCCTATCTTTCTTTCTTTCTTTCTCTCTCTCTCTCTCTCTCTCTCTCTCCCTCCCTCAGGCACGGTGATTTAGGAGCGACAGGCCTTTGGCCTCTGCGCCGGCTCCTCTCCTCCAATGACGCCCGCGTGGCGCTCCTTATCGGGAGATTCTCATTGCTCGTTTGGCCCATTTATCATCCCACAGTGGTACAATTACATAACACTGTTTACACACGGCGAGAAAAGCACACATGGGTTCAAATACAATTAGAAATTGTTAAAATACTTTGAGAGTTTGATGTAGCCTGCCTAGAGTGCCAGATGGACGTGGTTTGCAACTTTTGGGACTATTCTATTGGTACAGTAAGCCAGGCAAGCTCGATCGAGAACCAATACAGTGATTTTAAAAGTGGTTTTAAATAGTGTTTGAACCCAGGTCTGACGGAGGGAGGGCTGCATTCTTATGTCCCCCTCAGGCAACAGCAGGGAACCCTGTGGAGTGAAGCACTGTATGGGGAAAAGGGAGAATTGTGAGGAGGAAAAACTCACAAATAACTCTGTGTATGAGCCCCCGTGTTTCTGGGTCACTTAACCCTGTGAGGTCCCCTGTCCATAATGTCACAAAAAGACGAGACACGTTTACAGTTGTGTAAAGTACTTAAGTAAAAATACTTTAAAGTACTACTTAAGTCGTTTTTTAGTGTATCTGTACTTTACTTTACTATTTATATTTTTGCCAACTTTTACTTTTACTTCACTACATTCCTAAAGAAAATAAAGTACTTTTTACTCCATACATTTTCCCTGACACACAAAAGTACTCGTTGCATTCTGACAGGAAAATGGTCCAATTCACACACTTATCAAGAAAAAATCCCTGGTGATCCCTACTGCCTCTGTACTGGCGGACTCACTAAACACAAATGCTTTGTTGTAAATTATGTCTGAGTGTTGGAGTGTGCCCCCTGCTATCTATCAATAAGAAAAAACAAGAAAATAGTGCCGTCTGGTTTGCTTGATATAAGGAATTTTAAACGGTTTCTTCTTTTACTTTCGTTACTTAAGTATATTAAAGCCATTCCATTTACTTTTGATACTTAAGTATATTTAAAACTAAATACTTTTAGATTTTACTGGGTGACTTTCACTTTTACTTGAGTAATTTTCTATTAAGGTATCTTTACTTTTACTCAAGAATGACAATTTAGTACTTTTTACACCACTGCACATTTACACGCCAGTCCATATTTTAGCTGTCCCGCGGGGTCTGGGTATGGAGATGAAAAATGGGTTGGGAGTGGAGCGTCTTGGGAGCATATGGGCTTGTGTCTTCCTAAGTGATGATTACATGCCTGGACATAGTTAGTTCCTATGGAGGTGTTTATGTGTGTGTATGCGTGCCTATGTGCCTTAGCGTGTGTGTGACTGTGCCTATGTGCGTCCCTGAGTGTGTGTGTATGCTTATACTCCTTGTGTGTGTGTGTGTGGTGTGTGTGTGTGTGGGTGTGGACTCTGCACCTCATCAGAGCCTTTCTCTGTTGATCTTTTCACTCTCCTCTGCTTTCCTTACCTTCCTCGCCTGCTTAATTGATTGGCGTGATTTACGCAGTAATTATCTAAGCGTGTGTTTCTTGGGAATAATGGTGTTATAACGGCGGGAGAGGGCAGGTTCAGATGAATGAGTGGATTAAGTGCGGCACTCAAGGGAGGGACGTCAAGGTGGCGAGAAAGAGATGGTGAGAGAGAAAAGGAGAGAGAGAGGTACTGTTGGGCAGAGAGAGGGAGTATGAGGTAGAGAGGGATAGAGAGGTGGAGAGAAAGACAGAGTCGAGGAGAGAGGAGAGTTGAAAAACCACAGGCTCTTACTTTTACAATATGCCATTATTTTTGTTCTCTGCCATATCTAAGCCATATTCAAAATTGAATTCAAGCCAGATAGCCTTTTTTGAAATTGTATCTGTTCCTTCAGTTGACGTTGTAACGTTAGTTGCTAGCTGCGTGCGTAGCATCGCATTAGTGAAAACCAACACTGTTCTCAGGGCAGGCCTGGTTGTAGCTAGATAGGCTTGAGTTGTGTCGGGGACAATTGTAGCATTTATGCCAACCCTAATCCTTTTCCTAACCTTAACCTAATTCTCATAACCTGCCACATACATTTTCCTAACCTGCTGCTTAAGTTCAACTAACCTGTGCTACGAAAAGTCACTTCTGCCAGTCAAAACCGGCAAACCTGCCCTGAAAACAGTCTTGGTTTCCACTAATGCAAACAGAAGTAGAATGTTATAGCTATGTCTATTCTTACCTTGATCGTCGGTATTAGTTACTTTTTGACCATATCTCGAATATTATTTGAGTCTCACCCCAAATAATACGTGTCCAGGCAATGCTGTTCTGTACTAAGATGGCTGTTGACTGATGTTACAGCATCTTTGCATGATTTGTCCTGACTTTCTGACAATTGTGGAATTCATTAACAACTTAGCTATTGAAATGCAAGCCGCATGTGATGAGACCAGTTACAGAAAGTATTACAATACCAAAACATAAAAAACACAACAATATTTCATTCAAGTCAACCTTACCAACATGATTGTATTACAGTTGTATTATCAGTAATACAGTAATACAGATAATACAGTTGTATTATCAGTAAAACAGTAATATTAACATACTGGACCTCCTTAGCACAAACAAACAAGATTATTCACTTTATTTTAAATTATTATCAAATTAAACTTTGTCACATGCGCCGAACACAACAAGTGCAGACCTTACCGTGAAATGCTTACTTACAAGCCCTTAACCAACAGTGCATCTCAAGAAGAGTTAAGAAAATATTTACCAAATAAACTAAAGTAAAACATTTAAAATCATTATAAAAAGTAACACAATAACATAACAATAACAAGGCTTTATATAGAGAGTACCGGTACCGAGTCAGTGTGCGGGGGTACAGGTTAGTTGAGGTAATTTGTACATTTAGGTAGGGGTGAAGTGACTGATGATGTAATGGAGAACGTGTTTACTTACATCCCTCTCAAGTCCAATCACCAAAGACGGCTTTAGTAGAGGCAGAGAAAGTAGACTAGAGTATAGTAGAGTAGAAAGTATAGTAGAGTTACAAGAGAAAAGGGTGGGGGGACTAGGTGGAGGCTTAGATCTCCTGGAAATTCACCCTCCTGTAGCTTATCAATCAGCAGGCTATGGTGTGAAATAGGATTTTGGAAGTGCCGTCAATGTCTTTTATCGTTAATGCCATCTTTGGTGTGCTTATCAATGCACGAGCACCTATTTCCCACTCCGATTGCTCCTTGTGGAACAGCTTGTGGCCATAGACATATAATCCGTAGAAGAGTTTTGGAACCTCTAACCCTGGAAATTTTACTGTTAAACTCATGGGTTTACTAGCAATGGCTGTCAGTCTTGGCTTGAATGGGAACTGCAATCTAGTGCCTTCAGAAAGTATTCACACCCATTGTGTCATATGTCAGTTGTGCAGAGGTGAGGACGGAGTCAGGCGCAGGACACAGAACTGAGTAAAATAACGTACTTTACTTGGAGAAATAATCAGTCAATAAATCCACGCAGGGATAACAAACCCTAACACAAAAGACTAACACAAAAACCAGGAAACAATCACAATAAGAACCAGTGTTAAATAGGGAAATAATAACGTAATGGGAACCAGGTGTGAACAATCAAGACATAACAAATGGAAAAAGAAGCGTGGCTCGGTGGCAGCTAGAAAGCCGGCGACGATGACTGCCGAACGCCGCCCGAACAAGGAGAGGCACCAACTTCGGCGGAAGTAGTGACAGTACCCCCCCAACGCGCGGCTCCAGCAGCGTGCCGACACCGGCCTTGGGGACGACCCGGAGGATGAGGCGCAGGGCGATCTGGGTGGAGACGGTGAAATTCCTGCAGTAAGGAAGGGTCCAGTATGTCCTCCACCGGCACCCAGCATCTCTCCTCCAGACCGTACCCCTCCCACTCCACGAGGTACTGAAGGCCCCTCGCCCAACGCCTTGAGTCCATGATGGCTCGCACAGTATACGCTGGGGCCCCCTCGATGTCCGGAGGAACCTTCCGCACCTCAGACTGCTGGAGCGGACCAGCCACCACCGGCCTGAGGAGAGACACATGGAACGAGGGGTTAATATGATAATCAGGGGGAAGCTGTAACCTATAACATACCTCGTTCAGTCTCCTTAGGACTTTAAATGGCCCCACATCTGCGGACCCAGCTTCCGGCAGGGCAGGCGAAGGGGCAGGTTTCGGGTTGAGAGCCAGACCCGGTCTCACCGGTGCATATACCGGGGCCTCACTAGGGTGGCGGTCGGCGCTCGCTTTCTGTCACCTGATGGCCCATTGCAGGCGTACATGGGCAGCGTCCCAGGTTTCCGCCGAGCGCCGAAACCATTCATCCACCGCAGTTGCCTCGATCTGGCTCTGATGACACGGTGCCAGAACCGGCTGATAACCTAGTACACACTGAAAAGGGGACAGGTTAGTGGGTGAGTTTTGGGCCATCTCTGCCCAGGGGATGAAAGCCGACCACTCCCCCAGCCGGTCCTGGCAATAAGACTGCAGAAACCTACCCACATCCTGGTTAACTCTTTCCACCTGCCCATTACTTTCGGGGTGAAACCCTGAGGTCAGGCTGACCGAGACCCCCAGACGTTCCATGAATGCCCTCCAGACCCTTGATGTGAACTTGGGACCCCGATCAGACACTATATCCTCAGGCACCCCGTAGTGCCGGAAGACGTGTGTAAACAGGGCCTCCACAGTCTGTAGGGCAATAGGGAGACCGGGCAAAGGAATGAAATGGCAGGATTTAGAAAACCGATCCACAACAACCAGAAATGTGGAGTTTCCTTGTAACGGAGGGAGATCTGTCACGAAATCCACCGATAGGTGTGACCACGGCCATTGTGGAACGGGTAGGGGTTGTAATTTCACACTGGGTAGGTGTCTAGGTGCCTTGCACCGGGCGCACACCGAGCAGGAGAAAACATACACCCTCACGTCCTTAGCTAAAGTGGGCCACCAGTACTTCCCACTAAGACAGCGCACTGTCCGATCGATGCCAGGATGACCAGAGGAAGGTGACGTATGAGCCCAACAGAGCAATCGATCACAAACATCAGATGAAACGTACTTACGTACAACTGGACACTGGGTGGGAGTGGGCTCCGCACGCAACGCCCGCTCGATATCCGCGTCAACCTCTATTACCACCGGTGCCACCAGGCAAGAAGCCGGAATTATGGGAGTGGGATCCGTGGACCGCTCCTGTATGTCATACATCCGAGACAGTGCATCTGCCTTAGCGTTCTGGGAACCTGGTCTGTAGGATAGAGTGAACACAAAACGGGTGAAAACATGGCCCACCTTGCCTGGCGAGGATCATTCTCCTCGCCGCCAGGATGTACTCGAGATTGCGGTGGTCAGTCCAAACGAGAAAAGGGTGTTTAGCCCCCTCAAGACAATGCCTCCACGCTTTCAGAGTCCCGACAACAGCCAACAGTTCCCGGTCCCCCACATCATAGTTTCGCTCCGCCGGGCTGAGCTTCTTCAAAAAGAACGCATAGGGGCGGAGTTTAGGTGGCGTACCCGAGCGCTGAGACAGCACAGCTCCTATCCCAGCCTCGGGCATGTCCACCTCTACTATGTATGCTAAGGAGGGATCAGGATGAGCCAACACAGGAGCCGAGGTAAACAGAGCCTTCAGGTGACCAAAAGCCCTGTCCTCCCCAGATGACCACTGCAGTCGCACTGGTCCCCCCTTCAGCAGTGAGGTAATGGGAGCCGCTACCTGACCAAAGCCCCGGCTAAACTTCCGGTAGTAGTTGGCAAACCCTAAGAATCGCTGCACCTCCTTTACCGTGGTTGGAGTCGGCCAATTATGCATGGCTGAAATGCGGTCATTCTCCATCTCCACCCCTGATTCGGACAGGCGATATCCTAGGAAGGAGACGGACTGTTGGAAGAACAGACATTTCTCAGCCTTAACGTACAGGTCATGCTCCAACAGTCGACCAAGCACCTTGCGCACCAGAGACACATGCTCAGTGCGTGTAGTGGAGTATATTAGAATGTCATCTATATACACCACTACACCCTGCCCGTGCAGGTCCCTGAAAATCTCGTCTACAAAGGATTGGAAGACGGATGGAGCATTCATCAACCCGTATGGCATGACGAGGTACTTATAGTGCCCAGAGGTGGTACTAAATGCCGTCTTCCACTCATCCCCCTCCCGGATACGCACCAGGTTCTAAGCACTCCTGAGATCCAATTTGGTGAAGCGCACCCCATGCAATGACTCGGTCACACTGGCTATGAGAGGCAGAGTGTAACTATACTTCACCGTGATCAGATTTAAACCTCTAAATCAATGCACGGGCGTAAACCTCCATCATTCTTTACAAAAAGGAAACTTGAGGAGGCAGGTGAAGTGGAAGGCCGAATGTATCCCTGTCCCAGAGATTCGGTGACAAATGTTTCCATAGCTGCCATCTCCTCCTGTGACAGAGGATACACGTGACTCCTGGGAAGTGCTGCGTCCACCAGGAGATTTATCGCACAATCCCCCCGTCGATGGGGTGGTAGTTGACAAATGTTTCCATAGCTGCCATCTCCTCCTGTGACAGAGGATACACGTGACTCCTGGGAAGTGCTGCGTCCACCAGGAGATTTATCGCACAATCCCCCCGTCGATGGGGTGGTAGTTGACAAATGTTTCCATAGCTGCCATCTCCTCCTGTGACAGAGGATACACGTGACTCCTGGGAAGTGCTGCGTCCACCAGGAGATTTATCGCACAATCCCCCGTCGATGGGGTGGTAGTTGAGTCGCCTTCGCCAAATTGGCATATTCAGGGGGATGTGCATGGTGGAGACCTGGTTTGGACTCTCCACCGTAGTTGCACCTATGGAAACACCTATACATCTCCTTGAACACTGACGTGACCATCCCCTGAGAGCTCTCTGTTGCCACGAAATAGTGGAGTCATGATGGGCCAACCAGGGAAACCCCAACACCACAGGAAAATCTATCAGGAAGATACTAATTCTCTCTTCATGACCCTCCTACATAGTGTAGCTGTGACCTCCCTAATCAGACCCGACCCTAAAGGACGACTATCTAAGGAATGTACAGGGAAGGGCACATCAACAGGAACAATAGGGATCCCTAATCTACGAGCAAATGAACGGTCAATAAAGTTCCCAGCTGCACCTGAATCTACTAGCACCTTATGCTGGGAATGCGGGGAAAACTAAGGAAATTCTATAGATATATACATGTGCGCAACAGGAAGCTCTGGGTGAGTTGGGTGCATACTCACCTGGGATGATCCACCAGTGCCCTGCCTGCTGCCTCGACTTCCTGGGGAACCTCTCCAGCACCGGTCAGCAGTGTGTCCTCTGCGGCCACAGGTAGTGCAGGAGTCAGCCTCCCCTCCGTTTACCCTTAGAGCAGCCCCTCCGAGCTCCATAGGTGTAGGATCGGAGGCGCTGGGGAATGGAATGGACGGACCCTAATCCAAACGTCCGCGGGTGGCCAACAGGTTTTCCAGCCGGATGGGTAAATCCACCAGCTGGTCGAGGGTAAGGGTGGTGTCCCTGCAGGCCAGCTCTCGACGAACGTCCTCACGTAGACTACATCGGTAATGGTCGATCAGAGCCCTCTCATTCCATCCCACGCTGGCAGCCAGGGTCCTGAAGTCCAGTGCGAATTCCTGTGCGCTCCTCATCCCGTCTGAGATGAAACAAGCGTTCCCCCGCCGCTCTCCCCTCAGGTGGATGATCGAAGACCGCCCGGAAGCGGCGGGTGAAATCCTCATAGCGGACCAACGTTGTGTCTATACTTCCCCATTCCGCGTTGGTCCACTCAAGCGCCTTCCCCGACAGACAGGAGATGAGGGCGGACACGCTCTCGTATCCCGAGGGAGGCGGGTGGACGGTCGCCAGATAGAGCTCCAACTGGAGCAGGAACCCCTGGCACCCGGCAGCCGTCCCATCATAAGCACTCGGGAGCGAAAGCCGAATCCCACTGGGTCCAGGTGACGGAGGGGTGGACAGCGGTGTGGGTTGTGGTGTTGGTTGGAGTGAAGTTGATGGGGTTGTGGTAAAAAAAACTTTTTCCCATCACTCCATGGTGAGGAGCACGCGATCCATGGCTGTGCCAAGATGTTGGAGCATCGTCGTGTGCTGCTGGATGCGTTCCTCCACTGGTATCGCAAGACTGGATGCACTTGCTGACTCCATAAACGAGGTGCGTGATTCTGTCAAGTGTCAGTTGTGCAGAGGTGAGGATGGAGTCAGGCGCAGGACACAGAACTGAGTAAAATAACGTACTTTACTCAGAAAAATAATCTGCCAATAAATCCATGCAGGGATAACAAACCCTAACACAAAAGACTAACACAAAAACCAGGAAACAATCACGCACAAAACATAATGAGAACCAGAGGGTTGAATAGGGAAATAATAATAACGTAATGGGAACCAGGTGTGAACAGTCAAGACATAACAAATGGAAAAAGAAACGTGGATCGGTGGCAGCTAGAAAGCCGGCGACGACGACTGCCGAACCCCGCCCGAACAAGGACCAACTTCGGCGGAAGTCGTGACACCTTGACTTTGTCAACATTTTGTTGTGCTACAGCCAGAATTGAGAATTTAAAATTGATTAAATGTAGATTTTTTTTTGTCACTGGCCTACACACAATACCCCATAACATCAAAGTGGAATTATGCTTTCTAAATGTTTACAAATTAATAAAACAGAAGTATTCAACCCCTTCGTTATGGCAAGCCTAAATAAATCCAGCAGTAAAAATGTGCTTAACAGGTCACATAATACGTTGCATGGATTACCTAATTTCTGAACCCCACACATACAATTATCTGTAAGGTCGGTCAGTCGAGTAGTGAATTTCAAACACAGATTCAACCACAAAAAAACAGGGAGGTTTTCCAATGCCTCGCAAAGAAGGGCACCTAATTGGTAGATGGGGTAAAAATAAAAAAAGCAGACCTTGAATATCGCTTTGAGCATGGTGAAGTTATGAATTAAACTTTCGACGTTGTATCAATGAACCCAGTCACTACAAATATACAAACATCCTTCCTAACTTGTCGGAGAGGAAGGAAACCGCTCAGGGATTTCACCAACAGTTACAGAGTTTAATGGCTGTGAAAGAAAACTGAGGATGGATCAACAACATTGTAGTTACTCCACAATACTTAACTAATTGAGGGAAAAGAAGAAAACATGTACAGAATACATGCATCCTGTTTGCAATATGGCATTAAAATAATACTGCTAAAAATGTGGCAAAGCAATTAGCTTTTTGTCCTGAATAGAAAGTGTTATGTTTGGGGCAAATCCAATATAACAGATTACTGAGTACCACTCTCCATATTTTCTAGCATATTGGTGGCTGCATCATGTTATGGGGATGCTTGTTAAGGACAGGGGGGTTCAGGATAAAAAGAAACAGAATGGAACTAAGCACAGGCAAAATCCTAGAGGAAAACCTGGTTCAGTATGCTTTCCACCAGACACTGGGAGATTAATTCACCTTTCAGCAAGACAATAACCTAAGACACAAGGTCAAATCTACACTGGAGTTGCTTACCAAGATGTCAGTGAATGTTCCTGAGTGGCCGTGAATGTCAGTGAATGTTCCTGAGTACAGTTTTGACTTCAATCTACTTGAAAATCTATTGCAAGACCTGAAAATGGTTGTCTAGCATTGATCAACAACTCATTTGACAGCACTTTTGAAAAGAATAATGGACAAATGTTGCACAATCCACGTGTGAAAATCTCTTAGTCTTACGCAGAAAGAATCACAGCTGTAATCTCTGCCTAAGGTGATTCTAACGTGTTGACTAAGTGGGTTGAATACTTATATAATCAAGATATATTAGTGTATTATCTTTTTATAATTAAAAAATATATATATTTTTGTCCCACTTAGACATTAGAGTATTTTGTGTAGATCGTTGACAAACATGGCAATTCAATTGACCAAAGTGGGATTAAATCCAATTAATCCTGTGGGTGTTCTTCCACCAGTGGCGTGTATTCATGGATGCCAAAGGAAGACAGGCTTCCGCAAATATTTGACTAATACAAATTATTAAATAATTTATGTTTCGTCTCTGTGTTTTCATACATTTAGTAATTTCGAAAGTGGCTGAATCTCGCTGGAGAAATCATCAGAGCGAGGGAAACAGCGCCCCTCTGTCTGTCTCAGTATGTGTAGCCCAGGTATCTGATGCTGTCTGGACCAAATGAGTATAACATATAGCCACCGGAGCGTTTGATTGATTGATGCCAGCAAGCATAGCCTCCCTTGATAAATAAATTATAAAAGAATTAGCCAACCATCGTTGAGCTCAATTTAACTGTGGATTGTCCTGGTGCTGCAAAATGCCCCCCAAGAGAGGCCAGTTTGGATTTGGCTTCAGACCAATCAAATCACTTCCTTAGCAAAACGTCATTTTCAGAAAAACATGTCTGTTTCTGGTCTGCTTGTGTTGATGTCCTGCAGTAGCTTGCTTGATAAATCGGCCCTTTCCTAAGCCATGGATAGAGATGGGGATTTGGAATTATGGTTTTGACTTAATTCTCTGTACAATGATACAATGATTATGACAGCGATTCTGCTCTAACCATAAATTCACATGTTGTGCCACTGGCCTTAGATGATTGAAGTTTAATATGTATCCTAGATGTATCCTAGTAGGCTCACTTTAGCTAGCTAGCTAACTAAGCTGGTTCATTGTTGACCATGCAAGGAACTTAAGGCTAGCAAGCATTTTATCTAGGTAGCCTATGACAACAAAAACTAAAAGTGTACTGTATGACAGAGCCATAGACCATTTTGCCAACGTGAAAGAGAGGAGGATAGCATTGGCATTCAACTAGTCTACAAGGAGGGGGAGCAAATAGCTAATGTATTCTTGCTTGCACACGCACGCACACACACAGAAATCTGTACCATGTACTGCCACATGATATTTAGCAACATTGATTGGACTAAATTGTTTTTGGGATCTTTAAGTTTGTTGTCAGTGTATTAAACTAGGCATATATAACCTTATTGATTTTATGATGTTGTCACGTCCTGACCAGTAGAGGGGGTAGTTGGGTCAGGACGTGGCAGTAGGGAGTGTGTGTTTTTTATTGTTTCATTGATTTTGGCCGTGTGACTTCCAATCAAGCACAGCTGTAGAGGGTTGTGGTTGATTGGGAGTCACACATAAGTTGCCTACGTTTCCTTTGTGTTTCGTGGGTAATTGTGCTTGTCATTGTGGTTGCACCTGACAGGACTGTGTTGGCTGTCAGTTTTGTTGTTTTTGTAAATTGCATAGAGTTCGTGTAATTAAATATGACGAACCCTAACTCCGCCGCATTTTGGTCCACTTCTTCCTCAGACAGCCGTTACAGAATTACCCACCAAACCAGGACCAAGCGGCGGAAGAGGAAGGAGCAGCAGGACTACAGCGTGATGGACCAATGGACTTGGGAACAGATCCTGGACGGAGAGGGACCATGGACTCAGGCTGGGGATTATCGCCTCCCGCAGTGGGAGATTGAAGCGGCAAGAGCGGAGAGGCGCTATTACGAGGAGAGAGAGCGCAACGAGCGCGAGAGGCAGCCCCAAGAATTTTTTTGGGGGGGGGCACACGGGACAGTCGGTGGAGCTGAGGTCGGAACCAGAGCCAGTCGGGATGACATTGGAGGTGAGCGAGGGATATGAGGCAGAGACTGTGACGGGGTTAATGGGGAAATTAGGAGAGAGAGAGATGAGAGAGCTGTTAGTGTGGTGCATAAAGTATGGCATTCGCCCTAATGAGCGTGTCGTGGGAATAAAGTCACCTGAGGCAGCTCTCCATACTCGTCCTGAGGTGCGTGCTGGTTGTCTGGTAAAGGCTGTGCCTGCGCCCAGAAACAGGCCTCCTGCATGTCTTCCCAGCCCTGCACGTCCTGTGCCTACGCCCAGAACCAAGCCTCCTGCATGTCTTTCTATCCTGGTCAAGCCTGTGCCTCCTCCACGGACCAGTACTCCAGTGGGTCTCCCTATCCTGGTCAAGCCCATGCCTCCTCCACGGTCCAGTCCTCCAGTGGGTCTCTCCACCCTGGTCTCTCCTGTGCCACCTCCTCAAACCAGGCCTCCAGCGGGTCTCCCCAGCCTGGTGAATCCTGAGCCGGAGCTGCCAGAGCTGCCAGAGCTGCCAGAGCTGCCAGAGCTGCCAGAGCTGCCAGACTGCCCAGAGCTGCCAGACTGCCCAGAGCTGCCAGACTGCCCAGAGCTGCCAGACTGCCCAGAGCTGCCAGAGCTGCCAGACTGCCCAGAGCTGCCAGACTGCCTGGAGCTGCCAGACTGCCCGGAACTGCCAGAGCTGCCAGACTGCCCAGAGCTGCCAGACTGCCCAGAGCTGCCAGAGCTGCCAGACTGCCCAGAGCTGCCAGACTGCCCAGAGCTGCCAGACTGCCCGGAGCTGCCAGACTGCCCGGAACTGCCAGAGCTGCCAGACTGCCCGGAACTGCCAGAGCTGCCAGACTGCCCGGAACTGCCGGAGTGGCCAGACTGCCCTGTTCTGCCGGAGTGGCCAGACTGCCCTGTTCTGCCGGAGTGGCCAGACTGCCCTGTTCTGCCGGAGTGGCCAGACTGCCCTGTTCTGCCAGAGTGGCCAGACTGCCCTGTTCTGCCAGAGTGGCCAGACTGCCCTGTTCTGCCAGAGTGGCCAGACTGCCCTGTTCTGCCAGAGTGGCCAGACTGCCCTGTTCTGCCAGAGTGGCCAGACTGCCCTGTTCTGCCAGAGGTGCCCGCCTGCCCTGATCTGCCAGGGTGCCCGGCCTGTCAGGATCTGCCAGAGTGGTCCTCCTGCCCTCCGGTCCAGCCCGAGTGGTCCTCCTGCCCTCCGGTCCAGCCCGAGTGGCCCTCCTGCCCTCCGGTCCAGCCCGAGTGGCCCTCCTGCCCTCCGGTCCAGCCCGAGTGGCCCTCCTGCCCTCCGGTCCAGCCCGAGTGGCCCTCCTGCCCTCCGGTCCAGCCCGAGTGGCCCTCCTGCCCTCCGGTCCAGCCCGAGTGGCCCTCCTGCCCTCCGGTCCAGCCCGAGTGGCCCTCCTGCCTTCCGGCCCAGTCCGAGTGGCCCTCCTGCCTTCCGGCCCAGTCCGAGTGGCCCTCCTGCCCTCCGGTCCAGCCCGAGTGGCCCTCCTGCCCTCCGGTCCAGCCCGAGTGGCCCGCATGCCCTCCGGCCCAGCCCGAGTGGCCCGCATGCCTTC
This sequence comes from Salmo trutta, assembly GCF_901001165.1. NCBI lineage: Eukaryota > Metazoa > Chordata > Actinopteri > Salmoniformes > Salmonidae > Salmo > Salmo trutta. The sequence goes on from NC_042962.1 coordinate 40,526,499, forward strand.
CGGCCCAGCCTGAGTGGCCCGCATGCCTTCCGGCCCAGCCCGAGTGGCCCGCATGCCTTCCGACCCAGCCAGAGTGGTCCGTCTGCCAGGGTCAGCCCGAGTGGCCCGTCTGCCCGGCGCAGCTATCGGCGCCAACAAAGTGGGCGACGCCGAAGGTGGAGCGAGGTCCACGTCCTGCACCTGAGCCACCTCCAGGATAGGTGGGTTGGGGAGGGAGGGTGTAGCACAGTGCCGTCGGTGACGGCAGCCACCCTCCCTTCCCTCCCTTATTGTTTAGGTGTTAAATTTTGTTGGGGATTTTCTTGTTTTCCTTTTTTAGGTGCATCCCGGCGTCTGCACCTTGAGGGGGGGTACTGTCACGTCCTGACCAGTAGAGGGGGTAGTTGGGTCAGGACGTGGCAGTAGGGAGTGTGTGTTTTTAATTGTTTCATTGATTTTGGCCGTGTGACTTCCAATCAAGCACAGCTGTAGAGGGTTGTGGTTGATTGGGAGTCACACATAAGTTGCCTACGTTTCCTTTGTGTTTCGTGGGTAATTGTGCTTGTCATTGTGGTTGCACCTGACAGGACTGTGTTGGCTGTCAGTTTTGTTGTTTTTGTAAATTGCATAGAGTTCGTGTAATTAAATATGACGAACCCTAACTCCGTCGCATTTTGGTCCACTTCTTCCTCAGACAGCCGTTACAGATGTTTAAATGTTTAAGTTGAAATGGTGCTGGAGTAGGGGAGGCAGTGCTCCTGTGTTTGTGCTGACTTGCGATAACTCTGTGGTTCTAAATAAGTAGTTGTTTAGTAAACTGTTGAAAACATTAACTTGCTTGACCATGCTGCAGGTGATGTAACTGTTTGTAACATGCAATATTTTCTTTATGAACTTCACCGGACAGATGCTGCTCTCTGGTTTTGATGAAACAAACATATATAGTTTAATTTATTCTGCCACTTTGTGACTGCTGTGTTTTTGTTGTCAAAGGACTATTGTATATCACGTTGGCGTATGAATGAATGGGTTATAGAGCAAACAATGCAATTCTCACAACATAGGTTGTAATATGTTTTTTTTTACTGGTTTGGCTTGCTCAATGATTTTACCTACTCACCGCTACTGTCTTCCACCAGCACAGTTTGTCCCCTCATTGATGTCTTTGAGAGTGTTGTGGAGCTCATTATATACAGCCTTCACACTGGGAGAGAGGGAGAAAATGGGGAAGATAAAGATAGAAAGGGGAGGGAGAGAGAGGGGGAACGAGAGATCAGGACAAGACAGAAATAATCAGTGAGAAATGAGATAAAGAAAGACCACCAACATCTACACACAACCTCCTAGTAACTGTCTGACTGCAGGTGTAGCCATCCCCTCATTTTGGTGACGTGCAATATGGATCATTGCTGATCCTCTTCCTCCATTTACTCCATGAAGCAAGTGGTAGAGTGGGTAACCTCCTCCAGAATCTTCTCAAAGCGGGGATCACACCTGGTAGTGTCACATTGGCGGGAGATGTACACATTATTATGTATACCCACGTACATAGATTAAGGCAGGGTTCTAGGAGAACATCATGTTATTACAATATTGAGAAAAGGGGTGGTATTGTAATTTCAAATGTGTTGGTGGACTACGTTAATTAGCTAGCTAGCTAGTTGTTGTACTCATCAAGGCTTTAACCTAACTTGCCATCCAGTTAACTTTAGCTAGCAAGGTGGTTTGCTATTACCTATGTTCAACGTTTCACGTTTCATCTCCAGAAACAGGCACTCAAGGAAACTTTTAACCAAGCTAACAAGCTTATTTTCCTTTTTCTTCTTCTATGGGGTTTAATGGAGGTTGGCATTCAATGTTAATGGTGCATTACCACCACCAGCTGGACAGGGTATTGAACAAGAAAATAAAAAATCCATTGCGGGAAAGGGGTAAAAACAACATCATACAAAATACCAAAGTAGACACGTCAACAAACAAAACCCATCCCACTTCTTCAATCACAGTCCATTACAAAATATATACCTACACAGGCTCAGGGGCCTATGATGGCAGAACATTCACCAACAGGATTTCTTGCAAGGCTCCGGCTGTGAAATCATGAAGACCCAAGAAACGTTCAGCTGCGTTCACAATGATTCCAATTTCTGCTTGTGCTGTACAGATAATGACCATTGCAATAAATAAGTCCACATTTTAAACATGTAACATGTAACATTTCACTATCCCTCGATTGATGAGAAACCTTCACAGGTCGTGGTGGCTCTACTACCATTGTTTCTCCCCCGTCACTCTTTCCTTCCTCTCTTCTTAGCACCTCCAGATAGGAGACACGCTGGACACCCCTTACTCTTGCCACCTCAGTCTCCTTCACCCTAACAGGGCACTCCAGGAATTCAGGCGTATTTTCACCTCCACAATTGCAGCATTTCACTTAATCTGGCATACGATACTCTTCCCTTCTGCACACATTTGACACATGACCAAATCTTTTGTATTTATGACACCGAAGGGGAAGCTAACTAGCTAACCTCCATTGGCCTGTTTTAACTAACATTAGCTAGCTAATGCTAACAACAACACTACCCAGCGAAAGTTTCAACAAACAAAGCAACAACTTGTCCTCAAATAATTCTTACCTTAACATAATAGCTAGCTAGCTATTTCAGTTTGGACATTCAACACTGGTACAATAATCCAATCTCTTTTACAACAATGTTCTCCCGGTCGTCTTCTTCTACGGTATTATAGTGGTCCACAAACAAATGTTACTACTGGAGTGTGTAGTCTACTGGAGTGTGCGTACAGACTTAATGAATAAAGAAACAATTATTAAGAAAAATGTAACCCTAATACCTAATCCTGTACAAAAAAATAGAAGAGCGCTATTAACTTCTAACAAACCCTCCCCAACCCCCATCCCTGTCCAATCTCAATAACCCTAAACATCAATCTTTCCCTCTCTTCCAAATACCGGTACTTACAACAACACATCCAACCATTCACATGCTTGCCAACCAGATGTACTGGAGTGACAAGTTCAATGTACAATGGCGAAACTGAGCAAATGCCACCTCTTCCTTCCTAATCTGATCTTTGAATCTTGGTCAACCGACCTGTCTTTGGATGGCATGTACTGTAAATGGCAGCCCATGGCCGTGCTGTCCCACCTCTTCTGTCACACACCTATCATAATGGCTCTAATTATACATTTGCCTTCACCTAACTCTCCCAGTCATACTATCTGAACAAATTTGACTGTGTATCAGGGTTCCCCAACAAATTTTAAATAAAAATGTGAATCTTCATTGTTGGACATAAAATACTGTACAGGCCTATGGTTTGAAATGATTAGGTTCGAAATTATTATGTTTCTGTGAAATACTATCCGTTTGGGCTCCTTGCGGTCAATTTGCTGTGTGCAAATTGTTTATAACTATAAAACGGGTTATTTGGATCCTGAATTTTGATTGGACGAGCATTGTTTCAAGAAATACTGTATTGGCCGTCACAAGCACACTTTGCCTGCTAACAGTTCCATCTGTATTATCAGTGCGCCTTCATAAGCATATCATTATGTCCATGTTGCTATCCAAATCATCTCTTGTATTTATCTCAACTTGCACATTATTTCCCCTTGCTTCTAGCCTAGCATTTGGTTTGGTAAAGCGAGTGTTAACATACGCCTCACTGTAAGCAATGTTTCACTTTTGAATTTTGATCTCTGTACCATACATAGAGAGTGAATGGATCTCAGATGAGACAACTTTTTTTGAGCCAGGCGAAATCACGCATCAGCGTCATTATCATGGATATATCCAAGTAAACGCCAATAGAAAAAAAGCAAAAATAAACTAAAATGGTAGGGTACTGTCATTCCAGGTGCAATGTTTGGACTGACTGAGTTAGCTGAAGTTGGCGAGCTATTTAGCTGAAGTTGGCTAGCTATTTAGCAAGTGACAAGAAAGTTATCCATCCTGCATAGCAACCATTTTGTTCAGAATGAATGACCAGTCATTTTGCATAGATTGGTTGGCTGACAAGGTCATGAAAATGATGCTCACGCATCAATGTAGCCGGAAGGTGTGAACGGTCAGATAGCTAGCAATGATGACAAGAAGCTGTGGGAAATCATAGGTGGCTCGTTTCAGCTCGTTGTATCTTGTTATTGATGCCATTACTTATTTTGAAGTGTTTTGACTGATGTCATGTCTATGCTAATATGACTCAAATTCGCTAACTAACAACTGTAAGAGTGTGTATGAGAGACAAGTGCTCATTGTGCAAATGTATTTATATTTTCAATAAACATTTGGAGACTAAATATACACTGCTCAAAAAAATAAAGGGAACACTTAAACAACGCAATGTAACTCCAAGTCAATCACACTCCTGTGAAATCAAACTGTCCAGTTAGGAAGCAACACTGATTGACAATAAATTTCACATGCTGTTGTGCAAATGGAATAGACAACAGGTGGAAATTATAGGCAATTAGCAAGACACCCCCAATAAAGGAGTGGTTCTGCAGGTGGGGACCACAGACCACTTCTCAGTTCCTATGCTTCCTGGCTGATGTTTTGGTCACTTTTGAATGCTGGCGGTGCTTTCACTCTAGTGGTAGCATGAGACGGAGTCTACAACCCACACAAGTGGCTCAGGTAGTGCAGCTCATCCAGGATGGCACATCAATGCGAGCTGTGGCAAGAAGGTTTGCTGTGTCTGTCAGAGTAGTGTCCAGAGCATGGAGGCGCACCCAGGAGACAGGCCAGTACATCAGGAGACGTGGAGGAGGCCGTAGGAGGGCAACAACCCAGCAGCAGGACCGCTACCTCCGCCTTTGTGCAAGGAGGAGCAGGAGAAGCACTGCCAGAGCCCTGCAAAATGACCTCCAGCAGGCCACAAATGTGCATGTGTCTGCTCAAATGGTCAGAAACAGACTCCATGAGGGTGGTATGAGGGCCCGACATCCACAGGTGGGGGTTGTGCTTACAGCCCAACACCGTGCAGGACGTTTGGCATTTGCCAGAGAACACCAAGATTGGAAAATTCGCCACTGGCGCCCTGTGCTCTTCACAGATGAAAGCAGGTTCACACTGAGCACGTGACAGACGTGACAGAGTCTGGAGACGCCGTGGAGAATGTTCTGCTGCCTGCAACATCCTCCAGCATGACCGGTTTGGCGGTGGGTCAGTCATGGTGTGGGGTGGCATTTCTTTGGGGGGCCGCACAGCCCTCCATGTGCTCGCCAGAGGTAGCCTGACTGCCATTAGGTACCGAGATGAGATCCTCAGACCCCTTGTGAGACCATATGCTGGTGCGGTTGGCCCTGGGTTCCTCCTAATGCAAGACAATGCTAGACCTCATGTGACTGGAGTGTGTCAGCAGTTCCTGTAAGAGGAAGGCATTGATGCTATGGACTGGCCCGCCCGTTCCCCAGACCTGAATCCAATTGAGCACATCTGGGACATCATGTCTCGCTCCATCCACCAACACCACGTTGCACCACAGACTGTCCAGGAGTTGGCGGATGCTTTAGTCCAGGTCTGGGAGGAGATCCCTCAGGAGACCATCCGTCACCTCATCAGAAGCATGCCCAGGCGTTGTAGGGAGGTCATACAGGCACGTGGAGGCCACACACACTACTGAGCCTCATTTTGACTTGTTTTAAGGACATTACATCAAAGTTGGATCAGCCTGTAGTGTGGTGTTCCACTTTAATTTTGAGTGTGACTCCAAATCCAGACCTCCATGGGTTGATAAATTGGATTTCCATTGATTATTTTTGTGTGATTTTGTTGTCAGCACATTCAACTATGTAAAGAAAAAAGTATTTAATAAGATTATTTCTTTCATTCAGATCTAGGATGTGTTGTTTAAGTGTTCCCTTTATTTTTTTGAGCAGTATAGTTTACATGTTGTCATCAGTTTAAGCCAACCCCCTCTGTTTTGCCCCATAGCACAGACATCTGTTTTGTTGCTAAACTACCAGGGGAAGTAAGTAATGGATGACATGTAATCCGTTACATGTAAGGCTGGGATTACAAAAAATGGTAACTAATCTGTTACGTTACCAACAAAAATATCGAAAACAGATTACAGATACTTTTGAAAAACTAGTTGATTACTTGGAGTATTACTTTTATATTCAGAAAGGATGTTTGCGAAAAAAATATTTGACAATTCTGTTGTTTTCTCAATAACATTCAAATCACCATTGAAAAAAGGTGCAAGTTTAAGTTTGTTCCACCTGAGTGAGTCTGACCACAAGTCAGAGGCCACTATGTGTTTGATCGATCGCGGGAAATGCGCAGGAATAGGCTTTTGTAGGCTACAGTCCAAGGTATGTCTTCCAATGGTGCGACTGCTGTCGGCATCCAACGATTATCCAACTTGAATAAACACTTGGAGGTAAGGATGACAGCAGTGGTGTAGTCTACGGTGATACGGATATAAATTATTATTGATATCTACATAGTGCATTGATGTGAATCACACTGCTGCTCTCTCATTTAGCTATTTGCGCCTTACCGATTGTGGTTGTTGTGGATGTCTGTTCACGAATCTAAATGTGTATTTGAACCCAATAATGGTTGAATTCAATAACTTTAAGCTGCCTATCAATCTTTGTTTTTGAAACCAGTGGACAGCCAGTGAAAAATGTGCTCTTGCAACAGCTGCATTGCGCAGATCCCAGCCTATGGAATAAAAGTGGGGCTTTTATTACTCAATCTAATTCATGCTGATGAAAAAAAAATCTATTGGGTTAATGGACACATGATAAAACTTACACACTTTTGATAGACTTGACTTAAAGGGCTAATCTGTAGTTGCTACATCCATTTTCTTTACTTATAAATTATATATAAATATATATATCCATTAATTCTTGAAGAATATAACTTAGGCTTAGTTCAACTGTCATACTCCATGAGAACCCAAAATGTACGCTTGTTTTTCTCCAATGTTTGTAAACTTTATAAATGTAAACAAACACTGTATAGCTTCATAACATGGTTAAAACAATCATTCTGATATCATGGATGGTCAGTCCTTGCATCCATAGCTCTGTCTATTAATCTGAGAGTGGTTACCTTTCTCCAGGCCCATCCCTCAGCTTTTTACCAAAACAGAGGGGGGCGACGACAACAAAAGCAACAACAAAGCCGGCACCCCACCACTGTTCGTAAAAAGCTGAAGAATGGGGGGTGAAGAAATGTAACCACTTTCAAATTTGTCGATAGATCTATGGATACAAAATGACCATTTTAACCATATTCAGAGGCCAAACAGTGTTTGTTTAAAAGTACATTGTTTATCAACAATTGAGTAGAACAAGCATACATTTTGGGTTATGATGGGGTATAACAATTGGACTAAGCTCATGATACATTTATTATACAAGTTATATTCTACAATAATCAATGGGTGTGTAAATAATTTAAAAGTAAAAGAAAAAAATGTATGACGCAATCACAGATTGACCGTCTAAATATTATAACTTATAAGAAAATAACGTAACTGTCTTACCCTACCATAACCCAAAATATAAGGTTGCAACAAAAACCATGTATAGCTTCAAAATCTGTTTAAAAGCTATCAACTATCTTGTCCATTTCCCATCTGAGTAGGCTTATATATTAGACTAGGTCAGCCATTGGATCGAATGGTGGGTTGGCTTTTGCACAGATGGGGCTCCATCTATGGTGGAAAGACAGGCAGGCCTCTGCACTCTAGTTATGAATGTGTCTCCCTCTGCCATATGGATGCATACACCGATAGCAACTAGAGATTGTAAACTACCTCAAACCACATCCACTGCACGCATGCCTTTTCGCAAAACTATGTGGCGATATGGGGTCTGAGCATGACAATGTTCTATTTTATACCGAGGCTTGGTGGTTATTGAGGGGGAGTGTTGAAAAAATGTTCACATTGAGAGAGAAACTTGTCATTCTCAATGGATGTACAAAAAACAGACCTGGTTTACTTTCTGTGTAATGAAAAGAAAAATGTGTCTCCTTGCCTATGTAACAGACATTTGGGAAACTGAACGAACTGAACTCAAGAATACAGGGGAAATACAAAAACATTCAACAGAGTGACAGAATCAGTAGATTCAGAGGATAGAATTCTTATTGGAGAGAGATAATTCCAAAAGCGAACCATGCCGCCTTCCTTCGGCTGTGCATGTTTCTAACAGAAAACAGCATCAGTAAGTGTCCCACACGAGTGATGACTGTTCACCTCCAACTCTTGAAAGAGCACTTTGGGACCTACTTCCCAATCCATTTGACTGTGATCCTGGCTCAGTTGGCATGTCGGTAAGTGAAATTGTTTTGGTTCTTGACTGCTGTCTCTCTACCAAATGTTTTATGGTGCGTTCAGAACAACTGGGAACTCGGAAATCTCAGACTTCCACCTAAAGTGCGTTCAATGCAACTGGGAACTCTGAAAAAAACTAACTCAGACTGGGAAGAATAGTTTTGAACTCGGGCCCCTTTCTAGAGCTCCGACTTTCCAACCTAAAGATCACTGACGTCATGATTTGACCTCGTATTTTTCAGAGTTCCCAGTTATCTTGACAACACCATAAAACACATGGTACTCTTCGCCAGCTCATATCTGTGTGAAGATGGGTTCAATGCTCTCGTCTGCATTAAAACCAAATATCGATCCAGGTTGGATGTGACAGCAGAGATAAGGTGCGCACTGTCGACCACGCCCCCTGACTTTAAGAAACTCAGACGAGACATGCATCAAACACACCCATCTCATTAGTGGTTGTGAGATAAGATACATTATGTCAGACTAATTTGCAATTGTCTGTCATAGACACACATTAAAATATGTGAAGGTGAGTTGAGAAGACAATCAGAAATACTGATAGAATGTTTTTCAATTGACTGCCATAGCCCCAAATAAAAAAGTTAACGTTGGCTGTTAAATACCCCCAAAAAATTCACATGGTTGAGGTTGCGAAAATTTTCAGATAGCAAATGTGATCCTGGGCCCAAAAAGTGTTAGAGCCCCTTTTCAATTGATCTTGCTTTTTAGTTCAGGATTAGGCTTAATCTGTGTCCTAGTGGAATGATATGACTTACATGAAAAAACACATTTACATTATCAAGTACATTAATGAAACCTACTCTAAGAGCATGTATTAGGCTGTTTGAGAGAAGGTTTGAATCCTAATCAACCAATCCAATGTGAGTACATCTGTTGTTGAAGTGCAGTAGAGCAGTAAAGCTACTGTACTCTAGCAGTAGTCAAGCTGCTTATCCTGTTAGGGTATAGGGGGCAGTATTTTCACGGCTGGATAAAAAAATGTACCCGATTTAATCTGGTTACTAATCCTACCCAGTAACTACAATATGCATATACTTATTATATATGGATAGAAAACACCCTAAAGTTTCAAAAACTGTTTGAATGGTGTCTGTGAGTATAACAGAACTCATTTGGCAGGCAAAACCCTGAGACAGATTCTGATAGGAAGTGGATACCTGATGTGTTGAATTGACTTTAAGCCTATACCATTGAAAAACAAAGGGGCTGAGGAATATTTTGGCACTTCCTATTGCTTCCACAAGATCTCCCCAGCCTTTACAAAGTGTTTTGAGTCTTCTACAGTGAGATCTGACCGAATAAGAGCCATGGAACGTGATGGCCCATTAGACACCTGGCGCGCGAGTTGATGGTGGGTACTCTCATTCCGAAACGTTTTAAAAGAGAACCTAATGGTCCGCCTTGAATTTTATTAATGTTCTGGTTAAAAAAGGCCCTAATGATTTATGCGATACAACGTTTGACATGTTTGAACGAACGTAAATATATTTTTTCCGTTCTTGAAGTGAAGTGAAGTCCGGCTGGCTTAGATCATGTGCTACAACACGGAGGTTTTTGGACATAAATGATGAGCTTTTTTGAACAAAACTACATTCGTTATGGACCTGGGATTCTTTGGAAGTGACATCTGATGAAGAGAATCAAAGGTAATGGATTATTTACATAGTATTTTCGATTTTAGATCTCTCCAACATGGCGGTTAGTCTGTATCGCAATGCGTATTTTTCTGGGCGCAGTGCTCAGATTATTGCAAAGTGTGATTTCCCAGTAAGGTTAATTTTAAATCTGGCAAGTCCATTGCGTTCAAGAGATGTAAATCTATAATTCTTTGAATGACAATATAATATTTTACCAATGTTTTCTAATATTAATTAATTATTTTGTTGTCATGACTTGACTGCCGGTATTGGAGGGAAACGATTTCCTGAACATCAACGCCATAGTAAAACGCTGTTTTTAGATATAAATATGAACTTGATAGAACTAAAAATGCATGCATTGTCTAACATAATGTCCTAGGAGTGTCATCTGATGGAGATTGTAAAAGGTTAGTGCATAATTTTAGCTGATTTTATGGTTTTGGTGACGCCTGTCTTTGAATCGACAATATCAAATCAAATCAAATCAAATTTATTTATATAGCCCTTCGTACATCAGCTGAAATCTCAAAGTGCTGTACAGAAACCCAGCCTAAAACCCCAAACAGCAAGCAATGCATGTGAAAGAAGCACGGTGGCTGGGAAAAACTCCCTAGGAAAAACTCCTGAGAAAGGCCAAAAACCTAGGAAGAAACCTAGAGAGGAACCAGGCTATGAGGGGTGGCCAGTCCTCTTCTGGCTGTGCCGGGTGGATATTATAACAGAACATGGTCAAGATGTTAAAATGTTCGTAAATGACCAGCATGGTCAAATAATAATAATCATAGTAATTGTCGAGGGTGCAACAAGCACGTCCGGTGAACAGGTCAGGGTTCCGTAGCCGCAGGCAGAACAGTTGAAACTGGAGCAGCAGCATGGCCAGGTGGACTGGGGACAGCAAGGAGTCATCATGCCAGGTAGTCCTAGGGCTCAGGTCCTCCGAGAGAAAGAGAGAAAGAAAGAAAGAAAGAAAGAAAGAGAGAATTAGAGAGAGCATATTTACATTCACACAGGACACTGGATAAGACAAGAGAATACTCCAGATGTAACAGACTGACCCTAGCCCCCCGACACATAAACTACTGCAGCATAAATACTGGAGGCTGAGACAGGAGGGATCAGAAGACACTGTGGCCCCATCCGATGATACCCCCGGACAGGGCCAAACACAGGGCCAAACACAGGGCCAATACACTACACACAGCTATTGTCAATGTACTCTCCTAACATAACCTAACTTTATGCTTTCCCCGTAAAACCTTTTTGAAATCGGAAAACGTGGTTAGATTAAGGAGATGTTTATCTTTCAAAGGCTGTAAGTTAGTTGTATGTTTGAGAAATTTGAATTTTGACATTTATTTGGTTTCAAATTTGCCGCTCTTGAAATGCACCTGCTGTTGATAGGGTGCGCCACGGGTGGCACGCTAACGTCCCACATAGCCCCAAGAAGTTATGCTGAAAAGCCTTGTTAATGCATAGATCAAATTAGCTTTTTTTCAATTATATTTTTTACAGCTGCTAGAGAGTTTGGTTGAGCCCTGAGAGGTTGCCATTTTGGGGTCCTGCACGTGGCTCCCATGCTTCATGTTAGATGTCAAACACGGTGGAAAACAAAATGATAACAACTCAATGCGATTCGACAGAGGAACCGTTCGCTATCTGCCTTATGGCCAAAAAAGCGCCTTGCTTCAAGGTCTCAAGGTTTCTTATGCAACCAACCAAAACAGGCGTCGTGAGTTCCAAGAAGGTCCACTTTGAATCAGGCCAAGTGTTCGCTATTGACCTTGGCACAATGTCCTCGACTAGGGATAGCAAGTCAAAGGGTGAGCTGTCACCACGTTTGCTCTCTCTGACGAAGGTTGTTTGACCAAAGGCTTAGCTTGATGCATCTGAAACTTGCATTGAATTCAAGTCTGCATCTGTATCGAGCCAGGTATTGTCGCCTGCGGTATCAATACGGAATGCAGCATACACTGTATAAATTGATTGTGTAGTATGGAAACACATCATGTGAAGTACAGAACCATCTTACTTGTGATGTTCTGTAACTCAGGATTGAGGTTAATTCAGTCCATTCAGGGAGTGAATTCAAATTCTTAAATTGAAAATTCCACATTGTTTTCCATGAGGATTATCTCAATTCAGGTCACTTTCAGAACTGACTAGATTGAAAACTGAACTGACCCCCCAATCTTGCTGTAACCCTGTCCTGCTGAATTTGCTCCCAGGTGTTTTTGTTATTTTCGTTGAGTGATTCTGTCACCAGGTGTACTTTGGAAGATGACAAAGTATCCTGAGAGAGAAGGAAAACAAGGTCTTCCGGGAGTGCCAGGGCCCAGTGGAGATCCTCTTCTGGAGGACAGACGACGTGGGAGAGAGTCAGAGGACAAAACACATCCCCCTCCCCCCAAAGACACAAACAACCAGCTTGGCTTCAACACTCATGTGACTAGGGACAAGGGTGAGGGGGCTGTTGTCAGAGTCAGTGAGGGGTGGTGGGAGTGGGCTGAGGTTATGATGCATCCAGGGAAATAACTTGCGTGTCACGGAACACTGGATAGACTCTTGTTTGCCTGCACATCCCTCATCCCTCAGTTTTTATCAGTCCATGTGTTATTTTGATCATGGGGTCCCTTCCTTCTTGGCTCCTGATTTCTGGCGGGAGGAACAGCAGCTGGGATCCTTCTAAAAATGGGAATCGCCAGACGCTCACTCCGACTTATTTTCCCTTTGGATATGAGGGAATGAGGTGGCGTTCCAACACAGAGTGGAAAGATGTGATTGATTCCATTTGGGGGAAAAAAGTCAAATTCCTGATCCTATAAAAAAAATTGAGAATTTAAACATTGCATACAATTTCCCAACACTTGCTTTAGAGTGTCACTGTCATGGTCTCTGATTTCAGGACTTTCAGTCAACGGTTTGTGTCCCAAATGGCACCCTATTCCCTATATTTTGCATTAGGTAGCCTAGCGGTTAAGAGCGTTGGGCCAGTGACCAAGGCCCATATGGCTCTGGTCAAAAAGTTGTCCACTATGTAAGGAACAGTGTTCCATTTGGGATGCAGAAAATCGCTTTAACTGTCACAAGGTTGATGTTTAAATCCAGTGACAACGGTCTCACTTGATTCTTGTTTATAGACACTGTGATGTCATACACAGCCACACTAACACAAACATCAGTTAAAGTACCAAGTACTTAACACCAGTGGAGGTCGGTGCCGTTTAAGATGAGGGAGGACGATTTTCTTTCTCATGAGCAAGGCCTTATTTCTGTTACAGCATATTGGATGACTGTCATTCATATTCCGTTCACCCAGTTCAATGTAACAGTGATAGGTTTAGGCTACCACATGATACTTGAATTTTCCCTATAACCATCAAGAGGTTGCTATAACCTAGCCTATAAATGAAAGTTTACAACGAAGGTGCACACAGGTCGAGAGAAACATTTTCGGTGATAGACAGTGACACATGGACAGACAGTGACACATACCTGATCTATGGTGTAATCATTAATCCAACAGTTGCAAACAAGAGTTGGACAAATTCAGGTATGTTTATCCCTGTTTCGTTCCGTTTGTGTCCGTTTAAAAAACATTTTTCAACAGAATCGGGGGAATGAACACACCCCTGATCACGCGTAAACACACTTAACTTTCATAGCAACCATGTTGTATTTCTTCTCGCATCAATGCGCTCTCCTCCTCTCACCTGTTCTCTTCACTTGAGGACGTCAATGCACAACACATCAGCTGTATGTGACCAGGCAAAAAAACAAACATTTTCAAGCCAAACAATTACATAACCCCCCAAAAAATTCCAAGCCAAACTATATCATAACCGCTACACACAGCCTACATCATTGTCACCATATTAGCTAAAGTAACTTCATAGTCAACATAGCTAATATAACTAATGTATTAGTAAACCAGCTACAATCATGCAGTAACGTTAGTATACAGTCAGTAAGCAATTTAGCACTTACACCGGCGGGCCCCAGTGGCAATAAATTAATAAAGCCAAAAGCTTACCTTGACTTGGAAGAGTTCCAGTGTTGGATAGCCATAGCCAACTAGCTAAGATAGAGTCCCTCTCTGTTTGTGCCGGGTGTTTGAGCAGGCTAAACTAGCTAGCTGCATTTGATAGCTAAGTGAAAGTGAAAGCAAAAAAAATACAACCAAATATAGCTCTCTCTCTCGCTTCTCCTTAATTTTGGAAGAAATACATTTGTTCAAAACTGTTAAACTATTGTCTTTTTCTCTTTGAGTCATCTACACACCACATTTTATGCACTGCACTGCTAGCTAGCTGTATCTTATGGTTTTGTTACTAGATTAATTATCTGATTGTGTGGACAACATGTCAGTTCATGCATGAAGAGCTCTGATAGGTTGGAGGATGTCCTCCGGAAGTTCTCATAATTACTGGGTAAGTCTATGGAAGGAGGTGAGAACCATGATATCAGAACTCAGGATAAGACCCAGATGCAGACAGCTAGTCTCAGATGTTTATTTACCCAAACAGGCGGCAGGCAAAAGACAGGTCAAAGGCAGGCAGGGGTCCGTAATCCTGGGCAGAGTCAATAAGGTACAAAACAGCAGGCAGGCATGGGGTCAGGACAGGCAAAGGTTTGTAAATGGGTCAGAGTCAGGCAGGTACAGAACTGCATACAGGCTCGGGGTCAGGGCAGGCAGAATGGTCAGAACCGGGGAAACTAGGAAACAGAACTTGAGAAAGCAGGGAGATGGGAAAACACACTGGTAAGACCTGACAAGACAATACGAACTGGCAACAGACAAACAGAGAACACAGGTATAAATACACTGGGGATAATGGTAAAGATGGGCGACACCTGGAGGGGGGTGGAGACAAGCATAAAGACAGGTGAAACAGATCAGGGTGTGACATATGAGCCTCCTAGGTTTTGTATTGAAGTCAATGTACCCAGTGGAGGATGGAAGCTAGCTGTCATTCTTAGGAAACTTTCAGTATTTTCTTTTTTAATGTATTATTTCTTACATTGTTAAATGTAAAATGCTATGTGTTATTACATACAGCTGGGAAGAACTATTGGATATCAGAGCGGTGGAAACTCACCAGCACTACCAGCATTAAGACCAGGAATGGGACATTCAAGAAGCAGATCCTTTGTTCTCACCACCAATGGCAATTGAACTGATTCCAGAGGCCAACCCAAAACAATGCCGGCGAAAAAGGGGCACTCAGAGCGGCCTTCTGGTCCGACCGCTTCCGAGTAATTTACTCACTAATGTTCTGTCCTGGATAATAAAGTTGGCGAGATCAGGGCAAGGGCCTCTTTCCAGAGAGACATCAGGGATTGCAACATACTCTGTTTCACGGAAACATGGCTCTCTCGGGATATACTGTCGGAATCGGTCCACTAATCTGGATTCTCAGTTCATTGCGCCGACAGGAATAAACTTCTCTCTGGGAAGAAGAAGGGTGGGGGTCTACAGGCAATCACGGACTACAAAGGAAAACCAGCCAAGTCACGGACACCGACATCTTGCAACCGGACAATCTTAACGCGTTCTTTGCCAGCTTTGAAGATAACACAGTGCCACCGACGTGGACCGCTACCAAGGACTGTGGGCTCTCCTTCTCCGTGGGCGACGTCAGTAAGACATTTAAACGTGTTAACCCTCACAAGGCTGCCGGCCCAGACAGCATCCATAGCCGGTTCCTCAGAGCATGCGCAGACGAGCTGGCTGGTGTGTTTACGGATATATTCAATCTCTCCCTATCCCAGTCTGCTGTCCCCACATGATTCAAGATGGCTCCCATTGTTCTTGTACCCAAGAATGCAAAGGTAACTGAACTAAATTACTATCACCCCGTAGTTCTCACCTCTGTCATCACAAAGTGCTTTGAGAGACTAGTCAAGGATCATATCACCTCCATCTTACCTGTCACCCTAGACCCACTGAATTTGTTTACTGCCACAATAGGTCCACAGAGATGCAATCGCCATCACACTGCCCTATCTCATCTGGACAAGAGGAATACCTATGTAAGAATGCTGTTCATTGACTAATAGCTCAGCATTCAACACCATAGTACCCTCCAAGCTCATCATTAAGCTCGAGGCCCTGGGTCTGAACCCCGCCCTGCGCAATTGGGTCCTGGACTTCCTGACGGGCCTCCCCAATTGGTGAAGGTAGGAAATAACACCTCCACTTCGCTGATCCTCAGCACTGGGGCCCCACAAGGGTGCGTGCTCAGCCCTCTCCTGTACTCCCCGTTCACCGATGACTGCGTGGCCAAGCACGCCTCCAACTCAATCATCAAGTTTGCAGACAACACAACAGTAGCAGACTTGATTACCCACAATGATGGGACAGCCTTCAGGGAGGAGGTGAGGGCTCTGAGAGTGTGGTGCCAGGAAAATAACCTCTCACTCAACGTCAACAAAACTAAGGACATGATCATGGACTTCAGGAGCATCCCCCCATCCGCATCGACGGGACAGCAGTGGAGAAGGTGGAAAGTTTTAACCTGTCTGGGATAGGGGGCAGTATTTTCACGGCCGGATAAAAAACGTACCCGATTTAATCTGGTTACTACTCTTGCCCAGAAACTAGAATATGCATATAATTAGTAGATTGGGATAGAAAATACTCTAAAGTTTCTAAAACTGTTTGAATGGTGTCTCTGAGTATAACAAAACTCATATGGCAGGCAAAAACCTGAGAAAATTCCAAGCAGGAAGTGGCCTGTCTGCGAATTTGTAGTTCTCCTTTTGCTTCTCTATCAAAACTACAGTATCTGTGGGGTACGTGACACTTTCTAAGGCTTCCATTGGCTCTCTAAAGCCTTCAGAAACTGGATTGAGGCGTCTCCTGTCTCTGGGCAGATAATAGCAGCTCAGTTTATCAGTGGACTGCCTGGTGACAAAGAGATTGGAGATGCACATTCACGAGACCACGCCATTTGTTCTGTCTCTCTTTGAATGAATACAGCACTGTCCGGTTGGAATATTATCGCTATTTTACGAGAAAAATAGCATAAAATTGATTTTAAACAGCGTTTGACATGCTTCTAAGTACAGTAATGGAACATTTTGAATTTTTTGGTCTGGAAATGCACTCGCGCGTTACCCTTTTGTTTTCCCTCATGTCCTTGTCCGAGATTGTTTTGTTTGTTATTGATTTCGTGTATTTTTGTATTGGTGTGCTACGGGTATTTTTACCCATGTTATTTTTATGTACGTTGGTTTTGGAGTTCGTGATTGTTTATTTTTTATTAAACAACTCCAGATCTTCCGCCTGACTTCGTTGCCACCTACACACACGACGATGACAGTGGGTTAGAAGTTTACATACACTAAGTTGACTGTGCCTCACCAATATTCAATGGTAACGCCTGGCGCGAAATACGAAAAACCTTAAAAATGCTATAATTTCAATTTCTCAAATATATGACTATTTTACACCATTTGAAAGATAAGACTCTCCTTTATCTAACCACATTGTCCGATTTCAAAAAGGCTTTACAGCAAAAGCAAAACATTAGATTATGTCAGAGTACCCAGCCAGAAATAATCACACACCCATTTTTCAAGCTAGCATATATGTCACAAAAACCAAAACCACAGCTAAATGCAGCACTAACCTTTGATCTTCATCAGATGACACTCCTGGCGTGGTCTCGTGAATGCGCATCTCCAATCTCTTTGTCACCAGGCAGTCCACTGATAAACTGAGCTGCTATTATCTGCCCAGAGACAGGAGACGCCTCAATCCGGTTTCTGAAGGCTTTAGAGAGCCAATGGAAGCCTTAGAAAGTGTCACGTACCCCACAGATACTGTAGTTTTGATAGAGAAGCAAAAGGAGAACTACAAATTCGCAGACAGGCCACTTCCTGCTTGGAATTTTCTCAGGTTTTTGCCTGCCATATGAGTTTTGTTATACTCAGAGACACCATTCAAACAGTTTTAGAAACTTTAGAGTATTTTCTATCCCAATCTACTAATTATATGCATATTCTAGTTTCTGGGCAAGAGTAGTAACCAGATTAAATCGGGTATGTTTTTTTCATCCGGCCGTGAAAATACTGCCCCCTATCCACAACAGGTTTTAATGACTTCAACCTAAGTGTATGTAAATTTCCAACTTCAACTGTACTGTATTCTATACAGTATCTTAGTCTATGCCGCTCTGACATTGCTCGTACATATATTTATATATTCTTAATTCCATTTCTTACTTAGATTTGTGTGTATTGGGTATATGTTGTGAAATTGTTAGATATTACTTGTTAGATATTGCTGCATTGTCGGAACTAGAAGCACAAGCATTTTGCTACACCCGCAATAACATCTGCTGAACACATGTATGTGACCAATAACATTTGATTTGATCCAGCTACACCATGGTGCTACCCTACAGAGTGTTGTTGAGGCTACTGTAGACCTTCATTGCAAAGTGTGTTTTAATCAATTATTATTATTATTATATGTGAATATATTTAGTATAGTTTTATCTAAAAAGCATCCCTTTTTAAATGTTTTACCATTTCTATTTTTATGAATTTCACTGAGGAGGATGGTCCTCCCTTTCCTCCTCTGAGGAGCATCCACTGCTTAACACAGTATGTTCACCTTTAAAGGTTAGCTAACCTTTTGAAGAACATACTCCTGGTAATTTTAGGTCAATGATTAATATGGGATATCTTTACCAGAACTGGAGTAGGGCCTATTTTTCTTTTGGAAGTTTTTGTCCTAGAGTGCCCAAGGGTTTACACGATCATGTAAATCATTACGTTTATGACTCCTGTTTTTAAGTGGAAAATGCACTCTGTCTCAAGGGATGTTATGTTTTGTGGTTAATCAAGCCAGTTGTACGTCAGGAGTTGCGCACGGGTAATCTAGAACCCTGCAGTGCACGGTTGTGAGCCTGTCACGGACAAAGACAAATGGTCACAAACATTATAAACACACAAACACATACTAACATACACTCAAACTGAGCCAAACCTATTAACTCATCATTTCTTCACACATCAAACACACACATTCCTTGCTGGCCAAACACTTCAACCACTTCCTGTTGTGTGTGTGTGTGTGCGTGTGCGTGTGCGTGTGTGTGTGTGTATATATAGATGTGTGTTTGTAAGTGGGTAAGTGTATGCATGTGTGTGCGCATGTGTGTGTGAGTGTTTGTATTTGTGTGTGTTCTAAGCCTGTCCTCCCGTCGTGGCCTATGATGTCACACCCCAGCTGGGGCTTGTTGGCACTGTGTATCTCATTGACCCTGGGACTCCCAACTGTTTACAAGTCTGTTTGCCAGAGACAGGGAGAAAGCACCCTACTGGAGTCACTAAACCACCACCACCGTACCATTTAGAGAGACAGGGAGGGAGGCGGTGGAGGGTGGGGAGTAGATAGTTCCAGGAGCCATTTCCTGGACTCAAGGTCAAAATGTCAAGCTTACAACACGTGGTCATTCTTGCGTTCCAAATGGCATTCTATTCTTGATATAGTGTACTACTTTTGACCAGACCCCTTGGTCAAAAATAGTGCCCTACATAGGGAATAGGGTGTCATTTGGGACTCAGAGAGATTTGCTTAACACTGCTCAAAAATAGATCCAGCCGAAATCCTGATAACAGTTTTACACCCTGGGTGGACTAGCTCTGATCCCTGGAAAATGCCATTAATCACTGGACACATTCGTTACTACTTGATAGCTCTGGTCCAACCTGGTCCCATTGGTCTTTATACAAATATCCTGATGGAGGGACTTTCACGATCAATAATAGACCCATCCAATCAGGTATGATTTTCCTATAATTACCCTCTCCAAAGTCTATCCAAGCCTAGTGTTGGCACCACACCTCATTTAGATGCCCCAGAGTTTACTTCATGAGCGTCACGTGTTTTGTTAGATATCTAAAGGAGACTAAAGTCAAATATAATCATTGTTCTGTACCTGGATGTCTCTTCACAGTCATTTGTCATTCAAGTCATGTCATCATCAGGTCCCGTGTGGCTCAGTTGGTAGAGCATGGTGTTTGCAATGCCAGGGTTGTGGGTTCAATTCCCACGGGGGACCAGTACAGAGAAACATTTTATGAAATGTATGCATTCACTACTGTAAGTCACTCTGGATAAGAGCATCTGCTAAATGACTAAAATGTAAATCATCAAAGGATTAAAGAAATGGGGAAATCCAAGTACCGAACAGAGTAGGAGTACCACCCTATGACCAATCCACCCTAATAATGCTAGTGACATCATGAGATGATTGACACCATCCTATAAATCCATAACCTGACGCACCTGGATGTCTCCATTTAACACTGAGGAAGGGGTCGTACAATTCAGGGAAGTATGCATTTTACAGGAAATGTCTCTTTGATTAACCCGACTAACAACGCTAACGATGTGATGGCTCATTGGAGCAAAACAGACCAATCCCCCATAATCCCGCTAGGAGTGACTCAGCGGCCGGTCGGGAAGGGGGAGCTCCAGACTCTTCCACACGTTGTTCCCTCTGTTTCCTTAGGCACAGCACAGACAACTCCCACCAACCCTCCACACACACACACACACACACACACACACACACATGCGTGCACACCACCCAAGCAACCACATAAAATTTGATTTGATTTTCAGTCACTGCGGGTGACCATCTGAGAGTGGGTTTGGTTGTTATAGATTGACCAACACTGTGTCAATTCCAGTCAAGAGTTAGGGAGATTTATAATACAAGGTTAAAGTCCCAGTTAACATAACATCTGGAAGTTTGCAAAGAAAAGTAATATGTAGCTCGTAGTAGCTCAATTACTCACTCCCTTGTTCTTCGATAAGATTGATCAGTAACACTTTAGTGTATGCTCCCTTTGGGAAGTATTCAGACCCTTTGACTTTTTCCACATTTTGTTACAATACAACATTATTCTAAAATGAATAAAATGTATTTTTTCCTCATCAATCTACACACAATAACCCATAATAACAAAGCGAAAACAGGTTTTTAGAAACTTTGGCACATGTATTAAAAAAATACAGAAATACATTTTTATAAGTGTTCAGGCCCTTTGCTATGAGACTCGAACTTTAGCTCAGGTGCATCCTGTTTCCATTGATCATCCTTGAGATGTTTATACAACTTGATTGGAGTGCACCTGTGGTCAATTCAATTGATTGGACATGACTTGGAAAGGCACACACATGTCTATATAAGGGTCCCACAGTTGACAATGTATGTCAGAGCAAAAACCAAGCCATGAGATCAAAAGAACTGTCTGTACAGCTTCCGAGACAGGATTGTGTCGAGGAACAGATCTGGGGAAAGGTATCAAAGAATGTCTACAGCATTGAAGGTCCCCAAGATAACAGTGGCCTCTATCATTCTTAAATGGAAGAAGTTTGGAACCACCAAGACTCTTCCTAGAGCTGCCCCCCCGGCCAAACTGAGCAATCGGGGAGGGCCTTGGTCAGGGAGGTGATCAAGAACCTGATGGTTACTCTGACAGAGCAACAGAGTTCCTCTGTGGAGATGGGAGAACCTTCCAGAAGGACAACCATCTCTGCAGCACTCCACCAATCAGCAATTTATGGTAGTGTGGCCAGACAGAAGCCACTTCTCAGTAAAAGGCACATGACAGCTCGCTTGGAGTTGTTAGATACTACTGCACTGTTGGAGCTAGGAACACAAGAATTTCACTATACCCGCAATAACACCTGCTAAATATGTGTATGTGACCAATAACATTTTACTTGATTTTATTTGATTTAAAGGACTCTTAGACCATGAGAAACAAGATTCTCTTGTCTGTTGAAACCAAGATTGAACTCTTTGGCCTGAATGCCAAGCTGGCAGCATCATTCTGTGGGGATGTTTTTCAGCGGCAGGGACTGGGAGACTAGTCAGGATCGAGGGAAATATGAACAGAGTAGTACAAAGAGATCCTTGATGAAGTCCTGAGTGCTCTGGAGCAGGTTCTCAGACTGGTGCGAAGGTTCACCTTCCAACAGGACAACAACCCTAAGTGACCAGCCAAGACAACACAGGAGTGGATTCAGGACAAGTCTCTGAATGTCCTTGAGTGGCCCAGCCAGAGCCCGGACTTGAACCCGATCGAACATCTCTGGAACATCTCATCCAACCTGACTGAGCTTGAGAGGATCTGCAGAGAAGAATGGAAGAAACTCCCCAAATATAGGTGTGCCAAGCTTGTAGAGTCTTACCCAAGATATTGTATTTGTCACATGTTCCTAATACAACAGGTGTTGACCTTACAGTGAAATGCTTACTTACAAACGCTTAACTTGCAGTTTTAAGAAAATACCTAAAAAAAGTAAGAGATAAAAATAACAAATAATTAAAGAGGAGCGGTAAAATAACAATAGCATGGCTATATACAGGGGGCACCGGTACAGAGTCAATGTGCAGGGGCACCGGTGTCGAGGTAATTGAGGTAATATGTACATGTAGGTAAAGTTATTAAAGTGACTATGCATAGATAATAACAGAGAGTAGCAGCAGGTTAGTGGGGGTAATCAAAGTTTGGCATTCTCTGGACTTATGGTGCTTTCAAGACAACTGGGAACACTGAGCAAAAAAACAATGTTGAATAGAGTCAGTGATCTTCAGGTCGGAGCTCTAGAAAGAGGCCCGAGTTCCCGACTTGGAATTCTGAGTTGGATGACCGTTCACAACAGATTTTCCCAGTCGGAGCTCGATTTTTTTCAGAGTTCTCAGTTGTCTTGAACTCTGATTTCCCTGTTTCACGTTTCCAGTTGTTTTGAACGTGGCAGAAGTCATGCTGGATTGACAGCATGGCCAATGTATTCAAACTTTTCTGGCCTATGGTGTTCAATGTTTATCCTTTATCCTTTTAAGCTTGGAAAAGAGACCCTTAAACCCGAACTTGGACCACACGCCCACTCCACTGAATATCAGGCTAGTGACTGCTTTGGAACGCTTGCAGTTAGCCACCAACTCCTTCCAAACCACTCATTGTTGAAATGTTTGCCACTGTTAGCCACTGACTCCTTCCAAACCACTCAATGTTGAAATTTGCAATTTCCAACTTATTGCGTAATGTTTATGTCCAATGGCTGATGAGCACTGATACATTTTATCTATCATTTCTCTTCATATGACAAGGATGGAAAAGGATTTGTCTGTAGATTGTCGACGTGATTCATGATTATGACTGCTTGCTAGCTAAGATTTTGAAAGTATGATGGTGACATGATTAGTCCAATCAAAGCTACGGTAGATATAACGTGATTTGACGTCACTTTATCTGTGGCCAATGACCTTGAGCCTTCTTGGATGGGTACTTCTTATGTAACTCGATGGGAGCACCCAAGGGGCTTGAATTTTTGAGCTATCGCCGTAGATTTTGTGCTGACGTAGTGTCCCCATGAGTGACAGAACAGGAGACAAGCAGGGCTCAACTAGAGAACATTACCAACCCCTACGCTGTGTATTTTCCTCTGGCTGCCCACAGAAAGCACTGGGCTAGGTGTACATCACCGGGGCCAAGTTTCCTGCCATCCAGGACCTCTATAACAGGCTGTGTCAGAGGAAGGCCCTAAAAATTGTCAAAGACTCCAGCCACCCAAGTCATAGACTGTTCTCTCTGCTACCACATGGCAAGTGACAAGTCTTGGTCCAAGAGGCTTCTAAACAGCTTCTACCCCAAGCCATAAGACTCCTGAACAGCAAATGGCTACCCAGACTATTTGCATTGCCCCCCCCCCCTCTCTAAGCTGCTGCTGCTACTCTCTGATATTATCTATGCATAGTCACTTTAATAACTCTACCTACATGTACATATTTCCTCAATTACCTCGACACCGGTGCCCCTGCACATTGACTCTGTACCGGTACCCCCTGTATATAGCCCCGCTATTCTTATTTACTGCTGCTCTTTAATTATTTGTTATTATTATCCTTTACTTTTTTAAGGGGGAGGGTATTTTCCTAAAACTGCATTGTTGGTTAAGGGCTTGTATGTAAGCAGTAAGGTATAGTCTGTAAGGTGCTTGTGGGACCTTTTGGGACTTTTGGAACCTGTTGTATTCGGCGCATGTGACAAATAAAATGTGATTTTATTTGATAGGTTGACACTCAAGAAAGCAAAAAAGAGACCATGTCTGTAGGCGGCTTTATTAACTCAATTATATATATTTTTTTACATTGTTTGCCATCTGATATGTGACATGTATTAATGCCAAAATAACATGCAAAACAGGCTAAACAGGTGGGCTCAATACAGGTGGAGGTCTGCCCCAGCTGCCCTGAATGACGGGTTGCCACTGACCTGAATTCAAATAGCATGTTCACTTTCAAATACTTGGAGCATTTGATTAAGCCTGCACGGAGTGCCCGATTGGCAGGCTTGGTACTTTTAGGACTATTCCATTGGTATGTTTGCACCAGTCAAACTCAATCAAGCGCAGCTAAAGTATACAATAGAAAACATATACTATTTGAGCCCAGTTCTGATGGAAGGTGTTCAAGGGGCTATCGTTAGACACCTGATTATAAAGAAAGAAGGGAACGTTATTTGGTGAAGCAAAGAAAGGCAATGACTTGTTCTTTGGTTATGGAATACGTGATTACTCAAAGTAAAGAGGCATTTTGATAGATTCTTTTGAAGCGTGTTCAGTAGCTGAAGCTCATGCCACATCTCTTCCAGAAGCTTCTCTGGCTCAACGCATTCCTTCCTTCTGAGAAAACTACCTTGAAGAGCCTCAGTGTGCATTTTTATAGAGGTCATCCTTGCATCACACTCCATCCAGAAGTTTCCATCATGACCCATTCATCCTGATCAGGTCCTGTGCACATAAAGGCAGTAGAGGGAGGGGGATAATGTGCAGACTCAGCAGATAACGAGTGAAGGAGAAGGGAGGGAGAAGTGGGAGGAAGGTCTAGCTTACACCTTGCCCAGTTGTGTTCCCTCTTCTTGACAAAGCACACATCACACTGGACATAGGGGGATGCCCTTAACAGAAATCTACATCCTTGTGTAAAAGAGCTGATGCACACAGTTAGGGGAACAAGGCATGCACTGTGCCCAATGTATACAGTATATGTTAGTTACAGCCAACTATCAAGTGAGAATAATGAGCTTGCCAGTTACGCATTACATTGTGCAGCATCAAGAGCAAATACTCCACCTTTTGAAGTTGCTACTACTGTGTGTGCACCACCTAAGATATGACACATTCCTGTCCTTTGTATTACTCTAGTCAAATCAAATCAAACTTTATTTGCCACATGCACCGAATACAACAAGTGTAGACTTTACCGTGAAATGCTGACTTACAAGCTCTTAACCAACAGTGCAGTTCAAGAAGAAGAGAACATTTACCAAGTAGGCTAAAATAGAAAGTAGTAATAAAAAGTGACACGATAAGAATAACAATAACGAGGCTATATACACGGGGTACCGGTACCAAGTCAGTGTGCAGGGGTACAGGCTAGTTGAGGTAGTCTGTACATGTAGGTGGGGGCGAAGTGACTATGCATAGGTAACAAGCAAACAGCGAGTAGCAGCAGTGTCAAGAGGGGGGTTTAATATAAATTGTCCGGTGGCGATTTTTATGAATTGTTCAGCAGTCTAATGGCTTGGGTGTAGAAGCTGTTGAGAAGCCTTTTGGTCCTAGACTTGGCGCTCTGGTACCGCTTGCCGTGGTAGCAGAGAAAACAGTCTATGACTTGAGTAACTGGAGTCTCTGACAATTTTATGGGCTTTCCTCTGACACCGCGTTTTATATAGGTCCTGGATGTCAGGAAACTTGGCCCCAGTGATGTACTGGGCCGTTCGCATTACCCCCTGTAGCGCCTTACGGTCAGATGCCGAGCAGATGCCATACCAGGCGGTGATGCATCAAGTCAGGATGCTCTCGATGGTGCAGCTGTATAACTTTTCAGTCTCTTGAGGTGGAAAAGGTTTTGTCGTGCCCTCTTCACGACTGTCTTGGTATGTTTGGACCATGATAGTTCATTGGTGATGTGGACACCAAGGAACTTGAAACTCTTGACCCGCTCCACTACAGCCCTGTTGATGTTAATGGGGGCCTGTTTGGCCCGCCATTTCCTGCAGTCCACGATCAGCTCCTTTGTCTTGCTCACATTGAGGGAGAGGTTGTTGTCCTGAAACCACACTGCCAGTTCACTGACCTCCTCCCTATAGCCCATCTCATCGTTGTCGGTGATAAGGCCTACCACTATTGTGTCATCAGCAAACTTAATGATGGTGTTGGAGTCGTGTTTGGCCACACAGTCGTGGGTGAACAAGGAATACAGGAGGGCCTAAGTACACACCCCTGTGGGGCCCCAGTGTTAAGGATCAGTGTGACAGACATGCTGTTGCCTACTCTTACCACCTGAGGGCGGCACATCAGGATTTCCAGGATCCAGTTGCAGAGCAAGGTGTTTAGCCCCAGAGTCCTTAGCTTAGTGATGAGCTTCATGGGCACTATGGTGTTGAACGCTGAGCTGTAATCGATGAACAGCATTCTCACATAGGTGTTCCTTTTGTCCAGGTGAGAAAGGGCAGTGTGGAGTGCGATGGAGCTTGCGTCATCTGTGGATCTGTTGGGGCGGTATGCAAATTGGAGTAGGTCTAGGGTGTGCGGGAGGATGCTGTTGATGTGAGCATGACCAGCCTTTCAAAGCACTTCATGGCTACCAACATGAGTTCCACGGGGCGGTAATTATTTAGGCAGGTTACCTTCGCTTCCTTGGTTACAGGGACTATGGTGGTCTGCTTGAAACATGTAGGTATTACAGACTCGGTCAAGGAGAGGTTGAAAATGTCAGTGAAGACATTTGACAGTTGTTCCACGCATGCTTTGAGTACACGTCCTTGTAATCCGTCTGGCCCAGCGGCTTTGTGATTGTTGACCTGTTTAAAGGTTTTGTTCACATCGGCTACCGAGAGCGTTATCACACAGTCATCCAGGGCAGCTGGTGCTCTCGTGCATGCTTCAGTGATGCTTGCCTCGAAGCGAGCATAAAAGGCATTTAGCTCATCTGGTAGGCTCGCGTCACTGGGCAGCTCGAGTCTGAGGTTTCCCTTAGTAGTCCGTAATAGTTTTCAAGCCCTGCCACATATGACGAGCATCAGAGCCGATGTAGTAGGATTCAATCTTAATCCTATATTGACGCTTTAGTTCATCTGAGGGCATAACGGGTTTTCTTATAAGCATCCGGATTAGTCTCCCACTCCTTGAAAGCAGCAGCTCCAGCCTTTAGCTCGATTCAGATGTTGCCTGTAATCCATGGCTTCTGGTTGGGATATGTATGTACAATCACTGTGGGGATAACGTTGTCGATGCACTTATTGATGAAGCCAATGACTGAGGTGGTGTATTCCTCAATGCCATTGGATGAATAAAGGAACATATTCCAGTCTGTGCTAGCAAAACAGTCCTGTAGTGTAGCATCCGCGTCATCTGACCGCTTTCGTATTAAGCGAGTCACTGGTACTTCCTGATTTAGTTTTTGCTCGTACGCAGGAATCAGGAGGATAGAATTATGGTCATATTTTCCAAATGGCGGGCAGGGGAGAGCTTTGTATGCATCTTTGTGTGTGGAGTAAATGTGGTCTAGGATTTTTTTCCCCGTGTTTGTACATGTGACGTGCTGGTAAAAATTTGGTAAAACTGATTTAAGTTTGCCTGCATTAAAGTTCCCGGCCTCTAGGAGCGCCGCGTCTGGGTGAGCATTTTCTTCTTTGCTTATGGCCTGAGAGCGGTCTTAGTGCCAGCTTTGCTTTGTGGTGGTAAATATATGGCTACAAATAATACATATGAGAACACTCTTGGTAGATAGTGTGGTCGACAGCTTATCATAAGGTACTCTACCTCAGGCGAGCAATACCTCGAGACTTCTTTAATATTAGACATCACGCACCAGCTGTTATGGACAAAAAGACACACACCCCCACCCCTCGTTTTACCAGAGGTAGCGTCTCTATTCTGCCGGTGCATGGAAAATCCCACCAGCTCTATATTGTCCGTTTCTTTGTTCAGCCACGTCTCGGTGAAACATAAGACGTTAGTTTTTAATGTCCCGTTGGTAGGATAATCTTAATAGTAGGTCATCAATTTTATTTTCCAACGATTGCACGATAGCAAGGAGAGTGGAAGGCATTGGGAGTTTGCTCGCTCGCCTCCTGATTCTCAGAAGGATCCCCGATCTGCGTCCCCTTTTCCGGCGTCTTTTCTTCACGCAAAAGGTGTGGATCTGGGCCTGTTCCAGTGAAAGCAGCATATACTTCTCATCGGACTTGTTAAAGGACAAGATTTCTTCCAGTCCGTGGTGAATTATTGCTTTTCTGTCCAGAAGTTTGTTTTGGTCGTAAGAGACGGTAGCAGCAACATTATGTGCACAATAAGTAAAAAAAATAAGTGACACAAAATGCAAAAAATAATTACAAAGTTGCACAATTGGCTGGGAGAATGTAAAACGTCAGCCATGTTCTTCAGCGCCATCTTTTCATTTATGGTCTATCCTGTTTTTCAGAGATTATAACTTCCATCTTATCTTTTATATTGTGTTTTCACTTTAAAACAATGTAGATTGAAAATATGATGACATTGTACATAAATTAAGTCTATAAACAGTTCAGAAAGTTAATATTATTAATAATATATATATATATCATATTCATAATTTTTGTTACTGTCATGAAATATAATCCCCCAGTAGTGAACTGAGAATGAACAAAGAAAAAGGGAGAATTGTAGAAGAATAGAGGGTGAGAAAAAGGGATAAAGCGAGAAAAAGCAGTCCTTCTAGTGACCCAGATTTGTGCTAGATTGATGGACTGTGACAGTGTGGGCAAACAAACCAACACAGTCAGGGAGAGAGATTTAGGTAGAGGAGAGGAGAGAGCAAGAGAGAAAGAAAGACAGAGAAAAAGAAAGGACAAGGGATGAGAGCTGAAAGAGGGGAACGATGGGTGACTGGGCATGATCAAACAACTCTGGACAGGATGGGACAGGACAGGATGTGGACAGAGTGGTCCCAGGGGTTAGGGGTGAACTTTGAGACATGGTAGAGAATGACGGGTAATGAGATTCCCAGCCTGAGGCGGGCAGATGAAGGGAATGGGTCATTCTCAAGTCTCTGAAAATAGGACAAAGTCTGGAGGGAAACACCATCTGCTGCACAGGGAACTAGGTAACTTGCCCCGAATTGCACTTGACAAGTGATGTGTATTGGAGGGAAGGGGTGGCTGGGTGTAAATTGTGAGAACAAGGGAAAGTTGTCAAAATAAGACAGCTAAACAGATGTTTGTGACTACGAAAGTCAGGAGGTCACAAACAGGTGACCGGGGGATCAAACAGGGATTCAAGAGAGGTTGCGCAGAGTTTGGCGTAAACAGAGTACAGTACATCAGAGAGGGGTCAGCGAGCCGGAAGATGACCGGAAGATGTAAAGGGGGCGTTTGTTTGAAAATATGACACTATATTTCTTCAGAGAATAACTAATTTATGCTTAATTTCCCTCAGCTGTTATTAATGTGCTTTGAACGTTGGCGGAACATCAACAGAACTCAAATTTACTCACTGGGGGACTCTTTCTACTGTCAGTCTACAAAAGGCAGTTATCACTGCTGGAGACAATTCAACTCACAGACAAGCAATGCATTTGGGATGCAACATGTGTCTGTTTGCAATCAACTGATGAACCATATACATAATAAACCTCTAACCCTTAAATTGCCCCCAAAGGAGTTTCTCGGAGCTGTGTTTTATTTTCACCACCTCTCCAGTAGCCCTGTGGAGACTTTCCGCTCTAAATACCCAAGAATTACATCCACATGCATCGATTTAACTATTTTCCCTGGGACTGGTAAGGATATCTGCTTTATGTCTGTAACCCACTTTTTTTCTGAAGTCATATAGGACGTGTTTCGGAAAACATCTGAGTGTCGTGTTGTGTGTTTTTGTATATGAGTGTGCTACTCTCCAATGCTGCAAATGGCTCTCATCTGAGAGGGACAATAAATGACAGTCCAGGGCCCTGGCCTGGGGAGAGCCAGCTGGCTCTGTCCCCCTCTCATCCTAGCAGATGAGTCTTCCTGCAATTCTTTGAATACCCTGGCTGGAGGCCATCCCTGAACAGAGACAAGGATGTGCGTCCGAAATGGAACCCTATTCTCTACATAGTACACTGCATAGGCTGCCATTTGTAACCATGGAGAGGAGATGGAGAGGAGAGAGAGAGAGAGAGAGCGCAGTGGGGCAGGAGAAGACTGGGGATGACTGAGGTGAAGGGCCATGGTTGAACTTGCAGGGTGAATAACAGAATTGTAAAATCTCTGCTAAAACAGAAGCTGACTGGCGCTTACTTACGTCTTTCTTCCTTTGGTTCCCTCTCTCTCATCCCCCTCTCTGCGGTCTCTTCTAACACAGCCCTATATCATTCCTGTAGCCATCCAAGAACCTCCAAGAGCTGGCAAAGGCAGAAAACGTGGTCTCAATTATCTACCAATGATGTTGTTTTTTACAAACTAGGAATATGGGGAACGTGCTGTATTTCCACTAAAGTTAGGTGGACATATCCGATTCAGTCTCTCGCTCCTAGTGTGTCCCAAATGGCACTCTATTCCCTATATGTAGAGTGTCATTGGGGATGCATATCTTAATGACATCCCTGTTGCACCCGATCGAGCAGATACGGACATCTTCCAGTATTTGCCATCCCCATTCAATTGTGAAAAAGTTATTTTAGGGAAATGCAGCCTTTCATTGACTTTTATGGCCCAACCATAAAATCTGTAAATTTCTATTTTTTACATCAGCAAATAACCTTCCATTCATTGCATTTTCATCTTTTATCAAAATGAAAAGAAACCAATAAATACACGTGTAGCAAAGACTGCAATAAGCTCACGTGTAGCAAAGACTGCAATCCACAGTCTATATTTGTTTACTTAGGAACTCATTTGCACTACTCAGAATCAGATTAAGTCATGGGTACAATTTTTATGTCTCTGACTGCAGTTTGAAGATAACTTAAATGATCTTATCACCACATTTCTGGTACAGTAGCCAACTCCTCTTAAAACCGCTTAAGGATTAGCCCCAATTTTTTTGCCTAAAATGACATACCCAATTCTAACTGCCTGTAGCTCAGGCCCTGAAGCAATTTGAAAGTAAACACTTTGACGTTTATGGAAATGTAAAAGGAATGTAAGAGAATATAACACAATAGATCTGGTAAAAGATAATACAAAGAAAATAAAAATGTTATGTTGTATTTTTTTGTACAATCGTCTTTGAAATGCAAGAGAAAGGCCATAATGTATTATTCCAGCCCAGGTGCAATTTATATTTTGGCCATTAGATGGCATCAGTGTATGTGCAAAGTTGTAGACTGATTCAATGAACCAATGCATTTCTGTTTCAAGACTGTCCAAATGTGCCTAATTTCTTTATTAATAACATTTCATGTTCAAAATCGTGCACTCTTCTCAAACAATAGCGTGGTATTATTTCACTGTAATAGCTACTGCAAGTTGGACAGTGCAGTTAGATTAACAAGAATGGAAAACTTCTAGATGGGGCCAAGCATGTTATTAATATTTTTTTTATGGAGAAGAAAATTGGGAAATGTATCTAACCTGTTGGTACATAATGATGTAGCCTATTTATTCCTTTATTGTAAATGTATCAGAGATTACACATACAACAAAGTGCAGACTGGCACCCTATTCCCGACATAGTGCACTAATTGTAGTAGAGCTCATGGGCCTCACTTATAACACTTATAACCGATGCGTAAATGTCACACTTAATCTGCGTGCTCCATTTCTAAAAAGAAAAGGTCTGTCTAAAAATATTGAGATTTATAAACTTGGCTCACATCGTACATACTCATGTTTCCCTTCTAAATCAGACCTGTCGTAAAACTGTTCACGCATGAACGAGCATTATAACTCTGTCCCAAAAAATACCATTCATTCACCTTTTATGGTGACAATAACAGCCTTTATTTGCTGTATAATTTGGAACTATTGGAATTACTGTAGGTCACAGCAGCTTCT
The DNA here is from genome assembly GCF_901001165.1 of Salmo trutta. NCBI lineage: Eukaryota > Metazoa > Chordata > Actinopteri > Salmoniformes > Salmonidae > Salmo > Salmo trutta. The sequence continues at coordinate 40,558,517 of NC_042962.1, forward strand.
TTAAGATAGAGCAATGGCATATTTGATCACGTTTCTGCAGCGGTATGAGCAGAATGTTTAAATCTTTTACTTTTTCAAACTAAACATGCATGCTGCCTATAGCTAGTGCCAAACACTTGAGTGATTGTATATTAGAAACAATGTCAAAGTAAATGCTACAGTCCACACATATGCAAAATACTATTGTTGTTCAATATTTTCTTCATCAATATATCATTGTGTTTCTATCTACTGCCTTGGTATAGGCTCAGAGATTAAATAGGCTATGATGTTGCACTCTTTTCACACAGCAATATTGTAGCCTATACTCATATTGTCAAATATTTTACATAAGCTACCGGTCTATTTGCTGTGTTTGCAGAATGTTTTACACTTTTGCAGTAACTTATGCTGTATTTGGCAAAGGACTGTGACGCTTTCTGAAAGAGAAAACGATGGCAAATTGTTGAGGACCTGTCAGCAGAATGTTTGAAATATGATGGACTGCCCATGAATTCTGAAACATCGTCCAGGCTACTCCATTTTTATAACAGTAGGCTACAAACAGGAGTAAAAGATCAATAGTCTGCAAGTTCTGCAATTCAACTGTAGGCTATCAACTGGCTGCATATGGGATCGCATACAACAAAACTTGAAATACATAGCCTATCTAAACTCAGCAAAAAAAGAAACGTCCTCTCACTGCCAACTGCATTTATTTTCAGCAAACTTAACATGTGTAAATATTTGAATGAATACAACAATATTCAACAACTGAGACATAAACTGAACAAGTTCCACAGACATGTGACTAACAGAAATTGAATAATGTGTCCCTGAACAAAGGGGGGTCAAGATGAAAAGTAACAGTCAGTATCTGGTGTGGCAACCAGCTGCATTAAGTACTGCAGCGCATCTCCTCGTGGACTGCACCAGATTTGCCAGTTCTTGCTGTGAGATGTTACCCCACTCTTCCACCAAGGCGCCTGCAAGCTCCCGGACATTTCTGGGGCGAATGGCCCTAGCCCTCACCCTCCGATCCAACAGGTCCCAGACGTGCTCAATGGGATTGAGATCCGGGCTCTTCGCTGGCCATGGCAGAACACTGACATTCATGTCTTGCAAGAAATCATGTGCAGAACGAGCAGTATGGCTGGTGGCATTGTCATGTCAGGATGAGCCTGCCGGAAGGGTACCACATGAGGGAGGAGGATGTCTTCCCTGTAACGCACAGCGCTGAGATTGCCTGCAATGACATCAAGCTCAGTCCGATGATGCTGTGACACACCGCCCCAGACCATGATGGACCCTCCACCTCCAAATCGATCCCTCTCCAGAGTACAGGCCTCGGTGTAACGCTCATTCCTTCGACGATAAACGCGAATCCGACCATCACCCCCGGTGAGACAAAAACGTGACTCATCAGTGAAGAGCACTTTTTGCCAGTCCTGTCTGGTCCAACGGCGGTGGGTTTGTGCCCATAGGAGACATTGTTGCCGGTGATGTCTGGTGAGGACCTGCCTTACAACAGGCCTACAAGCCCTCAGTCTAGCCTCTCTCAGCCTATTGCGGACAGTCTGAGCACTGATGGAGGGATTGTGTGTTCCTGGTGTAACTCGGGCAGTTGTTTTTGCCATCCTGTACCTGTCCCGCAGGTGTGATATTCGGATGTACCGATCCTGTGCAGGTGTTGTTACACGTGGTCTGCCACTGCGAGGATGATCAGCTGTCCGTCCTTTCTCCCTGTAGCGCGTAGACGTCTCACATTACGGACATTGCAATTTATTGCCCTTGACACATCTGCAGTCCTCATTCCTCCTTGCAGCATGCCTAAGGCACGTTCACGCAGATGAGCAGGGATCCTAGGCATCTTTCTTTTGGTGTTTTTCAGAGACAGTAGAAAGGCCTCTTTAGTGTCCTCAGTTTTCATAACTGTGACCTTAATTGCCTACCGTCTGTAAGCTGTTAGTGTCTTATCGACCGTTCCACAGGTGCATGTTCATTAGTTGTTCATGGTTGATTGAAACAGCATGTTTAAACCCTTTACAATGAAGATCTGTGAAGTTACTTAGATTTTTATGAATTATCTTTGAAAGACAGGGTCCTGAATAAAGGACTTTTCTTTTTTTGCTGAGTTTATTTAATAAGCTACTAGCAGGGTTGGGGTCAATTCCATTTAAATTCTACTAAATTCAGGAAGTACACTGACATTCCAATTCCAATGCTATCCAATGTTTGGAATTGGAATTTGGTTTACTTTCTGAGTTGACTTGAATCAAAATGAAATTGACACCAACCCTGGCTACTATGCCCAATTAAATAAGAGATGGGCATGCTAATATGTTATATGGCTACTTTGAGATACTATCTGCGAGATACCATCTGCGATGGTTATGAAAATAAAATCCATAGGTATAGATTCATATGTCTAATTATACATATACTTGGCTGCTTGCAATACAATACTTCAACCACTAGCAAATATGCGTACGTATGATCTAAAGTTTGTATGGAGGAAAGGGCATTCTCACACTATAAGTTCCGCTTTTATAAATGCCAACTTTTGCAGAAATACTGGCGCATGCATGTTTTGTGGTTATTTTGTCCGTACAAGACATTTATAAATGAGGCCCCAGGTCAAAAGTAGTGCACTATATAGAGAATAGTGCCATTTTGGCTTTATCCTATCTCTAGTTTAGAGATAGTTAGAGTTGTTCATGAGATACAGAGTTTACAGGTCTCACCTTGCTAATGACAAATACATTTATAAGGAAATGTAAAAAACAACCCACTTTTATTGCGTTTGAATAAATTAGTGCATATTCCCACCATCCCTTAGTGTCTGTCAGTCAAACTATCCATGACAAGAGCCATTAAGACCTTTTCAGTATGTCAATCATGCATGTTTTGTTGTGTTTGTTAATACAGTTCATTTAAGTCTCTGGTTATAGGCAAATAATCAGGCTTAGACTATGGAGACGACTGGTGTGGAACTATCTGGGATGTGAGTTGGCTGCTGGGTTGGTCAGTGAATGGAATGGACTACCAGCTAGCTGCTGAGCTTGTGAGTTTGCATACATAAAACCAGGGAAGTGGGCTGGTGGAAGGGGATGGGAGGTTGTGCACATGAACACCTCCTCATCCAAATAATCACCTGTCTCACAGCTGTGAGAGCTAGCTCGGGCCCCTTGGAGAAAGGAGCAGGAGGCCCCCCTATCTAAACAAAGTAGGCCAGAGGAGAGGGACGGGAGGAGGATGGGGGGAGGAGGGTGTCAAGGACCAGGGGAAATCTGTAATCCTATTGTGACATGCTCACCTCAAAGAAAGCAAAGTCCCTCCCCCAAATCCCTCCTCTTTGCTTCAAACACGGTCATACACAACTGCACACAAAGACATTAGACAACTGTGGGAAGTATTGGAGTGAACATGGGCCAACATCCCTGTGAAACGCTTTCGAGTCCATGCCCCAACATATTGTGGCAGGTCTGAGGGCAAACGGGGGTGCAACTCAATATTAGGAAGATGTTCCTAATATTTTGTACACTCAGTGTATAGGCGAACAAAGGGAGAGCAGAGAGACGTTATTAAACCTCTGAGGTGGTCCATGCAGCAGAGAAAGCTGGTGATGCAGTGTCCATGGTATTCTCTGACACCATACCTCTGCACATGTTGCACCAGATACATGGTTCTCATCAAAAAGGTGGAAAGCTGGCCGAGTGCCATTGCCCCACTCACTGTGTGTGGAGTTCATACGAAAGTCCTAATTCGACACACTTTTTCCCCCATATGAAAAGTGTACCAACCGACACAAAGACAAGAACAAAAGTGATGGTACAGTCTAATTTTTACCTTCTTATAAGGGCATAGAAGTTCATTTGGAGCATTAAAAATTACCGGGCTTCTGATTGAAGGTTAACATGCTCTAAACTTTCCCCCCCATAACATCTGCTGCTAAATAAACATTTCTGCAAGGATGCAAATTATGGCCTTGGCGACCATCCGGAGACAAAAAAGTAATGAAGCAAAAGGAGTCCATCACTTTTTCCATCCACATGAAATCAATACATTTTTACAAGCATTTGTTATTCTTTCTCATTTGGTTTAAGATGCAGATGGAATAAGTTCATTTATCACCTCTGTTTACACTTGGGGGTAGAAGAAAGCCTTGGCATCTCTCAAACAGTCTCACTTTCAAAAGTGTGAGAGCCTTTGGCAACTGGCGAGGTGTTGGCAGTTGGAGTTTCACACTTTATGAGCTTGTCGAGCTCGCCGTGTTGGCACAATACTGAAATTAAGGGTTTTGACTGTATCAGGGCCCAATAGTATTGTGGAAATGCCCTTGGGAATTTGACTGATCCCTGCAGTGAAAGAAGGGCATTCCCCCTTGGGGAAGACGATGATTAGCTCGCCAATATCTAACAGACATGACGGCATCACTATCATAACTTACAGATATTGACATCTCTACTAATGCAACTTCATCCTTTTTTAAGAAAATGTAATTGACAAAAAAAACACTTACGCATCAAAAATATATTTATTCAATCATTTGCCATTTTCCACTTTGCCAGTAAAAAAGACTAGCAGGTTTCGCTTGAGAAGGGGAAAGAGGAACTAGGCCATGGAATAAGTCATGTGCGGTAGTAGTGGCTACTAAACGATCGACAACTCTTACTGTCTCAGAGAATGGGAACTTTGAGAGAAGCCTCAAATGTCTGCTGTAGACCTGGAAGGTGTTTCAAAGGTGGGGAGAATGTCTTAAAACCGTGAACAGAGACGAGGAAAGTTAATTGAGAGCACATCACTTCCAGATGGCCTTCAAAACCCTGGTGAGATGATTAAAACTGCTAGAAAACATTGGAAACCCCTCACAATTAAGATGTGATAGCTGCAATATGCACCAGACCAGATTGATCTGCTTTTCATTTGCTCTCTTGGTCTGTTCATGTCACCCCTGCCCCTGCTCTTCCTCCCTCGAGGGTGCCAGACTCTCCAACATTACGCCCACCTGCCTTTCCCCGTCACACGCATCAGTGCTCATTGGACTCACGTGGACTCAATTACTTGTGTCATTTCCTTCCCTATATCTGTCTGTTTCCTAGCTCTGTTCCCTGCTTTGGGATTGTTTGTCATATGTCCTTGTTTACCCATGTGCTGACTCTGTTCCTGTCGTGTTCTATGTCTGATCCTGAATAAATGTTTGACTCCCCGTACCTGCTTCTCATCTCCGGCGTCAGGTCCTTACAGTTCAACCTCCCTCCCACCCCCTACCTCACCTCCACCCCCCCATCCCATTCCAACCACACCACAACCACCCCGGGAAAGCAGCCTTCCAACCACTACTATCATGCCAAAACATGGGATATAGGTCACACAGGCACACGTGCCCTCCAAATGAGGAACGACAGTAGAGATGTGGAAAGATAAAGTGGGTCTGGAGCAAAGCAAAGCAAAAAGGAGAAGTGCAAATGAGATAGAGGACAAAATAGTGGGAGAAGAACAAGGCCAAAGCAGGAATGGGGAGAAAGAGAGGAGAGATGGTAGAGGGACATGGGAAGAAAAGATGGAGCCTCAAAGATCAAGATCTCATTTTCCAAAAGGAGGAAATCACAAGGCAAACTGACCATTACTGAAAAGGAATGGGTGTCATATGACTTTACTGTATCCGTGCATCTGTCATGATGTCCAAGACTATCTTACTCTGTCTATGGTCTCGTCAACTAACCTTCTTTCTCACTCTCTCTCCGTTGAACCGTCTGGTCTCCGAGAGCCTCAGAAGGGGGCTTGAATTGATCCAAGAGCGGGAATAATTCCATGTTTTGTCACGTTTGTCAGGATCAACCCTCTTAAACTACCACTTTGCTGATTTGACTCAAAACGAAGTTCCATGTACCAAGTACTATAAGAATGCCTAATGTTTTGCATACTGTTCAGGGGCCGTATGCATTGTCTCAGAGTAGGAGTGCTGATCTAGGATCAGGTCCCCCCTGTAAATGTAATCTCACTATTGTGATCTACAAGGCAAAACTGATCCTAAATCAGCACCAGACACAACACCATCCACCTGCTGGAGCCCTGCACAGCCATTCTAGCTAGAGTCACAGAAAAATATACCCCCCCCTAACAAAGCAAATGTTCTGTAATCATTTAGGATTTACTGTGCTAAACAGCGCATCAGTGAATGAGAGCGAGGGTAATCTAAATCGGCCTATTGTCATTGTCCAGAGGTATTTCAAATTTCATTCGTTGAACTTTCCATCGGGGGATATCCCCAAGGACCAGCAAAGGGTCATGATCGGAAAAAAGAATCCCAAAGATGGGAAGATGACCTGCGGGAGACTGGATCCGTGTGCAAAGAGACATAGTAATGGAGAGAGGCAGCTAGATAGTTATGAAGTCCATATTATGACAGCCTCAGTCTCAGCAGGAGTTGATAACAATATCAGTCACTTATGGTCAGAGAACTGAACATAGTTCCGCTGTGTAAAGACAACAATATTGTAACACTCGTTGCTCCTGATCTGTATCGAAATTAGGAAATATAGGACTAATGCTAAAATGTATGGTTTGAATTAATGGTGTCTGATTATGTACTGTAGAAAATACATCTGACCATTACAATACTGTATACTGAATAATATGGCTTTCCATACTGACACTAGAATTTACTTGAATCTGCCATGGTAGTGCTAACGCAGGGTATTTGTTTACAAACTGCACACGCGCACGCACGCACACACACACACACACACACACACACACACACACACACACGTTTTACTATCCTCGTGGGAACCAAACAATTGATTCCAATTCAAAATCCTATTTACCATATCTCCAAACCTAATCCCTAAGCCTAAAATAGTCCCCACTTGTCCGACTTTTCCACAAGGATAGTAAACCCCAAAACACGTTCGTGCGCACAGACACACCCACAGCACCTGTGAGGGGAGACTACCTGGTAGTAGGCTCGTCTTTATATAGGGCCTACCTAAATCCATTATGTGATTTTATTAACCCATGGGAAAGAGAGCTACTGCATAAATATGGCAATACAGGTTTGATTGCTCTGAGCCTTTAGTCTCTTTTGATGGTCAATAAGGTTGCTAGAATGTGTGTGAACTAGGGAACTGGAGCTACTTTGTTGACAATCAGAAAGCGCTCTATTTCGCATTTGCTCTCTTGCTCCCCCTTTCCCATCAGCCCATAAATTCAATAAAAATGAACCACAAGCTTTAGTATTGGCAGAACTCAAACTAGGTCACAACAATTAGTTGTAACCTCTTTTCTCCTATTTTCTCCTCTTCCCTCGTTTCCTCCCACCTCTGCACCCAGGGAAAGTACTACCAATCCTGAAAAAAATAGGTTGATTGAGAATAATCAGAAACAACAAACAACCATCTTTGAGTCCATATATACCTTAAACAGCTGAGGTTCCTCCTCTATTTCCCTGGGAAAAAGAAAAGATGCTGTGAAAAAAACAACAACTCTCTTTTTCCTATTCAAACAATGCTTACTGGGTTTTTCTTGTGGGCAGTATAATTTGTGCATTATGTGGAACAATGCCTCTCAAAGTGAGCCATTTTAATATTGATTATTGTTCGCAGGCCTCGGTAAGTGCTCCTATGATGATGGAGCCCAAGGTGGCAGGGGCCCTCAGTGTAACCAAAACCAGACCTGGTTTTAGATCTCAATGGAGACTAGGCCGAGATAGCCATCCCCAGTCACTTCCCACTGAGACAGAGTGTGTTGTTCACTCAGCAGCAACATCAAAGGCCCCATCCCCTCCTCTCAGCTGACTCAGAAAATAAAGTCTGTGTTTGTGTGGTGTGTGTGTGTTTGTGGGGGGAGTCGTGTATGTGTATCAGGGAAGGCGGCGGTTGGACGGGGGGGTTGTGTTTGTTTGTGTGTTTGTTTGTGTGTCTGTGGCCAGTCGCCCACAGAGAGGCTGTGTCCCAAATGGCACCCTATGCCCTATATAGCGCACTGCTTTTGAACAGAGCCCTATGAGCCCTGGTCAAAGGTAGTGCACTATAAGGGAATAGGGTGCCATTTGGGATGCCAACACACAAGCACAGATTAACACAGAGAGTAGGGAAGGAGGGGGGAAGAATAGGAGGAAAAAAAGGATAGGGAAAGAAGTGGAGAGGGTGAGTAGCTGACGCTAGGAGGGAGGCCCTGTCATCCTGGCGGGCGGTGTGTTAACTGATTCTCACTCACACACACACACACACACACACACACACACACACACACACACACACACACACACACACACACACACACACACACACACACACACACACACACAGCTGCCCTCCAGTCCCGGCGGTGTGTTCACAGAGTGTCCCTCTGAGGGCCTTTATCTGTAGGGCTGGCAGCACTTCAATGGCAGCCTTATCACCCTAATGGACACTAGAGGAGAGGCCCCTGCATGGGCGCTGACAAGACAGACACACACACACACATACACACAAGGGCACATACACACACTGCTCCCTGCCTATCACCCTTGTCCCTCACTAAAGCCAATAGTTTCCCCCCTTCCTATCCCCAGTCCTACTGATAGTAGGATACAACACACAAACCAGCCTCTCTATCTTGTTCTCTCTCCCCCTCCCTCGCTTCCTCTGTTGGTGAAGATGTAAGCAGGGCTTCTTTGATCTACACTAACTGCAATCCAAGTTATCAGCCCACCCCCCTTACCCTCCATCACACACACAAACCCCTTTCACTTTCACCTCTTTACATTAGGTTCACTGTTGCTCAGGTAGAAAGGGCCTTATCTTCTCTTCCCATAATATCCCCAACGATCACATATAGGGCAGAATCGTAACTTCCTATATTCACGCTTAACTTGTATATAATGCATTGAAGTCAATGGAAGACAAGAAAATGTAAGTAATGCACGCAAATCTCAATATAGAATATGTGCTATGGTGCAGAAAATACACTTCTTTTACATATCATATCAAATAAGGATACCATGCATAAATGTACTGTGTGCTTTTCACTGATACTGTTAATGTATACCCAACCTAAGGGAGTTTGTTTACTTCCCCCAGCATGACTTCAAGATAGCACTTCCTCCCTGTCCCAGCTGACTCTCTCCCAGGGACGATGACCTGACTTCCTGTAAGCCTGAGAAAATGCTCCTGGGTGGTCGAGCGTGTCACCAAAGTGGAGGAGGAAGAGGAAAAAAGAGAAGGAAGTGAAGAAGAGTGGGGAAGGAGGGAGAGAATTAGAGGCCATGTGGATGTGTTTCTCAAGAGATGTGGGAGAGATGAGGGGGTGGCAGAGGAGAGGAGACCACGGAGACGCTCAGTCACAGCTTGTTTACCACTGTGGCAAACAAATCCCCCTCTCCCCATCTGGAGTCCAGTGGTCAGTGGGCAGAGGGGGGAGGTGGAGAGAGAGGGAAGGAAGGAGTAAGAGAGATAGGTTATGTGGGAGAGAGAGGGAGAGAGAGAGAGAGGGTGTGTGAAAGGGGGTAAGGGGGATAGTCAGGGAGAGAGGGGAGGGAAGGAATTATGTAGTAGAGAGAGAGAGGGAGAGGGGAGAGAGAGAGTCTGGGAGGGAGGAAGAGAGGATTGGGGTGCTAGGAAATGCTGTTGAGAAATGCTTTCCTGCAAGTGGAGTAAGTCCTCTTCATCATGTTGCACGCACGTGCTGCTGAATTATGTCACTTCTAAAGCAGCCATGTAGAAAGCTGAATATCACATTCAGTCATAGCAAAATGCAATGAAGTCACATGCTATTCAGATTCCAGCTCAGGTTCACAAAGTAGCTTCTTACTGCATAATTTTTCCCAAAGCGTGAGGTTGTGTCCCAAATGACACCCTATCCCTATAAAGTGCACTAGGGAACAGTGACAGGAAGTGAATGACCCAGAACATGAACAACGTCCTCTAAACCTTTCTATGCCTCTCCAAAGGACAGGGAGCAAGTCTGAATGGCAATCGAAAGGGTTAGAGGTCGTTGTTCGTGTTCTGGGCCATTCACTTTATGTACAGTCACTGTTCCCTTTGGGCCCTGATCAAAAGTAGTGCACTTTAATAGGGAATAGGGTGTCATTTGGGACATATCCTCACGCTTTGGGAAAAATTTTGCATTTAGAAGCTACTTTGAATACCTGAGCTGGAATCTGAATAGCATGTGACTTCATTGCATTTTGCTATGATTGAATGTTCTATTCAGTTTTCTGAATGGCGAAGTAAAGGGTTAGAGGTCATTGTTCGTGTTTTGGGTCATTCAATTTCTGTACAGTCACTGTTCCCTATGGGCCCTGATCAAAAGTAGTGCACTTTGCTATGATTGAATGTGATATTCAGCTTTCTACATGGCTGCTTCAGAAGTGACATGATTCAACTGCATTTGGGACAGCCTGAGAACCACTATAGTCAGCAAGTGACGTCTACATGGTACTCTGGGCCTTGTCCAACAAGTCTGAACGGCAATAGAAAGGGTTAGAGGTTGTTGTTTGTGTTCTGGGTCATTCACTTCCTGTACAGTCACTGTTCCCCGTTAATTCCTTATTTACCCTATCCATTAAGTCTGGCCTTTTTGTCCCTAATGAGACTCTGCATTGAAAATATTTGCTCAGAGATTGATGTGCTTTTTGGTAAAGTATTGTTAGTCTGATGATAAGAATGATGAGATTTACTATCATTGTCATTAACTTAATGAAAAATAATGAAAAGGGAGCTAAAATTGTGGCTTTTGTATCCACTCCTAATGCAAGACTGAAGATCTCCCATCAACCCTTGCTCTACCCAAGAGACAGAATTAATCTCAGCAAACAAGTTTCACAAAAATGGTCCTACAGTGCCATGGGACTTCTCCAATGAGCCTGTGTGACTGGGCAGACATTTTAGATACTAAGAGACTCGTAATAACTTTCCCTGAAGTTTGTGATGACTTTGTAATGATGTTGGTTTGACGTTTCTGTGACGTTACTGTGATGGCGGGATTGTGTGGAACCGCAAATGTGACTGTTCTAACTTACCCAATCGCCTGAGACTCAACAGACAACGATATTCCCAGACCCCAATTCTACTGTAATTTCAGCGCAATCACTAATATTGTTGTTGCCGTTTTGCTGAGATTTTGGAACTTGGCACAATCTCAAAGTTTCCATGCCTGCAATCTATTTTCATTAAGCCCATGCCTCTCCAAAGGACAGGGAGCATTTTTCAATCTTTGTCGACAAAATAAAAGCATTAGACATATGGAGTTACTGACTTATTTTGTATTGGTTTATCGCAGTTTTCATACAATGACAATGGGAACACATACAGTATTTTGCTTGAATTTTACTTTTAACACACACAAACACAAACCCCATACACACAACACACACCTTTGTCTGATGTGTGTGAGACCTCAACCCCGCTCTGACTGAGGTTCCCAATGACGGGTGCTCTGGAGTGTCTCATGTTAGGAATTATCTCCCTCCTCTCTCATCTGGTTATTGTGCTCTGCTAATCTCTCCTCTCATATCTCCTCATTGTACTCCCTAATCTGGCTCCCCTTTGCTACATTTCTGTCCTCTCTTTCTTTCTCTCTCTGTGCCTCTCTCTCTTTCTCTCATTCCTAAAAGGAAGGGAATTAGAGTGAGGCCTTTCATCTTCATGGACCTTGAGTGATAAGCCATGCGTGTGTCCTCCTCTCCCCTCCTCCCCACCTCCACCTTGCTGTTTCCCTTCTCTCCTCCAGTACAGGTTGCTCTGTTTTCCTCTGTTCTTCTATCATCTTCTGGCCTCCTCTATACTCTCGTCCCCCCTCCTCCCCTCTCCTCGGGCGGCTTCTGAAATCCTGATTCTGGTAATCTAGTGTAGGTCTACTCCCATTGCTCTTTGACATTACCTGGCCGAGCCAGTCTGTCGTTCAACCTGCCTCTCTTTTAAAAACCAACTATAAAAGCCTGCTCCTGTGAAATATGAGAAACTGTTCATGATTCTACTGTCCTCATGTCAACTCAATGACTGCACAGAGATCAGTCATATGTCATTTGTAGAATATGATGTAAAAAGTATGTGTTCTTTGTGAAAATGTTAAATAAGAGAAACAAGTTATTTAGAAAACGTTAAAACATTTCTATATACAGGCTTTTTTGGACAAGTTTATACTATAACGAAATAGGTATGTGCTGAGAACAGCTATAATACACAGTGACACTTGCTCAGCACTTCCAGTCAAATTTACAGCTGTTTTTACAAGTAGGTACGTGACGGTGTCAACTCAAATCCCCTCTCTCTTCCCAAGACGAAATCCTCACTATTACTATCAAAGCACTTTCCAACACAACTATTGACTTGACCTCTCTGGTCCGGCCGCTTTGTGGATCAGAACACCGGGTGATCGCAGACTGGCAGCCGACTGCAATCTGACCACGGCTTGGGGTGCTGTGCGTCTGTAGCTTTGCTGTACTGTGACGCACGCTTTTCTTTGTCCCCGGAGCGGATATCCCTAACAGCATCCATCAAAAACTTTGGCCCCGGGCCCCAGGTTTGTCCAGCTGCTCTGCAGGAGAGGCCAGCACTATGGAGAGGCTGGAGAGGCTGGAGGAGACTCGAGTATGGCCCTACTGCTGCCAGTAGTATGTCTTGTCACTCCTCCCAGCACTGAGGAGGTATCAGTGCCCCCTGGTGAACGACTTGGGAATGACACGTCTGACACCTCAATCATGGTTTCTGGTAAGAAAGTGAATAAGTTCTCGGGAAGATACCTCCTCCGGTCCACCTTAAGATATTTTTGAGTGCAGTTTAGGTCAAGATACTGAAGGTGGCAGTGATGCATCACTGGATAGTCCTGTTTAGACAGAATGTGGAGCTCAGGGGAGGGTCTTGATTTTAAGGTGGTCTGTTGGCGTTGTGGCTTTAGTGTTCATATGGCTGCTAGTAGTTAGTCTGTGTGTGTGTGTGTGTGTGTGTGTACAGTATGTGTGTATATAGTACATGTGTGTTTCCAATGTTGTGTGTGTGTGTGTATGTGTTATGTATAGATCAGCATGTACTGTATTTGTACAGCGTGTATACAGTAAATATTGTGAATCTGTTTATGCGTATTATTCTGTGTCTGTGTGTGTGTGTGTGTGTGTGTGTGTGTGTGTGTGTGTGTGTGTGTGTGTGTGTGTGTGTGTGTGTGTGTGTGTGTGTGTGTTTGTTACTTTGGGGCGACGGCAGTGTCTTGGGGTGGCGTGTGCGGCTTGGGGTGGCGTGTGCGGGCTGACAAAGGGAAAGCAGATTACAGACTGTTCGGTCGGTCCAGCCGGCGCGCTACTGCGGTCTCTCTGACTGCCACCAACCACACCAGCTTTAAGAGACCAGTGGATTATTACAACACCACAGCACTGCCGCCAGCGGCTCCAGGCTCCAGCTAACTACATGACTACTGAGCTAGCACTCTAAGGTACAAACGTTCAGCTAATTATAGATCATTCAGGTTCTTCTCACGGTACAGTACAGTACAGTATAAGGCTATGGCCTGGCCGTGCATAAAAACATGGGCACTCCCACAGTGATCACTCATGTGTGACATATTGTCAGTCTGTAAACAAAACATGAAGTAGGCAGAGCAGGAGGAAAGTTAAAGTTAGCTACATGTTTTGAATTGTAACTTGATTTGGTTTGTGTGTTTGTTGTGGTGTGTGTGTGTCTGTGTGTTGTGTGTGTGTGGTTACGTGTGTACGTGGGTGTGGTTTGCGAATAAGTGCCTATACCATGTTATATGTTTCTATACTGGGATGGTGTATACTTTGTGTTTGTATGTTGTAAGCACAGTCACCACTGACACCCATAGTGCCTGAACTACCCTTGCAAGTCACATACTTCTAAGTGTTCACTAAAACCTGACCTTTAACCCCTGAACCCTACAGTTCAGGGGAGTATATGGAGCCATGTCTGTGTGATTACGGCAGCCAAAACAGCAACAGTAACTAGGGCCCAGAGAATGAGGAGAGAGAAGAAAAGTGCCCTCAGAGGTCAAAGCTGGGCTGACACTTGGGGTTTTTGGGTCCAACAAATCCAGGTCACAACACTAGACTACATCAAACACAGCCAGACTCAGTCGGTAAGAGACTGCTGTGTTTGTGTTAATCGCTTCTTATTTCTATCGCCCGTTTCTCTTTCTTTCTCTGGCATGTTCTTAAACAAACATATACATCCAGGCACACAGTGTGTTCACGTGCACGCATACATGCACGTACACTTGCACGCACACACTCACATACCCACACATTAGAGGATGCGCAAGCACACACAAACACATAGGGCAATAGGTCTAGGTGCCAGATGCTAAAAATAGACTGTTAAATCTCAATACTTGGGGTGGGTATGTGTCGATTTCACCCTCAGGGGTGAAAGTGTTTGCTGTGATTGTCACCTCTGTGACACCAGGTAGTTTACATGTGCAGCTCTAGCCATATATTAGCCAAAGTAAAGTTATGGAGGGGTGAAGATGTAACCAAGCATATGGCCGGAACCTATAAAATGTTACTGAAGGAAAATATTGCAGTTTTTCAGCAGGTTATATGTGACTATATTATGGCTATATAAATCTTGCAAAATGCAGCTACATTTGAATGCGCTCGCACACACACACACAGACACACACACACAGACACACACACACAGACACACACACACACACACACACACACACACACACACACACACACACACACACACACACACACACACACACACACACTTCCTTCAGGTGAGTCAGGCAGTCTCCACACTCCTAGGGAAAATGCCATTAATTCCTAATGAGGGTTGCAGCAGCAGCATGCATCACACCAACCAAGTCCTATGGCTAAACAAGGGAGGATGGGAAGAAAACCACAACCACCCCAAGACAGGAAGAATGGGCAGAAAAGAGCCTCCTGAGCCCCTGATGGGAAAAAGAGGTGAGTGGCTCTGCGTGCGTGTGTGCGCGCGTGTGCGTGTGTGCGTGTGTGCGCGTGTGTGTGCGTGTGTGTGTGTGTGTGCGTGTGTGTGTGTGTGTGCGTGTGTGTGTGTGTGTGCGTGTGTGTGTGTGTGTGTGTGTGTGTGTGTGTGTGCTTGTGCGTGTGCGTGTGTGTGCATGTCTATGTGTATGTGAAAGAGAAAAGAAAACATGCTCTCAGAGTCTTACTGCAGAATCTGACATTTGTCCATCAATTTTGAAGTATAAGTTTAGGCATTCATTCCAAATGGTTAAGTTAAGGGTTAAGATTATTTTATTTTTTAAAACCAAAACATAAAAAATAAGTTTCTAGCATTGGGATTGAACACACGACCCTCGGAATCACAGCTCACGGCTTACGCCCAACCGCCACACCCAAGCAAAACCCAAGCCTAATAGATGGTAATAGCGCTCACCGTTGCCCTTAGTGGACAGTTTTGAAGTCTTCTCGTGACATCCTGCTTTTCTGGTCCGACGTTGAAGTTCAGAGTGGCTCTTGAGCGAATTGACTGAACAAAGAGTGCAATGTGTAAGGGAGGAAGGGTAAAGGCTGTATAATAGTTTGACTGTGAGATATTGGTCTCCTTAAAATGTTTATGCAAGTATTTATCCACGAGCAAGATGTGTGTTTTTGTGTTTCATTCGTTCACCATTCAAATCCTTCCATATTCAAGCACTTTCAATCAGTATCACCTCATGCAGTTAGTTGTTTGGTCAATTGTGTTAAATTGACTTGATTGGCATTGTCTCAGTTTTTTTATGGCAGGTCACTTCACAGGAGTACAGAAATGTGTTTATTGCTCAAGCTACAGCATAAAACAGGTGTGCTGAGAATGTTCTAGAAAGCTTGGTTTTAGCACCTTTGAACAGCCAATCTGTTTTGTTGTTTTACCTTGCTCTATTACACAATAAATTAAGTATTTTTTTAATAAAATGTTATTCTCAGTCCGATGTCATTGGAAACGCTTATCTTCCTCTATCTTACTTACTACAAAACATAGAAACATGCAATTTTCACATATGTTGATATTGGGGTGGTGATGGAGATGATTAAATATGAATTCGATTTTTTTTTTTAAATGTCCCTTTTTTAAATGTAACCTTTATTTAACTAGGCAAGTCAATTAAGAACAAATTCTTATTTACAATGACGGCCTACCGAGGAACAGTGGGTTAACTGCCTTGTTCAGGGGCGGAACGATAGATTTAGATAGGGAAAAAAATTAAAGTGTATAAATATATAAGTATACAGTGCATTCTGAAAGTACTCAGACCCCTTTACTTTTTCCACATTTTGTTAAATTACAGCCTTATTCTAAAATTGATTAAATATTTGTTAAATTTTTTAAAATCAAATCTACACACAATACCCCATAATGACAAAGCAAAAACAGGTTTTTAGAAATGTTTGCAAATTTATTTCAAATAAAAACAGAAACACCTTATTTACATAAGTATTCAGACCCTTTGCTGTGAGAATCGAAAGTTTAGCTCAGGTCCATCCTGTTTCCATTGGTCCTCTTTGAGATGTTTCTACAACTTGATCCAATAAAGGGAAATTTAAAGGCCATTTCCTGTTTCAGCATGACAATACCCCCGTGCACAAAGCGAGGTACATACAGAAATGGTTTGTCGAGATCGGTGTGGAAGGACTTGACTGGCTTGCACAGAGCCCTGACCTCAACCCCATCTAATACCTTTGGGGTGAATTGGAATGCTCTTTGCATAGAGTTGATCAGGCTGTTGATTGTGGTCAGGCTGCTGCTCCTCTTCAATAGTTGTGCGAAGTTGGTGGATATTGGCGGGAACTGGAACACGCTGTCGTACACATCAATCCAGATCATCCCAAACATGCTCAATTGGTCAGTATGCAGGCCATGGAAGAACTGGGACATTTTCAGATTCCAGGAATTGTATACAGATCCTTGTGACATGGGGCTGTGCATTATCATGCTGAAACATGAGGTGATGGCGACGGATGAATGGCACGACAATGGGCCTCAGGATCTCGCCATGGTATCTCTGTGCTTTAAAATTGGCATAAATAAAATTAAATTGTGTTTGTTGTCCGTAGCTTATGCCTGCCAATACCATAACCCCACTGCCACCATGGGGCACTCTGTTCACAACGTTGACATCAGCAAACCACTCGCCCACACTACGCCATACACTCTGCCATCTGCCCGGTACAGTTGAAACCAGGATTCATCCTTGAAGAGCACAATTCTCCTGCGTGCCAGTGGCTATCGAAGGTTATGATGCTGAACTGCAGTCAGGTCAAGACCCTGGTGAGGACAACAAGCACGCAAATTAGCTTCCCTGTGATGGTTTCTGACAGTTTGCGCAGAAATTCTTCGGTTGTGCAAACCCACAGATTCATCAGCTGTCCAGGTGGCTGGTCTCAAATGATCCCGCAGGTGAAGAAGCCAGATGTGGGGAGCCTGGGCTGGCGTGGTTGCATGTGGTCTGTAGTTGTGAGACCGGTTGGACGTACTGCCAAATTCTCTAAAACGACATCATGGTAGAGAAATGAACATTCCATTTTCTGGAAACAGCTCTGGTGGACATTCCTGCAGTCAGTATGCCAATTGCATGCTCCCTCAAAACTTGAGAAATCTGTGTCATTGTGCTCTTCATCACTCACGCACAGACTGATTTCCAACTCTGACTCCCAGTACCAAAACTCAAAATTCGTCCTCGTTTGGGAAGAAACAGGCCTGAAACCATGAAACCTGTTGACATATAGTGTAAGCTATAGGAATTGCAATCTGGGAGCTGGAATTGCATATGCCCCATAGCTTTCCATTGTAAGAGCATGGGCTCTCAAAAACAAAAAGTTTCCGGTTGGTTTTTCTTTGGATTTTCTCCTACCATATCAATTGTGTTATTGTCTCATACATTTATTTAAAATTTCTACAAACTTCAAAGTGTTTTCTATCCAATGGTACCAATTATATGCATATACTGGCTTCTGGGCCTGAGTAACATTCAGTTTACTTTGGGCACATCAGTCAGACAGGAAGAGGAGAAAAATAGACCCTTGCCTGACAGTACAAGTTGGCACCATTTTATATAACTGAAGGCAAAGAATGTTGTAACGCTTTATTTTGATAGTCCATCTGTAGATGCTCAAGGTTCTGTCAGCATCGTCTGAGCGATGCAGAGACACCATTCAAATTCTGCTTTCAGCAACAAGTGATTTCGTCCCTCTATGAGTTTCTCTGTGAGAAAGGTGTTCTTGTTTCAATTCTACAATATTATTTTGTACAGAATTTTTTTTAAACTCTAAGTCTGAGTATCACAGCGAGATGGGACCGCTATTGCTCCATTCCCTAGACCCCACCTTTCATATGCCATGTTGTGTGAAGGGCTCTGAGTTTCACAGCCAGAGGAAATCAATCCTTTGTCTGGATAGGCCAGGAAAATGTGGAGTGTCACTCCCTATGCAAATGAGGTGTCAGATTTCAAATACTCCATCTCAGCTCAGAGGGAGAAGCTATACGGACACGACTGTGGCCCAAATTGATAACATGTGTTGCGCAGTTGAGTGTTGACTGGAGACCAACGTATTCAGTTCAGTCAGTAATCCTGATGAGATTTCATCCTGATGAACCCTTCCCAGCTAGTTAGTTTATGCTTGTGGTTAGAAACTTCAGCAAGAATGTCACAAACATATAGAGTTTAATGTCGTAGGCCTACAGTGCCTTGCAAAAGTATTCACCCCCGTTGGCGTTTATTTTGCTGCATTACAACCTGTTATTTAAATGGATTTTTATTTCGATTTCATGTAATGGACATACACAAAATAGTTCAAATTGCTAAAGTGAAATTAAAAAAATAACATGTTAAAAAAAAAAAAAAAAAACTGGTGCGTGCATATGTATTCACCCCCTTTGAAATGAAGCCCCTAAATAAGATCTGGTGCAACCAATTATCTTCAGAAGTCACATCATTAGTTCAATAAAGTCCACCTGTGTGCAATCTAAGTGTCACATGATCTGTCACATAATCTCAGTATATATACACCTGTTCTGAAAGGCCCCAGAGTCTGCAACACCACTAAGCAAGGGGCACCACCAAGCAAGCGGCATTATGAAGACCAAGGACCTCTCCAAACAGGTCAGGGACAAAGTTGTGGAGAAGATCAGGGTACAGATCAGGGTTGGGTTATAAAAAATTATCCAAAAATTTGAACATCCCCCAGAGCACCATTAAATCCATTATTAAAAAAATGGAAAGAATATGGCACAACAATAAACCTGCCAAGAGAGGGCCACCCACCAAAACTCATGGACCAGGCAAGTAGGGCATTAATCAGAGGCAACAAAGAGACCAAAGATAACCCTGAAGGAGCTGCAAAGCTCCACAGTGGAGATTGGAGTATCTGTCCATAGGATCACTTTAAGCCGTACACTCCACAGAGCTGGGCTTTGGTGTTCACCCAAAGGCATTTCGGAGACTCCACAAACATATGGAAGAAGGTACTCTGGTCAGATGAGACTAAAATTTAGCTTTTTGGCCATCAAGGAAAACACTACGTCTGGCGCAAACCCAATACCTCTCATCCCCCAGAGAACCCCATCCCCACAGTGAAGCATGGTGGTGACAGCATCATGCTGTGGGGATGTTTTTCATGAGCAGGGACTGGGAAGCTGGTCAGAATTGAAGGAATGATGGATGGCGCTAAATACAAGGAAATTCTTGAGGGAAACCTGTTTCAGTGTTCCAGAGATTTGAGACTGGGACGGAGGTTCACCTTCCAGCAGGACAATGACCCTAAGCATACTGCTAAAGCAACACTTGAGTGATTTAAGGGGAAACATTTAAATGTCTTGGAATGGCCCAGTCAAAGCCCAGACCTCAAAACAAATGAGAATCTGTGGTATGACTTAAAGATTGCTGTACACCAGCGGAACCCATTCATCTCAAAGGAGTTGGATCAGTTTTGCCTTGAAAAATGGGCAAAAATCCCAGTGGTTAAATGAGCCAAGCTTATAGAAACATAACCCAAGATACTTGCAGCTGTAATTGTTGCAAAAGCTGTCTCTACAATGTATTGACTTTGGGGGGGTGAATAGTTATGCATGCTCAAGTTTAGTTTTTTAGTCTTATTTCTTGTTTGTTTCACAATAAAAAATATTTTGCATCTTCAAAGTGATGTGTGTTTTGTAAATCAAATGATACAAACCCCCTAAAAATCCATTTTAATTCCAGGTTGTAAGGCAACAAAATAGGAAACATGCCAAGGGACGTGAATACTTTCTCAAGCCACTGTAGTTGTACATTTTCGGTGAAAATCACTAGCTGCAATAAATGTGCTTTAGCTGTCACCTGATATTGGCTAGACTAGCTAGCTACTTTCCTCTCCTTATGGGACAGCAGTGCTCGGCAAGAGGGAGTGAAGGACAGTTTGCCTCGTGTTGTTATGTTGCTTGCTGCACAACGTCTCCTCATTGAGCAGTAGACTGTATCACAGTGATATCCAGATGGTTCCTATCAATATTACAAGTTATTTCTCGTGTAGGCAGCTATCCTACTCAAGAAATTATCAAGTGGGATGGAACAAATTGGCCACGTTAGTTACGGCTGGCGATATGTAATACAACTGCCCGGTAGAAAAAAACTGCTGCCCAGTGGGAAGCAACTCACATCAGCAATCACCTAGATACAACACCGTTGCATTGGTAATTCACACTGGCTTGTTGTAACGTTAGCTAATTGGCATGTCACGGTGGTATCCGGATGGTGACCAATACTAAAAAGTAATTTCTCCCTCGGCCATCGAAACAAACAGCACTTCATTTTACATATTTTAACTAGAGCTATGCTGCTGTTATTGCCAGCGAATCCACATTCATTTCCACTCGACTCTCAGCTGACATACAGTCATCAATTTGGTCACCAGGCATGTTCGTATAGCTTCTCCCCAGCACAGAGCGGAGAGCGTCATCTGAAGCGGAACAATCAGCTCTTTCAAGGAGTGTTCATCAATAATATTGCGCCGTTCACAGAGTGCTCTGTACACAACGTTGTTGGTCGGAACTGTCTCTCAAAGTCCCCTAGGTAGGGGACTTTACATCTAAGGGGTTGGGAGAAGAGAGATCAGGAGGTCAATGATGAGGCACATAGATCATCCCTTCATCCTTCTACCTCTCTGTTCCATTCTTCTCTCTTTTTCTTACCCTATCTTCCTACAGGTGTAGAGAGAGGACATGCTCAACACAGAGAGCATTAACTGTTAATATGACTTGAAACTTAGTATAGCACGCACACACAGGCTCACATTCACATCTACAAACCATGCTTTCACGCTATCAAATACCTCCGTTGAACTCAAGTCCTTTTGTTCACCTGACCTAGAATTCATTACGATCAAATGCCTACTGCATTATCTACCAAGAGAATTCTTTTCGATTATAATCACAGCCGTGTATATCCCCCAAGCAGACAACTCGACAGCCCTGAAAGAACTTCATTGGACCCTATGTAAACTGGAAACCACATATCCTGAGGCTGCATTTATTGTAGCTGGGAATTTTAACAAGGCCAATCTGAAAACAAGGCTCCCTAAATTTTATCAGCACATCGAATGTGCGACCCAGGCTGGCAACACCCTGGATCATTGCTTCCCTAATTTCCATGACGCATACAAAGCCCTCCTTCGCCCTCCTTTTGGCAAATCTGACCACGACTCCATTTTGTTGCTCCCAGCCCATAGACAGAAACTAAAACAGGAAACGTCCGTGCTCAGGTCTGATCAATGCTGGTCCGACCAATCTGATTCCACGCTTCAAGATTGCTTTGATCACGTGGAGTGGAATATGTTCCGGATAGCATTGGACAATAACATTGATGTATACACTGATTCGGTGAGCGAGTTTATTAGCAAGTGCATCGGTGATGTGGTACCAACAGTGACCATTAAATCCTTGATTGATGGCAGCATTCGCCTAAAACTGAAAGCGCAAACTGCTGCTTATAATCATGGCAAGGCGACACGAAACATGAAAGATTACAAACAGTGTAGCTATTCCCTCTGCAAGGCAATCAAACAAGCTAAGCTTCAGTATAAAGACAAAGTAGAGTTGCAATTCAACGGCACCGACACAAGACGTTTGTGGCAGGGTTTACAGTCAATCACAGAATACAAAAAGAAAACCAGCACCGTCGCGGACACCAATGTCTTGCTCCCAGACAAACTAAACAACTTCTTTGCTCGCTTTTAGGACAACACAGTGCCAATGACAAGGCCCGCTACCAAAACCTGCGAGCTCTCCTTCAACGCAGCCAACATGAGTAAAACATTTAAACGTGTTAACCCTCGCAAGGCTGCCGGCCCAGACGGCATTCCTAGCCACAGAGCTTGCGCATACCAGCTGGCTGGTGTGTTTACGGACATATTCAATCAATCCCTATCCCAGTCTGCTGTTCCCACTTGCTTCAAGAGGGCCACCATTGTTCCTGTTCCCAAAAAAGCTAAGGTAACTGAGATAAATGACTATCGCCCCGTAGCACTCACTTCCATTATCATGAAGTGCTTTGAGAAACTAGTCAAGGATCATATCATCGCCACACCCTACCTGACACCCTAGACCCACTCCAATTTGCTTACCGCCCCAATAGGTCCACAGACGACGCAATCGCAACCACACTGCACACTGCCCTAACCCATCTGGACAAGAGGAATATCTATGTAACAATGCTGTTCATCGATTACAGCTCAGCATTTAACACCATAGTACCCTCCAAACTCGTCATTAAGCTCGAGTCCCTGGGTCTCAACCCCGCCCTGTGCAACTGGGTCCTGGACTTTCTGACGGGCCGCCCCCAGGTGGTGAGGGTAGGAAACAACATCTCCACCCCGCTGATCCTCAACACTGGGGCCCCACAAGGGTGTGTTCTCAGTCCTCTCCGGTACTCCCTGTTCACCCATGACTGCATGGCCATGCACGCCTCCAACTCAGTCAACAAGTTTGCAGACGACACTACAGTGGTAGGCTTGATTACCAACAATGACGAGACGGCCTACAGGGAGGAGGTGAGTGCCCTCGGAGTGTGGTGTCAGGAAAATAACCTCACACTCAACGTCAACAAAAAAAAGGAGATGATTGTGGACTTCACATCGATGGGACAGTAGTGGAGAAGGTGGAAAGTTAAGTTCCTCGGCGTACACATCACGGACAAACTGAAGTGGTCCACCCACACAGACAGCGTGGTGAAAAAGACACTACAGCGCCTCTTCAACCCCAGGAGGCTGAAGAAATTTGGCTTGTCACCTAAAACACTCAAAGACTTTTACAGATTTACAATCGAGAGCATCCTGTCGGGCTGTATCACCGCCTGGTACGGCAACTGCTCTGCCCACAACCGTAAGGCTCTCCAGAGGGTAGTGAGGTCTGCACAACACATCACTGGGGGCAAACTACCTGCCCTCCAGGACACCTACACCACCCGATGTCGCAGGAAGGCCAAAAAGATCCTGAAGGACAACAACCACCCGAGCCACTACCTGTTCACCCCGCTATCATCCAGAAGGCGAGGTCAGTACAGGTGCATCAAAGCTGGGACAGAGAGACTGAAAAACAGCTTCTATCTCAAGGCCATCAGACTGTTAAACTGCCATCATTAACATTGAGTGGCTTCTACCAACATACAGACTCAGTCTCTAGCCACTTTAATAATTAATAATTGGATGTAATAAATGTATCACTAGTCACTTAAACAATGCCACATTATATAGTGTTTACATACCCTACATTACTCATCTCATATGTATATACTGTACTCTATACCATCTACTGCATCTTGCCTATGCCATTCGGCCATCGCTCATCCATATATTTATATGTACATATTCTTAATAATTCCTTTACACTTGTGTGTATAAGGTAGTTGTGAAATTGTTAGATTACTTGTTAAATATTACTGCACGGTCGGAACTAGAAGCACAAGCATTTTGCTACACTCACATTGACATCTGCTAACCATGTGTATGTGACCAATAAGATTTGATTTGTTTTTGTCACTTTTTCACTTTCCATCCTGCACTCTTTACCTGGTTTTACAGTATCTCATCCCCCTTTCATCTTTTGAGAAGCTATGGAGTATGAGGGATGAAGAAAGGAGGAAAGGAGCTGGCTGCAAAGGGTACGGGAAGTGAAGAGAGGAGGAAAAGAGGAGGAGGGAGGGGGAGAATAGGAGAATAGAGGAGAGCAGGACCTTTTGGTCCTTGTCAGAGGTAAACACACACACACACACAGTGGGGCCATTGTTCTGTGAGCTTTCAGCGGGGCTCTATGATCATGTAGGCTGAGACTGCTGAACGTGTGCTCCCTCCTATTTCTCTCTCTCTCTCCCTCTTTCATTTCTCTGTTTTCCCTAAGCTGTGACCTGCCTGTCAAACAAGCCTTCTTCCTCCTTTTTTCCCCTCATTTGCTCACTGTCTCCCTCATAGTATGCTGTATCTGCATAGTCCCACATTGCACCCTGTTCCCTTTATAGTGCACTATCTTTGACCAGAGTCCCATGGGCCCTTGTCCAATGAATTGTATTATAAATGGAATAGGGTGTGATTTGGGATACACACATACACTACCGGTCAAAAGTTTTTTTTCTACCTTGTAGAATAATAGTGAAGACATCAGAACTATGAAATACCACATATGGAATCATGTAGTAACCAAAAAAGTGATAAACAAATCAAAATATATTTTAGATTCTTCAAATAGCCACCCTTTGCCTTGATGACAGCTTTGCATACTCTTGGCATTCTCTCAACCAGCTTTGTTTCTTTTTTTTTACCTTTATTTAACTAGGCAAGTCAGTTAAGAGCAAATTCTTATTTTCAATGACGCCCTAGGAACAGTGGCTCTAACCACTAGGCTACTTGCCGCTTCATGAGGTAGTCACCCGAAATGCGTTTCAATTAACAGGTGTGCCTTCTGAAAAGTACATTTGTGGAATGTCTTTCCTTCTTAATGCGTTTGTGTAACGTTCGTCGTTATAGAGGGACCAAGGCGCAGCGGAGGTTTGGTTCATCATCATTTTTATTAGAACGGTGAACCAGCAAAACAATAAACGATACCACGAACGAACAGCTTCACAGGCTACGAATAGCAATGCAAATACAATTCCCCACGAACAGCGTGGGGGAAAATGAACTTAAATGAGATCCCAATCAGAGACAACTAGCGACAGCTGTCTCTGATTGGGAAGACAGAAACCAACATAGAAATACTCCCCAATAGAGCCAACACAAGGCTCCAACGCAAAACAGAAAACAAACACAGGAAAACCACCCAACATAAACCACCCTGACCCAAAACACCTGAGTTCACCCGGTCAGGGCGTGACAGTTTGAGCCAGTTGTGTTGTGAAAAGGTGGGTGGTATAGAGAAGATAGCCCTATTTGATAAAATACCAAATTATGGCAAGAACAGCTAAAATAAGCAAAGAGAAATGGCAGTCCATCATTATTTTAAAAGACATGCAGTTGCAAAATCCAGCATGCGCTATGATGAAAATGGCTATCATGAGGAACCGCCACAGGAATGGAAGACCCAGAGTTACCCCTGCTGCAGAGGATTAGTTCATTAGAGCTACCAAACTCAGAAATTGCAGCCCAAATAAATGCTTCACAGAGTTCAAGTAACAGACACATCTCAACATCAACTGTTTGTGGGCTATACTCGGCCTTGTCTTCGGACGGTAAGTTGGTGGTTGTAGATATCCCTCTAGTGGTGTGGGGGCTGTGCTTTGGCAAAGTGGGTGGGGTTATATCCTGCCTGTTTGGCCCTGTCCGGGGGTATCATCGGATGGGGCCACAGTGTCTTCTGATCCCTCCTGTCTCAGCCTCCAGTATTTATGCTGCAGTAGTTTATGTGTCGGGGGGCTAGGGTCAGTCTGTTACATCTGGAGTATTCTCTTGTCTTATCCAGTGTCCTGTGTGAATGTAAATATGCTCTCTCTAATTCTCTCTTTCTTTCTCTCTTTCTCTCGGAGGACCTGAGCCCTAGGACTACCTGGCATGATGACTCCTTGCTGTCCCCAGTCCACCTGGCCATGCTGCTGCTCCAGTTTCAACTGTTCTGCCTGCGGCTACGGAACCCTGACCTGTTCACCGGACGTGCTTGTTGCACCCTCGACAATTACTATGATTATTATTATTTGACCATGCTGGTCATTTACGAACATTTTAACATCTTGACCATGTTCTGTTATAATATCCACCCGGCACAGCCAGAAGAGGACTGGCCACCCCTCATAGCCTGGTTCCTCTCTAGGTTTCTTCCTAGGTTTTTGGCCTTTCTCAGGAGTTTTTCCTAGGGAGTTTTTCCCAGCCACCGTGCTTCTTTCACATGCATTGCTTGCTGTTTGGGGTTTTAGGCTGGGTTTCTGTACAGCACTTTGAGATTTCAGCTGATGTACGAAGGGCTATATAAATAAATTTGATTTGATTTGATTTGATTTGTTCAGAGGTGACTGTGTGAATCAGGCCATCATGGTTGAATTGCTACAAAGAAACCACTACTAAAGGACAGCAATAATAAGAAGAGACTTTCTTGGGCCAAGAAACACGAGAAATTGACATTAGACCAGTGGAAATTTGTCTTTTGGTCTGGAGTCTAAATTGGAGATTTTTGGTTCCAACCACCGTGTCTTTGTGAAACAAGGTGTGGGTGAACGGATGATCTCCACATGTGTATTTCACACCGTAAAGCATGGAGGAGGAGGTGATATGGTGTGGGGGTGCTTTGCTGCTGACACTGTCTGTGATTTATTTAGAATTCAAGGCACACAGCGTTCTGTAGCTATACGCCATCCCATCTGGTTTGGGCTTAGTGGGACTATCATATGTTTTTCAACAGGACAATGACCCAACACATCTCCAGGCTGTGTAAGGGCTATTTTACCAAGAAGGAGTGTGATGGAGTGCTGCATCAGATGACCTGGCCTTCACAATCACCCAACCTCAACCAAATTGAGATGGTTTGGGATGAGTCGTACCGCAGAGCGAAGGAAAAGCAGCCAACACGTGCTTAGCATATGCGGGAACTCCTTCAAGACTGTTGGAAAAGCATTCCAGGTGAAGCTGTTTGAAAGAATGCCAACCGTGTGAAAAGCTGTCATCAAGGTTAAAGGGTGGCTATTTGAAGAATCTCAAATATAAAATGTATTTTGATTTGTTTACCACTTTTCTGGTTACTACATCATTCCATATGTATTATTTCATAGTCTTGATGTCTTCACTATTATTCTACATTGTAGAAAATAGTAAAAAATAAATAAAAACCCTTGAATGAGTAGGTGTTTTACAACTTTACGCTCTTAGAATAGGGTTCCAAAGGGATTATTCAGCTGTCCCCATAGGAGAACCCTTTTTGGTTCCAGGTAGAACCCTTTTGCGCTCCATGTGGAACCCTGTGGAAAGGGTTCTATATGGAACTCAAACGTGTTCTACCTGGAACCAAACGGGTTCTACCTGGAATCAAAAAGAGTTCTTCAAAGGGTTCTCCTATTGGGACAGCCAAAGAATCATTTTATATTGGTTCTAGATATCACCTGTTTTCCCAAGAGTGTAGGGTGTCGTGACGTTGTATTAGTTAATGTGACGACTGTTGCTCATCGAATGATTAACGGTTTATAATTACGTGATTAAATGAATTAAGCAATGAATCAAGCAATTATTAACTCATTAACCTGGGGCACCATGGGAACATTGTTTTGATTGAGTTTCTATTTCCCAAATTAACTCAAAGGATATCAGAATATCGATTACAACAGTCGCTAAATTAATCAGTTTCCTCTACAGTCTCATAATCTGAAAGTCGTATAATCCGGGAATCTGCACGGACCCGGGCTTTACCACTGAATTTACCACACCAATCTTAGTTGATTATTTATTTACTAGCAAGCTAAAATGATGATAAAAATGCACATACACAAAACACAGTCTAGCTATCGATTAGGACTTAGTATAACGGGCCAACACACTCTGGCGCTTGTTACCCAAAATGGGGATTTTAAAGAGAGAGAAAGAAAGGAAGTACACGAGAGAAATATACATTTGGGTTCATTTGTCAGCCATGCTTATTTAAAATTAGCCTTGCCCCGAACTGCCGCTCTTATGGGTCAGAATATAATGATGTAATTACGTGTTGTAGTTCTCAGGTGGGAAGCTCCGCGTGGGTCGTTTAGGCTTCTAAATGACGAAGTTCTCCGGCGCAACTCTCTGGTTGTCCTCACGATGTCAGTGTCCTTCTTGGCTAAGTGGTCTGATCCTCACCCTTGATCGGAAAGGGGTCTTCTGAGGACAGACAGCTCTGTAGCTCAGAGCTCACAGCTTCGGCTCGAATGGTGTCGATACCACGATTCAAATGGAGAGTGGAGGCTGGGTGGTTCGGCTTGAATTCACCCGCTTAGACACAGCTACTCGTCCGTAGCTCGTGTAGAAAAATATTTCTTTGTCTTCAACCTTGTGTTTCGTTTTGGGGTTCGTCGACTTTGTTAGACCTTCGCTGCAGCTTGGGGTCAATAGTCTACTATGTTAATTCTTCACTCTCCTGTCTTATACCCTCGGGTCAGAAGTGGGTGTAACAGCCTTTAGGGCGATTCTCTGGGCGGACCAAGTACAGGGGGCAAGGCTTAGATTTGGCTAAAAATCTGATTTTAGACACTAACTTCACATTTCATCTTTATCAAACATTCTGTTTGATTTGGATATTTTCCAAACAGCGTACAATGTATAAACATCAGGCATATACTGGGAAAACTCTTAAAGGTACAATGTTTTCATAATAACGTCATCTCTTAACCTTTAAAAACAAATACAGAAGTTACATACATTTTAATATTCCACTTTTCGTCATAACCACCATTGTGGCTGACGGAAACCATTGTTCCAAAGTTCCTTTATTGCATGTTTAAGGTTCTGAGGCCAGTTCTCCATTGTTAGGACAAAGGAATTTCTCTGTATTATGGGCATGAGGTGTCATAAAACCCCCACATCTTCAGACCCCTAGATCTCTCCTCCTCTGTTGGGGGTTTGGGAGATAATCTGTAGGGTGGTGGTCTCCTGTACCCTGACCTGATCAGGACAGTCATGACAAGGGTTTCATGCTCATTGATGTATGTTTGTCTCTCTCCCTCTCTGTGTCCTCTCTCTATGTCTTCTCTCTCTCCCTCCACTACCCTTTAGTATAACTACCAGTTGAAAGAAAATATATTATTATGAGCTGAAGATCATGTATGTCCTTGGGAACCATTTGATGACTATATACTCTACAGGTGAGTAAAAAGCAGGATAAATGCCATGACCATGGTTAACACTCAGAACTCTGCCTTTGGAAATATCTGTCGACTTTTCACTAATTCCAAGTGATGGACTGAGGACTGTGTGTGCATGCACATACACTGTGTGTGGTAGAGGTAGACACATGGAAGAAATGACAGCCAGCCACCTACCCTGTGTTTTGAAGTCGGCTTATTCTAGTTGCCATGATATTACCTTTCAAAGGACAGGAAATGGAATGGTTGGAATATGAGAACGAGAAAAAAAGACCAGCTCAAGTGCCACCTCCATCCGACGCCAACGTCAGTCAGCCCTCCCATTCCGAGCAGCATGGCGCTGGACCCTGACCTCTAACACTTACCCGCTAACCCCTGACATGCTGCCTAAACTGGCCACATTTCATTACCAGATTTTCTTAAAATGGGATTAACCCTTAGCCTACAATGGTCACTTCCCCGTGGAAATTGAATTAACATAATAAAAAAATCCCCATCAAAATTCACCTGTTTAATAAGCTAAAGATATTTTTGCATGGACTGCGTCTCAAGCCACCGCATCAACCGATATCGCCCTTCCGCATCTGCGGGGGAAGGTGGCAGAGCTAGAGCTGTGTTTGTCAGACCATGAGACATCCCGAAAATCGGTCTCCTCACCTAATCGTATGTTGATCACTCTATTGAAAGATGACACTCTTACGAGCATGATGGTCTTCTCCGTTTTTCTGTATAGGACGCTGAAGGTCTCCGGTACCTTAACAAAATAATGGATGTATATATAGAGATAGTTCAGTGCCTAAAATAAAGGGATAAATACATGTAAAATAAACATGTTTTAATGATCTTTCTTAAATCTCTCAGATATAAAACAGATACTACATGTTATTCCATGTAGTGAATCTGTTTTTCAACGAGTTTCTATTAGCTAATTGCAGTAATGCCAAATTTAATGTTACTATTATATTTTTTTACTCCTTTTTAGTGACATCCAGTTGGTAGTTACAGTCTTGTTCCATCGCTGCACCTCCCATACGGACTCGGGAGAGGCGAACGTCAAGAGAGATGCGTCCTCTGAAACACGATCCTGCCAAGCCACACTGCCTCTTGACACATAGCTCGCTTAACCCGGAAGCCAGCCGCACCAATGTGTCGGAGGAGGCATGGCTGCCTACCGAAGTCAGCGTGCATGCGCCCGGTCCACCACAAGGAGTCGCAAGAGGATGATGGGACAAGGAAATCCCCTAACCTGGACGATGGTAGGCCAATTGTGCACCACCTCATGGGTCTTCCGGGCGCGGCTGGCTGCATTTCAGCCTGGGATCGAACCTGGATCTGTAGTGACGCCTCAAGCACTGCGATGCAGTGCCTTAGACCGCTGCGCCACTCGGGAGCCTAAATTCAATGTTTTATCCCAATCATTTTTGTACATCTTTTTTTGATACCTTAAGGGGTCTAATAATTCAAAATCAAATAGCTAAATAATCCTTGGTATGATCATTTTAAAACAATTCCACCCCTCCCCCGGCTTAGACAGGGCGTGTCATTTGCCAAGGTGGTAGAATCCTAAAGCAGACAATCAAAGCATATAGATTTGGTAGGTTTGTAGTAGTCAAAAGACACTACATTTCATTTCCTCATACAATTAATGAGAAGTAGAGTAAACTATCATCTGATGGCGTTTGAGATGTGTATCGCCAACGCTTCTTCCCATCTCTCTCGCTCTCTCGCTCTCTCTCTCCCTCCCTCTCTCTCTCCCTCTGAACTTGCACAACTTCTTCAACATGTTGAATGACAGTAAGAATGTCACAGGAATCTTCTCGGATTGTTTTGGGTGGTCGGCAGGCTATGGCGGCAGGCTTGCATGACCATGGCCCCATTCCATCCCTGTTTTTGTCAGAGGGGTTTGAGGTTCAAGCAAGAAAACAAATCCATTACTGAAACTGAAGTCGATCTCTGATCGATTGTCTGCATGTCCAAGTCAACCCCACCTTTCATGTAAAAACAAGTAATGACCATCATGCTTTTTAGGGAAAGAGGGTGATTTTGTAGCCTGCATGTATTAAACCGTGAGTTTGACCAATTCCAGTCCACATGGGGTCCGGGAAAGCTCAGTTCTGGGGATTTTTTCAAAAGGACATTCTACTCCAAAATTAATGAAAATAAAAATTATACTGGCACCATATAAAATACAATTCCCACCTCCAGAAATGAGCCCAATAACATATTGGTCAAAATTATGTTACAAATATTTTAACATATTGGAAAATGCATATAGGCTAGTGTGGTTGGAAATTATTGACATCCTTGATAAAGATGAGCAATAATGACTGCATAAAATAGATCATACAAATACTGAGCTATATTGTATGCTAAAACAAATTGGGAAATTATATTATTTTATACTAATACAGAGTATCAGACTAAGAGATTTTATTAAACAACTAATATAATTTTTTTCTGAAGAAGGTAGTGGTCAAAATTATTCACATCCCTAAAGATTCTTAGAAATACACCAGTCAAAAGTTTAGTATTTGGTCCCATATTCCTAACAATCTATAACTACATCAAACTTGTGACTCTACACACTTGGGTGATGCATTTGCAGTGCGTTTTGGTTGTGTTTCAGGTTAGTTTGTGCCCAATAGAAATGAATGGTAAATAATGTATGGTGTCATTTTGGAGTCAGAATATGTTTCTAAACACTTTTACATTAATGTGGATGATACCATGATTACAGATAATCCTGATTGAATTGTGAATAATGATGAATCCCTATGGATCTCACAACTTGAATGTGCCTCGAGAGGAATATTTATCTCTCATAGACCACACAACAAGAAGCTGACTAGGTAAATAGGTAAAATATTCTACTATGGGCTTGTCTGATTTTGTTTTAATAACAACAGTACATGGTAAAAATATCACATCCTGAGTTATAAAGTATAGGTTTGAATTACATCAGCAGCTACAATACAGTACAAGCCACTGTTTGAGTTGAACGCTGCGATGGTGAGCATTATATATTGTTTAATTCCCTTCATCTGAACATGGAGTATGAGCAACAGTCATGCATGTCAGTTCAGTACACACAGCAAAACAGAGGAAATCTCAAAAACGACCTCTCTAGAATCCATACGACGGAAATCTGTCGCAGTGACACAGAACTTTAACCCCTGGGTTTGGTTGGGGGTAAGGGGGTGGTCTATACCCATTAGTCTTTAAGTAGGTGCTGGTTACTATGGAGATGTTGACAGGGGGACGAAAACAGCAGAAGGCCTCGAATTATGTTACTGAGCGGTCCGGCACCGTTAATAGAACCCATAACCTAGGAGACGTGCTGGCCACATGTGCAAGGTTAGATGTGCTCGGTTGAAGCGGGGTCATTTGACCTATAAACTTTGTTAGCTCATAAAGAGGGTACAGGCAAGGAGTGTTTTAGAGCATTGGTGCAATGTCAGTGCCAGCAAGGCGCCACTTTGAATTCTACAGAACGTCAACTTTGCTGATGTTTAGACTGTAGTTATCAAAGTCCATTGGGTGTTATGAGCACACAGCACCATTTGACCTTACCAGGAAAAACTCAGCTGTAGTTATTGTCTATAGAATAGACCATACACTCAGGAAAACATCAGGGCCCTACGAATATACAGTAGGAGTCTGCGTCTCTGTCTCACTCTCTGTCTCTGGCTGTGTTAAGTGATAGAGGTGCCTTAGAGGACTTTATCTGTACAGGCCTACACTATCTGGGGGTCAAAAAGAACGCGCTGGACTGACTCTGACTTAAGTCCACCAAAGAGCCAGTGACGCACCTCCACAGATAAACCCAATAATGTTAAGATTACCTTAAACCTATAAGGACCATTGAGGTGAGCCAATTGACTTAGCCTAACCCCAACGTCATTTATGATGTAATTTCAAGCGGTTTTGCCCAGTTTTTCTGTCTGGGACAGTATCAGTCCTCAATGAAAAACCACAGTCCAGTCTGGGTTCAAGTTCTATTTGAAGTAATTTCAAATACTTTATCTGGGCTTGATCCTGAGCTAGAGGGATTTTCCATGCACTGGCAGAACAGAGACGCTACTTCTGGTAAGACGAGGGATGGGAGTGTGTGTCTATTTGTCAATAACAGCTGGTGAGAGATTATATTATATTAAAGAAGTCTCGAGGTATTGCTCGCCTGAGGTAGAGTACCTTATGATAAGCTGTAGACCACACTATCTACCAAGAGAGTTCTCATCTATATTATTCGTAACTGTCTATTTACCACCACAGCACGAAACAGGCACTAAGACCGCTCTCAACCAACTCTATAAGGCCATAAGCAAAGAAGAAAATGTTTACCCAGAAGTGGCGCTCCTAGCAGCCGGGGACTTTAATGAGGACAAATTCAATCCATTTTCCCAAATTTTTACCAGCATGTCACATGTGCAACCAGACGAAAAGAAATCCTAGAAACCTTTACTCCACACACAAAGATACGTACAAAGCTCTCCCCCACCCTCCTTTTGGCAAATCTGATCATAATTCCTTCCTCCTGATTCCTGCTTACAAGCAAAAACTAAAGCAGGAAGTATGAGTGACTCACTGAATACGGAAGTGGTCAAATGACGCGGATGAAACACTACAGGACTGTCTTGCTAGCACAGACTGGAATATGTTCCGGGATTCATCCAATGGCATTGAGGAGTACACCCCCTCAGTCAGCGGCTTCATATAAGTGCATCGACAACGTCGTCCCCACAGTGACTGTACGTACATATCCCAACAAGAAGCCATGGATCACAGGCAACATCGGCATCGAGTGAAAGGCTGGAGTTGCCGCTTTCAAAGAGTGGGAGACTAATCCGGATGCTTATAAGAAATCCCACTATGCCCTCAGACGAACCATCAAACAAGCAAAGCGTCAATACAGGATTAAGATTAAATCCTACTACACCGGCTCTGACGCTCGTCGGATGTGGAGGGCTTGAAAACTATTACGGACTACAAAGGGAAACCCAGACGCGTGCTGCCAAGTGACGTGAGCCTACCAGACGAGCTAAATGCCTTTTATGCTCGCTTCGAGGCAAGCAACACTGAAGCATGCACGAGAGCACCAGCTGTTCTGGATGACTGTGTGATAACGCTCTCGGTATCCGATGTGAACAAAACCTTTAAACAGGTCAACATTCACAAAGCCGCGGGGCCAGATGGATTACCAGGACGTGTACTCAAAGCATGCACGCACCAACTGTCAAGTTTCTTCACTGACATTTTCAATCTCTCATGACTGAGTCTGTAATACCTACATGTCTCAAACAGACCACCTTGGTCCCTGTGCCCAAGGAAGCGAAGGTAACCAACCTAAATGATTACCGCCCCATGGCACTCACGTCGGTAGCCATGAAGTGCTTTGAAAGGCTGGTCATGGATCACATCAACAGCATCCTCCTTGACACCCTAGACCCACTCCAATTCGCATACCACCCCAACGAATCCACAGATGATGCAATCTCAATAGCACTCCACACTGCCCTTTCTCACCTAGACAAAAGGAACAACTTTGTGAGAATGCTGTTCATTGACTACAGCTCAGCGTTCAACACCATAGTGCCCACATAGCTCATGACTAAGCTAAGGACTCTGGGACTGAACACCTCCCTCTACAACTGGATCCTGGACTTCCTGACGGGCCGCCCCCAGGTGGTAACAGTAGGCAACAACACATCTGCCATCCTTAACACTGGGGCCCCTCAGGGGTGTGTAGTTAGTCCCTTCCTGTATTCCCTGTTTATCCACGACTGAGTGGCCAAACTCAACTCCAACACCATCATTAAGTTTGCTGATGACACAACAGTCTTATCACCGACAATGATGAGACGGCCTATAAGGAGGAGGTCAGAGAACTGGCAGTGTGGTGCCAGGACAACAACCTCTCCCTCAATGTGAGCGAGACAAAGGAGCTGATTGTGGACTACAGGAAAAGGCGGGCCGAACAGGCCCCCATTAACATCGACGGGGCTGTAGTGGAGCGGATCGAGAGTTTGGAGTTCCTTGGTGTCCACATCACCAACAAACTATCATGATCCAAACATACCAAGACAGTTGTGAAGAGGGCACGACAAAACCTTTTCCCCCTCAGGAGACTGAAAAGATTTGGCATGGGTCCCCAGATCCTCAAAAGGTTATACAGCAGCACCATCGAAGCATCCTGACCCTATTGCATCACCGCCTGGTATGGTAACTGCTCGGCATCTGACAGTAAGGCGCTACAGAGGGTGGTGCAAACGACCCAGTACATCACTGGGGCCAAGCTTCCTGCCATCCAGGACCTATATAATACACGGTGTCAGAGGAAAACCCATAAAATTGTCAGAGACTCCAGTCACCCAAGTTATAGACTGTTTTCTCTGCTACCGCACGGCAAGCGCTACCAGAGCGCCAAGTCTAGGACCAAAAGGTTCATCAACTTCTACCCCCAAGACATAAGACTGTTGAACAATTAATAAAATCGCCACCAGACAATTTACATTGACCCCCCCTCCCACCACCCTTTTGTACACTGCTGCTACTCGCTGTTAATTATCTGTGCATTGTCACTTCACCCCCACCTACATGTACAAATGACCTTAACTAACCTGTACCCCTGAACACTGACTCGGTACCGGTGCCCCCTGTATATAGCTTTGTTATTGTTGTTCTTATTGTGTTACTTTTTATTTTAGTCTACTTGGTAAATATTTTCTTAACTCTTGAACTGAACTGTTGGTTAAAGGCTTGTAAGTAAGCATTTCACGGTAAAGTCTACACTTGTTGTATTTGGCGCATGTGACACAAAGTTTGATTTGATTTGATTGAGCTTGCCTATTGCAAGGTACAGGTAACTGCCAAAATACATAAAGTGTCTTAATAGAGCATTGGGCCAGCACCAGCCAGAACAGATTCAATGCACCTTGGCATAGATTCTACAAGTGTCTGGAACTCTATTGTCAGGATGCATTTGGTGTTTTGTTGATGGTGGTGGATAACGTTGTCTCAGGCGGTGCTCCAGAATCTCCCATCAGTGTTCAATTGGGTTGAGATTTAGTGACTGAGAGGGCCATGGCATATGGTTTGCATCGTTTTCATGCTCATTAAACAATTCCGTGACCACTCATGCCCTGTGAATGGGGGCATTGTCATCTTTGGGGCATAGCCATGGTAACCAAAATAATGGCCTGCCCAACATTTTTATACCTGACCCGAAGCATGATGGGATGTTAATTGCTTAGTTAACTCAGGAACCACAGCTGTGTGGAAGCACCTGCTTTCAATATACTTTGTATTCCTAATTTCCATTATTTTGGTAGTTACCTGTACCTAATAGAAAAATAATATTCCCTATATAGTGCACTACTTTTGACCAGAACCCTATAGACCCTGGTCAAAAGTACGGTAATGCCCTTTGTAGGGAATAGGGTGCCATTTGAGACTAAACCATTGACCTGGTGAAGAATGATGGGTTTCTGGAAGACAGTACTGTTGGACAGACTCAGCACTGGGTTGGGTGAGGTGGGCTATTTAACATCTGTGGGTTTGGAGAGTGTTTGTGCAGAATCAGGAGAAAGTCTCCCTGGAGATTTTGGCAGGTCTATGATAATCAGCAGGTGAGGTCTAGGCAGGGGCATTATGAAGAGAGTGCAGAGTGCTGTAAATAACAGCAACATACAAACACAAGTGATAGACTGTGCGCACACACACACACACACACGTACACACAAACACCTACACATACGCACAGACACAAACATACACCAATGCATGCACTCATGAAGACAAACACGCACATAAACTCACTGAGGAAAAAGTCAGTTACATAAACTCACTGAGGAAAGAGTCACACACATTCATGCGATCAGGCAATATCCACACTGATATAACATTTAGAATGCATGGTCAATACATTGCTCCATTCTTAAATAACAGTATTGTAGTGTGGACATTGGAACAGAGCCAGGGCTGATCTATACGTGTATATGGAAATGTGCATAGAGCTCCTATGTAATTCTATGGGAATGTGCACCTATGCTCCTAAATCCACCCCTTCCCAGAAATCCTGTCTGTCAGTCAGTTTGAGGAGCAACAACCTCTCCATCCACCCACAGCCCCCGAGAATAGACATACACCTTCCTTCATGTCAAAAGTGAGTTTCAGCAAAATAGATGTGAGATGGTCAGAGGGAGAGAGAGGGAGAAGGTGAGAGAGAGGGACAGAGAGAAGGAGAAGGTGGGAGAGAGGCTCAGAGTGAGAATGTTGGCATTGTATTCTTTTCGAGCCATGTTGGAGATTTTAGTGACAAAGTGTGAAAGTTACCAGCGTTTTTGAAGAGCTGGATAGTTTGTGAATGCATGTGTATTTGACTTTGCTGGTTAGCTAAATGTGTAGCTATTTTGTATGCTTTTTTGTGTGTGTGCGCGTGTGTGTGTGCGTGCGTGCGTGTGTGTGTGTGTGTGTGTGTGTGTGTGTACATCTGTGCATGCATCTGCATGTGTGTGACTGCATGTGGGAGTGTGTGCAAGTGTATGTTGGTGAGTAATGCACACATGGCAACTGTTTACCCATAACAAGGGTCCCCTTCCCACTCACAGTCCACCCATAATACAGGGGGCCCTGGGTATAACTGCAGAGGTGTGTGTGTGTATGCATGTGTCAGCGTTACCTGGGAGACAGAGCTACTGTTTGTCTAACACTGTTTCACACTTCAGCTCCTCAAAGCTTCATATGTGTGTGTGTGTGTGTGTGTGTGTGTGTGTGTGTGTGTGTGTGTGTGTGTGTGTGTGTGTGTGTGTGTGTGTGTGTGTGTGTGTGTGTGTGTGTGTGTGTGTGTATTTACACCATTTGGAATGAATGCCTAAACAGTGTTTTAACCCTATCCAAAATCTTAACCCTTAACCTTAACCCTTAATTTCCAAATTTGACGTTTGGAGGAACTTGGATAAACATCTAATTCTGCAGTGCAACTGTGAGAGCTTGTTGTAAGAGGATCAGTCTCAAACTCAGAAAGGAGGTAACTAGAGGTGGTTTGAGCCACGGCGCTCCGATGATGTCGCTATTGACTTCCCGGCATGGTGGAACGGTGTCTGGCGCCACAGTTCAAAGTGATGTCTTGTTGGTGTGGAATGTGTGATGGCTGGGCTGTCTGTTTGAAGTGGTGTGGGGTGCCGGCCTGGAAAAATGGCCCTGAAAGTACAGGGGTGCTGTTTGACAGCAGTGTGGGATGATGGGCCCTGAGCTTTGGGCTCCCTGGACACACTGGTTCCACATTCCTCCAACCAGGTACTGGACATATACTGGTTCCAAGACTGGTCACAGCCCTTTATACACATGCATGGACACACACGGATGTACAGTTAAGGACATGCACATGACCCCCCCCTCCACACACACACACACACACACACACACACACACACACACACACACACACACACACACACACACACACACACACACACACACACACACACACACAGAACACAGGCCTGATGCTCTGTGCAATCTCAGGCCCGAAAGCAGTTAAATGTGGCAGTTAGATGGAGTCTTTCAGTGGTTTGTTGTTCTTTCTCTCTTCCCCCAGCACCGTTGCTCCATCACACTGCTGTCACCAGGCCAGACACACACACACACACACACACACACACACACACAGTATTTCTCTTTCAAACACACACAGGCAGGCTAGTATGCATGCACGCACACACGCACACACGCACACACATGCACTGTGGTGCTGTCACCAGTCCTGAGAGACACTTCCACACCTTTGGCCTGGCTATGGTTGGAGAGGCCAGCCCGGGCCCAGTGCACTTTGCAGCTAAGCTATTTTGTGCCTTTTTGCTGATATATACATTGTCCATGTTTGGACAGCCTCAGCAGGAGTTGCCTCTGGCTCACCAACTAAGCCTGTCCTAATATGGATACCGTAGATGTAGGTGTGTATGGTTGTTATCAATAAAAATTGCAAGAAGATGCAGGATGTTCGATTTCCCTGCTGGTGGGCAGGGAAACCCCCAGCTTGTTAAAACCATTGAAAACTATTTGTGGTATTCAAGGGATTGCCCCAATTTTTGTTTTATTATTTGGTTGTAATATGATCACCTCTTGAGGAGCACAGTCAGAAAGACTAATTTCTGATTATTCCATGCAAAGCAATTGTGCACATTTAGCTCTATCATCAGTTATAGCAAGTAACTACATGATTTTTATGTTCAGTAAACATCATGTAATTTCAGATACTTTAGGGTATCTAAGCAAACAAAGTGTACTTTAGTTTGCGTCATCAGAGATGTTGGAAAGAGCTTGACATCGGTCTATATTTTGAGTCTAAGCTTGCTTGTCCTGGTAAAGTTGTCTGTCTGACTACTGTCATCACCACATCAAACAATACTTAGAAACAACTAACTAGCGAGCTCATGTATCCACTGAAAGCTAAATTGACGTAACCTGTCATCAGCTAGCTCGCAAACTTCTTATGTCTATCTATAGTTGCTTTCCAGCAGCATTAGTGATTCAAACCTTCTTAAAAACAATGTTGACAAGGGGATGACGTTAGCTATCATAGGTACATTGGTTGGAGAGAAAGATAACATAACTTACCACAATGTTTAGGTAACTTTACAAAGTTTCTAGTTTGCAAACATCATTTCTTGCTAATTAGCTACATTACATGGACAAATGTGCCTTTCTGCTGTTTGATTGGCACTGCCCACAATGAATGAACCATTAACCTAAACCACATATACTTGTCTAGTACAGTCGTGGCCAAAAGTTTTGAGAATGACACAAATATTAATATTCACAAAGTCTGCTGCCTCAGTTTGTATGATGGCAATTTGCATATATTCTAGAATGTTATGAAGATTGATCAGATGAATTGCAAATAATTGCAAAGTCCCTCTTGGCCATGCAAATGAACTGAATCCCCCAAAAACATTTCCACTGCATTTCAGCCCTGCCACAAAAGGACTAGCTGACGTCATTTCAGGGATTCTCTCGTTAACACAGTTGTGAGTGTTGACGAGCACAAGGCTAGATATCACTCTATCATGCTGATTGAGTTCAAATAACAGACTGGAAGCATCAAGAGGAGGGTGGTGCTTGGAATCATTGTTCTTCCTCTGTCAACCATGGTTACCTGCAAGGAAATATGTGCCGTCATCATTGCTTTGCACAAAAAGGGCTTCACAGGCAAGGGTATTGCTGCCAGTAAGATTGCACCTAAATCAACCAATTATCGGATCATCAAAAACTTCAAGGAGAGCGTTTCAATTGTTGTGAAGAAGGCTTCAGGGTGTTCAAGAAAGTCCAGCAAGCGCCAGGACCGTCTCCTAAAGTTGATTCAGCTACGGGATTGGGGCACCACCAGTACAGATCTTGCTCAGGAATGGCAGCAGGCAGATGTGAGTGCATTTGCACGCACAGTGAGGCGAAGACTTTTGGGCAGCAAAGAAGCCACTTCTCTCCAGGAAAAACATCAGGGACAGACTGATATTCTACAAAAGGTACAGGGATTGGACTACTGAGGTCTGGGGTAAAGGTATTTTTCTGATGAATCCCCTACCATCAGTCCTGTGTCATGCCAACAGTAAAGCATCCTGAGACCATTCATGTGTGGGGTTGCTTCTCAGCCAAGGGAGTGGGCTCACTCACAATTTTGCCTAAGAACACAGCCATGAATAAAGAATGGTACCAACACATCCCCGAGAGCAACTACTCCCAACCATGCAGGAACAGTTTGGTGATGAACAATGCCTTTTCCAGCATGATGGAGCACCTTGCCATAAGGCAAAAGTGATAACTAAGTGGCTCGGGGAACAAAACATCGATAATTTGGGTCCATGGCCAGGAAACTCCCCAGACCTTAATCCCATTGAGAACTTGTGGTCAGTCCTCAAGTGGCGCGCGGACAAACAAAAACCCACAAATTCTGACAAACTCCAAGCATTGATTATGCAAGAATGGGCAGTCAGGATGTGGCCCAGAAGTTAATTGACAGCATGCCAGGGCGGATTGCAGAGGTCTTGAAAAAGAAGGGTCAACACTGCAAATATTGACTCTTTGCATCAACTTCATGTAATTGTCAACAAAAGCCTTGGACACTTATAAAATGCTTGTAATTATACTTCAGTATTCCATAGTAACATCTGACAAAAATATCTAAAGACACTGCAGCAGAAAACTTTGTGGAAATTCATATTTGTGTCATTCTCAAACTTTTGGCCACGACTGTACAGTTGAAATCGGTAGTTTACATTCACCTTAGCCAACTACATTTAATCTCAGTTTTTCACAATTCCTGATATTTAATCCAAGTAAAAATTCCCTGTTGTAGGTCAATTACGATCACCACTTTATTTTAAGAATGTGAAATGTCAGAATAATAGTGGAGAGAATGATTTATTTCAGCTTTTACTTCTTTCATCACATTCGCAGTTGGTCAGAAGTTTACATACACTCAATTAGTTTTTGGTAGCATTGCCTTTAAATTGTTTAACGTTTTGTGTAGCCTTCCACAAGCTTCCCACAATAAGTTGGGTGAATTTTGGCCCATTCCTCCTGACAGAGCTGGTGTAAACTGAGTCAGGTTTGTAGGCCTCCTTGCTCGCACACGCTTTTTCAGTTCTGCCCACACATTTTCTATTGGATTGAGGTCAGGGCTTTGTGATGACCACTCCAATACCTTGACTTTGTTGTCCTTAAGCCATTTTGCCACAACTTTGGAAGTATGCTTGGGGTCATTATTCAATTTGGAAGACCCATTTGCGACCAAGCTTTAACTTCCTGACTGATGTCTTGAGATATTGCTTCAATATATCCACATAATTTTCCTGCCTCATGATGCCATCTATTTTGTGAAGTGCACCAGTCCCTCCTGCAAAAAAGTACCCTCACAACATGATGCTGCCACCCCCATGCTTCACGGTTGGGATGGTGTTCTTCGGCTTGCAAGCCTCCCCCTTTTTCATCCAAACATAAAGATGGTCATTATGGCCAAACAGTTGTATTTTTTTTCATCAGACCAGAGGATATTTGTCCAAAAAGTATGATCTTTGTTGCCATGTGCAGTTGCAAACCTTAGTCTGGCTTTTTTATGGCGGTTTTGCAGCAGTGGGTTCTTCCTTGCTGAGCGGCCTTTCAGGTTATGTCGAATTAGGACCCGTTTTACTGTGGATATAGATACTTTTGTACCTGTTTCCTCCAGCATCTTCACAGGGTCCTTTGCTGTTGTTCTGGATTGATTTGCACTTTTCGCACCAAGGTACGTTCATCTCTAGGAGACAGAACGCGTCTCCTTCCTGAGCAGTATGACGGCTGCGTGGTCCCATGGTGTTTATACTTGCGTGCTATTGTTTGTAAAAATTTACGTGGTACCTTCAGGCATTTGGAAATTGCTCCCAAGAATGAACCAGACATGTGGAGGTCTACAATTTTTTTTCTGAGGTCTTGGCTCATTTCTTTTTGATTTACCCATGATGTCAAGCAAAGAGGCACTGAGTTTTAAGGTAGGCCTTGAAATGCATCCACAGGTTCACCTCCAATTGACTCAAATTATGTCAATTAGCCTATCAGAAGCTTCTAAAGCCATGACATAATTTCCTGGAATTTTCCAAGCTGTTTAAAGGCACAGTCAACTTGTGATACACAATGTGTGTAAACTTCTGACCCACTGGAATTGTGATACAGTGAATTATAAGTTAAATAATATGTCTGTAAACAATTGTTGGAAAAATTACTTGTGTCATGCGCAAAGTAGATGTCCTAACCGACTTGCCAAAACTATAGTTTGTTAACAAGAAATTTGTGGAGTGGTTTAAAAACAAGTTTTAATGACTTCCGACTTCATGTAAACATTTAAAGACTTCCGACTTTATGTAAACTTCCGACTTCACATGGCGATGACAGAGATGGTTGCCTCGCTTCAGGTCCTTAGGAAACTATGTAGTAATTCATTTTTTTATGTGTTATTTCTTACAACGTTAGCCCAGAAAATATCAAGTGTTATTACAAACAGCCGGGAAGAACTACTGAATATAAAAGCGATGTCAACTTACCAACATTACTACCAGGAATACGACTTTCCCAAAGCGGATACTTTGTTCGGACCTCCACCCTGGACATGGGATCTTATCCCAGAGGCCGACCCAAAACAACGCGGTCATCGCAGGAGAGGCAGATGGAGCGGCCTACTGGTTAGACTCCACTGCTTCTGAGCATATTACTCGCCCATGTCCAATCTCTAGACAACAAGGGGGATGAAATTAGGACACGAGTTGTCTTCCAGAGAACCATTGGAGATTGTAACATTCTCTGTTCACGGAAACATGGCTCACTCGGGATATGTTGTCAGAGTCGGTACAGACACCCAGTTTCTTCATGCATCATGCCGACAGAAACAAACATCTTTCTGGTAAGAAGAAGGGCGGGGGGTATGCCTATTGATTAACAACTCATGGTGTAATCATAACAACATACTGGAACTCAAGTCCTTTTGTTCATCTGACCTAGAATTCCTTACAATGAAATGCGCACCGCATTACCGACCAAGAGAATTCTCTTCGATTATAGTCAGAGCCGTGTTTATCCCCCCAAGCAGCCCTGAAAGAACTTCACTGGACTTTATGTAAACTGGAAACCATATATCCCGAGGCTGCATTTATTGTAGCTGGGG
The DNA here is from genome assembly GCF_901001165.1 of Salmo trutta. Classification (NCBI taxonomy): domain Eukaryota; kingdom Metazoa; phylum Chordata; class Actinopteri; order Salmoniformes; family Salmonidae; genus Salmo; species Salmo trutta. The sequence goes on from NC_042962.1 coordinate 40,602,414, forward strand.
ATTTTAACAAAGCTAATCTGAAAACAAGGCTTCCTAAATTCTATGAGGATATCGAACGCATGACACGAGCTGGTAGCATTCTGGGTCATTGCTACTCTAACTTCCGCGATGCATACAAAGCCCTCCCCCTGCCTCCCTTCGGAAAATCTGACCATGACTCCAATTTGTTGCTCCCAGCCTATAGACAGAAACTAAAACAGGAAACACCCGTGCTCAGGTCGATCCAACGCTGGTCTGACCAATCGGATTCCACGCTTCAAGATTGCCTCAATCTCGTGGACTGGGATATGTTCTGCGTAGCCTCAGAGAACAACATTGACGTATACACTGACTCGTGAGTGTGTTTATTAACAAGTGCATCGGTGATGTTGACCCACTATGACTATTAAAACTTTCCCTAACCAGAAACAGTGGACTGATGGCAGCATTTGCGCAAAACTGAATGCGTGAACCACCGCTTTTAATCATGGCAAGGCGACTGGAAACATAACCGAATAAAAACAGTGTAGCTATTCCCTCCACAAGGCAATGAAACAAGCAAAGTGTCAGTATAGAGACAAAGTAGAGTCACAATTCAATGGCTCAAACACGAGATGTATGTGGCAGGGTCTACAGTCAATCACGGATTACAAAAAGAAAACCAGCCCCGTCGCCGACATCGACGTCTTGCTCCCAGACAAATTAATCAACTTCTTTGCTCGCTTTGAGGACAATACAGCGCCACTGACACGGCCCGCTACCAAAGCCTGTGTGCTCTCCTTCACCGTGGCCAACATGAGTAAAACATTTAAATGTGTTAACCCTCGCAAGGCAGCCAGCTGCGAGTCCTCAGAGAATGCGCAGACCAGCTGGCTGGTGTGTTTATGGACATATTCAATCAATCCCTATCCCAGTCTGATGTGCCCACATGCTTCAAAATTACCACCATTGTTCCTGTTCCCAAATCAAATCAAATGTATTTATATAGCCCTTCTTACATCAGCTGATATATCAAAGTGCTGTACAGAAACCCAGCCTAAAAACCCCAAACAGCAAGCAATGCAGGTGTAGAAGCACGGTGGCTAGGAAAAACTCCCTAGAAAGACCAAAACCTAGGAAGAAACCTAGAGAGGAACCAGGCTATCAGTCCTCTTCTGGCTGTGCCTGGTAGAGATTATAACAGAACATGGCCAAGATGTTAAAATGTTCATAAATGACCAGCATGGTCAAATAATAGTAATGACAGTGAACAGGTCAGGGTTCCATAGCCGCAGGCAGAACAGTTGAAACTGGCGCAGCAGCACGGCCAGGTGGACTGGGGACAACAAGGAGTCATCATGCCAGGTAGTCCTGAGGCATGGTCCTAGGGCTCAGGTCCTCCGAGAGAGAGAAAGAAACAAAGAGAGAAAGACAGAATTAGAGAGAGCATACTTAAATTCACACAGGACCGGATAAGACAGGAGAAATACTCCAGATATAACATACTGACCCTAGCCCCCCGACACACAAACTACTGCAGCATAAATACTGGAGGCTGAGACAGGAGGGGTCAGGAGACACTGTGGCCCCATCTGAAAGATACCCCCGGACAGGGCCAAACAGGCAGGATATAACCCCACCCACTTTGCCAAAGGACAGCCCCCACACCACTAGAGGGATTTCCTCAACCACCAATTTACCATCCTGAGACAAGGCTGAGTGTAGCCCACAAAGATCTCCACCACGGCACAACCCAAGGGGGGGCGCCAACCCAGACAGGAAGATCACGTTAGTGACTAAACCCACTCAAATGACGCACCCCTCCTAGGGATGGCATGGAATAGCACCAGTAAGCCATTGACTCAGTCCCTGTAATAGGGTTAGAGGCAGAGAATCCCAGTGGAGAGAGGGGAACCGGCCAGGCAGAGACAGCAAGGGTGGTTCGTTGCTCCAGTGCCTTTCCGTTCACCACACTCCTGGGCCAGACTACACTCAGTCATAGGACCTACTGAAGAGATGAGTCTTCAATAAAGACTTAAAGGTTGAGACCGAGTCTGCGTCTCTCACATGGGTAGGCAGACCATTCCATAAAAATGGAGCTCTATAGGAGAAAGCCCTGCCTCCAGCTGTTTGCTTAGAAATTCTAGGGACAATTAGGAGGCCTGCATCTCGTGACCGTAGCGAACGTGTAGGTATGTACGGCAGGACCAAATCGGAAAGATAGGTAGGAGCAAGACCATGTAATGCTTTGTAGGTTAGCAGTAAAACCTTGAAATCAGCTCTTGCCTTAACAGGAATCCAGTGTAGGGAAGCTAACACTGGAGTAATATGATCAAATACACTGCTCAAAAAAATAAAGGGAACACTTAAACAACACAATGTAACTCCAAGTCAATCACACTTCTGTGAGCAGGAGAAGCACTGCCAGAGCCCTGCAAAACGACCTCCAGCAGGCCACAAATGTGCATGTGTCTGCTCAAACGGTCAGAAACAGACTCCATGAGGGTGGTATGAGGGCCCGACGTCCACAGGTGGGGGTTGTGCTTACAAACCAACACCGTGCAGGACGTTTGGCATTTGCCAGAGAACACCAAGATTGGTAAATTCGCCACTGGCGCCCTGTGCACTTCACAGATGAAAGCAGGTTCACACTGAGCACGTGACAGACGTGACAGAGTCTGGAGACGCCGTGGAGAACGTTCTGCTGCCTGCAACATCCTCCAGTATGACCGGTTTGGCGGTGGGTCAGTCATGGTGTGGGCATTTCTTTGGGGGGCCGCACATCCCTCCATGTGCTCGCCAGAGGTAGCCTGACTGCCATTAGGTACCGAGATGAGATCGTCAGACCCCTTGTGAGACCATATGCTGGTGCGGTTGGCCCTGGGTTCCTCCTAATGCAAGACAATGCTAGACCTCATGTGGCTGGAGTGTGTCAGCAGTTCCTGCAAGAGGAAGGCATTGATGCTATGGACTGGCCCGCCCGTTCCCCAGGAAACAGCAGAGGGAGCACCCCCCCCATCCACATCGACGGGACACTAGTGGAGAAGGTGGAAAGTTCCTCGGGGTACACATCACGAACAAACTGAAATGGTCCACCCACACAGACAGCGTCACCTAAAACCCTCACAAACTTTTACAGATGCACAATCGAGAGCATCCTGTCGGGTTATATCACCGCCTAGTACGGCAACTGCTCCGCCCACAACCACAGGCTCTCCAGAGGGTGGTGCGGTCTGCACAACGCATCACCGGGGGCAAACTACCTGCCCTCCAGGATACCTACAGCACTCAATGTCACAGGAAGGCCAAAAAGATCATCAAGGACAACAACCACCCGAGCCACTGCCTGTTCACCCCGCTATGATCCAGAAGGCGAGGTCAGTACAGGTGCACCAATGCTGGGACCGAGAGACTGAAAAATATTTTCTACATCAAGGCCATCAGACTGTTTAACAGCCATCACTAACATAGAGTAGCTGCTGCCAACAATCTCTGGCCACTTTAAATGGATTTAATAAAGGTATCACTAGTCACCTTAAATAACACCACTTTCATAATGTCTACATATCCTACATTACTCATCGCATATGTATATACTGTATTTTATACCATCTACTGCATCTTGCCTATGCCGCACGGCCATCACTCATCCATATATTTATATGTATATATTCCTTTTCATCCCTTTACATTTGTGGGTATAAGGTAGTCATTGTGAATTTGTTAGATTAGAAGATTACTCAAGGCAAAAACAAAAGAAGGGTGGTTGGTCAGGGTGGATGGGTGGTAGTATAATGCAAATGTCTATCAACCCAAAAGGTTGCGTGTTCAAATCTCATCATGGACAAATTTAGCATTTTAGCTAACACTTCCCCTAACAGCCTTAACCTTAACCCTAACCATAAACACAAACCCTAACGTCTAGCCTAGCTAACGTTTGCCAGCTAGCTAACGTTAGCCACAGCAAATTCTTATTCGTAACATATTATACCTTTGCAAATTCGTAACATATTGTACGTTTTTCAAATTTGTAACATATCCTACAAATTGTAATTTGTAACGTATCATACGAAATGGATGATGGACATCCACAAAGTAATACATACCATATGAAATGAAACATATCAAACTAAATAGAGTGTTTTGGATTTACGTACAGAATAATACAAAATGCTCTGAGACCCGGTTGTGTGTATAGATCTCTGTGTGTGTGCATCACCTCCAATTATAATTCCTCAGCACTTATTGAAATCCAGCCCTGGCGAGGATATCCATAACATTAGATAGAAAGGTAGAAAGGGCAGAAAGGGTAATGGCATCTCCCATAAAAACCGCAACAACAAGTTTTTGTTCAATTCATATTGTCAAAGCTGACATGTTTCGACCTCGATCTGTGTTTGTAAAAGCTTACATTCTTTTTTGTATAAACATTTGGTGTTGGACTTGCGCCATCATTGTAGAATAACAGAATTGCTGCTGTGACTCACAACAAGACAGTCTTTCCTTTACTTCCAAACAGGACTATGTTTCATTATTTTCAACTTCGCTGACTTTGAGAGAGAAAACATCATTGTGACTTTTAATCTGTGTAAACCACCAGAGTAATTGAGGTTTCCCCAAAGCAAGCATTAAGTCGCATCTACAGGGGCTTCTACGTAAGCATCACTAGACGTGTGTGATGTAATTTAAGTGTGTGTACATGTGTTACTCAGTAATCGTGATGGGCATTTACGGGACATTATGACTAATTACAGTCTACATACATCCCTGTCATTGTAGTGTTCACAGTCATTGTCTGTTTGAAGCTCAGCATATTTAAAACATATTTTTTACCTTTATTTAATCATATCAATATGTTTGAATCCATCCGTGTATTTGTTTTGTCCTCACGCGGGACTGTAAATGAACTACTGGATTTGGTTACGGGGGAGCATAGAGATTTTTTGGCCTAGTGCCAGTGATGCAGACGCCCTCCTCTGAAATCCTCTCGGTCAAATGAACACACCCACAAAATCATGATTTTTTGAAATAATCAGTGACACATTAACCAGCCAACCAGAATAATTGTTTTTTGTATCCCTCAAGTTCCCAACAGACGTCAGTTAGTGATGTTTGGAGAGATTAGGTACAGCTATATTTCATTATTGTCAACATCAGACTGACAGAGAAAACATAATTGTGACTGTTAGTTACTCTGTGTAACGTCAGAGTCAGTGAGCTTGTTTCCCTGAAGCAGCAATTAATAGTCAGAACTACAGGGGCCTCCATGTGAACGCCATTAGATGTGTGTGACATCATTCAAATGTTCATGTGTTACTCAGTACGTTTTACTCGTGATGGGCATTTATGGCTAATTAAGAGCAATCTTACATACATCACCATCATTATAGTGTTCACCCATCCTGTAATCATATTTGTGTGTGTGTGTGTTTTTGAAGTCATCAACGTATGTTTGTTATTCCCATATGTGAATTCAAGCCTGCGTTTGTTTTCATGCAGTGTATATGTTTGGTGCACGTATTTCAGTGTGTTCTCGTATGTACCGTACATTAACGTACCTCACACGTGTGTTCCGGTCAAAGTGCCATTACTCAACACCATATGTATGTTTTTCTCTTTCTCACTCTCTTTGCCACTCACATGTATTCTTACATTCTCTCTTTCTCTCTCTTGCTCTCTGTTGTTTTCTCTAACTTCCCCTCCTCTCTACCTCCCTTTCTCTGGCTGTCTCAATCTATATTTCTTTATTTTTTTCCTCCGTCTGTTTATTGAAATGTTGGAACATCCTGTCCAGCTGCTCCTTTTCTCCTCCTTCTTTCTTGCTTTTCTTTCTCCTGTTCTCCTCCACTCTCCAGTAATCACTCCATTAGTACCAGACGTCCCCTCTCTATTCTTTAGCTCTACCCAAATGCTCAGCCTACGTCAGCAGGGCCAGCAGCACTTGCTTAGGGGGATGGGTAGCTGCCTACTAGCGCACTGTTGATGGTTAAAAGGGATAGTTCCCCCAAATTATTAAAATGCTAAAAGGTTAACATTTGGAGACAGTGGCTAGGGAAACAAAACCAAAACATGCATCACTATCTTACCTTGCCCATAGACAGCTTACATGGTAAGGAAACTAATATGTATTTTGTGATTTGGGTGAACTATCCCTTTAATGTTTTGTTTTTAGTCTGGGTTGTAAGGGAAACTCCCTCTCTCTCTCTCCTTAAAAGACAGACTGGGCTCATCCAGACCAAATGTATGCTTCTCATAAACCTGTGACTGATTCACTGCCTCTCTCATCCTCCATCTGTACACAAAAACATGGTTTTATTCTCAAGGTACATGTCTGCATGCCATTAAAGGTAGCCAGGTCATCCGTGACACAAGTCAGCATTCGACGTCCATCCATGTCAAAGGACGTTGGGAGATAACAAAAACCGGCCACTAGGGGCAACCGTGAACGCTGTTACCTTCAAGTAGGTTTCGGTTTTGCTAGGGCATTGTGGATGGGTATGGTGGGTGATTCCAAAGGTTGCAAAAAATATATATATACCATTTTTTTAAGCCTCTCCCAAACCTTACCTTACCTAAACCATTCGAAGTTAATGCCTAACCTTAAGATTTCGTGGTTAAACACCTAAACTTCTGAGTTAATGCTTAAATAAGTATATTACTCGCTAATGTTCAGTTCCCTGGTAGGCTGTCATTGTAAATAAAAATTTGTTCTTAATGGACTAGCTTAGTTAAATAAAAGTTAAATAAAAACATACTCTGTTTCATGGAATCATGGCTCTCTCTGGATATACTATCCACACAGCCAGCTGGGTTCTTGGTATATTACACAGATAGGAATAAAGAACTCTCTGGGGGAAAAAAAGGCAGAGGTGTATGTTTCATGATTAACTACTCATGGTGTGATTGTGGTAATGTACAGGAACTCAAGTCCTTTTCTCCAACCGACCTAGAATACCTCAAAATCAAATGGCAGCTGGATTACCTCCCAAAAGAATTATCTTTGGTCATCGTCACAGCTGTGTATATGCCTCCTTAAGCCGATACCACGATGACTCTCAAGGACCTAAACTGGACTTTGTGCAAACTGGAAACCGCATATCCTGAGGCCTCATTTATTGCAGCTGGGGACTTTAATAAAGAAAATGTGAGGAAAACACTACCAGTTTTACCAACATATTACTTGCACTACTCGCGTATCAGAAACCATTACTTCTCTCCCTTCTGGGATGGCTAGAAGGCCCTCCTCCGCCCTCCCTTCGGAAAGTCATTTCACGCCTCCATTCTGCTCCTCCCTTCATATAGGCAGAAACTCAAACAGGAAGTACCAGTGGTAAGGACAGATCAATGCTGGTCTGACCAATTGGAATCCATGCTTCAAGATTGTTTTGATCACTTGGACTAGGATATGTTCCTGGTTGCCTCTTAGAATAACATTGACACATACACTGACACAGTGACTGAGTTCATCAGCAAGTGAGTAGGGAATGTTGATCCCACCATGACACTTAAAACCTATCCAAACCAAAAAACGTGGATAGGTGCAGCATTTAACCACAGCAAGGTGACCGGGAATATGGTTGAATACAAACAGTCCAGTTATGCCCTCGGTAAGGCAAAATTCAATGGCTCAGACGTGAGACGCATGTGGCAGGGACTCCAGACAATCACGGATATTAAGGGGAAAACCAGCCACGATGTGGTCTTGCTACCGGGCAAGCTAAACAACTTCTTTGCCTGCTTCAAGGAAAACACAGTGCCATCGAAGCGGGCCACCGCCGCTCCCGAGGACTATGAGCTCTCCTTCTCCATGGCAGACAAAAGACATTTAAGGCTGTTGACCCTCGCAAGGCTGCCGGTCCAGACGGCATCTCTATCCACGTCCTCAGAGCATGCGCAGACCAGCTGGCTGGAGTTTTTACAGACATATGTGACCAATCGGCTCGATTCGGTCTTATGTAGCAAAATTTGAAATGTTTATTTATTTATTTATTTTTTTACATTGGATAAAAGTAGTGAATCAGAGCTAGAAAATGGTATATCATACACTACAGTTGAGGAACAATGGGAAAGTAATTCTGCTTTGAAAGTTGATAAACTTGTAACCTCACTTTTGAGATATTAGCCCTTGAATATGTTGGTAAACCTACGGGAGAGCTGTTCTTTGTCTACACCCATTCCACATCATTCACATCCTCTTAAGCCTTAGCCCCACCCATCTGTTTAAGGATTCACATGTGAGGCAATGTACTAAACAACCAAAGATTTCAAGACTAAAGGCTGGTTAATTCTACGGGTGTGTTCATAAATTCAATCTGGAGTGCCAGAGTGCAAAAAAACAGAAATACCTTATTTACATAAGTATTCAGACCTTTTGCTATGAAACTTGAAATTGAGCTCAGGTGCATCCTGTTTCCATTGATCATCCTTGAGATATTTCTACAACAACAGATTGAGTCCACCTGTGGTCAATTCAATTGATTGAACATGATTTGGAAAAGCACACACCTGTCTATTTAAGGTCCCACAGTTGACAGTGCATCTCAGAGCAAAACCAAGCCATGAGGTCAAAGGAATTGTCCGTAGAGCTCAGAGACAGGATTGAGTCGTGGCACAGACCTGAGAAAAGGTATCAAAAATGTCTGCAGTATTGAAGGTCCCCAGGAACACAGTGCGTCCATCATTCTTAATTGGAATAAGTTTGGAACCACCAAGACTCTTCCTAGAGCTGGCCGCCCGGCCAAACTGAGCAATCGGGGAGAAGGGCCTTGATAAGGGAGGTGACCAAGAACCCGATGGTCACTCTGACATAGCTCCAGAGTTCCTCTGTGGAGATGGGAGAACCTTCCAGAAGGACAACCATCTCTGCAGCACTCCACCAATCAGGCTTTTATGGTAGAGTGGCCAGACAGAAGACACTCCTCAATAAAAGGCACATGACAGCCGGCTTGGAGTTTGCCAACATGACTCTCTCAGATCATGAGAAACAAGATTCTCTTGTCTCTTGCCTGAATGCCAAGCGTCACGTCTGGAGGAAACTTGGCACCATCCCTACGGTGAATCATGGTGGTGGTAGCATCATGCCTTGGGGATGTTTTTCAGTGGTAAGGACTGGGAGACTAGTCAGGATCGAGGCAAAAATGAACGGAGCAAAGTACAGCGAGATCGTTGATGAAAACCTGCTCCAGAGTTTTCAGGATCTCAGACTGGGTCGAAGGTTCACCTTCCAACAGGACAATGACCCTAAGAACGCAGACAAGACAAGGCAGGAGTGGCTTCGGGACAAGTCTCTGAATGTCCTTGAGTGGCCCAGCCAGAGCCCGGACTTGAACCCGACTTGAACCCGAATTGCCAATTTACCTATCTTTTATTATGCAAAAAAAAACATTTGATTTGGTGTCAACTGTCAGTCATAGAGATTGAGGACTCTAGATGGATATAACACATTTCAGAATAGATATTGAGGGCTTCCACTATTTAAATGTAGTCAACAGTGTGATGGCAGTCACTGATCAGAGAGCATTGTCATCTTCTTAAAACTATGGAATATTTACCAGAGACAAAGGTATTGTACGAGATCATGAGCCAAGATTAAGATTTCAACCAGGACATTGGTCCCAAGATCCAGAACCAGTAAGTTGAGACCATGACAAGTCTACAGACCCGAATGTATGTGGTCTCGAGATGTCTCAAGACCAAGACCACTACATCAATGGACCCTTTCTTCAATTGTAAAAAACTCAGGTAGAGTTAACTCGACTAGGATAGTACAGTGCAGTACAGTAGAGCACAATGCAGTGCAGTAGAGCACAGTACTGCACAATAGAGTAGGGAACAGTGATATTTTTCCGAACACTCACTTCTAAATGTGACCTGTGTATGAACGTGGGATTTTGACGTGGGAGCGCCTGTGCCACTCAGAGAATACAGTTGAAGTCGGAATTTTACATACAACTTTGCCAAATACATTTAAACTCAGTTTCTCACAATTCCTGACATTTAATCCTGGTAAAAAATTCCCTGTCTTAGGTCAGTTAGGATCACCACTTTATTTTAAGAATGTGAAATGTCAGAATAATAGTAGAGAGAATGATTTATTTCAGCTTTTATTTCTTTCATCACATTCCCAGTGGGTCAGAAGTTTACATACACTCAATTAGTATTTGGTAGCATTGCCTTTAAATAGTTAAACATGGGTCAAACATTTTGGGTAGCCTTCCACAAGCTTCCCACAATAAGTTGGGTGAATTTTGGCCCATTCCTCCTGACAGAGCTGGTGTAAACTGAGTCAGGTTTGTAGGCCTCTTTGCTCGCACATGCTTTTTCAGTTCTGTCCACACATTTTCTATAGGATTGAGGTCAGGGCTTTGTGATGGCCACTCCAATACCTTGACTTGGTTGTCCTTAAGCCATTTTGCCACAACTTTGGAAGTATGCTTGGGGTCATTGTCCATTTGGAAGACCCATTTGTGACCAAGCTTTAACTTCCTGACTGATGTCTTGAGATGTTGCTTCAATATATCCACATAATTTTCCTGCCTCATGATGGCATCTATATTGTGAAGTGCACAAGTCCCTCCTGCAGCGAAGCACCCCCACAACATGATGCTGCCACGCCTGTGCTTCACGGTTGGGATGGTGTTCTTCGGCTTGCAAGCCTCCCCCTTTTTCATCCAAACATAACGATGGTCATTATGGCCAAACAGTTATATTTTTGTTTCATCAGACCAGAGGACATTTCTCCAAAAAGTATGATCTTTGTCCCCATGTGCAGTTGCAAACCTTAGTCTGGCTTTTTTTATGGCGGTTTTTGAGCAGTGGCTTCTTCCTTGCTGAGCGGCCTTTCAGGTTATGTTGATATAGGACTCGTTTTTCTGTGGATATAGATACTTTTGTACCTGTTTCCTCCAGCATCTTCACAAGGTCCTTTACTGTTGTTCTGGGATTGATTTGCTCTTTTCGCACCAAAGTACGTTCATCTCTAGGAGACAGAACGCGTCTCCTTCCTGAGCGGTATGAAGGCTGCGTGGACCCATGGTGTATATACTTGCGTACTATTGTTTGTACAGATGAATGTAGTACCTTCAGGCATTTGGAAATTGCTCCCAAGGATGAACCAGACTTGTGGAGGTCTACAATTTTCTTTCTGAGTTATTGGCTGATTTCTTTTGATTATCTCATGATGTCAAGCAAAGAGGCACTGAGTTTTAAGGTAGGCCTTGAAATACATCCACAGGTAAACCTTCAATTGACTCAAATGATGTCATTTAGCCTATCAAAAGCTTCTAAAACCATGGACATAATTTCCTGGAATTTTCCAAGCTTAGTGTATGTAAACTTCTGACCCACTGGAATTGTGATAGAGTGAATTATAAGTGAAATAATCTGTCTGTAAACAATTGTTGCATAAAGTACTTGTAGATGTCCTAACCAACTTGCCAAAACTATAGTTTGTTAACAAGAAATTTGTGGAGTGTTTGAAAAACGAGTTTTAATGATTCCAACCTAAGTGTATGTAAACTTCCGACTTCAACTGTACATTAAATGGCACACGTGGTTGCAACTGTATCATTTTGAAGCTGTTGCTGGAGCTGTTGTTACATTTGTATAATTTGAGGGGCGCACGTTATGAGCAAAGTCATTTGTATAATTTTATTTTGCCTGTGAGAACCATTAGTATTGGCAAGTGTGATGCGGCTTAGCAGTATCACAACCTCTGCCAAATAAACAAATGGAGCAGGGCTTTGTGTCTTAGGTGGCACCTTTACAATGCAGAAAACCGCTTGTAGACCTTTCCGTTCAAAAGCAAATCCTATTTTACCGGAGCTACCAGGGTTTTTCTTTCTATGAGATTTGCAAAGTGCTCTTAAAGGGGTATACACAACTTAACCATCATCTGTAAAGAACTATGAAAATAATTGAAATAAACCCAATTTAATCTAGTAAATACTTTTGTCACAGAAAATGGATGATATTCAGTATGGATCAGATTAGATGGAGGTCATTACAACTAAATACATTGTTAGGAAAAGTTTGGGCGTGCCACATAATTTTTTTATTCCCCTGGAGTAGGGTACAGTACAGTAGAGCACAGTACAGTAGTGTACAGTACATTACAGTAGACTACAGTACAGTAAAGTATAGCACATTATAGATGTCAATGTTTGAGTCATGGAGGGTTGGAGCCCCCCTGCTAGCTATGCACCTCAATACTCTACACTTTTTTATGAAGTGTGCACTTGTCCACTACCCACATGGTGGTCCTCTGTATCTCAGTTGGTAGAGCATGGAGCATGCAACTTTAAAATGGAGATGGCTCTGCCCTTGCTGTCACAGAAGCCATAATAGCACAGATATAAAGATGCGATCTCTATATATCTCTATGGTGTCTATTGTTTCTGTTGTAACCATTTCGGTTGGGATAATTTTAAATTATTTTGGATTGTAAAGAATCCCCATACCTAGCATATGTCTGGTTATCTTTCATTTGGACATATGTACATCTCAGTAAACATCAATTTTTGTCCCAAAATCGTACTTTCCATATTTCTTGATATATTAGATGTTCAGTAGTGACACTTTTTAAAAATACATGAAGGTTTACCAACTTGCTCACTCATTTTCTCCAAAATGTTTGCAGACAGACTACTCACACATGGGGCAATGCTGGAGAGCGGTGCAGTCCCATGACCTGGTGCTATTTGAAGGGGTGTGGCTTAAGGCACATTAATAAACACAACTATGAATTAGATCAGTATTTTCAATGTAATAACAGAACAACTCAAGATGTTATAATGAAATATTAGTGTTAAAAAACATTTTTAATCATGAATTGCTTAATTTTCAAACATGCAATTTAGGAGCCAGGGTTTGGGACAGCAACATCTCAATAGAAATACAGTAGGTGTATAAACAAAGATTTTATACTATATTATTTTCCAATATGTTAGTTATTGCCTTGGATTAAAATATTACATAGCATGATGTAAAATAAAAATCCTACGTTTGGAGACTTAATTGTTTTCTTAAATAAATCACCCATATAGGGAATAGAGTGCCATTTGGGACACAACCTGTACATACCTCCTGTTACACTGAGAGGACTCTACATCTGCCTTGGACTACTTAGGCCTGGGTATGACTGTGGTGGGATGGTATCCAGGGTTGTTCCAGTGTTTTGCCATGGCAATGTGGCCCGAGGGCCCCCAACTGTGTTTGCACTGCACACAGTTGTGTGACTTGGAGGAGGTTCGGGGTGGGCGAGGGGCCTAATGTCAGCAACTCTACACAAACAGTCCCTTCTTGAGATAGAGAGAGAGAGAGAGAGAGAGAGAGAGAGAGAGAGAGAGAGAGAGAGAGAGAGAGAGAGAGAGAGAGAGAGAGAGAAAGAGAGAGAGAGAGAGAGAGAGAGAGAAAGAGAGAGATTCTGCACAGATTCTGCCAGAGCTGGGCCCTGACAGTAAATCTCATTAAGACAAAAATAATGATGTTCCAAAAAAGATCCAGTTGCCAGGACTACAAATTCCATCCAGACACTGTTGCCCTAGAGCACACAAAAAACGATACACACCTCGGCCTAAACATCAGCGCCACAGGTAACTTCCACAAAACTGTTAACGAGCTGAGAGACAAGGCAAGAAGGGCCTTCTATGCCATCAAAAGGAACATAAAATTTGACATACCAGTTAGGATCTGGCTAAAAATACTTGAAACAGTTATAGAACCCATTGCCCTTTATGGTTGTGAGGTCTGTGGCCTGCTCACCAACCAGCCTTTATTCTTTTGAAATGTTTACTGTACATTTGTATTGTTTATTTTACTTTTGTTTGTTATCTACTTCACTTGCTTTGGCAATGTTAACATATGTTTCCCTTGCCAATAAATCCCTTGAATTGAATTGAGAGAGAGAAGAAGTGAAGAGGAGAGATTAGTGGGCAGAAAGATGGAGGTGGGGTACAATATGACCATAGGGATGTGGGGCTACTGTATCAACTGTAGCATCAGGGTGTAGGGTATAATTGCCCTTAGACGTTGATCTTAGGTCTGTTTAGCATTTTCCCAACTATATTGTTTAAGGTTAGGATTGGGGAAGGGGAAGCTGATCCTAGATCTGCACCTAGGGGCAACATCCCTGCGGAGCTACAGTGTCAGCTATAATATCAGTGGTCCAAGGGGGAACAGTCAGTAGGCTATCAAAATCACTTAAAAACTACTGAAGCAAGTGTAATGCATGATAAACCAGCTGTGAGAAATATTTTTGCATAGTGACGCGATTCATGTGAACGATTACGTAGCCTACTGACACAGATATGAAAGAATAGTGAAATGTGCATGAGGAAAGATATGCAAGGCCTGCTTGTCAATCAAAGACATAGAATGATCCAACACACACACGCACGCATGTGCGCGCGCACACACACACACACACACACACACACAATAACATAGCACTTTGCCGGGAATTGGTATCGCTGAGCTCATCACTTTGCAGAAACTTTATCCAATAAAACAGTTTATGGCTTCTGCTGATGTACACCTGGCAACACCATCACTAATGGATTTAAAATGTGCTCCCTCTGGCCTAGAGAAAGAGAGAGAGAGATGAGAGAGGGAGAGGAAGGGAAGAGAGAGGCTGAGAGAAAGTGAGAGGGAGACAGAGAGAGGAAGGGACAGAGTGAGAGAGAGAAAGAGAAAGAGAGGGGCAGACAAAGAGAGAGAGAGCAAGGCATTGAATATCAGAATAGGACAGAGCGAGAAGGAAACAGAGAAAAAAGAGTGAAAGGATGAGAGAGAGAGAGAGAGAGAGAGAGAGAGAGGAGACAGCAGTTATTTATGATGTTCACTTCAGCTCCAACTTCACCATTGCTTTCAGCTTCCCTCTCCCTCTAAGTAATTGTAGCAGAAAGCTCCGTCAGAGTCCTCTGTCTCTCTTTCTTGACTTCATCATTCTCTCTGAAGCCACGGCCAGGATTTTGCACTTTCAGTCACATGTGCCATCGAACGAGAGGCACGCCAGACACCAGCTGATTTATGGAGGCTTGTGTCGTTAGCGTAGCCTAGCTAAGTATACCTTTGTTTCTGAAGGCAAAGCTAATGCTATGGCTAACAGCTATGCTATGCTAATAGGCCTCTGTGTTTGGCCACCCAGTTTTGGCCACCCACCCAGGAGATACCCCTCTATGTTATTCAAGCTGTCAAAAGCTTTCCGAACGCAATTCACATTTTATTTGGGATCCTGGTCTCTGGTTCAAATCCAGGCTGTATCACATCCGGGCGTGATTGGGAGTCCCATAGGGCGGCGCATAATTGGCCCAGCGTCGTCCGGTTTGGCCGGGGTGGGCCATCATTATAAATAAGAATTTGCTGTGATGTCTCAAACCTGGGCTTTATCTTTAAACATGGCAGGGAAAGGACACCTGCTCACTGTCATTTCTCTCTGTAATAATTCTTTATTTGTGGGTTTCGTAAGGGGGTTTTGTGACTTTTCCTTGACTGGTCGCCATGATAGTTGGTTGTCTAATACCAATAAAAGGCATGTGACTCATCAGAACCTCCATGTTTACATTCTTCTAGTCACGGCCTGTGACAGAACACAAAGGCTTCTGGGAAAGCCATGGGGGATAGGACACAGATGGCGGTGAGCGGGTGGAGATAGGGGTTAGGGTCAAGACTAAAATGGTATCAGAAGTGGAATGAATCAGCAGTCTTTGTAAACACACTGATGACCTTGATTCCTTATCATGGGGGAATCAACTCAAGGCTGGCTTTCGAATTGTCCCAAGTACATAAATCAGATGGAAAAGATTAAAGGATTGTTGGTAGTAAAAATAGACATGCTCTCTGTAACTAAAAGATGTGTGTTCAAGTTCCAATGACAAGGCTACAAAAGATGTTCAAGTTCCTTGAACGTTCCTTATTTCTCGCTACCACTTCAAACAGAGCTACCATCTCTCTAAACCCGACCAGAGAGGTGACTGGTCATGCCCCAGGTCAAGCATAATTAACGACTGTGTCAATCTAACAACTATCTAACAACCTCAGAGCATGGCTATTCTGTGGAATTTGTTCTATGAACCGTAAGACTGTAAAACACTGGGGTGCTGCAGAGGCGATTCAGGTAGGTGGGAGCTAATTGTGTGGATAGAGTGCTCCATAGTCCTGATATAAATGGACCATTGGTTGGCCTTCTCTTTCGTCATCTTTGGAGTCATGTTGGGATGCCACACTGGCTGTGCATGCAATAGCTCACAATTATTGTGTGTGTGCATAACCATTGAGTACATAAGTAAAATCTCTTGACATCCAAAACCCTTTTTCAAGCATTTATGATCTATTTCTATGCCTAGGACCTGATTAATGAAGGATCATGATATTTACATTTCTACCCAAAGGGAAAAACTGATTGGAATGGTGTCATTCCTACGGGGAATAACGTAATTTCAACAGGTTTTGCCCCACAGTGTATCGTGCCTTGTTCTTTAACACTAACAAAAAAGATCCACTCTGTGACCTACCGTCATGCGGTTAGTGGAGCAGGGTACAACGGTTCTAGCAACTGCTGTGTCTGTGTGTCATTATCGTGTTGTCACCTCTCCCGGACCAACCCTCAATTGCAGGGTAAGAGTAGCGGCTACTTTCTACGGGGGAATCTGTGGGCAGAGCCAAGTCCGGCTGGGGTTTGGCACTCCAGGGTGAATTTTCAATTAAGTACACTCTTAGAAAAAAGGCGCTATTTAGAACCTTAAAGGGTTATTCCGCTGTCCCCGTAGGAAAATCCTTTGAAGAACCCTTTTTAATTGCAGGTAGAACTCTTTTGGGTTCCATGTAGAACCCTTTGTACAGTGTGTTCTACATGCAACCCAAAAGGCCTGTACCTGTAACCAAAAAAGGTTCTCCTATGGGGACAGCCGAAGAACCCTTTTGGAACACTTTTTTCTACATTTACATTTACATTTACGTCATTTAGCAGACGCTCTTATCCAGAGCGACTTACAAATTGGTGCATTCACCTTATGATATCCAATGGAACAACCACTTTACAATAGTACATCTATATCTTTTTTTTTTGTTGGGGGGGTTAGAAGGATTACTTTATCCTATCCCAAGTATTCCTTAAAAAGGTGGGGTTTCAGGTGTCTAAGAGTGTACAGATCTAGGATCAGCATCTCTTCCCCCAATCCAAACCTTAACTGACCCAATATCAACATCTAGGGCAACTTCACTCTACTCCCAGGGTTCTGCTACCTCACCAGGAAAAGCCCTTGGAGATGGGGACACCTTTGTGTGGCTGTGAGTATGGTAACAGGGACTACAGTGCCTTTAGAAAGTATTCATTCCCTTTGACTTATTCCACATTTTATTGTTACAGCCTGATTTCAAAATTGATTAAATGTATATATTTTTTCTCACCCATCTAAAGACAATACCTCATATCGATGAAGTGAAAACATGTTTTTAGCCATTCTTGCCTATTTATTGAAAATTAAATACAGGAATATCTTGTTTACATAACGTATTCACACCCCTTGACTATAGATGTTAGAATCACCTTCAGCAGCAATTACAGCTGTGAGTACTGTATTTCTGGGTATGTCTCTAAGCACTTTGCACACCTGGATTGTACAATATTTGCACAGTATTCTTTTAAAAATTATTCAAGCTCTGTCAAGCTGGTTATTGATCTTTGTTAGACAGACATTTTCAAGTCTTTCCATAGATTTTCAAGCCAATATAAGTCAAAACTGTAACTAAACCACTCAGGAACATTTACTGACATTTTGGTTAGCAACTCCAGTTTATATTTGGCCTTGTGTTTTAGGTTATTGTCCTGCTGAAAGGTGAATTTGTGTCCCAGTGTCACGTCCTGACCAGTAAATGGGGTTATTTCTCATTGTAGTTTGGTCAGGGCGTGGCAGGGGGTGTTTGTTTTGTGTTTTTTTTGTGTTTTTGGTTTAGGTTCTATGTTTTCTATTTCTATGTTTAAATCTAGTTTTCTATTTCTATGTTGGGTTTTTGGTAGAACTTCCAATCAGAGGCAGCTGGTTGTCATTGTCTCTAATTGGAGGCCATATTTATTTGAGGTTTGTTTCACTTGTGTTTTGTGGGTGGTTATTTCCTGTATAGTCTGTGCACCTTATGGGACTGTTTCGTCATTTGTTTCTTTTGTTTAAGTGTTATTTCTAATAAATTAAGAAGATGAGCACTTTACCCACTGCACCTTGGTCAAATCCTTACGACGCCTATGACACCCAGTGTCTGTTGGAAAGCAGACTAAACCAGGTTTTCCTCTATTATTTTTCCTGTGCTTAGCTGTATTCTGTTTGTTTTTATCCTAAAAAACTCCCTGGTCCTTGCCAATGACAAGCATACCCATAACATGATGCAGCCACCACAATGCTTGAAAACATGACGAGTGTTACTGAGTGATGTGTTGTGTTGGATATTGTCACACCAGCCTTTGTTTTGGCTCCCCCTCCTGTCCAGCTCAATCGTTCGGCGTCGAAAGGCCTAGCTGCTGCCGAACCTGCTGCTGGTAAACACCCTTCACTCATCAACCCCAGACTTGTCTCGTCATCATTACACACACCTGGTTCCAATCCCCACTCTATCACTGTTTATATACTCCCTCTGTCATTTGTCTTTGTCGGTCATTGTAAATGTTGCTTGTTTTCCTGAGAGGAATCTCTCCTACTATTTCCTGAGTACTTTTTTATTTTGCACTTTGGGTTTCATCCAGCTTTTATATATGGTGCTTTAATAAATTCAGTAGTTCTAAACCTGCGACTGCCTCCTGCCTACTCCTCCCTACACTTGTGACAGATATACCTCAGGATATGCCTCAGGACATAAAGTTCCTTTATTTGACACATATTTTGCAGCTTTACTTGCATGTTTTGGAATATTTTTATTCTCTAGAAGCTTCCTTCTTTTCACTCTGTCATTTAGGTTAGTGTTGTGGAGTAACTATAATGTTGATCCATCCTCAATTTTGTCCTATCACAGCCATTAAACTCTGTAACTGTTTTCAAGTAATTATTGGCCATGGTGAAATCCCTGAGCGGTTTCCTTCCTCTCCAGCAACTGAGCTAAGAAGGACGTCTACATTTGCAGTCACTGGGTGTATTGATACACCATCCAAAGTGCAATTAATAACTTCACCATACTCAAAGGGATATTCAATGTCTAATTGTTTCTATCAATCGGTGCCCTTCTTTGCGAGGCACTGGAAAACCTCCCTGGTCTTTGTGGCTGAATCTGTGTTTGAAATTCACAGCTTGACTGAGGGATCTTACAGATAATTGAATGTGAGGGGTACAGAGATGAGGTAGTCGTTCAAAAATCATGTTTAACACTGTTAATGCACACAAAGTGAGTTCATGCAACATATTATGTGACTTGTTAAGCATATTTTTACTCCTGAACTAATTTAGGCTGGCCATAACACAAGGGTTGAATAATTATTGAATCAAGATATTCCAGCTTTTCATTTTTTATTAATTTGTAAACATTTCAAAAAACATAATTCCACTTTTGCATTATTGGGTATTTTGTGTAGGCCTGTGTGTGTGTGTGTGTGTGTGTGTGTGTGTGTGTGTGTGTGTGTGTGTGTGTGTGTGTGTGTGTGTGTGTGGGAGGGAGGGAGGGAGGGAGGGAGGGAGGGAGGGAGGGAGGGAGGGAGGGAGGGAGGGAGGGAGAGAATTACAGCTTGGGTTACAGGGATGAGGAGAATGCTGCACATCTGGCAGGCTGGCCAGCTGCCGGCCTCTGTGATAGTTTCCAGTTGTGGTGCTTGGCAACCATTGTCGAGGCGTAGGGGCTGAGAGTGGAAGCAGCTGGAAGTGCAGGGAGTAGAAAGAAGTTGCCCCTAGGTACAGATCTAGGATCAGCTTTCCCTCACCCAATCCTAACCTTAACCATTAGTGGGGGAAATGCCAAACTGACCCCAGATCCACTCCATGGAAGGGGAGACTCACGACCACTATGGTGTTCTCCGTTTTGCTCTACGACCCCCACAAGTGTCACGGGACTTGTCTGAAGGTAACCCATACAGAAAAATGGAAGTATGGAGGTAGTTTTGTGCGCCCCCAAAAAAGTGGTTAAATATTTGTCAAAAAAAACAATATTTCCTGAGCTTTCTTATCACTTAGATATAGGACAGACACTCCAAAACCTTATTCCTTATGATTCATTTTTATATATATATATATATATATACCTAAAGGGGTCCTAAAATTCTAAATCCAATAGCTAAATGATCCATGGTATGACCATCCATATGTTAGTTAAGCAAAGGCAAAATCCTAAAGGAAAGCCTGTCTTTCCACTAGACACTGTGAGATGAATTCACCTTTCAGCATGATAATAACTTAAAACACAAGGCCAAATCTACACTGGAGTTGCTTACCAAGAAGACAGTGAATGTTCCTGAGTGGCTGAATTACAGTTTTGACCCAAATCTTCTTGAAAATCTATGGCAAGACCTGAAAATGGTTGTCTAGCATTGATCAACAATCAATTTGACAGAGCTTGAAGAATTTTTAATAGAAATAATGGGCAAATGTTGCACAATCCAGGTGTGGAAAGCTCTTAGAGACTTACCCTGAAAGACTCACAGCTGTAATCACTGCCAAAGGTGCTTCTGCAAAACATTGACAGAGGTGCGAATAGTAACGTAAATGAGATATTTCTGTATTTCATTTTCAATAAATGTACAAACATTTTTAAAAACATGTTTTAACTTTGTCATTATGGGTTATTGTGTGTAAATGGGTGAGAATTCCAATGTGAGTTATCTGGCCCAAATGTATTACTTGGGGCTCGGGCCGATTGGGGCCCGTGATTACACGGGCTGCTTTATGTAATTAACATTTCATTATTTATTTACTTATTTTCCCATATTTTCTCATTGTTTCTGTGATCATAAAATACCATTTAACATTTAAATTACATTTTTTAAGAGTCCTGTTTAAGTAGTATTTTAGTATTTTGAGGGCAACTGATAAGCATGAAAAACTTTGTTAAATGGAGCCTCCTGAGTGGCACAGTGGTCTAAGACTTGCATTGTATTGCACTGCAAACTGCGAACTACAGATGCTGGTTCGATACCCATGCTAATTACAATTGGCCCAGCATCATCCGAGTTAGGGGTAGGATTTGGCCTTGTCCCATTGCGCTGTAGCAACTCCTGTGGCGGGCCAGGTGCATACAAGGTCACCGGGTGTACGGTGTTTCCTCCGACACAATTTTGTGGATTGGTATAAATTGTATAATAATAATATTTTAAATTACTAAATCCTCTTACATCCATATGTTAGCTAAGCAAAGGCAAAAGGCATTTTGTATACATTTATTTAAATGTGCATTGGGCCGCTTCTACGGGGGTTCTGGTAAGATGCCGGCAAAGACGGAAATGGCCCAATGTACTTGGGCAGATTCTGGGCAGTTATTCCTTTTGATTCCGGGCCAATTCAATCAGTTCCAGCTCCCCGGAAGAGGGCTGCTTCTGGGACCAGTCCTCATTGCTAGCTGGGTTACCACCACCAACTGAACTGAAGTGTGAACCTCAGTTCGTCTTTCAATCACCCACATGGGTATATGCTCCTAAAAACCAGTGAAGAGATGGGAGAGGCGGGACTTGCAGCGCGTCAAGTTCTATTTTAGTGCCTGGCTACGCAGACGCTCGTTATTTTGCAGGTGTGGTCAGCATGTAAGTGTTGTTGTCTATTAGTTTACTCCAATTAGGGGATGGGGTGGTAGGGTTAGGGGAAAATAATGAAGGAAAATATATATTTTTTAAATATATATATATATATATATATATATATATATATATATATATATAATTATTATATATACACATTTTTTAATGGGGGATTGGAAATGATGCAGACAATTACACAATCTATCTGCAATAATAAAGCTGATCTACCCCCTACATTTAAAAATATATATATATATATTTTAAAATACTGTACGAGTTTAGCCGTCTTATGCTACAATTCTGCTGTCCCAGACCAAATTTCCACATTGTGGGCAAAGTCGTAGGTCGTACATGATTGTCAAACGTCTTGGCTCGCTCAAGTGTCACAGGGTCTAGGACTGCCGATGAAGTACCACTATGTGCGGTCGTAGGCCCCGACAATGTTCTGTTGTTGTCTGAAATTGAGCCTTTTTCAGTTTTTCCCAACTCACTTCACTCGTGCAGAAGAGGGAGGTTTGCGCTGCTTGTGCTGGCACATGTGCAGATCAAATACATTACTGCAGTTGACGTTGCATACCTCAGATGACTTAACCTCGCAAGCTAATCACAGAATATGACTACAAAACTGAAGCAAATCATACAAGACGGAATCCAACATACAGTGTGTGAAGGCCTTTAGTTAGATTTTGTCCATATGCATAAGAATGTTTGTGAGCGTTTGTGTATTAACACATTGAATGTGTGTTTAGAAATGTGTGTATACGTCTCCATTCATACGCATATTCGTTTGATGTGTGTGCGTGTTCACGTGTAGACTCTCTCTTCCTCTACCTGTATCCCAACGATAGCAACTGTAAGACAACTGTAAAATCCAGATTTAGAAGAAATTATGCTCCAGTTGGCCGGAAAGCGCCTTGAGCTGTTATCTTAATTTAACTCCCGAGCATAACAAAGGAGCATTGTGCTGTGGCACCTGGCATGTCAGACCTACCTGCGCCTGTGTGTGTGTGTGTGAGAGAGAGTGAGGTTCAAATCGAGTCAGCACATGTTGGAAGATAGGAAACGAGGAGGAAAGACACCTGACGGCAAGATTATTGCAACATTAAAAATAAGAGTTTTCTGGGTCAGGCTGGGGGGGGGAACCAGGATAAACTATCAGAGAAAGAGAGAACCAGGATAAACTATCAGAGAGAGAGAGAACCAGGATAAACTATCAGAGAGAGAGTTTATCCTGGTTCTCTCTCTCTCTCTGATAGTTTATCCTGGTTCTCTCTATCAGAGAGAGAGAGAGAACCAGGATAAACTATCAGAGAAAGAGAGAACCAGGATAAACTATCAGAGAAAGAGAGAACCAGGATAAACTATCAGAGAGAGAGAGAGAACCAGGATAAACTATCAGAGAGAGAGAGAGAACCAGGATAAACTATCAGAGAGAGAGAAAGAACCAGGATAAACTATCAGAGAGAGAGAACCAAGATAAACTATTAGAGAGAGAGAGAACCACGATAAACTATCAGAGAGAGAGAGAACCAGGATAAACTATTAAAGAGAGAACCAGGATTAACTATCAGAGAGAGAGAGAACCAGGATAAACTATCAGAGAGAGAGAGAGAGAACCAGGATAAACTATCAGAGAGAGAGAGAGAGAGAACCAGGATAAACTATCAGAGAGAGAGAGAACCAGGATAAACTATCAGAGAGAGAGAGAACCAGGATAAATTATCAGATGGTTGTCCACCTCTACTTCCTTCATAAATATAGGCAAATCGCTCAAGAGTGACTTTGAAATTGGATGTCTTGAGGACATCTGGAAATGCCTTCAGATAGCCACTAGGGGCAGCAGTGAGTGATGTTACAATCAAGTAGGCTTGGGTTTTACTAGGGTGTTGTGGACACGTGGTGGTGGTGGTGGGGGGGGTGGTGGTGGTGGATGGGCTTAATCCCATGACTCTGGATAAGAAGGTTTATGTGTTCAATCCCTGTGGTGGACACTTGTTTTTTTTTTCATTTTAACCCTTACCTTAACCATTCGGAATGGAGTGCCTAAACGTAATGTTTTAACACTGTCCAAAAATTTGACGTTTGGAGATACTGCTCAATACTGAGCAGGAGACAACTAAGGGTGTCCATAACACTTTGAAATATGAGGTTTGAAGAAACGTGAATAAACGTCTCACTCTGCAGTGAGACTGTGAGAGCTTGTTGCATAAAATACCTTAACTAGCTCTCTGCACCTATGAGCTAGCTCCACATAGACGCATATTCTCCATAACGTACAATTGCACGCATGCACACACACATTCACGCACACACACTGTGGTCCAGACAGGAGGATAATTGACTGAGCCTCCAGGCCTCCAGCAGGCTGGTGATTGTGAACCACATTTAGGCTGCTGCTACGTCACTCAAATGAGTCTGATAGGAGGGAACAAGGGGAAGGGGGATGAGAGGGGAAGAGGGGGAGGAGAGGGTAGCCGACAACCAGTCTGATTCTTTACAGTATCCCCCAAGGGAAGAGGCAGAGACCAGACAGCTATGTGACCTTAAACACTGACGTGCACACATACACAGTACATACAGTTTCACATACAGTATGCTCTTGCATGTACACACAGACACAGACACACTTACACACATACGAGCATGCACTAACCTGCGTGCACACTGGCACGTACGCTCACACACGCTCACACATACACGGAAACTCTGAAATCTCAGGCCTGAAATTGCCATGTGTTACAGTAAGTAGTTCAGGAATACAAGCTGTCTTTTTCATTTACACATTTACTATTCCCATGTCACACATTTGTTTTTCACACATCAAACAACAATCAAAACTATTTAATTGTTATTTTGATCGATACACTGATACAGATCCTTTTGATATGGGGGAATTCCACCTCTAATTGGCCCCAAACATAATTAGGATGTTTTGGATCTTCCTGAAACTATATCCATAGAAAGGTTTTTTAGGGGAAGAACATTTGACATACCTTTGAAATCTGTACCCACAATAATAATTTGGAAAGAACTCAGACCCCTCGACTTTTCAACAGTTTGTTACGTTACAGCCTTATTCTAAAATTGATGACATGTTTTTTTCCCTCATCAACCCACACACAATACCCCATAATGACAAAGCAGTCTGAGGTCCTGAGCGCTCTGGAGCCGGTTTTCATCACGGATCTCTCTGAACTTCTCTCCGTTCACCATGCCCTCAATCCTGACTAGTCTCCAGTCCCTGTCGCGGAAAAACATCCCCACAGCATGATGCCACCACCAGGCTTCACCGTAGGGCTGGTGCCAGGTTTCCTCCAGACGTGGCACTTGGCATTCAAACCGAAGAGTTTAATCTTGGTTTCATCAGACCAGAGAATCTTGTTTCTCATGGTCTGAGAGTCCTTTAGGTGCCTTTTGGCAAACTCCAAGCGGGGTGTCATCTGCCTTTTATTGAGGAGTGGCTTCCGTCTGGCCACTCTACCATAAAGGCCTGATTGGTGGAGTGCTGCAGAGATGGTTGTCCTTCTGGAAGGTTCTCCCATCTCCACAGATGAACTCTAGAGCTATGTCAGAGTGACCATCGGGTTCTTGGTCACCTCCCTTACCAAGGCCCTTTCCCCACCGATTACTCAGTTTATCCGGGCGGCCAGCTCTAGGAAGAGTCTTGGTGGTCCCAAACTTCTTCCAATTAAGAATGATGGAGGCCACTTTGTTCTTGGAGACCTCAATGCTGCAGAAATGTTTTTTGCTCTGATATGCACTGTCAACTGTGGGACCTTATAAGACAGGTGTGTGCCTTTCCAAATCAATTGAATTTACCAGAGATGGACTCCAGTGAGGTTGTTGAAATATCTCAAGGATGATCAATGGAAACAGGATGCACCTGAGCTCAATTTGGAGTCTCATAGCAAAGGGCCTGAATACTTATATAAATAAGGTATTTCTGTTTTTTTTTATATAAATAAGCAAACATTTCTAAAAACCTGTTTTCGCTTTGTCATTATGGGGTATTGTGTGTTGATTGATGAGGGAAAAAAATGATTTAATAACATTTTAGAATAAGACTAACGTTACAAAATGTGGAAAAGTCAAGGGGTCTAAATACCGAATGCACTGTAATAGATTTTGGCCAAAATGAGGTGATACAATACTTAGTTTCTGGGATGACTAGGATCTGAGGCGTGGGAATATGTCTGTTCAAAACACTAACTGTAGTACACCACTAGATAGGACTAATGCATAGGCAGGGAAAATAATACCGACATGATTCTGTATGATAATTACCACCAATTAACTTAGGTTATGTATCAAAGGAGTTAAGAGAGAGGGTAGGTGTGGGTGATCTAATTACAAGAACATTCATCGAAAAAGTAGAGAGAGAGAGAGAGGGTGACTGTGTCCAAAATCGGTCATACTAAAACAACAGGGCCTTCAGAAAGTATTCATACCGCTTGACTTAGTCAATAGTTTGTAGAAACACCTTTGGCAGCGATTACAACTTTGTGTCATCTTGGGTATGTCTGTATCATCTCGATTTGTGTATTTTCTCCCATTATTCCTTATAGATTTTATCAAGCTCTGTTAAGTTAGCACTCAATATGCTTTATGAATATGGGTCCAGAACAATGTTAGCTTGAGATACACTGGTGAGGTATTTTGCTCCACTAAGAGCTCAAATTAATCAGTGAAAGTAAATCAAGAAATGTATGACGGACAGATATACAATGGAGGTCATAGAAGGGTAGGGTATAGTAGGAGGTAGAGGCATGTAGAGTATGGAGTTCAGCAAATCTTCCCATGCACTCATGTTACCCAGCTCAATGTACAGTATGAGTGTGTAAGCCTATGTGTATGTGTGTGTGTGTGTGCACGTCAGCATGCAGATAAGACATTTTATACTAACAGAGCAGGTGGACCGACCAGCCAGTGGGGCCCCATCGCAGATTTACCGATTACACAAACATGCCCCCCCACACACGAACACCATGAGAGAATAGATTCATCCATGAAGAGGAGGCGGAGGAGGACAAAATGGGGGGGAGCTCAATAGAGAGGAGGATATGATACTTTAATGTAGGGCGGATAACACTATCAGCCTAAGAAGCCTGAAGAGCAGGCTCTCGGGCGAGTGGGTCCGTGTGACGGCAGTGTGTGTGTGTGTGTGTGTGTGTGTGTGTGTGTGTGTGTGTGTGTGTGTGTGTGTGTGTGTGTGTATATATATACATATATTTGTGACTTGGCCTGATGGATGTGTTCCTAATAGGGTAGAGAGATAGGGGGCAGGGGGGTTGCTATAGCTAGAACAGCATGATGGGGGGGGGGGACTCTATGTTCTCTATGCCTGTGTCCGTAATGTCACCCTACTCCCTATAGTGCATGACTTTTGACCAGGGCCTAATAATAGAAACACTTGAGTAAATGAGGGATACAAAGTATAATAAAATAAGGTGCTTCCACACAGGTGTGGTTCCTGAGTTAATTAAGCAATTGACATTTCATCATGCTCACAGTCATGTATAAAAATGCTGTGCAGGCCATTACTTTGGCTACCATTGCTAAGCCCCCATAGGATGACAATGCCCCCATCCA
Organism: Salmo trutta; assembly: GCF_901001165.1. Taxonomy (NCBI): domain Eukaryota; kingdom Metazoa; phylum Chordata; class Actinopteri; order Salmoniformes; family Salmonidae; genus Salmo; species Salmo trutta. The sequence goes on from NC_042962.1 coordinate 40,629,658, forward strand.
CAAGGCACAAGTGAATGAGCATGAAAATTATGTAAGCATATGCCATGGCCTACTCAGTCACTAGATCTCAAGCCAATTAAACATATATGAGATAATCCGGATCGACGCCTGAGACATCATTATCCACCACCATCAATAAAAATCTGAATAATCTTGTGGAAGAATGGTGTCGTATCCCTCCAATAGAGTTCCAGATACTTGGAGAATCTTTGTGAAGGTGCATTAAAGCTGTTCTGGCTCGTAGTGGCCAAACACCGTATTAAGACACATTATGTTGGTGTTTCATTCATTTTGGCAGTTACCTGAATGTTCCCTATGTTCTCACTGTTCTTTACAGAGTTGGTATGTAAGCATATCCTATGATATGGTTCATGACAACTACATGACAACTACATGGGCTGTAACCAGCCCTCTTTGAAGAATCCTTGTTCCTGCCCTACTTCTTCATCATTTATGGCTGATCCTGATCCTACACACACTGTGTGTGTTTCATAGCCTACACACACACACACACACACACAGGCAGGTACACTTGCACATGGAAGCACGAACCGTACATGATTACACACACAGGCAGACACAAACCCACAAGTGAAACGAATGCACACTCTAGCCAATCAGAATAGAGAATTCAACAATGCTGTCATATAAACAATAATAACGAATTTGTTAGGTGTTTGTTTCTTTGGGATTTATTGAAACGTGCACCACCACTATTTGGTATTTAGTATCAATATGTTACTACATAAACTCCAATAATTACCAATAGAAACAGTGTTGCTAAATTCTACAAGTATCTATTACCGGCGTTACGTAAACTCACAAAGACTTATGAAATCAGAGATGGTTGGTATGATGATATGAAGATATAGCTAGTACCATTGGGCATTGAAATAAAAATTGTATTTGAGGAACAGATGGATGGATCACTGTCAATACTAAGCCAATATTGCAATACCATGGGATCAGTTTATATCACGTGTGGGCCATTATCCATTGTACTCAAAGTTGTCAGTTAAAACAAATCTGTTCCCATCAATACATGGTTCCTTTGTGTTCAAGGCTACAGTAGGTAGCCTAGGGCCTTGCGCATACTAACCCGATTATTAAGTATTAGCACTGAAATTATGTTAAATAATATAACAATAGAAAATAATTTTGTCTGCAAATGATATCTCTGTCATCAGTTGATAAACAATGTCGACTCTGCTATGTATTCAATGACATTATGGGCTCTATTAAATCTGTAACGCTGAAGCTTTACAGATTCCAAAATAAAAATGTAAAGGTAATTTCCAATTATGCAGCGTTTAGCGTGAATGCAGTCTCCGCTAAAGCAGGAACATTAGCTTTAACTTTCAATCAAGCTGTAAAGCTAAACTTCCCTATGTTTTCGTATGCTTTCTTTTACTCGCAGTAAGGCTTCAGGAGTTCAGTGGGCGGCAGGTAGTCTAGTTGTCACGCTGGTATAAAGGATTTGGAGACAGGTGCAGGAATACACAATAAGGGTTTTTAATACACCCAAAACAAACATGCATACAAAACACTGGGCTGTACCCAAACAAAAGAGCAAGGGTAAACCTTGTTGAACGATACGGGACGATACCCGTAATACACAATATATAAAGCACGCAGCATAACAGCTGCACCAAAGCATAGGTACTCACATGACGAACTGACATGGGAACAATAACCGACAAAGACAGAGGGAACAGAGGGCACATATATAACATACTTATCAGGATAATGGGAACCAGGTGTGTGTAATCAGACAAGACAGTCCAGGGTTTATGATAATGCATCCCGTTCAGTGAAGCCTAGAAAGCCGGTGACGTGAACCTCCAGAACTGGTGAACAGAATGAGCAGCAGTTCCGGGGAATCCGTGACACTAGTGGTTAGAGAGCTTGATTCTCGGGTCTGATGGGAAAATATAGCAGGATTTTAATTTTTTTTATTTAACTAGGCAACATCCCCACCGCATGATGCAACCACCAGGCTTCACCGTAGGGAAGGTGCCTGGTTTCTTCCAGACGTGACACTTGGCAATCAGGCCAAAGATTTCAATCTTGATTTCATCAGACCAGAGAATCTTGTTTCTCATGTTCTGAGAGTCCATTAGGTGCCTTTTGGCAATCTCCAAGAGGGGTGTCAATTGCCTTTTACTGAGGAGTGGCTTCTGTCTGGCCACTCCTCCATAAAGGCCTGATTGGTGGAGTGCTGCAGAGATGGTTGTCCTTCTGGAAGGTTCTCCCATCTCCATAGAGGAACTCTGGAGCTCTGTCAGTGACCATCGTGTTCTTGGTCACCTCCCTGACCAAGGCCCTTCTCCCCCGTTTGCTCAGTTTGGCCAGGTGGCCAGCTCTAGGAAGAGTCTTGGTGGTCCCAAACTTCTTCCAATTAAGAATGATGGAGGCCACTGTGTTCTTGGGGGACTTCAATGCTGCAGAAATGCTTTGGTACCCTTCCCCAGATATGTGCCTCGACACAATGCTGTCTTTGAGCTCTACGTGCAATTCCTTCAACCAAATTGCTTGGTTTTTGCTTTGACATGCACTGTCAACTGTGGGACCTTATATAGACAGGTGTGTGCCTTTCCATATCATGCCCAATCAATTGAATTTACCACAGGTGGACTCCAATCAAGGATGATCAATTGAAACAGAATGTACCTGAGCTCAATTTGTAGTCTCATAGCAAAGGGTCTGAATACTTATGTAAATAAGGTATCTGTTTTTTCTTTTTAATACATTTGTAAACATTTCTAAAAACCTGTCATTATGGGGTAGGTTGATGAGGATTTTTCTTTTATTTAATACATTTTCCAATAAGGCTGTAACGTAGCAAAATGTGAAAAAAGGGAAGAGGTCTGAATACTTCCCGAATGCACGTGTGCCTTTTGGAGGGGTTGGGATAAAAGCAGAAGTCAAATTATGGTTGGAGCTTTAATTGACAAATAAAGTGATCTCAATCTTAGGATTTCAGTTTCTAAAAGGTATAATGTCTTTTATTTTCCTTACAGACAAAGCCTAACGATTTTGGAATGAGCTACAGTGGCTGAATAGAATGTGGTCCTGCTGCTCATCAAACAATTGTTAAAGTATATCGAGTAAAAGCATGGGTCTAGCCAAAATCATCCCCCAAGTGATTATTTGGGGTGTAAAAGAAGACTAAAATCACTAGGAATCAGCAACAACAAAAAAGTTTAATGTAGGAGATCTATTCCCAATTATTCGCACGGATCAAAAAAGAGACATGATTGTGTCGCAATGTAATCAAGGTATGAAATTGTCATTTTCAAATACAATCTCTTTTTGGTCTTAGTCAATCTACTTAGTCAGTATAGCTGCCTACCCGAGTTAGAGTGTCCTAAATTGTAACACAGACACACTTCCGTACACTTTTACAGTAAGTACACCAACATATAGATTCTTATGTTAATATGTCAATAGCATATACACACAGCCGTTAACACTGATACAAATAGCAAGCATTAAACTCCTAAATCCTACCGGCTTTTACTTTTAATGCTTGAATAAGACAGCCCCTTTTCTCGCTCCCCCACTCTCTGTTCTGAGACAATGCCCTCATTGAGGGTATAGTAGTAGGTGCGGCAGGGGACCACACAGACTCACACCAGGCTGAGTGCTGAAAAAGATCAGACCTGTGGAGTCATGACTAAGCAGAAAAGACACTCATCCCGTCCATTATCATCGTCTCCTGTGTATGAGAGGCTGTGGTTGTCTGTGTTTGTGTTTGTGTGTCCGTGTGTGCGTGGCATGCCGTTTGTGTGTCTGTGTTTGACAGGCCGTCACCTCGCAGCAGAGGAAATACCTGGCAGACTTACATATCCTCCAGGATATCTGAAGGCTGGGGAAAACAATGGGACATTAGAATAGAAACCTGTCCGTCTCCGTTTTCACAGACACTTGAGACGGGAAGTGTGTAATATTGGAGGCGTAACTTGGCAGCACAAGGACCTATTGTCTATGGGGGGGGGGGATTAGTCATTAGGGAGGAGGGATATTGGGCAGAGAGGAGTGGATGATAGTAGTGTGAAGGGTTAAAGCTTAGGTATATCAGGATGGTTAAGGTAAAGGAGAGAATGTTAGACTGAGGGGTTAAAAATCCTAGAGAGATTGTGACAAAAGCCCAGTGCGTGTCCATCAAATGAAATACAATACAATTGTATTTGTCACATGTTCCGAATACAGCAGGTGTAGACTTTACCGTGAAATGCTTACTTACGAGCTCTTTCCCAACAATGCAGTTAAAAAGTAAGAATAATGTTTAAAAACAACTATAAAGGTAGTAGTAACTCAATAAAATAACAATAACGAGACTATATACAAGGACTGCTGGTACCTAGTCAATGTTCCGGGGTACGAGGTAGTTGAGGTAATTGAGGTAATGTCTACATGTAGGTAGGTACTGTAGGGGTAAAATTCACTAGGCAATCAGGATAGATAATAAACAGAGTAGCAGCAGTATATGTGAAGATTGTGAAAGTGTGTGTGTGTGTGTGTGTGTGTGTGTGTGTGTGTGTGTGTGTGTGTGTGTGTGTGTGTGTGTGTGTGTGTGTGTGTGTGTGTGTGTGTGCGTGTGTGTGTTCGCAAGCCCTGCCACATCTGATGAGCATCAGAGCTCATCAGTAGTAGAATTCAATCTTATTCCTGTATTGAGACTTTGCCTGTTTGATGCTTCGCTGGAGGGTGTAGTGGTATTTCTTATGTGCCCGGATTAGTGTATCACTCCTTGAAAGCGGCAGCTTTAGCCTTTAGCTCAGTGTGGATTTTGCCTGTAATCCATGGCTTCTGGTTGAGTTATGTGCGAACGGTCACTGTGGGGACAATGTTGTCGATGCACTTATTAATGAAGCCGGTGACTGATGTGGTAAACTCCTGATCCTGGATGAGCAGTATGTCATTTGCCTCCCAATCATTGAAGTAGAAATCCTCATCCAAATCGAGGTTAGCAGAAGCTTCTGATTTACAGAAGCTTTTTTTGGTCATAGGAAATGGCGGAAATATTATATACAAAAAAAGCTAAGATCAACTTTAAAAAACACAAAACAGCACAATTGTTCAGGAGCCTGTAAAACAGTTGGTATTCCCTCCAGCACCATTGTCTCTAGTTCTAGCACAGAGGATCAGCAGGGCCTGTTCACTTCCTGTGTCTATGGTAATTGGCTGATAGTTATTGATTCAAATGTGAGATCCAATCAAATCATTAGAATAAAAACTCAAAAAGTGAAAACATACATCCATTTTTATAATCTGGGGCAAGACATATGTTTTTATTTCTCCGCAAACTTATTCCACCTGTCCCATGCCACACCAGGCTGCCCTTATCTCCTCTCCTGTCAACCTCCTATCGCACTGTCACCTCCACCAATTCTGTTATCAACAGGAAGCACATCTGTGGTGTATGATGTAGGTCTATGTAATGTGTGTGAGTGCTCGTGTGTGTCAGTTTAGGTCAGCATCGTCTCTGTGCAAAACTGTTTTAAGCAGAGGCTTGTAAAGTCTATCTTCCCTGTGTTTTCCAGCCGTGCACGGTTGACATCCAGCAGACATAACAATAGAGTAGAGAGCACTAACATCTCCTTTACATCATTCTGCCTGTGTCCCAAATGGCACCCTATTCCCTACATAGTACACTATTTTTTACCAGAGTCAAAAGTGCACTAAATAGGGAACAGGGTACCATTTGGGACATGACCCCTGTCTCTGTTCTATAAGGTAGCAGACATTCCAGAGGATATGGAGGTAAAGAGGCCATGGGGCAGTTAGCACAGCTGACTGTGAGGGACAAAGTAAGGGGCAGAACAGGACGATGAAGGAAATTATTGAGGGATTGAAGAGAGAGAACGGGAGAGAGAAAGCTGAACAGATACAATGAGTTAAACAATGACCCCCGTTAAACTGGGGTCGTATTTATGGTGGCAATAGAGATACAGGGAGGATTCCTGGGACCTGTAGGCTGGAGGTCTTGCCTCATAGTGAAAACCTACATACAGTATTTACATTGTTTAGGGAGAGACATGAGGAGTAAGACTATTTCTGTAAGTCAAGTTGTGGAGCTTTAAACTTGTGATTGTGGCTGCTCTCAGTGGTGTACAATATACACTTATAGCACCCCCAGAACCGTATGTACTTTTGATTAATTACGATATATGCCATAGTAAGACACATTGATCATTATAAGTTAAGCGAGAGAGAGAGAGAGAGAGACTGTAAGGCCTCTCTCAACAAACCCAGTGAGACTCCTTAGCAGTGGAGACGGTCTGCCCTACTTCAGGTAGTACTTCCAGTGCTCCCTTATTCCTCCTGGTGGTTGTTAACACTCACAACGTTCTGATGACACAACACTCCTGTGAGACAAAACACTTCCCTGTTTGTCCTGCCGTGGGCAACATAACCAAAGTAATTTCCAGCAACCACTGTTTGACTTGCACTGATTTGACACCAGAGAGTGCTGCCTACTAAAATATTATATCCAAGGCCTGTTTAGTCTTATAGATAGATAGTATGGACAGGGAAGATCTGATCCTAGATATGCATTCCTACTGAGACGCTTTATGAATACAAGCCGTGATGTGCTATTACTGTTAGGTGTAAGTAAGGTAGTGTTATTGGATATAAAGAGGTGTGATGTAAGGGTTTGTAGCTTTATTGCAGGAGACTCCTGAACAGCTAATCAAATGTCTACCCAGACTATTTGCACCCCCCCCACTACGCTGCTGCTACTCTCTGTTATTATCTGTGCATGGCCACTTTGACAACCCTACCTGCATGTACATAATTATCTCAAATATCTCGACACCGGTGCCCCCGCACATTGACACATTAACTCTGTACCTGTACCCCTTATATATAGCCCCGCTATTGTTATTGTTATTTACTGCTGCTCTTTAATTATTTGTTTTTCTTATCTCTTATTTTTTTGTTACTTTTTTATTTGTATTTTCTTAAAACTGCATTGTTGGTTAAGGGCTTGTAAGTAAGCATTTCACTGTAAGGTCTAAACTGTTGTATTCAGCGCACGTGATTGATGTGGTTAAGTGGTTAAGTTTAAAGTTAGAATTCCACAGATGTCATGCATTCCTTAGTCTTACTCTTTTCATTACTGCCCCCTTAAACCTTTCCCCTCTTTCTTTTTTTCCTTCTTTCTTTCTTTTACTGCCCTCTTAAATCGTAACCCCGCTTTCTTTCTTTATTTCTTTATCTTTTCTTTCTTTTGCTGCCCCCTTAAATCTTGCCTCTCTTTCTTTCTCTTTCTTTCTCTTTCTTTCTCTTTCTTTCTTTCTTTCTTTCTTTCTTTCTTTCTTTCTTTCCTTCCATCATTTCTGGTTATTCTCAGACTTATGCTTGTTAACCCTTTTCTCTTCCAGGTCGGTGTTTAAAAAGTGACTTCCTCTGTAGATTACTTCTCTCTGTTGTTCGTTATCATCCCCCCGTCCTCTCATCCTTCCTCTCTTGTCAAGACCCTCAAGGAGATCTGCTCTGTACAGTATAGGCTTCAATGGTTAGGCTTGCAGGTTCAGTAATGAGGGACTTGTTTCTATCAAGAATAAACCAAAATGGCTGGATAGAATATACAGAATGTATGATGCTTCCGTGTGTGTGTCTTTGTGTGTGTATGCATCATGTGCCTTTATGCATGCTATCGTGTGTGTGTGGTTGTATGCATGCGTGTGTATCATGTGTCTGTATAAATCATTTTGTATAAGCATGTGTATATGCCTTCTTTCATGTGTATGTTTGTGATTGAGTAGGCCTACTCCCCACTGTCTGATGTGCTCCACATCTCTCTGTCCTGGTATGACCTACAGTACGCCTCATATGACGTCTTGGCAGCAGGACCCGTTTCCTCTCTTCTCTGCAGTCACTTACTAAAGGGCAGGAGCACTGTAAAACAATGGAGATCACTACAAAGCAGTTCCCTTTAACAGAACAAGTCAGTATGTTTGCTCAACTAGTTTTGTTAACTACATTGTCAAGCTATATATTTACAGTGATATTCACAGGGAAGTTGACAGGGATATGTGGTTTCTGCTGATGGTTTTACAGGAGCTAGAAGCGATGCCCTTTGACTTTTTCACGACTTAAGATTGTGTCTCAAATGGCACCCTATTCCCTACATAGCGCACTACTTTTGACCGGAGCCATATAGGCCCTGGTCAGAAATAGTGCACTATGTAAGGAATACAAGTGCTATTTGGCTATGCGTGATGCATGTGTGTGTATGCACAATGAGATACCCGCCTGTTTATACTGATCCCAATGGAAGATATGCAAGTCAATGATGTCAATATGATGGATGGAAGTTAGACATTCCTCACCACCACCATGGAATTGGGTGAGGGTGGGCGTGTCATGCTGATATCCCTTCCCCCCATTACTACTGAGCAATTTATCTCACCCCTTCTCTGGTGGGCACGCTGACAGATTGGAAAATGAGATTTTTTTGCGAGCACACAGCTGTGGACACACAGACAGCAATGAGATCTCTTGATGTGCACTCGAGAGGAAAACTGGGTGACACTAGCTGACAAAGCGAAAGGATCCCAGGGAGAATGTTTTAGTCTGTCCATCAACGCAATGGCGGGAGACTAACCTTACACCAACGTTGTCCATGCAGCTGAACACTGGGGCTTCCTTCCATTTACTTCCATCCAATAAGTTCTCCCATCCTGCTGGCGTTGCAACTAAAACTAGAAGTGACGCAATGGTGACATGATGAACCAGTAATAGAGTCATATCATGTTTAGCCATAAGAGCTGTATGGATCAGGTGTGGAGTGATGCTGTTGAGACCTCGGTCGTTAATAAGAAACTTGCAGCCTTCGCCTCTCGTCCCCTCTGTCATGATAAGAACCATATGCCCTTCCATATTTACAATGATGTATATCTCTAGCCTGGTCCCATATAGTGTAGTCAACTCTTCTGTTGTTCTCATGCCGTACATGACCATGAATGGAGAACATAGAAAATGACTGGGCCTCAGGGCAAGTACAGTGCATTCGGAAAGTATTCAGACCCCTTGACTTTTTGCACATTTTGTTACGTTAGAGTCTTATTATAAAATGTATTAAATAAAACAAATCCTCAATCAATCTACACACAATAGCCCATAATGACAAAGCCCCTCAAAAAAAAATTACATTTTTGAAAAATCATTAAAAATAAAACAGAAATACCTTATTTACATAAGTATTCAGACCCTTTGCTATGAGACTACAAATTGAGCTCAGGTGCATCCTGTTTTCATTGATCATCCTTGAGATGTTTCTGCAACTTGATTTGGAGTCCCACCTGTGGTAAATTCTATTGATTTGACATGATTTGGAAAGGCACACACCTGTCTACATAAGGTCCCACAGTTGACAGTGCAAGTCAGAGCAAACACCAAAACAAACATGAGGTCAAAGGAATTGTCCGTAGAGCTCCGAGACAGGATTGTGTCGAGGCACAGATCTGGGGAAGGGTACCAAAAAATGTCTGCAGCATTGACGGTCCCCAACAACACAGTGGCCCAGCCAGAGCCCGGACTTGAACCTGATCGAACATCTCTGGAGAGACCTGAAAATAGCTGTGCAGCGACGCTCCACCTGGCTGTGCAGCGACACTCCCACTCCAACCTGACAGAGCTTGAGAGGATCTGCAGAGAAGAATGGGAGAAACTCCCCAAATACAGGTGTGCCAAGATTGTAGCGTCATACCCAAGTGGACTCGAGTCTGTAATCGCTGCCAAAGATGCTTCAACAAAGTACTGAGTAAAGGGCCTGAATACTTAAGTAAATGTAATTTCATATTATTATTTTTTTCATTTGAAAAAAAATCCAAAAAACTGTTTTTGCTTTGTGTTTTATTTTTACATTTTAAGAAGGCTGTAATGTCAAAGGGTCAAAGTCAAAGGGTCTGTGTCAAAGTCATGTCTGTGTCAAAGTCAAAGGGTCTGAATACTTTCCGAATGCACTGTATAAGAAACCATATACTGTATGCATTGCCAATAATCTAATGTGCTGTGTTTTTCCTACAGCATAGTCTACTAGGGCAGTGTGTCCTTTACAGCACAGTAACCGACACAGCTACTCCACCACCCTTGTCTTGATCAGTCTTGTCTGAACTGATGACTATACATTGGTGGCAGAGCGCTCTATTTTGTGTCAAATGAGTTGTAAATCAATTGTACAACCCGACTGTGTACGGGGGCCATATACAGTTGAAGTCGGAAGTTTACATACACTTAGGTTGGAGTCAATAAAACTCGTTTTTCAAACACTCCACAAATTTCTTGTTAACAAACTATAGTTTTGGCAAGTCGGTTAGGACATCTACTTTGTGCATGACACAAGTAATTTTTCCAACAATTGTTTACATATAGATTATTTCACTTATATCTCACTGTATCACAATTCCAGTGGGTCAGAAGTTTACATACGCTAAGTTGACTGTGCCTTTAATCTAAATAAAATAGAAGTCTTGTAGGTGATGTCAGGTAGTAGTGCTATGTGTTTTTCACTCACTGGACACTCTCTTCAGGTTGTCCTGCCAAATATCACTCCACAGCTACATTTACTGGGTGAAGTACCTTGCTCAAAAAGAGCCCTTACTCAGGATATCAAATTATCTCAGTATGAGTCCCAAATGACACTCTACTCCTTATAAAGTGCACTTATTTTGACCAGAACCCTGGGGCCCTGGTCAAAAGTATTGTGCTATATATGGAAGAGGGTTCAATTTGGGACTCAACCTGAAAAGATCCCCCTGACTGACTGTCACAAACACATTTTTGAACTCATTACTCCACCTGTTCTCCACCTCTCCCATTAGAAAACTACACTTTCGCTCTTTCGATATTTGAATATTCTGAACCCTTTTTCCTCAGGCCTGTGAGTATATATACAGTATCTAACATATTTTTCATGCAACCAATAGATGTATTTTTCCCTGATCTCTACTCTTTTCGCCCAGTGTTATTTTGAATAGTGCTCATACTTTGGGGCAGTGGAGGGCCCAGATGGCAGCAACATGTTAGTTTGAGAGGAAGGTAGGTCAGAAAAGTACCAGTTCCTTTAGTGTGTCCATAGGGGGCACTCATGTCCTTACTGGAGGGAGGGAGGGAGGGAGGGAGGGAGGGAGGGAGGGAGGGAGGGAGGGAGGGAGGGAGGGAGGGAGGGAGGGAGGGAGGGAGGGATGAGAGGAAGAGAAGAGATTAATAGAAGAGAAGATAAAGCAAAAGAGACAGGGAACAAAGGGAAGAGAGAGTGAATTCAATAAACTGTTGATGTCTGGATGAAATATATATCATCCATGAGTTTACAGCATTAGTAGCACTGTATAAGATTCAACACGCATAAACAGTGCCTCTACGAAGCTACTGACACTTCATCAATCTTAGAGTGCATCATTAAACATAATGAAGCACTCGCTCCTGAAAGACGCTGCCCAAACAGTTGACCCATAGAGATCACAATGGTAACTGGTGACCGGATGAACTGAAAGTCATTTCTCAGTGTCACCCTGCTAAGAAGACTGGATGGTGTCCATTATGTGACAGAGCAGAGGCCCTGGGTATCTTGTCTGCCTGGGGACATGGTGATGACAGTGCAGAATCAGTGACCCCCTCGGCGGGACCATTGGAACCAGTGACATAATGGGAATCCCCAAATTAGTACATCCCAAATTCGATGACATCAGAGGGGAAGAGACAGGGGTAGAGGAGTGGACATTTGGGGAAAGAAGTGTCCCCTCTTCGTAATGGTATGGCCTACAGGTAACTGCCAAAATAAAGGAAACACCAACATAAATTGTCTTAACCCATAACAGTCTAAACTGGGGTGGGGGGGGGGGGGGGGGGGGGGTCATACCAAGGAAGGTCATACCAAGGTTCATTTTGCTATTGGATTTTGAATTTTAAGACCCCTTGAAGTATAGAACAAAATGAAATATTGCTATTAGCCCATAACAAACACATTAACAGATTCACTACATGGAACAACACATAGTCCCCCAAAAATCTAAAAGGAAGTTTGTACAAAAGTCTCTGTCCTATATCTGAGAGACAAGAAAGATCAGGAATATAAATATCTTTTTTTACCCCTTATTTTTGGCACTAAACAGTCTCCACATACTGTATACTTCCATAAATGTTTTCAACTGGTACTGGGGGACCTTCAGATGAGTGTTGTGAGGCCTTTCCACAGAAGGGGCATATTAGTGTGTAGCCTAAACTGTTCTGACGCTACAGACAGAAGTTGGCAGATCGGCTGTACCGACTTCAGACGAGTCCCAATACGCTTTTAGGGGTCGTAGAGCAAAACGGAGAACACCATCATATTGATTCTGTAACAAGGGCTATACAAATAGAATATGATAGATTAATGCAGTTCTAATGGGTGTTTGTACATAGTAGAGGGTCTGTCCCAATATTAGAGAGTAGGGAGTTTGTCCCAATATCTAATGACCACAGATCAATAGAAATACTGGATTTTTCCCATCAGATATTCTGTAGTTGTGTACTGAAGACAATGGGAGACAGAGAGCTGGTTTCAAGCGCAGGGCGCAGCAGGTGTTTATTGTAAAGGACCACAGGAGGAGGCAGGTAGCTGGGTCCAGGGGCAGGCAGAAAGTCATACACAGGGGGTCGAAAAAAGGCAACAGTACAGGCAGGGAAAAGGCTAGTAACGTCGTCCGGGAGATCAGGCAATGGGATGATAACAGGAAATCCAATAGGCTAAAGTACAGGCAGGGAATAGGCAAAAGGCGTTGTTAGAGAGGCAGGCAAAAACTCATACACGGGAGTAAATTACTGGAAAAACAGCGCTCCAAATAGAAGTGTGTCAGAAAACAAACAATACCTCACAATGATGGGGTGCAAAGAACTGAACTAAATAGTGTGTGATAATGACATACAGGTGTGTGAACAGGTGATCAGAATTCAGGTGATTGGGATCTGGAGAGTGAGCTGCGTACAGGGGATCTATGTGTTTGAGAGTGTGAGCTGGAAAGTGGGCTGGAAAGTGAGCTGCGTTCAGGGGATCTACGTGTTTGAGAGTGTGAGTTGGAAGCAGACGTTACAAGTTGGGATGGAAATGCAAGTGTTGTTCGCAGTAAGGGTAATGTTGCCCCTAAACACAGATCTTGGTCAGTGTATAATTTTCCCTACCAATGGTTAAGATTTGGATTGGGGAAGGGGAAGCTGATCCTACAGTAGATCTGTACCTAAGCGAAACTTCACCCCCAAGCATTGGGAATCCAAGTGTTGTATACAGTATATGCCATTGTGTTGTGATGCCAATAAACCGCCAATCACCCACCCACCACTCCTTTCAGACAGTCTCATTTAACAGACAATCACAGCCTTGTGCAAGTAGACAAAATTAGACTAATGTAAAAGTACACACAGAGACACACAGACAGACACAGGCGGAAGTGAGTAGCTGTGAGAAGGGAAGTGGGGGCGCATGGCTTGGCTCTGGTGACCAGCAGCTGTGCAAACAGGCTGCAGTGATGTCAGAGCCATAGGGAATTGTGGGTAACACCATAGCAGGCCCACTTTGATGTGTTGGTTTTATGACTGCCCAGAGAGAAGGGGTCGGATTTGATGGGGTGTGTGTTGTGATGTGTGTGTGTGTGTGTGTGTGTGTGTGTGTGTGTGTGTGTGTGTGTGTGTGTGTGTGTGTGTGTGTGTAGATGGGGATGGTTGGGTAGTTATTACAAATCTGGCCAAAGGCCTATTACATACAGTACGTACATCAAAACACTATAACACAATAAGTGAATGCAGAACATTGTGTTCACCTACTGTAGCACACTAACCGACGCAGTTACTCCACCACCCTTGTCTTAATCAGTCTGGTCTGAGCTGATGTACTGTACATTGGCGGCAGAGCGCTCAAAAGTGCATGTGATGACTTGGCTACAACATAAAAATCAAGGCACGAACAAAACATTAAACATAATTAACCAGCCACAGCTGCCACATGACAATTAGTGATATGAATGTCAGAATGAAAGAGAGAGTTCAAGAGAGGGGGAAAGGAGGGAGGTGAAGAAAGCCATCTCCAAACAAGTGCCCCCGCGCCGTGACTTCCAGACAGCCCTTAAATGCTACAGGTGCAAACTCACCCTCTTTACCCTCTTTCCCTCCCTTGGCCTCTGAGTGCTGGGAAAACACAGGAGAGACCCATGGGGCACTATGCCAGATGTGCCAAGACATAGCAGCCGACCAGCACAGGATCAAAGAGCTAGGGAGTCAGGATAAGGGGCAGTGTAGCAGAGCGGGGGGGGGGGGGTAGCGTTATTAGAGGAAGGGAGGAAGGGTGAGACAAAACGGGAGTGCCCATAGTGGTCTAGCTGGGCTTGGGGCCTTTCCTCTCTCTCTCTTTCACTCTCTTCATCTCTTTCCTGTCCACCTCTCCATTTCTCAATGAGAGAGATGAAAATTCTTGCTTTCATACTTTGATCATACCATATGTATTTTCTTTTCTTTCTGTAGTAGTAATGATTATCAGATGATTTCAAAATGGAGAAGTCAACAGATGTGCTGCCTTTGCTAAGTTCATGCAGTAGCTGGGCACTGGCCTCCATTGGTCGATAAATCAGTGTGAAATTGGTATTCCACAAGACCTTCTTCTCTAAAAGGGGGCATCAATGCCAGCTTGCCCTTCTTGGACTTTCCCCATCTCACTCTGTCTCTCACGTTTTATGGACCGTCAACTTAGCCTGAGGGAAAATGGAAAATCCCTGTCTAACTCACTTTTTCTGGTCTATGTAGCTCTGTGGTGTCTCCTCTAACTTGGTTTGAAAGAGTAATGAGCAGTTGCCTGGAAGCATGAAGATTCAGAGACCAAGTTTGAAATACTACCAACAGAAATAATTTGTGAGGGCAAAGCTCTTGACCCCATCACCTATCGTAGAAAGTAGGGTAAGGGTAGAACGCCAATTCCTTGACTCTCCAATTGCGACAATCACTTACAAGAAAATGTTCAAATTTTTTTTTAAGTCACTGCATTCCCTGAGTTTGAGTTCACTCTCCAAGTCTTTGGGAGCTTGTTCCAACTTGATGACATTGTTAAATCACATAAGGGTACTCAGGTTGGGTTGTGGAGGTAGGTGCTCACTGTGCTAAAATGTGTCAGGGCATACACCACTGTACCAATCGTGCTGTGCCCAAGCCAAGCCTGTCACCATGATTATCCTGATTTGAGATTATGTGAATATGAGATGCCCACGGTTTATAGCATATGGAATATGAAAATCATTGAGCATATCTTGGGCATTTGAAAAACAGTAACAATAAATAAACCTATGCCGCTATAGTGTAATAATGGGCATATACTGTATTTGAATTTCATGATAGCAGGAGTAGAGTTAGTAGTCGCTTCAAGAATGTGTGTAAAATGTGTGAGTAGGCCTACTCAATTGAATATTCAAAGTGTACTGCAACGGCACATTTGATTATTGGGAATACATACAGTATATGGTTGCTTATATTAGGGTGATATAACTGTTTAATTTGTAAATCGGGAGGTGCCGGAACAAAAAGTGAGCGCTAGAGGGTGGTGACCTCGGGAGTTTGGAAGAACAGGTGTTGTGCCGAAAATCTCCCCCCTGACAGAATTCTCCCACCCCCCTTCACGTGAATGCGCACGCACTAAATTCTTCATTGCTGCGACTTGCTTGCTAGTTGAGATTTCTGCTCTTCACTCCATTGTCAGTTCGCTCCCCACCTTCTAATTTCCTTAATTTTGTCACTAGATCAAATACTTTCTGTGGCACACATCAGAGTCAAATGCTTTCTATAAAAAAGAATTCACATCAGGATGGGCTACCCGAAATTAATAATTAATGTATGTGTGTTATATAAAAAATAGAGGAGGTAGTAAAATGTAGGCAAGCAATAAACATTTCAGAACAACTGCTAGTCGAATGAGACATGGGAGAGATGACGAATTTTGGCAAAGAGATATATTTATAGACTAATAAACTTGAAACAAATAGCCAAACCGAAAACTGCAGACATTACTAGTGCCTCCCCCGCGATCAAAAGACACAAATAAAAAATGCTTTCTGCTACTAAGATCAGTGAAATGAAGGCTAAACTGACAACGGAGTGAAGAGCAGAAATCTCAACGAGCAAGCAATTCACAGCAATGAAGAATTGAGTGTGTGCACGTCAACGAGAAGGAGGGGGGGATTCTGTCAGGGGGAGATTTTTGGCACAACACCGGCAGGATCAGGCTCAAATTTTGCACTGGGTGATATACTAGCCTCGAGGCCCAGTCACTTTCTATGTTCTCCATTCATGGTCATGTCCCAGCTAGCACAGTGGATCTGGGCCCATTCCGGCTGAGAGTCGGGGCACTCGGAGGAGAGTCTGACTCGGCCAACGTCATGTGGCCAGAGTCTGGGCTGCCTTCGGCAGTATTACTTATTGCTGGGATGCGGGGATTGAGCTCGGGACGATACCGGTGAGAGTTATCTGGCCCAAATGTATATATTACTTGGGGCACGGGCCGATTCCGGTGTGAGTAATCTGGCCCAAAGGTATTACTTGGGGCTCGGGCCAATTCCGGTGATAGTTATCTGGCCCAAATATATTGCTTGGAGCTCGGGCCATTTGGGGCTACTCTCTGGCAGATGATTACACGGGCTGCTTTATATAATTAGCATTGTTATTTATTTTTCCATATTTTCTCATTGTTTCTGTGATCAAAAAATACAATTAACATTTAAATGAAATTCCTTAAGAGTCCTGTGTAGTATTTCAGCATTTTGATACTTTGTGCAAGGCAATTGATAAGCATTAAAAACTTTATGGATTGAGCCTCCCAAGTGTCGCAGCGGACTAAGACACTGCATCGCAGCGCAAACTGCGTTGCTACAGATGCTACAGATGCTACAGATGCTACAGACCCATGCCGACCACGACCAGGAGACCCAATTGGCCTAGCGTCGTCGGAGTTAGGGCAGGGTTTGGCCGGCTGACATGTCTTTGTCCCATCGCGCTGTAGCGACTCCTGTGGTGGGCCAGGTGCTGACTCGGTCACCAGGTGTATGGTGTTTCCTCCGACACAAAAATATTTTTTTGTGGATGGGTATAATTTGTAAGTTTAAAATGCATGATAGTAATATTTAAAATGACTAAATTAGTAATTTTGTATACATTTATTTAAATTTGCATCAGGCCGCGTCTGGGGGGATTCTGGTAAGATGCCAGCAAAGTCAGCTGAATTCTGATGTACTTGGGCCAATTCTGGGCAGTCGTTCATTTTGATTCCAGGCCGAGACCGACACCCGATTCCGGGCCGATTCAATCAGTTCCGGGCCCCTGGACAAGGGCCACTTCTGGGCTGATTCCCCATTGCCAGCCAGGGTATGGCATGAGAACAATAGAAGAGTTGAATACAGCATATGGGAGCAGGGTAGTGGTATACAGCACTGCAAATAGGGAATAGTAAGTAGTTCTTATCATGACAGAGGGGACGAGAGGCGAAGGCTGCAAGGTTCTCAACGGCCGAGATCTCAACAGCATCACTCCACACCTGATCCATACAGCTCTTATGACTAAACATGATATGACTCCATTATTGGTTCATCATGTCACCATTGTGTCACTTCTAGTTTTAGTTGCAACGCCAGTAGGATGGGTAAAGTTAGTGGATGGAAGTAAATGGAATGAAGCCACAGTGTTCAGCTGCATTGATCACGTTGGAGTAAGGTTAGTCTCCTGCTGTTCTGTTGATGGACTGACAAAAACATTCTCTCTGGGATCCTCTCGCTATTTCAGATAGTGTCACCCAGTTTGCCTCGCCACTGCATACTAAGAGTTCATTACTGTCTGTGTGTTTACAGCTGTGTGCTCGCAGTCACTCCGATCTGCCAATCTTTCAGCCTGCATATCAGAGAAGGTGTGAGATAAACGGGGCGGTAATAGGGGTTTCACCATGACACGCCCACCCTCACCCAATTCCAGACCAGCGATGGTGGTGGTGAGCAATGTCAAACTTTCCTCCATCATAATGACTTCATTGACTTGCATATGTTCCATTGGGATCAGGAGTGACAGGCGGATATCCACACGATGCCCCTGCGGATGCAGCTATTTCGGAGGAAAAGGGTCGTAAATCATAACATGGAAACATGCAGAGCTTTATCTTGGCTCCTTTATGAATGAGGCCTGAGTGGCATTTCAGAGACCTTGTGTACATGTGGAGCTGCACAAATAGACGATTGATAGCTAAAATACTAAAAGGTGCTCCTCAATTCTTGAGATGACTAATAGCTGCTGACTTTTCACTGCTGATGCAGCACAGGTTAGAGAAACAGTTTGGTAATGTGAGGTTGAAGGTTCAAGTGACGTAATTACGGTACTTAATGTTTTTACCGTAGTCAATTGGTCAGAGGTTCACGCACAGCTGATTCTTGTCAGAGAGGGGAGATTCCTGACTCCCAAGTGGCGAGGGTTGAGGATGGGTGTATGTGTGGGTGACATTACGGCTCATTTGGGGAGTGAGGCTAGTGGGAATGGGTTCCTCATCAACCAGAGATGCTGACTGCAGGTCTTGGCTGTGATTAGATGGTTAGACAAGGGTTTTCTTAGCCCCGGGCTGCTTGCCTTCCTGCCTGCCTGTTATTGGGAAAAGGAAGGTTATTCAAGCCCCTTAGGCCAGGCAGGGTGTGTTTGGGGGAATGCAAATCCAAGTGTGTCACTATCTCAGCACACCTTTTCCTCTCCCTCAACCCAGATCACCTCCTCTCTCTCTCTCTCTCTCTCTTTCCCAAACATAGTTCTGAATCACAGAGAATTTACTGAAAGGTAGAGTGGGACCAGCATGACTGGGCAGGAGAGGTTTGGTGGTGGTGGATGGGGAGGTAGGGTGCTTTGGCCCTTCTCCTATCCCTTTTTAGGTACCACTGATTCATACTTTTCAGAGCAGCAACACAGCAATGCTGCATGCTTGAGATCTGCTTTACTGAATCCATGTCTGGGCCAAGCTTTCATGCGAAACATTACATTTTTCCCCAAAGAAGGAAAATATTGCAGTCAAAGGAAAAAAAACTAGCATGTGGTAAATGTGGTCAATCACAAGGGTTCCTAGGGAGGTTGTAGTGGGAACTCAAGAGGGACACAGGAAGCACAATTTAGCCTTTCATCTGAAATTTGGAATGGAATTTAATTGCAAAACATTGGCACTGCAAACAGTTGCATCTGAGTTGAAAGAGAAGGTAACTGACAAATAAATTACTTTCTGAAATGTGCTTGATTAACCAGCGTAGGCTACCGGAAGTTGTAGCAATTATAATGGAACTGTGTTACATGGGGCCCATGTTATTCTGAACTGGGACACAACCATGACTGTAAAGCAAGAAGAACAAGCTTTTAACATGCTTTTAAAAATCCCCCCTCGAACTCCTGTCGCTATGTTATAATCCACCATGGTGACCATCCAGGATGTATGTTGCAGGCCTTCCCAGCCACAGTGGAGCAAAGCAACACCTTTTTCAGAGATTTGTTGAGATTGTTATGAGTACAGTAAGTGACACAAACCTGGCAAAGACTAGTTTTAGGTCATCATAAGCAGAGGAAAATATGAGGAAAACAAGTCTAAATGTGCTTGATTTGTGACTGTGCGTGTGTGCATGCAAGTGTGTGTGCGTGTATGTGTGCACGTGCCTTTCCGGCGCCAACTCTAAGTCAGCAGGTAAAACATATCTCAGTCGGGACAGCGAGAGGACGGGTTGTTTGTCATCACCATGGAAGAATAAGTATACACACAGCCATTTGGTTGGAACCGAAAAGACGAGATGCGTGTTCCGACCCCCTTGGGCAGGTTTCTTCATGTCACAATCCAACGTTCCCTGCATTTTTTCCTCGTTTGTGGAAAGACTTACTTTCAAGGACACTTCTGAGGAGCCTGAAAAAATATTAGTTTTGGAACGCTCCCATAATCCTCCTCTCATCTGTCAAGTCAATGAGGTCAATGAGGCTATTGAATGCCTGAAAAAACATGCTGTACAGCAGACCTATTTCAATTTGCACAAGACACACACTGACCCTGTTCTCGTGCTAGCCTGAAAGTGTGTTGTCAAGGAACATCATTCGACACAAAGAAGATTCAGGAAAAGTGCACACGTACACACGTATGAATTGTGAAATTAAAATAACGCAACTGGTGAATTGATATATTGAACTGAGTTTTTTTCTGAACTGGTTTTTTGATTGGCAGCTACAAGGACTAATCTGAGATGGAAAATGACAGTTTCCCATTAGACACTGGGGCCCTACTGGTCCTAGGTAGAGTCCCAGTGATCTATGAGATCCTATCTACTTCCAGAGATTCCTCTCACATTACCCAGTACCCTTGTAAACATAAACCTAGGGGGCAGAGCTAAAGCTTCGAAGTCATGTACAGGCTGCTATTTAGTTGTAAGCGTACAAATAATGGAATACAGTACGACAGGATCTTTCCAAAATGTAACTCTTTATTAGTTTGCTCTATCAGGTATGTTTGATTGTCTGTGGCCATGATCAACTGAAATTGACCTAACTACCTGGGTGGTCTTAAAGTGCAGTATGATATGAAGGTAGAATACAACCAATTACAATTCAGTATGTTGACAAATGACTATTTCGCCCCCCTTCTAAAAAAAAAGTAAAATCTTCCACATATTTTCAAGCTTTTCTTTTGAACTCAAGGTAAGTATCCATGTACACTGCATGCTGCACCAACTGCATACTGCATCAGCATAACAGACTCTGAAACAATAATTCAACATACTGTTACTTTTAGAACCATGATTTCTAAGTAACTCAGCTTTTCACTGTAGCAATTACATCTCATCATTTCAAACAAATACAATATGAAAGCATTTCAAGTTTTCAATAACAAGTTTAAAGTCTAGAACTATTTGAGGGCAGTGATCCGCCTCCACTCTTTGACATTTCAAAGGTTTGGGACAGCTCTTGGCTAGACCTCTCTTCCTGACCTTGTGTGGTATGAAGCTGAGCATGCTTCTGTGTCAGTCAATAGTTCTTGTGGTGTTGCAGGTAATATGGTGTGTGTTGTGTTGCGTGTGTGTTTAGTCCGTCACATTCTCTTTCAGGGTTCATCTCGTCTGTGTGTTGTTCTTTTGTGTTTAGTAGGTGACAACGATTGTGGTAGTACACCGCTCCTTCTGCGCTGCGGACGTGATATGAACGTTCAGTGTCAGCTGGCTGGATGACAACTGCTGGCTTCCAGTAGCCATGCTCCTGGATTCTAACTGACTCTCCATCGTTCAGTGGTCTACCTGACCTGTCGTAGTATCGCTTTTGGTGTTGTTGCATGCATTTCCTTGTAGCTGACGACTTCAGGTTGCAGCTGATGGTTGGTGCTGGGAAGGATTGAGTGAAGTCTGCGGCTCAAACCAAATGTCCCATGCTCTCTGTTTGCACTTTTCCATACCCATGTGTCCAGCAGAGATCTTTGTCAAAATCTCTTCTCTGAGACTGGTAGGAATGATGATTGTCTCTCCTTTTGAAAATTGTTCCGTTGATCTGTGATAGTTCATCACGATGGTTCCAGAAATCTGAGACGCTCTGAGGGCATTTTCTCCTCTGGCCATCCATCCTGTATGACTTTCCTCAGCTGTGTGAGTTGTGTCCTTTTTTGTTTCTGCTCAGATCTCCTTCAGTTTTGTGTTACTGACTGGTAAGTTGCTGTACACTGTGTGTACCTGCATGTCCATGCCTACACTGATGCTGCTGTCCTTCAATTTAAGAAACTTCCTGGAGAGTGTGTCTGCGACAGGGATATCTTTGCCTGGACAGTGCGTGATTGTGATGTTGTATTTTCGTAGTTGAAGGATCATTCTCTGTAGCCTTGGTGGGGCTGTGGCTAGCGGTTTCCTCATGATTGATTCGAGGGGCTTGTGGTCGGATTCCACAATGACTTGTCATCCATTGACTTACCGATGGAAACGCTAACATCCGAACAGAATGGTCTCCAGCGCCTTTTCGATTTGAGCGTAGTTGATTTCACAGTCAGAGAGATTTGGAAGCGTAGCCGATGGGCTTTGCTTGTCCCAGAGGAACTCAGTGGACTGCATTAGCAGCTGACGTAGGGGTGTGTTAGTATTGGAGAGGCTGGGTGCGAACTTGGCTAAGTAGCTGATCATACCAAGCACTGTTTCGAGCTCTGCGAGGTTAATTGGGTGGCTCCATTCCATTCGCTGTGAGAAGATGTCAGAAGTACCTGGCCTCTGTAGCGCCAACTGCGCTCTTCTCCGGGTTGAGCCGGACTCTTCTCTCGCGGGACCTTTGCAGCATCGCGCAGAGGTTTCTGTCACATTCCTCTTTGGTCGACCATAGACAAGGATGTCGACCACAATTGCCACAACTCGATGGAGTTGTGGCAATTGTACATCTTTGTACATCTTGTTGATCTTTCGCTGAAACTCGTCTTGGGCTGAGATAAAAAGGCAGGCAATGAAACCTGTAGTGTCCAAACGGTGTGTTGAATGTTGTGAGCTTAGATTACTCTTCTGTGAGCTTGATATCCCAGTAGCCTGATCTGGCATCCATGACACTAAAGTAGCATGCTCCCGCTACTTCAGGATAATGGGGGGCATTTGATACCCTTGTTCAAGTCTCTTGGGTTGAGACATACTCTGAGCTTGCCTGTGCGTGGCTTCTCCACCACCACTAACACGTTGACCCAATCCGTTGGCTCTGTAACCTTGGTGGCACTGTCAGATTTATCCATGCTCTCCTTTCTTCAGATGGGCATGAAGAGCAAGGGGAGTCTTTCTCGGTGGGTAACCCACAGGGGTTGCGTCTGGATCAAGGTTAATTATACATTATCCTGGAAATAGTCCTATTCCGGTAAAAACATCAGCAAACTCCATGACATTCTCTGTCTCTACTGGTGCTGTCACTGGTAAAACTAGCTTGATGAGGTCCATGTCTAAACATGCTTTAAGACCTAACACTGCAGGTGCACAAGTGTCAACAATGTAAAAGTCCAAAGTTACTAAGAGTGTTGTTCCAGTTTAAGTGTCCTGTTGTCCGACATCAACAAAGTAATGAAATTGCACACGGCCAATGATGAAGTCTGTAAGAAGATAAGCATGTGACACATGATAAACTTAAGTTTCTATGGTACAAATGTATATATGATAGTAGCAACTTTGTATTTTGTGTGAAGTGAGGCCTGGCTGCCATTAGTACCAATGAGGAGCCGATGACCAGGCCCAATGTGGGAAGCCTACATGGGTCCAATGTTTAAAGCTGCTTCAGGCCCATTAATGCAAACTGGAGCTAGTTTGCTAGTGTTACTTGCTTACCTGTCTCAGCAGCGAACCCTGGCCTTTTAAGTCACACATACTAGAACAGAAGCAAACCACATAATCATGTGTGGAAGTGTACGTCTGTACATGTAACCTTTATGATTGACAGCCTTTGTTCCTCTGTTTACATGCATGTAAATAAGAAAACAGGACACTTTATATTCAAGTACAGCCTTGTACGAAGACGAAAGAGAAAATCCATACACATTTACAGTTCACATATTTCCATGTTATTGGTGGGTTCACAAACCCAGAGAATGGGGACCGAAATATGTGTTTTTAGTGGGAGCGAAAACAGGAATGTTTTCATGTACCGATGCATCTATCCTGATGCAAACCACATAGCAGATACCCAAATTCCTCTTCCCTCCACTGTAATCCGTACCGCAGCCGGTGCCTGTGCTGGAATGTGGCGACGTGCCTTGGATCTCCTGTGCTTTCACATTCCCTGTGCAGACTAGGTCAGTAGGGCAGCGCTCATGGCCTGTCTGGCTCCATCACAAATGGCACGTGTCAAAATTAGTGCACTATAAAGGAATGGGGTGCCATTTGGGACACGGCTCTGTCTCTTCTCCAGGCTGTTTTAATTTGATCCATCTATACAACTTGGAAGCTGATACCCAGCAGGACCCGGGTAACGATCGCACAGCTGCCTGTTTATAAGACCTGACATAAATGTTCAAGGTGCAGCAGCAGGAACTGTAAAAGGTACAGAGTGAATGTGTACTGTTTGCCCTCATGTTTGCTGCTTGTGAGAGTGCACAAACACACACAGACACACACAAATTAACAGATACTGTGTTATTCACTGAAATGTAGTTTGAGGCCCTGCCTCAAAATGTACCCAGAACTAGCCAAAATACAAATGTACAGTATCACATTGTGTACGTTCTAGATTCCAGATGGAAGATTTATATTTCATAGCAGTTTCCAATTACCTCTGCATACTACCTTGATCTATCACATCCTCAGTTAAGACGCCATACTGTGAGAACATACAGCACATACAGTGCATTCGGGAATTATTCAGACCCCTTGACTTTTTCCACGTTGTTATGTTACAGCCTTATTCTAAAATGTAGAATTGTTGTTCCTCAATCTACACACAACACCCCATAATGACAAAGTAAACTATTCAGACCCTTTGCTATGAGACTTGAAACTGTTTCCATTGATCATCCTTGAGATGTTTCTACAACTTGATTGGAGTCCACCTGTGTTAAATTAAATTGATTGGAATTGATTTGGAAAAGGCACACATCTGTCTATATAAGGTCCCACAGTTGACAGTGCATGTCAGAGCAAAAACCAAGCCATGTGGTCAAAGGGATTGTCCGTAGAGCTCCGAGACAGGTTTGTGTCGAGGCACAGATCTGGGGGAGGTTACCAAAACATTTCTGCAGCATTGAAGGTCCCCAAGAACACAGTGGCCTCCATCATTCTTAAATGAAAGAAGTTTTGAACCACCAAGACTCTTCCGAGAGCTGGCCCACCGTCCAACTGAACAATAGACGGAGAAGGGCCTTGGTCAGGGTGGTGACCAAGAACCCGATGGTCACTCTGACAGAGCTCCAAAGTTCCTCTGTGGAGATGGGAGAGCTTCCAGCAGGACAACCATATCTGCAGCAATCTCCAAGCAGGCCTTTATGGTAGAGCGCCCAGACGAAAGCCACTCCTCAGTAAAAAGCACATGACAGCCCGCTTGGAGGTTGCCTAAGGCACCTAAAGGACTCTTAGACCATGAGAAACAAGATTCTCTAGTCTGATGAAACAAAGATTGGTTTTTGGCCTGAATGCCAAGCATAACTTCTGGAGGAAACCAGGCACCGCTCATCACCTGGTCAATACCAAACCTACGGTGAAGCATGGTGGTGGCAGCATCATGCTGTGGGGATGTTTTTCAGCGACTGGAAAACTAGTCGGGATCAAGGGAAAAAAGAACAGAGCAAAGTACAGAGAGCATGAAAACCTGCTCCAGAGCACTCAGGATCTCACACTGGGGGTGCGAAGGTTCACTTTCCAACAGGACAACAATCTTCAGCGTACAGCCAAGACAATGCAGGAGTGGCTTCGGGACAAGTCTCTGAATGTCCTTGAGTAGCTAAGCAAGAGCCCGGACTTGAACCCAATCTAGCATCTCTGGAGAGACCTGAAAATAGCTGTGCAGCGACCCTCCCCGTCTAATCTGATAGAGCTTGAGAGGATCTGCAGAGAAGAATGGGGGAAAATCCCCAAATACAGGTGTGTCAAGCTTGTAGTGTCACACCCAAGAAGACTTGAGGCTGTAATTGCTGCCAAAGGTGCTTCAACAAAGTTCTGAGTAAAGGGTCTGAATACTTATTATTGCGTATTGTGTGTAGATTGATGAGGAAAATGGCTGTAATGTAACAAAATGTGGAAAAAGTCAAGGGGTCTAAATACTTTCTGAAGGCACTGTATGTCTGGAAAAGTTGAAACAATGGAATGTGCTGGCATGGAAATGAACCTCTAAGGGATCGGTGTCCGTAAACCGGGAGAGTTATTGCTCAAATATGTGATAATATGACTAGAATGACGCTGTAAACAACAGCCAATTCCGGGACATGTCTTATACGGGCAGAAAGCTTAAAGTCTTGTTAATTTAACTGCAGTGTCCAATTTACAATATCCATTACAACAACAAAAATGCCATGCTATTGTTTGAGGATAGTTTACAACAACAAACGGCAACTGGTTTGATACATTCACCTCTGAAGGTAAATAATGTATTTACATTCAGTAATCTTGCTCTGATTTGTGAGGGTCCCAGAGATACAATGTAGTGTAGTTTTGTTTGAAAAAAATATATTTTTAAATTCAAATGTAGGGACTGGGTTCTACAGTTTGACCCCCACTGCTGTCTCTACTGACTAGGTATTCCCCATTCCTTTTCCAACACGGGCTAGCCCACACCAGTCCAACACGGGCCAGTCTAAACTCTGGTTGGCAAATTATTTTATACTTGCTTACAAATGCTTGCTCGAATCAATCAATCAAATGCTACAGCGGCAGCATATTGTGCTCTTGGTCCAGACATCATTAGATACATGGGTTACACTTACTGAGACAGAGGGGTGCTGTTTCCCTGGCTCGTATGATTTCTCCATGAATACACTTCACTGCAAATATAAGGACTGGATTTATGCTGGTCCCAGTTTTATCCAGAATGATGACATACCAGTATTTCTAATACAAAACTGAAACTGTAGGATGTTTGCAGACATTTTGGATCTGAGATAGTATGTGTGTGCGTGTATGAGTCTGTCTGTCTGTGTATGAGAGAGAGAGGATGGGGTGAGGTGGTGTGTGTAAATGCATGCATGAATAAGGGGGGTGGTATCCATATGCAAACAGGATCTCCTAGAAGAAAAATTCTGGAAGAACTGTTTAGTCTGCTGTTAACCAGGTAAAAATAGCTCCCAGAACATAATGTGCCAATGTACCTCTGTGTACCCTCTCAACATTCTCTCTATTTTACCAAACATAATGCAATGGAAAAATTTAAGGACTGTCGTGTGGCGTTCTAGCTCCTGGGTTGTGTACGAAATATTTTTGTTTGTTTTACATTTATGGGCGCAATAGCTGACGGAAACGCGAAAGGGCTGGGTTTTGATGAATAAATAGGTTGTAGGTGTGACGAGGGTTTGACCACTAACTGGCTAATCCCTATCAATGCCCTCTTCCTCCTGCTCTCTCTCTCTCAAAATAGTGTCCACTTTAGCTAATGCCAAAGATAAGCTGGAGAAAGTGAATTAATGACAGATGGCACGAGCGTGTTACGACACATCAAACTGTATGATAATGTCTTGCCAAACGTTTAGGGTTAGTTGCTGTTATGACACAATGATTTATAATCTATTTTCATTTAAATTCCTTTTATGAAGCCAGCTGCACAGTACATTATGAACACACAGACACACACACTAAAGTACATTCTAAACACTAAGGATTCAGGACATACGCAACATCATGAATGACATGTTATGACTGGAGATGTAATTCATATTCTTTGGATTTATTTGTTATCGTGTGACTGATAGTGAGGCACTAAATCACACCAAGGCGGGGTCCCAAATGTCATCATATTCCTTATATAGTGCACTACTTTTGATCAGAGCCCTAGAGGTTGCCATTTGGGACTCGCCCTAAGTCCCCAAAAACATATTCAGTAGATGGAGACACAAAACATGTGCCTGGGTGACAGTTTTACACCCATGATTGAGTGATCCTTGGATGTGATTAAAACACATCTTTGTCTTACATATCAGTCTGGTGTTTTTCTTACTCTGAATCAGCTGATTGGAGGTTGGTGTTTGTGTGTGGCACTGTACCATCATTCCAGATGTGTGGGAGAGAATTCTTCTCCCAACACATGCCGTCTACAGCTGGACCCACAAGTGTGTTTTTTGTGACTGACAGGTCACACTCTCTTCCTCCTTCTCTGCTACTCTACAATGACTGACAGGTCACAATACATTTTAGTCATTTAGCAGACACTCTTATCCAGAGCAACTTACAGGAGTAATTCATGTTAAGTGCCATACTCAAGAGCACAACAGCAGATTTTTCACCTAGGTCAGCTAGAGGATTAGAACCAGCGACCTTTCAGTTACTCTTTCTAACACACTTAACTGCTAGGCTACCTGACACTCTATTCACATTCTCTTCTCCCTCCCTCTTTTTCTTAGCTCATATTCAAAAGGGCCAGAGATCTGACAAACTCAACTATTTACAGTACTTATCTATCGAATACAGTTTTGAGTTTGACAAAGTGTCTCAATGTTTGTGTATTTTTCAGTGAGTTTGGATACTACTCTGTGGACAAACATACACACACACACACACACGGGCGCACACACATGCACACACACACACACACACACACACAAACACACCATCCACCCCTACCCCAGTAGCAGCAGGTACCAGAAAAACAAGCGAGCCCCAGCTCAGCCCCTCCCAGGCTGGCCTCCTTGGAGCTGGAGTACGGCTGGGGCTGGTCAGACCAGATCAGCACCACCACTGAAACCAGGTCAAGGGCTCCATCCAAGCCTCAAAAACAGCCTGTTCACAGGGAAGGCAGGTAGAGCTGGGTGGGCTTGAAAGGGGATTGTGCCATGACCCAGTGCCCTAGGAGTGCATGCAACCCATTTGTCTTGGGCGGCTGCGTTGAGGCTCTCAGGAGCGGAGAGAGCGGAGAGATCCGATACAAAGGGCCTTATCACCTGCAACTCATTCCCAATTTTTTTACATCTTGATTTTACATTCCTTTCCCTCCTTCCTTGTGCTTCTCCATGCGTGAACGTGCCTTATCAGGGTGGGTTGCCGAGCTCTCCCCTTGGCAGGAAGAGTAGGGCATTTAATGAGAGTACAGTGAGTGAGTCTCTCTCTCTCTCATATATACACTGCTCAAAAAAATAAAGGGAACACTTAAACAACACAATGTAACTCCAAGTCAATCACACTTCTGTGAAATCAAACTGTCCACTTAGGAAGCAACACTGATTGACAATAAATTTCAAATGCTGTTGTGCAAATGGAATAGACAACAGGTGGAAATTATAGGCAATTAGCAAGACACCCCCAATAAAGGAGTGGTTCTGCAGGTGGTGACCACAGACCACTTCTCAGTTCCTATGCTTCCTGGCTGATGTTTTGGTCACTTTTGAATGCTGGCGGTGCTTTCACTCTAGTGGTAGCATGAGACGGAGTCTACAACCCACACAAGTGGCTCAGGTAGTGCAGCTCATCCAGGATGGCACATCAATGCGAGCTGTGGCAAGAAGGTTTGCTGTGTCTGTCAGCGTAGTGTCCAGAGCATGGAGGCGCTACCAGGAGACAGGCCAGTACATCAGGAGACATGGAGGAGGCCGTAGGAGGGCAACAACCCAGCAGCAGGACCGCTACCTCCGCCTTTGTGCAAGGAGGAGCAGGAGGAGCACTGGCAAAGCCCTGCAAAATGACCTCCAGCAGGCCACAAATGTGCATGTGTCTGCTCAAACGGTCAGAAACAGACTCCATGAGGGTGGTATGAGGGCCCGACGTCCACAGGTGGGGGTTGTGCTTACAAACCAACACCGTGCAGGACGTTTGGCATTTGCCAGAGAACACCAAGATTGGTAAATTCGCCACTGGCGCCCTGTGCTCTTCACAGATGAAAGCAGGTTCACACTGAGCACATGTGACAGACGTGACAGAGTCTGGAGACGCCGTAGAGAACGTTCAGCTGCCTAAACATCCTCCAGCATGACCGGTTTGGCGGTGGGTCAGTCATGGTGTGGGGTGGCATTTCTTTGGGGGGGCCGCACAGCCCTCCATGTGCTCGCCAGAGGTAGCCTGACTGCTATTAGGTACCGAGATGAGATCCTCAGACCCCTTGTGAGATCATATGCTGGTGCGGTTGGCCCTGGGTTCCTCCTAATGCAAGACAATGCTAGACCTCATGTGGCTGGAGTGTGTCAGCAGTTCCTGCAAGAGGAAGGCATTAATGCTATGGACTGGCCCGCCCGTTCCCCAGACCTGAATCCAATTGAGCACATCTGGGACATCATGTCTCGCTCCATCCACCAACGCAACGTTGCACCACAGACTGTCCAAGAGTTGGCGGATGCTTTAGTCCAGGTCTGGGATCCCTCAGGAGACCATCCGCCACCTCATCAGGAGCATGCCCAGGCGTTGTAGGGAGGTTATACAGGCACGTGGAGGCCACACACACTACTGAGCCTCATTTTGACTTGTTTTAAGGACATTACATCAAAGTTGGATCAGTCTGTATTGTGGTTTTCCACTTTAATTTTGAGTGTGACTCCAAATCCAGACCTCCATGGGTTGATAAATTGGATTTCCATTGATTATTTTTGTGTGATTTTGTTGTCAGCACATTCAACTATGTAAAGAAAAAAGTATTTAATAAGATTATTTCATTCATTCAGATCTAGGATGTGTTATTTTAGTGTTCCCTTTATTTTTTGAGCAGTGTATATATATCCCAGAAAGAAACATGGATATTGAAGTCTGGAATGTCCTGTTTTGGTTAAGTGAGGAAACCTTTTCCAAACCATTGGTCAGATTAAACATTGTGGTGGTGAAAAAATATGATTTACCTTGAGGAGTGTGTAATAGGTTAAAGATGACTAATGTCTTCACAGGACTTAGCCTACAGGATAACACGCATCAACACACACTATAAATTTACATTGTCTTGGAAGGAGAATGGTAGGCCCACTCGAATCTACACCATTGCCATGGCAAGGCCATGGGAAAAGGGGTCCGGATTAATGAAAGATACATGACGTATTCATGTCCTAGTCAGAAATATGAACCTCTGAGTTAAAATGTATTAAGTTATTATTTGCATAGAGCTTCCTATCGGTTGATTCTGGTACCTCCCATGTGGGACACTCGGGGTCCAACTCTTCCGCCTAGGTTAACAAGTCGAAAATGTCTGAGTTTCCGAGTTCCGACTAGCACGTCAACACGGCTCTAGACACTGAGCTTTTAGAATGCTGTTAAGATTTCCCAAAACTATGAAAAAAATCACACCAGATCAGTCTAGCCACGTTGAGCTGCAAATCAGCGTACGGCTGGTACATATTCAGAGAATGCATGGGCGGAGCAAAGAGACAGGTTGGCCAAAGGGCTTAGAATGGGAGAGGAACTGTGGGGTGGGGGGGGGGGGGGGGGGGCATGCTAGAGAACAAAAAATATTGGGGGGGAAAAAAAGAAGGGAAGGTGGAAAGTACTGTGCAATGAGGGCTGAGTCAGGGGAGGAGGGGAGGAGGACTGCAGCTGCAATAACACAGATGGGTAGAAACAGGGGTGGTGTTAGAGTTACAGCACTGTGTACACACAGACACACATATACAGTCAGCTATATGTTCAATGGCTCAATTTCACATATAGCGGGAAATACTTAGCAGTGATTAACTAAACTCACAAACATATGAAGAGTTTATTTCCAAAACGCTGTATCAACCAATTTTTCACATTTGTGTTTTTTCATCAGAAATAATGGCTTATGGGTACCTTCATGTGTGTGTAAAGTATTACCGTTGTCAGATTTTTTATAAATAGATTTGAGATGTGTATGAACAATTATTTGTTTTGCAAAACGCTATGTATCCATTGTTTAGCTGGAATGGAATGTTCGTATACTGTATATTTGACTGTGGTATGTGGTGCTATTGTCACGCCCTGACCACAGAGAGCCCTTGTTTCTCTATGGTGTAGTAGGTCAGAGTGTGACTAGGGGGTAGTCTAGTTTAATATTTCTATGTTGTGTTCTAGTTTTATTTTCTAGGTTGGTGTTTTGTATGATTCCCAATTAGAGGCAGCTGGTAATCGTTGTCTCTAATTGGGGATCATATTTAAGTAGCTATTTTTCCCACCTGTGTTTGTGGGATATTGTTTTGTGTTTGTGCCTGTGCACCACGTAATCACATTTAGTTGTTTGTTTATGTGATTTATTTGTTTGTTTATGTGATTTATTTGTTTGTTTATGTGATTTATTTGTTTTTTCTTGAAGTTTCACTTTGGATTAAAGATGTGGAACTCTACTGTCACGCCCTGACCAGGTGAACTCTGCTATTTTGGTCAGGGTGTGGCATTTCTATGGTTTATTTTCTATGTTTTGGTTATAGCCTTTCTTTGTGTTTTATTTCTATGTTGGGCTTGGGGGTGATTTCCCAATCAGACAGCTGTCGCTTGTGAAGTCTGATTGGGAATCACATTTAAGTTCCTTTTCCCCCACGATGTTTGTGGGTTGTTGTCTCTTTGTTTTGAGCACGTAACGTATCGACAGTTTTCTTGATTTTGTGTACATGTTTAATTCCAGTGTGTTCAATAAACATGTGTTCGCTCCCAGCTGCGTTTTGGTCCGCTTCCTCGTCACCAGGCGACGATCGTTACAGAACAACCCACCGAACCAGGACCAAGCAGCGGGAGGAAAAGGAGCGCGAGAGATGGGCTCGCGAGGGAAAGGAGTTCTGGACCTGGGAGGAGATCATGTCGGGGAAAGGACCCTGGCGGACGGATTCCCAGGTCGAGGAGGAAAAGCCAGCCGGTAGACGGAGTCGCAGGCGGCGGTCGAGGAGGCCCGGAAAACAGCCCCAAGAAATTTTTTTGGGGGGGCTAATGGGGTGGTCCGGAAGGGCAGAGGAAGAGCCCAGACCACTGCTCTCGTGGGGGATGACGGCGGAGGAAGAGAAGGAGATGAGGCGTTTGATTGAGGACCTGCAGAGGGAAGATCTGGAGGAGGAGCCATGGTATGCGGAGTTGCGCGCTGTGTCGCCAGTGCGCCCGCACAGCCCGGTGCGACCGGTGGACATGCCCAGCATATGCCGTGCTAGGATGGGCATCCAGCCAGGACGAGTGGCTAAACCGGCTCCACGCTTCAGGTCACCAGTGCGTGTTCACAGTCCTGTCTGGCCCGTTCCTGTTCCCCGCACCAAGCCCACGGTGCGTGTCCCCAGTCCTGTCCGGCCCGTCCCTGCTCCCCGCACCAAGCCATGGGAAGCGGAGTTGCGCGCTGTGTCGCCAGTGCGCCCGCACAGCCCGGTGCGTCCGGTGGACATGCCCAGCACATGCCGTGCTAGGATGGGCATCCAGCCAGGACGAGTGGCTAAACCAGCTCCACGCTTCAGGTCACCAGTATGTGTTCACAGTCCTGTCTGGCCCGTCCCTGCTCCCCGCACCAGGTTAGTGGTGCGTGTCCCCAGTCCTGTCCGGCCCGTCCCTGCTCCCCGCACCAGGTTAGTGGTGCGTGTCCCCAGTCCTGTCCGGCCCGTCCTTGCTCCCCGCACCAGGTTAGTGGTGCGTGTCCCCAGTCCGGCCCGGCCCGTCCCTGCTCCCCGCACCAAGCCATGGGAAGCGGAGTTGCGCGCTGTGTCGCCAGTGCGCCCGCACAGCCCGGTGCGACCGGTGGACATGCCCAGCACATGCCGTGCTAGGATGGGCATCCAGCCAGGACGAGTGGCTAAACCGGCTCCACGCTTCAGGTCACCAGTGCGTGTTCACAGTCCTGTCTGGCCCGTTCCTGTTCCCCGCACCAAGCCCACGGTGCGTGTCCCCAGTCCTGTCCGGCCCGTCCCTGCTCCCCGCACCAAGCCATGGGAAGCGGAGTTGCGCGCTGTGTCGCCAGTGCG
Source organism: Salmo trutta (assembly GCF_901001165.1). Taxonomy (NCBI): domain Eukaryota; kingdom Metazoa; phylum Chordata; class Actinopteri; order Salmoniformes; family Salmonidae; genus Salmo; species Salmo trutta. The sequence goes on from NC_042962.1 coordinate 40,663,154, forward strand.
CCCGCACAGCCCGGTGCGTCCGGTGGACATGCCCAGCACATGCCGTGCTAGGATGGGCATCCAGCCAGGACGAGTGGCTAAACCAGCTCCACGCTTCAGGTCACCAGTATGTGTTCACAGTCCTGTCTGGCCCGTCCCTGCTCCCCGCACCAGGTTAGTGGTGCGTGTCCCCAGTCCTGTCCGGCCCGTCCCTGCTCCCCGCACCAGGTTAGTGGTGCGTGTCCCCAGTCCTGTCCGGCCCGTCCTTGCTCCCCGCACCAGGTTAGTGGTGCGTGTCCCCAGTCCGGCCCGGCCCGTCCCTGCTCCCCGCACCAGGTTAGTGGTGCGTGTCCCCAGTCCTGTCCGGCCCGTCCCGGCTCCCCACACCAGGTTAGTGGTGCGTGTCCCCAGTCCTGTCCGGCCCATTCCTGCTCCCCGCACCAAGCCAGTGGTGCGTGTCCCCAGTCCAGTCCGGCCCGTCCCTGCTCCCCGCACCAAGCCAGTGGTGCGTGTCCCCAGTCCAGTCCGGCCCATCCCTGCTCCCCGCACCAGGTTAGTGGTGCGTGTCCCCAGTCCTGTCCGGCCCATTCCTGCTCCCCGCACCAGGTTAGTGGTGCGTGTCCCCAGTCCAGTCCGGCCCGTCCCTGCTCCCCGCACCAGGTTGGTGGTGAGTGTCCCCAGGCCAGTCCGGCCCGTCCCTGCTCCCCGCACCAGGTTGGTGGTGCGTGTCCCCGGTCCTGTCCGGCCCGTCCCTGTTCCCCGCACCAGGCCCACGGCGCGTGTCCACAGTCCGGCACGGCCTGTGTCCGGTCCACCGGTGACCAGTCCTGTTCCGGTCGGCGGCTCCGCTCCGGAGCCTGAGCATGCTGCTCCACCGTGGTCCAGTCCGGGCCAGAGGGGTAAGGCAAGGGTGGAGGCAGGGGGAGAAACACGCCCGGGGCCAGAGCCTCCACCGAGGGTGAGGCGCCCACCCGGGTCCCCCCCCTAATAGACTTTAGGTTGGTGCGCCGGGAGTACGCACCGTTGGAGGGGGGGTACTGTCACGCCCTGACCAGGTGAACTCTGCTATTTTGGTCAGGGTGTGGCATTTCTATGGTTTATTTTCTATGTTTTGGTTATAGCCTTTCTTTGTGTTTTATTTCTATGTTGGGCTCGGGGGTGATTTCCCAATCAGACAGCTGTCGCTTGTGAAGTCTGATTGGGAATCACATTTAAGTTCCTTTTCCCCCACGATGTTTGTGGGTTGTTGTCTCTTTGTTTTGAGCACGTAACGTATCGACAGTTTTCTTGATTTTGTGTACATGTTTAATTCCAGTGTGTTCAATAAACATGTGTTCGCTCCCAGCTGCGTTTTGGTCCGCTTCCTCGTCACCAGGCGACGATCGTTACATCTACACACGCTGCGCCTTGGTCCCATTCTTATGACAACCATGACAGCTATCTTACGATGAATGCACTTACTGCAAGTCGCTCTGGTTAAGAGCATCTGCTAAATTACTATAATGTCAAATGTAAATGTTTTACATAAAGATCTCACATTACTTTATTAAATTTTTATTTAAAAAATATTGATGTCATATATCATTTGTGCAGTACTTCTCATTTCCCAGAGTGAGGCGGATATATAGCATTTAGCAAAAAACTATTTGTCTCTCTGAAATGAAACCAAGTGATTTTAAACAAATACATCTGTCATTGTACAACCCCATGGCATGATTAAACAGTGAAAAAAACACCCCAATCTTGTTCAGAATTTCTTTAAACAAAAGATAATTTACCAACATTTCTGAAAATGGATATAAAGTGTTTAGAAATGAAACTCTAAATATAGTACAACTTCTCTCAGTGGCAAATTTATTAAGTACACACAATCTAGTACCGGGTTGGACGCCCTTTGCCTCCAGAACAGCCTGAATTCATTGGCGCATGGTATCAAGGGACCTAATGTGTGCCAGGAAAACATTCCTCACACCATTACACCACCACCACCAGGCAGGATGTGGCCATGGACTCTGCTGTTCACTCCTAATCCTGACTCTGCCATCAGCATGACGCAACAGTAACCGGGATTTGTCGGACCAGGAAATGTTTTTTCACTCCTCAATTGTCCAGTGTTTGTGATTACGTGCCCACTGGCGTCGCTTCTTCTTGTTTTTAGGTGTTAGGAGTGGAACCCGGTGTGGTTGTCTTCTGCAAAAGCCCATCTGTGACAAGGACCAACGTGTTGTGTGTTCCAAGATGCCGTTCTGCACACCACTGCTGTACTGCGCCGTTATTTGCCTGTTTGTGGACAGCCTGTTCGATTTTGAATGATTTTTGCCATTCTCCTTTGACCTCTCATCAATGAGTTGTTTTCGTCCTCAGGACTGCCTCTGACTGGATGTTTCTTGTTTGTCGCACCGTTCTCGGTAAACCCTAGACACTGTTGTGTGTGAAAAGCCCAGGAGGGCGTCCGTTTCTGCAATACTAGATCCGGTGCACCTGGTACCGATGTTCATACTACATTCAAAGCCTCTTAGGTCACTCGTTTTGCCCACTCCAATATTCAAATGAACAGTAATTGAATACCTCGAAGCCTGTCTGCCTGATTTATATAGCTAGCCACGGTCAGGTGACTCACTGTCTGTAGGAGTGAAGAATTTTTGTGAACAGGGTGGCGTACCTAATAAACTGGCCACTGAGTGTATATTTACCATCTCACCATGACACATATACCAGCATATGCTCACTAATATTCTACATTCATACATTTACCAACTCACTGTTACACATATACAGTTAATCCACATAAACAAGCTCATTCACAAATACAGTACTCTTGTTAGGGACGTGAAACGTTCAGCCTGCTGCACAGAATCTACAGATGATCTAGTCTAGAACGCCTGGTTAAATAAAATTGTTTAACTTTGTCCATGGTTAAAGTAGGAAGAAATACACTGAGTGTATAACACATCTTTCCATGACAGACTGACCAGATTGAATGCGCTACCCGGGCGGAAAACAAAATCTGGACCATTGTTACTCTAACTTCCGCGATGCATACAAAGCCCTGCCCCGCCCTCCTTTCGGAAAACCTGACCACAACATTTTGTTTCTCCCAGCCTATAGACAGAAACTAAAATAGGAAATGCCCGTGGTCAGGTCTGTTCAACGCTGGTCCGACCAATCTGATTCCACGCTTCAAGATTGCTTCGATCACGTGGACTGGGATATGTTCCGCATAGCGTCGGATAACAACATTGATGAATAAGCTGATTCGGTGAGCGAGTTTATTAGCAAGAGTTTATTAGCTGTACCCACAGCAACTATTAAAACCTTCCCCAACCAGAAACCGTGGATTGATGGCAGCATTTGCCTAAAACTGAAAGCGCGAACCACTGCTTTTAATCAGGGCAAGGCAACTGGAAACATGACCGAATACAAACAGTGTAGCTATTCCCTCCGCAAGGCAATCAAACAAGCTAAGCGTCAGTATAGAGACGAAGTAGAGTCGCAATTCAACGGCTCAGACACGAGGTATGAGGCAGGGTCTACAGTCAATCACAGACTACAAAAAGAAAACCAGCCCCGTCGCGGACCACGATGTCCTGCTCCCAGACAAACTAAACAACTTCTTTGCTTGCTTTGAGGACAATACAGTGCCAACGACACAGCCCGCTACCAAAACCTGCGGGCTCTCCTTCACCGCAGCCAACGTGAGTAAAGCATTTAAACGTGTTAACCCTCGCAAGGCTGCCGGCCCAGATTGCATCCCTAGCCGCGTCCTCAGAGCATGCGCAGACCAGCTGGCAGGTGTGTTTACGGACATATTCCATCCTTGCTGTTCCCACACGCTTCAAGAGGGCCACCATTGTTCCAGTTCCCAAGAAAGCTAAGGTAACTGAGCTAAATGACTATCGCCCCATAGCACCTCCATCATCATGAAGTGCTTTGAGAGACTAGTCAAGGATCATAACACCTCCACCCTACCTGACACCCTAGACCCACTCCAATTTGCTTACTGCCCCAATAGGTCCACAGACGACGCAATCGCAATCACACTGCACACTGCCCTAACCCATCTGGACAAGAGGAATACCTATGTAAGAATGCTGTTCATCAACTACAGCTCAGCATTTAACACCATAGTACCCTCCAAACTCATCATTAAGCTCAAGACCCTGGGTCTCGACCCCGCCCTGTGCAACTGGGTCCTGGACTTCCTGACGGGCCGCCCCCAGGTGGTGAGGGTAAGAAACAACATCTCCACCCCGCTGATCCTCAACACTGGGGCCCCACAAGGGTGTGTTCTCAGCCCTCTCCTGTACTCCCTGTTCACCCATGACTGCGTGGCTATGCACGCCTCCAACTCAATCATCAAGTATGCAGACGACACTACAGTGGTAGGCTTGATTACCAACAACGACGAGACGGCCTACAGGAAGGAGGTGAGGGCCCTCGGAGTGTGGTGTCAGGAAAATAACCTCACACTCAACTTCAACAAAACAAAGGAGATGATTGAGGACTTCAGGAAACAGCAGAGGGAGCACCCGCCTATCCACATCGACAGGACAGTAGTGGAGAAGGTGGAAAGTTTTAAGTTCCTCGGCGTACATATCACAGACAAACTGAAATGGTCCACCCACACAGACAGCGTGGTGAAGAAGGCTCAACAGCGCCTCTTCAACCTCAGGAGGCTGAAGAAATTCAGCTTGTCAACAAAAACACTCAAACTTTTACAGATGCACAATCGAGATCATCCTGTCGGGCTGTATCACCGCCTGGTGCGGCAACTGCTCCCCCCACAACCGTAAGGCTCTCCAGAGGGTAGTGAGGTCTACTCTCTATAGACTTACCAGCGCTCACACACATGAATACTCATATACCGTACACTAATAAACTCAGACACACATATGGTAATATGCATACACTCAAACCACAAACCATGCATACATAGGTATACAACCACATATTACCAACACAAAACCCTCACATGTATAACCATGCACTCTCCTATGTAGACGTACACTCATCCAGACGCATCATAACTGACAACCCACTCACAGCATATAGTGTAGGTTACATTCACACACCCAGGTCACCTAGAGAAGGAAGCCACAAGCATGGTGAGCCAGGGACACACAATAACACACCACCCACAGCTGGCTGGTTGGCCTTGGCCCCAACCACCAGTTACTGTGGTTTCTCTCATTCCCAGGGACACCAGTGGAGCACCATAAGAGCTTTCTGCTCTGCAGTTTGTGTCTGTGTTTCTACTGCCATGTTCATTCATATCCACTTGGAATAACTCAGAGTACAGACATACTATAGCCAACCTGTATGTAAGTGAAACTCGTCAGAGCCAGAATCACCCGTAAGGTAAGAGCCTATCTTCTGTTTCTGTAGTGTGTGGCAGCCTTGATGTACAAGTATACTGCCTGTACAGGAAACTAGTCTGTCGCAGGGCCTTACCCCCAATCTATCTCCGTAGCCACTCTTCCAATATCTCCGTAGCCCTGTTCCATAAAGCCTGGGCTATTACTGCACAAGTGGTAGCACTCTTTCTCCATTTTCACAGGTTACTGGTTCCTGCCTGGTCTGGCTGTTCCTCCTGAATCGCCATGCTGTTAGCAGAGGTAGGATATTCCTAGTATTCTCTTAGGCCTTTATTGGAAGAGTCGCACAAACAAACTATGAACATAGATGGATTAAGCATTTCTTTGTCATTTATTGTGATAGACAACTATGCAACTTGTACATTAGGGACAATAAGATGCAATTTTCAAATATACATTTTGTTGAAATTCAGTAATTAGAAATGAGAATGAGAAAAAACAAGAGAAGGATTGCAAAATGATGCTAACTTTCCCAAAATTCCCAGGAATTCCCAGAAAGGAATAAGCAGGACATTTCTGGAAACCTGAGAATTTTGGGAAAATGAACATAATTTTGCAAACCTAACCAAGAGTCAGGTATTGAAGCAGCAGACTGGACTTAAAGGAAAACTTCACCCAAAAACGATCTTTTGGTGTCTGTTTCATTAGTGCATTATTGATATAGTCCCAAAACGTTTTGCATGTATGGCCCGTATGATGCATTTTGCATCATATGATGTAAAATGAAGTATACGGGACAGATTTCTGTATTTTGAAAGTTACGTACAGTATCTTGAAAACTGGCATGCCAAACATTTTGTGACTATATCAATGGGACTAATGAAAAAAATACCCAAAAAGTTTTGGGGTGGAATAGACATAATGTGAGTCAGTAGGATAAAAATAGCCAGGCACATTAACCTTTAGAGTGAATCTGAGATGTGTGCTGGCCCTGGTGGCTAAATTAAGTGATCCTCCATGCTTTCTGCTTTTCTCACCCTCCTTATGATTTCACCAGAATACCACCCAGGAGGACCAGCCTCCACCTTGGTCACAGCCAAAAACCCACCCAGCCCCAGAGCAGGGAGGCCAGCTTGGGATAGGGAAGGGCAGAAAGGAGGGTGGGGATGGATGGGTCAGCCGCTGGTAGTCTCAGGGATTCTGGATGGCTTGATCTGTACATACGCACACACTCACGTACTCACATCGCATTCAGGAGAGAGAGAGAAGGGGTGAGGGTAGAAAAGTGAGCAAGAGCAAAGGCAAGAGGAGTGAGGGATATACAGAGTAGGGAGACATCAACAGAGACAAGGCAAAAAGAGAGTGAAATGGCGAGGCGGGGAGGAAAAGTCCAAAGAGGGAGGGAGAGAGAAAACAAAGATGAAAACATAGGGGAGGGAAGGGGTAAAAGAAAAACATGTCGGAGCTATGTTTATGAACGCAGCTTAAGATCATAATCGTGAAAATAAAAATCTTGCAGAAAGCACTGCATCAGCTGGTCTAGTGAGAGGCCAAGGCTGCACCCCAAATGACACCATATTCCCTAAGTGGTGCATTGCTTTGACCAGGACACATAGAGTTCTGGTTAAAGAAAGTAGTGAACTATAATGAACAAGGTGCCATTTGGGACACAGACCAAGATGAATGCTAGCTAGTCCAGGGCAATGTTCCCAGGGTGTTACGGTGAACACAGTTCCCCTTCCCTAATCCTGTTCTGTTTTCTCAGCAGATGTCTCCTGCTGATGACACATACAGTGAGGGAAAAAAGTTTTTTATCCCCTGCTGATTTTGTACGTTTGCCCACTGACAAAGAAATTATCAGTCTATAATTTTAATGGTAGGTTTATTTGAACAGTGAGAGACAGAATAACAACAAAAACATCCAGAAAAACGCATGTCAAAAATGTTATAACATGATTTGCATTTTAATGAGGGAAATAAGTATTTGACCCCTCTGCAAAACCTGACTTAGTACTTGGTGGCAAAACCCTTGTTGGCAATCACAGAGGTCAGACGTTTCTTGTAGTTGGCCACCAGGTTTGCACACATCTCAGGAGGGATTTTGTCCCACTCTTCTTTACAGATCTTCTCCAAGTCATTAAGGATTCGAGGTTGACGTTTGGCAACTCGAACCTTCAGCTCCCTCCACAGATTTTCTATGGGATTAAGGTTTGGAGACTGGCTCGGCCACTCCAGGAGTTTAATGCGCTTCTTCTTGAGCCACTCCTTTGTTGCCTTGGCCGTGTGTTTTGGGTCATTGTCATGCTGGAATACCCATCCACGACCCATTTTCAATGCCCTGGCTGAGGGAAATGCCTTCTCGAACATGTGCACTTTCATGTGCCTTAATATCAAACTTGTATGTCATCTGTAAATACGAATAAATTGTTAAATTACGAGCCTAGTTGTTTTAGCCACAGAAAAAGTGAGCAACCTTACCGCTAGCCATGATTGGCTGAGATAATGAGTGGGCTGGACATGCCGAGAGATGAGTTTGGATTGGTCTGCCATATAGCACGCGTATGTCTATTGGAGCTGGTCAATATGTCTAGGTAATCGTGTCAAATGCGGCTTTTTTTATGTATCATGTAGTAAAACTGCATAAACAATGTCAAGTTAAAGTGTACCGTTAGCTAGCTAATGTTTGCTGGCTGGCTCGCTAGCTAACGTTATGTGTATGCTCTCCACTTTCCAGAGGACCGAGTTTTGAAATCAGTGGAATTCGAGTATGATAGCTAAGGAGATGGGGAAAAACACCAGTCTGGATTACATCGTCAAACTAAGGGCAACCATACATGGCATCAGATAGGAGACGCGTCCAACCATGATGTATACTGGTAAGATAGTCTAGCTAGCTACATTTTCAGATATTACACGTTTCTAATTTTGACAGAAAGTGGTTTCATTTCAAGTGTACTGTTAGCTAGCTAACGTTAGCTGGCTGGGTTGCTAGCTAACGTTGTGTATGATCTTATTCTTCGTATCTCAGACACATTTGCTTGACTAGTTATAGCCATAGAACCTGGTTGGTTAGCTACCTGCAGATTCATGCAGGGTAGCAACGTCATGAGTTGTGATTATGGTCCATTGTTTAGCTAGCTAGCTACATGTACTTTCATTTCAAGTTAGTGTACTGTTAGCTAGCTAATGTTAGCTGGCTGGCTCACTAACTAATGTTACGTCATGCGTTGGGATACATTTTTTACCTAGCAAGCTATCTAGCTACATTTCTTAACAATTGCCAGTCACGTCTTAGTGTGCAAGAGCGCAGAATAACTGATCAATTTTTGAACGCTCAACACCTGTTGAATATGTCCGGTGTCAGTAAACGTCAGCAACAAAGCGTAATTCAATTGTTGCCAGCAGCACTGTAACAGTCACCAGTACTCTTGATAACAGGACAACTGCCTAACCAGCTCTGCTATGGGGAGTAAAATGGTCAGAGTGGGGGTGTTTTCTCATTATGTGTCTGAAAGTACCTAGCCAATGTTAGCCAGTTAGCTTGGGTGCTTAACTGTCGTTGTGAGGTCAGAGCTTTCGGAACAACCCTACTTATCGGCCAGAGCTCTGAAAGCGAAATGTTCTGAATTTACGAATGGACAATCTGACAGCATAGTTGCAGTCACCAACGCTCTGGATAACATACTGTAACTGCCTAGCCAGTTCTGTTAGGGCAAGTAATCTTCAGTGAGCAGAGGTCTGGAAGTAGCTGGCAAGTTAGTACAGAATGCACGTATCAACCCGTAAAGAGAGGGGTGGGGCTAAGGCTTAAGTGGGTGTGAACAATGCTGAATAGGTGTAGACAAAGAAGGGCTCTCCAATAGTAGTACCAACACATTGAAAGACGGTTTTCTCAAAAGTGAGTTTACAAGTTGATCAACTTTCAAAGCAGAATTACTTTCCCATTGTTTCCTCAAATGCAGTCTATGATATACCATTTTGTAGCTCGGAGTCTCTACTTTTATCCAATTTAAAAAACAGAAATTCAAATGTTGCTACATAAGACCGAATCCAGGTGGTGAGTCACAACTGTCTCGCCTCCTAACTTTTGCCATGATACCAAGTAATCACAACTCAAGCTCGTAACTGCGACAACAGAATTACAATATGGCTTGCATTTTTTATTCTGATGTGTGTTGCTGTTTTAATTGCATCACGTTTTTCTGTATCTTAGCTGTCAGTCTAACTGCGCAAAAGTGAAATCAAAATATAAGTTCAAGCATTAATTCCAAGTGGTTTTGGTAAGGGTAAAGGCTGGGATAGAGTAAAAAAAAATGCCTAGCAACCCTCGGAACTTACGCCCATCCGCCGTTCTTCTCCACAACGCCCTAGCAAGCTGTGAGCCTATTAGATGTTATTAGGTGCAAATGTTGCCCTACTGGAGGTTAGGAAATTGCCATGGAAATAACATTTGCTGTAATTTCACACTTTCCATTAGGCCAACACACGTCGTAATTCACTAGAGTCTGGGAGTTCCAGGATTTGAAAGGACTTATTTTGGAAATGAGTGTATGCTTCAAATTCATATGATCTTATGTTTTTTGATTCTCTGAACAGTATTTTGTCAGATTTACTTAATTCAAACTGGTTATTGGGACAGACATGAATGCCATTATGGACATGCGGGACAAACACAATCCACAGGGAACCAAGATTTTCCAACATACAGTACACTCAGATACAATATGGATTACAATTATCATTCGGAATATTAAGGCTACACTCACTTCATGATACACAACCATGCACATTGGTTGGGTTATCATTTATTTAGATATCACATATTATAGTCTTAGTCTTATCCAGACATCATACATATTTTCACTAAATCATATCCAATTTCACACACACCAACCTACTCATATCTACTACAGACAATACTACATGTTCTAACATCTGTGGCATTGACTCACAGGCAGACAGACAAGGGAATAAAAAAAACAAAAAGAACATGAAAAACACCAGTTGCTTTGTGCATATTGCTGGAACCTATTTCTTGAATTCTAAACATCAGACATTTAAAATCTCTATTTTTGACTGTCATGATACCTCTTGTGGAAGTTACAACCACCTATTCTAGTCAATTTAGACAAAATAGTATCTAGTTATGGTAAGGGGGAAATAAGTAAAGCCAGTTATGATTGTAATGGCTTACAAATATGAAGATCCAGTCCATCTAAAAAACTGGAGGCCTCTTACACTTAAAATGGTGTGATGCAAAAATATTGTGAAATGCACAACACTCAGAATAAAAAAAAAGTTTACCAGGTATTGTTCAACCTGATCAGACAGGTTTTTTTTTATACATTGGCGATAATATAAGACAACTACTAGAAATAATAAAACATGAAACATTTAAGAAGCCAGTCCTGGTATTCATAGCAGATTTTGAAAAGGCCTTTGATTAAGACTGGATTTTATATATAAATGCCTGGATTTTTTACATTTTGGTGAGTCTCATATTCAATGGGTAAAGGTCATGTATAGCAACCCCGGGTGTAAAATAGCAAATAGCGGCTACTTCTCAGAGATTTTAATTGTCAACAAGAGTGTCCACTGTCACTATATCTATTCGTTATGGCCATTGAAATGCTAGCTATTAAAATCAGATCAGATAACAGAGGATTAGAAAGATTTAAAAACAAAGGTGCCCCATGTATGCCGATGAATAAAGTTTTATATTTAGTCCGCAAGTTCGATCCCTGCAATGTTTCATTGAAGATCTCAATAACTTTTCTGGCCTCTTTGGACTAAAACCTAATTATGATAAGTGTACCATATTACAAATGGGTCTTTAAAAAACACAACTTTTGCATTACCCTGCAGTTTACCAATAAATTGGGCTGACGGTGAAGTAGACATACTTGGTGTAACGGTCTTCGTCGTCGTCGGATGAAGGGAAAGAGAAATCAGACCAAAATGCAGCGTGGTAAGTGTTCGTCATTTTAATGTACAACTGAACACTAAAGCAAAACAAAATAACAACCGAACAGTTCCGTCAGGTGCAAACCACTAAACAGAAAATATCTACCCATAAAACCCAAAGGAAAAACAGGCTGCCTAAGTATGACTCCCAATCAGCAACAACGATATACAACTGTTCCTGATTGAGAGTCATACCCGGCCGAAACAAAGAAATCCCAAACATAGAAACACGGACATAGAATGCCCACCCAAATCACACCCTGACCAAACCTAAATAGAGACATAAAAAGGCTTTCTCAGGTCAGGGCGTGACACTTGGTATTCATATTACAAAAGATATAAGCTCTCCACAATGAATTTAAATAGAAAACTAGACAAGATCCTGCAAACATGGAGAGGTAAATACCTGTCTCTTTATGGAAAAATTACACTGATTAACTCCTTAGTCATATCTTAGTTAACACACTTACTTAAGAAGCTGCAACTCTACCTACATGTACAAATTACCTTGACTAACCTGTACCCCCGCACATTGACTCTGTACCAGTACCCAATGTATATAGCCTCGTTATTGTTATTTTATTGTGTTACTTTAATTTATTTAGTAAATATTTTCTTAACTCTATTTCTTGAACTGCATTGTTGGTTAAGGGCTTGTCAGTAAGCATTTCACGGTAAGGTCTACACCTGTTGTATTCAGCACATGTGACAAATGAAATTTGATTTAATTTTGATACTCCTGATTTGTTTTTCAAATCATATTAGAAAAAAATATTTTGCTTTAACTAGGATGCTAAACTGGACAAGTTAAAGCGTGCTTATCTATAGAATGAATATGAATTGGGTGGGCTGAGATTATTAAATATAAAAGCACTAAACCTCAAAGCTTTACGTATATAAAAGTTTTACTTGAACCCAAAATGGTTCTCAAATAGATTACAAAGAAAAACTCATCCCTTATTTAAAAAGGGCCTTTTTGCCTTTGTGCTGATTGCCATGTCTCATTTTTGATTCAATGAAAATGAAACCTTCAAAGTCTCTCTTTTTCAAACATGCAATGCAGAGCTGGTTACAATTTCAATTTCATCCCCCAGAAAAGACAGAACAAATATTACAACAAATATTGTGGTTGAACTCATGTGCTGGTTGATAAAATACCTGTATTTATGGAAAATATTTGAAAAGGGGATTCTGATTTTAAATGATAGTGTAAATTAGAATGGTAGAGTTGTCATTAATGGAGCTATCGGAATTGTATGGGAGGTTCTGCTCAATCCAAGATTATAACCAATTGATTACAGACTTACCCCAAAAATGGAGAATCAAATCAAATCAAATCAAAAATTGCATAAATAGGAAAGTATACCAGTTTAATTTCAGGACCAGGATGTTGACAGTTGTGCCATACAGATTGCCCTCAGGTAGCTTGTATCTGGTCCCAGTTTCAGGAATGGATAAAAAAGCATAACAATCTCAAATTGACCATAGAAATTGCAGGATGATGATGCCGCACAGGTGCTTGTAAGCATGTACACATTTACACACTCGCATTCAAACACACACATAGACATCCACACATAAATAGTACCACATGCACTCAAAGACATACAGTTGAAGTCGGATGTTTACATACACCTTAGCCAAATATGTTTAAACTCAGTTTTTCACAATTCTTGACATTTAATCCTAGTAAAAAGTCCCTGTCTTAGGTCAGTTAGGATCTCCACTTTATTTTAAGAATGTGAAATGTCAGAATAATAGTAGAGAGAAGGATTTATTTCAGATGTATTTCTTTCATCACATTCCCAGTGGGTCAGAAGTTTACATATACTCAATTAGTATTTGGTAGCATTGCCTTTAAATTGTTTAACTTGGGTCAAACGTTTCGGGTAGCCTTCCACAAGCTTCCCACAATAAGTTGGGTGAATTTTGGCCCATTCCTCCTGACAGAGCTGGTGTAACTGAGTCAGGTTTGTAGGCCTCCTTGCTCGTACACACTTTTTCAGTTCTGCCCAAACATTTTCTATGGGATTGAGGTCAGGGCTTTGTGATGGCCACTTCAATAACTTAACTTTGTTGTCCTTAAGCCATTTTGCCACGACTTTGGAAGTATGCTTGGGGTCATTGTCCATTTGGAAGACGCATTTGCGACCAAGCTTTAACTTCCTGACTGATGTCTTAAGATGTTGCTTCAATATATCCACGTAATTTTCCTCACACATGATGCCATCTATTTTGTGAAGTGCACCAGTCTCTCCTGCAGCAAAGCACCCCCACAACATGATTCTGCCACCCCCATGCTTCACGGTTGGGATGGTGTTCTTCGGCTTGCAAGCGTCCCCCTTTTTCCTACAAACATAACGATGGTCATTATGGACAAACAGTTCTATTTTTGCTTCGTCAGACCAGAGGACATTTCTCCAAAAAGTACAATCTTTGTCCCCATGTGCAGTTGCAAACCGTAGTCTGGCTTTTTTATGGCGGTTTTAGAGCAGTGGCTTCTTCCTTGCTGTGCAGCCTTTCAGTTTATGTCGATATGGGACTCATTTTACTATGGATATACATACTTTGGTGCCTGTTTCCTCCAGCATCTTCACAAGGTCCTTTGCTGTTGTTCTGGGATTGATTTTCACTTTTCGCACCAAAGTACGTTCATCTTTAGGAGACCGAACTCGTCTCTTTCCTGAGCGGTGTGATGGCTGTGTTTATTCTTGCGTACTATTGTTTGTACAGATGAATGTGATACATTCAGGCATTTCGAAATTGCTCCCAAGGATGAACCAGACTTGTGGGGGTCTACAATTGTTTTTCTGAGGTCTTGACTGATTTCTTTTGATTTTCCCATGATATCAAACAAAGAGGCACTGAGTTTGAAGGTAGGTCTTGAAATACATCCACAGGTAAACCTCTAATTGACTCAAATGATGTCAATTAGCCTATCAGAGTTTTCTAAAGCCATGACATCATATTCTATCATTTTCCATGCTGTTTAAAGGCACAGTCAACTTAGTGTATGTAACCTTCTGACCCACTGGAATTGTGATGCAGTGAATAAGTGAAATAATCTGTCTGTAAACAATTGTTGGAAAAATTACTTGTGTCATGCACAAAGTAGATGTCCTAACCGATTTGCCAAAACTAGTTTGTTAACAAGAAATTTGTGGAGTGGTTGAAAAACGAGTTTTAATGACTCCAACCCAAGTGTATGTAAACTTCCGACTTTAACTGTAGTTGGCATTGCAGTTTTGTTTTTTGTTGTCCTCGATGTTTTCTGTTTCTCTCTTATTCTTTTTGTTGGTTGTTTTGCGTGTTGGGTGGGCAGTTGTTTTGGTTGGGTTGGAGGGGACAGTGGCTTGGGGGGGTGACTAGTGGGGGGGGGGGGTCTTGGATGGTTGGTGGCCTGGCGGAATTGAACTTAGGCCGGTGGCCGAGAGGTTGATGATTCGGGTCCCCGATTTGACTAGGGAGATCTGTCAATGTGCATGTGGGCGGCGCACTTGACCCTGGTTGCTCCTGTGGGTTGCTCTGGATGGAAGTGTCTGTTAGATAACTCAATGTAATGTAAAATGTTGAGCGGCTTCACTGCAGTTAGATAGTATATTTTAAAATAAAATAATAATTTTTGAGGTAAGGAAAAATATAGCCTGGTCATACGAATCCTGGTTCCTGATGTGTCATGCTGATGGCCGAGTCAGGCTCCATCCTGCCTGGTGTCAATGGTAATGGTGTGTGGAGTGTTTCCCTGGCACAAGTTAGGCCCCTTGATACTGTTACATTCCCCAGCAAGAAAACCAAAAACGTTGCTCAAACAGCAGGAGGAGCTAACAAAGAGTCACTGACCAACAATCAAAGCAGGTGGGAATTAAGGAGGAGTTCTTGGCAACAACTGGAACCTAGACAACCACCATCAAAGCCTACTAAATTTGCCCAAGAAGAGACAAAAGAAAAACCTGCACCAAACTTAAAGACAGGAAGCAAACCAAAAATATAGAGTAGAATGAAATTAAGGAAATCATACAAAGGATTGTCTGTCTAGACCTCAACCTATGTCACAACAACTAAAGGTATTAACCCTCCACATCTATAGAAATACAACTGGAACTCTTAAATAGCACATGGGCCGGCACAGGTGTAACAACTTCCTACTAACGAGATGGAACCAGCACAGGTGTAACACATACTGACTAACGAGTTGGCACCAATTGGTGCGCCCTAAGTGCTAAAGTCAAACCTCAAAGCACAAATGGAAAATCCAAAGCCTGTAACACCATCCTCCATAAGACAACAAATACAGTACCAGTCAAAGTTCGGACACCTACTCATTCCAGGGTTTTTCTTTATTTTTACTATTTTCTACATTGTACAATAATATTGAAGATATCAAAACTATGGAATAACACACATGGAATCATGTAGTAACCAAAACAGTGTTAAACAAATCAAAATATATTATATATTTGAGATTCTTCAAAGTAGCCACCCTTTGCCTTGATGACAGCTTTGCACAGTGCAGTGGCAGTGGCAGTGGCACTTCTAGTGTTGAGAACTTGAAGAGGGTGAAGGTAGTGAAAAAGTAATGGTGTTGGAGTGGAAAGTTTGATGCTTTTATGGGGTCTCATCTACACCCTATTCGATTAACCAATGCTGTTAAGAAAGAGATAGGGGAAGTCACATTAGCTGGTTCATTGGTAATGGTGCACACATGGTTAGTATTCTGTGTTGTCCATGTTCAGCAAGGGAAGATTCTGAAAATGAAAACTCTCAATGGGAAGAAAAGCACAGGTCATGTTCCTGGTGCTTCGGCTAGGCTGAGGGGGATCATTTCTGGGGTTCCACTATGTCCATAGATTATATAGAAGAAAATGTAGAGGGGGGCATGGTGGTTGAAGCCAAAAAGCTGTTCAGTAAGAAAGAGGGGCAGAGAAGTGAAAGCCTGTCAGTATTATTCATGTCTGAGAAGGTTGTACCTAAGAAAGTACAGATGTGCTTCCTGGCTTTCATTGTTAGAGTTTGTCCCACCTCCATTAATGTATTTTAAATGCAAAATAATGGGACATGTAGCGGCTCTGTGCAAAGGAAATAAAAAATCTGTGAGGGGAAATGATTATGGTGAATATGGGAACAATGTCAAGGTTAAATGTTGTAATGTCAAGGTTAAATGTGTGTGGGAGGGGGGGGCAGTGCAGCATTTGGTGGATTCCATGCGCAGAAAGAGACTAGAGAGGCCCAAAGATAGAAAAGCATTCATAATGTCTCTTATGCAGAGGCTGCAAGGCAAATTGGTGGAACTATTAGGCAAAAAGATGGATATAATAGGCTTACTACTGGAATAAGTGGACCTACTGTTGGAAATGTTGCTCTCACAAATGTTTCATTTCAAAGGACACCTTAATAGTTAATCAAATTTACTTATTAGCCTTCATTGGAAAGGTTATTACTGCATTGGTGGGAAGAAGAACTGCCAAGTTGAAGATCATTGTGGAAGCAACAACAGCGATTTTAGGAGTAACAGATGTTACTGTCGACATGATTGTTGATATGTTGACCCCTAATAATACTAATGATGGAATGTCTCAGTATGATGATAATTAGAGTTATGGCTTTTGTTATCCTTCAGTGGAATGCCAGAAGCCTTATTGCTAACGGTCAGGAGTTTAAGAAATACATTATGTTATAGATTTAGAGATCAAACCTGATGTGATATGTGTTCTAGAAACATGGTTTAGACCACACCTTGATTTTATTATTCCTGTGTGAGGCGCGTCGTAAAGGACAGACCAAGGCGCAGCGGGTATAGTGCTCATCTTCTTTAATTTTATTGAGAGAACACTTTTACAAAAAAGAACAAAACCGACAGTTCCGTCAGGTACTTACACAAAACGGAAAACAACCACCCACAAAACCCAAAGGAAAACAGGCTGCCTAAGTATGGCTTCCAATCAGAGACAACGAAAGACACCTGCCTCTGATTGGAAACCACACTCGGCCAAACCTGGAAAACGAAACATAGAAAATGAAAACTAGAACCAAATCCCCTAGACCAAAAACCCCAAAACACACAAAACAAACACCCCCTGCCACACCCTGACCATACTACAATGACAAAAGACCCCTTTACTGGTCAGGACGTGACATCCTGGTTATTGTTCAATCAGTTCTGATAGATCAACTGGACAGGGTGGTGGGTGTGCTACGTTCATAAGGGAAGGTCTTGTATATCATAATATAACTGTCCCATCTGAATATGAATGTGATGGTGGAAGTTTACAGTGCAGATAGTAATATTAAGTTATGCAATTTTTACAACCCCTTAACATCAACTATCTGTAGCGATGCTTGATGAAATATCAGGAGAATTGAGCTCTATTCTGACATTTCACATTCTTAAAATTAAGTTGTGATCCTAACTGACCTAAGACAGTGAATTTTTACTAGGATTAAATGTCAGGAATTGTGAAAAACTGAGTTTAAATGTATTTGGCTAAGGTGTATGTAAACTTCTGACTTCAACTGTATAATTGTTTGTGTGTTATTAGTTTAAGCAGGCTGTGTTTGTCTTTTGTTGTGAACTAGATGAAGATCAGATCAAATTTTTTGACCAATTGATGCAGAAATCCAGATATTTTTCAAATGGTTCACATACATACTTTTTCTTGCCGCTGTGTGTACACTACCGTTCAAAATGTCCTTGTTTTTGAAAGAAAAGTTTTTTTTTAAAAGTCCATTAAAATAACATCAAGTTGATCAGAAATACAGTGCAGACATTGTTAAAGTTGTAAATGACTATTGTTGCTGGAAACGGCTATTTCTTTTTGGAATATCTACATAGGCGTACATAGGCCTACAATCAGCAACCATCACTCCTGTGTTCCAATGGCATGTTGTCCAACTTGTTAATCCAAGTTTTTGCGAGTACTATTTAATGAAGCTGACAGTTTTATTGCTTCTTTTATCAGGACAACAGTTTTCAGCTATGCTAATATAATTGCAAAAGGGTTTTCTAATGATCAATTAGCCTTTTAAAATGATAAACTTGGATTAGCTAACACAATGTGCCATTGGAACACAGGAGTGATGGTTGATGATAATGGGCCTCTGTACGCCTATGTTGATATTCCATAACAAAATCTGCCGTTTCCAGCTACAATAGTCATTTACAACATTAACAATGTCTACACCGTATTTCTGATCAATTTGATGTTATGGACAAGAAAATAGCTTTTCTTTCAAAAACAAAGACATTTCTAAGTGACCCCAAACCTATGAATGGTAGTTTATGTATTGAGCATAATATATTTACTGTTTTATTCACGTTTTAAAGTACTGATGACATCATGCATTCCGATTCTTGCATAGATTGTAAGGGACACAGATGTGTGTAAAATACCTTTTTGAAGGTTGTACTATTTATGATGAGCTAATCTATTTGCCAGCTATGTTTGGCAACAAGTTTGTTGACATCATACAATGCATTCTGGTTGGCACGTAAGCGTCTGTCAGACCAAAGATGTTATAACAAAAGAAGGTGAAGGAATAGCTCACTCGACTGACTTGTGGTGCTTTCAATCCAAATGGAAACTCAGAAAAATAAGTGGACATCAGAGATCTTCAGGTCGGAAAGTCTGAGCTCTAGAAAGAGCCCCAAGTTTGGAATTCCAAGTTGGATCACCGTTCAAAACAATTTTTCCCAGCCGGAGCTCATTTTTTTCCCCTAGTTGTCTTGAACTCACTGAAGTCAGCGATTTCCATGTTCCCGGTTCGCATTTGTTTTTAAATAGCACCTGGGCCAGCACAGGTGAAACACCTTCCAACTAATGAGATGGCAACCAGCACAGTGCGCCCTATTCGCTAACAAGCGATATGTGATACTTAGATCCGGGTTCGATCCTGGGCTGTGTCGCAGCCGGCTGCGACCGTGAGACCCATAAGACGACGCACAATTGGCCCAGCGTTGTATGGGTTAGGGAAGGGTTTGGCCGGGATGTCCTTCTGCCATCGCGCTCTAACGACTCCTGTGTTGCGCCGGGCGCATGCACGCTGAGACGGTCGGCAGTTGTACGGTGTTTCCGACACATTGGTGCGGCTGGCTTCCGGGTTAAGCGAGCAGTGTGTCAAGAAGCAATGTGGCTTGGCAGGGTCGTGTTTCGGAAGGACACATGGTTCTCGACCTTTGCCTCTCCGTACGGGAGTTGCAGCGACGGGACAAGACTGTAACTACCATTTGGATTTCGCAAAATAGGGGTAAAAAGTAAAAAAAATATGAATAAATCAACAGAAATTCGACATACTGTGTGAGTCTACTGCCAGATACACATTTTGGAATCTCAAGTTGGCACTTTAATGTTTCCTCACTTCAAAATCGTACTTTCTGGAAGGGGGGGACGTGTAGGCCCATTTCTTTTTTTTGTTTAATTTTCTTCTCATAACAACTTCACTTTACAAAATCCTTTTAGATTAATATGGTAATTTCACTGTATGTATTTCTTACTTTAGTTTTTCTTTTGAGTAGCTGCAAACAGGTACATGTTATATCAACTGAATATATGAATTGACATATATTGTACTTGTAAATCCCCCCCCCTACAAAAAATGACAAAACAAATAAAAAGCAGGGTATGAACTCTCAATCCTTTACATCATAACACAAAATACTCAATGGGTGCATCCAGATAATATCTCCTTTCTCCTGAAGTGTACACTCATTCACTACTTCCCACGAATCTCAAAGCATTGGATTGTAGGAAGCATGGGATAGAGGGAGTTTCCACTGTGTTTCTTATACCAATAATTTAAATTCACATTAGTTAATGGAAGAGAAAAATTGTACCTTTGGGAGAAAGAAGAGAGAATTGGGACATAGCCAATAAGTATACCATCAATATCACCGACCCATAAAACCCAATGTATGTCTGCATCAGGGGCAACTAGTCTCTCGAGACATCCAGTTTGCTTCACTCAATTTTCAAATGTTACCACGTCTGTACGTAATAGAACATCAGTTTTGCAAAGGGGAACTACGTCACTGCCTACATCATTACCTTATCTGCTTGAATAAAATACAAAATAGTAGCTAGCAAGATGGAGATCACGGGAGTTATTTTTATTGAGTGCATTTCGCAAGTGGCTAGTTTGCATGAACTACCTTCACTAAAACCACTGCAAAGGTTTTTCCTGCAAGCTTTGGTTTCGAATCTTGGTGTTCTGGCATGTCTGCCTCGTGATTGGTTGGGAGTTTTTTTCCCTATCAAAGTTGCCAAAAGAGTCTGTAATTGAAACCAGACCCTAGTCACTGCTGTTGTCTATGTTCTGGTTTACAAGACCAAGGGGCGACAGTACTTCTAGGTCTCAGGAAAGCAGTAGTGCACTTACCATAATCTTTCTACAGTACATTTCTGTAACGCTTTATTGTCGTTGTATATTTGCCAACTATCATTACCCAATCTGAATGAGATCTTATACACTTAAGGACTGTATACCCTCGCATAATGTAATGCTAGTTCTGACCACTGTACTACTCCCTTCCTCTAAACAGCATAACTTTCTGGAGTAGACTATTTTTGGGAACCAATTCATTTTCACGAGCAACACATTTTTCTTCAGTATTTTCATACCAAAGTCATGTTTACTGCAAACAGTGACCGTCCATGACAGAATTAGAAACGTTTTACATGGACCGTAGAGGTGTCCAAATCCGGAGGTGCTAGCTAGCCTATAACGTAGCACGTTATGAGCTGCTGCCCGTTTCCTTGCTGTGGAAAAGTTTTGCAGCCGCTCCAAGGCTAATTGCTAGCCCGTAAACACGGTACTTATCCAGATTATTTACATGGTTCATTAAAGAATAAGAGTGATCTTCCTCTGTGCCCTGGCTCAAAGCTCCCATACAGACCTGGCTGGTTAGTTGGAGTGTGTGTGTTTGTTTCTGTGTGTGTGTGAGCGTGTGGGTGTGCGTATGTGTGTGTTGTGAATTCTACAACCTACAGTAATTTTTCTTTAGTGTGTGCGTGTGTGTTTTTATCGTAGTAACGGAAAGGCCTGTCGAGTTTAACGCTCCGCTGTATACCTGGATGTGGCGACTGACCTGGAGATGCATTTCCATCCCATAAAAACAGATATTACGACTTCTGATTCTTCCGTGCTCTCCCCCATCCCCCATCAACACCTACTCCCAACCCCATTAGCATTACCATAAAAATGAATAGAAACACCCCAAAGACATGTCTTGCAAAACTGTTTCTTCCTAATGGCACCCTAGTCCCTATGTAGTGCACTACTTTTGACCAGGGCCCATTGGGTTCTGGTCAAAAGTAGTGCACTATAGGTCCTCCTGAGTGGTGCAGTGGTCTAAGGCACTGCATCGCAGTGCTCGCTGTGCCACTAGAAATTCTAGGTTCGAGTCCAGGCTCTGTCACAGCTGGGCCGCGACCAGGAGACCCATCGGGTGGCGCACAATTGGCCCAGCGTCGTCTGGGTTAGGGGAGGGTTTGGCCGGCAGGGATGTCCTTGTCCCATTGCGCACTAGTGACTCCTGTGGTGGTCCGGGTGCAGTGCACGCTGACACGATCGCCAGGTGCATGGTGTTTCCTCCGACACATTGATGTGGCTGGCTTCCGGGTTAAGTGGGCATTGTGTCAAGAAGCAGGGCAGCTTGGTTGGGTTGTGTTTCGGAGGATGCATGGCGCTATGTAAGAACGGGGTGACAGTTAGGATACCAATATTGGCGTGGACACCGGAATATTGACTTTTTCCAAATTTTGCTACGTTACAGCCTTATTCTAAAATGGATTAAATAAAACATTTTCCACATCAATCTACAAACAATACGCTATAATGACAAAGTGAAATGTTGCAAAAAAATAAATAACTTATTTACATAAGTATTCAGACCTTTCCAAATTGATTGGACATGATTTGGAAAGGCACACAACTGTCTATATAAGGTCCTACAGTTGGCAGTGCATGTCAGAGCAAAAACCAAGCCATGAGGTCGTAGGAATTGTCTGTAAAGCTCCGAGACAGGATTGTGTCGATGCACAGATCTGGGGAAGGGTAAAAACATTTCTGCAGCATTGAAGGTCCCTAAGAACACAGTGGCCTCCATCATTAAGTGGAAGAAGTTTGGAACCACCAAGACTCTTCCTAGAGCTGGCAGCCGGGCCTAACTGAACAATCGAGGGAGAAGGGCCTTGGTCAGGGAGGTGACCAAGAACCGATGGTCACTGTGACAGAGCTCAAGAGTTCCTCTGTGGAGATGGGAGAACCTTCCAGAAGGACAACCATCTCTGCAGTACTCCACCAATCAGGCCTTTATGGTAGAGTGGCCAGATGGAAGCCACTCCTCAGTAAAAGGCAGATGACACCCCGCTTGTAGTTTGCCAAAAGGCACCTAAAGGACTCTCAGACCATGAGAAACAAGATTCTCTGGTCTGATGAAACCAAGTTGAACTCTTTGGTCTGAATGCCAAGTGTCACATTTGGAGGAAACCTGGCAGCATCCCTATGGTGGTGGCAGCATCATCCTGTGGGGATGTTTTTCAGTCGCAGGGACTGGGAGACTAGTCAAGATCAAGGGAAAGATGAATGGAGCAAAGTACAGAGAGCTCTCAGGACCTCAGACTGGGGCAAAGGTTCACCGTCCAATAGGAGAACAACCCTAAGCACACAGCCAAGACAACAAAGTAGAGGCATCGGGACAAGTCTCTGAATATCCTTGAGTGGTCCAGCAAGAGTCCGGACTTGAACCCGATCTAACATCTCTGGAGAGACCTGAAAATAGCTGTGCAGAGACACTCCCTATCCAACCAGACAGAGCTTGAGAGGATCTTCAGAGAAGAATGGGAGAAACTCCCCAAATACAGGTGTGCCAAGCTTGTTGTGTCATACCCAAGAAGACCCGAGGCTGTAATCATTGCTAAAGGTCCTTCAACAAGGTACTGAGTAAAGGGTCTGAATACTTATGTAAATGTCATATTTCAGTTTTGTATTTTGAATACATTTGCAAACATTTCTAAAAGCCTGTTTTTGCATTGCTTTGTCATTATGGAGTATTTTGTGCAGGTTGGTGAATTTTTTTATTTTTTATATTTAAAATAAGGCTGTAACGTAACAAAATATGGAAAACGTCTAGGGGTCTGAATACTTTCCGAATGCACTGTAGATGGTGCACCATTGTAGGTCATATTAATAGGGTGGCTAAGGATGGCTAGTTATCGCTCGCTGGCTTTGTCAGACTTAGAGGACCAATCATTTATAATGTGATAGTTAAAGGTCCAACAATAGCGACAAATCAACCCTCCAAATTAATGTGTATTGATTTGCAAAATGGTACAAAGGGTTAGCCTGGTCACAGATCTGTTTCTGCTGTAGTGGCATGTTTGGCATGACAATTATATAACACGTTGACAAGAGAGCAGCAACAGACTGGCAGCCAGGTGAACGAAGGGTCACTCTGTTTGGTAAAAGCATTAAAGGTGTATTGCTAGATCTATTGGACTTTTTTTGTGCTGGAGTGATCAAAAAACAGAGTCAAAAACAGTGTTGAGAGTGGCATGGGACAGAAATGCCCAAGAGTCTCTCTAGAGGTAAATGTGTCACTATTGTAAAGCCTTTCAAAGACCTTGTTTTCATCTCTGCTTTATTGAGCTTGCCTAGCTTAAAGGACCAATAGAATAGCCTCAAAACGACAAACCTTGCCAATTTAGACACTACATACAGTCTAGTGCAAAGACAAAAAAGTATTTGAAAGATTATTTGACCCAGGGTCTGCCCTGAACATGACCTAAAGGTATGAGTAAGTGGAAAGTGGCTGCCGAAGGTGGGTGCAGCCCATTAATGAGCCGTATCTCTTCTGTTAAACTCCATATACTCTGACAAAAAAACATGCTTACTCAAAGGCCAACATGGAGTAAATAGGGAAAAATACACATTCACACACCCTTCATCACTCGGCAGCCCCGACAAACACAAACAACTCTGCTTATGCTCTAGTTTGCTTGTTTATCTAATTCACTCATTCTCTCTCTCTCTCTCTCTCGCTCTCTCGCTCTCTCTCTCTTTCACTTCACCCTTACACAGACATCTTTAATATCGTCCTGATAACAGTAGATCAAGCTCAGCTATAGAGACTATTTTAGACCCTACTTCTGAAATCAGCTCCCTGATGAGATAACTTAAGGTTACTTGCGTAACCCCGGTTCTCTGATATCATGAGTGCAATATCTTACTATGTGAGTCAACGAATCTCTAAGTAACTCGAAGAACCAATCATACACGTCTGTGGGAGACAGACCGGTCAAGTCGCAAATGTGTGAGCACCTCCTCTCCTACTAAAGAGCCACTCGCCAACTCTCTGTTCATTCTAGAGCATGCCGAACTTCATCGCGCTCTTGTGAGTAGGGGAATGTGCCCACTGGGCCCAGACGGGTTGAATCAATGTTGGCATGGAAACTATGTGGAAAATATACTAGATTTGAACAAAGTCATCAATGTAAAATGTTGTTTTGAGGGTGAAATTTCAACCACAGGATTATGTCATCATTGTAACAAATTGTAACAAATTTGAACCATCGACAAACCTTAAAATATGTTGAATTTGTACCTATGAAACAACGTCAGATCTTCGATGACATATCCACTATCAGAAAAAAAGCAGTATGCACCTCCTACTGGAAAGATCTACAACTATCAATTTGGTCTCCCATTCAGGGTTTTAGCACAGTCCTGCATACCATTATATATTTGTCACTGACTACAACCACTGCGATACCGTGAGAATGATTATTTTGTGATCTCTCAATAACTAAATACACTATATTCACTGTCGCTATCGAAGTCATTCCAAAGGGTAGGTTTAACAGAGCAAACTAAATGTAACCATACTGTATAAGTCATTTATCATCAATGATACTACTTAGTTTACATACACTTAGGTTGGAGTCATTAAAACTCATTGTTCAACCACTCCACAAATTTCTTGATAACAAACTATAGTTTTGGAAAGTCGGTTAGGACATCTACTAAGTATTTTTTCCAACAATTGTTTACAGACAGATTATTTCACTTATAATTCACTGTATCACAATTCCAGTGGGTCAGATGTTTACATACACTAAGTTGACTGTGCCTTTAAACAGCTTGGAAAATTCCAGAAAATGATGTCATGGCTTTAGAAGCTTCTGATAGGCGAATTGACATCATTTGAGTCAATTGGAGGTGCACCAGTGGATGTATTTCAAGGCCTACCTTCAAACTCAGTGCCACTTTGCTTGACATTATGGGAAAGCAAAGAAATCAGCCAAGACCTCAGAAAAAAAATTGTAGACCTCCACAAGTCTGGTTCATCCTTGGGAGCAATTTCCAAATGCCTGAAGGTACCACGTTCATCTGTACAAGCAATAGCACGCAAGTATAAACACCATGGGACCACGCAGCCGTCATACCGCACAGGAAGGAGTTCTGTCTCCTAGAGATGAACGTACTTTGGTGTGAAAAGTTCAAATCAATCCCAGAACAACAGCAAAGGACCTTGTGAAGATGCTGGAGGAAACAGGTACAAAAGTATCTGTGTCCACAGTAAAATTAGTCCTATATCGACATAACTTGAAAGGCCGCTCAGCAAGGAAGAAGCCACTGCTCCAAAACCACCATAAATAAAGCCAGACTACGGTTTGCAACTGCACATGGGGACAAAAATCATACTTTTTGTAGAAATGTCCTCTGGTCTGATGGAACAAAAATAGAACTGTTTGGTCATAATGACCAGCATTATGTTTGGAGGAAAAAGGGGGAAGCTTGCAAGCCGAAGAACACCATCCCAATCGTGAAGCACGGGGGTGGCAGCATCATGTTGTGGGGGTACTTTGCTGCAGGAGGGACTGTTGCACTTCACAAAATAGATGGCATCATGTGTGAGGAAAAGTATGTGGATTTATTGAAGCAACATCTCAAGACATCAGTCAGGAAGTTAAAGCTTGGTCGCAAATGGGTCTTCCAAATGGACAATGACCCCAAGCATACTTCCAAAGTTGTGGCAAAATGGCTTATTAAGGACAACAAAGTCAAGGTATTGGAGTGGCCATCACAAAGCCCTGACCTCAACCCTATAGAACATTTGTGGGCAGAACTGAAAAAGTGTGTGCGAGCAAGGAGGCCTAAAACCTGACTCAGTTACAACAGCTGTGTCAGGAGGAATTGGCCAAAATTCACCAAACTTATTGTGGGAAGCTTGTGAAAGGCTACTTGAAACGTTTGACCCAAGATAAACCATTTAAAGGCAATGCTACCAAATACTAATTGAGTGGATGTAAACTTCTGACCCACTGGGAATGTGATGAAAGAAATAAAAGCTGAAATAAATAATTCACTACTATTTCTCTGGCTTTTCACATTTTAAAATGAAGTGGTGATCCTAACTGACCTATGACAGGGAATTGTTACTAGGATTAAACGTCAGGAATTGTTAAAACTGAGTTTAAATGTATTTGACTAAGGTGAATGTAAACTTCCGACTTCAACTGTACATCTAAATGTTGTGGAATGTATTTTATTAAATATCTATCTATTTGTGAGAAGATGAAATGTGATTTTAGTCTTCTAAATGAGAATTGTGTTTCATATAAAGTTTTATGCAGTCTGTAATCACGCCCACATGAGCACAGACATTATGCCAAACGTAATGGAACCACCCTTTTGCCAGAGTTTATAAATGGACTCCTAACGAAATGTACATTAGACCAGTATACATGCAGCGCCAGCTGAATACGTTACAAATGGTTTAAAAACTACAAGACTAGACCAGTTTACAGACGGTAAGCCGGCCGTGTGAAATGGTTAGACTTTATATTAGACCAGCGTGACCGACAGCGTGAGCTGAAAGGTATGAAATGTTTAGAAACTCTGAAACTCTTTCTCTCAAAGAAGAAGGCTACACAGGAACATTCAGTCTGCAGCTGTTTAAGTACTTTAGTCTAGTAAACTTGACCGAGGACCACTGTGTGGTATTTTGAAGGATCCTTTGTAACGAACACTTCCAGAACGAAGATCTGTTCTATCAGACACTACGAAACCAAGAAGCCCCAACTACAAAGGACATGGTGACCGCTGGTGGACTGAACAGTATAAAAAGCAGTTTGCAAGTGCTGGAAAGCTTTTGTGAGAGACGAGTTATAACAATAAATAACAGTATCATCAGCATAAAAGTTGCGCATTTTGCACATTTCTGTCTAAATTATTTACATAAATAGTGAATAAGAGGGGACCAAGTGCTGAGCCCTGGGGCACACCATTACAGACAGACAATTTAACAGACATGAGCACATCAAATTGAGTGCACTGAGTTCTATCAGACAGATAGTAAGCAAACCATGCAACTGGATGCTGTGAAAGAACTACGCTCGACAGTCTCTGCCTCCGTATAGCATGATCAACTGTATCAAAAGCCTTAGAGAGACCAATAAAAAGTGCTATCAATAAAACCCGATAGATTTCTCTGGACATTTGAGATTTGGACAAGTGGGTGAGTTAATGAACTTGGTAACAAGGAAATTGTGGATTTGCTCCACCATAAATGAATAGGTTAATACTAGGTTAAAATCTACTAGTCACAGACAAATGACTTGACATGCTGCCATCTTGGATCTTACAATAGTCAAATCATAATGTAACGTGTTCCTATCTCCAACAGTGCAGTAGTATCTAGCAATTCACAAAAATACACACACATCTAAAAGTAAAGAATGGAATTAAGAAAAATGTCAATATTAGGACGAGCAAGTGGCATTGACTAAAATACAGTAGCATAGAATACAGTATATACATATACAATTCGGAAAGCAGTATGTAAATTGTATTAACGTGACTAGTGTTCCATTATTAAAGTGACCAGTGATTCCATGTCTATGTACATAGGGCAGCAGCCTCCTAAAGTGCAGGGTTGAGAAACCGGCTGGTAGCCGGCTAGTGATGGCGATTTAACAGTCCGATATCCTTGAGATAGAAGCTGTGTTTCAATCTCTCAGTCCCAGATTTGATGCAACTGTATTGACCTCGCCTTCCGGATGATAGCGGGTTGAACAGGACGTGGCTCGGGTGGTTCATGTCGTTAATGATCCTTTTGGCCTTACTGTGACATCGGGTGCTGTAGGTGTCCTGGAGGGCAGGAAGTGTGCCCCTGGTGATGAGTTGGGCAGACCGAACCACCCTCTGGAGAGCCCTGTGATTGTGGGCGGTGCAGTTGCTGTAACAGGCAGTGATACAGCCCAACAGGATGCTCTCAATTTTGCATTTGAGAAAGTTTGTGAGGGTCTTAGGGGCCAAGCCAAATTTTTTCAGCCTACTGAGGTTGAAGAGGCGCTGTTCCGCTTTCTTTACCACGCTGTCTGTGTGGGTGAACCATTTCATATTCTCAGTGATGTGTACACCAAGGAACTTGAAGCTTTTCACCTTCTCCGCTGCGGTCCCGTCAATGTGGATAGGGGCGTGTTCTCTCTGCTGTTTCCTGAAGTCCTTGATCAGCTCCTTTATTTTGTTGACGTTGAGGGAGAGGTTATTTTCCATCCCGCCAGGGCCCTCACCTCCTCCCTCTAGGCTCTCAACATTGTTGGTAATCAGGCCTACTACCGTTGTGTCATTTGCAAACTTCATGATTGAGTTGGAGGCATGGGTGAAAAGGGAGTACAGGAGGGGACTGAGCACACACCCTTGTGGGGCCCCTGAGTTTAGGATCAGCGAAGTGGAGGTGTTGTTTCCTATCTTCACCACCTGGCCCATCAGGAGGGTACTAAGGTGTTGAATGCTGAGCTATAGTCAATGAACAGCATTCTTACATAGGTATTCCTCTTGTCCAGATGGGATTGGGCAGTCTGCAGTGCGATGGCAATTGCATCATCTGTGGATCTATTGGGGCGGTATGCAAATTGAAGTTGGTCTAGGATAAGGTAGAGGTGATATGATCCTTAACTAGCCTCTCAAAGCACTTCATGATGACAGAAGTGAGTGCTACAGGGCGATAGTCATTTAGTTCAGTTACCTTTGCTTTCTTGGGTACAGAAACAATGGTGGACATCTTGAAGCATGTGGGGACAGCAGCCTGGGATAGGGAGAGATTGAATATGTCCTTAAAGCATGCTCTGATGTCATGGCTACGGATGCGGTCTGGGCCAGGCAGCCTTTCAAGGGTTAACAAGCTTAAATGTCTTGCTCACGTCAGCCACGGAGAACGAGAGCCCACAGTGGGCCGCGTCAGTAGCACTGCATTATCCTCAAAGCGGGTGAAGAAGGTGTTTAGCTTGTCTGGGAGCAAGACGTCGGTGTCCGCGATGTGGCTGGTTTTCCGTTTGTAATCCGTGATTGTCTGTAGACCTTGCCACATACGTCTCATGTTGAGCCTTTGAATTGCGCCTCCACTTTGTCTCCGTACTGATGTTTTGCCTTTTTGATTGTGTTACGGAGGGAATAACCACACTGTTTGTATTCAACCATATTCCCATTCACCTTGCCATGGTTAAATGCGGTGGTTCGTGCTTTCAATTTTGCGGGAATGATGCCACCTATCCCCGTTTCTGGTTTGGGTAGGTTTTAATAGTCACAGTGTGAACAACATCCCCTATACAGTTTCTGATGTACTTGAGTCCGCGTGATCAAAACAATGTTGAAACATCAATTCTGAATGGTCAGACCAGCGTTGAATAGACCTTAGCGGGGGTACTTCCTGTTTGAGTTTCTGCTTATAGGAATGGAGAAAATGGAGTCCTTATCTGATTTGCGAAAGGGATGGCCTTGTAGCCCTCCCGAAAGTGGGAGTAACAGTGGTTGAACGTTTTAGCAGCGCGAGTACTACAGTCAATGTGTTGATAGAACTTCGGTAGTGTTTTCCTCAAAACATTTTTGTGAAAATCCCCAACTACAATAAATATGGCCTCAGGATATGTGGTTTCCAGTTTGCACAAAGTCCAGTGTAGTTCCTTGAGTGCAGTTGCGGTATCGGCTTGAGGGGGAAAATATACACAGCTGTGACTATAACCGAAGAGAATTCTCTTGCGTGGTAATACGGCCGGCATTTGATTGTGAGGTATTTGTGTTTCTGTACGTTATCACAATCATACCATGAGTAGTTAATGATTAAACATACACCACCGGCTTTCTTCTTCCCGAAGAGTTCTTTATTCCTGTCTGTGCAATGTATGGACGTGGACAGTGTATCCGGAGAGAGCCATTATTTCATAATTCTGTGAAACAGAGTGTTAGAGTCCCTGATGTCTCTCTGGAAGAAGATCCTCACCCTGAGCTCATCTACTTTATTGTCCAGAGACCGAACATTAGCGAGTAATATACTCGGAAGCGGTGGATGTTGTGCACGCCTCCTAAGTCTGACTAGAAGTCCAGTCCGAATACCTCTTCTCAGTCGGCGGCGTCTAGCCCACCACCAACCCGCCTTATCCACAAAATATTTCCTGTCCCTAAACACACCTGCCCTATGGATATAACTACAGGGACTGCAGGTTATCAGTCAACCAATGCATCACTAACTGGGTGAACTGTTGGCTGCCCCTCTCTGCCTCTGGAGCGTACCCCTAGGCCGTCCGCCCCTTCTTCCCTACAGGGATATCAGCTGGGTGTGACCTCAATGTGGCTGCAATGAATGACTGCTCCCCTACTGTCTGCCTCCATACTGAAACTTGGACCTTGGATCTGCAGCCTGTTGCATCACAGGTCACTCAGTAGCACTGGCGCTAGCGACCTGCCCCTCTCCCCGATGCGGAGACTTGGCTCATTGAGGGGGTGAGTGGAGACCAGGTCTGCCAGGCAGGTGGTGGCAAGCCTTGACGAGGTAGCTGACCTGTTTTTTTTGTCTTTTGGACCGGAGAACCTAGCAGATAGAGCTGGTAAAGTCGGTAAGTACAAAAACAACTGAGCATTATGTAAACCATGCAAGACTCAAGAGAGCTAAGCTAGCAGTGAGCTAGCTGAGTGTTTTGCCCAGCATAGGTTAGCAGTGGTACAGCTAGCCTTACCACATTAGGTAGCCTGTTACAGGCCATCTCGTTGACCGGATCACAATGTAGTGGGACCGGTTCCATTGGTAAGCACAAAGCAACTTAATGCTAGGCGAACTAGAAAACGAGAGCTAGGCTAGGAATATCTAGATGATGGTAGCTAGATAGCGTTAGCCGTGACTGCTAGCATGGGCCGGTACTTGGTAAAGACCTTAAAAAAAAAAAAATAGAAACTACTATTTTTATTAACACAACAGTACTCAAGTCGTTTATTTCCAAAATGTATCTTGCTTCTCACCCCTGGGGAATGCTTCTGTGATGGCAAATATAAACCTCGTAAATTTGGTCTAGACCCAAAAGCTACCGAGGCGTTTCGGACGATATTTGGGTGTATTAACATGCGACAGAACATTGAAGTTAGATGGAGCTACCATTGGACCGGTTACATGTTGACATGTTCTCATTGTCTGGCATGGTCTTTCATGACATGGTTTGGCTAGTTCTCAGCGGAGTCCGTTTCAAAGTAGTGGAAGGTAAACAATGACAGAGTGTGACGGGAATGTCTCCTAATTCTGTGGTGGGTGTTTCCAAGAGCAGGTCTTGTCCAAGCCCGGACTCTACAGAAAGAAATTGAAATGACGTTATAACCTTATGACCTTCTTTGGATATCATGTTTTAATTATCATTTATTTGATGTCATACTGATGATCTCATTCAGATTAAAATTATATTTTGATGTCTGCAGTTTAAGAAGTCTAGAAGAAGCTTGACAGCAGCAATCATACACTTAATATACTGTACACTTGTTAGATTGCAGATCTAAAATCAGCACAATGGCACTAAAGGCGTGCGTAAGATAGGAAAAAACATTGTCTAAGGGTAGACTTTGGATTCCGAAGCGTTTCCATTGTCAATGCTCACTGTTGCATTCACTGCATTTACTAAATGTACAAAATGTAAAGCAAATATACAGTATATTGTGAATCATTCTGTAATTGGGGTCGATGGATCCAAGCTAGATATAGTGAACAGTCTTCCAATGGAGCTGAGCTCTGAAATAAACTCAACCCTATCTATCTATCTATCTATCTATCTATCTATCTATCTATTCTAAAAGCTTTAACAAGAGCAAGGTATTGTGTTTCATTTGAAAACAGCATCACATTTTGTAAAAGCAGAATATTTCAGGTTGTAAGGTTGTCTAACTATACAAATACTTCATGAGATCAACTGACACTAACCAAAGAGTTTATCAAATTGAACAACTCTTGTTTAATTTACGTTTTATCTATCTATCGATCGATCGACCGATGTCCCTCGATGTCCCTCAAATGGTGTCCCAATGGTGTCCCATTTACGGTAAATGGTCGCCATGTCTAAACACATATGGGACACCATTTGAGGGATTTTAAATAACATTATTAGTAACCAATCAGATCGGTAACCAATCAGATCAATAGGACTGTAGATGTTTTCAAAGTAAGGAGAAAAAGACAGGAAATGTTGATATTTTGAGAGGAAACAAAACCCTTTGCAGTGGGAACATCTCACTCATCACGTGTGCAGTGGAAGGTCATAGTTTGCGTAAATGGTTCATATTTACACCCCCAGCTATCACTCACATCTTGGACTGGGATTCTAAGGGGCACGGAAGGTGGGGCACGGTCAGACGGAAGATAACATAGTGCACTTTACAGTCCCTACATAGTGCACTTTACAGTTTTCTCCATTGGTTTGGCTCAATTGTTGAAACAGAAATTACATTCTCAAAACTCTAAGATCATTTGGCAAAACAGTCTTACAGTTCAGCACAACACTATAGCTCACTTGCAAAAGCTCATATCTCTCCTAAAACTGTTCACTCATGCTTCAAAACTAAATTCCTTTCCCATATAAAGAGTCAGTGCCACGAAAATGGCAAAGATCCTTCTCAATTGCTTTGGCTCATTTCTTGAAACAGACCGGACGTTCTCAACACTCTTGGTGCTTTAACCAAAACTAAATTTCCTTCTCATTTAAACAGTCAGTGCCCCCAAAATGCTTTGTCCCTTTGGCATTGTGTAAGCACTGCAAGTCAAAATGTTTAGATGTTTTGTCACTATGGCAGAGGACCATTGAAATATCCCTCATGTCCACCTTTCAGTCTTAGCCCAGTCCTTCATTGACAATGGTTACTGTACTGTTTTTTGTCCAGCTAACAGAAAAAAATTGTGTATAAAACTGAAAAAAATAAATAGGATTTTAGGGTAAGAGTAGCCTCCAAGGTTTGACATCGCACATTGCACTCATACTGCCAAGGAAATTTTAACCATTATCATTCACACACATAAAGTAACTTCCATACATCAGAGTAAAAAGAAAATGTATACAGCATAAAATACTGTAATATAAACACACAAACAAAAAACAATGACAATTATATGCAGCCTACAGTGCTGTAAATAAAGCTGGAGTTTCACAACTAACAGTTCTTCACTGGTCGCTGTCCTCACCCTCCCTCTCCTGGCCACCATCCTCACCCTCCTGGCCATCCACACGCTGCTGTCTGTCTGGCCACAGATTCTCGTCCACATCACAGCGTATATTCTCCCTTGCGATGCAACGAGGGAAGAAACGGCGTGCATGTCGCAACCATCCCCTACACTGATCTCCTGTAATATCCTCACACGCAGCGTCCATTGCATGGAGCAGGGACCTCTGATCTTGAGCCTGATGCTCATACACTCTCCACTCCAAGCGGAGAAATACTCCTCAATAGGATTGAGGAAAGGAGAGTAAGGTGGTAGGAACACCATGACCATCCTTGGATGAGTAGTGAACCAGGCCCTGATGAGCGGGCCACGGTGGAAATTCACATTGTCCCATACAAGACTGGGGATGTGAGTGGCCACACCATTCTCAGATATGGCAGCACACATAGTTATATTGCCCCCTCGCTGGCCTGGGACATCCGCCGTGGCCCGGTGGCCAATAATATTACGGCCACGTCTTCGGCCCTTGGCCAGGTTGAAGCCAGCTTCATCCACAAACACAAGGATGTGATGGGTCTGGTTTCCTTCCAATGCTATTATTCCCTACAATAGCGTAAAAAAAGAAAACATCAAATCAGTCATACAGAAGAGTCATACACTACAGTTAGAGACAATTACATAGGAATGTTCTATGTTCTCCACAAGTTCAATATACTACTGGCCACTACTCCAGTGGTTCCAAACCTGGGGTACATGTACCCCTATGCAGAGGTACTACAGGGGGTATTTGACAGAAAGGGGAGGGGGGAAATCATCAATGACTAGACTTAATGAAATGTTACAGTAAAACCCACAGTATTAGATAGATTTACATGGGAGGCACTAATTGCAGCTCTTTGACCCCTTTTCTTATTGTATGTTATATTCTTCAAAATAAGGATTATAATGATAATTGCATCATACAGTAAGCTGCAGTTTTTAGGCGAAATGTTGAAGTCAGATAAATCAAATACTTCCATACCTGGATTACCTGGATACACAAATCAGGTAAAGTGGGTACTGAAGCCAAAAAAGTTTGGGAACCACTGCTTAATTGTAAAAAGGTTATAATGATGGACAACCAGTAACTGACTTACATGTACATACTGGTACCGCAGCTCTTTCACTCTATCAGAGTTCCTCTCAAATGGTACCCTGTAAATTTGCTTCATTGTCATCTGATGCTTCTTCAATATCCGGTCTATTGTGGAGTTGCTTATAGAGTTGACATTTTGGAATATGGCATTGTCTTGTAGGATTGCAGCGCGGATCTGTCTCATTGTGATGGCATTATTTGCCATCACCATGTTACAGATCTCTTGTTCTTGTTGTTCATTGAGAAGTTTTCCTCTGCCACCCGTGCAAGGTTGTCGTCCAATCCTAGATATAGAAGTCAAAGGACAACACTCCATTCGTAATGTATACCTTATGTATTCCTTACAGAATGAGTTACCTATGTAATTGTATTGTTATTTTACTTACAGTAACTTTACCACAATTCTAATGCATCACTGCACAGTGACTGGAATACTACTGTAAACTATATCATCAATACTGTAGAAAATAATCTATTCCATAGTTTATTTTCTCCAATGTTTTTCTTGTCATTTTTAGTATCATAACATCCATTGAGGTAAGATATTACTGTAGGCCTATCACACACACACACACACACACACACACACACACACACACACACACACACACACACACACACACACACACACACACACACACACACACACACACACACACACACACACACACACACACACACACACACTAAATGAATAGGTAAATGTGTAAATAAATATATTTCTTGCTCTATGCACAGTGTCCTGTCCTATACAACATATAATTCCATCATTGACTGACTACATACCTGTTTTCCCTGCGAAAGGTTTGGATGATGGAGGAGACTGTTGAGCGAGGCACATTAGGCTGCACTCGGCGACCTGCTTCCGCCATTGTGAGGCCATGGTTGATGACATGGTCTATAATTGTGGCCCGATTTTCATCCGGGACAGCATGGTGTCTTTGTGCTCCTCGGCCTCTTCCCCCTATTCCACCACCACGCACCCTTACTCCTCCTCCTCTTCTTCTTCCTCTTCCTCGAGCAGGCAGTTGCCCTTGTTCATTTACTTGGCCAGGTGCCTCCATGTTCAGAAATTGTACTGGTCCTGCATGGTCAAACTTTTTACATACATGTTTGGCAGCATTCACAGTCATGGACAGCACCTGTCAGGTAACTAAACATACTGTTTGATTGGTCATATGAGATGTGTGAAACTCCTCCTTCGTTAGTCAAGTTCTAGTTTCACCTGACTGTCAATTGCTGTAATAAATGTATGAAATGTTCTAAGGGATTCATATATGGTATTCATGGTATTATGTTCTTGACTAATTTTGACAATTGAACAGACTATTTGTGCATGTGATGACTTATACAATGAAATGACGCTGACACGTTTTGGAGCGAACAACCATTAGACTGAGAATCAACAATCAGTTTAGATTGATAAGATCTATTCACTTGGAAATTGTGCTAAATGTAGGCTACATGTACTTAATCATTTGCAAAGATGTAATGAGAAATTCAATTCTGTTGTGAACAATTGCCAAGTGGTTTGGAGGTTTGTCCATGTAGTTTTGAGAATGTAATTTCTGTTTCAAGAAACGAGCCAAACCAATGGAGAAAAACTGTAAAAATAGGGGGCACTATTTTCACGTCCGGATGAAAAGCATGCCCAAAGTAAACTGCCTGCTACCCCGGCCCAGAAGCTAGGATATGCATATTATTAGTAGATTTGGATAGAAAACACTTTGAAGTTTCTAAAACTGTTTGAATAATGTCTGCGAGTATAACAGAAGTTATTTGGCAGGCGAAACCCCGATCACAATCCATCCAGGGAATTTTTTTGTTTTGAGTTCAATGTGTTTTCCATTCGGTTTCTATGGGAAGCTCTTTTTAATAGGAATCTGGTTGCAGTTCCTATGGCTTCCACTAGATGTAAACAGTCTTTACAAATTGGTTGATGTTTTTCTTTTGAGAAATGAAGAAGTAGTCCTGTTCTTTCCATGTGTCACTCAGATGGACTCAAGTCTTTTGGTGCGCGAGACCTGGAACGCGCTTCACGTTGTTTTTATCCGGTATTGAACACAGTATATCCCGTCTTAAATTTGATCGATTATTTACGTTTTAGGGTACCTAAGGTTGAATTAAGAACGTTGTTTGAAATGCTTGGACCAAGTTTACAGGTAACTTATTAGATACTTTGTAGGCATGTTGGGCGAGTTGAAACCGGTGTATTTCTGAATCAAACGCGCCAAATAAATTGACATTTTTGGGACATAAAGAAGGACATTATCGAACAAAACAACCATTTGTGATGTTTCTGGGACATTTTGGAGTGCCAACAGAAGGAGATCTTCAAAGGTAAGGCATATATTATATCGCTATTTCTGACTTTTGTCGCGCACCTGCCTGGTTGAAATCTGATTTTCATGTGTTTGTATGCAGTGGCGCTGTCCTCAGATAATCGCATGGTTTGCTTTCGCCGTAAAGCCTTTTTGAAATCTGACACAGTGGCTGGATTAATAAGAAGTTAAGCTTTATTTGTATGTATTACACTTGTGATTTTATGAAAGTTAAATATTTATAGTAATTTAATTTGAATTTGGGGCTCTGCAATTTCACCAGATGTTGTCAAATCGATCCCGCTAAAGGGATTTGATCCCTAAGAAGTTTTAAAGGGAATAGGATGACATTTGGGACTCACCCAAATTGGATGCAAAATCAAAATTGAATACATTTCAACACTAAATCAAACATGGCACAGGTGTTTTCCTTTTTAAGACTACCAAGAATCACTCTGTGTGAGGCTGATTTATCTCACTGCAGTAAAAGGTTAAAGTTCTCAGTATACAAGCATTTTGAAATGAGACAAAAATATTTACAAAAATGTGTAGTGTATTTTTGTAAACCAGTCACGTACAGTGCATTCGGAAAGTATTCAGACCCCTTCACTTTTTCCATATTTTGTACCATTGCAGCCTTATTCTAAAATTGATTAAATTATTAAACACCAAGCCATGAGGTCGAAGGAAATGTCCGTAGGGATTGTGTCGAGGCACAAGGGATGGGAAGAGTACCAAAAAATGTCTTCAGCATTGAAGATCCCCAAGATTACAATGGAAGAATTTTGGAATAACAAAGACTCTTCCTAGAGCTGGCCGCCCGGCCAAACTGAGCAATCGGAGGAGAAGGACCTTGGTCATGGAGGTGAACAAGAACCTGATGGTCACTCTGACAGAGCTCCAGAGTTCCTCTGTGGAGATGGGAGACATTTCCAGAAGGACAACTATCTCTGCAGCACTCCACCAATCAAGCCTTTATGGCAGAGTGGCCAGATGGAAGCCACTCCTCAGTAAAAGGCACATGACAGCCGCTTGGAATTTGCCAACTGTCACGTAAAGACTCTCAGACCATGAGAAACAAGATTCTCTGCTGTGATGAAACCATATTGAACTATTTGGCCTGAATGCCAAGCGTCACGTCTAGAGGAAACCTGGCACCAGCGGCAGGGACTGGGAGACTAGTCAGTAGCGTGATACCTAAGAAGACTCCAGGCTGTAATAGCTGCCAAAGGTGCTTCAACAAAGTATGAGTAAAGGGTCTGAATACTTATGTAAATGTAATATTTCTGTTATTTTTAGAAAAACAATTATAAACCTGGTTTGCTTTGTCATTATGGGATGTTTTGTGTAGATTGATGAGGAAAAAAACTATTTTATACATTTTAGAATACAGCTGTAACCTTACAAAATGTGGAAAAAGTAAACCGGTCTCAATACTTTCCGAATGCACTTTACAGTATAGGCCTAAATTCAGAGAGGGAGTCTGCATTCCAAATGGCACCCTATTCACTATATAGTGCTCTACCTTTGACCAGGGGCTATAGGGCTCTGATTAAAAGTAGTGCACTATGTAGATTGTAGGGAATAGGGTACCATTTGGGACTCAGACCATTTATGTATGCTCTGTTCTCGGAAGGAGTAAGGTTAAAATAAATTCTCATAGCAAAACATCTGCCTCTGCATAGCATAATGTAAAGTTTGTTGGATCAATTGCAATATAATGTTGAACTTATTATCGCATTGACACAATTTAAAGTTTGTCATATATTTTCAGGTTTCATATGTAGCCTAGATGTCAAGATGAAATCACAGCTGTACTGTGAAAATGCCTCAACCCTGAATGAAAAAGATAGGCAACGTGTCATTTTATTCATTCAGTGCTTATCTTTTCCATTAATTTTGGATTGTGCCATATATCTTATCTATACTTTCCTTCAAACAAATGCACTCAAAGTGAATGTCAAGAACCCTCACATCCACCATTAGAATCAGTACGCTGCTAATACTGTATATTTTTCATATGGGGATTAAACAGATCATAATGCACTCAAATCACTAACAACCCCATTACAAGGCTTTTTATTGCTTATCAGGGGAGGCTCCTCAGAATTGGAAGGGCAGGACCATCCTACTGCGTGAATTTCAGAAAAAAATATAGTAATAAAAGTCATCCTTTTTAGATAAAACTTTACTAAAAATATTCACGTCACTCTGCCGAGTCCCCAACAACCGGATGTTCAAGTTTTCAGGGGAAATGGAAAGAGAGCCTGTGACGCAACTTATGCTTTTGGATGTTAACAACACGGACAGTAACAATGTGAGACTTCATTTTAACTCCTCCTCCACATTTACTGAATTGGTTGAGTGCAGAAGAGAACCTCCCCTGACAATTTATTTTTTCTTCTCGTCAAGACCATTATGTAGAGCATATAGTTTCAGACGTTTATTTTAATCCTGCTATGTTAGGTTAACAAATACTTGATTAAAACACATTGTTTTGCAGTGAAGGTCTACAGTAGTCTCAACAGAACCCAATAGGGTAGCACCATGATGTAGCCAGAAGACAGCTATTTTCCAGTTGGATACATTGACTTCAACACAAAAACTAGGAGGCTCGTGCTCCTCACCAAATTCCTAGGCCAACATGGTAATTATGACGACTTCCGGAGGACATTCTCCAACTAATCAAAGCTTTTGCCATATGAACTGATATGTTGCCCATCCAATCAAAGGATCAGAGAATGAACCTATTACTACATGTGTGATTTAAATGCTTGGTGAGTTGGTGACATTGTTGGATAGATTGAGATTGTGAATAGTGATAGTTGAGCATTTTTAGGATATTATTAAATTCAAATGAGTTTCTTCCAACTTCAGGAGACGGAGGAGGTAGATTATATATTGTTTTCTGGGTTTTAGAACTTTATTTTTGTGTTGAGTTAGTGCCATTTATTTAAATTTAGCTTGCTAACTTTAGTAGCAAGTAGCTAGCTAGCTACCTACCAGAGTGCATTTTTCTCTGCCAGGATGGCTAGCTAACGCTAACAACAATGTAGTGGATTTCTTTGTCGAAGAACCTTTTCATTGCCGACATCAGATTCAAGCTTCTGGGAAAAAGCTGCATCAGTCAAACTGCGTATTCAAACTGCGCAACACAATGAGAAGGTACTGTGATACAGCATTTTTGGGCATGTAAGAGTTGGCTTTTAGGGGGCATGTTGCTTCATCCCGCAAGGAGCCATTGTTTTCAAAGCAAGGGGGCCCGATGAGAAGGAAAGCTCCGCTAACAAGGGCAACTAAAAGGAGCTTGCAGAGGTAATTGCATGTTACAATGCTTTACTTTCTGAGCATATGGACGTTCTACTGTCTTCTCTGGGATGTCGAAATCAATTCAGAATGATTTGATAACTTCCAACGCATCATCCATTAAAAGTGAGATTTAAAGAGAGGTTGGCGTAGCTACTTTTTTACGTGGCAAATGGATGGAACCACAGACATGGCAAGCCTCTGAACACCTCAACTCATGCCTCATACCCTCATTCAATCACTGCTGTGATCTCCTCCCAACACTGTGTATGTAGCCCTCTCATGTTTAGATAAATACCACAGTAGACCATCGACTAACACCATCGACCAACATCTATCAATGATTTTACTATACATGTCTTTATAGTCTCCTCCCGGCGGTTCAAGCCTATACCATGGGTCTTCGATCCTCCAAAATGTTTCAAGTCAGCAGCCTCCACTGTTGCTTATGATGTATGAGCATATTAAGCATAATCTGATCACGGCCAATCAGGTCATTAATAAGAATCTCAAGCCATCTAAAGCCTTTATTAGCCTTTATTAGCCTGCACTGTAGTGATCACATCAATCCCCATCTAAAGCCTTTATTAGCCTTTATTAGCCTGCACTGTAGTGATCACATCAATCCCCTTATTTTTCACCTTTATTTAACCAGGTAGGCCAGTTGAGAACAAGTTCTCATTTACAACTGCGACCTGACCAAGATAAAGCAAAGCAGTGCGACAAAAACAACAACACATAGTTACACATAAACAAACGTACAGTCAATAACACAATAGAAAAATCTATGTACAGTGTGTGCAAATGTAGAAGAGTAGGGAGGTAAGGCAATAAAAAGGCCATAGAGGTGAAATAATTACTATTTAGCATGAACACTGGAGTGATAGATGTGCAGATGAGGATGTGCAAATAGAGATACTGGAGAGCAAGAGGATAAATAACAATATGGGGATGAGGTAGTAGGGTGTGCTATTTACAGATTGGCTGTGTACAGGTACAGTGATCGGTAAGCTGCTCTGACAGCTGATGCTTAAAGTTAGAGAGCGTTATTCCCGTTTGTTCACCTGTAACTCAACACATAAGATTTTGAGGGTCAATACAGTATTGTTGTTTGGTTTGTACCTGCGAAACGTTGATGTCATACTATGGGTCTTTTCATTTTTAGTTTTTCATATTAGTTGGAAGGAAGGAATACGCCAATTTGAAACA
The DNA here is from genome assembly GCF_901001165.1 of Salmo trutta. Classification (NCBI taxonomy): domain Eukaryota; kingdom Metazoa; phylum Chordata; class Actinopteri; order Salmoniformes; family Salmonidae; genus Salmo; species Salmo trutta. The sequence goes on from NC_042962.1 coordinate 40,704,842, forward strand.
GATGAGAAGCCAGGAATGACCTTCGCTAGCACCTCAGACAATTTTCTGCACTGTAAATGTAGTCATCTTTAGATTCATAACCTGTTTGCCATTACATGACTCGACCCTTAACTCAATTCGCATGTGGGTGAGATCAATTCCCCTCCATGTGTGGGTGTCCCAAGGGAGAGAATAACGCCAATATTCCCCACCTACCCACCATCAGATCACACGCAACCACAACCACACACACACACACACACGCACGCAGTCAAGCGCACACTCCCACACACATACACACACGCACAGCGATTATTTATCCACCTCTTCATTAGAGGCTTATAGCTGTCAGCTCGTCTGCCTATCCGACAAAAGTCATCCTGGGTATTTATTTACAACTGGTCACTTCAGACCGTGTTCAATCGATATCCCCCCCGCTGTTGAGAATGCCCATACTGACCGATTTACTGGTCATCTTAATAAAAAATGTAAAACACGTCTTAACAAAAGCATGTCAAAGCCATCAAGAAACCAAAAGGAATGAGATCAAAGCTCAAAGGTCATCGCAGGGTTTAACGTCTCAATCACACCACAACATTTGAAGGTCACGGTTAACATTAATCTGTGATCCCGTTCCGTTCTCAATTTAAAGAGGCGACGTTCGCAGTGTCAAACACCACCAAACAGCTCTTAAAAAAAAAAAATGCCGATCTGGCAACCCTGACCTTACCTGACAACACTTTTTACCCTTGACCTATCTGGCATCCTGAAGTTATACGACGGAGTGCCTAGAGTTACTCCAATCGAAAAGGGTAAGAATGAGAAATAACAGAGACTGAAAGAGTAGACAGGAAGACAGATGCTCTAATGGGATAAACATTAAGCTGTTTTTTGTGTTTTCTGCACCTGCTGCTCTTGGCTTTGTCCTGCGGGATGCCTGCCGATTAGCCTGGCTTAGATTACACACAGACATGCTTGAAATTACTGTCATTAACCCCCAGTATCAGTTACAGCACTGAAATGGCCTCTGAATGCAGCCCCATGGACATATGAAGGACAACGAGACCACGTCGCTGACTGGAGATGGATGGATGGATGGATCAATGGAAGGATGGGTGGTGGAGGTTGTTTTTTAGGCTGACCTGGATTCTGTTAGCTCTTAGCCTGCGTTCACATATACATGCACACACGCCAGATACATACACCCACTTAATTGAACCTTTATTTATACTACCTACGTCTGCCTCATTGTGATAAAAAAAACTATTTCCTATTACACAAGAGAGAAACACAAACACACTCAGACACACACCCTCCCCACTCCAATAACCCATCGTCTGAATTGCCTTGTTTTCACCCCTTCACTAGCTCAAAGCCCTTTGCTCTGTGTTAACTGAGAACAATTAATCCCAGCCAATTTCTGTGCCAAATGCCTCTGAGGATGGGTGTTAAAAGGGTCACAGGTACAGAGTCTCTGTGGATCTGGCAACACAGTGTATGTGCAATATGCACATATAATAAAATATGCATTCTTGGGGATCCTACTAATTACCCCAAAAAATGTAAAGACCAGAAACATATATATATATATACACTGCTCAAAAAAATAAAGGGAACACTAAAATAACACATCCTAGATCTGAATGAATGAAATAATCTTATTAAATACTTTTTTCTTTACATAGTTGAATGTGCTGACAACAAAATCACACAAAAATAATCAATGGAAATCCAATTTATCAACCCATGGAGGTCTGGATTTGGAGTCACACTCAAAATTAAAGTGGAAAACCACACTACAGGCTGATCCAACTTTGATGTAATGTCCTTAAAACAAGTCAAAATGAGACTCAGTAGTGTGTGTGGCCTCCACGTGTCTGTATGACCTCCCTACAACGCCTGGGCATGCTCCTGATGAGGTGGTGGATGGTCCCCCCCACCTGTGGACGTCGGGCCCTCATACCACCCTCATGGAGTCTGTTTCTGACCGTTTGAGCAGACACATGCACATTTGTGGCCTGCTGGAGGTCATTTTGCAGGGCTCTGGTAGTGCTCCTCCTGCTCCTCCTTGCACAAAGGCGGAGGTAGCGGTCCTGCTGCTGGGTTGTTGCCCTCCTACGGCCTCCTCCACGTCTCCTGATGTACTGGCCTGCCTCCTCCATGCTCTGGACACTACACTGACAGACACAGCAAACCTTCTTGCCACAGCTCACATTGATGTGCCATCCTGGATGAGCTGCACTACCTGAGCCACTTGTGTGAGTTGTAGACTCCGTCTCATGCTACCACTAGAGTGAAAGCACCGCCAGCATTCAAAAGTGACCAAAACATCAGCCAGGAAACTTAGGAACTGAGAAGTTGTCTTTGGTCACCACCTGCAGAACCACTCCTTTATTGGGGGTGTCTTGCTAATTGCCTATAATTTCCACCTGTTGTCTATTCCATTTGCACAACAGCATGTGGAATGTATTGTCAATCAGTGTTGCTTCCTAAGTGGACAGTTTGATTTCACAGAAGTGTGATTGACTTGGAGTTACATTGTGTTGTTTAAGTGTTCCCTTTATTTTTTTGAGCAGTATATATATCCATAATTTAAATCCACTCTTCATCTTTCTCTCTGCTACAAGAGCACAGACACACTCACTCTAGCAGCAGTACCAGAGTAGGTTTTTTCACTTCTCTCAGGAGGGCCAGAATGGCCACCAGTTTCCCACTAAGTCATGGTAATACCAGGGTGAGAGAATGGAAACTGCACATTAAAGTGTGTGGGTGCAGGCGGTGCCACCAGTGTGTGTGTGTGTGTGTGTGTGTGTGTGTGTGTGTGTGTGTACAGAGTGGGTTGCGTAACACTGACCCGGGCACTTGAACCATGTACTCACACACACATTCACACACATGCGATACAGCGGTAGCCAAGTGTCAAAAAATTGTAGGCGAGCTAGGGCCATGTAAACAATCTATAAAGCAAGCATTCTTGGTAGAACCCTCAGAACGTGACCACTCGCAGTGTAAAAAGTACCTTACAATAGACTGAAAAACACAGGTCCATGCATTTTAGGCCCACTTTATTGTAATATGAAGTGTTATCTAATTTAAATTGTGGTGGTGACATTGGATAGGTGTTGGTTCCGTGTAAGCGAGGTTTTTAAGGAAGATGGAGAAAAACATCTACATGTAGGCCCTAAACGCCAGGGGCTGGTTTCCCGGACACAGATAAAGCCTCGTCCTGGATTACGTACTTCTCACAAGCACTTTCAGAAAGCATAAAGAGATGGTAGCCATGTTGGAAAAATCGAGGGATGAGACATGAGCTATTTAAATAGCTATCCTTTTATTTATTTAGACGTCCATTTGGTATCCATTAAGTTATACGACATAGGCTGCACAGTACATAGACTTTACTGTTACGTAAGTTTGGGGACGAGATCAGTGCAGTTTTAGTATTTTAATTTTTGTTTTTATTCCATCTTCAATTTATTTTTATTATTTCCGCTTCAGTGAGCAGGGCATCTGCTTAAACAAATGGAGTGAGGGCGGCTGGTGGAAACTACAACTAGTAAATTTAGACCTTTTGAAAAAGAATTGCGTCATTAGATGTGAAAACAGTAGCGTGATTCACTCAATGCCAAAACGGTGACTTTCAAATAGATTTTTGGGTCATTTAGAATGGAATGGTTTTGGTTGTACTGGAGACGCCATGCCATCCATACCGTGTTTCCTCAAACTGTACTGGGCTGTGTTTCCCATTCCCAAAAGCTCCATTGTACATTGTGGTACTTTACTTCTCTGGACAACCAATACCCAAGACAGTCATTAGAACAAAGCTTTGGCTGAGAGTTTCTGTTTAGAGGGGTGGATACTTTGCTACTTGTGTTTGTATCTTTCTCTCAGCTTCTCCCACCAGAACCTATTTGAGCATCTGGCACAATTTGATTTACTTCATGTTACCGGAGGCTAACCAGATTTGTTGCTTTTCATTTCACCCTATTTGTCATTTCAGACATTCACAACTGCTGACCCTCAATAGACTGCACACAAACAGAACTGTAACAGTATACAGCACTTGACCAACTCAGTGGGGTTGTAGTTAGAGTGTCTGTCCTGAGATGGCTAGGTTGGGGGTTCAATCCCTGGTTGAGTTGTACCAAAGACTCTAAAATTGGAACCTGATGCCTCTCTGTTTGGCACTCAGCAGTAACCCATACGAGTCTAAGCTAGGGAGAGGTGTTCTATACTTGTATATTAAGCTGCCTCATGCTACAGAAACAGGAGACAAAGCAGCAATTACGTCAAAGAAGATAACATGAGCTTGAGCTAAAACCTGCACTTGAAGACATTTTTATTCAAGGTGACCAAGTACGTCTGCAAAGGCTGACTGACCCAGTAGCTACGGTTTCAGCACTGGAGAAAGGACTAAGATACTGAAGGAGGACATTGATAATGGGGAAGGTTCAAGACGACCAGATTAGTTTTGGTAGGCTACTGTAGACATATTGCAACTCCCAAATGGCACCCTATTCCATATAGTCCACTACTTTTGACCAGAGCCCTATGGGCCCTGATCAAAAGTAGTGACTATAAAGGGAATAGCATGCCATTTTGGGGTGCAGAAAATACTGTAGAGTAGGTGTATAAAGCATGTGGCTAACGAAGAAGCTTCCTACGCAAGCTAACTAAAGGGTGCTGAACAAGGGATATGAGGAGAGATAGGTCATCAATCAAATGGACTCCTCCTCCCATCCCACGACCAATGTGATGTAATTTATCTAACTGTTGGGTCCCTAAACACACATACAGACACACACACACACACACACACACAGACACACACACACCCGTGCTCCTGTGATGGCTGACGTATTAATAAAGCTAGGAAAAGGGAGGATGGAGGGTGAAAGAGGTTGGGAAAGAGGGTAGGGTAGATACGTGTGTGTTTGGGAGGAGGGGGGGGTGTGTTTAGCAACTGTGCACAGTGAAACTGTGTGTCACCCCCTGTACGCACACATACACACACACACTCACCCAATATCCTGGAAAGAGCAGCAAATACAGGCCCTGTCTCCAAAGTCCAAAACTCAGTCACCCACATTGACTGACATATGGTTTAGCGGTTTGGAGGGAGAAAATAATGATGGAAGGGAGAGGTGGAAAGAGCAAGGAAAGGAGGGGGGAAAGAGGAATGGAGAGAAAGAGAGGGAGAGGTTCCTGGGTTTGTTTGTCCTCCGAGAGGTCTGAGTAAAGTATGAAAGCAGCTGCAGGATATGTAGCAATCTACTGTTGGCTTGTCTCTCCTGTGGAATCCCCCAAACCTCACATCCACTTCTTCGTCTTGTGCCTCTGGTGTGCATTATCCCTCTCCCAGACTCAACATTAGTCCTGCTGAGATTAGAATAAGTCCTACTGAGAATGAGGGTGTCCTAATATGGACACTGTACACCATGGCTACACAGAGTCATGTGCACTTATAGCCCACACATCAGAGGAGGTTGGTGACACCTTAATTGGGGAGGATGGGCTTGTGGTAATGGCTGGACGGAAATGAGTGGAATGGTATCAAACCTTCCATTCGCTCCATTCCGGCCATTATTATGAGCTGTCCTCCCCTCTGCAGCTTCCTGTGACGCACATGGATGGATATGTCAACACACACATACAGTCTAAAACATACACATACACAGAAGCTGACGTACACTCTAAAGCGTACAAACACGCAAACACACTCAGACACACACAGTGTTGTCAGCAAACAAATATAGTTCACCATGCTGTGTTTCTATTGTGTTAATTCGACAGCTCAGAAGTTTCACTTTCTCATATCCCAGTCCTGAACATGGCATTCTCATGCCAACCCAAACACACACGCACACACACACCAACATTCCCCCATCCGGAATACACACAGTATTCCCACCCAAAACTGCACATACAGCAGCCCTCCCACATCAACTATACGTCAATCATCTAGTCGTATACCAGACAGTCTCTCCCACAGGACGGCTGTGCCAATTTCCCACATATATCTTCGTAGACACACACTCTCTCTCACATACACACACACACACACGCACAAACACATAACACCTGGCCTGACTTCACCCTACCGTACTAGCCATAGCAGTACACATGTTTGTGTGTGTAAGTCTTTGTGCGTGTGGGCATGCCTGCCTATCTCTGTGTGTCTGTCTGTGTGTCACTGTGCACATGTGTGTGTATGTGACTGACCCAGGTCAGTCTCAGCCAGGTTGTTCCCATTATTCACACTCAGGATCAGACTCCCTGGGGTGGAATGTGATGTGGTGAACCACATATGGAGACAGACAGAATCCTTTCCAACCTTCCAACCCTTACTAGAGACTGGTGTATAGTGCTGCAATTATTCAGACAGCAGATCATAGGGCTTTCATGACCTGGGGAATAGATGTCTGGAGAATAGATTATCATGAAGAGAAGTGGCCAGTGGAACGAGGTCACACGTGCCTCTGTGTGTGTGTGTGTGTGTGTGTGTGTGTGTGTGTGTGTGTGTGTGTGTGTGTGTGTCTTTGCATACACACACACACACACACACACACTTTCCTTCTAACACATATACACACACACACATAAACTCAACACAAATAGCTTACCGACTTCTTCGGCAGGCTGCTGTTCCCTGCCTGGCTGTTCGCTGACCTCTGATCCCAACCTCCAAGTTTTGCCCTCTCAGTATCTACACTGCATGTTGGTCTAAACCCGAGGGGCCCAACTATTCTCCAGTGTTGTGGTACTGGCCTGGACAGCTGGTCTTTTTAAAAACACCAGAAAAAAACACCATTCTTCATCTGGCCTTCTGACAGAGAAGTCTGGGCATGTGTGTGTGGAGAGAGGGGAGAGGAAGGGCCCTTATGGAGCCTTGCTGAGAGACGGAGTGGGTGTGGTGTGTGTGGGGGAGTATGTGCATGCGTGCGTGCGTGCGTGGTAAGCTGACCTTTGGCCGGCCGAAACACAGATGACTGACTTAAAGGCCTAAGGTATAAGCCCTGAGTTCATATGTCACCACACACACACATTCTCTCAGACACTCACTCCCTCTAAGATTTATATGTCCTTCTGTGCAGAACGAGATTGTTGGAGTGAAGAAGGAGGTCCATAGGGGACAAGAAAGAGAGAGATTCAAGGGAGCCAAAGGGATAGAGGGAGAGTGTGTGTGTGTGAGTGAGATAGAAAGAGAGAGAGAGAGAGAGAGAGAGAGAGAGAGAGAGAGAGAGAGAGTAATGTAGATGTTGAGTGGGTATTGTATGAAGTCAGCAGCTTTGGAAATCCCTCCCTCTGTCTTAGTCTTATAGAATCTACAGAGCGATATGGGTCATGAAAACAGATTCCTCCATTCATACGATCCCAGATTGAGGGAGGAAAGTAAAGAGGGAGAAGAAGTTAAACCAATAGAGAATTATAGAGAGGAAGTGGACGAAGAGAGAGAGACACTGTGTGTGTGTGTGTGCGCGTCTGGCAGTAAATTATTATATACAGTACCGGTCAAAAGTTTGGACACACCTACTCATTCCAGGGTTATTCTTTATTTTACTATTTTCTACATTATAGAATAATAGTGAAGACATCAACACAATTAAATAACAGATATGGAAGTAGTAACCAAAAAAGTGTTAAAACAAATCAAAATATAATTTACATTTGATATTCTTCAAAGTAGCCACCCTTTGCCTCGATGAAAGCTTTGCACGTTCTTGGCATTCTCTCAACCAGCTTCATGAGGTAGTCACATGGAATGCATTTCAATTAACAGGTGTGCCTTGATAAAAGTTAATTTGTGGAATTTCTTTCCTTAATGCATTTGAGCTAATCAATTATGTTGTGACATGGTAGGGGTGGATGGTATATGATAAGATAGCCTTATTTGGTAAAAGACCAAGTCCATTCTATGGCAAGAACAGCTCAAATAAGCAAAGAGAAATGACAGTCCATAATTACTTTAAGACATGAAGGTCAGTCAATCTGGAAAATTTCCAGAAATGTTTAAGTTTCTTCAAGTGCAGTTGCAAAAAACATCAAGTGCTATGATGAAACTGGCTCTCATGAGGACCCCCACAGGAAAGGAAGACCCAGAGTTACCTCTGCTGCAGAAGATGTTCATTAGAGTTACCAGCCTCAGAAATTGTAGCCCAAATAAATGCTTCACAGAGTTCAAGTAACAGACACATCTCAACATCAAATGTTAAGAGGAGACTGTATGAATCAGGCCTTCATGGTCGAATTGCTGCAAAGGAACCATTACTAAAGGACACCAATAAGAAGAGACTTTCTTGGACCAAGAAACATGATCAATGGCCATTAGGCTTGTGGAAATCTGTCCTTTGGTCTGATGAGTCCAAATATGAGATTTTTGGTTCCAACCGCCGTGTCTTTGTGAGACGCAGAGTAGATGAACGGATGATCTCCGCATGTGTAGTTCCCACCGTGAAGCATGGAGGACGAGGTGTGATGGTGTGGGGGTGCTTTGCTGGTGACATTGTCTGTGATTTATTTAGAATTCAAGGCACACTTAACCAGCATGGCTACCACAGCATTCTGCAGCGATACGCCATCCCATCTGGTTTGCTCTTAGTCCCACTATCATTTGGTTTTCTACAGGACAATGACCAAACACACCTCCAGGCTGTGTAAGGGCTATTTGACCAAGAAGAAGAGTGATGGAGAGCTGCGTCAGATGACCTGGCCTCCACAATCACCCGACCTCAACTTAATTGAGATGGTTTGGGATGAGTTGGACCGCAGAGTGAAGGAAAACCAGCAAACAAGTGATCAGCATATGTGGGAATTCCATCAAGACTGTTGGAAAAGCATTCCAGGTGAAGCTGGTTGAGAGAATGCCAAGAGTGTACAAAGATGTCATCAAGGCAAAGGATGGCTACTTTGAAGAATCTCAAATATAAAATATATTTTGATTTGTTTAACACTTTTTTGGTTACTACATGATTCCATACGTGTTATTTCATAGTTTTTATGTATTCACTATTATTCTGTAGAAAATAGTCAAAATAAAGAAAAACCCTTGAATGAGTAGCTGTATCCATACTTTTGACTGGTATTGTATGTGTGTAAGCGTCCATCTACAATATAGTGCTGTCAGAGAATATTCACACCCCATAACTTTTCCAACTTTTGTTGTGTTATAGCCTTAGTAGATAAAATTAAGATTTTGTGTCACTAATCAACACACAATACCCCATATTGTCAAAGGGATTTTTGGGGGGATAAAATGTTTGAAATTCATAAAAATGAAAAAATCTGAAATTTCTTGAGTCAATACGTTTTAAACCCATTGTTATGTCATTCCTAAATAAGTTTAAGAGTAAAAATGTGCTTAACAAATCACCTAATAAGCTGCATGGACTCACTCTGTGTTCAATAATAGTGGTTAACATGATTTTTGAATGACTCCCCATCTCAGTACCCCACACATACAATAATAAGGTCCCTCAATCGTGTAGTTTTCAAGCACAGATTCAACCATAAAGACCAGGGAGGTTTTTCAATGCCTCTCAAAGAAGGGCAACGATTGACGATATGTATAAAACATGTTTAAAAAGACACTGAATATCCCGTTGAGCGTAATGAAGTTATTACTACAAAGATACAGTCGTCCTTCCTAACTCGGAGAGGACGGAAACTGATCAGGGATTTCACCATGAGGCCAATGGAGATCTTAAAACAGTTACAGAGTTTAATGGCTGTAATATGAGAAAAATGAGAATGGATCAACAACATTGTAGTTACTCCACAATATTAACCTAAATGACAAAGTCCAAAGAAGGATGCCTGTACAAAATAAAGTGGAATAGTTACAGGTTTGACTTAAATCGGCTTAAAAATGTATGGCAAGACTTGAAAATGGCTTTCCAGCAATGGTCAACAACCAACTTGACAGAGATTGAAATATTTTAAAAATAATAATGGGCAAATATTGTACAATCCAGGTGTGCAAAGCTATTAAAGACTTACCCAAAAAGACAAAGTTTTTTCTAATGTGTATTGTCTCAGAGGGGTGAATACTTATCTAATCAAGATATATTTTAGTGTTTCATTTTTCATAATTAAAAATATATATATAATTTTTCTTCCACTTTGACTATACAGAGTATTTTCTGTAGATCGTTAACTTCTTAGGGCTTTTCTCCATTTCCGCCTGAATGACGTGCCCAAAGTAAACTGCCTGTAATTCAGGCCCTGAAGTCAGGATATGCATATAATTGGTACCATTGGAAAGAAAACACTTTGAAGTTTGTAGAAATGTTAAAATAATGTAGGAGAATATAACACAATAAATATGGTAGGAGAAAATCCGAAGAAAAAGCAACCTGAATATTTTTGAGAGAGACCATCCTTTTAAAGGTCATATTGAAAATTAGCTCCCTGTATGCAATTCCTATGGCTTCCACAGGGTGTCAGCAGTCTATGGTCAAGGTTTCAGGCTTGTATCTTCAAAAACGAATATGAAAATATCAGTTTTAGTACAGGGACACAGTCTTGGAAATTCGTGTTTGCGTGCGCCATGAAGACAGTACACACCTGCTAAAATTGGTTTCCTATTGAACATACTTGTTTCCGTAAGAAATATTATAGTTTGATTACATTTTAGGGTATCTGAGGAGTAAATAGAAACGCATTTTGACTTGTTTAAACAAAGTTTAGGGGTAGATATTCGGATTCGTTTCTCTGCATGTTGAACGAGAGGATTACTCAAATCGATGGTGCCAACTAAACTGACTTTTTGGGATATAAAGAAGGATTTTATCTAACAAAACGACACTACATGTTATAGCTGGGACCCTTTGGATGACAAATCAGAGGAAAATTTTCAAAAAGTAAGTGAATATAAGCTGTTTGGATGCCCTGGGAGGGCCTGGTGTAGTCAAAGATCAAACTAGAACGGATATTTCTATTTACTCTGGTTTGTTGTATTTGCTGATGTTTGTTATATCCATGTTTGTGACTTGTACATACAAATTGCAGATTGTGTTGTCGCACCAAATTGAATGGACCGTCTAAAAATACATGGATTTAGGGAAGTTCATTCCATTGATTGTATGTCTGTGTGCAACCAAGCCAGAGCCTCTGGGAGAGCTGTGACCCAGTTCTGTGGAACCTCCCTGTCCTCTCATTCTTTCAAGCCACCAGGCCACCTCATCAACCCTCAAAATGGTGTGTCTGGGAGTGTGTCTGTGTGCATGTTTGTGTGTGCGTGTATGTGTGTGTGTGTGTGTGTGTGTGTGTGCGTGTGTGTGTCACTGTCAGTGGGTCATCAGAGTACATGGGGATTGGGCAGATAGCCTCAAGGATGAGCTGTGTTCGAATACCCATACTAACATACTGTATACTACATATTTTTGGGGGCAGTAGCATAGCCTAGTGGTTAGAGCGTTGGACTAGTAACCGAAAGGATGCAAGTTCATAATCCCCGAGCTGACAAGGTGCAAACCTGTCATTCTGCCCCTGAACAAGCCAGTTAACCCACTGTTCCTAGGCCATCATTGAAAGTAAGAATTTGTTCTTAACTGACTTGCTTAGTTAAATAAAGGTATAAATAAATTGAGTATATACTACATACTATTAGTTCATTTTAGTATACTGTAAACAAATGTATCCTTTCATTTGAGCTTACTAACGCTTCGTCTGTCTATCAAAAGATGATGCTGTTGCTATGCAACCTCTTGCTAGCTTGTTAGCAAAACAAATTTCTAGCTAAACATTTTAGTACTTCGGGTGTTATTCAATTCAATCTGGAGTTCGTAAATTCAGAGCGTTGTCAGATTGTCCTTTTGTAAATTCAGAGCGTTTTGCTCTCAGATCTTTCAGCGCGCACCCTGCTAGGTGTTTTGACCTCACAACGGCAGTCAAGCGCCCAAGTTAACTGGCTAACTACTTCCAGACACAAATGAGAGAACACCTCACTCTGACCATTTTACTCGCCCTAGCAGAGCTGGTTAGGCTGTTTTCATGTTAAACTAACTGTGCTGCTGGCAACAATTTACTTATGTTTTGTTGCCGACGTTTACTGACACCGGTCATATTCAACTGGTGTTGAGTGATTGTAAATTCATCACTTATTTTGCGTCCTGGCACTGGTACACTCAGACGAGAGTGCACTGAAATCGGAGTAGATAGCCAGAGCGAATTTACAAACGCACAACGACTATATCACTTAGCTAAACTAAGAATGACGGGAAAAATCAAGTCAATAAACATTGGGTAGTTAGTTAGATAGCATATAGTTAATCTACTGGCAAGTTCGATGTATTAGTAGCTAACTAACGTTAGGTAGCTAGCTAACATACTGCTTTAATGATATGCTACAGTTTATTTAAAACTTTTTATTTCACCTTCATTTAACCAGGTAGGCTAGTTGAGAATAAGTTCTCATTTACAACTGCGACCTGGCCAAGATAAAGCAAAGCAGTGCGACATAAACAACAACACAGAGTTACACATGGAATAAACAAGCTTACAGTCAATAGCACAATAGAAAAAAGGAAAATCTATATACAGTGTGTGCAAATGGCATGGGGAGGTAAGGCAATAAATAGGCCATAGTAGCGAAGTAATTACAATTTAGCAAATTAACACTGGAGTGATAGATGTGCAGATGATGATGTGCAAGTAGAGATACTGGTGTGCAAAAGAGCAGAAAGGTAAATTAAAACAATATGGGGATGAGGTAGGTAGATTGGATGGGCTATTTACAGATGGGCTATGTACAGCTGCAGCGATCAGTTAGCTGCTCAGATAGTTGATATTTAAAGTTAGTGAGGGAAATATAAGTCTCCAGCTTCAGCGATTTTTGCAATTCGTTCCAGTCATTGGCAGCAGAGAACTAGAAGGAAAGGCGGCCAAAGCAGGTATTAACTTTGGGGATGACCAGTGAGATATACCTGCTGGAGCGCGTGCTACGGGTGGGTGTTGTTATCATGACCAGTGAGCTGAGATAAGGCGGAGCTTTACCTAGCAAAGACTTATAGATGACCTGGAGCATGTGGGTCTGGCGATGAATATGTAGTAAAGGCCAGCCGATGAGAGCATACAGGTCACAGTGGTGGGTGGTGTATGGGGCTTTGGTGACAAAACGGATGGCACTGTGATAGACTGCATCCAGTTTGCAGGGTAGAATGTTGGAGGCTACATTGTAGATGACATCGCAAAAGTCGAGGATCGGTAGGATAGTCAGTTTTACGAGGATATGTTTGGCAGCGTGAGTGAATCTAGCCAATTCTAGATTTCATTTTGGATTGGAGTCTGGAAGGAGAGTTTACAGTCTAACCGGACACCTAGGTATTTGTAGTTGTCCTAAGTCGGAACCGTCCAGAGTAGTGATGCTATTCAGGCGGGCGGGTGCGGGCTGCGAACGGTTGAAAAGCATGCATTTAGTTTTACTAGCATTAAGAGCAGTTGGAGTGTTGTATGGCATTGAAGCTCGTTTGGAGGTTTGTTAACACAGTGTCCAAAGAAGGGCCAGATGTATACAGAATGGTATCGTCTGTGTAGAGGTGGATCAGGGAATGACCCGCAGCAAGAGCGACATCGTTGATATATACAGAGAAAAGAGTCGGCCTAAGAATTGAACCCTGTGGCACCCACATAGAGACTGCCAGAGGTCCGGACAAAAGGCCCTCTGATTTTACACACAGTGGATGCTCAAGTCAAAGTTTTGAGATTATGCTGCGGAACTTAGAGGTAATTTGTGGTTTAGTACAGTACCCTGCATCACTGCATCACTGCTCCAGATCAGCACAAATGGGAGTTAGAGCACAGATTATGCTTACTGGAAAATACTCTTTCAAAATTAATGGAAGAGGCAAGTGGAAGGGGGAAAAGACAGCATTCAGAGGTCAAGACAGTGCTGCTCTGAGAGAAGCATGGCTACTGGTCTTGATAAAGCAATTAGATATTTATTTTCACTGAATTACTGTTTGGGTATTGGTTAGACTACAATTAGGGTGTGGAAATGTTAGGATCATTTTGCTCTTACTGTAGTACTGTAGCCTACTCCCAACCATTCACGTTGTACAGCGCCATTATGGGCTATTAGCAGGACAATAGATACTTTGTGCAAGGCAATTGATCAGCATTCAAAACTTTGTGGCTGGGGCCTCCCGAGTGGGGCAGTGGTCTAAGACACTGCATCGCAGTGCAAACTGCTTTGCTGCAGATGCTGGTTCAATACCTGTGCCAGCTGCACCCGGGAAACCCATGAGGCGATGGTGGGCTTTTGGTTTCTCTCCCTCTAAAAACAAAAATGGTCCCAAATAATCCATAGTTATATCCAAATAGCGGCGTTTTGTTCGTGCGTTCAAGACACTATCCAAGGGTGACGAAGGGTTACGCGCCCGACACGTTTCGTGACAAAAAAATTCTAAATATTCCATTACCGTACTTCGAAGCATGTCAACCGCTGTTTAAAATCAATTTTTATGCCATTTTTCTCGTAAAAAAGCGATAATATTCCGACCGGGAAACCGTGTTTTAGTACAAAGAGAGAGAAAGTAAACATGGAGTCGACTCGTGCACGCGCCTCAGTCTCATAGTACTCTGACCGGCCACTATCCAAACGCGCTAATGTTTTTCAGCCAGGGCCTGCAAAGCCACCATTCAGCTTTTTGCCGCCTTCTGAGAGCCCATGGGAGCCGTAGGAAGTGTCACGTAACAGCAGAGATTCCCTGTTTTGGATAGAGATGATCAACAAGGCCAAGAAATGGTCAGACAGGGTACTTCCTGTACAGAATCTTCTCAGGTTTTGGCCTGCCAAATGAGTTCTGTTATACTCACAGACACCATTCAAACAGTTTTAGAAACTTTGGAGTGTTTTCTTTCCAAAGCTAATAATTATATGCATATTCTAGTTTCTGGGCAGGAGTAATAATCATATTAAATCGGGTACGTTTTTTATCCGGCCGTGAAAATACTGCCCCCTATCCATAACAGGTTAAAATGGTGTAAAATAGTCATATGTTTGAGAAATTGAAGTAATAGCATTTCTAAGGTATTTGAATATCGCGCCACGGGATTCCACTGGCTGTTGACTAGGGTGGGACGCAAACGTCCCACCTAGCCCAGAGAGGTTAATTCAGGGGTTTTGTCAGATTTCAAAAAGCCTCTATGGCGAAAGCATACCATGCGATTATGTGAGGACAGCACCCCGCTTACAAAAGCATACAAACATTTTAGAACCAAGTAAAGGAATTACAAAAGTCAGAAATACCGATAAAATTAATCACTTACCTTTGAAGATCTTCATATGGTTGCAGTCACAAGAGTCCCAGCTAAACAATAAATGTTAGTTTTGTTCGATGAAGTCCCTCTTTATTTCCCAAAAACTCAGTTTTGTTGGCGGGTTTTGTTCAGTAATCCACTGGCTCAAAGGCGGTAAAAACATGCAAACAACTACATCCTAATAGTACTGGTCAAATTCATCGAAACATGTCAAACAATGTTTATAATTAATCCTCAGTGTGTCAATTGTCTAAATAATCGATAATATTTCAACCGGACAATAGTGTATTCAATAGAAAGGAAAAACAACGAAGGGCGTGCAAACCAGCACTGCACGATTCTACAGTCCACTGACAGAAAGGTCTCATTCTTCTTCATTTTCCAGAAAACAAGCCTGAAACAATGTCTAAAGACTGTTGACATCTAGTGGAAGCCATAAGAACTGCAATCTGGGTCCTAACCCATTAGATTCTCTATAAGCATTCAATTGAACATACCACATCAAAAAATCCCACTTCCCGGATGGATTTTCCTCAGGTTCTATCGTATTCCAAGATGGCATAGCAGTCAGATGTCCTTTGTCCTCGTCTTGTCGTGTCCCATGTAAATATATATATTTACATATTTTCTTCGCATACCTTTTTATATGTATTTTTTCTAAAAACTCAACTTCAAAACACTCTCTTGCAACCCGCCTCACCAATTCTTAAAAAATAAATATTATTCACCTCAAATCTGAAATCCACAACAGAAGCTAGCCAGAAGTTATCCAGTTCACTGGCTAACGTTAGTATTCAGCTAACCACGGTTGGCGGTCATCAGCTATCCTTTAGCTCGAAAAGCTATGGCCAGTTTTTGTACAACACGATTCAGACCAGAGCATACCGGACCTATTTTTCTCTCCATATCCCCGGATTTCTATCGCAAGCTCTGGAACATTTACACCTGAATCTTGCAGCTAGCTAGCTGCTATCCGAGTGACTATTGGCTAACGTCGGTCCCGGAGCAAACATCAATTATTCCGGAGCTAGCCAGCTGAAGAGTTCCATCAGCCACTCCTGGGCTACAATCACCTATCCGGACCTGTTTTACTGCCGATGCGGATCCCTACCGGGCCTTCACGACTGGACTACCAACGGTATTTGCCTGAGGGAATTATCCAACTGGCCCCTCCGTCGCGACGTAACCTGAATGCCCATCTGCGGCCCGCTAATCATTAGCTGTCTTATCGGCTGTAATCTGAATAGGTCTATCGGACAATTTTCTTGGGCCACTATAACTATAACTATTTTGCCAATTGGATTGGTCCCCTCTACCACACGGAACCCCACTAATCTACCGACGAAAACGCACGAGGTGGCTAAAAACAGACCATCTTCTGCCAGCTTGCTACCCATGGCCCGGCTAGCTGTCTGAATCGCCGTGACCCCAACCAACCTCACTACTCACTGGACCCTTATGATTCACTCGGCTAAGCATGCCTCTCCTTAATGTCAATATGCCTTGTCCATTGCTGTTCTGGTTAGTGTTTATTGGCTTATTTCACTGTAGAGCCTCTAGCCCTGCTCATTATACCTTATCCAACCTTTCAGTTCCACCACCCACACATGCGATGACATGTGGCAACCTGGCAAGAGTCTGTAATACCTACATGTTTCAAGCAGACCACCATATTCCCTATGCCCCAAGAAAGGGAAGGTAACCTGCCTAAATGACTACCGCCCCGTAGCACTCACTTTGGTAGCCATGAAGTGCTTTGAAAGGCTGGTCATGGCTCACATCAACACCATCAACACCATCATCCCAGAAACCTTAGTCCCACTCCAAATTGCGTACTGCCCCAACAGATTCACAGATGACGCAATCTCAATCACACTCCACACTACCCTTTCCCACCTGGACAAAAGGTACACCTATGTGAGAATGCTGTTCATTGACTACAGCTCAGCGTTCAACACCATAGTGCCCACAAAGCTCATCACTAAGCTAAGGACCCTTGGACTAAACACCTCCCTCTGCAGCTGGATCTTGGACATCCTGATGGGACACACCCAGGTGATCCTCAACACGGGGGCCCCTCAGGGGTGCATGCACAGTCCCCTCCTGTACTCCCTGTTCACCCACGACTGCATGGCCAAGCACGACTCCAACACCATCATTAAGTTTGCTGACGACACAACGGTGGTACAACTGACAACAATGAGACAGTCTAAAGAGAGGTGGTCAGAGACCTGGTAGTGTGGTGCCAGAACAACAACCTCTTCCTCAACATGAGCAAGGCAAAGGAGCTGATCGTGGACTGCAGGAAAAGGAGGGCCAAACGCCCCCATTCACATCAACTGGGCTGTAGTGGAGCAGGTCGAGAATTAAGTTCCTTCCACATCACTTTTAATTAAATTGTTTACTTATTTTATTTAGTAAATATTTTCTTAAATCTATTTATTTAACTGCATTGTTGGTTAAGGGCTTGTAAGTAAGCGTTTCACGGTAAGGTCCACACCTGTTGTACCTGCATGTGACAAATAACATTTGATTTGATTTGATTTGACTTTCTCTTTTTTCTCTTTTTCTCTTGTCTCTCTCTCTCTCTTATTGAAGCCTGGGAGGGTATGGGTCGCTGACTCTGTCTGTGAGGAAAGACCCTCTCATCTTCTCAGCCACTGGTACTGTAAGTCACCCAGACACAGTTTCCACAGGAAATTGCCTTTTGACCTCCGGGCCCTGACCTCATGACCCAGACAGGATCAACAGGAAGTCCCATTTAGGCCCTCGTGGCCCAGATCAGGCCAGCAGCAGATGCTGACCCTGCAGCACACACACACAGACGAACGCATGCACACACACACGCACATGCACACACACACTGCTGATTCCGCAGCTCAGGCAAAAGAGGTGCAATCAACCAGATTGGCAAACTCTCAATTTGTATCCCAAAACTTCAATTCATTGGGCCTGATGGTCCCTGTTATTACACATTGACCTCACTAACTCGGTGGATTCCCCACTCCCTGGCCATTGAAAGCCAAATTCAAAGGTCAAGGTTGTGAGTCTGTGTCAAGTGGGGTGTGCAAATACACACACAGCACCCTCTGTATTTTACTTAATATAAAATTGTGTTTTTGAGCATCCAGGCGGGTAGAGGTGAACGCAGGGGGTGTAATAATGTTGAGATGGAGGGAATCCAAGTGTGTGCCTCAAATGGCTCCCTATTTCCAATATAGTGCACTACTTTTGACCAGGGCTCATAGGGAATACACATTATATATAGGGAATAGGGTGCCATTTGGAAAGCAACCCAAGGGCGTACGTGGTTAAACGTGGCCAGTTCCTAGCGCAGAGGACAGGGTGGGAAAAATATGCTGGGGTGTGTCAGAAGCCATTAACAGGAGAGAGGAAAAACAGAGCTGGCTCTCTGGACAGTGTCAGCCTTAGTTTGTAATAATGGAGGAGAGAAGAAGAAGGGGAGGGAGAAAGAGAGGAGAGGGAAGAGAGGAAGAGGGAGAAGGATGCAGGACATGGAAATGTGTCATAAACTGGTTTTGAACTCAGGAATCCTGACAGTATTAGCCAGCTGAATTAAAGCCTAGGCATTACCTCTGGGAGCTAACGCAACAAAAGCAAAATCATCATTGTTGTACATGCATATAAATATTTAAAAGAAAAAATCTGCAAGTACAAATAATGATTACATTTCACATCTGCTCTTAAATCCAAATATAACATAAATAAGCATCAATATAGTTGTATAATACTTTCATCTGCATGGGTAATGTAGCAAAAAAAACGTGGAGGAAAAAAGTCATAAAAGTTGACTGCACACTTTTGAATGGCTAGCACCAATTAGCAAACTTAGCTAACACCTATTAGTAAACTTCGCTAACATCAATTAACAAACTTGGCTAACACCGATTAACAAACATAGCTAACACCTATTAGCAAACTTAGCTAACACTTATCTAAATTAGCTATCATGTTAGCAGCCTAACAACATCCATGCCAATATATTCTCCAAATACTGGCTTCTCTGGCATTATCACTTAAATATGATTGGTCTAGTTAAGTAAGGGATCAAGGGGATTGGATGCATGACTCAAGATTAGAGTGGAGCTGAATGGAGAGATAGAACATTCTCTGCTGAGTTTATAAAACTGTAAAAAAGAGCAGCATGGTAGTGCTGTTTTATCTACAATATTGTCAACAACATTAGGTTGCTGTTACTCCTGTCCCTATTATTGCAGAATGCAGCCTTTTGACAGCATGTACTAAAGTTATTCGGTGTACTAAACTTGTCTCTCGTTCGGTGATTGGCATTTAGGCTTTGACAACGAAAAGGCAGCAGCCAGACCTACAGTATGTTTTAGTTTGGTAGGGTGACCTGATTTGTAACTATGAAAATCATTTTGTCAAACAGATTATAAACCGAAAAGTGTACGTTTGATTGACATTTTAGTATTGTGCCCATGCCAGAAAGAGATGGTAAGGGACTCATAAACAACTCATAAACACACATTTTGTCTATGTAGAGTAAGATGATGGCAAGGATCTTCAACTAGTCGGCATAAACCACCTGAATATTGATATTCATTAGACATTTTTTAGGGTTGGGTGATTTTGAGAAATTATTTTTATAACATGAACATGTTCAAACACCCAGCAATTGGGAAACATAGATCAGGGGTGGCCAACTCTCCTGGAGACAAGCAGGATTTTCTTTCAGACATATTTTAAAGAGACAGTTCACCTAAATTACAAAATACAAAATGTTTGTGTCCTTACCTTGAAAGCAGTCTATGGACAACGATACTGCAATCTATGATTTGGTTACCCACTGCCATCAACCATTAATATTATTATTTCCTGTGCAAAGCCTTGGTGTAGTGGTAACACACCCCTGTGCATATAACTTTCCACCTGAAAACAGGGATCACTGCTTCCAACCTTCCCACTGTTTATAGCATTTGCCTATCTCATTTCATTACTATCTGAATAGTGTCAAAACACCCCAAAAATATGTTAAAAGAAGTATTAGCATTCTTTCAATTTCATCCCCCCAAAAATCTCAAAGTAACAAAGTCGTCAAATCTAGAGTGTTCATTTAATGTTCCAAAGCATCCTGAATACACCTGACCTGTAGTTCAAAAAATAATAATTTCACCCTGGTCATTGGTCTACGCCATGTCAAAATACATAGAACTGCAAGAAATAACATTTTCCTGGTCCCCAGTCTAAGGGTTGTGCCAGGTGGCAATGAAATTCAAATAGCAAATCTAACTCCAAGCTTTTTTCAAAAGTTGGCATCCCTGTAAACACAACATGTATAGTGTTGGTCCCATCTTTCATGAGCTGAAATAAAATATCGCAGAAATGTTCAATACTCACAAAAAATCTTATTTCTCTCAAATGTGGCGCACAATTTTTTTTACATCCCTCTAAGTAAGCATTTCTCATTTGCCAAGATAATCCACCCACCTGGCAGTTGTGGCAAATCAAGAAGCTGATTAAACAGCATAGTCATTAAACAGGTTCACCTTGTGCTGGGGACAATAAAAGGTCACTGTAAAATGTGCAGTTTTGCCACCCAACACAATGCTACAGATGTTCCAAGTTTTGAGGAAGCGTGCAATTGGCATACTGATTGCAGGAATGTCCACCAGAGCTGTTGCCAGAGAATTGAATGTTAGTTTACCATAAGCCACCTCCAATGTTGTTTTAGAGAATTTGCCAGTACATACAACCAGCCTCCTAACCGCAGACCACGTGTAACCATGCCAGCCCAGGGCCTCCACATCCGGCTTCTTCACCTGCGGGATAGTCTGAGACCAGCCACCTGAAGAATTTCTGCACAAACTGTCAGAAACCGTCTCAGGGAAACTCAGCATCGTAACCAACTTCAGTGAGCAAGTGCTCACCTTAGACGGCCACTGGCACGCTGGAGAAGTGTGCTCTTCATGGATGAATCCCGGTTTCAACTTTACCGGGCAGAAGGCAGATAGAGTGTAAGTGCGAGCGGTTTGCTGATGTCAATGTTGTGAACAGAGTGCCCCATGGTGGCGCTGGGGTTATTGTATGGGCAGGCATAAGCTCCGGACAATGAACACAATTGCATTTTATCAATGGCAATTTGAATGCACAGAGATACCGTGACGAGATCCGGTGGTCCATTGTCGTGCCGTTCATCCGCCACCATCACCTCATGTTTCATCATGATAATGCACGGCCCCATGTCGCAAGGATCTGTACACAATTACTGAAAGCTGAAAATGTTCTTCCATGGCCTGCATACTCACCAGACATGTCACCCATTGAGCATGTTGGGGATGCTCTGGATCAACATGTATGACAGCGTGTTCTAGTTCCCGCCAATATCCAACAACTTCGCACAGCCATTGAAGAGGAGCGGGACAATATTTCACAGGCCACAGCAGCCTGACCAACTCTATGCGAATGAGATGTGTTGTGCTGCATGAGGCAAACGCTGGTCACACCAGACACTGATTAGTTTTCTGATCTACGCCTCTACCTTTTTTTTATGTATATGTGACCAACAGATGCATATCTGTATTCCCAGTCATTTGAAATATATAGATTAGGGCCTAATTCATTTATTTCAATTGACTGATTTCCTTATATGAACTGTAACTCAGTAAAATCTTTGAAATTGTTGAATGTTGAGTTTATATTTTTGTTCAGTGTAGATAAACTACCAAACTGCCACTACAAATCTGCCACTAACAAATCATAAATTCTTCACTTGGGTAAATAAATGACAGTTAAACTGGCACCATCCAAACATGAGCGTTAAATAAAGATGAACGGTTCTAAACAGAAGAACCAATTCATCAGTTCCTTGAACTCTGATGACTGGCGCAAAGTTTGCAAAAGTGCAGCGTGCGAGACGATGAAATGAATGCTGGGTGAGCTCATCGTTTGTTCCAGGAAAAGGACAAGGCGGCATGCTGCTGCACTCACCAATGCCCGCTCCGCTGGCACAAAACTCACACACAACTCTCCAACAACAATGACCTAATGGCATTCTAACGTTATGAGATTGATTACTTGGCACACCTGATTGCATTAACTCCACTGTTCAGGCCACAGTTATAAGTCAGTCAAGTGAAATGTGTGCACTTAGGTCACATGTTTGTGATTATGGTTATAGATGTTAGTGTCAAACTGTAAACCATGCACACGCACACCCACATGAAAAAAAATTATGGTTTACTATAGAATACTACAGTACTTACTATAGTATTCTGTAGTAAACTGTAATATACTTTAGAATACAATAATACACACTGTAGTATACCTCGATCATGTGTAGTACTTACTACACAATTTTGTAGTACAATGTTAAATACTGTAGTAAATACTACAGTATACTACAGTCCACAAAAACACTACAGTAATAGTATATAGTATATGCTAAAGTGATTTTGTTACAAGAGTATTTATTCTATAGTAAACTGTAAATACTACAGTATACTACAGTCATGTCCGCAACACAACAGTTAACACTACATTGAATACTATAGTACTTAACCATGTTGCCCCAAAATGGCAAAACGCAGTCACTACATATTTTTTTTACTGCAAAATCTGAAATCTTTTTCTGTCTTGACAGACAGCAAATTCTGATACTCCATGATATATTCTGATCGACTGGCTTGTTCTTGTGTCAGGAAATTAAATAGCACATTCATCAGATAATATTCCTGGCCATTACAACAGATCAAATATTTTTGACCAAATTCAGAATTTTGCCTTTGTAGGTCAGCGAAGCATACTACAGCATTTTTTCATGTGGGCACACACATGCACACAGAGAGGGAGGTAGAATGTGGGGTAAGCCAGGGCACAATCTGTAGACCTCTAACTTCATCCCTTCTTTTATGCATTTTTTCATCCCCTCTTCTCTATGGCGACGCCACCGACCAGCATGACTCATCATGTAGACTGCTGACACTAAAAAGTCAGTTTAAAGTCAGACACACACATACAGTACACACACAAACACACACAAAATTCCCTCTTCTTTTTCTCCTCTCGACCCCAAAGAAAACTGCTGTCTCTGCTCTAAATAAGCAACACATGCACATGTGCATACGCACACACAGACACACAAACATACACACACCATGGGGCTCTGAGAGGCTCCAGATGTCTAATTGGAGAGATAAAAATAGACTAACAATGGTGAGCCCAGGAACCACAAACTTCCACGGAATCAGATGAGCAGCTTGTGGTTGTCTGTCTATGAGGGTTAGCTGAACAACAGCATAATGGTCCACATAGCAATTGAAAGGCTCAACCTGGCCTCAGGGGTAGACGTAATATAGTAAATGAAAACCTGGGACACTCACATTAGTATTACGTTAGGTATGGTAAGTATTAATTTATGGATGTCCACCATCTATTTCGTATAATTTAGGATTTACAAATTGCAAGATACTATATGTTATGAATTTGCAATATGTATGATATGCTGCAAATTCTAACATTAGCTATGTAGCTAGGTGGCTAATGTTAGCTAGGCTAGGGATTACGGTTAGGGTTAAAGTTAGAGTTAAGGTTAGGGTTAGGTTAGGAATTATGTTAAAGGGTTGGGGAAGGGTTAACTAACATGTTAAGTAGTTGCAAGGCAGCTAAAAAGTAGTAAGTAGTTGCAAAGTTGCTAATCAGCTAAAAGTTGTCCCTGATGAGATCTGAACACGCAACCTTTGGATTGATAGACGTTCGCGTTATACCCATTAAAAGGAATGCACAGTGAAAACTGCATTTATATTGAACTTAATTAACATTTGAACTAAGGCAGATGTAATTACTATCACCAAAGTCTGAAAAATCTATATTATTGCTCTGTCTGTTGAGTTGTATCTGAAAATCCAATCACGTGTCTGAATCACTCGGTTTTTCTTTGCTTCAGGTGAGATGACTTCAGCTCACCTACTCATTTAATGTCCAATGATATGCTTTGTATGGGCTTCATTCCTTGCCTTAATTTGAATCTGTACATCACATTACCTGTCAGTCTCATATCTGCGGATTCAGCAGGCAACAGGTCAGATGGCTAGCTTGATACCGGTAAGCAAGAATGGCTCATTACCATGTCTTTGGTTGTAAAAGCAATTTACAGCAGTTGTTTAACTTCCCCAAAAAGGAAGATTTAAGGGAGAAGTGGGTTACATTAATTTCCAATGCACCCAAGTTGACAACAAAGAGTGCCGTTTGCAAAGCACATTTTGCAGATGATTGCTTCAAGAACCATGTCCCCCCCCCAAAAAAAATTGTATATGCCAAGTTTATTTTACTGAAGTCCGATGCAGTTCCAACACTTGAGTTGCCACTGACAGTCCCAGCAGCAAGCATGGATTACCATGTACCGGTAAGTAGCTAGCTAACATAGAAGAGTAGAGATTATCTAGCTAGCTAACATTAGCTAATTTATTTGTCAATGTTGTGGTAACGTTAGCGCTGACATAAACCTCCTTGTTTTCACTGACCTAACATTAGATGGCTAACTTAACTAGCTTGCTAGCTGTTAGCCAAATATTTGACTCAAGAGAAGTTTTACAATCAGATTAGTATGCATCTGTTTTTGTGCATAACAAATCGAAATCCGATTGTTAAGTATCTTCTCTTTTGAATCATAGTGCTAGCTAACGGCATTAGATGCACGATGATAGCAATATATGTGGTATTTTTATGACTTGGAGGGAAATCATGTAGAAATGTTAAGCTATATGTATGGTGGATGCTGCATGATGTAGCTAATTGTTAACGATATAGTTTATAATGGCTGATTAGGTAAGAGATCAGAGTCATGGGTAAGATTATAGCTATTCAAAATAGATTACACTAAGATCTGTTTTGGAAGGAAACACGTTGGAGAGAAACAGGTAACGTTATGACGTTGGAGGGAGACAAATTGGAGGGAAACGACAAATATCATGTTGGAGGGAAACCAGTATTGGAAAGAAACTGACTAGTTAGTGAGCATTTAGCCTGTGATGAATACATTATACAAATGTATTGATGAAGTCTCCCACACTGCCCCACTACAAGAGACAAGGGTTGTCAATGGGAACCCAGACCAAAGGCAATGAGAGTTATGGGCTCACAGACCGACCCCAAAACTCAGAGAGGAAGAATACAGTTGGCACTCAGCTTTCCATGGTAAGTCTACAGCCGAATACAAGGACTCGAGATGGGTTGCGGCAAAAAAATTGTTTCTGCACTATCATCCTATGATGAGGAAGCACGGTTCCCCGCTCAGCCCAGTCCAAACTGTTCGCTGCTCTGGCACCCCAATGGTGGAACAAGCTCCCTCACGACGCCAGGACAGCGGAGTCAATCACCACCTTCCGGAGACACCTGAAACCCCACCTCTTTAAGGAATACCTGGGATAGGATAAAGTAATCCTTCTAACCCCCCCCCCCCCTTAAAAGATTTAGATGCACTATTGTAAAGTGGTTGTTCCACTGGATATCATAAGGTGAATGCACCAATTTGTAAGTCGCTCTGGATAAGAGCGTCTGCTAAATGACTTAAATGTAAATGTAAATGTAATGATAGTATAATTATGTTCAAAGTATTGTAATAATTTCAAAATCTGCTCTGCACAGCTTTCCAGGCAGCCAAGTCTACCCCAAAAAATTGTAGTTGGCACCACCATGCCAGTAGATAACTTTGGCTTAGTATTAGCATTGACTCCTGTGAAAGACGGATCATCCACACCTCCACCAGCTAAGCGGTCAGAGAGAGAGTGTTGATGACTGTGTAACAACGTTACCCGATCCAGATGATCCCACATACCATCCCGGTGTATCAGTTTTGGAAGACACCACAACAGTAAGTCACTAGATTCTTGCTCTATTGTTCTGACAATGTGAGAATTTTTAACAACAACTTTCTGTGTTAGTAAAGGAAAATGGGCGAGGGTCAGGTGGAGGGTTTAGTATTTTTTTATTTTATCCATGGGAGGGTCATGTAATTTGTAATCGATAAAATGTCATATTGCTCAGTGTTTGAGAATAAGTTGCTTATTATAACTCGATTCGTGCCCGATGCTGTCCCTCATCCCTGATTCTCTGCTGGGCGAGCAATATCAAGTGTGCCTGGTGTGGTCTCAATCAAATGATCCATAGCCTATACTACAGGCTATAGACTTAGGCTATATGAAGATCATGTTCGGAGAAGCACACGGAAAAGTTATATTTCTAAGAAAATGTACTGCCTTCCTGAGTTTTTGCGCTGCTTGGATGGTGTATGTAAAACTAGGCTACACAGCATTACACCCTTCATATGAATAGGCTATCCCCAATCATGATGAGCCCTGGCCTGCCCTGCTCTTGCTGATGCAAACCATTTTGGGCTACCTAACCAATGAGTTTGCTGTGTATTGTGGCACTTCAGGAGGTGAGTCAAAGGCTTCTTCCAAGTTTGAAAAAAATGTCAGAAAAATGATATATCTGTGCTTGCGACTAAGCCTACTGATGTCCCGTTCAGTTTGAGAGGAAGAGCACGAAGATGAGAAGGATGACCGGAGGTAAGCTTGCTTCTGCTGTAAATTATTTTAATAAAAAATAATAGGTTTCGTTGCCAATAATGAAGCTAATTTTCAGATTTCCTGACCTCACAATAAGCCATAGTCAAGTAATTTACATAACTTAAATTACTATGAAGCGGCAGCTGCAGAGATGGGCTGGAAGTAAATGGGTGCTGAAAGTTGGCTAAATCGAGAAGGCCTAATTCATTTAAACAGTCTTCATTTTAAATTGAGTTTAGGCTACTAACAACAAGAGGACTTTGTGTTGGAGCCTATTTCTTCCTATTCAAGAAATAAAAAGTAGGCCTGCTTGGACAGACAAAATTATAGTCCACTATCTATAGATTTTGTCAGCCAATTCCTTCAGTCACCATGCACTCCATAAATATCTCAGTGTCATAGAAGGACTTGGTATGTTAAGCTAAAACCAGGGCTCTAATTGAGGGGGTATGTTAGGGTATTGTAACTTTTGTGCGAGAAAATGTCTAAAAGCATAGGCTTACCCCTTGTTAGCTTAAGATTTTGAACAAAAAATGATGGACCTCATTACATCAAGCGATCTATAACGACACTTTAATCTGCACTGCTTTATGCTAGAAACTGTAAAATACCGGGGAAAGACCTGACTCCGATGTACACTACCGTTCAAAAGTTTGGGGTCACTTAGAAATGTCCTTATTTTTGAAAGAACATTTTTTGTCCATTAAAATAACATAAAATTGTTCAGAAATACAGTGTAGACATTGTTGATGTTGTAAATGACTATTGTAGCTGGAAACTGCTGATTTTTTTGTGGAATATCTACATAGGCGTACAGAGGCCCATTATCAGCAACATCACTCATGTGTTCCAATGGCACGTTGTGTTAGCTATTCCAAGTTTATCATTTTAAAAGGCTAATTGATCATTAGAAAACCTTTTGCAATTATGTTAGCACAGCTGAAAACTGTTGTTCTGATTAAAGAAGCAATATAACTGGTCTTCTTTAGACTAGTTGAGTATCTGGAGCATCAGCATTTGTGGGTTCGATTACAGGCTCTAAATGGCCAGAAACAAATATCTTTCTTCTGAAACTCATCAGTCTATTCTTATTCTGAGAAATTAAGGCTAATCCATGCGAGAAATTGCAAAGAAACTGAAGATCTCGTACAACACTGTGTACTACTCCCTTCACAGAACAGCGCAAACTGGCTCTAACCAGAATAGAAGGAGGAGTAGGAGGCCCCGGTGCACAACTGAGCAAGAGGACAAGTACATTAGAGTGTCTAGTTTGAGAAACAGATGTCTCACAAGTCCTCAACTGGCAGATTCATTTAAATAGTACCGGCAAAACACCAGTCTCAAGTCAACAGTGAAGAGGCGACTCCGGGATGCTGGCCTCCTAGGCAGAGTTGCAAAGAAAAAGCCATATCTCAAACTGGCCAATAAAAATAAAAGATTAAGATGGGCAAAAGAACACAGACACTGGACAGAGGAACTCTGCCTAGAAGCCAGCATCCCGGAGTCACCTCTTCATTGTTGATGTCAATCTATGTAACATATTTTAAAAATCCCCATCAAAACACGTCAGTTTAAGCTAGAGATAAACTACACTGCCAAAAGTATGTGAACACTGATGGGCAGGATATATAATAACAAACCAATCAGGTGGTTGTTCTAGGAAACAAAGCGTTGGACGCATTGATCATGTACTTCTGATAAAGCGATACAAGCATCAGCACTGCTTCAAAATATACTCATCTCATTCCAAAATCATGGGCATTAATATGGAGTTGGTCCCCCATTTGCTGCTATGACATCTTTCACTCTTCTGGGAAGGCTTTCCACTAGATGTTGGAACATTGCTGCAGGGACTTGCGTCCATTCAGCCACGAGCATTAGCGAGGTCGGACACTGATGTTGGGCGATTAGTCCTGGCTTGCAGTCGGTGTTCCAATTCATCTCAAAGGTGTTCGATGAGGTTGATGTTGGGGCTTTGTGCAGGCCACTCAAGTTCTTCCACACTGATCTCGACAAATCCTTTCTGTATGGACCTCGCTTTGTCCACAGGGACAATGTCATGTTGAAACAGTAAAGGGCATTCCCAAAAGTGTTGCCACAAAGTAGGAAGCACAGAACTGTTCAGAATGTCATTGTGTGCTGTAGCTTTAAGATTTCCCTTCACTGGGGCCTAGCCAGAACCATGAAAAACAGCCCCAGACCATTATTCCTCCTCCACCAAACTTTACAGTTGGCACTATGTATTCAGGCAGGTTGCGTTCTCCTTTGCATCCGCCAAACCCAAATTAGTCCGTCGGACTGCCAGATGGTGAAGCATGATTCATCACTCCAGAGAACACATTTCTACTGCTCCAGTGTCCAATGGAGAAAGCTTTACACCACTCCAGCCAATGCTTGGCATTGCGCATTGTGATCTTCGTTCTTGTGTGCAGTTGCTTGGTCATGGAAATCCATTTCATGAAGCTCCAGACGAACAGTCCTGACGTTACTTACAGAGATCATTTGGATCATTGCAACCGAGGACAGACGATTTTTACGTGCTTCAGCACTCAGCGGTCCTGTTCTGTGAGCTTGTGTGGCCTACCACTTTGTGGCTGAGCCGTTGTTGCTCCTAGATGCTTCTACTTCACAATAACAGCACTTACATTTGACCATGGAAGCTCTAGCAGGGCAGAAATTTGATGAACTGACTTGTTGGAAGGATGGCATCCATTGAAAGTCACTGAGCTCTTCAGTAAAGCCATTCTACTGCCAATGTTATGCTTCGATCACACCGACAGCATCATTGCATTTTGGTACACCAGAATTGCATTCATTTCCAATGAAACACTGCGTTTGCCTTGCAGCATTGTGTTGAAGAGGCAGTTGCAGTTTCATTTTATTTATTTTTTATTTATTTTTCAACTGCGACCTGGCCAAGATAAAGCATAGCAATTCGACACATACAACAACACAGTTACACATGGAATAAACAAAACATTCAGTCAATAATACAGTAGAAAAAATAAAACAAAATGTCTATATACAGTGAGTGCAAATGAGGTAAGATAAGGGAGTTAAGGCAATAAACAGGCCATCGAGTATGAAGCGAGGGCCAACCAACGAGAGCGTACAGGTCGCAGTGGTGGGTAGTGTATGGGGCTTTGGTGACAAAACGGATGGCACTGTTATAGGCTGCATCCAATTTGTTGAGTAGAGTGTTGGAGGCTATTTTATAGATGACATCGCCGAAGTCGAGGATCGGTAGGATGGTCAGTTTTACGAGGGTATGTTTGGCAGCATGAGTGAAGGATGCTTTGTTGCGATATAGGAAGCCGATTCTAGATGTAATTTTGGATTGGAGATGCTTAATGTAAGTCTGGAAGGAGAGTTTACAGTCTAACCAGACACCTAGGTATTTGTAGTTGTCCACGTATTCTAAGTCAGAGCCGTCCAGAGTGGTGACGCTGGATGGGCAGGCAGGTGCAGGCAGTGATCGATTGAATAGCATACGTTTAGTTTTACTTGCATTTAAGAGCAGTTGAAGGCCACGGAAGGAGAGTTGTATGGCATTGAAGCTCGTCTGGAGGTTTGTTAACACAGTGCCCAAAGAGGGGCCAGAAGTATACAGAATGGTGTCATCTGCATAGAGGTGGATCAGAGAATCACCAGCAGCAAGAGCGACATCATTGATGTATACAGAGAATAGAGTCGGCCTGAGAATTGAACCCTGTGGCACCCCCATAGAGACTGCCAGAGGTCCGGACAACAGGCCCTCCGATTTGACACACTGAACTCTATCAGAGAAGTAGTTGGTAAACCAGGCGAGGCAACAATCATTTGAGAAACCAAGGCTGTCGAGTCTGCCAATAAGAGTGTGGTGATTGACAGAGTCGAAAGCCTTGGCCAGATCGATGAATACGGCTGCACAGTAATGTCTCTTATTGATGGCGGTTATGATGTCGTTTTGGACCTTGAGCGTGGCTGAGGTGCACCCATGACCAGCTCTGAAACCAGATTGCATAGCGGAGAAGGTACGGTGGGATTCGAAATGGTCGGTTATCTGTTCGTTAACTTGGCTTTCGAAGACCTTAGAAAGACAGGGTAGGATACAGTGAGGGAAAAAAGTGTTTGATCCCCTGCTGATTTTGTACGTTTTCCCACTGACAAAGAAATGATCAGTCTATAATTTTAATGGTAGATTTATTTGAACAGTGAGTGACAGAATAACAAACTGCTACAGACCTAGATATACTGATTTGTAGGGGTCCAGATTTTGCAGCTCTTTCAGAACATCAGCTATCTGGATTTGGGTGAAGGAGAAATGGTGGGGGCTTTGGCGGGTTGCTGTGGAGGGTGCCGGCAGTTGACCGGGGTAGGGGTAACCAGGTGGAAAGCATGGCCAGCCATAGAGAAATGCTTATTGAAATGTTCAATTATAGTGGATTTATCGGTGGTAACAGTATTTCCTAGCCTCAGAGCAGTGGGCAGCTGGGAGGAGGTGCTCTTATTCTCCATGAACTTTACAGTGTCCCAGAACTTTTTTGAGTTTGTACTACAGGATGCACATTTCTGCTTGAAAAGCTAGCCTTAGCTTTCCTAACTGCCTGTGTATATTTGTTCCTAACTTCCCTGAAAAGTTGCATATCACGGGGGCTATTCGATGCTAATGCAGAACGCCACAGGGTGTTTTTGTGCTGGTCAAGAGCAGACAGGTCTGGAGTGAACCAAGGACTATATCTGTACCTAGTTCAACATTTTTTGAATGGGGCATGCTTATTTAAGATGGTGAGGAAGGCACTTTTAAAGAATAACCAGGCATCATCTACTGACGGGATGAGGTCAATGTCATACCCCGGCCAGGTCGATTAGAAAGGCCTGCTCGCAGAAGTGTTTTAGGGAGCGTTTGACAGTGATGAGGTGGTGGTCGTTTGGTCGCATATCCATTACGAATGCAGGCAATGAGGCAGTGATCGCTAAGATCTTGATTAAAAACAGCAGGTGTATTTGGAGGGCGAGTTAGTTAGAATGATATCTATGAGGGTGCCCGTGTTTACGGATTTGGGGTTGTATCTGGTAGGTTCATTGATCATTTGTGTGAGATTGAGGGCATCAAGCTTAGATTGTAGGATGGCCGGGGTGTTAACCTCTACGGGCTAGGGCAGCATTGAGAATTTTGGAAAAAATATGTGCCCATTTTTAACTGCCTCCTACACCTACCCAGTAACTAGAATATGCATATACTTATGATATATGGATAGAAAACACCCTAAAGTTTCTAAAACTGTTTGAATGGTGTCTGTGAGTATAACAGAACTCATTTGGCAGGCAAAACCCTGAGACAGATTCTGACAGGAAGTGGATACCTGATGTGTTGAATTGACTTTGAGCCTATGCCATTGAAAAACAAAGGGGTTGAGGAATATTTTGGCACTTCCTATTGCTTCCACAAGATCTCCCCAGCCTTTACAAAGTGTTTTGAGTCTTCTACAGTGAGATCTGACTGAAGAAGAGCTTTGGAACGGCGATGGCCCATTAGACACCTGGCGCGCGAGTTGATGGTGGGTACTCTCATTCCGAAACGTTTTAAAAGAGAACCCAATGGTCCGCCTTGAATTTTATTCATGTTCTGGTTAAAAAAGGCCCTAATGATTTATGCGATACAACGTTTGACATGTTTGAACGAACGGAAATATATTTTTTCCGTTCGTGATGTGAAGTGAAGTCCGGCTGGCTTAGATCATGTGCTAACAACACGGAGGTTTTGGGACATAAATGATGAGCTTTTTTGAACAAAACTACATTCGTTATGGACCTGGGATTCTTTGGAAGTGACATCTGATGAAGAGAATCAAAGGTAATGGATTATTTACATAGTATTTTCGATTTTAGATCTCTCCAACATGGCGGTTAGTCTGTATCGCAATGCGTATTTTTCTGGCGCAGTGCTCAGATTATTGCAAAGTGTGATTCCCAGTAAGGTTAATTTTAAATCTGGCAAGTCCATTGCGTTCAAGAGATGTAAATCTATAATTCTTTGAATGACAATATAATATTTTACCAATGTTTTCTAATATTAATTAATTATTTTGTTGTGATGACTTGACTGCCGGTATTGGAGGGAAACGATTTCCTGAACATCAACGCCATAGTAAAACACTGTTTTTAGATATAAATATGAACTTGATAGAACTAAAAATGCATGCATTGTCTAACATAATGTCCTAGGAGTGTCATCTGATGGAGATTGTAAAAGGTTAGTGCATAATTTTAGCTGATTTTATGGTTTTGGTGACGCCTGTCTTTGAATTGACAATACACTACACACAGCTATTGTCAATGTACTCTCCTAACATAACCTAACTTTATGCTTTCGCCGTAAAACCTTTTTGAAATCGGAAAAAGTGGTTAGATTAAGGAGATGTTTATCTTTCAAAGGGTGCCAGATAGTTGTATGTTTGAAAAACTTGAATTTTGACATTTATTTGGTTTCAAATTTGCCGCTCTTGAAATGCACCTGCTGTTGATAGGGTGCGCCACAGGTGGCACGCTAACGTCCCACATAGCCCAAAGAAGTTTTAAGCATGTCCCAGTTTAGGTCACCCAGTAGCACTAGCTCAGAAGATAGATGGGGGCAATCAATTCACATATGGTGTCGAGGGCACAGCTGGGGGCAGAGGGGGTCTATAGCAAGCGGCAACAGTGAGAGGCTTGTTTCTGGAAAGGTGAATTTTTAGAAGTAGAAGCTCAAATTGTTTGTGTACAGACCTGGATAGTAATACAGAACTCTGCAGGCTATCTTTGCAGTAGATATCTTGGCAGAAAATGTTTTAGTTGGGGATGGAGATTTCAGGGTTTTTGGTGGTTTTTCTAAGCCAGGATTCAGACACAGCTAAGACATCTGGGTTGGCAGAGTGTGCTAAAGCAGTGAGTAAAACAAACTTAGGGAGTAGGCTTCTAATGTTAACATGCATGAAACCAAGGCTTTTACGGTTACAGAAGTTAACAAATGAGAGCGCCTTGAAGCGCCTACAGAAATGGTAGCAGAAGGTGAATGTTGAACTTTTGTTGCGTACATATCCAGATGGTGCTGCGTACTATTTTGCACAAGGACGCTGTCGGTGTGATCGAAGCGTTAGTCTACGGAGATTGCGGCTGTGTGCTCGATTTTTTTTAAATCTGTCAGCACTATATTGAAGGGGTGTCCATATACACTTTTGTATATATAGTGTGTTTATATTCTGGACTCTGACATTCCTAGTTGTAATATTTCTTTATTTCTTAGTTCCTTTTTTAAATTTTGGGGATTTTCATGTAATTTTTTGTATTAGGTATTACTGCACTGATGGAGCTAAGAGCATAATCATTTCACTACACCGTGATAACATCTGCAAAATATGTCTATTCAACTGACAGATTTACATTGTAAACTCAGCAAAAAAAGAAACGTCCCTTTTTCAGGACCCTGTCTTTCAAAGATAATTTGTAAAAATCCTAATAACTTCACAGATCTTCATTATAAAGGGTTTAAACACTGTTTCCCATGCTTGTTCAATGAACCATAAACAATTAATAAACATGCACATGTGGAACAGTTGTTAAGACACTAACAACTTACAGACGGTAGGCAACTTACAAACCCACCGTCGCTGGACCAGACAGGACTGGCAAAATTTGCTCTTCACTGATAAGTCACGGTTTTGTCTCACCAGGGGTGATGGTCGGATTTGCGTTGATCGTCAAAGGAATGAGCGTTTCAACAAAGCCTGTACTCTGGCGTGGGATCGATTTGGAGGTGGAGAGTCCGTCATGGTCTGGGGCGGTGTGTCACAGCATCATCGGACTGAGCTTGTTGTCATTGCAGGCAATCTCAACACTGTGCGTTACAGGGAAGACATCCTCCTCCCTCATGTGGTACCCTTCCTGCAGGCTCATCCTGACATGACTCTCCAGCATGACAATGCCACCAGCCATACTGCTCATTCTGTGCGTGACTTCTTGCAAGAGAGGAATGCCAGTGTTCTGCCATGGCCAGCTAAGAGCCCAGATCTCAATCCCATTGAGCACGTCTGGGACCTGTTGGATCGGAGGGTGAGGGCTAGGGCCATTCCCCCGAGAAATGTCCGGGAACTTGCAGGTGCCTTGGTGGAAGAGTGGGGTAACATCTCACAGCAAGAACTGGAAAATCTGGTGTCAGTCCACGAGGAGTAGATGCACTGCAGTACTTAATGCAGCTGGTGGCCACACCAGATAATGACTGTTACTTTTGATTTTGACCCCCCCCCCTTTATTCAGGGACACATTATTCAATTTCTGTTAGTCACATTTCTGTGGAACTTGTTCAATTTATGTCTCAGTTGTTGAGTCTTGTTATGTTCATACAAATATTTCCACATGTTAAGTTTGCTGACAATAAACACAGTTGACAGTGAGAGGACGTTTCTTTTTTTGCTGAGTTTATTTTCTTTTCTTTCACATATAATCATCATATACACTGTTGTTACTCTGTTTATCATATATCCTGATGCTGAGTCACCTTACCCCTATTCATATCTACCCTCACCACTCCAGTATCCCTGCACATTGTAAATATGGTTTTGGCACTGACCCCCCTTTATATACAGGTAGCTTACTTTTCTTGTGTTCTTATTTCTATTTCTTGTGTATTTTAGTTTTACTTTACTTTATTTTATTGTACTACTGATATTGATTAGTGCATTGTTGGGAATGAGGTTGCAAAAAAGGCATTTATCTATACTTGTGCACGTGACAATCAACTTGAAACTACACCAACTGGTCAGTGAGCATAAAATAGGTATGGCTACAGGCTTATTGGCAAGAATACATTCCTGCACTTTGCTAAAAAGCTGGCCGTAATCAAGTAACTAATTGCTCAATTATCACCACCAACGTTGCATCAACATAAAACAAGCAGTGCTCAAGGACACCCGTGATACAAGTCAGAATTCGACGTTCATCCATGTCTGTGGACGTCGGGAGATGACGTGTGAACCAGTCACTAGGGGCAACAGTGAACGCTGCTACCTTCAAGTAGGTTTGTGTTTTGCTAAGACATTGTGGACAGAGATGGCAGATGGGTGTAAGCTTCTACCTCTGGTTGTAAGTTCATATTAAGCCTATACCAAACTCTTACCTAAATCATTTGGAGTTAATGCCTAACCTTAATATTTTGGACTAAATGCCTGAACTTAACCCTAACCTTAAAAATATGGAGTTAATGCTTGAACTTAATCTTAAACACTTTGTAATTTGACGTTTGGAACAACTTCGATATTTGACGTTTGAGAATCATGAATGAACATCTAATACTGTCATGAGACTGTGAGAGCTGGTAGGACATAGAGCAGGGGTATTCAACCAGGGGTCCTGTAGGGGACATTTGTATGAATATTGCTAGCAAAAACAACAAAAACACATTTTGAATGACATATCTATAGTAGAAAATATGAGTATCTTCTTTCGAAAGATGCCAACTGTATTTCTCAACTCTTAATATTGAGCAAATTATACTAATTGGAGCCAATTACACTCACTGGAGTACCTGACATCGTCTTTGAAAAAGCATCCCTGCATAGTCTACCAGTGAGAAAAGTGCCACTGGCTGCTGGTAAGCTTTCGTGACTTGGACTTACAGTCTTGCCAACACATGGCTAACATTTATTTAACCAGTTAAACAGCTGCTCTTAGCGAGAATGTGTTTGGAGTTACCTTTCTAGCCAATATCAAATCAAATCAACAACAAAAATGTCACATGCGCCGAATACAACAGGTATATACCTAACATTGCTTACTTACGAGCCCCTAACCAACAATGCAGTTTAAAAAATATATGAATAAGAATAAGAAATTAAAGTAACAAGTAATTAAAGAGCAGCAGTAAAATAACAATAGCGAGAC
Source organism: Salmo trutta (assembly GCF_901001165.1). Classification (NCBI taxonomy): domain Eukaryota; kingdom Metazoa; phylum Chordata; class Actinopteri; order Salmoniformes; family Salmonidae; genus Salmo; species Salmo trutta. Next base: position 40,741,522 of record NC_042962.1, read on the forward strand.
TATGTACAGGGGGGAACTGGTACAGAGTCAATGTGCGGGGGCACCGTTTAGTCGATGTAATTGAGGTAATATGTACATGTAGGTAGAGTTATTAAAGTGGCTATGTATAGATGATAAAAACAGAGAGTAGCAGTGGTGTAAAGGAGGGGGGGCAATGCAAATAGTCTGGGTAGCCATTTGATTAGATGTTTAGTAGTCTTATGCCTTGGGGGTAGAAGCTGTTTAGAAGCCTCTTGGACCTAGACTTGGCACTCCAGTACCAATTGCCGTGCGGTAGCAGAGAGAACAGTCTATGACTAAGGTGGCTAGAGTCTGACAATTTTTAGGGTCTTCCTCTTCCTCAGTAATGTACTGGTCCGTACGCACTACCCTCTGTAGTGCCTTGCGGTCGGAGGCCAAGCAGTTCCCATACCAGGCAGTGATGCAACCCGTCAGGATGCTCTCGGTGGTGCAGCTGTAGAAGGTTTTGTGGATCTGAGGACCCATGCCAAATCTTTTCAGTCTACTGAGGGGGAATAGGTTTTGTCATACCCTCTTCACGACTGTCTTGGTGTGCTTGGACCATGTTAGTTGTTGGTGATGTGGACACCAAGGAACTTGAAGCTCTCAACCTGCTCCACTACAGCCCCGTCAATAAAAATGGGGGCGTGCTTGGTCCTCTTTTTCCTGTTAGACTTTACACTTCCTCTTCCAATTATAATGTGGGAAGGTCAAAATAATGAAAAAATATCTACCAAATCTATTCATTTCAAAATGTTGATAACTTCTCTTTGCCATTATCATTCACCTGATGATAAGACAAGACAGATTTTATTTTGTTAATGTATGTTGATGGTCCCTGGTCACTGGTTTGCCTGTGAGGGGGACTCTGGGCAAGAAAAGATTGACAACCCCTGACAGAGTACACATTAATGATTTTTGGATTTGAACTTGCAACCTCTCAAAAAGAAGGGTATGGTTAGGGTACAGTATTGTGGGGCTCATTATATGTGTATTTGCACCAACCAGTAGTGGAAGTGTTGTAACAGTTTAAGTGTTTTATGTTTATGCCGATGCAAGTAGAACACTTTCTATGACATTGTCTGTTCTGCAAATGGTGTAAGTGTCACGTCCTGGCCAGTATAAGGGTTAATTAGTATTGTAGTTTGGTTAGGATGTGACAGAGGGTATTTGTTTTATGTGGTTCAGGGTGGTGTGTTTGTTTAAAGGGTGTTTGATGTAGTATTTCCGGGGTTGTGGTTTATAGTCTATGTTTATGTATTTCTATGTGTAGTCTGGTGAGAGTGTTTCTATGTTGTGTTGATTGGGGTTGGGACTCTCAGTTGAAGGCATGTGTTGTCTATCTGCCTTTGATTGAGAGTCCCATATATTGGGGTGTGTTTGTGATTCGTGGGTGATTGTTCTGTGTTGAGCTTTGCTTGGCCAGACTGTTTTTTTGTTGATCGTTCGTTTCTTTGTTATTGTTGTATGTTCATTTTTGGAAGTAATTAAAAATCAAGATGAGCATACACGTACCTGCTGCGTTTTGGTCCTCCTTCACCGACGACAACCGTGACAGTAAGAGCATGTGTCGCTAATGAGCTGCACTGTGAAGCGGTTATTGTGCATTTTCCAGTTATTTAACCCTCCTGTTGTGTTCATTTCATGTTAATTAATTCTGGGTTCCCGGTCCAAAATGACCACCCCATTATAGCTGATTATAAATCCCTAATAATACATATATTATCACCTAATGTTGTGTTAGATCTTTTTATCAGCTCATGTTTTTGTGAACATTACAAGTTTTGAACTTCTATTTGCTATTTATGGCCTGTAGGCCTCATTGACCTGAGCTCATACAACTTGTTTTTGAGTAAAAAAAAGGATAACGTAGGGATTATTTTGACAAAAACAAATACTCAGATGAAACATATTGTGCTATTTATCACAGACTACTTTGTCAAAGTTTAACAAGGACTCGCTCCTCCTCACCAGTGTCATGATCAAAGATATGATCAAGAGCCTCACATACAGTATATCGTTTGGTCATTGTGCTGCCACAGAATGAATTGTGAGCAAGGCCTCAAAAAAGCTTTATATACCAGAGCTACAAGTAAAGTTCTACATATACCTGAAACAATGTTGCGATTGGTTGTGAGAATGCCAACAGGTGTGGTTCCTGTGGGGGAAAGATTCCATTGGGGAAAGGTTCCCATGGTGTGTGTGTGTGTGTGTGTGTGTGTGTGTGTGTGTGCGCGCTCAAACACACATGCATGTGGCGGTCTGGGAGAGGAAGTGTGTCCATCTGATGAATGGACATGTGCCTGAACTCAATTTTATACACTAATTGTGGTCTCACCCATTCATTTCTAATGAAGGGTCATTTTTGACCAGGAACACCACAGGTGTACAAAAGTTAAATAAGACACCCGAAATGTAATGAAAATCATCAAAATGTATTTTGTGTGTTCAGATGCCCTGTGTGTAAAAAGTCATGGAGCGTTATGACAATCATATTAAATGAACTACATTTTTCAGAGAGAACTTGAAACCATTTGTCAGTAAGTTATTGTAAAATTCACAATACTTTGCCAGTAACCTACAGGCAACTTTCTGCCACTAGCAATTCACTGACTCTTCTTCTGTTGACAACATGCAACATTACTTGCTAATTGGCAGCATACTGTAGCAGTGGCAGCCTATCAGAATATTGCAGGTGGCGATCAGCAACTCTTACATTTTTTGGGGGGACTGCTGGAATCTACCTTATGGAAAAAACACATGATTTCACATGTAGAAAATGACATGTGAAAACATGTTTGAACACTTCACATGTGAAAACATGGTTTTGGAACACATCACATGTTAGTAAGAGTTTCTCAAGAAATTTATTTTACAAGTCGTCAGGACATCGTGATGGTCCAAGACGGTCTCAAATCATTATAAGTAAAGTAATGGGGGTTTTAAAGTTAGTATTACGCTGTTCAGCTGAAGTACGACCCCACCTGTGATTTGAACTCACAATCTCTGGATTTGAGGTGTCACTGATCTTTCTGCTACGCCACAAAGTCTGTAACATTCCCATACACATTCATTATCTATATTATATCTCTGCACTTAGCAAAAGCGTGGCATCTGCAGTGCTATTTTAGTTATCAATTAATCTGACTATTGAGTACTTTCATCATTGATTTCATTTACTGTACTTATTTCAGCAATTTGAGGGTTTTCTGAATAGTTGTCTAATGTTAGTGGGGCATATTATTCTGTTTCAATGTTACTACTGAATCACTATTATAAAATATTTTATTTTTAACAAAGCTGAGATTCACTTTGAAGTCGAAAGTGTAGGAATACAGGTGAAATGAGATATTAACTATTATATGTGAAGTTCCCTGTTTTTGAGACCTGTATGGCTCTGGTATTGGTTCCGACCGACCTTTTCGCTTATAAATCAGACATTAGACTGAAATGGCTTGCATTGAGCGGTAGCCCTGATTCTCATGGCCACAGGAGTATGTCTCTTCTGCATGTGTGAAGCAAACGGAAATCTGACAACATTTGAAACTGGGAGGTCCCTACTACCATTTCATTCGCTCTTCGGACTGTCCATCAACTACTGGCTGAACCCTACATCACAGCCACTATGTAACGGCCATCGAAAGGAGTAGACCAAGGCGCAGCGTGGAGAGTGATCATCATTGAATTTTACATTTAAATTTTTTTAAATTTTAGTCATTTAGCAGACGCTCTTATCCAGAGCGACTTACGGTAGTGAATGCATACATTTCATTTCATACATTTTTTTTCTGTGCTGGCCCCCCGTGGGAATCGAACCCACAACCCTGGCGTTGCAAACGCCATGCTCTACCATTTTAATAGAACACTTTAAACAAAACAAAAAAACGAACGACAGCCAAACAGTTCTGTCAGGAACATCAACTCTAAACAGAAATTAACCACCCACAAAACCCAAAGGAAAACAGGCTGCCTAAGTATGGCTCCCAATCAGAAACAACGATATACAGCTGTCCCTGATTGAGAACCATACCAGGCCAAAACAAAGAAATACAAAACATAGAAAAAAGGACATAGAATGCCCACCCTAGTCACACCCTGGCCTAACCAAAATAGAGAACAAAACCCTCTCTATGGCCAGGGCGTGACACACTAACAATGCATATGCCTGGAATCCTTAGACTGTAACGGAGCAGGAGAGGGTGTAACACATTCAGAGATCAATTTATAGCCACTAATCTAAAATAAATGTATAGATTTTAAACAAAAAAACCCTACTGTTAGTCATAGACGGACAAGATCAATATGAGATGAGTTCAGGAAGCCAAGCTAGAGCTCTGTGAGATGTTTACAGCAATGGGGGCAGATGTTTTGATCAAGAGAGGCCTTTTGGAAATATGCACATTTTTATACAAATATGGAAGGTGAAATCTTATAGTTTGTTGTTTTATGAATTGATTATACTATATTTAGAAAAAATATAAGTAATTTCAGGGTTTGTTGAATAGGAACTATGTCATTATTATCATATTTGTACTCTGTGCTTGTGGTTGTGTCCTCCAAAGGGACTCTACTTCAGCAATGTATAACTATTTATACCAGAAAGGTGAGATTTTAACCTTTCTTGGAGTATGCAGCATTACTAGTTATTGTTTATGGCCCTCTCATGATAAATCATTACTTTTGGGTATTATTTCGATTACATTTAGTTACATTTAAGAGGATTTAACACAGGTGTAGTGGCATAGCAGAAAGAACAGAATGCCATGAACCAAGAGGTTGTGAGGAAAAGTTGAATAATAATTTCTGTAAAAATAAACATACAAAATGTAGCCATGTATATCAAATATGTAAGTTGAAAATGCTATGTTAAAAGTGCATTGTGTATCATTACATCTCAATTTTGTGAAGTAATGGGGTTTTTCCGTAAGGGAGTATACAACAGACTAAACAAATAACAACAGTTTGATTGAATAACTTTCCACTGCAAACACACAATCATGGATTTTGATACCAAAACAAATGCTACATGTGTACCCTTATCTAGGGTGCTGAGATCTATGAGCAGAGGCAGGGTTCAGAGGTCAAAAGCACTAAGCTCTTTAGACAGAATGTATCCACTGAAGGAGGTTGACATTGAAAGAGATACCCCAGCCATCCCCCCAGAGTTCATAGTCTTTCCTGTAGGATACTCCCTGGTCTGTATAGAGATAACCTCTGAGATTGACCCTTGCTTGTCCACCTGTTTAACACCGTGGGAGAGTCCCCTGGCTGCCCACCTGAGAGAGAGTGTGTGTGTGTGTGTTCAGCCCCTTCTGAGTTCCACACTCACAGAAAAGAGGTGTTCTATGGGGAGAGCGTAAGAACCCTTTTAGAAGAGCCCTTTTTGGTTGTGGAAAGGGTTTGACATGGAACCCAAAAGGGTTCTATCTGGAACCAAAAGGGTTCTAGCTGGAACCAAAAGCATTCTACCTAGAACCAACATGGGTTCTTCAAAGGGTTCTCCTATGGTGTCAGCTGAAGAACCCTTTTAGGTTCCACCTAGGCTTTCAGGCTGGTTTCATAGACTAGACGTAACATAGTAAACTAAAATCCGAGATAATGAAATTAGGATGATATGTTACATTTGGTATAGATGCATAAGACAGAAGGTTACTAAAGGCAAAAAATGAAAGGAGGGTGTATAATGTTCATATCTTATCATGGACAACTTTGATTTTAAGCTAATTAGCAACTTTGCAACTGCTTACTACTTTTTAGCTACTTTGGACCTACTTAGCATGTTAGTTAACACCTATCCTAACCCTAACCTTAACCCTTTAACCTAACTTCCAAAGCTAACCTTAACCTTACCCCAACCTTAACCCTAACCTTAACCCCTAGCCTAGCTAATGTTAGTCACCTACCTAGCTAACGTTAGCATTAGCCACCTAGCCACTTAGCTAACGTTAGCAACAACAAATTAGAATTCATAACATATTATACGTATTGCAAATTCGTAACATACAGCATTGTACAAATTGCAATTTGTTACATATCATATGATGGACATCCATTTAATGCATACTATACCAAATTAATGCATACCATACCAAACGTAACATATCATACTAATTAGAGTGTCTCAAATTCTTGTTTACTATGTTACTTCTACCCCTGAGTCCAGGATGCATACACACTCCAGTAAATACAGTCTGCACAGTCTGCTCCAACATCTGAATAGAGAAGACAGACAGACAGACAAACAGACAGAAATGGGGACCTGACGTTCCCAATGTGGGGAGTATGTTCTGGGGCTATTTGGTTTATCCCGGGAGTTCAGAGTGTCCAAATCATTCCTGTTAGCCAGCGGGATGTAGAAAGAATAGGATCGCCAGGTTAAGAAGGAAAGATGGCTAGGAATTTCAGTGTTCCAGGCAGAGGAATGTGTGGCCTAGAAAGCTGTTGTTCCCTCCCACATGTGCTCCCATTATGCAACCCTTTTGGTTCCAGGGAGCACCCTTTTGGGTTCCATGTAGAACCCAAAAAATGTTTATTCTATGGGAACAGCCAAAGAACCCTTTTGGAACATGGAGTGTGGAACTTTGGAGGGGCTGAACACACACACACACATGCACACACAAACACAAACTCACACACACTCTATCCCCCATCCCCCTCCACACACACACACACACACTTTTAGATGGGCAGTCAGTGGACTCTCCTCTGGGGTCAACCAGGCGGACAAGCAGAGGTCATTCTCAGAGGTTATCTCTAGGGCTTGCAGACCAGGGAGTTTCCCACAGGAGAGACTCTGAACTCAATCAAAGACTGGGGATGGCTAAGGTCTCTCTTTCAATGTCAACATCCTCCAGTGGATACAATCTGTCTAGAACTTAGGGTTTTTTACCTCTGAACCCTACCCCTGCTCGTGCTGTAGATCTTGGCACCCTAGATAAGGGCACACCTGTAGCCTTTGTTTTGGTAAGGTTAATACAAGTCTCTGACTACATTGTAAATGTAATATAACATTTCGAATGTCTTGGTATGCAAATCCATGACTGTGTGTTTGCAGTGGAAGTTATTCAATAGTTATATGTTTAGTCACTTGAATATTCTCAACTCAATTCACTTCCTGTTGAACGTGGAACGAGATGTTTGTTGTTTTGAAAAGTTTGTTTTTTTGAAAGTGTATTGGAAAGTTTCTTAGTAGCTAATTAACTTTTTATTTGGATCCTACGACGCATTTGGCATCAGTTGCTAGGACTGCTAGTCTCTGTCCAGTGATCCTGCTGACAAAGGCTGGGTCTGAGGAGCTATTTTGGCATAGCAGCTAGCCTACAGCCCGCAACGCGGTTAGCCATTGTGGCTGGGACTGCGCATTGTCCCGGGTTTGTGGCTGTCCCTGCTTATTGTTGTGTTCAATCTTCCCTGTGACCTGTCTGGAAATGTGATGAGTAACAGTGTAACCTACGTTGCTAGCTACTATGACAAAGACCAAAGCCGGCGGGAGTACCGTTGAGGACAGTGGTGTCTCTCTTTCACAGGTGAAGGATCTTTTAAACAAACAAAAAGAGTCATCATATTCATGCATAAAAAAACTAATAATGAAAGAAAAGCATTGCAAGTTATAATTTTGTAAAGTTAGTGTGGGAGAGGTAGAAAAATGATCAATAATGATCAATGCCTCCTGGCATTGACAGCCACTGAGGATGGTAGCTGACTCTATGGCCACTCCTATCTGTAATATCTTTAATCTGACCATAGAGGAAAGTCTTTGTCCTCAGGCCTGGAGGGAAGCCAAAGTAATTCCGCTACCCAAGAATGGTAAAGCGGCCTTTACTGATTCTAACAGCAGACCTATATGTTGCAGCCAGCTCTTAGCAAACTGTTGAAAATAAGTGTGTGTACCAAATGCAATGCTATTTCTCTTTAAACAAATTAACAACAGACTTCCAGCATGCTTATAGAGAAGGGCACTCAACACGTACTACACTGACACAAATTATTGATGTCTCAGCCTCCAGTATTTATGCTGCAGTAGTTTATGTGTCGGGGGGCTAGGGTCAGTCTGTTATATCTGGAGTATTTCTCCTGTCTTATCCGGTGTCCTGTGTGAATTTAAGTATGCTCTCTCTAATTCTCTCTCTCTTTCTCTCTTTCTTTCTTTCTCTCGGAGGACCTGAGCCCTAGGACCATGCCTCAGGACTACCTGGCATGATGACTCCTTGCTGTCCCCAGTCCACCTGGCCGTGCTGCTGCTCCAGTTTCAACTGTTCTGCCTGCGGCTATGGAACCCTGACCAGTTCAGCGGACGTGCTACCTGTCCCAGACCTGCTGTTTTCAACTCTCTAGAGACAGCAGGAGCGGTAGAGACACTCTCAATGATCGGCTATGAATGACATTTAATCTTGAGGTGCTGACTTGTTACACCCTCGACAACTGTGATTATTATTATTTGACCATGCTGGTCATTTATGAACATTTGAACATCTTGGCCATGTTCTGTTATAATCTCCACCCGGCACAGCCAGAAGAGGACTGGCCACCCCTCATAGCCTGGTTCCTCTCTAGGTTTCTTCCTAGGTTTTGGCCTTTCTAGGGAGTTTTTCCTAGCCACCGTGCTTCTACACCTGCATTGCTTGCTGTTTGGGGTTTTAGGCTGGGTTTCTGTACAGCACTTTGAGATATCAGCTGATGTAAGAAGGGCTATATAAATAAATTTGATTTGATTGGTTGAAAGAAATTGATAATAAGAAGATTGTGGGAGCTGTACTGTTTCAGTGCAGCCTTTGATATTATTGACCATAAACATACGTGTTATGCCTCTGCCATATCGTGGATTCAGAAGTATCTATCTAATAGAACTCAAAGGGTTTTCTTTAATGGAAGCTTCTCTAATGAAAAGTGTAGTGTACCGCAGGGCAGCTCTCTAGACCCTCTACTCTTTTCTATATTTACAAATGACCTGCCACTGGCATTAAACAAAGCATGTGTGTCCATGTATGCTGATGATACCACCATATGCGCATAAGCAACCACAGCTAATGAAGTCACTGAAACCCTTAACAAAGAGTTGCAGTCTGTTTTGGAATGGGTGGCCAGTAATAAACTGGTCCTGAACATCCCTAAAACTATTTGGTAAAAATCATTCCCTAAGTTATAGACCTCAGTTGAATCTGGTAATGAATGGTGTGGTTGTTGAACAAGTTGAGGAGTCTAAATTACTTGGTGTTGCCTTAGATTGTAAACTGTCATGGTCAAAACATATAGATTCAATAGTTGTAACGATGGGGAGAGGTCTGTCTGTAATAAAGAGATGCTCTGCTTTTTTGACACCACATTCAAAAAGAAAGTCCTGCAGGCTCTAGTTTTGTCTTATCTTGATTATTGTCCAGTCGTGTGGTCAAGTTCTGCAATAAAATACCTAGTTAAGCTGCAGCTCCAGCTGCAGCTGGCTCTTCATTGTAATCAGAGGGCTGATATAAATACTATGTATGCCAGTCTGTCTTGGATAAGAGTTGCGGAGAGACACTGCCAGTCTGTTTCTTGCTATCTTGCCAACTCCTTTTGGAATTGTCATGCTGATTACATTTGGCTTGACAATGACAATGTAGTAGGCTAAAGCACAAACAGGTCTAGGACCAGGCTTGAGCATTCCCTTTTATTTAACGTTTTAAAAAACCTGAAGTGTGGAAGTCGGTCTTTACTTTTCTTACTCAGATGAAGAAGAATGACTGACAGTATAACCTATGACTCCTGGGTTATTCTTGGCTCCTATTTATCTCAATATGGTGAAAAAGTGAAGACAACCATCCCCCACCACCCAACCCCCTCCACACACACACACACACACACACGCGTGCACATGCACACACAAACATGCACACAAACACAGGCACGTACTTGCACACACACAAGCATGCACACACACACACTCTCACACAAACACACATGTGCACGTAAACACATACAGGCACATGTGCACACACACATACACACACACACACACACACATATGCATGCCAACACACACATACACACACACTCACATATAAAGACATTACAGTCTGCCCCGACAATGTGGATAGAGAAGACATGATAGATGAAGGAGAGGGAAGAGAAGGCAGACAGACAGACAGGCAGCGGTAATGGGGACAGGATGTTCCCAGGCTATTTGGTTTATCCCTGTAGCTCAGAGCGTCCTAATCGTTCCTGGTAGAGAGAGAGCAGGAACGCCAGGTTAAGGGTGAAGGAGATGAATCGTTAGCTTGGCCTGGTTGTTCCCTCCCAGATGTGCTCCCATTATCCCTCTCTCTCTGTGTCAGGGGGTAAAAATGGGTGAGGCAAGATGATAACAGTCAATAACGATTTACAATGCCACGCCATCCATTGTAAATAAAAATGTGTTCTTAAAACTGAGAGGAAAGGTGAGGACAGAAGAAGAGAGGACAGGAGAGGAGGATATAGGGAGAAGATAGGAGAGACAGGATAGGACATGATGATGAGGAGAGGAGAAGATGTGGAGAGGAAAAGATCTAGGAAAGGAGAAGAGAGGACAGGAGAGGAGGATATAGGGAGAAGATAGGAGAGAGCAGGATAGGACATGATGAGGAGAGGAGAAGATGGGGAGAGGAAAAGAGCTAGGAAAGGAGAAGAAGGGTGAGGAGAATGAGGTGGTGGAGGTCTGGGGAGGCCTCTTTGTGAATCTCAATCTCTCTCTCTCTCTCTCTCTCTCTCTCTCTCTCTCTCTCTCTCTCTCTCTCTCTCTCTCTCTCTCTCTCTCTCTCTCTCTCTCTCTCTCTCTCTCTCTCTCTCTCTCTCTCTCTCTCTCTCTCTCTCTCTCTCTCTCTCTCTCTCTCTCTCTCTCTCTCTCTCTCTCTCTCTCTCTCTCTCTCTCTCTCTCTCTCTCTCTCTCTCTCTCTCTCTCTCTCTCTCTCTCTCTCTCTCTCTCTCTCTCTCTCTCACAAATGCTGCGTTTAACAGTTGATCTAAAATGACTGACTATAATGGAGGAACAGCTGGTTGATTTCCTTAGAAAACAGGAATTGTTCTTCTATATGAACAAATTGACATTTTAGATGCCATGTACTGCTAATATCTTTGTACACAACCCACCAATATAAACGGTTAAGACTTCAACACATCTATTCAACTACAGACAACTACCTATCGCATAGTTTTTTCCCCAACTCAGACCAACTGTCCAGGGCACATTCTAGACATGTTAAATTGGGACCAACTACGAGCAACTACATTGTGGCGACCAATTGAGAGTACACACTGGACATATACTTTCAAGTAAGGACAGCCTCAAAAGACACAAATTCCAAAGTAACTGTCTGAAAAGTCTTGCAGGGGAGTGTGTGTTCTCAGCACATCAAGAAATGAAATTTGTAATGGTGATTCCTTGCTCAGTTTGTTGACCTAACCCAGATCAAAAGCACCATTGCAGTATTAGTATTGGCCCTCTGTGTGGAAGAGGAAGCTCCTAGTGTGTGTGTGTGTGTTCATGTGTGTGTCTGTGTGTGCAGTGCATACACGAACCCCCTGACCATAGACACATCACCTTAGCTGCAGCTGAAAGGATCCTTCAGCAATGGCCCTCCCTTCCAGCCTTCCTCCTCCACTTCCTCCTCGCTGCCCAAGTACCCAGGGATGGGCAGCTCTTCCTGGGCAGGACACAGCTGATTGTTCCCCTGTCTCAGCCCTCCAGGCCCCTTCCTCCCACAGGGCCCTGCCAGGCTGCGAATATGATGGTGTGCCCCTGTGAGTGCCCTTCTTGAGGAAGAGGAAGCCGAGCCAATCCCTCATCATTGGGAACAAGAGTACTGCCTCATTAACCCTTCATCCTCCCTATTGTTCAGCTGATGCCTTTGACACACTATGGGTTTTTGGTTATTGAAGTACAGTCTCATTATATGAAGTGTGTTTCATTAACCCTTCATCCTCCCTAATGTTACAAAGTCATTAACCCTTCGTCCCATTGTTCTGCTGCTGTCTTTGACAGGTGGTCAGTATTAACGTTTCCTTGATGTTTTCTTTAAATAACATGATGAATACATGGTGTGTTTTCTTACAATAGAAATGGGTACTTTGTTTGTCCATGTACTGCCCAGTGAGTGGCTCTGAAAATGAATTAGGAACATGTCTGTGTCCCAAATGGCACCCTATTCTCTAAATAGTGCACTACTTTGGGTCCTGGTCACCAACCGGTCGATCGTGATCTCCAAGGCATTACTAGTTGATCACCAAACATTTCTGTAAAAAAAACAACGATAAAGCCTTACATTCCAATTCTTAAAATGTTTTCACACTGTTGGCGGTAGGCACACTTAATTCAGCAACCCTAGTGCCGGGAAGGCAAAGTGTTCCAATTTTGAACCATTTCATGTGTCTGAAGATAGAACTCTGCCTACCCGGCAGGCCCAGAGACAAATCAAGTGCAACTATAGGTCTACCACTGGCCAATCAGATAGTTCACATCACAGAGTCTGCAGTTTCCTTGTGCCATATACTGTAAAAAGAAACCCCGAACGCACAGCGAAGTTGATACTGTGAGATTTTAAATCTTTTATAACCATGACTAGAGAGCACCTAAACGAATACAATAAAGAGCTGCTGTTTTTATGAATAAGTTCATGTTTAAGTTGTATTTCAGCACCATAAAATGTACGTTCACCCTACTTCCACTCACGCTATAACCAGCACTACTGCAATGAATGAGTATAGCAAAGTCTCCCAATAAGCTTGCGTTGTTATTATTAGCGGCTCTTTTTTAATATCAAGGAATATTTGGTGGGAGTAACAACATGAATTGGTGCATGAGGCAGAAATAATGCAGTGCGACTTGAGTTTCGCCATCAGCTGGAAGACTGGGTCCCCTTTTCACAGCGGAGGGAGAGTGGAGGGACGTTGAATCGGGTGAGAGACAGCCTCACTGCTGCTCCCTTCCTCCCCTCTGACTGATCATCAGATGCAGGCCAACAGTACAGTAAAAAAAAACATTATTATGCTTAGTCAGCTGTGCCTCACAAGTAATTCAACAAATAATCTGTTTCTAGTGTAATCGTACTGTATACCTAATTTAAAAAATATTATTTCAAAATGATCTGAAAGAACAACATTGGCAGGGAAATTCAAGCATAGTGATAATATATTGGGCCTATAGCCTACCGCACAAACCTCATTGCTACAGAACTGTTTTTAATTCGTTAATGTTGCATAGGCTCACGTTTTTTAAGTCATGTTTTTAAAAGAATCTGAGTGGTAGATCTCGGCTTGCATTTTGACAAAAAAAATATACCGTATTTAGCTGTTATTTGTCGCTGTCACAACTGTCGTCAAGAATGGACCAAGGCGCAGCAGGTATGTGGATACTCATGTTTTTTAATTTAAAAAAAAGGAGTAATGTATCCACTGGACAAAAACAATAAAGACGACAGCAACAGTCTTGCAGGCACATACAACGCAGTGCAAGGACAACTACCCACAACCCCCAAAGAAAACCACTCACACAACATTTAACAAACACAAACCCCCTGCCACATCCTGACCAAGACTAACACAATTACGCCCTCTGCTGGTCAGGACGTGACAGTCGCATGTGCTCCCTCTCCGGTCTCTAGGCCACCAGGCTGCTCGTTATGGTGCACACCTGTCACCATCGTTAAATCAAATCAAGCTTTATTTGTCACATGCGCCGAATACAAGTGTAGACTTTACAGTGAAATGCTTACTTATACAAGCCCTAAACCGACAGTGCAGTTCAAGAAGAAGAAAAAAGTTATAAAAAGTAATAATAAAAAGAAACACAATAAGAAAAACAATAAGGAGGCTATATACAGGGGGCACCGGTACCGAGTCAGCATGCGGGGGTACAGGCTAGTTGAGGTAATCTGTACATGTAGGTGGGGGTGAAGTGACTATGCATAGGTAACAAACAAACAGCGAGTAGCAGCAGTGTACAAAAAGGAGGGGGGGGGGTTGTCAACATAAATTGTCCGGTGGCGATTTTATGAATTGTTCAGCCGTCTTATGGCTTGGGGGTAGAAGCTGTTGAGGAGCCTTTTGGTCCTAGACTTGGCTCTCCGGTACCGCTTGTCGTGCAGTAGCAGAGAAAACAGTCTATAACTTGGGTGACTGGAGTCTCTGACAATTTTATGGGCTTTCCTCTGACACCGCCAATTATATAGGTCCTTGATGGCAGGAAGCTTGGCCCCAGTGATGTACTGGGCCGTTCGCACTACCCTCTGTAGCGCCTTACAGTCAGATGCCGAGCAGTTGCCATACCAGGCGGTGATGCAACCTGTCAGGATGCTCTCGATGGTGCAGCTGTAGAACCTTTTGAGGATCTGGGGACCCAGGCCAAATCTTTTCAGTCTCCTGAGGAGGAAAAGGTTTTGTCGTGCCCTCTTCACGACTGTCTTGGTATGTTTGGACCATGATAGTTTGTGGGCGATGTGGACACCAAGGAACTTGAAACTCTCGACCTGCTCCACTCCACTACGATGTTAATGGGGGTCTGTTCGGCCCGCCTTTTCCTGTAGTCCACGATCAGCTCCTTTGTCTTGCTCACATTGAGGGAGAGGTTGTTGTCCTGGCACCACACTGCCAGTTCTCTGACCTTCTCCCTACAGGCCTCATTGTTGTCGGTGATTAGACCTACCATTGTTGTGTCATCAGCAAACTTAATGATGGTGTTGGAGTCGTGTTTGGCCACACAGTCGTGGGTGAACAGGGAATACAGGAGGGGACTAAGTACACACCCCTGAGGGGCCCTATTGTTAAGGATCAGCGTGGCAGACGTGTTGTTGCCTACTCTTACCACCTGGGGGCGGCACGTCAGGAAGTCCAGGATCCAGTTGCAGAGCGAGGTGTTTAGTCCCAGTGTCCTTAGCTTAGTGATGAGCTTTTTGGGCATTATGGTGTTGAACGCTGAGCTGTAGTCAATGAACAGCATTCTCACATAGGTGTTCCTTTTGTCCAGGTGAGAAAGGGCAATGTGGAGTGCGATTGAGATTGCGTCATCTGTGGATCTGTTGGGGTGGTATGCAAATTGGAGTGGGTCTAGGGTTACCCGGAAGGATGCTGTTGATGTGAGCCATGTCCAGCCTTTCGAAGCACTTCATGGCTACCAACATGAGTGCCATGGGGCAGTAATCATTTAGGCAGGTTACCTTCACTTCCTTGGGCACAGGGATTATGGTGGTTTGCTTGAAACATCTAGGTATTTGTCATAAGCGTTGTAAGCATTGGACCAAGGCGCAGCGAGTAAAGTGCTCATCTTCTTAACTTCTTGGGGCTATGTGGGACGTTAGCGTGCCACCTGTGGCGCACCCTATCAACAGCAGGTGCATTTCAAGAGCGGCAAATTTGAAACCAAATAAATGTCAAAATTCAAATTTCTCAAACATACAACTAACTTACACCCTTTGAAAGATAAACATCTCCTTAATCTAACCACGTTGTCCGATTTCAAAAAGGTTTTACGGGGAAAGCATAAAGTTAGGTTTGTTAGGAGAGTACATTGACAATAGCTGTGTGTAATGTATTGTCGATTCAAAGACAGGCGTCACCAAAACCATAAAATCAGCTAAAATTATGCACTAACCTTTTACAATCTCCATCAGATGACACTCCTAGGACATTATGTTAGACAATGCATGCATTTTTAGTTCTATCAAGTTCATATTTATATCTAAAAACAGCGTTTTACTATGGCGTTGATGTTCAGGAAATCGTTTCCCTCCAATACCGGCAGTCAAGTCATGACAACAAAATAATTAATTAATATTAGAAAACATTGGTAAAATATTATATTGTCATTCAAAGAATTATAGATTTACATCTCTTGAACGCAATGGACTTGCCAGATTTAAAATTAACCTTACTGGGAAATCACACTTTGCAATAATCTGAGCACTGCGCCCAGAAAAATACGCATTGCGATACAGACTAACCGCCATGTTGGAGAGATCTAAAATCGAAAATAATATGTAAATAATCCATTACCTTTGATTCTCTTCATCAGATGTCACTTCCAAAGAATCACAGGTCCATAACGAATGTAGTTTTGTTCAAAAAAGCTCATCATTTATGTCCAAAAACCTCTGTGTTGTTAGCACATGATCTAAGCCAGCCGGACTTCACTTCACAAACGGAAAAAATATATTTACGTTCGTTCAAACATGTCAAACGTTGTATCGCATAAATCATTAGGGCCTTTTTTAACCAGAACATGAATAAAATTCAAGGCGGACCATTGGGTTCTCTTTTAAAACGTTTCGGAATGAGAGTACCCACCATCAAATCGCACGCCAGGTGTCTAATGGGCCATCACGTTCCAAGGCTCTTCTTCGGTCAGATCTCACTGTAGAAGACTCAAAACACTTTGTAAAGGCTGGGGACATCTTGTGGAAGCAATAGGAAGTGCCAAAACATTCCTCAGCCCCTTTGTTTTTCAATGGTATAGGCTTAAAGTCAATTCAACACATCAGGTATCCACTTCCTGTCAGAATCTGTCTCAGGGTTTTGCCTGCCAAATGAGTTCTGTTATACTCACAGACACCATTCAAACAGTTTTAAAAACTTTAGGGTGTTTTCTATCCATATATAATAAGTATATGCATATTGTAGTTACTGGGTAGGATTAGTAACCAGATTAAATCGGGTACATTTTTTTATCCAGCCGTGAAAATACTGCCCCCTATACCCTAACAGGTTAATTTATTAGAAATAACACTTAAACAAAAGAAACAAACGACGAAACAGTCCCATAAGGTGCACAGACTATACAGGAAATAACCACCCACAAAACACAAGTGAAACAAACCTCAACTAAATATGGCCTCCAATTAGAGACAACGACAACCAGCTGACTCTAATTGGAGGTCCTACCAAAAACTCAACATAGAAATAGAAAACTAGATTTAAACATAGAAATAGAAAACATAGAACCTAAACCAAAAACACCAAAACACACAAAACAAACACCCCCTTCCATGCCATGACCAAACTACAATGACAAATAACCCCTTTTACTAGTCAGGACGTGACAGTATTACAAACCTGGTCAGGGAGAGGTTGAAAATGTCAGTGAAGACACTTGACAGTTTGTCCGCGCATGCTTTGAGTACACGTCCTGGTAATCCGTCTGGCCCAGCATCTTTGTGAATGTTGACCTGTTTAAAGGTTTTGTTCACATCGGCTACCGAGAGCGTTATCACACAGTCATCCAAAAAAGCTGGTGCTCTCGTGCATGCTTCAGTGTTGCTTGCCTCGAAGCGAGCATAAAAGGCATTTAGCTCATCTGGTAGGCTCGCGTCACTAGGCAGCTCGCGTCTGGGTTTCCCTTTGTAGTCCGTAATAGTTTTCAAGCTCTGTCACATCCGACGAGCGTCAGAACCGGTGTAGTAGGATTCAATCGTAATCCTGTATTGACGCTTTGCTTGTTTGATGGTTCATCGGAGGGCATAGCGGGATTTCTTATAAGCGTCCGGATTAGTCTCCCGCTCCTTGAAGGCGGCAGCTCTATCCTTTAGCTCGATGCGGATGTTGCTTGCAATCCATGGCTTCTGGTTGGGATATATAAGTACAGTCACTGTGGGGACAACGTCATCGCTGCACTTATTGATGAAGCCGATGAGTGAGGTGGTGTACTCCTCAATGCCATTGGATGAATCCCGGAACATATTCCAGTCTGTGCTAGCAAAACAGTCCTGTAGTGTAGCATCTGCGTCATCTGACCACTTCCGTATTGAGCGAGTCACTGGTACTTCCTGCTTTAGTTGTTGCTTGTAAGCAGGAATCAGGAGGATAGAATTATGGTCAGATTTGCAAAATGGAGGGCGGGAGAAAGCTTTGTATCCATCTCTGTGTGTGGAGTAAAGGTGGCCTAGGATTTTTTTCCCTCTGGTTGCACATGTGACATGCAGGTAAAAATTTGGTAAAACTGATTTAAGTTTGCCTGCAATAAAGTCCCCGGCCACTAGGAGCGCCGCTTCTGGGTGAGCATTTTCTTCTTTGCTTATGGCCTTATAGAGTTGGTTGAGAGTGTTCTTAGTGCCTGCTTAGCTTTGTGGTGGTAAATAGATATATATGAATTCTACAGATGAGAACTCTCTTGGTAGATAGTGTGGTCTACAGCTTATCATAAGGTACTCTACCTCAGGCGAGCATTACCTCGAGACTTCTTTAATATTAGACATCGTGCACCAGCTGTTATTGACAAAAAGACACACACCCACACCCCTCGTCTTACCAAAGGTAGCGTCTCTGTTCTGCCAGTGCCTGAAAAATCCCGTTAGCTCTATATTGTCCGTATCTTTGTTCAGCCACGTCTCGGTGAAGCATAAGATATTACAGTGCATCAGCGTCTTATGACACACATCTGGACACCATCACCTCCTTGATTACCTGCCCAGTATCATTGTTCCTGTTTCTGTTCCTGTGTCATGTCTGTGCATTGTCCGTGTTTCTTATTTTGTATTATGTTGTGTTTATTTATTAAAACACTCACTCCCTGAACTTGCTTCCCGATTCTCAGCACACATCGTTACACTATTTGTCTGCTATTTATGAAAAAATATATACAAATTACAGATCAAATAGCCTAACAATGTGGAAAAAAGTTGCCGGCATGAGGATAACTCAGCGTGTTTTGTCTGGCTAATAGCCTACACAAATGGGCGGCAATATTCAAGGTAAATTAAATCAAATTAAATCCAACTTGAGAGACTTTCTTTGACTTGGAAGAGCTACCTTGACTTGGAAGAGTTCCAGTGTTTGAAAGCCATAGCTAGATAGCTATCCCTGTCTGCTTGAGCCAGATATTTGAGTAGGCTAAACTAGCTAGCTGCATTCGCTAGCTAAGTAAGTGAAAGTGAAAAAAAATACAACGAAATATATCTAGTCTCTCTCTACTCTCTGTCTCTCTCTCTTGCTTCTCCTTCATTTTTTGATGAAATTCATTTTTTCAAATCTGTTCAAATATTACGTTTCTCTCTCTTTGAATCAACTACTCATCACATTTTATGCAGTGCTAGCTAACTGTAGTGGCAGTGGTCATGAAATGATTGTCAAGCAAATAACTGCTTGTCTCACGGTAATTGACCGTTAATTAACATAAACACAGTTAGCATCTCCTGGCTTCCATGCATAGCCTACAGGCCACTGATACGGATCTTTTGAAAACCTACATTTTAAAAAGTCTAATAAATCCATGAAATGTAGCCAATACCATCACAATAAATCCATGATTTATTTTAGACAGGTCTAAAGAAACATGATATAAAGAAAATGTAGTATATTTCAGAACAACAGAGTATCATACTCTGAGTTGTCCTTATGTTAGGCCCTGATCTGGCTACGCCATATGGGCTACACTGGGCTAACCATATGCACTACACTAGTTAATTTAGCAGCCAAGATTTGCTTAGTATTCCGTGGCAATATTTTATAGTATGAAGAATACAATTGAACATAGCTGAATAAATTACAAAGGATATTTTCTCCAAACGTTTTGAGGGAGTGCGCACACGCGGCTATTCTGTGTCGGACTATTCACATTGACCCACCCCCCCTTTGTTTTTACGCTGCTGCTACTTGCTGTTTATTATCTATGCATAGTCACTTTACCCTACCTATATGTACAATTTACCTCGACTGACCTGTACCCCCGCAAATTGACTCAGTACCGGTACCCCCTGTATATAGCCTTGTTATTGTTATTTTATTGTATTACTTTTTATTACATTTTTTACTTTAGTTTATTTAGTAAATATTTTCTTAACTCTATTTCATCAACTGCATTGTTGGTTAAGGGCTTGTAAGCATTTCACGGCAACACTTGTTGTATTCGGCGCATGTGACAAATAAAATTTGATTTGATTTCTGTTGAGCAGTTAACAAAGAAAAGGTACTCCAATATCCTTAATTAGGAGTAATTTATGTAACAATACAAATGTTGGGCTCTATGTTTTGATTTTTAATACATTCTAAGGCTGTATGGTGTGACTCTAATGATGATTTGAAAAAAGTTGCATGAAAGGCATGAGCTATGCTTTATTTTTTGCGCAGGCTGTGCACACTTCATCAGTCTCTCATTCACAATTTGACAAGCCCTGGATAATGCCTCGAATTTCCTTTGTGTGGCCGTAATGCCCCCTAAAAAAATCCATTCCCTTAGACTGAATATAATAATTATAATTCCCTTCTTCCAGCTACGTGTGGAAGCACCTCTCACACACATGGCTCAACGTCACGTGATCGGGTCTTTCTCACAGGCTACAAGTGAAGACAGACACATCGGGGACGCAACTGCACGCGTCCTTATTCAATTCCAAGGTGCATATTGAAGATATTTGAAGAACTGTCCACATTTACTTTTCGTCAGCCAACAAGATGAGTAGGCCTAACGAACAGCAAAAGCACTAGCCTATCTCAATCTACTATCCCCCATGGTTCAAAAGTTGACCTATTCTATGCGAAAATAAGAAATATTCCAAACAGTCTGGGACAGTTGTGGGATGCGATAGATCTCAAATTAATACAACCACCAGCATCAAAAAACTTGTTTTAGTTAAGCAATGAACCTGACGTATACCAGTTTCATTTGAGGACCAAGATGTTGACAGCTGTGCCATACAGATTGCAAAGTAGTTGGGAAGAGATTTTTGATGTACAGATTCCATGGTACAGGTTGTATGAGTTGATATATAAAACAACGCAAGATTCAGTACTTCGTGCTTTCAGCTAAAATGATTGTACAGAATTCTTGATACCAACAAAATGTTGAATATTTACAATCATTGCAGCTCTGCCGATTTTGTTGAGAGGACACAGCATCAATAGACAATTTTTTTATATTGCCTTCAGGTAGCCTGTTTCTGGTCTCAGGTTCAGGAATGGCTGAAAAAGCATAACATTAATCAAAAATATACCCTAGAAGTAGCATTGTTGTGAGATTTGGAGAGACCTGGTCTGTCAATTCCTAATATCCTAATACTCTTAGTAAAGGTATTGATCTTCAACTCACAATCTGTGGATTCTATTCGATTAGATAGATTGACATTTTATGTTAAACACCACAGCATAGTTGAAAGATATATGGCGTGTAGAAATCCGAAGAGGGTGGCATCATAGATAAGTGGGAGGGGCTGAGGGCTTTGAAGCTGAGGGTTGGGATATGGAATTGGATACAAGTGGGAGTGGAGTTGCTGTGCGGGGATAGAATGATGGTCAAAGATAAAATTAAAAAAATAAAGTGGGGAATGGAATTACTTGATTTTTTGTGCGGGTATCTTGGAGGGCAGGTGGCTTGGCGGTTGGGAGTAACTAATGGGGCGGCAGGTAGCCTAGTGTTTAGAGCATTGGGCTGGTAACCGAAAGGTTGCTAGATTGAATCCCCGAGCTGACAAGGTAGAAATTCTGTTGTTCTGAACAAGGCATTTAACCCTAGGCTGTCATTGTAAATAGGAATCTGTTCATAACTGTCTTGCCTAGTTAAATAAAAATGGACAAAGTGTTTTATATTGTAAAGAAGTCAGCCAGAGTTGATGTGGGCCAGAGTTCATGTGGGCCATCATTCAAACAAAGACATTCCTGCCTGGCCACCGGTGCATATTTCCAAACTATGCTTGCATATAATCATGCTTTTAAAAAAAGATGCTGGTATATCCTTTATATTTTCAATCAGTTACTTTTTTTTATTTTCCAAGGCCTGAGGCACTTTTTTGTCACATTCCTGAAGCCCAAGAAACAAACACTTAGCTTGCTAGAACATATGGAATTTAAAAAGGTTTATGGATAACTTTTTAGAGGGTTACTGTGTCCAATACACCAGTGGTCTGTGTGTCTGTGTGTGTTCCAGGCTGTGGGAAATATACTGCTACATTCCGGGCCTCACACTAATGGAAACCAAGGGCAAGCTTTCTTTTTCCTCTCTCTCCACATACTAACTACACCCAATGCAGAGCCTTGTAAATCTCACACAAATAGAGCACAGTATACACTGAAATCATTGTTAAAATCTTTATTTTAAAATGATTGTTGATGAGTTTACCCTCAAAGACTACACAAACTCACAACTCGCTAACACCCTTTACATATATATACTCCTCACATTTTCTCTATAGACAAACTATATGCTTCTGTGTATTTGTAGTTCTCTAACATAAAAGGGTGAAAGCTCTTCCTCATTTGACCCAAGTGCATCTGAAGTCTATTAAACATAGTAAAAAACAAAATCCTCCCCATACATTTTTGTCATTTTGCAGATGCTCTTACTTAGAGCAACTCACTTTTGTTGTACCGTTCCTCTGTGGGACTCAAACCCACAACTCTGGCATTGCAAGCACCATGCTTTACCAAATGAGTCACACAGGACCATCTTCACCCCATTCCTCCCTCCCTCCCTCCAACCCTTGCCAACCTTCCAGTGTCTGGAGTCTGTTAAACTGTCCTTTGAACCTAGACTCAAAACACACAAGATAGGACAAGGTAATGGGTTTTACACACAAACACACGAACACACACACATGCACACACATGCAGGCAAGCATGCACAAACATACACATACTCTCTCACTCTCTCACATGCACACACACATACACACACACACACACACACACAGAGACAGCTCCCCAGGGACTCCCTTTGGAACACACAGTCTATTCTAAAATTATCTATGGTGAAAACTCCCATCAACCAGAAAAGGGCCCCTACAGCTTCTGTAGTCATACGATACAATGTTTGTGACTGGTGTGTGTATTGAGGTGTGTGTGTGTCTGTCGGTCTGTCTGTCTTTGTCTTTCTCCTCTCTATTTACCAATGGTGCTGACTGGGTCACAAGGTGTGTAAGGTGATCCGGCCATTGGCTACCTGCAGAGCCTCCCACCTGCAGCTGCAGACAATTTGTCTGGGCCCGTTCAGGCCAAGACACACACACACACACACACACACACACACACACACACACACACACACACACACACACACACACCAGGAACAGCACCTCTTCAACCTCAGGAGGCTGAAGAAATTTGGCTTGTCACCCAAAACCCTACAGATGCACTATCGAGAGCTCTCCAGAGGGTGGTGCGGGGCAAACTACCTGCCCTCCATGACACCTACAGCACCCAATGTCACAGGAAGGCCAAAAAGATAATCTAGGAAAATAACCACCCGAGCCACTGCCAGTTCTCACTGCTATCATCCAGAAGGCTAGGTCAGGTGCATCAAAGCTGGGACCGAGAGATTGAAAAACAGCTTCTATCTCAAGGCCATCAGACTGCTAAACAGCAATCGCTAACTCAGAGAGGCTGCTGCCTGCATTGAGACCAAATCACTGGACACTTTAATAAATGGATCACTAGTCACTTTAAAAAAATGCCACTTTAAATAATGCCACTTTAATAATGTTTACATATCTTACATATTCTCTTAATCACATGTAAATACTGGATTTTATACCATCTACTGCACCATGCCTATGCCGCACCATGCCTATCGCTCATCCATATACTTACATGTACATATTCTCATTCACCCCTTTAGATTTATGTGTATTAGGTACTTTTGGGGAATTGTAAGATTACTTGTTAGATATTACTGCACTATCGGAACTAGAAGCACAAGCATTTCGCTTCACTCGCATTAACATCTGCTAACCATATGTATGTGACCAATAACATTTGATTTGATTTGATTTGAACAGGATGAAAAACACAGAAAATCACTCTGTTTTGGATCAGGTTGACATTTATTGTCATGTGTCTTGCCCTGGAGTCTGAACTGAGTGCTTTCCGCTACATGGGCCAGATGCATAGTCAAAATTGCCTATATCATAAAAATGAATGAAAACCAAAAATGTAACATCATTTAAGGTTAGGGTTAGGCATTAGGGTGGTGATTGGTAGGGTTAAGGTTATGTTTAAAGTCAGATTCTATGACTTTGTGGCTGTGCTAGCTAGTGACCACTCCGCAGAGCTGCCTCCAGTACATGAGTCATCTCAATAAATGCCAATCTGCTGTTTTGGATGGGGAACACACACTCTTTAACACACACACACATTCCCTATGCTCACCCCTGCCCTAACCCGCTTCTTGCCAGAGCGGTGTAGCGTGGCAGTGTATACCAAGCAGCCCAGGTGCAAAACAGACTTCAGAGACTCAGATAAAAGTTCTTGAGCCTCTCTCTCCAAGAACTCTAAAGTGCCTCAGGAGGTGGTAAGCAAAGATGTCATGCCCTGTGAAACTCTATTTTGAAGAATTCAACTTGGACATTAGTCCCGTTTCTAAAATATAGAGTCCATGACGGACCCTGCAGTCAAATGGATGAGCCCTGGCTGTGGGACAAGTTGTTGTTTTTGTTTTTGACCCCCCCCCCCCCACCCACAGTGGACTGCACTGTCCAAGAGAGGCAATAGGTCAGCCTTTGCATGTGGCTGTCCAATTTTGTTTTGCGACGTTTCTCAAAGAGTTTTTGTTTAACTAGTTGTAGGTTTCTAGATTCCCATTGATATTAACGTCAGTTAAACCATTGTGAATAGTAAAGCAGAAGAGGCACACCTGGCAACCCAATGGACAGCAGCAGTTTACTGAGCTGCAGGCAAAGGTTCAAAGTGTATTTGGAACGTCTCAGTGTCATAAACATATATACACACACACACAAACACATAAACAAACACACACATTTGCACACACACAGGCATAAATGAAATACACATACGGTATACACACTTTGGCACATAAACTCAGCAAAAAAAGAAACATCCCTTTTTCAAAGATAATTCGAAAAAATCCAAATAACTTCACAGATCTTCATTGTAAAGGGTTTAAACAATGTTTCCCATGCTTGTTCAATGAACCATAAACAATTAATGAACATACATCTGTGGAACAGTCGTTAAGACACTAACAGCTTACAGACAGTAGGCAATTAAGGTCACAGTTATGAAAACACTAAAGGGGCCTTTCTACTGACTCTGAAAAACAACAAAAGAAAGATGACAGGGTCCCTGCTCATCTGTGTGAACGTGCCTTAGGCATGCTGCATGGAGGCATGAGGACTGCAGATGTGGCCAGGGAAAGAAATTGCAATGTCCGTACTGTGAGACGCCTAAGACAGCGCTACAGGGAGACAGGATGGACAGCTGATCATCCTTGCAGTGGCAGACCATGTGTAACAACACCTGCACAGGATCGGTACATCCGAATATCACACCTGCGGGACAGGTACAGGATGGCAACAACAACTGCCCGAGTTACACCAGGAATGCACAATTACTCCATCAGTCTTCAGACAGTCCGCAATAGGCTGAGAGAGGCTGGACTGAGAGCTTGTAGGCCTGTTGGAAGGCAGGTCCTCACCAGATATCACCGGCAACAACGTCGCCTATGGGCACAAACCCATAATCGCTGGACCAGACAGGACTGGCAAAAAGTGCTCTTCACTGACGAGTTGCGGTTTTCTCACCAGGGGTGATGGTCGGATTCGCGTTTATCGTCAAAGGAATGAGTGTTACAATGAGGCCTGTACTCTGGAGTGGGATCACTTTGGAGGTGGAGGGTCCGTCATGGTCTGGGGCGGTGTGTCACAGCATCATCGGACTGAGCTTGTTGTCATTGCAGGCAATCTCAACACTGTGCGTTACAGGGAAGACATCCTCCTCCCTCATGTGGTACCCTTCCTGCAGGCTCATCCTGACATGACTCTCCAGCATGACAATGCCACCAGCCATACTGCTCATTCTGTGCGTGACTTCTTGCAAGAGAGGAATGCCAGTGTTCTGCCATGGCCAGCTAAGAGCCCAGATCTCAGTCCCATTGAGCACGTCTGGGACCTGTTGGATCGGAGGGTGAGGGCTAGGGCCATTCCCCCCAGAAATGTCCGGGAACTTGCAGGTGCCTTGGTGGAAGAGTGGGGTAACATCTCACAGCAAGAACTGCAAAATCTGATGCAGTCCATGAGGAGGAGATGCACTGCAGTACTTAATGCAGCTGGTGGCCACACCAGATACTGACTGTTACTTTTGATTTTGACGCCCCCTTTGCTCAGGGACACATTTTTCCATTTCTGTTAGTCACATGTCTGTGGAACTTGTTCAGTTTATGTCTCAGTTGTTGAATCTTGTTATGTTCATCCAAATATGTACACGTTACGTTTGCTGAAAGTAAACGCAGTTGACAGTGAGAGGACGTTTCACCCACCCAGTATCATGGGGTTTGGGAGGCTTCAGTCCAAAAGAAGCCAAACCAACAGCCAAAGAACATAGGAGTGGTGAATAAAAGGAAGGCACTGTGTGTGGTGTGTGTATATGTGTATGCGTGCGTGTGCGTGTGTCAGGGATCACAGGGATGCAGAATCACACACAGGGCGGTACAGTGCAGAAGGTCATAAGTGTGTGTGTGGGCCATCGTTCTTACTGGCCATGAATACTTCAATAATAATGTGAATTCCTGATGTGGTGGAGCTTGTCATGAGAACATGGTAGGCTAGCTCTGTCAGCTGCTCTTCGTCAAGGTGAACCAACCCTCTTTTCTTTCTTCCTCCACTTTCCCTTCCACTGCCCTTTCTCTGCACTCTTCTTTTCTCCTCCACCCTAACCTCCTCCATCTTCTCATACCTCTTTCATTCCACCACCTTTTTAACTCCTCTTCACCTCCTTTCCCCTCTCATCGCCTCCACCTTTTACATTTTAGTAATTTAGCAGACACTTATCCAGTGCATACATTTTTTTCTCCTTTTCTCTCTCTCCTTTTCTCTTTCTATCTATAACAATTTCTCTTCCCTTGTTCCTTTTCTCCATTCCTCGTCATTGACGTTCAATACTGAACCTTAACTGTGTGTGTGTGTGACATTGAGCCTCTTCTCACCAAACCACATGATACTTTCCACCTTTTTTTAAACATATTCCCTTTCCTCTCTTACCTTAATTTGTCTTATTGTACCCATTGCCCTCTCTGCCCCCTAGCATCTTTCCTTGGGTCCATCTCCGGCCGACAGTTGAACTTTGCAAGCGGATGCGTGGTATCGTTTGATCTGGCCTGTTTGATGTGTCGGGCATCGGCCCACTGCACTGATTCCAGGGTGGCCATGGTACGGAGGTTGGAATGGGGTATGTTGGTGATGGTAATTCAAGGGTAAAGCTGGAGGGGAAGGATGGGCCATGTTCCCAGAGGATGTGTAGCTTCTCACGGTGGGCTGAGGTTGAGGCTTGGGGGAAAAGAAGAGACTGGAGTTGCCACAGTAAGTGCACACTCTGCCATAACCCCATAATGACACTGAGACAGTTCCACTCCATGTTACCCCTACAGTGGTTTGCCCTGTCATGGCAGAGCCGTGCCGGTCTCTGGGAGAGCATGTGTGAGAGGAAGTGGCACTTCCTCTCACACATCCTCTCCCAGGGATTGGCACCGCTCTGCTGTGACAGGGTAAACCACTGTAGGGATAACATGGAGTATATCAGGGTCCTATTCATTAGGGCACACACGTTTTGAAACATTTTGTGACAGAAAAAAAAGAGCATTTCGTGTTGGATTTTGGTGCTGCACAAGACCCATGCAGAGCTGCTTTGTCTGGCTGGCTGGAGGCTTCTCACTGGGCACCGTTTTGACGTAAATTTGGCTGAGTTATCAACTAACGTGAAATCAACAAATAAATTCACCGTGTCATTGGATTTAGGTTAACATTTGGGTAAAAAAAAGATAAAATGCCCTGACATTGATGACTTTTGCAAATCCAATCAGTTTTCAAAGTTGATTCAACATCCTCACAATGATTTTAGTTGAAATTACGTGGAAACAATGTTGATTCAACCAGTTTTTGCTCAGTGGGTTGTCTGTTCCTTGTCACTGTCAAAATGTGTGGAAAACCTGGCTGTGTTTTAGTGTCAATCCCAGCTACAATGCCTAGTGAATGTCTTCACACCCCTAGCACAGTTGTCACATTTTGCTGCGTTATATTTAAATCTAAAAAGATTTATACAACTTACTCCACATTTTCAAAGTGAAAGAAAAAGTATAGAAATATTCAAAAATTATCTATAATTTTTTTTACACTTTGAAAATGTGGAGTAGTTTATGAAGAATCCAATTAAATCCCTTTTTTAGATGTAAATTTAAGTCAGCAAAATGTGACAAATGTGCAAGACGTGTGAAGACTTTCACTAGGCACTGTACCTATGTCACGCCCTGGCTTAGAGTTCCTTTTTATGTCTTTAGTTTGGTTTGGTCAGGGCGTGAGTTGGGGTGGGCATTCTATGTTCCCTATCTAGGTTTTGTATTTCTGTGTTTTGGCCTGGTATGGCTCTCAATCAGGGACAGCTGTACATCGTTGTCGCTGATTGGGAGCCATACTTAGGCAGCCCTTTTTCCACCTGTCTGTGTAGGAAGTTGTTTTTGCATTGCTTTTAGTAGCTTGCGAAACTGTTCGTTTGTTGTGTTGCTTCTTGTTTTTGCAGGTTCACCGTTTATATTAAAATATGATGAACCCAACCCACGTTGCGCCTTGATCTCACTCGACGGACGTTACAACGACGGACGTTACAACCTAGTTGCAGTGGTGTAAAAGTACTTCAGAGTAGCGTGTCTTCTAGTAACTTTGAGGGCATTTCAAAGGATTCCATCTGTCTTTCTCGACACAGTAGATGTCAGTATTTCAAACAACCTCAAAGTCTACCACTATGAACATTTCCGAGTATACAGTATCTGAGTAATTTCTTCACACAGCTTGTAGAGTAACTAACGCAATACAGGCGTGGCTATTTGTGTCTAAGTGTGCCCATTGAAAAATATCATATTTTTTTAATATACTTCATTATCTTCTCTTCTTCCATGTCTGGGATTGCAGTCTCCCATGATCCTATTCTTTGGGAGACTGCCAAAGGAGGAAAAGGAGCGCAGCAGTTGCCTCTGTGGTTCTCGGTCATGCATTCTCTCACATGGGATTCCAGACAGATCTTTTTGCATCCACATATTTTTACAGATGTTTTTTATACTTTAGGAGGCAACATACAACAACTCTGCAATATATATCAAGAAGACAGCCACAACTCACTCTATATGTGACTGAACACACAGTACCTCCCTAAATGTGAAGTGCAGCTCAGTTGTCAGTCACACCGAAACACTGTCAGTCACGAAGAGTGAACAAGTCATTATAGTGATCCCGGGTCAGCAGCATGCAAATAGGGTATATTGATATAGCAGTGTTCCTTGGCTCGTTATGCTGCAAGTGTCATATTTGACGGATACTATTCCCGTCAGAAGGTTACGTCCAATATATGTGGTTATAACATGTTTTTGTGGAGAGAATTATGTCCCTATAAAACCGTTACTAAGTGGACCTACTTTCTATAAACAGATACATGTGATTGATTAGCAGTTAAAGTAAGGACAAACATGTTTTTAAGGAATAAAGCACTCTTCAGAGTCTCAACTATTTTACACCAATTACAATACGAAACTCAACTGGATATAATACTTTAACATATATTTAAGCTATATATTTTAGCTTTGCTGGAGAAAGTTATTTTTACTCAGTCTATAACCTTGGTAACCAGTTTCAACTGAAGAGGAAACTTCCGTCTTGGAAGGAATACCGTGCCACAGGCTACAAATATGTAAAAAATTCTAAGGATAGGAGGTTCCTCTTACCAAATAAATAGCTGCAATCAACAGTTGTAATGTGCCATGAAGAGGCACATTAATAACACATGAGTTCAATCATTGCAAAACTTTTTCTAAATAAACTCTAGCCCATGCTACTCAAGTTCAATGCCAAATTATCGATTTAAATCGAAAGAATGTCTCTGTGTCACGTCCTGACCAGTAAAGGGGCTGTTTGTTATTGTAGTTTGGTCAGGGCGTGGCAGGGGGTGTTTGTTTAGGGTGTTTCGGGGTTGTTTGGGTTATGTTCTATGTTAGTGTATTTCTATGTTATTTCTAGTTGGTCTATTTCTATGTGGTGTTTATTGGGTTGACCTTCAATTGGAGGCAGCTGCTTCTCGTTGCCTCTGATTGAAGGTCCTATTTGTAGGGGTGTTTGTTCTATGGGGGTTTGTGGGTAGTTATTTCCTGGTTTAGTGTTTGTTGCACCTGGCGGGACTGTTTGGAGTCGTTTGTTTTGTATACGTGTTTATTTTGTTTTTCCTTCTTCAAATAAAAAAAGAAGATGAGTATACATTTTCCCGCTGCGTTTTGGTCCACTCCTTACGACAATCGTGACACTCTGAATAATGACAGCCACCAAGATAAGTGCTAACGAGCTAACTGTAACTTGGTTAGTCAAGCTAACTTGCTGACTGCTAACTAGCTAACCTCTAGCTAGTTTAGCCAAAATAACTAGCCAGCTGCTAACTAGCTACATTAACCAAGCTAACCAGCTCCTATCTAAATTAGGGGCACTGTTTGGGCTTATTACAGTAGCCTAAAAATAATTAAATATAAAGTATTGCAAAGCTCTCAATCCTTTAGGCGGTTGTGGTACAGGCATCTCCAAGTGAATAAATCGGGTATTGTGCTAATACCAATAAATACCAATGTGCCACAAATCCTGGGGAAAGGGGTTTCCGTTTTGCAATTTTATGGTGTGTTAATGTTGAGAAATGCTATTAGCTGGCAAGATGGAAAATAACATTTCAACTGCAGGGTAAGTGAAAAATTAGGCCTCTTCAGCTTGAAGGTTAGTAGTCTCTCTATGGTATGGTTGGAATTCTCCCTCAACAGAACCTTGAGGACCACAAGATTGGTAGATAGCTCTCAACACTTCCATTTAAGAGAGAACACGTGAGTGAGACAGAGGTTTTGCAGTCCCATGTTGATACCGATGTTTCCCAAAGTTATGTCAAGTTGGCTGGATGTTTTTTGGGTGGTGGACCATTCTTGATAGACACAGAAAACACCCATCAGCGTTGCAGTTCTTGACACAATCCGGTGCACCTGGCACCTACTACCATACACCATTCAAAGGCACTTAATGGCACACATACACAATCCATGTTTCAATTGTCTCAAGGCTTAAAAATCATGATTTAACCTGTCTCCTCCCCTTCACGACACTGATTGAAGTGGATTTAACAAGTGACATCAATAAGGGATCAGCGCTTTCACCTGGATTAACCTGGTCAGTCTATGTCATGGAAAGAGCAGGTGTTCTTAGTGTTTTGTATACTCAGTGTATGTTGAGAAAACAGCATATCCAACTTGGTTTAAGAAGATTAGGGGGGTAGGCACCAGTTCTCCATATCTGATGAATCTACAGGCTAGGAGGTGCAATGCTTTCTGTGGGATAATGCTCTATTCAAGGACACTGACTTTTGGCTATACTCTAATAATTGATTGGACCTAGATATGGCTTTTCATGTGCTCAAAGCACTTTACACTCTTTACTCTCAGATTACACATAAAATCTCCCTATTCAAAACAAAGTCTCAACGTGTCATTCCAGTTTTCAGTTTCCCTTGCCTTGAAGGGTCCTATCAATTTGTTGGAGACAGTCGGAGGACAATGAGATCCTATTGTGTCTGAGGCCATCCATCTTGTTGAAGAGGCCATGAAAGAGCCAGAGGGGATGTGGGACGTCAGTGTAAATCTAGCACAGGGCTGTGCTAGTGCCCTCTTGGAGCCAGAACGGCCCCAGGATTTATGAGCCTCTAATCCCCATTCCTCTTGGCCAGGGCTGGTCGCGATCTGCACTCTGTCGTGGCAGAGCCAAGGAGCAGCCAAAGTTTTCTTGCAGCCTCGCTGTTGTCATCACATTCTCGGAGAGAAGAGAGGGATTTTGAGAGATTCTCTCTTTGTTTGTTTCTGTTTGTTTCTGCCTCTCTCTCTCTCGCTCTCTTTCTCTCTCTCTCTCTCTCTCTCTCTCTCTCTCTCTCCCTCTCTCTCAGAAAGCATTGCACCTCCTAGCCTGTAGATTCCCTGTTAGTGAGCATTTCTCCATTGCCAAGATAATCCATCCATCTGACAGGTGTGGCAAAACAAGAAGCTGATTAAACAGCATGATCATTACACAGGTGACCTTGTGCTGCGGACAAGACCACTTAAAATGTGCAGTTTTGTCACACAAACACAATGCCAAGAGTGTGCAAAGCTGTCATCAAGGCAAGGGATGGCAACTTTGAAGAACCTCAAATCTAAAATATTTTTTGACACTTTTTTGGTTACTACATGATTCCATATGTGTTATTTCTGTTTCCGGTCACAACTTGCAGACTTGTTTACGCTGTTGTGCGTTTTTGTTGCCGTTTTTACTTTGCTACCTGACGGTCTTTACTTTTTCATTACCGTATATTTTTACTTTTTCCCTCACTCAACTTTTTTCTCATTCAACTCTCCTACCCCGGAGGTTTTATCTGGACATGGTTCGTCAGGACTTCAAACAGCCGAAGCTAAGTAACATTAACATGATGCCTTCTAATTGCAGTCGTTGTACTCATAATATACAGGAGAACGATCGCCTTACGGCGAGGATAGCTGTGCTGCAAGCCCAGCTTCAGACGCAATCGTTAGGCAAGGGTCATTTCAGTGTAGGAAAGGATGAAACAGCGTCTGTGCCACCAGTAAGTACAGATAGTAACGTTAGTATAAACCCCCTCGCACGGTCCCCGCAGCCGGACATCTTTCTCATGGCTTCTGGAGGGAAACGCTGTAGGAATGCTCAACCGGTGTCGCTTATTCAGCCGACAGAAACTTTCAACCGGTTCTCCCCGTTAAGCGAGTCGGAGTCGGAGGCCGAGACTTCTCTGGTCTCTGCTCCTCCCGTTGTGGGGTCTGAGACGCCGACGGCTCCCACCATTAGCTCTGACAAATTGAAAACCCTAGTCATTGGCGACTCCATTACCCGCAGTATTAGACTTAAAACTAATCATCCAGCGATCATACACTGTTTACCAGGGGGCAGGGCTACCGACGTTAAGGCTAATCTAAAGACGGTGCTGGCTAAAGCTAAAACTGGCGAGTGTAGAGAGTATAGAGATATTGTTATCCACGTCGGCACCAACGATGTTAGGATGAAACAGTCAGAGGTCACCAAGCGCAATATAGCTTCAGCGTGTAAATCAGCTAGAAAGATGTGTCGGCATCGAGTAATTGTCTCTGGCCCCCTCCCAGTTAGGGGGAGTGATGAGCTCTACAGCAGAGTCTCACAACTCAATCGCTGGATGAAAACTGTTTTCTGCCCCTCCCAAAAGATAGAATTTGTAGATAACTGGCCCTCTTTCTGGGATTCACCCACAAACAGGACCAAGCCTGGCCTGCTGAGGAGTGACGGACTCCATCCTAGCTGGAGGGGTGCTCTCATCTTATCTACGAACATAGACAGGGCTCTAACTCCTCTAGCTCCACAATGAAATAGGGTGCAGGCCAGGCAACAGGCTGTTAGCCAGCCTGCCAGCTTAGTGGAGTCTGCCACTAGCACAGTTAGCGTAGTCAGCTCAGCTTTCCCCATTGAGACCGTGTCTGTGCCTCGATCTTGGTTGGGCAAAATTAAAAATGGCGGTGTTCGCTTCAGTAATCTTACTAGTATAAAGACCTCCTCCATTCCTGCCATTATTGAAAGAGATTGTGATACTTCACATCTCAAAATTGGGTTACTTAATGTTAGATCCCTCACTTCCAAGGCAGTTATAGTCAATGAACTAATCACTGATCATAATCTTGATGTGATTGGCCTGACTGAAACATGGCTTAAGCCTGATGAATTTACTGTGTTAAATGAGGCCTCACCCCCTGGTTACACTAGTGACCAAACCCCCCGTGCATCCGGCAAAGGCGGAGGTGTTGCTAACATTTACGATAGCAAATTTCAATTTACAAAAAAAAAAACAATGACGTTTTCGTCTTTTGAGCTTCTAGTCATGAAATCTATGCAGCCTACTCAATCACTTTTTATAGCTACTGTTTACAGGCCTCCTGGGCCATATGCAGTGTTCCTTACTGAGTTCCCTGAATTCCTATCGGATCTTGTAGTCATAGCAGATAATATTCTAATTTTTGGTGACTAACATTCACATGGAAAAGTCCACAGACCCACTCCAAAAGGCTTTCGGAGCCATCATCGACTCAGTGGGTTTTGTCCAACATGTCTCTGGACCTACTCACTGCCACAGTCATACTCTGGACCTAGTTTTGTCCCATGGAATAAATGTTGTGGATCTTAATGTTTTTCCTCATAATCCTGGATTATCGGACCACCATTTTATTGCGTTTACAATTGCAACAAATAATCTGCTCAGACCCCAACCAAGGAAGATTAAAAGTCGTGCTATAAATTCTCAGACAACCCAAAGATTCCTTGATGCCCTTCCAGACTCCCTCTGCCTACCCAAGGACGTCAGAGGACAAGAATCAGTTAACCACCTAACCGAGGAACTCAATTCAACCTTGCGCAATACCCTAGATGCAGTTGCACCCCTAAAAATTAAAAACATCTGTCATAAGAAACTAGCTCCCTGGTATACAGAAAATACACGAGCTCTGAAGCAAGCTTCCAGAAAATTGGAACGGAAATGGCGCCACACTAAACTGGAAGTCTTCCGACTAGCTTGGAAAGACAGTACCGTGCAGTATCGAAGAGCCCTCACTGCTGCACGATCATCCTATTTTTCCAACTTAATTGAGGAAAATAAGAACAATCCGAAATTTCTTTTTGACACTGTCGCAAAGCTAACTAAAAAGCAGCATTCGCAAATGGAGGATGGCTTTCACTTCAGCAGTAATAAATTTATGAACTTTTTTGAGGAAAAGATCATGATCATTAGAAAGCAAATTACGGACTCATCTTTAAATCTGGGTATTCCTCCAGGGCTTCATTGTCCAGAGTCTGCACAACTCTGCCAGGACCCTGGCTCAAGGGAGATACTAAAGTGTTTTAGTACTATATCTCTTGACACAATGATGAAAATAATCATGGCCTCCAAACCCTCAAGCTGCATACTGGACCCTATTCCAACTAAACTACTGAAAGAGCTGCTTCCTGTGCTTGGCCCTCCTATGTTGAACATAATAAACGGCTCTCTATCCACCGGATGTGTACCAAGCTCACTAAAAATGGCAGTAATAAAGCCTCTCTTGAAAAAGCCGAATCTTGACCCAGAAATTATAAAAAACTATCGGCCTATATCGAATCTTCCATTCCTCTCAAAAATTTTAGAAAAAGTTGTTGCGCAGCAACTCACTGCCTTCCTGAAGACAAACAATGTATACGAAACGCTTCAGTCTGGTTTTAGACCCCATCATAGCACTGAGACTGCACTTGTGAAGGTGGTAAATGACCTTTTAATGACGTCAGACCGAGGCTCTGCATCTGTCCTCGTGCTCCTAGATCTTAGTGCCGCTTTTGATACCATCGATCACCACATTCTTTTGGAGAGATTGGAAACCCAAATTGGTCTACATGGACAAGTTCTGGCCTGGTTTAGATCTTATCTGTCGGAAAGATATCAGTTTGTCTCTGTGAATGGTTCGTCCTCTGACAAATCAATTGTAAATTTCGGTGTTCCTCAAGGTTCCGTTCTAGGACCACTATTGTTTTCACTATATATTTTACCTCTTGGGGATGTCATTCGAAAACATAATGTTAAATTTCACTGCTATGCGGACGACACACAGCTGTACATTTCAATGAAACATGGTGAAGCCCCAAAATTGCCCTCGCTAGAAGCCTGTGTTTCAGACATAAGGAAGTGGATGGCTGCAAATTTTCTACTTTTAAACTCGGACAAAACAGAGATGCTTGTCCTAGGTCCCAAGAAACAAAGAGATCTTCTGTTGAATCTGACAATTAATCTGGATGGTTGTACAGTCGTCTCAAATAAAACTGTGAAGGACCTCGGCGTTACTCTGGACCCTGATCTCTCTTTTGAAGAACATATCAAGACTGCTTCAAGGACAGCTTTTTTCCATCTACGTAACATTGCAAAAATCAGAAACTTTCTGTCCAAAAATGACGCAGAAAAATTAATCCATGCTTTTGTTACTTCTAGGCTCGACTACTGCAATGCTCTACTTTCCGGCTACCCGGATAAAGCACTAAACAAACTTCAGTTAGTGCTAAATACGGCTGCTAGAATCCTGACTAGAACCAAAAAATTTGATCATATTACTCCAGTGCTAGCTTCCCTACACTGGCTTCCTGTTAAGGCAAGGGCTGATTTCAAGGTTTTACTGCTAACCTACAAAGCATTACATGGGCTTGCTCCTACCTATCTTTCCGATTTGGTCCTGCCGTACATACCTACACGTACGCTACGGTCACAAGACGCAGGCCTCCTAATTGTCCCTAGAATTTCTAAGCAAACGGCTGGAGGTAGGGCTTTCTCCTATAGAGCTCCATTTTTATGGAATGGTCTGCCTACCCATGTGAGAGACGCAGACTCAGTCTCAACCTTTAAGTCTTTACTGAAGACTTATCTCTTCAGTAGGTCCTATGATTAAGTATAGTCTGGCCCAGGAGTGTGAAGGTGAACGGAAAGGCTGGAGCAACGAACCGCCCTTGCTGTCTCTGCCTTGTCGGTTCCCCTCTTCCCACTGGGATTCTCTGCCTCTAACCCTTTTACAGGGGCTGAGTCACTGACTTACTGGTGTTCTTCCATGCCGTCCATGGGAGGGGTGCGTCACTTGAGTAGGTTGAGCCACTGACGTGGTCTTCCTGTCTGGGTTGGCGCCCCCCCCCCTTGGGTTGTGCCGTGGCAGACATCTTTGTGGGCTATACTCGGCCTTGTCTTCGGACGGTAAGTTGGTGGTTGTAGATATCCCTCTAGTGGTGTGGGGGCTGTGCTTTGGCAAAGTGGGTGGGGTTATATCCTGCCTGTTTGGCCCTGTCCGGGGGTATCATCGGATGGGGCCACAGTGTCTTCTGATCCCTCCTGTCTCAGCCTCCAGTATTTATGCTGCAGTAGTTTATGTGTCGGGGGGCTAGGGTCAGTCTGTTACATCTGGAGTATTCTCTTGTCTTATCCAGTGTCCTGTGTGAATGTAAATATGCTCTCTCTAATTCTCTCTTTCTTTCTCTCTTTCTCTCGGAGGACCTGAGCCCTAGGACTACCTGGCATGATGACTCCTTGCTGTCCCCAGTCCACCTGGCCATGCTGCTGCTCCAGTTTCAACTGTTCTGCCTGCGGCTACGGAACCCTGACCTGTTCACCGGACGTGCTTGTTGCACCCTCGACAATTACTATGATTATTATTATTTGACCATGCTGGTCATTTACGAACATTTTAACATCTTGACCATGTTCTGTTATAATATCCACCCGGCACAGCCAGAAGAGGACTGGCCACCCCTCATAGCCTGGTTCCTCTCTAGGTTTCTTCCTAGGTTTTTGGCCTTTCTCAGGAGTTTTTCCTAGGGAGTTTTTCCCAGCCACCGTGCTTCTTTCACATGCATTGCTTGCTGTTTGGGGTTTTAGGCTGGGTTTCTGTACAGCACTTTGAGATTTCAGCTGATGTACGAAGGGCTATATAAATAAATTTGATTTGATTTGATTTGATTTGATTTCATAGTTTTGATGTCTTCACTATTATTCTACAATGTAAAAAATAGTAAACATAAAGAAAACCCCTGGAATGAGTAGGTGTCCAAACTTTCGACTGGTACTATATAAATAAACATATATACTTACAAAAAATAATATATTGGGGATTGGAAATGATGCAGACAATTACATTGATGGAAGCTACAATCTATCTGCAATATTAAAGCTGATCTACCCCCTAACAAAAATAATGTGAAGACACTGAAGTCATCTTCTGGAAACGAGATCCCATGGCTATTGTTACCTCTGAAATGCAACGAGTTATTATAAACAATAGGTCTGTCTTCAGAGTGTGTTAGTCTGTCTGCCTGTATGTCTGTGTCTGTCTCCTCTCTATTTACCAAGGGTGCTGACTGTCTTGAGTATGTGTGTGCGCGTGTGTGTTTGCTGTCAGATTTTTCCTCCACCCAGTCAAATCAAAGAAATAACAGAGCCTATAATGGACATTGTTTTAGCAGTGAATGCTTTAACTGTCGTGCTAGTCCTCCATGACATGAAGTCCTGGTAAATACCGTAGTACTCTGCAGGTACACATGCAGAGATATTCATTTTGTACTCATCCTCGAATGTGTTCGGTTGCATAGCAGTCTCTCTCCGAACAGACACACTCTGACAGAACGATGACGGGCTGTTCTTTTAAAGAGGACATTGTCACTTTCAGTGGCCCACGGTCTTCACTGTGTCTGTGGTTTCGGGGGTGAAGTGAAGCTCATTCATAGAATAGAATGAGAAGGGAGAAGTTTGAATTCCCATCTAATGAACAGAGAAAGAAGTAAGTGAAGGGGTTGTGAACAGAAAACGATCTTCCTTGTGCAGCTGCTTAAATGCATTTTCAATGCATTTTCTCTAATAGCTAGACTGACAAAAGACTCAAATAGACTGTCAAAAGACTCAATGTTATTACCCATGCAAATACATTGACAAAATTCAACATGCAACGCTAGTGCAATAATACCACACTGCGATTGGATCCATGCCTCTGGGTAGCCACGTTTTCCTGTTTTCACTTGTGGCTTCAGCTGACAAAATTATTTTAAACATTTCTAAAATAAAGATAAGATTAGCGCAACAGACTGTCGTAAACGCTGTTGATAGAGAGATGACTGGAATGTATTGCCCCCAGAAGGAAAGGGTGTGGGTGTAATTACTCCAAACATTACTCTGTATTGCTCTGAAAACACTAATTAAGGCTGACATATTTGGACCGTACACATGGGGATGGAGCCCAGAGTGATGTGGATAGCAACGCTCCTATCTTGCAGAGGTGTTATGACTTTTCTGTCACTCTCCAGAGATGATTTCCCTTTCTTTTTGGGGGGATAGTCTCTATCTTGATCTCTCTCTGACTCTCTGCATATCTTTCCCTCTCTCCCTCTGACTCTCTGCACATCTCTCCCTCTCTCTCTCACTCTCCACTCTCACTGTGTTTGTTTCTCTCTCTCTCTCTCTCTCTCTCTCTCTCTCTCTCTCTCTCTCTCTCTCTCTCTCTCTCTCTCGTAGTCTCTTTGTTTGTCCGCTGGCAGTATTCCTTACACTCAATCATTCTCATTTCATTCTCTCTCTTGTTTTTTCCCCTCTTCCTCTCTGCATTTTTCTCTCTGCATCCCTCTCTCTTTCTTCTACAGTTCTGCACCCACATGATGCCCAGCCAGCGCCAACTTTCTGCTTCTCCCTCTGTTTGTCTCTCGCTCTCTCCATCTCTCTAAACTTTTCTTCTGCTGACTATAACATGCAGAGCACCCACTATGTGCCAAGTGAGTGCATTGTTTTGCTGTCTGAACTTCACCACACATTCCAGCCCACTGAGCTTATGTGTCTGTCACCCAGACTGGACAGACATACAGACAGGGCCTGTGGGACAGGAAGGGGCCGAATGAGGGGTTAGGGGGAGAGGACAAATGCAACTCCCTGATAGGATGTCCTTTCAACACCAGCCAGAGAGGGCGAAAAAGCTACGGAGAGAGGGAGATGAGAAGGCAGAGAGAGGGAGGGAGAGAAGGGGAAGATTGGGAATCATAGTGACATCGAGAGAACTAGCCTTGCCAACTGTACAACACCCTGTTGGAAAAGAGATGGTTAATGTAGCGCTTTGCCAACATCCTGAGAGGGAAACTGACTGGGGCAACACTAGCAGGCAACCAGAACATTGTAACGTTGCAACTCATCAGGGTGGGAAAAGACAACTGTGGCTGTCTGGTGTCTGAACTCCATACAAGCCTCTCAAACCGTGTTGACTGAGACCGCAGCAATCACGACGACAGTTAGCCATTCCATGCTAGCTGTTCATGTTGTTTTGACAAAAGACCCAGATAGCCAATTAGCATGTTACTGGCTACCATGGCTAACCCAACTAGGCCAGACCTTCCCATAGTGTGGATAATGTGAGGTATTAAAGGAATGTGTGTGTGCGAGAGCTCTGCTTAATAGAGTATGTTGGTCTTGTTGACAAGCCTCCTCTCCTAATGACAGCCACGTTGTTAGCTCGGATCTCCCTCTCTCCCTCTCTCCCTCTCTCCCTCCACAGTGAGTCTGGCGTTTAGCTTCACAGAGAACTGCTGAGCTGAAACAGATATGAGCCTAATTGGGTTCTTAGGTACCACCCTCCTGGCGGACCACTCTCCCAAGACCTGCACAAAAGTTTGAGAATTTAAACCTGCTACTAAAGACTACATGGGCCATTGTTGCTTATGTATACAGTACTATTTCAAAACAGAAAAAGTTTTTAGTATCACTTTATTTTACAGTACAGTCAGTATGTACAATGGCGGATGAATTGACTCAAACCAAAATCTGAAGTGTGTACCATTGGCCATGTCACATAGCCAAAGAAATCCACTGACTTTGGCCATGTGTAGACATAACTCCTATGGGTCCATATCCTCCCCGCCAACTTCTGCTAGATTCCAACAGGAATAAAATGTATCCAGAAAAAGCTAATTGAAGTATTAAAACAACCCAGGAGAGTGTACAGTCATAACTCAATCATGGGCGCTTCCGGAACAATTTATCCATTACAACAATCCTTCTGGCCATATGACCACAGTCATACCACCACTCAATCCCTCAATCAGCCAAGTACAATGTCACACGGCCAGAAGGAGTTGCAGATAGAAACACCTTTTTTTATGAGTCCTACTGTATACTTTGTGGTTACCACTCAGGCTTGTGCAATCCAGTCTTGCATTGTAGCGTTGATACTTGCAGCTGTAATTGCTACAGAAGGTGTCTCTACAATGTATTGACTTTGGGCGGGGGTGAATATTTATGCACTCTCAAGTTTACATTTTTTTTGTCTTATTGCTTGTTCGTTTCACAAGAAAAAATATTTTGCATCCTCAAAGTGGTAGGCACGTTGTGTAAACCCCCCCCCAAAAATCAATTTTAATTCCAGGTTGTAAAGCAACAAAATAGGAAACATGCCAAGGGGGTGAATACTTTTGCAAGCCACTATATATGGGTTGTGTTTACAATGGTGTTTGTTCTTCACTGGTTGCCCTTTTTTTGTGGCAACAGGTCACGAATCCTGCAGCTGTGATTGCACACTGTGGTATTTTACCCAGTTTATCAAAACATTGCGGGTCTGTGTAGTCAGAAGGAAATATATGTCTAATATGCTCATACTGTCACACCCTGATCTGTTTCACCTGTCTTTGTGATTGTCTCCACCCCCCTTCATGTGTCCCCCATCTTCCCCATTATTGCCTTCCCGTATTCGATTTAATAAACTTTTGTTAGAGTACTTTGACACTGTCTGCACTGGCCATGACTGACCCAGCAGACTCAGACCAGCTTCACAATGCCATCTCCTCCCAAGGAGCCACCATTGGTAGGCATGAGGAGTTGCTTCGTGGCCTTGTGGAAGGGGTCCAGACCTTGACCAAACGCCATGACCAAGCGTTGAACTCATTGCTGGAGCAATTCTGCGGGTTGTTTGGAAGGCAGCTTACCACGACTGTAATCTCACAGCCCCTCAGTAGCCCAGCTGTTAGC
Organism: Salmo trutta; assembly: GCF_901001165.1. Taxonomy (NCBI): domain Eukaryota; kingdom Metazoa; phylum Chordata; class Actinopteri; order Salmoniformes; family Salmonidae; genus Salmo; species Salmo trutta. Next base: position 40,783,030 of record NC_042962.1, read on the forward strand.
GGCGCCACCTCACCGGTCATCCCAGTTTCCCGGGAACCCGCTTACCTCCCCCGGAATGCTTCGATGGAGAGCCGGGCAACTGTCAGGCCCTCTTTGAGCTTCAACCCTCCTCCTTCCCTCGGACCACTCTTAGATAGCGTACCTCATCACGCTGATGTGCGGTAGGGCTCTCGCCTGGGCTACGGCGGTATGGGAACAACAGCTGGCCATATGCTTCAGTCTGGAGGAGTTTGTGGTAGAGGTCAAGAAGGTTTTCAATGCCCCATAGTCTGGGAGAGAGGTAGCCCTGAAGCTACTCCAGCCTCGGCAGGAATCCCGCAGTGTTGCAGATTATGCAGTGGATTTCCGCACATTTGGCAGCAGAGAGTGCCTGGAACACGGAAGCGCTGTTCGACATCATCCTACATGGACTATCAGAGGAAGTGAAGGACGAGCTTGCAGCCTGGGAACTACCGACGGATTGCGATTCCCTCATTGCCTTGACCATCAGGATCGATGGGTGACTACGGGAATGAATGAGGGAGATGAGGACAAATACATTAGTGTCTAGTTTGAGAAACAGACGCCTCACAAGTCCTCAACTGCAGCTTCATTCAATATTTCCCGCAAAACGCCAGTCTCAACGTCAACAGTGAAAAGGCAACTCCAGAATGCTGGCCTTCTAGGCAGAGGTGCAAAGAAAAAGCCATATCTCAGACTGGCCAATAAAAAAGAAAATATTAAGATGGGCAAAAGAACACAGACACTGGACAGAGGAACTCTGGCTAGAAGGCCAGCATCCAAGAGTCACCTCTTCACTGTTGACGTTGAGACTAGTGTTTTGAGGGAAGGCCTTTGTCAAACTAATGTTCTTGTCCTCTTGCTCAGTTGTGCAACAGGCCTCCCACTCCTCTTTCTATTCTGGTTAGAACCAGTTTGAGCTGTTCTGTGAAGGGAGCAGTACACAGCGTTGTACGAGATCTTCAGTTTCTTGGCAATTTCTCGCATGGAATAGCCTTCATTTCTCAGAACAAGAATAGACTGACAGGTTTCAGAAGAAAGTGCTTTATTTCTGGCCATTTTGAGCCTGTAATCAAACCCATAAATGCTGATGCTCCAGATACTCAATCAGTCTAAAGAAGGCCAGTTTTATTGCTTCTTTAATCAGAACAACAGTTTTCAGCTGTGCTAACATCATTGCAAAAGGGTTTTCTAATGATCAATTAGCCTTTTAAAATGACAAACTTGGATTAGCTAATACATTGTGCCATTGGAAGACAGGAGTGATGGTTGCTGATAATGGGCCTCTGTACGACTATGTAGATATTCCATAAAAAAATCTGCCGTTTCCAGCTACAATAGTAATTTACAACATGAACAATGTCTACTCTGTATTTCTGATCAATTTGATGTTATTTTAAATGGACAAAAAATTTGCTTTTCTTTCAAAAACAAGAACATTTCTAAGTGACCCCAAACTTTTGAACGGTAGTGTATATGTTGAAAAGGGTGGGGCTTAAGCTGCATCCCTGTCTCACCCCATGGCCCTGTGTAAAGAAATGTGTTTTTTGCCAATTTTAACCACAGACTTGTTGTTTGTGTACATCTATTTTATAATGTCGTATGTTTTTCCCCCAACACCACTTTCCATCAATTTGTATAGCAGGCCCTCGTGCCAAATTGAGTTAAAAGCTTTTTTGAGGTCAACAAAGCATGAGAAGACTTTGCCGTTGTTTTGGTTTGTTAGTTTGTCAATTAGGTTGTGCAGGTTGAATACGTGGTCTGTCGTATGGTCATTTGGTAAAAAGCCAATTTGACATTTGCTCAGTACATTGTTTTCACTGAGGAAATGTACACGTCTGCTAATAATAATGCAGAGGATTTTCCCAAGGTTGCTGTTAATGCAAATCCCACAGTAATTATTGGGGTCAAATCTGTCTTCCCTTTTGTGGATTGGGGTTATCAGTCATTGGTTCCAAATATTGGTGAAGATTCCAAAGCTGAGGATGATGTTAAAACTTCTTATGGGCAGGTGGGACGGTAGCGTCCCACCTCGACAACATCCGTTGAAATTGCAGAGCGAGAAATTCAAAATACAGAAATACTCATAATAAACATTCATAAAACATACAAGTGTTATACATCGGTTTAAAGATTAACTTCTTGTTAATCCAGCCACTGTGTCAGATTTCAAAAAGGCTTTACGGTGAAAGCATACCATGCAATTATCTGAGGACAGCGCCCCGCTTACAAAAGCATACAAACATTTTCCAGCCAAGTAGATTAGTCACGAAAGTTAGAAATCGAGAAAATCACTTACCTTTGATGATCTTCATATGCTTGCACTCACAAGACTCCATGTTACACAATAAATGTTCATTTTGTTCGATAAAGTCCCTCTTTATATCCATTAAAATCAGTTTTGTTGGCGCGCTTTGTTCAGTAATCCACTGGCACAAAGGCGGTCACAATAGGCAGACGAATAGATCCAAATAGTACCAGTAAAGTTCATCGAAACATGTCAAACAATGTTTTTTATTAATCCTCAGGTTGTCTATTGTCTTTATAATCGATAATATTTCAACCGGACAATAATAGCTGATTCTAAGATTTGTAATTGATCATGTATATGTTTTTGCTGTTTGTTCTTTGTTATACAGCCAAAAAGATTGGAGAAGTGGTTTATCTACACATCCCTGTTTTGGATAGATAAATCTTTGTGTTGTTGTCTTTGTGTGTTCCAATTTTCCCAGAAGTGGTTAGATTCTATGGATTCTTCAATTACATTGAGCTGATTTCTGACATCTATCTATCTATCTATCTATCTATCTATCTATCTATCTATCTATCTATCTATCTATCTATCTATCTATCTATCTATCTATCTATCTATCTATCTATCTATCTATCTATCTCTCTCTCTCTCTCTCTCTCTCTCTCTCTCTCTCTCTCTCTCTCTCTCTCTCTCTCTCTATATATATATATATATATATATATATATAGTCTCTACTGTAGCTCTCTGCAGTAAGCGGTGGCAGCGGACAAAGCCTCGCCTTGTAGGTCAATATCTGTCTGTCTCTCTGCCAGTGGGTCACCATCTCTCTCTCTGTGCATCTGACCTCGATGCCAGTGCTCAACAGGCCAGTACTTGAGAACCACTCAAAGAGGAAAATTCTAAAGGAAGCATGCCAGGATAAAAAACAAACCATCCCTTCAGTAAGCAACTGAAAACACTCATAGCACCTATTGTGTTGAAGTTATATGACTGGTGGTGTTTTCATTCACTGGCAGTGATGATGAATTAACAACGTCTTATGATGGGAGATAAAGCACATTGCCCCACAGTGAGGTTTCTTGCTTGATTGGGGTGATGTCATCACTGAATAATAATGATCAGAGATGCGAGTTTGCTGTAATTGATCTTGTCTCCATCCCAAATGGCACCCTATTCCCTTTATACTGCATTACTTTTGAACAGGGCCCATAGGTCTCTGGTCAAAAGTAGTACACTTTGCAGGAAATAGGGTGCCATTAGGAATGGAGACAAGATCATTTACAGTCAACCCTTGTCATCATGGCACACTCCGGGTTATTAAGTGTTGATGGGCCTTGTCACTGCTGCCAATACTGACAGTGACAGAGTGAGTGTGTGTTTGCTTGGGGAGGGGGGGGTGTATTGTGTATGTGTGTGTGTGTGTGTGTGTGTACATACACATTATCACTCATTAGGCTAACAGGGTCAGAGGGATTCTTTGTCAGAGGGTGTAACATAGACCTGGCATGATGTCCACTATCTACCGTCTTCCATCTCTGTTAAACACTGCATTGATTAAAGCTGTGTTTACAGTGTCTATAGAGCACCAGTTTACATTGACTGACTGTAAAATTCAATCCTATGTCATTTTCCATGAGAGCTACTCCGCAACATTTGTGAAGCAGCAATGACAGCTTGGTAACAGATTTCCGTTTACATTGGAGTCATGGACAATAAAGTTGTATTTATTCAACATAAAGTGTCGTTTTACCACTCAGGAAGTTAGAGATTTCTTAATGGATTCCAATAAAACTAAAATAAACTATTTTAACAACACACATAGCATTATCGCTAACAAGTGACATCCCCATGCTATTTTATCGCTAATCAAAGTGGTTTGGGGACTTTATTCCTCTTTTGGCAAAAAAGAGAATTGATATGCCAACGGTTTCATTTTGCTCCCAATTGTAAACAGCTGTTGTCGTAAATACATTAAACAGGCATAAAAATCCAACCTTGCAGAGCACTCGGCTCAGGTAATAACTTCCTTATGTTTTACATAGGATTCCACACAGAAATAGCAGAAACAAGAAAGAAACAAATCTTAGATAGTTTCACTCAAAAGCACATTTGATGCAAACCATGCATGCATTTAGCACACAATGGAGACCTTCGGTGTGTTTCCTTGTAGCCTAGTTTCCTGGTACGTATGGGGAAAAACCCACTGTGCCGAGGTAACTAGTAATGATTGCCCTGGCAGGAGGGGCCTCACGAGTGTAGCACACCTCACATGACATCAGAGCTGCCTTCTGTACATCTGCTGTGTTTCACTGCATGAGGCTGGACTCCTTGCCCTGTTCTGTCTATTACATTACATTACACTACATGAATGCTTTTGGCTCCTCTGCAGCCAAGTGAGTCAGTGGCGCTATCCAGAAACTGCCCTTAGCGCCTAGCCCTCTTGGTACTTGTGTAGCTCTGAAAGAATGGTATTGGTATAAGCAATATGGTAGTAGCTACACCTATCCCTCTGATTTGATCTAACTTGATGGAATTTTCACCATATTGCTTAAGCCTAGTGACACAAGTGCCTATAGGGTGTAGCAGCTAGTTTCAAGTATGTAAGCTACTGAGTATCAGGGTTGGGATCAAATCAATTTCAGTTCTAGTCAATTTAGAAAGTAAACCAAATTCCACATTGAAAATCATTTATTTGACCTTTATTTAACTAGGCAAGTCAGTTAAGAACAAATTCATATTTTCAATTACACCCTAGCAACAGTGGGTTAACTGCCTTGTTCAGTGGCAGAACAACAGATTTTTAACTTGTCGGCTCAGGGATTCAATCTTGCAACCTTTCAGTTACTAGTCCAACGCTCTAACCACTAGACTACCTACCACATTCAAGCGTATTTAAATTGGAATTTCTGTGTCCTTCCTAAACTGACTAATTGAAATGTAATTGACACCAACCCTGCTTAGTATGTTGCTATGGTGAGTGAGTAGGGGTCAAAATTAAACCATCTGGTTAAAGAGAGAGGCCGGGAATGTCCTTCATGAGGGATCGGGGACAGGAAGCATTATACATTGGTTCCTCCCCAGCCCTTCTGTAACATGTTTTGTAGAAAGAAGGCTGTGGCCTGGGGTGCTAAAGTGGATTATAGGAAACATTGGCAACCACACCCATCCTCATGCCTCCACTCCCTCCACTCCATCTCCCTTCCTCAAGCTCTATTTATTGTGTTACAGGTCCTGTAGGAAGGGCCTGTAAGTAGCTTATAGTGCGACACATACTGACACACATACGCACACATACATTGTTTCATCAAAAACTTACAGGAACACACACAGAGACCTATGTTAACATGCACAACAGACCTACTGGATGAAGTACATTGTGCCTACTGTGCACACACACACACACACTTACACACATACACACATGCATGCAAACACGCACACTGACTATGTTTAATCAGTTTAAATAAAGAAGCTTAGCTAGTTGAGACCTCTTGAGACATGGTAGGCGCAGCAAATGGAAGTGCACACCCTCAACCAAAACACCGCTGGACGACCGAGAGAATAAAGAACGAAGAGAAGAAAAGAAAGAGAGAAGAGCTTTAGAGGGTGAAAGACATTCAGATGAGCTTGCTTGAACACACAAAGGCAAGATATACTGTAGCCTATTGAATGATGACTTGTCCTTTGTCCTGCAAACAATATCAAACATAAGTCATTGATGTGTCACACAGAGAGATAAGGTCAAGATTCCCCCGTCCACTTGTCATAACCGGATGCGGGAGAAATACCAAAGGTCAGAGTTCACATGCATCACCCTTTGTTGGCCCCATAAAGAGAGGGACTGGTTACTTTGGCAGAATACATTTTTCAGTGTGTATATGTACAAGAATGTGTGATGAAGTGCTGCATTTGGAATTCATTTAATTTTCCTACTCCACCCAGATCTTATATAAGAAGCCCTCGTAACTGTAGCGAGGGTTCACTGGATCGCACCAAAAACATCTCGGGATCAGGCCTACTCGAGTTTTCCACTGACATAAAATGGTTGCAAGCAGTTCGTCTTGCTTTGCTCAGTTGTGACATGGGCCAGTCAACATATCTAGCCTCTGTAATCCTTATGTCAAATGTACACAATTGTAAGAGCATGGTTTGTTATTGCTTCAAGGCACAAGTAGTATTATTTTTTTGTATTCTGTGCCTCAGTACAGAAGAGTCCAATGTGCAAATTATGCCATTAGAGGATTTCATCACAAAGTATGTCCATGGGTTTACTTTATTATTATTTATTATTTTCAGGTGGGGGTAGATCAGCTTTAATATTTCAGATAGATGGTAGCTTCCATCGATGTAATTGTCTGTATTTATATTTCCAATTCCAGTTTTTGTAAATCATACAGTGCCTTTGGAAGGTATTCAGACCCCTTGACTTTCTCCACATTTTGTTACTTTACAGCCTTATTCTAAGATTGATTAAATAAAATAAAAATCCTCCGCAATCTACCAAAATATCCCATAATGACAAATAGAAAACATGTTTTTAGAAATGTTTGCAAATGTATTAAAAATAAAAAAACGGGTAGCTTATTTACATAAATATTCAGACCCTTTGCTATGAGACTCGAAATTGAGCTCACAAGCATCCTGTTCCATTGATCATCTTCAAGATTTTTCTACAACTTGATCCGAGTCCACCTGTGGTAAATTCAATTGATTGGAATGATTTGGAAAGGCACACACCTGTCTATATGATGTCCCACAGTTGACAGTGCATGTCAGGTCAAACCCAAGCCATGAGGTCAAAGGACTTGTCTGTAAAGCTCCAAGACAGGATTGTGTTGAGGCACAGATCTGGGGAAGGGTACCAAAAAATGTCTGCAGCAATGAAGGTTCCCCAAGAACACAGTGTCCTCCATCATTCTTAAATGGAATAAGTTTGGAACCACCAAGACTCTTCCTAGAACTGGCCGCCAGGCCAAACTGAGCAATCGGGGAAGAAGGGCCTTGGTCAGGGAGGTGACCGAGAACCCAATGGTCGCTCTGACAGAACACTAGAGTTCCTCTATGGAGATGGGATAACCTTTCAGAAGGACAACAATCTCTGCAGCACTACACCAATCAGGCCTTTGTGGTAGAGTGGCCAGATGGAAGCCACTTCTCAGTAAAAAGCACATTACAGTCCACTTGAAGTTTGCCAAAAGTCACCTAAAGACTCTCAGACAATGATAAACAAGATTCTCTGGTCTGATGAAACCAAGACTGAGCTCTTTGGCCTGAATACCAAGTGTCACATTTGGAGGAAACCTGGCACCATCCCTATGGAGAAGCATGGTGGTGGCAGCATCATGCTGTGGGGATGTTTATCAGTGGCAGGGACTGGGACACTAGTCAGGATTGAGGCAAAAATGAACAGTGCAAATGAACAGGCAAAACCTGCTCCAGAGCGCTCAGGACCTCAGACTGGGACGAAGGTTCACCTTCCAACAGGAGAGTGACCCTAAGCACACAGCCAAGACAACGCAGGAGTGGCTTTGGGACAAAGAGTGGCCCATCCAGAGCCCGGACTTAATCCCGATCGAACATCTCTGGAGAGAGCTGAAAATAGCTGTGCAGCAACACTCCCCATCCAACCTGATAGAGCTTGAGAGGATCAGCAGAGAAGAATGGTAAAAATTCCCCAAATACAGGTGTGCCAAGCTTTTAGCATCATATCCAAGAAGACTCAAGGCTGTAATCACTGCCAAAGGTGCGTCAACAAATTACTAAGTAAAGGGTCTGAATACTTATGTAAATGTCATATTTCATTTTTTTGGTGTATATATAAATTTGCAAACATTTCTAAAAAACAGTTTTTGCTTTGTTATTATGGGGTATTGTGTGTAGATTGATGAGGAAAAAAATATATTTAATCCATTTTAGAATAAGGCTATAACATAACAAAATGTGGTAAAAGTCAAGGGGTCTGAATACTTTCCGAATGCACTGTATATATCTTTTTGAAATACAGTATATTTTCCTTTATTATTTTCCCATAACCCCCCTCTCCCTTTCCTTTCCCTAATTGGATTAAACTAATAGATAACAACACTTAGGCTTCTACTTCCAGCTTATACATACTATATACATTTTATGGACACTGTGTATTTTACAATAGTTATGTTTTGTTTGTTTTTAATTCCATCCTTCAGCTACCATCAACCCCTCCCATCTATCTCTTAACACCATAAAAAAAATATATTTGCCATATATTGATCAACTGTGCTGTGATGTTTCATACAAGTTCTCAACCTTTCTATTCTCATAGTTTCTTCAGATTGTAAATGAAAGATAAACACTTTTGCTAAAAGTATTATTAAATTATTGATCGATTGACTATGACTTTTCAAATCACCCAATAGTGCTACAACATCTGCAGAGTTATCTCCACTTCTTCAACCATTCCTTGGCCTGTGACCAAAAACAAGCTACATATGGACAGTACCAAAAGAAATGATCTAACGATTCAGTCTCTTCGCAGCAAAAGAGACCGCCATATATAATATTTTATTTGTTGTTAGAATTTTGTTTAATCATTTAAATTGAAAAAGTTTTGAATCCGGCCTGGTTTTGTGTATCAGTTCATAAACCATGTGCCATGGAACCGGTACATCGAAAATTTCTTCCCAACTATTTTGCAATCTATATGGTCGATTTTTTCGTCCTTAATAAATAATTAAATAAAACTGGTCTACTTTTTTTATTTATCACAATTTTGTTTTAACCAATTTTGGTCTTTAATGCAGGTTCAGCGGACAAGTTCCTTACTTTGTCCCCTTCCACTTCTTCCATTTTGCGGTAATGCTGCAATTAGTTGGTTTTAATTTTGGGTAGAGCAGACATTCTCATATATTTTTTGTTAGCTGCATGTGTGACATTTTTTATCAATTATTATATTTGAGTTTAACCACAAAATGTGTTGTATTTTTTGTTCTATCTTTTCTGGTGGATTAAACTGAAATTGCAGACTTACTTCCTATGGCTTGTTTAAAAATAGCAATATTTTGGAGATTATTTCATTTTCAAATAATTCAAAGTGTGAGGTTGTAATCTGAATAAAGGGTAAAAGGACATTCTTGAACATGGGGTGAGACATACTTACTAATCTGCTAGAGAACCAGTTCGGATTTAAGTATAACTTTTGTATGACTGACACCTTAAGTGAGAGGTCTAATGTTTTAATAATTAATAAGTTGTGTCTTCCGAATTCATATTCATTATTTAAATAGGCCCATTCAATTTTGTCTGGCTTGCCATTCCAAATAAAATGGAATTGGAATGGAATTTAATAAACAGGTTGGTAGGTGTAACATAAGCAAATAGGCAAACTGGGATATGACTAAAGAGTTAATCATGGTGATTTTTCCACAAATAGACAATTATTTTCCTTTCCATGGTAGCAAAGTTGTATCTAACTTTCTATTAAAATGCATTGTAGTGAGAATTTCTTTCTTTTGTGATATCTTTACAGAGTATGTCCACATCCCCGTCAGACCATTTTATTGGTAAACTACATGGTAAATGTAACAGTTATATTTAATATAGTACACATCATAATTTGGTATCTAGATCCTCTGAGGCTGTGGAGGGATCCAAATTGTGGATTTAAAAGAAAGTATTAATCATCAGTGTGCAATGACACCTTTGTTTTTAAGCCCTTAATTTCTAACCCCTTGATATTATTGTTGGATCTGATTTTAATAGCTAACATTTCGATGGCCATAAAAAATAGATATACCGATAGTGGACAACCTTGTTTTACAACTCTTGACAGTTAATACTTTCTGCGAAGTAGACATTATTCACTATTTTACACCTAGGGTTACTATACTGTACATGACTTTAACCCAAATTGCAATGTTCCAGGCCTGGTTTCTCAGATTGTTTATAGTGTTCTATTGTTTCCAGTACTTGTCTTATAATATCTCTAATGTATTGACCATGTAAAAAAAACTGTCTGATTAGGATGAATAATATCCAACAATACCTTTTTAATTATATGCGCAATGCTTTTTGCTAGAATCTTTACATCACACCACTAAAGTGTAAGGGGCATCAAATGTTTTTAATGGACCAGATCTTTCTATTTACCACTTGGATCCCGTTTCAGTAATAACAAAATCAGACCTTCTTGTTGAGTATCTGATAATCTACAATTTTTATAGGAGTGGTTAAAACGTGCTAATAACGGTCCTCTGAATATATCAAAAAAGGTTTGGTATACCTCCACTGGTATGCCATTCAACCCTGGAGTTTTCACAGACGTAAAGGCTTTAATTGCATCAAGATGTTCATCCTCTGTAACTTGGCCTTAACATGACTCTTTCTGTACAGCTGTTCATTTTACATTATTAATAGAAGAAACTCCATACAATTATCTTCGGTTAGTGGAGATGGAGGAGACTGAAACTAAAACATATGCTTAAAGTACTTTGCTTCCTCTTTCAAAATATCACTTGGTGAATCAATGGTGACTCCATAATTTGTAACAAGTTTCAGTAAAAAAAAAAAGTATAATTTTTACCCATTGTCCATCCAGTTCACATATTTTTTTATAGTATATTACACTAGATATTTCTAGAATAAGTTCCTCCATTTCTTTCTGTTTTTCCTCTAACTTATTCTGTGCCTCTATGGTACAGTTTTTATTGCTATTGTAACGCCCTGGCCATAGAGAGGGGTTTTTGTTCTTTATTTTGGTTAGGCCAGGGTGTTACATTGGGTGGGCGTTCTATGTTCCTTTTTCTATGTTTTTGTATTTCTTTGTTTTGGGCCGTGTGTGTGGCTCCCAATCAGGCACAGCTGAAGCTCGTTGCTGCTGATTGGGAGTCACACATAAGGAGCATGTTTTTCCTTTGGGTTTGTGGGTAATTGTTTCTGTCAGTGTTTTGTACCAGACAGGACTGTTTGCTGTCGGTTCACTCTTTTCTTGTTTTGTATAGTGTTCATGTTGTTTACATTAAATTCAAATAATGAACACTAACTCCGCTGCACCTTGGTCCACTTCTTCAGACGACAGCCGTTACAGAATTACCCACCACCAAGGGACCAAGCAGCGGAAGAGGGAGGTCCGGTCAATGGAGGAGACGCCGGCCAGCAGACGGGGTCGCTGGCGTCGGTCGAGGAAGCCCGGAAGACACCCCCAAGAAAATTTTGGGGGGGGGCTAATGGGGTGGTCCGGAAGGGCAGAGGAGGAGCCCAGACCACTGCTCTCGTGGGGGATGACGGCAGAGGAGGAGATACAGATGATGAGGCAGTTGATTGAGGACCTGCAGAGGGATGATCTGGAGGAGCCTTGGTATGCGGAGTTGCGCGCTGTGTCGCCAGTGCGCCCGCACAGCCCGGTGCGTCCGGTGGACATGCCCAGCACATGCCGTGCTAGGAAGGGCATCCAGCCAGGACGAGTGGCAAAACCGGCTCCACGCTTCAGTTCACCAGTGCGTGTTCACAGTCCTGTCTGGCCCGTCCCTGCTCCCCGCACCAAGCCCAAGGTGCGTGTCCACAGTCCTGTCCGGCCCGTCCCTGCGCCCCGCACCAAGCCCAAGGTGCGTGTCCCCAGCCCTGCCAGTCAGCAGTCGTCAGAGCTGCCCGCCAGTCAGCAGTCGTCAGAGCTGCCCGCCAGTCAACAGTCGTCGGAGCTGCCCGCCAGTCAACAGTCGTCGGAGCTGCCCGCCAGTCAACAGTCGTCAGAGCTGCCCGCCAGTCAACAGTCGTCAGAGCTGCCCGCCAGTCAACAGTCGTCAGAGCTGCCCGCCAGTCAACAGTCGTCAGAGCTGCCCGCCAGTCAACAGTCGTCAGAGCTGCCCGCCAGTCAACAGTCGCCAGAGAGGTCAGACTGCGCTGAACTGCCGGAGTGGCCAGACTGCGCTGAACTGCCGGAGTGGCCAGACTGCGCTGAACTGCCGGAGTGGCCAGACTGCGCTGAACTGCCGGAGTGGCCAGACTGCGCTGAACTGCCGGAGTGGCCAGACTGCGCTGAACTGCCGGAGTGGCCAGACTGCGCTGAACTGCCGGAGTGGCCAGACTGCGCTGAACTGCCGGAGTGGCCAGACTGCGCGGAACTGCCGGAGTGGCCAGACTGCGCGGAACTGCCGGAGTGGCCAGACTGCGCGGAACTGCCGGAGTGGCCAGACTGCGCGGAACTGCCGGAGTGGCCAGACTGCGCGGAACTGCCGGAGTGGCCAGACTGCGCGGAACTGCCGGAGTGGCCAGACTGCGCGGAACTGCCGGAGTGGCCAGACTGCGCGGAACTGCCGGAGTGGCCAGACTGCGCGGAACTGCCGGAGTGGCCAGACTGCCCCGACCTGCCGGAGTGGCCAGACTGCCCCGACCTGCCGGAGTGGCCAGACTGCCCCGACCTGCCGGAGTGGCCAGACTGCCCCGACCTGCCGGAGTGGCCAGACTGCCCCGACCTGCCGGAGTGGCCAGACTGCCCCGAACTGCCGGAGTGGCCAGGGACGCCCGCCAGCCCGGTGAGTCCTGTGCCTACGCCTAGGGCTAGGCCTCTGTCATGTCTCCCCAGCCTGGTGAATCCTGGGTCAGTGCCGTCAGAGCAGCCAGGGTCGCCCGCCAGCCAGGCGCAACCATCGCCGCCCGCCAGCCGGGCGCAACAAGGGTCGCCCGCCAGCCGGGCGCAACCATCGCCGCCCGCCAGCCGGGCGCAACCATCGCCGCCCGCCAGCCGGGCGCAACCATCGCCGCCCGCCAGCCGGGCGCAACCATCGCCGCCCGCCAGCCGGGCGCAACCATCGCCGGCCGCCAGCCGGGTGCAGTCAGTGTCGCCCACCAGACCTTCGGCGCGGCCAGGTGCGCCACCGAAGAGGGCGACGTCAAGGGTGGAGCAGAGGCCACGTCCCGCACCTGAGCCGCCGCCGTAAGAAGGCCCACCCGGACCCTCCCCTTCAGAGTCAGGTTTTGCGGCCGGAGTCCGCACCTTTGGGGGGGGGTACTGTAACGCCCTGGCCATAGAGAGGGGTTTTTGTTCTTTATTTTGGTTAGGCCAGGGTGTTACATTGGGTGGGCGTTCTATGTTCCTTTTTCTATGTTTTTGTATTTCTTTGTTTTGGGCCGTGTGTGTGGCTCCCAATCAGGCACAGCTGAAGCTCGTTGCTGCTGATTGGGAGTCACACATAAGGAGCATGTTTTTCCTTTGGGTTTGTGGGTAATTGTTTCTGTCAGTGTTTTGTACCAGACAGGACTGTTTGCTGTCGGTTCACTCTTTTCTTGTTTTGTATAGTGTTCATGTTGTTTACATTAAATTCAAATAATGAACACTAACTCCGCTGCACCTTGGTCCACTTCTTCAGACGACAGCCGTTACAGCTATTTACCTGTACAATTAGTCCTTCCATTTCCTTTGTTAATATGGACTTTTTTGACCTACATTTCTTTTGTTTTAGAGATGAGTACTGAGCTGCATGGCCTCTAAAGGCATGAGTTTTCTTTCCAATTTAGAATGTTCTCTGTAATTGGTCAGAGGGCCGGTGTGTATATGTGAGTTTGTGTATGAACACTGAACAAAAACATTAAAGCAACATGTAAAGTGTTAGTCCCATGTTTCATGAGCTAAAATAAATAAAAATTCCCAGAAATGTTTCATACAGAGAAAGAGCTTATTTCTCTCAAATTGTGTGCACAAATTTGTTTACATCCAAGTTAGTGAGCATTTCTCCTTTGCCAGGATAATCCATTCACCTGACAGGTGTGGCATATCAAGAAGCTGATTAAAGAGTATGATCATTACACAGGTGCACCGTGTGCTGGGGACAATAAAAGGCCACTCCAAAATGTGCAGTTTTGTCACACAACACAATGCCACAGGAGTCTCATGTTTTGAGGGAGTATGCAATTGGCATGCTGACTGTAGGAATGTCCACCAGAGCTGTTGCTATAGAGCTGAATGTTCATTTCTCTACCATAAGCCGCCGCCAACGTTGTTTTAGGGAATTTGGCGGTACGTCCAACCGGCCTCGTGTAACCACGCCAGCATAGGCCCTCCACATCCAGCTTCTTCACCTGCGGGATTGTCTGAGACCAGCCACCTGGACAGCTGATGAAACTGTGGGTTTGCACAACCGAAGGAAAGCTCATCTGTGTGCTCATCGTCCTTATCAGGGTCTTGACCTGACTGCAGTTCGGCGTCGTAACCAACTTCAGTGGGTAAATGCTCACCATCAATGGCTACTGACATGCTGGAGAAGTGTGCTTTTCACGGATGAATCGCCAATTCAACTGTACCAGGCACATGGCAGACAGCGTGTATGGCGCTGTGTGTGTGAGCGTTTTGCTGATGTCATTTTTGTGCCCCATGGTGGTGTTGGGGTTATGGTATGGGCAGGCATATGCTATGGACAATGAACACAATTGCATTTTATCGATGGCAATTTGAATGCACAGAGATACCGTGATGAGATCCTGAGGCCCATTGTTGTGCCATTCATCTGCTTCTTCACCTCATGTTTTAGCAAGATAATGCACAGCCCTATGTTGCAAGGATCTGTGCACAATTCCTGCAAGCTGAAAATGTCCCAGTTCTTCCATGGCCTGCATACTCACCAGACATGTCACCCATTGAGCATATTCAGGATGCTCTTGATTGAGGTGTAAATCAAATGAAATGTTATTGGTCACATACACATGGTTAGCAGATGTTATTGCGAGTGTAGCGAAATGCTTGTGCTTCTATTTCCAGCAGTGCAGCAATATCTAACAAGTAATCTAACAATTCCACAACAACCACCTAATACACACAAATCTAAGAAAAGGAACGGAATAAGAATACTTACATATAAATATATGGATGAGCACTGACCGAGCGGCATAGGCAAGATGCAGTAGAAGGTATAAAATACAGCATCTACATATGAGATGAGTAACGCAAGACACATAAACTAGGCAGGTAGCCAGGAACCGAATGGTTGCTCGATTGAATCCCCAAGCTGACAAGGTAAAAATCTGTTGTTCTGCCACTGAACAAGGCACTTAACCCAATGTTAATAAGCTGTCATTGTAAATAAGAATTTGTTCTTAACTGACTTGCCTAGTTAAATAAATATTAAAGTGACTAGTGATCCATTTATTAAACTGGCCAATGATTTCAAGTCTGTGTGTGGGCAGCAGCCTCTCTGTGTTAGTGATGGCTGTTTAACAGTCTGATGGCCTTGAGATAGAATCTGTTTTTCAGTCTCTCGGTCCAAGCTTTGATGCACCTGCACTGACCTCACCGTCTGGATGGTAACGGGGTGAACAGGCAGAGGCTCGGGTGGTTGTTTTCTTTGATAATCTTTTTGTCTTTCCTGTAACATCGGGTGCTGTACGACAGCATGTTCCAGTTCCCAGCCACTGAATAGGAGTGTGACAACATTCCACAGGCCACAATCAATAGCCTGATCAACTCTATGCAAAGGCGATGTGTCGTGCTGCTTGAAGCAAATGGTGGTACACAACAGATACTAGCTGTTTTTCTGATCCACGCCCCTGCCTTTCTTTAAAGGTATCAAATCAAATCAAATTTTAATCGTCTTATGCGCCGAATACAACAGTGAAATGCTTACTTCAAATCGATGATACTCCCCCACTTAACATACTGCTTGACTAGTTGGACCCAAGCTTGCCATACAACATTAAAACCTATTCAGTCTGTCTACAAACAGGCTCTCAAAGTGCTCGATAGGAAGCCCAATAGCCATCATCACTGTTACATCCTCAGAAAGCATGAGCTCCTGAGTTGGGAAAATCTGGTGCAATACACCGACGCATGTCTTGTATTCAAGATCCTAAATGGCCTAGCTCCCCCTCCACTCAGTACTTTTGTTAAACAGAAAATCCAAACATATGGCAGCAGATCCACAAGGTCTGCCATGAGAGGTGACTGTATAGTTCCCTTAAGGAAAAGCACCTTTAGTAAATCCGCTTTCTCTGTGAGAGCGTCCCATGTCTGGAATACACTGCCATCAGACACACATAACTGCACCACATATCACACTTTCACAAAATGCATGAAGACATGGCTAAAGGTCAATCAGATTTGTGAACATAATCCCTAGCTGTGTATTGCCGCTTTCCATGTTGTCTGTTGTCTGTAGCTTGTGAGGTGCGGAAACACTTTGTTTTTATGGATTTTGTCTTGTTGCTTTTTGTTCTATGTTGCTCTGTCTGTATGCTACATCTTGCTTGTCCTATGTTGCTCTGTCTTTATGCTATGTCTTGCTTGTCCTATGTTACTCTGCGTGTGCTCACTGTTCTATGATTGTCTATATTGTAATTGTTTTTAATAACCTGCCCAGGGACTGCGGTTGAAAATTAGCCGGCTGGCTAAAACCGGCACTTTTACTGAAACGTTGATTAATGTGCACTGTCCCTGTAAAAATAAAATAAACTCAAACTCAAACTTACACGCCCTTAATCAACAATGCAGTTGTAAGAAAATACCTAACAAAAAGTAAGAGATAAGAATAACAAATAATTAAAGAGCAGCAGTAAATAACAATAGCGGGGCTATGTACAGGGGGTGCCAGTACAAAGTCAATGTGTGGGGGCGCCGGTGTCGAGGTAATTGAGGTAATATGTACATGTTGGTAGAGTTATTAAAGTGACTATGCATAGATACTACAGAGAGTAGCAGCAGTGTAGAAGAGGGGGGCAATGCAAATAGTCTAGGTAGCCAGTTGATTAGCAGTTCAGGAGTCTTATGGCTTGCGGGTAGAAGCTGTTTAGAAGCGTCTTGGACCTAGACTTGGCTCCGGTACCACTTGCCATGCGGTAGCAGAGAGTCAGTCTATGACTAGGGTGGCTGGAGTCTTTGACAATTTTTAGAGCATTCCTCTGACACATCTTGGTATAGAGGTCCTGGATGGCAGGAAGCTTGGCCACGGTGATGTACTGGGCCGTACGCACTACCCACTGTAGTGCCTTGCGGTTGGAGGACGAGCAGTTGCCATACCAGGCAGTGATGCAACCTGTCAGGACGCTCTTGATGGTGCAGCTGTAGAACCTTTTGAGGATTTGAGGACCCATGCCAAATCTTTTCAGTCTCCCCAGGGGGAATAGGTTTTGTCGTGCCCTCTTCACGACTGTCTTGGTGTGCTTGGTCCATGTTAGTTTGTTGGGGATGTGGATGCCAAGAAACTTGAAACTCACTGCAGCTCCGTCGATGAGAATGGGGGTGTGCTCGGTCCTCAATCATCTACTTTGTCTTTATCATACTGAGGGAGAGGTTGTTGTCCTTGCACCACATGGCCAGGTCTCTGACCTCCTCCCTATAGGCTGTCTCATCGTTGTCGGTGATCAGGCCTACCACTGTTGTTTCATCGGCAAACTTAATGATGGTGTTGAAGTCGTGCCTGGCTGTGCAGTCATGAGTGAACAGGGAGTACAGGAGGGGACTGAGCACGCACCCCGAAGGATCAGCGTGGCGGATATGTTGTTGCCTTCCCTTACCACATGTGGGGCGGCCCGTCAGGAAGTCCAGGATCCAGTTGCAGAGGGAGGTGTTTAGTCCCAGGGGCCTTAGCTTAGTGATGAGCTTTGTGGGCACTATGGTGTTGAACTCTGAGCTGTAGTCAATGAATAGCATTCTCACATAGGTGTTCCTTTTGTCCAGGTGGGAAAGGGCTGTGTGGAGTGCAATAGAGATTGCGTCATCTGTGGATCTGTTAGGGCGGTATGCAAATTGGAGTGGGTCTAGGGTTTCTGGGATAATGGTGTTGATGTGAGCCATGACCAGCCTTTCAAAGCATTTCATGGCTACAGACATGAGTGCTATGGGTCGGTAGTCATTTAGGCAGGTTACCGTAGTGTTCTTGGGCACAAGGACTATGGTGGTCTGCTTGAAACATGTTGGTATTACAGACTCCGACAGGGAGAGGTTGAAAATGTCAGTGAAGACACTTGCCAGTTGGTCAGCGCATGCTCAGAGTACACGTCCTGGTAATTTGTTGACCTGTTAAAGGTCTTACTCACATCGGCTGCGGAGAGCGTGATCACACAGTCGTCCGGGACAGCTGATGCTCTCATGTATGTTTCAGTGTTCTTTGCCTCGACGCGAGCATAGAAGTTATTTAGCTTGTCTGGTAGGGCTTGTCACTGGGCAGCTCTCGGCTGTGCTTCCCTTTGTAGTCTGTAATAGTTTGCAACCACATCCAACAAGCCTCAGAGCCATTGTAGTATGATTCGATCTTAGTCCTGTGTTGACGCTTTTCAGCCTGTTTGATGGTTCTTGGGAGGGTATAGCGGGATTTCTTATAAGCTTCCGAGTTAGAGTCCCACTCCTTGAAAATGGCAGCTCTAGCCTTTAGCTCAGTGCGAATGTTGCCTGTAATCCATGACTTCTGGATGGGGTATGTACGTACAGTCACTGTGGGGACAACGTCATCGATGCACTTATTGATGAAGCCAGTGACTGGTGTGCTCCTCAATGCCATTGGAAGAATCCCCGAACATATTCCAGTCGGTGCTAGCAAAACAGTCCTGTAGTTTAGCATCTGCTTCATCTAACCATTTTTTACACTGGTGCTTCCTGCTTTAATTTTTGTTTGTAAGCAGGAATCAGGAGGATAGAATGGAGGACGAGGGAGAGCTTTGTTCGCATCTCTGTTTGTGGAGTAAAGGTGGTCTGGAGTCTTTTTCCCCTCTGGTTGCACATTTAACATGCTGATAGAATTAGGT
Source organism: Salmo trutta (assembly GCF_901001165.1). NCBI lineage: Eukaryota > Metazoa > Chordata > Actinopteri > Salmoniformes > Salmonidae > Salmo > Salmo trutta. Next base: position 40,801,982 of record NC_042962.1, read on the forward strand.
ACAACTGATTTAAGTTTCCCTACATTAAAGTCCCCGGCCACTAGGAGCGCCGCTTCTGGATGAGCGTTGTCCTGTTTTCTTATGACAGTGTACAGCTCATTGAGTGCGGTTTAAGTGCCAGCATCGGTCTGTGGTTGTATGTAGACAGATGAAGAAAAATACAGATGAAAACTCTCTAGGTAGATATCTGTGACCAACAGATGCATATATGTATTCCCAGTCATGTAAAATCCATAGATTAGTGCCTAATGAATTTATCTAAATTGACTGATTTCCTTATGAACTTTAATGCAGTAAAATTCGGCCATCACTCATTCATTTATTTTTCTGTACATATTCTTATTCATTCCTTTACACTTGTGTGTATAAGGTAGTTGTTGTGAAATTGTTAGGTTAGATTACTTGTTAGATATTACTGTATGGTCGGAACTAGAAGCACAAGCATTTCGCAACACTCGCATTAACATCTGCTAACCATGTGTATGTGACAAATCAAATTTGATTTGATTTGATTTGAAATCTTTAAAATTGTTGCGTGTTGCGTTTCTATTTTTGTTCAGTGTATTTGACCCCTTATTTTTGGAACTAAACAATCTCCAAATATACTTCAATTATTTATTTTTTACTGGGGGACCTTCAGACAAGTCTTGTTAGGCTTATGTGCATAGAGCAAAACAACAGACATGTACTGTATGGGTTCTTGAGAGACTCACCTTTCCACATAGGGGTCATATTAGTTAGTAGCTAGCTCAAGGAGAACGTATGACCAAAGAAACTGGTAACCTTTCATCTGTGGTTTGACAGTTAGCTAGCTTTTCATTTCGGAAGGAGAGGCTGCACCGATAATGACGATTATGTCACGCATTTCAAGCAAAGTTGCTTTATCAGTTGGGGAGAACATTCAATGGGTCTTGCTAAGAAGTTAATCCTTAAGACAGATGTTGCACCATCATTGGCAGTGGATTTTGCAAGTGCTGACTGTAATGTAAGTATCAGAGATGGATGAGTCTGACACGGTTGCCAACGTTTTGAGGGGATTGGGGGGCTAACGTTGGATAATGCAACTGTGGCTGTGGCTGCTTTGACTTGTGAACAGTATATTTTCTGTAACACACCTGGCAATCACTATATAGTTTTTGTTCTTCCATCCCTAAGCCCCCTACATTGAGTCTGAGAACTGCCAGCACACAGCTGACTCCATGGAATGTTGTCCATAAAAAGAGTTACGGTGTGTATAGTATTTGTAATTTACACCTTAAAAATCATATTTTCCCATTCCATTGTGTGGATCGTTATCTTACAGTGGATTTAGGTAATCATGATGACTAGGGATATTAATAATTCACTTTCCATCTCCTTTTTGTCTTTCCACTATCATCAAGCAGTAATGATAGACATTTTAGAATGAATCTACTCTGTCTGCTCAGCTTCCCAGGCAACCACCACAGCAGTAATGCTGTGATACAAAATCAACTTTCCCAAGGCAAAGAAGGGGGGATATGCTGTAAAGCCTGTGAAGACAGATCCAACATACTGTAAGTCATAGTTATTCATTTATAATCTGCATCAATTGAGCAGTTCAGGCACACAAACATTTCCAAATACAAACATTGAAAGTTTCACAAAAATGTGCAAGACCAAATATTGCAAATTGAGTACCTCAAAAACACCAGAAAACACATTGTAGAATGAGTAGATCACTACATCAACAAAAACATTACAGGCTATGTAAACAGGGTCCTGGATCTCCTGTTCAACGAGGTCACCCTTGATCCAGCACTGTCTGTCCAGTGTGAGAGGCTTGGCAAGGAGGAGGCCATAGCTGGATTTGGCTCCCGCTTCAATCTTGGAGTGACTGAAGCAAAGTGGGTGACTGAAGCATGCTTGATTGAAGCAGGGTTCATGAGTCTTCCTCCCTCCCCATCAATCTCTGTAGTTGGTTGCATTTCCTAAAGTCTAATTAATTAACTTTTAGATGAAATGATGTATAAATATATATATATATATATATATATATATTTTCAAGCATTCAGACTGGAGATGAGTGTTAAAAATTGTACAAATCAATGGGTACTGCACACTGTAGCCAGGTGCATGTATTAAGCGTGTGGCTTTAATTTTGTTTTTATGTCAAATGATGTCTCACCATTATGTCTCACCTTTATTTCTCTTGAGTGTTTATGTTGATCAACATTTAGTCTATGCTGGTCTAATGTGAATTATAAAATAAATGTCTGATCAATACATACAATTCTGAACATAATTGTCATTTATAATGCTAATGCAGAGGCACCAATAAATTGTCCAGTACACTTATTTTATGCTGTTTTCATGTACATTCCTTTATGTCTAAGCTTCTAAGGTGACTCAAGCTTTACTAATTCTTGTGAAGAAGTGTATCAGTGAACTAACTGTACTATGTAATTTGTAAAAAAAAAACAGTAGAAATGCAATTGTGTATCTCTGCTGTTTGTCTGATATGCAACAGTCCATGATCAGCTCTGTTGACCATGAGAGTATTTTGCAGAGAAAATGGGTTGAGGCATACTATTTAGGCATCACATGTGGTCCATTGTTTACCTTGTCATCAATGACATGTGGCCCATTACATTTGACTACACCCGCAATAACATCTGCTAAACATGTGTATGCGACCAATAAAATTAGATTTGATTCGATTTTTATTTATTTAGCTTGTTGCCTGGCAACGACCACAAGCGTTTTTCAAGCGCTGTCAGTCAAGGCGAGCTCATGAAGCTCCCCACCCACTCAGCCTGTTCTTTCAGGCAATTTCTTCACTTCTGAGCATTTTAATAGCGTAAAAATATTATGGGTGGTGTTTTGGTCATTTAAAGGAACTTTTTACTTGGGAAATAGGATGACTGCACGGGACCTTTAGTTTAAAAAAAAAAATTCTCTGAGCAATTGTATTGGTATTATTCTTTTTTTTAAATTGAGCATACAATATATCTCAGTAATTGTATTTATTTTATACAGCCGTTTTGCTCATCTTTATCAAGGGTACCAATAATTTTGGACCTGACTATATATGCCATTTAGCAGACACTTCTAAAGCGACTTACGTCGTGCTTACATTTTTGTATGGGTGGTCCCAGCAGGAAATGGAATCCACAATCTTGCCATTGCAAGCGCCATGCTCTAGCAACTGAGCTACAGAGGACCAATTGATACAACCAATATTTGTGTGATACAAAAGAGAGTTATTTTGCACAAATATATTTAGGCAACCATTGTGCGGTCTCCACAATGCCTATGGAATGATTTTTGTGCAGAAAAACTCTCACAGCGGTTGTGCATCAGAGTGTGTACGGGGAAACTGATAACGGCTTCAGCCGTTACTGTGAGACATTGATCCGTCACGGCATCATCAAATCAACATTTACATTACATTTAAGTCATTTAGCAGACGCTCTTATCCAGAGCGACTTACAAATTGGTGCATTCACCTTATGATATCCAGTGGAACAACCACTTTACAATAGTGCATCTAAATCTTTTAAGGGGGGGGGGGGGGTAGAAGGATTACTTTATCCTATCCCAGGTATTCCTTAAAGAGGTGGGGTTTCAGGTGTCTCCGGAAGGTGGTGATTGACTCCGCTGTCCTGGCATCGTGAGGGAGCTTGTTCCACCATTGGGGTGCCAGAGCAGCGAACAGTTTGGACTGAGCTGAGCGGGAACCGTGCTTCCTCAGAGGTAGGGGGGCCAGCAGGCCAGAGGTGGATGAACGCAGTGCCCTTGTTTGGGTGTAGGGCCTGATCAGAGCCTGAAGGTATGGAGGTGCCGTTCCCCTCACAGCTCCGTAGGCAAGCACCATGGTCTTGTAGCGGATGCGAGCTTCAACTGGAAGCCAGTGGAGAGAGCGGAGGAGCGGGGTGACTTTGAAATCAAATCAAATGTATTTATATAGCCCTTCTTACATCAGCTGATATCTCAAAGTGCTGTACAGAAACCTAGCCTAAAACCCCAAACAGCAAGTAATGCAGGTGTAGAAGCCCAGTGGCTAGGAAAAACTCCCTAGAAAGGCCAAAACCTAGGAAGAAACCTAGAGAGGAACCAGGCTATGAGGGGTGGCCAGTCCTCTTCTGGCTGTGCCGGGTGGAGATTATACAGAACATGGCCAAGATGTTCAAATGTTCATAAATGACCAGCATGGTCAAATAATAATAATCACAGTAGTTGTCGAGGGTGCAACAAGTCAGCACCTCAAGAGTAAATATCTGTTGGCTTTTCATAGCCGATCATTGAGAGTATCTCTACCGCTCCTGCTGTCTCTAGAGAGTTGAAAACAGCAGGTCTGGGACAGGTAGCACGTCCGCTGAACTGGTCAGGGTTCCATAGCCGCAGGCAGAACAGTTGAAACTGGAGCAGCAGCACGGCCATGTGGACTGGGGACAGCAAGGAGTCATAATGCCAGGTAGTCCTGAGGCATGGTCCTAGGGCTCAGGTCCTCTGAGAGAGAGAAAGAAAGAAAGAGAGAAAGAGAGAGAGAATTAGAGAGAGCATACTTAAATTCACACAGGACACCGGATAAGACAGGAGAAATACTCCAGATATAACAGACTGACCCTAGCCCCCCGACACATAAACTACTGCAGCATCATCTTTTGTTTACTTCCGTGACAAAGCTTGTACTGAGCAAGTGCTATAGCCACTATGCAGATAATAATTTGTTTAGCTTTTACGCCACTCTAAAGTAAGACTCATCACTTCTTGTGCTGTCAAAATGCAGTATGTGCAGGCTTTTGTTCCTCCATTACCAATACATCTGATTTGAATACTCAGGTTGGTTATTTGAATACTCACAAAATAATATAAACACAAATTAAACCATTTTATGCAACAAAATAAATGCCTTTTGTCCCTGTCCTTCTCACAGAAACATGCATACTGATACTTTTGTTAATACAAAATAGCCTAATCTTCATGACTAATGTTAGGTTCTGGTCCAATGCTTCTAAAAATGTTAGGTGAAACCGTGTTCAGGTGTTATGGCACTAGGCTCTTTATTAAGGTTACTAGACTAGAAACAATAACCCGCACACACTGCAGCTCTCCAATACCAACAGAGAAGACCACTGCGTCAAAATAAATATTAGTGTTTTGACCCAACCAGTGAAACTATAGGCTGTAGCTAGTCCTGTGGCTTTCCAGCACCAGGGGTGAATTGCACTGCTTTATATGAAGTATAACACCTCAAATGCAGATGTTTTGACCCAACGAGTCCAACTACAGGCCGTAGATAGTCCAAATACTATAGGATCGGATGAGCAGCCTGGAAAACATGGGTCATGAAGGGTGACATCAGAGTCCTCAGTGTCACACCAGATGTCCTTCCCTGGAGAGACTGGTTGCGTCCCACATGTAGGGAATTACTTTTGACCAGGGTCCATAGGGCTGGTCAAAAGTAGGACACTGTAGGGAATATGGTGCTATTTGGGATGCAGACTAGGTCTGCTGTAATGCACTCGGCAGAGGCAGTTGGAAGTTAGCAGTTGGAAGCCACTTGGTGCTTGCAGCTGCATGGTTTACTCCATCCAGAATGAACTCTGCAGGGCCCCACGCTGTCCATTCCTGTACTACGGTGTAGCCACATCAGACAGACTGAGGAGGATTGTTATGGCTGTGTACGGGAGGCGAAGTCAGGTGCAGGAGAGCAGAGTAGATTTAACAGGCGCACTTTTATTCCGGTCAAGAAATAGGCACAAAATGACATCAACGTACCCAAAATAAAACACGGAACATGAACAAAAGTATAGCGCGTGAACATCTCACATAACAAAAAACAATTACACACAAAAGCATGGTGGGGAACAGAGGACTAAACACATGCAGTGTGATTATGGAATGAAAACCAGGCGTGTTTGGAACAAGACAAAACAAATGGACATATGAGAAATGGAGCGGCGATGGCTAGAATGCCGGTGACGTCGATCGCCGAACGCCACCCGAACAAGGAGAGGAGCAGACTTCGGTGGAAGTCGTGACAAGGATAGACAAAGCCGGGGTATCCCCTGACATCTTCTGAAGTACACACACACGCTCACAAAGAGACACACACACGCTCACACACACACAATTGCACATACTCAGATCGCATGGCTGGAGATTGTGCAAAGTGTATTAAGGAGTGTGTAGTCTCACAGACCTAGCCTTGTTTCAAATCTGCATATGCTTCAGGGATGAGAACCTAAGTTAGTATAGAGCCATGAAGGAGTGAGTGCTAAAATGCAGTGTTTTTCCCGTAAACTCCAGGGGCTATTATCTGACTGCGCGTGTTAATGTCCTAATGTTGTGTCAGAATCTGTGTGGGTTAGGGTGCATGTGTGTGTTCATGTGTGTTCAATAATGTGGTGTTCCTAGGTGTGGATTGATGCTGGCCCTATGCCTCCTTGGGGAAAAACTGTCAGGAAAATTGTTTCATCTCCGCACGATTTATTTCATGCAATTGTAAAATAATCAATGGCTGTTGTGAATATAGGCGAGTATGATGATTGTCATAACGATAGTCAGAGGAGTTGTACTGCAAGTTCCAACAGAATTACCTATATTCACAACAGCCCTATTTTCCTGACAGTTTTTCCCTAGGTGGCATAGGTGTGCTACAAGCACCGGGCAATAGCTTGAGTGTTGGCACACAACAGAAAAAGGTATTTGAATTTTGGAACTAAATGTTCATACACATATTTGAGGATGTTATAGCATTTCATCACACCCACTAGTGGTGAGAGCCTTTTCTAGCTGTTATTCCCATGTATGCCTAAATTGGTTTAAGGTGGTTTAAACAACTTACTCTCAAACAACGTACTCTCATGTACTCTCATGCTTCATACCTTTTGACAACATAAACAAGCAACTGGTTAGTTACCTGCCAATGACTTACCATAAAAGTAGGAATAACTTTTTAGGTGTAACTTTTATAGTCCTTCCCTCCCAAAAAACCTGAGCCATAAGTCACCTCCATTTCCTCCGGAAGGTTCTTATCAGACAGGTGTGTGCTACAGACTAATACCCAATACCATCTGATAATCAATCACTCCTTCAGGCTATTGTTCAGCTGACCCCAGGTGAGTTCACTGTGTGTTAGACGTATTTTACTATGATACTGTAAAATCACTACTATCACTACTATTCTGTAGTATTATTAAGACCATGACCCCTAGTATTTAGTATTTTATTAAAGCAGCAGCCACTCTTCTTGGGGTCTACACCAAACATGACATAATAGATCACATTAACACGATGGTGTTCTGTGTTTTGCTCTACGACCCCCACAACCGTCATGGGACTTGTCTGAAGTCGGTACCAAAGATCTGCCAACTTCTGTCTGTAGCATTCAAACAGTGTGGGCTACCCACTACTACAAAAACTATGGAAAGGTGACTTGTTTTGCTCTAGGCCGCCCACAAGCCTCACCAAACTCATTTGAAGGTAGCCCAGTACCAGTTAAAAAAATTAATGGAAGTACAGTGCCCTCATTAATGGGACAGTGAAGCATTTTTATATTATTTTGGCTCTATTCACCAAAAGATTGGATTTGACTATGAGGTTAAAGTGCAGACTGTCAGTTTATATTTCAGGGTATTTTCATCCGTATCAGGTTAACCGTCTAGAAATTACAGCACTTTTTGTACATAGTCCCCCCATTTTAGGGAATCAATAGTATTAGTACAAATGCACTTATATCTGTTTTAAAGTAGTAAAACGTTTTTAAAAAATTGTCCCATATTCATAGCACGCCATGACTACATCAAGCTTGTGACTCTACAAATCTGTTGGATGGATTTGCTGTTTGTTTTTGTTGTGTTTCAGATTATTTTGTGCCCAGTTACAAATGTTATTGTAAATAAAAATATATTATGCTTCAAAACCCTTATACATTAATGTCGACACTACCATGACTATGGCTAATCCTTAATGATTTGTGAGAAAGTTACAGAAGCACAAATATCATACCCCTATGGAATGCTAACCTCTCACCATTATAATAACAGGGGAGGTTAGCATTTTTCGGGGGGGGTTAGTGGCCCTGTGACACAAATTTGGACCCCCTTACATAACTAATTTTTGCTATCGTTCTTTTTTTACATCCGTTATTATACAGTGGCAACGCGGAACACTAATGATTATGAACATGGTATTTTACCTACTAATGCCTGCAATGCAGTGAAGAAAACAATATGACAACAATAACATCTAATGTAACTGGCCCCTCTAACAGTACAACTGGCCCCAGCTTGGCCCCCCCAGTTGAAATGGTCTAGAACCGCCACTGCTCCAAGAAGCTCCTCATTAAATATGTGTAAACTTATACTGAACAACAACAAAAAACATGTAAAGTGTTATTCCCATGTTTCAAGAGCTGAAATAAATGATCCCAGAAATGTTTCATAACCAAAAAAAGGTTGTTTCTCTCAAATTGTGTCCATAAATTCATTTACATCCCTGTTAGTGAGCATTTTTCCTTTGCCAAGATAATCCATCCACCTGACAGGTGTGGCATATCAAGAAGCTGAATAAACAGCAAGATCATTACACAGATACACCTTGTGCTGGGGACAATAAAAGGCCACGATAAAATGTGCAGTCTTGCCACAGGTGTCTTGTGTTTTGAGGGAGTGTGCAATTGGGATGCTGACTGCAGGAATGTCCACCAGAGCTGTTGCCAGATAATTGAATGTTCATTTCTCTACCATAAGCCTCCTCCAACATTGTTTTAGAGAATTTGGCAGTGCGTTCAACCGGCCTCACAACCGCAGACCACGTGTAACCACCCAAGCCCAGGACCTCCACACCCGGCTTCTTCACCTGTGGGATCATCTGAGACCAGCCACCCGGACAGCTGACAAAACTGTGGGTTTGCACAACCAAACAATTTCAGCACAAACTGTCAGGGAAGCTCATCGTCATGCTCATTGTTCTCACCAGGCTCTGACTGCAGTTCAGCGTCGTAACCAAATTCAGTGTGCAAATGCTCACCTTCGATGGCCACTGGAGAACCTGGAGAAGTGTGCTCTTCATGCAGACAGCGTGTATGGCGATTTGTGGGTGGGCAGTTTGCTGATGTCAACAATGTGAATAGAGTGCCCCATGGTGGAGGTGGGGATATGGTATGGGCAGGAATAAGCTATGGACAACGAACACTATTGCATTTTATCAATGGCAATTTGAATGCACAGAGATACCGGTTCGAGATCCTGAGGCCCATTGTCGTGCCATTCAGAAGCCGCCATCGATGTGTACGACAGCGTGTTCCAGTTCACGTCAATTTCCAGTAACTTCGCACAGCCATTGAAGAGTAGTGGGACAACATTCTACAGGTCACAATCAACAGCCTGATCAACTCAATGCAAAGGAGATTTGTCACACTGCAAATGGTGGTAAATGGTGGTCATACCAGATACTGAATGGCTTTCTTATCTAAGCCTTTACCTTTTTTTAATGTGTCTTTGACCAACAGATGCGTATTTGTATTCCCAGTCATGTGAAATCCATAGATTAGGCCCTAATGAATTTAGTTCAATTGACTTATTTCCTGATATGAACTGTAACTCAGTAAAATATTTTAACTTGTTGCTTGTTGGGTTTATATTTTTTTTCAGTATAATTTACAAGGTTTTGGCTGCAATTCCCTTCAGAATGAATACAATAAAAATGTAAAAGGAAACATATATATATATATATATCTCACCTGGGATTCGGACTTGCTGCAAACTGCAAAAAGTACCAGGAGCCAGGCTTACTACACTGTTATGAAAACAAAGTTGAAATCTCAAGTGTGTTTTAGTACATTTGAATAACAGATTGTGCTATTTGCCTTCTGTTAAGGACGCTCTCATGAAACATTGTTCTACCACCTATACAAGTTTAAGATTCTTGATGGGCTGATGAGGAAGTTGTTACAGGAAATAATCACTGCCACCTGGTGATGATAACATAGGGCTAACATGTGCCAGGTTATCTGATTGGACCAGCTACAATGTAGCGTTATATCACGTGACACTACGCTGACTATTTCAATTGGCTGATGCTTAAACTTAACCTTGTTTAACCTTTAAAAATCTAAGATGTTGGGGGGAGGGTTCTACTAACCTAACATACTGAATGGAATTGTTTTAAGATGGTCATACCATGGATCATTTAGCTATTTGATTTAGAATTTTAGGACACCTTTACATATCAAAAAATATACACAGTACCAGTCAAAAGTTTGGAAACACCTACTCATTCAAGGGTTGTTCTTTATTTTTACTATTTTCTACATTGTAGAATAATAGTGAAGACATCAAAACTATGAAATAACACATATGGAATCATGTAGTAACCCAAAAACTGTTAAACAAATCAAAATATACTTTATATTTGAGATTCTTCAAAGTAGCCACCCTTTGCCTTGATGACAGCTTTGCACACTTTTGGCATTTTCTCAACTAGCTTCACCTGGAATGCTTTTCCAACAGTCTTGAAGGAGTTCCCGACACCATTCTGTATACATCTGGCCCTTCTTTGGACACTGTGTTAACTAACCTCCAAACGAGCTTCAATACCATAGAACACTCCTTCCATGGCCTCCAACTGCTCTTAAATGCTAGCAAAACCAAATGCATGCTTTTCAACTGTTCGCTGCCCGCACCTGCCCGCCCGACTAGCATCACTACTCTGGACGTTTCTGACCTAGAATACGTGGACAACTACAAATACCTAGGTGTCTGGCTAGACTGTAAAATCTCCTTCCAGACTCATATCAAACATCTCCAATCCAAAATCAAATCTAGAACCGGCTTTCTATTTCGCAACAAAGCCTCCTTCACTCAAGCCGCCAAACTTACCCTAGTAAAACTGACTATCCTACCGATCCTCGACTTCGGCAGCTTCCAATACTCTACTCAGCAAATTGGATGTAGTCTATCACAGTGCCATCGGTTTTGTTACCAAGCGCCTTATACCACCCACCACTGCGACTTGTATGCTCTAGTTGGCTGGCCCTCGCTACATATTCGTCGCCAAACCCACTGGCTCCAGGTCATCTATAAGTCTATGCTAGGTAAAGCTCCGCCTTATCTCAGCTCACTGGTCACGATAACACCCACCCGTAGCACGCGCTCCAGCAGGTATACCTCACTGGTCATCCCCAAAGCCAACACCTCATTCGGCCGCCTTTCCTTTCAGTTCTAGGCTGCCGGTGACTGGAACGAATTGCAAAAATCACTGAAGCTGGAGACTTACATTTCCCTCACTAACTTTAAACATCAGCTATCTGAGCAGCTAACCGATCGCTGCAGCTGTACATAGTCCTCTGTAAATAGCCCACCCAATCTACCTACCTCATCCCCATATTGTTTTTATTTACTTTGCTGCTCTTTTACACACCAGTATCACTACTTACACACCATCATCTGCTCATCATCATCTGCTCATCTATCACTCCAGTGTTAATCTGCTAAATTGTAATCACTTTGATATTATGGCATATTTATTGCCTTACCTCCTCATGCCATTCGCACACACTGTATATAGACTTTCTTTTTTTCTATTGTGTTATTGACTGTACGCTTGTTTATTCCATGTGTAACTCTGTGTTGTTGATTCTATTGCACTGCTTTGCTTTATCTTGGCCAGGTCGCAGTTGTAAATGAGAACTTGTTCTCAACTAGCTTACCTGGTTAAATAAAGGTGAAATAAAAAAAATTAATAGAAAGGGGTTGGAACCTGTTCAGGGAACAATACCGAAAAGCAGAAAATAATACCTTGTTCAAGGAACAGAAACAGAACCTGGAACAAAAGTGATCCATACAGTTTGGGAACAGAACCGTTATTTTAAATGCGGTTAATAAGCCCTCACTCTGTCATTCAGAAACATATTCCAATGTCTGCCTGCTGCAAGCTGAAAATCTTTGCCCTTGCATGTTTAGGATACCTGCCCCTCCCCCTTCCTAAGCATTGGCTACTGTACTGAAGTTACAAGATTTAGTCAGAAGATGGGAAGAGAGATTTTTTACTAGCTGTAGAAGAATGGATGAACGTTTTCAATGCTAGGTAAGGATACTATTAGAGTTATTACGTTTCACGTTGGATTTATCAACTACAAAAAGCTAGGATGTGTTTTTAATTCTGGTGCCGCTTTGCACACACAGGCTTGTTAAGCTAGCTAGCTCAAAGGACAGTCAATGTTCCTCCATAGAAGCCACTGCTCTTAGGTATAATGTTGTGGAACTAATTCAAATAACGCATGTCATAACAAGATGCACAGCACTTCAAACCTCTTCCTCAACCCTATCTCGCTCTCTCCCCACTCGCAAAATGTAAGTTGCCTCTTGCGGCATAGGCTATACTTGTCTGTCCATATAAACAACTAGCTTGCCTGCTCTATCCACACTGATTGGTGAAGTAATTTAGTGAGCTAAATGTAAAAAAAAACCATTTAATTTCACAGGTTAAAAAGGAACGATATAAATGATATGAACCGGTACTTGTTTTGGGTTCAGAGCTGGTCGGAACAGTGGAAAGAAAAAAGAAAAAAGAAGAAAAAAAAAGGAAAAAAAAAGAGTTGTTCTGTTCAGAACTAAACGATTGGAAAATAATTTTGGTTCCAACCCCTGATGCATACACACACATACACACTGAGAGACCACAGATTTTCAGTGAGGCAGGGTAAGGCTGTGGCTTTTCTACTGGAAAAACAAACGTCAGTCTAGGGAGAGTTGGGTTGGACCACCATGGACCTTATTTGATCCCCCAGCTTATGACCCTCTATCTTAACTAGCCTTATCTTGGGGCTTGACATTCTCCAGATACAACACATCAGCAGCATAGGATTTCTTGTCACACACAAAGACACAGACATACACACACACACGCTCTATTCATCACTGTCTGGCCAAAGGAGGCCCTTGAACTTGAGGAGTGAGGTTTATTGTGTAGCGTGTAGTATCGGAGTCTCACAGCCCTGTCTCTAAGATGTCTTATTCATACCTTGGGCCTTGTAAAACTGAATTACCAGAGGGACGTCAAAAGGCTGATTCATTACCTAGCCCCTCAGCGACCGTTTTGGCTCCAATACAGCCCAGTGTGAGATGAACGATAAGGAGATCCCAATCTCTCTGCTGTCTCTGGCCTAGCGTGTGGCTGTAGTTTAGTTCCTCCTCACTAAGGTGGGTGGTTACTGATTACCATGCTAGGTTACTTATCGCAACAGTATATCTTAGAGAGGGAAACCTGATATCTAGATTATATTCCATTCTCCATTCCTTTGTCTATATGTTTGACATTTTACCAATGGATTGTCCATAGTGTCATATTCGTCGTAAGAATGGGACCAAATTCGCAGCTGGTATATGAATACTCATCTTCTTTTATTAGATGAAAACCAAAACAAAAACACTTATACAAAAACAATGACGAAAAACAGTCCTGTAAGGCTCGAAGCTATACACGGAACAACTACCCACAAAACCCATGGAAAAAACACCCCTGCTAAATAGGACCTTCAATTAGAGGCAACGAGGAACAGCTGCCTCCAATTGAAGGTCAGCTCAATAAACTAAACATAGAAATATAAGAACTAGAACAAACATAGAAATATACTAACATAGATCACAACCCAAAAAACCCCGAAACACACAACAAACACACCCCTGCCACGTCCTGACCAACTACAATAACAAAATGACCCCTTTTCTGGTCAGGGCGTGACAGTACCCCCCCTAAAGGTGCAGACACCAAATTCACCTTAACCATAAGACAAACAAAAACACCACAACAAAAAACCCAAAACTACAGGGAGGGAAGGGAGGGTGGCCACCATCACCAACGGTTCCTGTGCAAACACCCCCCCTTCCCCAATACTCCCCCCTACGGAGGTGGCTCTGGTTCTGGCCCTAGTCCCCAAACTAACCTGTCCACCCCCGCTGAAGGCTCAGGGCTAAGGCGTGTCGCTGGAGACCTCGGGCTGAGGCGCGTCTCTGGAGACCTCGGGCTGAGGCGCGTCTCTGGAGACCTCGGGCTGAGGCGCGACTCTGGCTGCGCCGGTTCCGGACTAGAGGCCGACTCTGGCTGCGCCGCTTCCGGACTGGAGGCCGACTCTGGCTGCGCCGCTTCCGGACTGGAGGCCGACTCTGGCTGCGCCGCTTCCGGACTGGAGGCCGACTCTGGCTGCGCCGCTTCCGGACTGGAGGCCGACTCTGGCTGCGCCGGTTCCGGACTGGAGGCCGACTCTGGCTGCGCCGGTTCCGGACTGGAGGCCGACTCTGGCTGCGCCGGTTCCGGACTGGAGGCCGACTCTGGCTGCGCCGGTTCCGGACTGGAGGCCGACTCTGGCTGCGCCGGTTCCGGACTGGAGGCCGACTCTGGCTGCGCCGGTTCCGGACTGGAGGCCGTCTCTGTCGGTTCCGGACTGTAGGCCGTCTCTGTCAGTTCCGGACTGTACAGGCGCACTAAAGGCCTAGTGCGTGGGGCTGGCTTTGGAGGCGCCATACTATGGACATGCACCACAAGGCTAGTGCGAGGAGCAGGAACAGGACGTACTGGACTGGGCTGATGCACTACAGGCCTGGTGCGTGGGGCTGGCTTTGGAGCCGCCAGACTGGTAACTAGCACCTCAAGGCTAGTGCGAGGAGCAGGAACAGGACGTACTGGACTGGGCAGGCGCACTAAAGGCCTGGTGCATGGGGCTGGCTTTGGAGGCGCCAGACTAGGGACACGCACCTCAAGGCTAGTGCGAGGAGCAGGAACAGGACGTACTGGACTGGGCTGATACACTACAGGCCTGGTGTGTGGGGCTGGCTTTGGAGTCGCCAGACTGGTAACACGCACCTCAAGGCTAGTGCGAGGAGCAGGAACAGGGTAAACTGGACCCTGGAGACGCACTGGCGGTCTGGAGCATACAGCCTGCACAACCCTTCCAAAAAATTGGGGGGCTGCCTCTCGCACTTGCCAATCCGTGCGTATAATGCCTCGTAATGACGCCGCTCCGCCTTGGCTGCCTCCAGCTCCTCCGTAGGGCGTCGGTACTCCCCAGCCTGGTGCCATGGTCCTGCCCCATCCAAAATTTCCTCCCATGTCCACGACTCCAGATACCTCTGCTGCTCCTTCCTCCGCTGCTTGGTCCGTTGTTGGTGAGTAGTTCTGTCACATTCGTCGTAAGAATGGGACCAAAACGCAGCGGGTATATGAATACTCATCTTCTTTTATTAGATGAAAACCAAAACTAAAACACTTAAACAAAAACAACGACGAAAAACAGTCCTGTAAGGCTCACAGCTATACACGGAACAACTACCCACAAAACCCATAGAAAAAACACCCTTACTAAATAGGACCTTCAATTAGAGGCAACGAGGAACAGCTGCCTCCAATTGAAGGTCAGCTCAATAAACTAAACATAGAAATATAAGAACTAGAACAAACATAGAAATATATTAACATAGATCATAACCCAAAACAACCCGAAACACACAAAACAAACACACCCCTGCCACATCCTGACCAACTACAATAACAAAATGACCCCTTTTCTGGTCAGGACGTGACACATAGGGAGACAGCTTGGGGGACAAAAGGTGGTAAGTAATGTATAATGTATACCTAATGTATGTGAAACAAAATCAATGTTTTTCCTGTTAGAGTGTATGGTGTTCAAAACATTCAACCTTAGCTGTAGTAAGTGTAAGAAAGAACACTAGATTGGTACTGGTTTAAGGCATTGAATGAAATGTAATATAATCATGAATACGGGCTGTAACCACAAGCATGGCTGCGGGAACATGGTTTGGGTTGGGAGTGATGTCGACTGTGGGGCAGCGTGCTAAGGAGTATTTTTCACCGCTCATACAGGAGTATTAAAGGCATAGTTCACAAATTTTGTGGAAGAAAAAGGTGTTTCAGCACCCCTACTTCCAGGGGTGCTGAGGCCAATTACCATACACAATACATGTACATTACACATGATGTCGAATGACTGTGTGGTTGTGCCAAAGCAGCATTTTCACCCCCCCCCCTTCTTCACAGTGCTACTACACGGTGACATAATTTTGTCTTACAGCATGTGTGTTTTATTTGTGGTCCTATTTAAGTTTTCTGAGCCAGGATCGAGAACCAACCACAGATGTTATGTTAGAGTGACTTTCCATTGGGTTTTCTTTCTTCTCTTAAACCCACACTGCTGATGCAGCTATTCGGCTTTTGCAGTCACATGCTCCGTGTTTGCTAACTTCACTATTTAGTGGCCTAGTGTAGTGGGACCCTGGCCAGCAGTGGGCAAGATGCCTCTTGAAATGCTCTCTTTGAGCTTTTCTGGCTGAACTGTAAAGTAATAACTGAAAGCGATGGAAGCTGAGCCCTTCAGCTAAAAAACTGGTCTCTGTTTGGAAGAGCAACCAGAGTGCAAGGGAGGACAATGAATGCGTAGATCTTTTGGAGTCATAGGGTTCCCCTTGGGGACAATGTTGAGTCAAATGCTGGAGCTATTTTCTACTTCTATCCTTTCTACTGAATTCAATGGTAACAGCACCGTTACGGTTTGACTGCCTTGAGGGTCATATGAGATTTTTTATTGCTTTAGATAAGATATGTTTCTTAGGGTTAGGGTTAAGTTTAGGCATTAGGTTAAAGTGTTAAGGTGAGGGTTAGGGAAAGGGTTAGCTAAAATGCTAAGTAGTTGCAAAGTATTAAGTAGTTAAATGCTAAAGTTGTCTGTGATGAGATTCAAACTCGCAACCTTTGGGTTGATAGACGTTTTCATGAAAGGCTAACCCATTCACCTCGACCAACCACCCTACTTTAGCTTTTGACTTAAGTAACCATCTGTCTTATGTAACCATATCAAACGTAACATATCATACTAATTTGAGTATCCCGGATTTACGTTTACTATGTTACGTCTCGTCTACGAGACCAGGCTTCTGGCCCAGCTCCAGCTCTGAAGCCGGCTCCGCTTTCACTCCTGCCTTGTTTTTATTTGTACATCGGGCCGGAGGATGTGTTATTGTATGGCTAGTAGAAAACACTCACCAAGTTATCTTCTAACAAGACCCGAGTTTTCCAACCCAGTGTAATACTCGTCGTTGAAGGGGGACCAAAACGCAGCGGGTAAAGTGCTCAGCTTATTTATTAAAGAAAACACTTAATCAACACAAAACAAATGACGAAAACAGTCCAGTAAGTTATATAGACTATACTAGAAACAACCACCCACAAAACCCAGTGAAAACAAACACAACTAAATATGGCCTCCAATTAGAGACAACAACAACCAGCTGCCTCTAATCGGAGATCATTGACAAAACTCACATAGCAATAATAAAACTAGAACCTAAACCCACAATACCCAACCACACAAAGCAAACACCCCCTGCCACTCCCTGACCAACTACAATGACAAATAACCCCTTTTACTGGTCAGGACGTCACAGTACCCCCCCAAAAGTGCAGACCCTGAATGCACCTCAAAACAAAACCCACAAAAACAACCCCAAACCTAAAGGGAGGGAAGGGAGGGTGGCCACCGTCAACGGCGGTTCCTGTGCTTCACCCCCCCCCCTTCCCAATCCTCCCACCATGGAGGTGGCTCTGGCTCTGGCCGTAGCTCCCGTTCAGCAGACTCTGGGCTGCGCGGCATCGCTGGAGGCTCCGGGCTGGGGAGCGTCTCTGGAGGCTCCTGACTGAGGGGCGTCGCTGGAGGCTCCTGGCTGAGGAGCGTCGCTGGAGGCTCCGGGCTGGGGAGCGTCTCTGGAGGCTCCTGACTGGGGAGCGTCTCTGGAGGCTCCTTACTGGGGAGCATCGCTGGAGGCCCCAGGCTGAGAGGCGTCGCAGGAGGCCCCGGGCTGAGAGGCGTAGCTGGAGGCCCCTGGCTGAGGGGTGTCGCTGGAGGCTCCTGGCTGAGGAGCGTCGCTGGAGGCTCCGTGCTGGGGAGCGTCTCTGGAGGCTCCTGACTGGGGAGCGTTGCTGGAGGCCCCTGGCTGAGGGGCGTTGCTGGAGGCTCCTGACTGAGGAGCGTCGCTGGAGGCTCAGGGCTGAGGAGCGTCTCTGCAGGCTCCGGACTGTAGGCCGTCTCTGCAGGTTCCGGACTGTAGGCCGTCTCTGTCGGTTCTGGACTGTAGGCCGTCTCTGTCGGTTCCGGACTGCAGGACGTCGCCGGAAGCACTGGACGGGGAACTGTTGCCGGAAGCTCTGGACAGGGAACTGTCGCTGGAAGCTCTAGACGGGGAACTGTCGCCGGAAGCTCTGGACGGGGAACTGTCGCCGGAAGCTCTGGACGGGGAACTGTCGCCGAAAGCTCTGGACGGGGAACTGTCGCCAAAAGCTCTGGACGGGGGACTGTCGCCGGAAGCTCTTGACGGGGAACTGTCGCCAGAAGCTCTGGACAGGGAACTGTCACCGGAAGCTCTGGACGGGGAACTGTCACCGGAAGCTCTAGACAGGGAACTGTCGCCGGAAGCTCTGGACTGGGACTGCGCACTGGAGGCCAAAACACAGCGGGTAAAGAGCTCATCCTCTTATTTATTAAAGAAAACACTTAATCAACACAAAACAAACAACGAAAACAGTCCAGTAAGGTGCATAGACTATACTAGAAACAACCACCCACAAAACCCAGTGAAAACAAACACAACTAAATATGGCCTCCAATTAGAGACAACAACAACCAGCTGCCTCTAATTTGAGGTCATTGACAAAACTCACATAGAAATAATAAAACTAGAACCTAAACCCACAATACCCAACCACACAAAACAAACACCCCCTGCCACGCCCTGACCAACTACAATGACAAATAACCCCTTTTACTGGCCAGGACGTGACACCCAGCTTGGAATAACAGACAAAGCCCCATTCCTCGTAGTCTCCCACCACCCCTCCATGACCCCCCTACCTGGTTCCTTTATCCTAGGCCTTAAGCCTCGGGCCCTGGCATGCTGCTCCTTTCACCTCCACTTCCTGGCCCCAACAACAAGATCTTGTTCGTGTTTTCTGTCTGGAGGGGGAACTGAGAGTGAAGACATTTTATGTCAGACCTAGGTGTGACTCTCATGAAATCCTACCCTTAACCCTCCATTCTCTTTCCAAGAAAAGTCATATACTATACGCAAGGGTATATAACTCCTACCCTACGCGGTCCGGAGCCTGCTGATTTTCTGTTCTACCTAATAATTAATTACAACTACCTGGTGTCCAAGTCAGTTCCTGATTAGAGGGGAACAATGAAAGAAAAGAGGGTAACTGGCTTTGAGGTGATCACATGGGCAATAATAGTGGAAAGCTCAGGAGGTATGATCATATACTGCAGGCAGGCTTATGGCCACAATGCTGATGTTTTCTTTGTTCTCTAAATCACATGGACACCCCCCAACATGCACACTGGACTGGGTTGGAAACACACACACACACACACACACACACACACACACACACACACACACACACACACACACATACACACACACACACACACACACACACTCATTTGTTCAGAGGCCATGACTCAGTCTTTAGCTGAGTGCCCCTCTCAACCTCTGATGAGAGAATGTTATTGTTTCAGCCCCTAGTCAACAAGGCCACGGGGGGTTTCCAAAAAAAAAATCAAAACCCCATAACTCAATGGGGCGATGCGCCAATTCCCCTTGACCAAGGTGCTTAACCTCAATTACAGTTTTTTACAATCACGTTGGCACTAATTTCAGAACCTTGTGGTCATTTTTCCAAACTCTAGACACAAAACTCAAAACGGTCATCACTTGTAACACAGGCTGTCCAATGTTCAAAACATTGCATTGTGCATTCATATCTTTAAAGAAACCTTGCACTTGCAGAGTCATTGGTTCAAATAACTAATTTATCATGAAATACCATAGGAACGTTAATTTAGATCACCTACACACAAGATACCAATAGTTTCACTGTGTAGTTGTTTGTACAATCATTAAATATTGTAGTACAAAATATGTGACACGTTGCATTATGCTGCTACACGTAAATACATCACTGTAAAAAGACTAGTAGAGAGATTACTGCAGACACAGTGGAATCATTGAACAAAATATGAAATCACAACATAGGTTTCTTTGAATCAAAGCAAAAATAATTTGCTACAAAAAAAGAAAAAAACTACAGTAAATGTGAACTGCAGTGTTCCTCACCTGGCTTACTGTAAAAAGCAAAACAAAGGATTGATTACTGTACTTCTATATTTCCCTCAACCCTGTCTTGTGGATTTGGCCATAGGTTCTCATCCACATCACAATAGATGTTTTCATTAGCCAAACATCTTGGGAAGAATCTTTGGGCATGGCGAATCCAGGCCTGACACTGGTCTGCCGTGATGTCATTGCATGCGTCATCCATGGCCTGGAGAAGGGCGGCTTGTTCGTGAGGGCGCCTATTATATACCTTCCACCTCCATGTGGAGAAGAATTCCTCAATCGGGTTAAGGAAAGGAGAGTATGGGGGTAAGTACAGGGCGGTAAATTGTGGTTGGGCCTGAAACCATGCTTGCACCATTTGAGCATGGTGGAACCTGACATTATCTCACACAATGACATAGGTCATGCTATCAGCTCTACAGACCTGATTTAGCTCATCAAGGAAGGTTACATTCGAACAACGAATCATGTGGCTGCCTGCAACTCAATATATAGAGTATATAGAGTAGAGAGCTTTAGATGTTGTTCGACCAAACATTAGAACAGGCAAGATGCGTAATCTAAGCAACTTTGACCGTGGAATGATTGTTGATGCCACACATGGTGATTCCAGCATCTCAGAAACAGCTGCCCTCCTGGGATTTTTACACATTACAGTCTCTAGAGTTTACAGAGAATGGTGCGATAAACAAACACATTCAGTGAGCGGGCCTTTCTGTGGGCAAAAACACCTTGTTAATGAGAGGTCAGAGGAGAATGTCCAGACTCATTCAAGCTAACAGAAAGGCCACAAATGCTCAAATAACAGCTGTTTAAAACAGTGGTGTGCAGAATGGCATCTATTAACGTACAACACCATGAATAATTCAGGCTGTTGTGGAGGCAAAAGGGGGTCCTACCCAGTACTAGGTAGGTGTACCTAATAAAGTGGCTGTTGAGTGTACAGTAATGTCAAATATGAAAACATGGTCTGGAAAAGTGGTACATGGGACCATAGAAACAGTGTCTCATAAGGAATGATGATGAAATATTACAGCCATAGATAATGTAGTCCAATTGGTTCATATTTCCCAGTAATTGGTGTCAATGGATCTCATTATCCTGAAACTTTCATGATCTAAACATGGTATATTGTTTGTCAGTTTCCATAAAACTATGCATTAAGACTAATGCAACAGTTACTTATCATTTTGAGCAGTTGTATCAATTGATAGTTAGATCATTGTAATGAAATGAATAGACAGTCATCTCAGATGTAATGTGTGAATTGCATTTTGAAATGGTAATACTTTGATGTTAAGTTGTGTCATTTTGAACAGGTGATTTTAGTTCAATGAACAAATGATCTTAGCTTTATGTGTATTGTATCCAAGCAATTGGAAAAAGTGTTAGAGTTTAGAAAAATTAGCATTTTGATCATTCGTTGTGAGTTTTGTGTCTAGAGTTTTGAAAAATGACATCAAGGTTCCGATATTAGTGCCAAAGTGATTGTAAAAAAAACTGTAAGGACCTGGTATCCAGGCATATCAATAGGCCCTGTCTGTGGAATGTTAAAACCAAGGCGAACCTGCCGAGCGAGCTGGAGACTATACTCATGCAATAATCCAATAACACTCTAATGCAGGGTTTCTTAAACTATGGGTTGGGAAAGGTGGGTCACGAGTTATAAGAATACATCTATAATTACACAGTATTTATTTTTAATTTGGGTAGTTGGAGGACAATTTGGATCATGGGAGGAGCGGTCAATTTCTCATTTGGGTCTTGAAAAAAATATAAATAATTACCAGCTCTAACGAAATCAGAGTGACGCTAATTAAACTATTTATTTATTATATAGGAACCTGAGAGAAAGCAATTAGGGACTAGCTCGGCATTCCTTACATGCAATGGCTACCCTGGTTGTAAGTCTACCATACCTCATTTACATTACATTTACATTTTAGTCATTTAGCAGATGCTCTTATCCAGAGCAACTTACAGTAGTGAATCCATGCATTTCATAATTTTTTTCCCCCCTTACTGGCCCCCTGTGGGAATCAAACCCACAACCCTGGCATTGCAAACACCATTGCAAACACCATGCTCTACCAACTGAGCCACAGGAAGGCCTCCAGACCTAACCTCTTCTACAAACCACCATCCAGACCCCCAGAGACCTCCAACAGGCCTGTACCACATCTTCTGACCCAGTTCTGAACAGGTGTTTTGGGGTGGGTTGTACTGAGGGTTTTGTTGAGGATGTGTGGGTGAATACTGCTAGAGAGGGCTACAAAATGTATCTGGGTGAAACATTCATATTAGCATTAGGAAATGGGCTTGGGACCCGTGTGATGCGTTTTCATTGAGGACACAATGTATTTGGTGGTCGGTTGCGTTGTACAGTAAGTGTGTACTGGTGCAGTGAAAGGATATTGGCTGGTCATGTGTAGTAGTATTAGTTCATGGTTGATTAGTATTTGGGTGAAGGGATTATGTGCTTTTATGCACCTGTTGGTTGGTCTTGTGGTCAACAGTGGGAGTTGTGCATTGCTAAACCAAGATACTTGTCTGTGTGTTTGTATGTGTGTTTAAAGTTTTACTTGTCAGGTAAAATGAAATGCTTAACTTGTGAGCAGTATTCAATGTCAAAATAGTATAACTAATAAAATATTAAAATAAAACACGAGAAATAAGAAATTAGAGAGGAAGCTATATACAGGGTCAGTGCCAATACCAAAATTACAGTGTGCAGGGATACTGGAGTATGTGAGGTAGATATGCACAGTACATGTATGCAGGGAATAATAGTATAGTAAACAGTATGGCAGGAGCATAAGTGTGTGTATGGTGGTGGTGAGTGTGTGTCTGTGTATGTAAGTGTAAGTTTGTGGGTGTAAGTGTGTGTGTGGGTGTAAGTGGGTGGGTGTTAGTGTAAGTGCGTGGGTGTTAGTGTAAGTGTGTGGGTGTAAGTGGGTGCTAGTGTAAGTATGTTAGTGTTAGTGTGTGGGTGTTAGTGTACGGGTGTGTGCGTGTGGGTGTTAGTGTGAGCGTGTGGGTGTTAGGGGGAGTGTGTGGTTGTTAGTTTAAGTGTCAGTGTAGGTATGATAGGCGGATATACACTGAACAAAAATATAAATGCAACACGTAAAGTGTTGGTCCTAGGTTTCATGAGCTGAAATGAAAGACTACAGAAATGTTCTATAATTACAAAGAGCTTATGTCTCTCAAATTTGTTTAGATCCCTGTTAGTGAGCATTTCTCCTTTGCCAAGATTATCCATCCACCTGACAGGTGTGGGATATCAAGTAGCTAATTAAACAGCAAGATCATTACACAGGTGCACCTTGCGCTGGGGACAATAAAAGGGCTCTCTAAAATGTGCAGTTTTGTCAAACAACACAATGTCACAGATGTCTCATGTTTTGAAGGAACATGCAATTGGCATGCTGACTGCAGGAATGTCTACCAGAGCTGTTGCCAGAGAATTGAATGTTAATTTCTCTAAGCCACTGCCAACGTCGTTTTAGAGAATTTGGTAGTATGTCCAACCGGCCTCACAACCACAGACCACGTGTATGGCGTCGTGTGGGCGAGCGGTTTTCTGATGTCAACAGATGGTGGCGGTGGGGTTATGGTGTGGGCAGGCACAAGCTACAGACAATGAACACAATTGCTTTTTATCAATGGCAATTTGAATGCACAGAGATACCGTGACGAGATCCGGACACCCATTGTCATGCAATTCATCCACCACCATCATCTCATGTTTCAGCATGAAAATGCACATGCCCATGTCGCAAGGATCTGTACACAATGCCTGGAAGCTGTAAATGTTCCAGTTCTTCCATGGCCTGCATATTCACCAGACATGTCACCCATTGACCTTTTGGATGCTTTGGATTGACGTGTATGACAGCGTGTTCCAGTTCTCGCCAATATCCAGCAACTTCGCACAGCCATTGAAGAGGAGTGGGACAACATTCCACAGGCCAAAATCAACAGCCTCATCAACTCTGTGTAGGAGACATGTCGTGCTGCATGAGGCAAATGGTGGTTACACCAGATACTGACTGGTTTTCTGATCCACGCGCCTACCTTTTTTTAGTAAGGTATCTGTAACCAACAGATGCATATCTGTATTCCCAGTCATGTGAAATCCATAGATTAGGGCCTAATGAATTTATTTAAATTAACTGATTTCATTTCATGAACTGTAGAATTATTGAATGTTGCGTTTTATATATTTTTTTCAGTAAACATGTAAACAGGGCTGAAAAGTGACTGGTAGCAGAAATGTATAAAAACGTATGGTAATATACTAATGGTAATAGCCACTGAGTGTACAAAACATTAAGAACACCTGCTCTTTCCATGACATAGACTGACCAGGTGAATCCAAGTGAAAGCTATGATCCCTTATTGATGTCACTTGTTAAATCACTTCAATCAGTGTAGATGAAGAAGAGGAGACAGGTTAAAGAAGGATTTTACATGTAAACTCAAGTAATAGTGACCAGTACCAGGATAAATAGATACTCAATTCAATGAACAGCAGCACAGTGGTAGTAATACATCTAATCAATCATTATTTTAGCAGTATCGTACACTGTAAAACCATGAAACATGTGACACATTTATAAGCTAAACATCAGTCTTTAAAACTTAAACATTAGGCATTTAGATTAGCCAATAAGTGTTCTCATATTCAACACAGGTGTTTAGAATGTAAGATTAAACATACTACCGTAAATTCCGGACTATAAGCCGCAACTTTTTTCCCACGCTTTGAACCCCGCGGCTTAAAGAATGACGCCGCTAATATATGGATTTTTCCCGCTTTCAATTTTTTTTTTTTTTAAAACACATTCTGTGACGTGCTCAGTTTTTGGCGGCATGAAGCTTTCATTAGACCAATGAAATTGCCGAACGGGTTTTAAGGTCAAACAACTTTTTTGTTTACTGTTTAGATTAAATCGAGCGCTCTCAAACTTCCCATCATTCTGATTACGGTAGTCATTTTGTCACCCTCATCATGGCAAAGACACAGAGAAATGCATATGATGCAGCTTTCAAGTTGAAGGCGATTGATCTGGCTGTTGGAAAAGGAAATAGAGCTGCTGCACGGGAGCTTGGTCTTAATGAGTCGATGATAAGACGTTGGAAACAGCAGCGTGAGGAATTGACTCAGTGCAAAAAGACAACTAAAGCTTACTGCAAATTTTTTTTTTTTTACAAGCCGTGTTTCGTGAAAGCCTATTTATTTTTGTTACAAGCCATGTTTCGTTAAAGCATGTGTAAAGTTCATTTGTTTCAATGTACCGGTAGGCACCTGCAGCTTATAGACATGTACGGCTTATTCATGTTCAAAAGAATATTTTTTTTCAAATTCAGTGGGTGCGGCTTAAATTCAGGTGCGCTTAATAGTCCGGAAATTACGGTAGTCAGCTTTTTCCAGTCAGTTTCCAAGCAGGAGAACACCTATGTATATCTCCTAAGTTTTCAGATTTTAAACACTAGTGTTTACTTTCACATCATCCTTTTTAGAGAGTCGTGTTGTGTAGTGTTGTTGTTGTTCCCGAGTGGTGCAACGGTCTAAGGCACTGCATCTCAGTACTAGAGGTGTCACTACAGACCCTGGTTTGATCCCAGGCTGTATCACAACCGATCGGGAGTCCCATAAGATGGCGCACAATTGGCCCAGCATCGTCCGGGTTACGGGAGAGTTTTGCAGGGGTAGGCCGTCATTGTAAAATAAGAATTTGTTCTTAACTGACTTGCCTAGTTAAATAAAGGTTCAATAAAAATAAAATACTAATTTATGTTATCTCAGAGTGAAAAAGAAGTGGGCGGGGGAACATTATCATATTTCCCAGCATGCTTTGTTGCAGGTTGATTTTTTTAGAATAGTTTGTTATAATACAGTATCTATATTTCCTCATTCCTCATCAGGGGTGTAAAGTACTTAAGTAAAAATACTTTAAAGTACTACTTAAGTAGTTTTTTGGGTATCTGTACTTTACTATTTACATTTTTGACAACTTTTACTTTTACTTCACTACATTCCTAAAGAAAATAATGTACTATTTACTCCACACATTTTCCTTGACACCCAAAAGTACTCTTTACAATTTGAATAGTTAGCAGTACAGGGAAATGGTCCCATTCAATGACTTATCAAGAGAACGTCCTTGGTCATCCCTACTGCCTCTGATCTGGCAGACTCACTAAACGCACATGCCTACTTTGTAAATTATGTCTGAATGATGGAGTGTGCCCCTGGCTGTCTTAAAAAATATATATAATAATAAGGAAATCGTGCCATCTGGTTTGCTTAATATAAGGAATTTGATGTATAGCATTTACTTTTTACTTTTACTCAAGTATGACAATTGAGTACTTTTTCCACCACTGTACTTAAGTACATTTAAAACCAGATACTTTTAGACTTTTACTCAAGTAGTATTTTACTAAGTGACTTTCACTTTTACTTGAGTCATTTTCTATTAAGGTATCTTTACTTTTACTCAAGTATGATGACAATTGAGTACTTTTTCCACCTCTGACCTTGACTGATTAATTGATCTTATACTATAGAAAGAAAGAAATACAGATAAATAACTTTCTAAATGAATCCAATCTGTAAGGGGTTGGATTTATTGCACCCATTACTGAGATGGTTGTTCCAGTTTAGATGGTTTAGGTAGTCTTATTTGTTAAGTCCTTCACCATAGCAGTCATTCTGAGTGCAGGTTGTGGGTGATAACATTTTAAAATTGTTGGATATCTTCCTTCTGGTTGGATTCTGATAGGAATTACCAATCACTTCACTAGCCAGCGTATTGTGACTTGCAGGTCTTATGTGGCCCATAAGCCAGAATTTTCTGACCAGAATGTTGAGAATAACTATGCCATAACTACTAAAGGTCTTATGAAATGTATAATATATGGTCATCAAGGGCGATTGAAACACATTCACTTAGGCAGTCAATTGGTTAAGGCTTCAGGAATATAATTTATTGAATGCAACAACCATGTCTCTGTCACTAATAAACACAGTCATGGGTGTGTATCTCTCACATTCACTCAAAAGGCATTTAACCCTACAGTGTTAAAATGACACCCGGAGTGTAGTTTAAAACTTAACCGCCTTGTGAAAGAATAAACATGTTCATGTGTTTAAAAAGTGTTACAGCGAATAAACATGTTCTGGTGTTTACAATCTAAACCCTATGATACATTTTCATTGAAATTCGAAATGCCTTGACGCATTTAAAAAGTGTTAATGAAAAGTGTTTAGTTATGTATTCACATCCTAAACACTTGTACAGTGTAGGTGTGAGAGGGAGCAGTAGTTGTTAGCCATTTAACAGTCTTATGTCCAGGAGATGGAAGCTGTTTAGGAGTCTGTTGATATGAGCCTTGATGCACTGGTACCTCCTGCCGGACAGGAGCATGGAGAACAGTCCATGTCTTGGGTGGCTGGAGTCTTTGACAATTTTTGGGCCTTTCTCAAACGCCTCCTGGCAGTGGTGGAAAAAGTACCCAATTGTCCTACTTGAGTAAAAGTATTGATACATTTAATAGAAAGTAAAAGTGAAAGTCACCCAGTAAAATACTACTTGAGTAAAAGTAAAAAAATATTTGGTTCTAAATATACCTAAGTAAATGTAATTGGTAGAATATACTTAAGTATCAAAAGTAAAAGTGTAAATAATTTCAAATTCCTTATATAAAGCAAACTAGACGGCACCATTGTCTTGTTTTTAAAATGTACGGATAGCCAGGGGCACACTCCAACAGACATAATTTACAAACGATGCATTTGTGTTTAGTAAGTCTGCCAGATCAGAGGCAGTAGGGATGACCACGTGTTCTCTTGATAAGTGCATGAATTGGACCATTTCCCTGTCCTGTTAAGCACTCAACATGTAACGAGTACTTTTGGGTGTCAGGGGAAATGTATGGAGTAAAAAGTTAATTATTTTCTTTAGGAATGTTGTGAAATAAAACTAAAACAGCTTTAGCCTCCTGAGGGAGAAGAGGCACTGCCATGCCTTCTTCACGGTTGTGCTGGTAGGAGAGGACCATGTTAAGCCCTCAGTGATGTAGACACCGAAGAACTTAGTGTGTGTGTGTGTGTGTGTGCTTGTGTGTGTGCTTGCGTGCATACCTGTGTATGTGCACATGCATTACAGTGTAAATGCATGTGTGTGTGTGCATATGTGTGTGTCGGTTCGTAGCCTGGTCTCGTGGTTAGACTGTTTAGACCTGGGCTCCAGGATCAGTGAGCAGTAGGAATCTGTGTTTGTTTGGCTTGTCTGGATCCGTCTCTTCCCACCCCGGATCACTGGAGCATGGGATGGGAATTTGACCACCAGGTGGGTCTGTGGTCTGTACATATTGCCCCATCCATGGTCTTCCTGATCACTAGCGTTCCTGGGAATCCTATAGGATTCGATGAATTGGGAACTGGAAATGCTGCCTCTCGTCCTCATCCATCTTGCTTGTGCAGTACATCAACACAAAGTGTTTATTCAACACAAACATGCTCATGTACACACAGACACATGTACATGAACACATACACACATACACACTGCACTCATATACACAGAAACACACACATGCACACACACTCATGTACACAGACACACATGTACACACACCAACACACACACATACCTCCATCATCCATGTTTATGTTTTTGTGTATGGCCCAATGGCCCCATTAACTGTGTCAGTATTTGCACTGTGTAATGTATGGTCTTGCTGAAAGCAGTGGCATAGTGTTCTGCTGAAGAGACTGGATGTTGACAGGACTTTACTGATAGGTTTGACTTCCTTGAGAAGAACCATGGTCTTAGTTTGACTCTGAGAAGCAACTGGAACCTAAGAGATCAACACCTGTAACCCCTAACTTTAGATCAACACTTGTGACTCCTAACTTGATATCAACACCTGTAACTCCTAATTTGAGATCGACACTCATAACTCAGACTGTAAATCATGCTTTATGTCAATGGAAGATTTGCTGTCCCTACCCAATGTACTTCCATAGAGAGAGAGTGAGCTTAATTTCCTACTCAAGTGTCTCCAGCCTCATTAAACTAGCTCCTAACCCCAATTAGCCCTCTTGGATAGAGGATGGGGTGTGGGAGTGGGTTTGTCCACTCTAATCCAAGGAGAGAGAGAGAGAGACCATTGTTTCAGAGGAACTCCAGACTGAGGGGTAGTAGTCAGTCACCCTCATTCTCAGCCCAGAGCACATAAAACCCAAAGGAAGGACTATTAGCATTAAAGCGCCAGTCACAATAAAAACAACATTAAATGGCCTCCCTCGATCGCCTCAGGGGAGCCCTGCCCAACGGTAAACTTTTAGGGCAAAATGCTACAAGGGAATATTAGATTAATGCGTTCCCCTGGCATTTTTGACGTGGGGGGCAGGGGGTTAAGGGTAAGGGACCTACCAACCATACTGACCACATCCGAGAAAGAGGAAATGTGTGAAGGGGATGGAGACAGGGGAGCAGTGGTGAGGGAAGAGCACGGGCCTGTATCCACAACATCTCAGAAAAGGCCTTAGGAATCCTGTTAAAACCTGTTTTAAGACAACAACAAAAATCCCAGCTCAGAGTATGTTTTAGGATGATGCTAAAACACAGCCCTGACAAATGGACCTAATGTGAAATCATTGTCAAAAGCGCAAGAGATACTTTTGCATGTAGGTCTAGATTATGTATGGATTGATCATAGGCCTAGAGAAATATCAAAACATTATTTGAACAACTCCAAAGCAACTCCATGTGGTACAGGAACCACTGACTTGCTGCATTTTTCTATTATCAGGACACCTGCTGGTAACTCTTAACTGGTTAGGACAGCTCATGACACAGCCCTGACAAACTCTGAGCCAGGAGTAAAATGAACTCATAAAAGTTTATTTCAGCTGGTAATTACGACAGTTTGAGGTACCACAAATTGGGGATGAACCAGCTGGCATCGCCAGCACTCTATAGCACGCTTCAAACAACCACGTTGAATGTGTCTCGACATCAGATAATGCAATAAAACGTTTGCTATAATTTTTGCTTACTCTTAATTTTTGCCTAATATGTTGGCCCGCATAACCTTTTTTTTTAACCAATTCTGATGGTTGGTAAAAGCTGATTTTTTAATTTTTTTACAATATTCATTATATCGACAACCATCACACCCGTTTAACAACTCAAAATCACTTTGACACAGTAGGCATGAAGTCACTTGCTGATAATGTTGCATACAACCTTGCATACAATGTCTCAAAGGCATAGCCGCGGGAAGAAGGAGTGCTAAGGGTGCTGCAGCACCACCTGAAAAATCAGAATAAAGAAAATATATTGAAACATTTTATTGTTTCACAAAAGTAGTGCACTGGGCCTTTACTAGTCCTGTATTAGCGGAACGATATCACATGCAAAGAAGTGTTTTCTTGCCCCCACCCCGTCGGTGAAAAAATTCCATCAGCCCCACCCCCAAACATCTTCCTGCAGCTATGTTGAAAGGTCAAAAATTTTAAGCCCTAGATGATTTTAATTGTCCAATTTATAGGCATGCCCAATTTAGACATTGTT
Organism: Salmo trutta; assembly: GCF_901001165.1. Taxonomy (NCBI): domain Eukaryota; kingdom Metazoa; phylum Chordata; class Actinopteri; order Salmoniformes; family Salmonidae; genus Salmo; species Salmo trutta. The sequence continues at coordinate 40,832,727 of NC_042962.1, forward strand.
TTTAACAACGTGATGTCGCGCTCCAAATGGATAACTTGAAATAACATGATAATTATATAATCGAAAGAAAAATGTGTTTTATTTATTAGCCTAGTGGTTATAAGTATTCATGCATCTCATGTGAAATGGACCTAATGTGAAATCATTGTCAAAAAACGCAAGAGATACTTTTGCATGTAGGTCTAGAATATTTATGGATCGATCATAGGCATGTAGAAATATCAAAACATTATTTGAACAACTCCAAACCACTGACTTGAACCACTGACTTGCTGCATTTTTCTATTATCAGGACACCTGCTGGTAACTCTTAACTGGTTAGGACAGCTCATGAGCATAGCCGCGTGAAGTAGGGTTGCTGAGGGTGCTGCAGCACCACCTGAAAAATCTAAATAAAAACAAAAGTAGTGCACTGGGCCTTTACTAGTCCTGTATCAGCGGACAGATATAGCCATCTGTACCGCAGTCACAAAAAAATCTGCATCGGCCATGATTATTTTAAGTTTAGATAGTTGGCTAGACTAACTACTAATCTCAAAATTGGAGGAAAATTGTTGAATTATGGACAACCAAGAATTGCAACTGGAGTATTCTAGTATTTTTACTGTCAAAAGTAAGTTGAGATCCCGACTGAGTTCCCCCCCCCAAAAAAAATTCTGAGTACGTCGCTAATGCCTGGAGCCGGCCCAGCCTGGTACTCTGCTAATGTCAGTAGTGTCTGGGTAGATGAACATTTCATTTGCACACCTGAAGTAACATCTTAGACCACCAGTACAGTGCCTTATATGCAGACTCCTTGACATTTTCTGCATTTTGCTACGTTACAGCCTTATTCTAAAATGGATTAAATAAAACATTTTTCACTGCAATCTACACACAATACCCCATAATGGCAAAGTGAAACCAGGTTTTTAGAACTTTTTGCAATTGCGAACTTTTTAAGCAGATACCTTATTTACATAAGTATTCAGACCCTTTGCAATGAGATTCGAAATTGAGCTCATCCTGTTTCCATTTTATCATCACTGAGATGTTTCAACAACTTGATTGGAGTCCACTTGTGGTAAATTTAATTGATTAGACATTACCTGTCTAAATCAAATCAAATTGTATTGGTCACATACACATGGTTACCAGATGTTAATGTGAGTGTAGCGGAATTCTTGTGCTTCTAGTTCCGACAGTGCAGTAATATCTAACAATTAATCTAACAATTTCACAACAACTGCCTTATACACACAAATGTAAATGGAATAAGAATATGTACATAGAAATATATGGATGAGCGATGGCCGAGGGGCATAGGCAAGATGCAATACAGTATAAAATACAGTATATACATATGAGATGAGTAATGTAAGATATATAAACATTATCAAAGTGGCATTATTTAAAGTGACTAGTGATCCATTTGGCCAATGATTTGAGTCTGTATGTAGGCAGCAGACTCTCAGTGTTAGTGATGGCTGTTTAACAGTCTGATGGCCTTGAGATAGAAGCTGTTTTTCAGTCTCTTTGTCCCAGCTTTGATGCACCTGTACTGACCTCGCCTTCTGGATGGTAGAGGGGTGAACAGGCAGAGGCTCGGGTGGTTGTTGTCCTTGATTATGTTTTTGGCCTTCCTGTGACATCGGGTGCTGTAGGTGTCCTGGAGGGCAGGTAGTTTGCCCCCGGTGATGTGTTGTGCAGACCTCATTACCCTCTGGAGAGCCTTGCGGTTGAGGGCGGAGCAGTTGCCATACCAGGCGGTGATATAGCCTGACAGGAGGCTTTCAATTGTGCATCTGTAAAAGTTTGTGAGGGTTTTAGGTGGCAAGCCACATTTCTTCAGCCTCTTGAGGTTGAAGAGGGGCTGTTGCGCTTTCTTCACCACACTGTCTGTGTGGGTGGACCATTTCAGTTTGTCCATGATGTGTACGCCGAGGAACCTAAAACTTTCCACCTTCTCCACTACTGTCCCGTCGATGTGGATAGGAGGGTGCTCCTTCTGCTGTTTCCTGAAGTCCACGATAATCTCCTTTGTTTTGTCTATATAAGGTCCCACAGTTGACATTGCATGTCAGAGCAAAAACCAAGCCATGAGGTCGAAGGCATTGTCTGTAGAGCTCCGAGAAATGATTGTGTCGAGGCACAGATCTGGGGAAAGGTACCAAAACATTTCTGCAGCATTGAAGGTCCCCAAGAACACAGTGGCCTCCATCATTCTTAAATGGAAGAAGTTTGCAACCACCAAGACTCTTCCTAGAACTGGCCGCCTGGCCAAATTGAGCAATCGGGGAAGAAGGGCCTTGGTCAGGGAGGTGAACAAGAACCCGATGGTCACTCTGACAGAGCTCCAGAGTTCATTTGTGGAGAACCTTCCAGAAAGACAACCATCTTTGTAGCACTCCACCAATCAGGCCTTTATGGTAAAGTGGCCAGACGGAAGCCACTTCTCAGTAAGATGCACATGACAGCCCGCTTGGAGTTTGCCAAAAGGAACCTAAAGACTCTCAGACCATGAGAGACAAGATTCTCTGGTCTGATGAAACCAAGATGGAACTCTTTGGCCTGATTGCCAAGCTAGACGTCTGGAGTAAACCTTGCACCATCAATATAGTGAAGCATGGTGGTGGCAGCATCATGCTGTGGGGATGTTTTTCAGTGGCAGGGACTGGGAGACTAGTCAGAATCGAAGGAAAGATAAACCAAGCAAAGTACAGAGAGATCCTTGATGAAAACCTGCTCAGGACCTCAGACTGGGTCGAAGGTTCACCTTCCAACAGAACAACGGCCCTAAGCACACATCTAAGACAATGCAGGAGTGGCTTTGGGACAAGTCTCTGAATGTCCTCGAGTAGCCCAGCCGAGCCCGGACTTGAACTCGATCGAACATCTCTAGAGAGACCTGAAAATAGCTGTGCAGCAACACTCCCCATCCAACCTGACAGAGCTTTAGAGGTTCTGCAGAGAAGAATGGGAGAAACTCACCAAATACAGATGTGCCAAGCTTGTAGCGTCATACCCAAGAAGACTTGAGGCTGTAATCGCTGCCAAAGGTGCTTCAACAAAGTATTGAGTAAAGTTTCGGAATACTTATGTAACCGTGATATTTAAGTTTTTTATTTTTTATAAATTAGCAAAAAATCTATATGTTTTTGCATTGTCATTATTGGGTATTGTTTGTATCTTGACAATGGGGAAAAAACAATTTAATACATTTTAGTATAAGACTGTAACGTAGCAAAATTTGGAAAAAGTCAAGGGGTCTGAAAACTTTACGAATGCACTGTGTGTAGCAAACGCACCTTAAGTTGATACAGTGGCTCAGTGAGTTTTGTCAGAACATAGCGCTAGTTGTTTGTTTGCTTGAGTCTGCCTGGAGTACCAGGTGGGCAGGCTTTGCACTTTTAGGACTATTCCATTGTTTAAATTCATCCAGGTAAACTCAATCAAGCACAGCTACAGTTCTCACAAAGATTTAAAATAAAAAAAATCAAGGACTATTATTAACACGAAAATCACTCATACAGCTACTCCTAATGACCCCAAAATACCGCAATACCCCAATGGCTAGACCTCTGTGGTGACGGATAGCGCTGAATCCAGGTGAGAGGTGTGTGGTGTCTAAGTGAGTGATGCTGGGGGTCTAGTAGTGTCAACATGGGGAAGGGGGAGGTGTGGAATGTGTGAACCAGTGCCCTGCCTGCCAGACACCAGTTAAAGGCACCATAAAGCATGCCACTGGGCACAGACGTCAGTTCAACGTCTAGTTTTGATTTACATTTGAGTTGGCAACTAATGTGAATTCAATGTAAAATCAACAACAAAAAATGACCATGTCATTCGGACTTAGGTTAAAAGTGTGAAAAAAATACAACATTCCTGTATGTTGATTACTTTTTGCAAATCCAATTACCTTTCCACGTTGATTCAACATCATCACATTGAATATATTGGTTGAAATGACGTGGACACAACATTGATTCAACCAGTTTCTGCCCAGTGGGATGCTAGTCGAGGCCCACGATTGGGCCTGGGCTGAATTATGGCACTAATTTACAGGGACTCCAGGTCTGTCCTGCATAGAACAATGGCCACTGTGTGAAAAGACTCTTACGGTGCTATTTGATTTGTCCCAAGTAGCTGAATGGAGTCTGGAGTTGGGTTTGGAATGTGAATATGAAAAAGTGTGTGGGGTGGGGTCTGTGTGTGGGGGGGGGGGGGGGGGATTTCTGTGTGTGTCTTTCTGTCAAACAGAAATGTTTAACAGGTACACAACTATTAACAAAAACAGAGTCTGAAGAGGATCTTGAATTGCCAACGTGTGTGTATGTGTGTGTTGTTTTCTGGACTTCCTTACTCTTGACCCTCAATGACCAGCCCAGTGCAGACCAGCCTGTGTGGGTCAATAGTTAGCTTTGCTCTGGATGAATGGCATTACCACTGAGTCGTGTTATGGTAGTACGTGTTGTTGTGATGCACGGGTTGACTCACAACCTGCAGTCCCCACCTTTTTATATCTGCTGAGCAGGCAGTTTTAGGGTCACTAAATATTGTGTGGATGAAGGGCTGGTGGGTTGAATAAAGAGAAAACAATACCTTACAAAATCTTGTAAATAAGAATTTGTTCTAAACCTGACTTGCCTAAAATAAATAAATGTATCATTCTTGTGCAATTTATATCTATAGGCTACAATGAGGTTTTTATTTCATTATTAAGCTATCTGGCATTAGTGCGTAAGTCTAAGCTTTAGAGCCTAACTGTACGTGCACCAAATAGCCTACACGCCAATCACCAAATGCTTTGGAGAACAGGCAAACAAATCTATCCACAGTGGCAAAAGGGACAATGTCAGAGTAGAATTCAATAAAAGAAAAGCTGCAAATGGAGTTGAAAATAAAGAGAAGGGAGGGCCTGAAAAGTGATGTTTGGGAAAGATTTGGTGAAGTGGTAATAGAGGATGATAACAGTGCCAGATAGGTTAGTTTAGTTTAGTTTATTAGGATCCCCATTAGCTACTGCACATGCAGCAGTTACTCTTTCTGGGTTCCACATAAAACGTACAAATACATGACAAAGTACAGAACAGTAATAGACAAGAACAACATAAGATATTACATTAAATTCAAAAGTTATATATATATATATGTATGTATGTATGTATATATATATATATATATATATATATATATATATGGGAAAGACACCAAGACACAACAAAAATACTATTTACACACTATTCATATATACATATTCATATTCCTATATACAGTACAGTTAAGTTTGACCTTTAGAAAGAGGAGAGGCACTGTGATACAAGATGTTTTTTAAGCTAAACTTGCTTTTTGCCTGAGTAACCTCTGGTGGCAGAGCATTCCACGATGACAAGGCTGTATAAATAACTGAGCGATGCATTAAATCTGTTTTTGGTTTGGGTACCCTGAGGAAACCCATAGTGCCATATCTAGTGGGGTATGTACGTCTGTATGCAAATAGATTTACAAGTGGTTAGGCATTTTTAACACACAAATGTTTCTTAAAAAGACTAGAAGAGAAGTAGTCTACCCTCAACCATGAAAGACTGCTGTGCATGTTGTTTATGTTAGTTCTGTGTGTGCAGTTAAGGGAAAGCCGTGCTGCTTTGTTTTGAGCCAGCTGCAGCTTTTCTAGGTCTTTCTTTGCTGCACCTGACCATATAATAATAATCAATAGTAATAGTAATCAAGATGAGACAATATCATAACCTGAACATTTAGTAAAGTTGATCTTTGTGTCAAAAATGCAGAACATATTTTTATAACAGACATATACCTCTCCCCATCTTCACAACCACATTGTCAAAATGGCTTGACCATGATAACTGACCATCCAATCATAATTCTAGGAGTTCAGTTTCTTCAACTCATTCAATGGTCACCCTCTTTATGCACAACTCCAGTTGAGGTTTAGATCTAAGAGAATACTTTGAACCAAATACAATGCTTTTGGTTTTAGATGTATTTAAGAACAGTGTATTGTTAATTACCCATTCTGACACTGACAGTAACTCTTTGCTAAGACTCTCAGTGGCTGTAGGTGCTGATGTGTAGTGTGCAATCATCAGCATACATAATGATTTTAGCTTCTTCTAAGACAAGGGAAAAAGTAATTTGTAAAAATAGAGAAGAGTAACGGCCCAAGGACACTGCCCTGAGGGATCCCACAGTGAACATATCTGATGTTAGAGAAGCTTCCATTGAAGAATCCTTTCTATTGGATAAGTAACTCTCCAACCATGTGATGGCAGTTGATGTAAAGCCATAACAAGTCAGTTTTTTTCAACAACAATTTATGATCAATAAAATCAAAGACTGCACTGAAAAAAGCTGATAGTATTTCAACCACATAAAATACTGTAATGACAGGAGAAAAGCCGCATGTATCTAAAAATAGACAAGTTGACTAATAAATAGCCAACCAAAATGTTGGAAATTATAAGCAGAAACATAGCCTATCTACAGTGCATTCGGAAATGATTCAGACCCCTTGACTTTTTCCACATTTTGTTACGTTACAGCCTTATTCTAAAATGGGTTAAATTGTTTTTTTCTTTCTCATTAATCTACACACAATACCCCATAATGACAAATCAAAAACAGGTTTTTCGAAATTTGGGAAAATATATCAAATATGTAGAACTTAAATATCACATTTACATAAGTATTCAGACCCTTCACTCAGTACTTTGTTGAAGCACCTTTGGCAGCGATTACAGCCTTGAGTCTTCTTGGGTATGATGCTACACGCTTGGCACACTGGTATTTGGGGAGTTTCTCCCATTCTTCTCTGCAGATCATCTCAAGCGCTGTCAGGTTGGATGGGGAGCAATGCTGCACAGCTATTTTCAAATTTTTCCAGAGATATTCGATCAGGTTCAAGTCCTGGCTCGGCTGGGCCACTCAAGGACATTCAGAGACATGTCCCGAAGCTGTCTTGGCTCTGTGCTTAGGGTCGTTGTCCTGTTGGAAGGTGAACCTTCACCCCAGTCTGAGGTCCTGCGCGCTCTGGAACAGGTTTTCATCAAGCGTCTCTCTGTACTTTGCTCTGTTGATCTTTCCCTCAATCCTGACTAGTCTCCCAGTCCCTGCCGCTGAGAAACATCCCCACAGTATGATGCTGCCACCACCATGCTTCACCGTATTGATATTGCCAGGTTTCCTCCAGACGTGACGCAATCTTCATTTCATCAAACCAGAGAATCTTGTTTCTCATGGTCTGAGAGTCCTTTACGTGCCTTTCGGAAAACTCCAAGTGGGCTGTCATGTGCCATTTACTGATGAGTGGCTTCTGGCCACTCTACCATAAAGGCCTGATTGGTGGAGTAATGCAGAGAAGGTTGTCCTTCTGGAAGATTCTCCCATCTCCACAGAGGAACTCTGGAGCTCTGTCAAAGTGACCATCGGGTTCTTGGTCACCTCCCTGACCAAGGCCCTTCTCCCCCGATTGCTCAGTTTAGAGTCTTGGTGGTTCCAAACTTCTTCCATTTAAGAATGATGAAGGCCATTGTGTTCTTGGGGACCTTCAGTTCTGCCAACATTTTTTGGTACCCTTCCCCAGATCTGTGACTCAACAAAATCCTGTCTACGGACAATTCCTTCGACCTCATGGCTTGGTTTTTGCTCTGACATTTGTGGGACCTTATATAGACAGGTGTGTGGCTTTCCAAATCATGTCCAATCAATTGAATTTAACACAGGTGGACTCCAATCAAGTTGTAGAAACATCTCAAGGATGATCAATGGAAACAGGATGCACCTGAGCTCAATTTCGAATCTCATAGCAAAGGGTCTGAATACTTATGTAAATAAGGTTTTTATATTTTTTATAAATTTGCTAAAATACTGTTTTTGCTTTGTCATTATGGGGTATTGTGTGTAGATTGAGGAGGAAAATGTTTTATCCATTTAAGTATAGGGCTGTAACTTAACAAAATGTGGAAAAAGGGAAGGGATCTGAATACTTTCCGAATGCACTGTATATCAAGCAAAAATAAATCCTGCACAGGTTGAAGGATTCCAGATTTCCTGCTTATTCCTTCCTGATTCCGGGAAACATCCAGCTGTGATTTTGTGAAAACCAGGGAATTTTATGAAAAGTTCAGGAATTTTGCAACCTTATTTGTGTTTGCTCTTGCACCAGTAATATTCGACTTTCATGTTCTTGCTTGATTTTCCATGTATTAGTTCATGATTTAGGCATCTACAATGCCTTCAGAAAGTATTCATACCCATTGACTTATCAGTAATTTTGTTGTGTTACAACCTGAATTTAAAATGGATTAAATATTTTTTTTAATATCTCAGACACAATACCCCATTATGACAAAATTTCGACAATTTATTCAAATGAAATACAGAAATGTCTAATTTACATAAGTGATTACACCCCTGAGTCAATACATGTTAGACTCACCTTTGGCAGGGATTACAGCTGTGAGTCTTTCTGGGTGAGTCTCTAAGAGCTTTGCACACCTGGATTGTACAATATTTTGCACATTATTCTTTTTTTAAATCTTCAAGCTCTGTCAAGTTTGTTGTTGGTCATTGCGAGACAGCCATTTTCAAGTCTTGCCATAGATTTTCAAGCCGATTTAAGTCAAAACTGGAAAAAGGCAACTCAGGAACATTCAATGTTGTCTTGGTAAGCAACTCCAGTGTATATATTTTACATTATGGGCGGGAGTCTTGGTTTTACAGTGCCTATAAAAAGCAGGCTGGAGGGGCACAGCCAATGACACAGCTTGTTAACTTGTTGATAATTGCCTGGGATGGCCTAAATGGCAAAGAAGCCATTTATAGAACGACAGGCTCCACAATAGCCAAACCTAAGAGCAACTTATTAAGAATTTCTCAAGTTATAGTTAGCTTATAGCTAGCTTCGTCTTCACAGATACATGACTCTTTATTCTCAACCCATCAGATTGGAGATGGCGTTCCTCTCTCATCTATTTGGCTTCTCTCCTGTCCTATTATTTTGCTTAATTTAATAACATTTTGGGGCTCCCGAGTGGCGCAGCGGTCTAAGACACTGCATCTCAGTGCTAGAGGCATCACTACAGACCCTGGTTTGATTCCAGGCTGTATCACAACCGGCCGTGATTGGGAGTCCCATAGGGCGGTGCACAATTGGCCCAGCATCGTTAGGGTTTGGCTGGGGTAAGCCGTCATTGTAAATAAGAATTTGTTCTTAATTAAATAAAGGTTAAATATAAATAAATAGGAATGGAGACAGTTTTAGCACTGAGGCTAGCAATTAGCATCCCAGGCAAACTGACAGCTTGGGATGGTGAGACGATAACAGCTCAGAATGTTAAGGGCCCCATATGACAGATCCCTGTTGTAAACAGCCAATGATCTAACCGAGTATTAAAGAGTAGATGACAGACTTGTAACAAGAAACCGATGATAGATCAGAATAGTGATGCGTTAATGATGTTACGAGATGTCGCCAAGCCAAAAGATGGTGCTGCTGTTATGTGTATCTGAGTGTGATACTATATAGTATTTGTGACACCTTGATCTGTTTCACCTTTCCTTGTGATTGTCTCCACCCCCTCCAGGTGTTGCTTGTTTTCCCAGTGTGTTTATCCCTGTGTTTCCTGTCTCTCTTTGCCAGTTTGTCTTGTATGTCCAAGTCAACCAGAGTGGTTTTCCCGTGCTCCTGCCTTTTTCTATTCACTTTTTGCTAGTCCTCCTGGTTTTGACCCTTGCCTGTTTCTGGACTCTGTACCTGCCTGCCTGACCATTCTGCCTGCCTTGACCTCGAGCCTGCCTGCCACTCTGTACCTCCTGGACTCTGAACTGGTTTTGACCTTTTGCCTGTCCAAGACCATTCTCTTGTCTACCCCTTTTTGGATCAATAAACATCTAAGACTCCAACCGTCTGTCTCCTGTGTCTGCATCTGGGTCTCGCCTTTTGCCCTGATAGTATTAGTGAGCCAAGTTAGAAATTACTTCCTATGCACTGAATGGAGCTGTATGCATGCTACCGAGTGATGCTTAAGTAAAGACTTTCTAATCAACATTACCTTGGTCTTGTATAGAACAAATAGCACACAAAACAAATGACAGAATGATGGTGTAACACATCTAAGTTGGTCAGTGTCTAGTGTGTGTGCATGCATGCGTTACAAGCAAGTTCAACCTCACAGTACAAGCAAGTCCATAGATAGGCCTGCGCTTTGTAAGAGCAGGCAGATGGAATTTATGAAGCTATGTGAGCTTTTCCAAAATATCACCAACTGACATGGAAATAACAACTGCAGTCGAAGGTCGAAGGTGGAAGTGCATTTTGGTATATTGGTTCTCTCTCTTATGTTCCTTCTGTCCCTGGTGGACATTGGGGATGACAGGATGTTGACATTGGGGATGGCGGTAGCAGGAGACCCTGGCAGCTAGGCCGCTAAGGTCACCTGTACGTAGTTGTGGCATGTTATGCTAGGTGCACTAGGGATGTAATGAATGTAAGATCACACTGAAGCTAGTATACTGAATCCAGACATGACTCAGCTTAGAATTGTCATCAGCCAAAAACTGATTCAGTAGAGAATGTATGCTAAACTTGGAAAAGCAGGTATTTATGTTAACTAAGTTGTTAGTTCTACTCAAATGGGTAATGGGTGTCTCGGAAGTCTTACACACGGCTGGGGACACCTGGAGGAGAACGCCGTTGGCACAAATGTCTACGCACTACCTAACCTACAACACTATAGTCTAGTCAGAACCTTATGTTCACTTCCTTTGCAGGTGGCAAAAACTGGATAAAGCAACAGGTGACAGCGACCTCACTTCATTTTGGCCTTAACACTTCGTTCAGCTGTTGCTCAACCTACATCCATCCATTTTTATGGCTTTTGGGCGGGCGAAGAGCTATTCTGAATTAATAGAAAGGCTGTCATATACGGTTACTTTAATATTGAATAAACATACTAGATTTCATGTGGACTTTGAGTCAAGAAACTAAGTAATCCATTTAAGGTCTCAATCTTGGATAAATAAAATGGGTAGACTATACACTGGTCAATACATTTTAGATCCTACAAGGCTATAAGCTTCGCATGCTTGGGGAATGGGGAGGGAGTGCAAATACAGACATTTTCGAAAGTATTATAGTTGAATCCACTCAGTGCACAGTTATTCAGGCCTTTTCACACTGCATTGTTCTTAGCCCCTGGGCTAGCTTAGCCTGTGTTCACACAAGCAGGGCTAACTGAAACCGACTGTCACTTTTCTGGAGAAGAGTATTCATATTAGGTGACTGTGATTGGCTCACCCTGGGCTAAGGTTGGCGCTATCCTACATTAATATGTGTAAGCAGTCGCTTAGCCCTGGGCTAAAAGCCCTCTTAGTCCAGGGCTAAGGAGGCTCTTAGCCCTGGGCTAAGTGCAGTTGACAATTGCATGACATCTATAAAAAACAATTGCATGACATCTATAAAAAAGGGGAACATTTTTAAAATAATATATATAATTTTTGTAAACATTTTTAGCACACTCTTATCCAGAGCAACTGGGGTTAAGTGCCTTGCTCAAGGGCAAATTAACCGATTCTTCACTAAGTCGGATCGAGGACTCGATCCAGTAATCTTTTGGTTACTGGCCGAATACTTTTAACCGCCAGGCTACCTGCCTCCCCCTTTAAAAAACTGGAAAAGTTAGAAAAGTAATACCCTATACAAGTCTCTTCTTTCACGGAACAACGCTTCATTTGGTTTGCGAAGAGGATCGTGAATTGCCAAAGTACATATTAGGAGACTTAGAGAAGACTGGAGATGCGAAGGACATTAAAGATGAGGTGGGGTCCTATTTCCAACAGGGTTTTTTTTATTTAGCCTGGCAAGTCAGTTAAGCATACATTTTATTTACCATGAGGAACTGCCTTGCTCAGGGGCAGAAGGACATATTTTTACTTTGTCATTTCTAGGATACGGTCTAGCAACCTCTCGGTTACTGACCCAACACTCTAACCACTAGGCTACCTGCTGCGTCGTTTTAGGGGGTTCAGTTTTACCAAAAGTAGAGCGATCATAATCGACCTGTGGCATTACAGTGGCTCTAAACAGGCTCATGCTTAGTCTTGTATCTATTGGGGGTATTATATGCTGTGTGTGTGACTTCATACCTTTCTTAATCCTTGTGAAATGCTAAATGTTGTCCACGAAAAACGCAATGTTTTTAGGCTATTTATTTGTGTGGTTTAATTTGCGCCGTGCTCTGTTGTATGGCGCAGGGCAGTTTTCGCTTACCGTACCAAATTAAACCTGATTATTATACATCTATTATTAACCCAATAATTCTAAAGTTCACCGTTTACATTCGTTCGCATATGCTCACATAACTATTTGTGTTGCCCATGAGGTATGTTAAGAAAGACACAAAGAAGACATGTTACTCAAGCTAGGAAGTGGAGATCCGTCTCTACATTCATTGTAGGCTATGGTACCAGGTCCAGTAGGCAAAGTTTTTTCCACTAACTGCTTTTGCATTTGATAGGAAAGCTAAGCAAATGTCATATTTGTGTATCGTTAACGGTCAAATACAAACTGTTATAGATAATAGTGTAGCAACAGCGGCCACACTGTAGTCCAAAATAATTGCAAACCACGCTTCTATTGCCTAATAGGGCTCCCGGGTGGCGCGGTGGTCTAAGGTACTGCAGTCCCTGATTGAATCCAGGCTTCACCACATCCGACTGTGATTGGGATTCCCATAGGGCCGGTGCACAATTGGCCCAGCGTCGTCTGGGTTTGGCCGTGGTAGGCTGTTATTGTAAAAAAGTTCATAAATGACTTTCCTAGTTAAATAAAAAAATATAGAATCATTTAAATAGTGTAGCTACAGCGGCTACACTGTAGCCCCCCCCAAAAATGGAAAGCTACGCCTCTAGCCCCCTGCATCTTGGTTGTAAAAAGGATGCAAAAATGGGACCTTTGTCTTCTGACTAGGCTATTGCATATCCGTTGTAAACGGTGAAAATCCTCTTAATGTTTAACATGTTTCTTTGCTCTCTCTTTCCCTCAATCTATATGATCCCTGGGGGGGGGGGGGAAGCAGGGTTATATAGGTGCACTTGACTTACATCACTATCTCACTAGACACATGTAACAACCACAGACTGTGGTAACAACATAGTAGTCACATGACAGTTGCAGTTTGAGTAACCCAGCTGACAATAGAAAGCAATAGTAACGGTGTCTTTCCTAGGCACTATGTCTGCCATGGTTCGTTAGACAAAGCCTATTGGAAAATGAATGGCGTTTTTGTAGGGTTTTTGGATAAATGCAGAAAATAAAGTCTGTGGTAAACACATGTTTAGGAGATTTTATACGTTTTGTTCATTGAGATTATCTTCATCAGCTAACATAACTTCAATTTTGAAGCATTTATGTACTTAAAAAAAAACAACGCACCTAAAAGCTTTATAATTATTAAAGATGATGTTCTGACTGATAGTTTCTCATAGAACAAAACGTATGAGAACTCATGGCTGTGTTAATATTAGAATATTTGCCATTTAGCAGAAGCTTTTATCAAAAAAGGGACTTACAGTCATACATTTTAAGTATGGGTGGTCCGGGAATTGAACCCACTACCCTAGTGTTTCAAGCAATATGCTTGCTCTACCAACTGAGCTACAAAAGACCTCAAACCTTATTTTTGGCGTTTATTCCAAAACCCTTTTCTTTCCTCATTAATTTTGTCTCTAGGAATCACTGAATGAACCAGAGGCAAATCATTTCAGCTTTTTTGGACTACAAGCTGGAGTGCTCTATGGTATCGGATGGGGTGGGATGGGATAGGAGGAGGGGGGATTAGGAATGGAGTTGCTCACTTTTACATATAAACAGATTGCAGAATTGCCTCCCGAGTGGCACAGTGGTCTTAAGGCACTGCATCGCAGTGCTAGCTGTGCCATTAGAGATTCTGGGTTCAAGTCCAGACTCTGTCGCAGCCGGCTGCGACAGGGAGACCCATGTGACAGTGCACAATTGGCACCGCATTGCCTGGGTTAGGGGAGGGTTTGGACGGCAGGGATGTCCTTGTCCATTCGTGCACTAGCGAGTCCTGTGGCGGCTGGGCGCAGTGCACGCTGACATGGTCGCCAGGTGTATGGTGTTACCTCTGACACATTGGTGCGGTGGGCTTCCAGGTTAAGTGGGCATTGTGTCAAGAAGCATTGCGGCTTGGTTGGGTTGTGTTTCGGAAGACGCACGTCTGTACGGGAGCTGCAGCGATGAGGCAAGACTGTAACTACTACCTGGATAACATGAAATTGGGGAGAAAAAGGGGTAAAAAAAAATAACAGACTGCAGAATTGATGTGTGGCACAGAAGCATATGTGGTGCCAGTCTACGACTTGTACGTGTAATTAAATCACGATTTACAGTCCTGCTGCTTAGTTCTTGACACCCCCTGAAACACCAAACACCTTCTAGACCATATCTGTGTCCCAAATGGTACCTTATTTCCTAGGTAGTGGGCTACTTTTGAACAGAGCCCTATAAGGAATAGGGTGCCATTTGGAACGTAGACCTTGTGTAGCCTGAGGAAGTCAGATAGCAGACGCACACCCCACACAGGGCTGGCCCTGAGAAGGGCGGTACAGATAAGTTACGCAGCCAGGCCAACTGTCAGGGAAGCACCCAACTAAGGTAGTTGGTTACTCCATCGCAGGCTGCAGATATGTAAGCAGTCATGTAAACCCTCTTTCTCGCGCGCTCTCTTTCTCTCGCTCTCTCCCATTCTGTAGCCAGATTTGTATTTTTCCTTTGTTTTTCCCCCTAATGGCTCCTCAGTTGTCATTCATCTTCGCTGTTACAGAGATGCAAGCTCCCTGCCATCTCTCCTCTCACTCACTCACTCACTCACTCACTCACTCAGTCTCACTCTTGCCTAATTCATATTTTTCCCATATGGCTGCCTTATTCTCATCCATCCCCTCTCTTTCTGTAGGGGTGTGTCTATCTCTACCGGATCCGTCCTGTCGACCCAGCCTGCTCCGGAGCAGGGTGGTGTGTTGCTGAACAGTGGCCTGCTCGTGAAGAGCAAGAAGGGGCTGGAGCCCGGGAAAGTGGAAGGCCTGCAGGCCCGGGGCCAGTGGGCCGGCAAAGCAGAGTTCCTGCTGGTAGTGGCGGGACAGATCATAGGCCTGGGCAACGTGTGGAGATTCCCCTACCTGTGCTACAAGAACGGAGGAGGTGAGAAACTAAGTTTGAAGGAAAGACGCTACCACAGATGTCAGATGTTAATCATAACTTCAATGGAACAATACAGAAAGTGGGCGCTATAAACAAACCCTAGGGTCAACCACGTGACAACCTACTGTACAGACATAAAACTATGTAGGCCTAATCTTGGAACCCAGAATTAAATGTTACGGTAAGAGTCTGACACAAGAGACTAAAGTAGGCCTACATGTGCAGTGGATATGATAAGTATTCACCCCCATTGGATTTTTTCACGTTATGTTGCGTTACAAAGTGGGATTATATTGCGTTACACCCTCTTTTGTTTAGGCAAGCCTAAATTAGTTTAGGAGTACAATGTGGCTTAAGAAATCAAATAATAAGTTACATGGACTCACTCTGTGTGAAATAATAGGGGTTGACATGTTTTTATGACTACCCCTTCCTCTGTCCCCCATATATACAACATATATACAACATATGTAAGGTCCCTCAGTCAAGTATTGAATTTCAAGCACAGATTGAACTACAAAGATCAAGGTATTTTTTGAATGGTTTATAAAGAAGGGTAGTGATTGGTAGATGGGTAACAATAACAAATCAGACATTGAATATCTCTTTAAGCATGGTCAAGTTAATAATAATGCTGTGGATAATGTATGAAACCACACAGACACATCAAAGATACAGGTGTCCTTCTGAACTGAGCTGCAGGACAGGAAAGAAACTTCTCAGGGATGTCACCATGAGGCTATTGGTGATTTTAAAACAGCTATGGAGTACAATGGCTGTGATGGGAGAAAATATGAGGGTGGATAAACAACATTGTAGTAACTCTACAATAATGACTTACACTTAGAAAAAAATCTACAACCTTAAAAGGGTTATTTGGCTGTTCCAATAGGATAACCCTTTGAAGAAACCTTTTTGGTTCCAGGTAGAACCCTTTTGGGTTCAATGTAGAACCTTTTCCATAGAGGGTTCTACATGGAACCAAAAAGGGTTCTAACTGGAACCAAAAGGGTTCTCCTATGGGGCCAGCCAAATAACCCTTTTGGTACACTTTTTTTCTAAGAGCTCAAATGACCGAGTGAAAAGAACAATAACAATATATAGAATACAACGCACTAAAGTGATACTGAAAAAGAAAACACCTCAAAGGAATACACTTTCTGGCCTAAATACAAAGCCTTATGTTTGGGGAAAATCCAACAAAACACATCACTGAGTAACTGCCTCCTGCGTGGTGCAGTGGTCTAAGACACTTCATCTCAGTGCAAGAAGTGTCACTGCAGTGCCTGGTTTGAATCCAGGCTGAATCACATTCGGCCGTGATTGGGAGTCTCATAAGGGGGTGTGTAATTGGCCCAGCATCGTCCGTGTTTGGCTGGGGTAGGCCATCTGTAAATAAGAATTTGTTCTTAACTGACTTGCCTAGTTAAATAAAGGTTTGAAAAGTCTTGGGTGAGCCGCCCAGGTGTTTTTTCAGTCCTCCTATGTCCAAACAATCAAAAAACATATTATTTTTGGAGATGTAAAAATGTTTTCAGTGTAAAGTTAAATGACTAAAACTAGATCTAAAGTATGTAGAAAGGATAATGGACCTATATATTTTTAAATAAGATAATCTTTGAGAACTATCAATCACCAAAATAAAAGCTAGACAGGCAGAGAGAATCTAAAATTCAAACAATTATACATCCAGGTTGTCACGGGTGTCGTAGGTTTTAGACCAAAACGCAGCAGGAAATTGAATAGTCATCTTCTTTTATTAACGGACAAAGAAGGAAAACCAAAACAAACACATATACAAAAAAAACACGACGACAAAGAACAGGCCGGTAAGGCACAAAGCTATACACAGCAACAATCTCCCACCAAAATCCCATGACAAAAACACTCCTAAATATAGGACCTTCAATCAGAGGCAACGATAGACAGCTGCCTCCAATTGAAGGCCCCAATCCCCATTACCAAAACATAGAAATACAAACACCTAGACAGAACATAGAAAAACTAACATAGAACAATAACCAAAACCCTGGACTAATAAACCAAACACCCCTCTACCTAAATACATTGCCCGAACCACAAAACAAACGCCCCCTGCCACGTCCTGACCAAACTACAATAACAAATAACCCCTATTACTGGTCAGGACGTGACAGTACCCCCCCCCCCCCCGAAGGTGCAGACCCCGAATGCAACTCACACAAATAACCAAAAATAACCCCCAAAACAAAATAAATCCCAAAACTACATGGGAGGGAAGGGAGGGTGGCCACCGTCACCGACGGTGCTCCTGCAACACCCCCCCTTTCCCCAATACTCCACCCTCAGCAGGTGGCTCAGGAGCTGGACGCAGACCCCGCTCCACCCCTGGCTCACTCCACTCACATAACATCTCTACAGCGATGTCCCTCTCCATCGACCCCGAACTGTAGGGCGACTCTAGGAGCTCCGGACTGTAGGGTGACTCTGGGAGCTCCGGGCTGTGGGATGACCCTGGGAGCTCCGGGCTGTGGGACGACCCTGGGAGCTCCGGGCTGTGGGCCGACCCTGGGAGCTCCGGTCTGTGGGCCGACCCTGGGAGCTCCGGGCTGTGGGCCGACCCTGGGAGCTCCGGGCTGTGGGCCGACTCTGGGAGCTCCGGGCTGTGGGCCGTCTCTACTGGTTCCGGACAGTGGGCCGTCTCTCCTGGTTCCGGACAGTGGGCCGTCTCTCCTGGTTCCGGACAGTGGGCCATCTCTCCTGATTCCGGACAGTGGGCCGTCTCTCCTGATTCCGGACAGTCTGGACGAGGCACTGCTGCCGGACACTCTGGACGAGGCACTGTTGCCGGAAGTTCTGGACGAGGCACTGTTGCCGGAAGTTCTGGACGAGGCACTGTTGCCGGAAGTTCTGGACGAGGCACTGTTGCCGGAAGTTCTGGACGAGGCACTGTTGCCGGAAGTTCTGGACGAGGCACTGTTACCGGACGTTCTGGACGAGGCACTGTCGTCGGAAGCTCGGGACTGGGCTGACGCACTGAAAGCCTGATGCGTGGGGCTGGTAGTGGAGGTACCAGACTGGGGACACGCACCTCAGGGCTAGTGCGGGGAGCAGGAACAGGACGAGTTGGACTGGGCTGACGCACTGGAAGCCTGGTGCTTGGTGCTGGTTTAGGAGACGCCAGACTACACACCTCAGGGTCAGCACGAGAAGCAGGAACTGGATACACCGGGACATGGGTAAGCACTGGAGGTCTGGAGCGCACCTCTTGCACAACCCGTCCTGGCTGGATGGAAATAGCAGCCCTGCACAAGCGGAGTGCTGGTACAGGGCGAACTGGGCTGTGCAGAGACTTGATGGTTGCCGTGCGTAGAGCAGGCGTAGGGTAGCCTGGGCCTAGGAGGCGCACTGGTGGCCAGATGCGCTGTGCAGGCATCCTCCTTCCAGGCTGGATGCCTACTCTAGCAGGGCACTTGCGAGGGGCTGGGATCGCTCGCACCGGACTGTGCGTGTGCATGGGCAAGATCGTGCGCACTACCGCATACTCCGGCGCTCTCCACTCCAAATGCTTCCCATAATAAGCATGGGGAGCTGGCTTAGGGCTCATCCTTGGCCCAGCCAAACTACCCGTGTGCCCCCCCCCAAAAACAATATTGGGGGTGCCTCTCGTGCTTCCCCATCGGCGCGTACAAAGCTTCATACCGCCACCGCTCCGCCTTGGCTGCCTCTATCTCCTCCAGTGGGCGACGATATTCCCCAGCCTGGTGCCATGGTCCAGCCCCGTCCAGAACTTCCTCCCATGTCCATGATTCCACTGGGCTCTGTTGCTGCTCCCTCCTCCGCTGCTTGGTCCGTGTTTGGTGGGAGATTCTGTCACGGGTGTCGTAGGGTTTAGACCAAAACGCAGCGGGAAATTGTATAGTCATCTTCTTTTATTAACGGACAAAGAAGGAAAACCAAAACAAACACGTATACAAAAAAAACACGACGACAAAGAACAAGCCGGTAAGGCACAAAGCTATACACAGCAACAATCTCCCACCAAAATCCCATGACAAAAACACTCCTAAATATAGGACCTTCAATCAGAGTCAACGATAGACAGCTGCCTCCAATTGAAGGTCCCAATCCCCATTACCAAAACATAGAAATACAAACACCTAGACAGAACATAGAAAACTAACATAGAACAATAACCAAAACCCTGGACTAATAAACCAAACACCCCTCTACCTAAATACATAGCCCGAACCACATAAAACAAACACCCCCTGCCACGTCCTGACCAAACTACAATAACAAATATCCCCTATTACTGGTCAGGACGTGACACAGGTGTAGATTTGTCATTGTATGGGGCCCACATTGATTTTGTTATAATGTTTGAGTCTCTCTGTTAGCATAAGCCATGGCAAAATGTGTAGAATTCCATGAAATTAGCTTTAAAACTAGCTTTAAAACTTCTCTTTTAGCCCCATGGAAGATGTGTAGAATTGCAGGAAATTTGCTTTAGAGGGCCTTTTCAAATCATAGTCGCACACATGTAGCCTAGCCCATAGGCCTATATGTTTTGATAAGATTTGTATCACAACTGAAGTGGCCAAATAACTTCTTAAAATTAAGCACATTAATCCACTTTACAACTGGTTTAGAGCCTAACTGGCATACATACTCAGAGCATGAGTTTCAAGTTTGGTGAAGATCATTTTCACCATTTAAAATGCACCTTCATAATAAAAGCATTACATGCCTAATCGCATTTGAGGTCACTTTCGAGAAGGGTGTTTTCCAGCTAATTGATTGCATGTTGGAACATTTGTGCTGATATCCTACTGCTGTGTGCGCATTGCTGTGCTTATAATGTGAAGAAATTGCCTAATAGTTTACCAACAATTTAAGCTAAACGTTCTGATCTGTTGCGTCAACCTCATTGCTTACAAAATGTTTTTTTGACGCTAATGGTTCTATTCATTTGGGAACTCTCATATCCCAAAACTGTCCCAGACTATGTTTGAAATATTTGTTTCTGGCACAGAATAGAATAGGTCAACTTTTGTACTAAGGGGGAATGTTAGATTGACATAGGCTAGTGCTTTTGCTGTACGTTAGGCCTACTCATCTTGTTGGCTGATGAAAAGTAAATATGGACAGTTCTTCCAATATCTCCTAAAATGCGCCTCAGAATTGGATAAGGACACACACGCAGTTGAGTCCCCGATGAGTCTGTCTTCACTTGTAGCCTGTGAAAAA
Source organism: Salmo trutta (assembly GCF_901001165.1). Taxonomy (NCBI): domain Eukaryota; kingdom Metazoa; phylum Chordata; class Actinopteri; order Salmoniformes; family Salmonidae; genus Salmo; species Salmo trutta. The sequence goes on from NC_042962.1 coordinate 40,853,173, forward strand.
GATACGTAGTTACCTTTCAATGCCAATCACAGGCGGCCGGTGGCACCGTAATTGGGGAGGACTGGCTCATAGTTAAGGCTTGAACGGAGTAAATGGAATGGTTTCGAACACATCAAACACATGGAAACATAACATTCCGTTCACTCCATTTCAGTCATTGGAAGCTTTGCTCTTCTGTTCTAATCTGTGTAGAATATTTTTTTCTTGTTGCTAAATTTGCTCTCCTCGTGGCTTTCCACAGAAACCTTTTTAACCAAAAAATTTAAGTCAGTCCCCTACTTAATGAAAACTGAATCATCCCAAATTTCATCAGGGTCTTTGTGTCAAAAGGCATTTTTTAATTTGTCAACACAGCTCCTTCCTGTTCACTTCCTAAACACTGGGATGACACACATAACAAGTCATCAATTTACTCCGCTAAGTCTGTAGTTTCAGCGGGAAAAAGTACACTAAAACTCTTTGCAGAAATATTCACATTTTTGCAAACTTTGAATAGTCTACATCTTGCTAACCAATGAAGTAATCCAAAAGTAATCAGATTGTGTTACTCATTTAGAGTAATCCAATGGATTATGTTACTCAAATTATACGCACATACACACACGTATACACACACACGCACCTTTTATACATGCCTTACTTGAAGAATACAATTTGAATTGATTTTAATGCATTGTCATGCTGACAATCTGTAATGCTTACACATGCCCTGATTAAATCGGTGTGTTACCCATAATTGACCATTCCCTGGAGTGGACACTTATCTTTCACTTAATGCAGTGGCGATTTTAGCATGTAAATCTTGGTGGGGCAACAACAACAAAAAAACATGTGGGATGCATGCCAGCAAAGCACTACACAAACTAAACAATACATTAATTGCACTATACCACTGCTACAAGTGGCTATCAGTGGAGCCTTGTCTGGCAGCGAAACTGTTCATTCATGCAAAACTGGCAAACCCAAGAACAATTATTCTTTTTTTAAATAATAATGTATTTGGGGCTAAAAACAAGTGGGGCTCTACCCACACACACACACACACACACACACACACACACACACACACACACACACACACACATGTTCAAAGTCACACACACTCTCACTCATCTGTGGTGCCATGAGTTATTGTTAGTTTTGACAAAACAGTGAGAGGGTTTAGTTGGATTGGATTGAACAGACTGAAATAAATGAGTTAAAGCCACAGACTTGATGATAGCTACATCTCTAGATTGAACTGCTCAGCTGGAGCAGAGGTATAGTTAAACTAAGCTACACTCAACCCTCTCATTTGATCTTATTCTCAAATAGTCTCCTCGTCTCCCGTAGATGTTTTTAGAAGTAGATGAGTCTAGGATATACTTTTCAGTCTCACCCACTGTATCATACTACTCCAAATGCATTGTCTAAACCAGGCATAGTCATTGCGTGTCTCGCCAGACACATTCGTTTCTCAGCGACTTAATTGGTGGCAATCATCTGAAAGAATGTGTTTTCCTCAGTCAGCTGAATACAGCGCTTAGTTCATAGAGCCGTGGTATCAGTGGCGGAGTGGTATTAGTGGCGGTTTCTAGCACCTCTGGCGCATCTTGAAATTGTTTTCTTCCTACAAATGTGGTTCTAGATCTTCAGTGGTTGGAGCTATTACCATCTCTGAAAGCTAAGACTTTCAGCAACAAGTATGTGTCTTCTGTTTCCATCTAAGACACAAGCTGTGCAGGACTTTTTAGAAGGGAGAGTGATGAATCTGCACATGATAACTGAGGGAAGTGAATTGATTCTCCATAAACGACCATACATAAGATTGTTTGAAGATCATCCCTGATGTTTTCCTGAACATTACAATAAATTCATTTAATATCATGAATGAATCAATTTGAGTTTGTGACCCCCTCCAACCCCCATTCTCCAAAAGGGATTCCCTCTGAAATATTAGCGACTAACACTGGTCTAAACTGTTCAACCTGGGACATGTTCATGAGGGAACACCGTAGTGAAACATTTTACAATGTAAAATAAAAACACGCATCTCTTATTAAGTTCAGATATTGCCTCCCTGTTTTGTGCCATTCTGTCCCGTTTCATAACCTGGGCACCAGTCTGTGCCATCATACCACGCCTTGCCACTCCTTGTGAGTGGCATGATGGCTCAAATAGACTGGTACGCCGGCTCTGCTTCGTGCCTGCTGAACACAACCCGGGTGTGGTACTTTCTACAGGTGCAGCCAGTCAGGTGCAGCCAGCAAAGCCACCTGGTCGACACGTTGTAAACGTTGTCTGTCTTGTAAACAAGCTGGTGTTAAAACTCTCTGCCTCTGGATAGCTTTCACATAAACATGCCTCTTCCTCCTCCTCCTCTCCCCCTCCTCCAGACAGCTGCTGTTCTCTGTCCATATGGCCAACAGCTGCACAGACACACTTACATGCTCGTACACACACACACACACACACACACACACACACACACACACACACACACACACACACACACACACACACACACACACACATACAGTGCCTTCGGAAAGTATTCAGACCCCTTCCCTTTTTCCACATTTTCTTACGTTACAGTCTTATTCTAAAATGGATTAAAAAAAATACAAATCCTCATCGATCTACACACAATACCTCATAATGACAAAGCAAATTTATAAAAATAAAATAAAAAAGAATAATATGTAAGAGAATAATGTTTGTGCATTTACATAAGTATTCAGACACTTTGCTATGAGACTCGAAATTGAGCTCAGGTGCATCCTGTTTCCATTGATCATCCTTGAGATGTTTTTACAACTTGATTGGAGTCCACCTGTGGTACATTTGAATGGACATGATTTGGAAAGGCACACACCTGTCTATATAAGGTCCCACAATTGGAAGTGCATGTCAGAGCAAAAACTAAGCCATGAGGTCGAAGAAATTGTCCGTAGAGCTCTGAGACAGGATTGTGTCAAGGACAGATCTGGGGAAGGGTACCAAAACATTTCTGCAGCATTGAAGGTCCCCAAGAACACAGTGGCCTCCATCATTCTTAAATGGAAGACTTCCTAGAGCTGGCTGTCCGGCCAAAGTGTGCAATCGGGGGAGAAGGGCCTTGGTCAGGGAGGTGACCAAGAACCAGATGATCACTCTGACAGAGCTCCAGAGATCCTCTGTGGAAATGAGAGAACCTTCCAGAAGGACAACCATCTCTGCAGCACTCCACCAATCAGGCTTTTATGGTAGAGTGGCCAGTCAAATAAAATAAAATAAAATGTTATTTGTCACGTACACATGGTTAGCAGATGTTAATGTGAGTAGCGAAATGCTTGTGCTTCTGGTTCCGACAATGCAGTAATATCTAACAAGTAATCTAACAGTTCCCCAACAACTACCTGACACACACAAATCTAAAAGGGTGAATGAGAATATATAAATATAAATATATGGACGAGCGATGGCCAAGAGGTATAGGCAAGGTGCAATAGATGATGTGTAATGTAAGATATGAATACATATGATATGAGTAATGTAAGATATGTAAACATTATTAAAGTGGCATTATTTAAAGTGGCATTGTTTAAAGTGACTAGTGATCCATTTGTTAAAGTTGCCAGTGATTGGGTCTCCATGTAGGCAACAGCCTCTCTGAGTTAGTGATTGCTGTTTAGCAGTCTGATGGCCTTGAGATAGAAGCTGTTCTTCAGTCTCTCGGTCCAAGCTTTGATGCACCTGTACTGACCTCGCCTTCTGGATGTTAGCGGTGTGAACAGGCAGTGGCTCGGATGGTTGTTTTCTTTGATGATCTTTTTTGCCTTCCTGTGACATCGAGTGCTATAGGTGTCATGGAGGGCAGGTAGTTTGCCACCGGTGATGCGTTGTGCAGACCACACCACCCTCTGGAGAGCCTTGCGGTTGAGGGCGGAGCAGTTGCCGTACCGGGCTGTGATACAGCCCAACAGGATGCTCTCGATTGTGGATCTGTAAAATTTAGTCAGGGTTTTGGGTGACAAGCCAAATTTCTTCAGCCTCCTTAGGTTGAAGGGGCGCTGTTGAGCCTTCTTCAACCACACTGTTTGTGTGGGTGGACCATTTCATTTTGTCGTTGATGTGTACGCCATGGAACTTTCTCCAATGCTGTCCCTTCGATGTGGATAGGGCTCTCCCTCTGCTGTTTCCTGAAGTCCACGATCATCTCTTTTGTTTTGTTGACGTTGAGTGAGAGGTTGTTTTCCTGACACCACACTCCGAGTGCCCTCACCACCTCCCTGTAGACTGTCTTGTCATTGTTGCTAATCAAGCCCACTACTGTTGTGTCGTCTGCAAACTTGATGATTGAGTTGAGGCATGCATTGCCACTCAGTTGGGGGTGAACAGGGAGTATAGGAGGGGGCTGAGCACGCACCCTTGTGGGGCCCCAGTGTTGACCACCCCAGTGTTCACCACCTGGGGGCTGCCCGTCAGAAAGTCCAGGACCCAATTGCAGAGGGCAGGGTTGAGGCCCAGGGCCTCCAGCTTGATGATGAGCTTGGAGGGTAATATGTGGTGTGGAATGCTGAGTTCTAGTCAATGAACCGCATTCTTACACAGGTATTCCTCTTGTCCAGATGGGATAGGGCACTGTGCAGTGTGATGCCGATTGCATCGTCTGTGGACCTGTTAGGGCGCTATGCAAACTGAAGTGGGTCTAGGGTGGCCGGTAAGGTGGAGGTGATATAATCCTTGACTAGTCCCTCAAAGCACTTCATGATGACAGTAGTGTGTGCTACGGGGTGGTCGTTATTTAGTTCAGTTATCTTTGCCTTTTTGGGTACAGGAACAATGGTGGCCATCGTGAAGCATGTGGGGACAGCAGACTGGGATAGGGAGCGATTGAATATGTCCTTAAACATACCAGCCAGCTGGCGTGCTCTAAGGGCACAGCTAGGGATGCCGTCTGGGCCAGCAGCCTTGCGAGGTTTAAATTGTTTTACTCACGTCAGCCACGGAGAAGAAGAGGGGGGGCGCAGTTCTTGTTAGCGGGCCACGACGGTGGCACTGTATTATCCTCAAAGCGGGCAAAGAACGTGTTTAGTTTGTCTGGAAGCATGACGTCGGTGTCCGTGACGTGGCTGGTTTTCTTTTTGTACTGTAGTCTGTGATTTCCTGTAGACCCTGCCACATACATCTCGTGTCTGAGCCGTTTAATTGCGACTCCACTTTGTCCCTGTACCGGCATTTGGCTTGTTTGATTGCCTTGCGGAGGGAACAACTTCACTGTTTATATTCAGCCATATTCCCAGACCTCTTTCCATGGTTAAATGCAGTGGTTCGCACTTTCAGTTTTGCGCTAATGTTAGGGTAGGTTTTAATAGTCACAGTGGGTACAACATCTCCAATGCACTTCCCTAAAAATTCACTCACCGAGTCAGCGTATAGGCTGATGTTATTCTCTGAGGCTGACCGGAACATATCCCAGTCCGCGTGATTGAAACAATCTTGAAGAGGGTGCTCTCGATCAAACAGGATGCTCTCAATTGTGGATCTGTAAAATTTAGTCAGGGTTTTGGGTTAACAAGCCAAATTTCTTCAGCCTCCTCTGTCGGTGCCACTCCTCAGTAAAAGGCACATGACAGCCCACTTGGAGTGTGCCAAAAGGCACCTAAAGGACTTTCAGACCATGAGAAACAACATTCTCTGGCTGAATGCCAAGTGTCACATCTATAGGAAACCTGTCACTGTCCATACTGTGAAGCATGGTGGTGGCAGCATCATGCTGTGGGGATATTTATCAGCGGCAGGGACTGGGAGACTAGTCAGGATCGAGGGAAAGATTAACAGAGCAAAGTACAGACAGATCCTTGATGAAAACCTGCTCTAGAGCGCTCAGGACCTCAGACTGGGGTGAAGGTTCACCTACCAACAGGACAATGACCCTAAGCACACAGCCAAGACAACGCAGTAGTGGCTTCGGGACAAGTCTCTGAATGTCCTTGAGTGGCCCACCCAAGCCCAAACTTGAACCCGATCGAACATCTCAGGAAAGACCTGAAAAAAGCTGTGTAGTGACGCTCGCCATCCAACCTGACAGAGCTTGAGAGTATCTGCAGAGAAGAATGGGAGAAACTCCCCAAATACAGGTATGCCAAGCTTGTAGCGTCATACCCAAGAATACTCTAGGCTGTAATCGCTGCCAAAAGTGCTTCAACAAAGTACTGAGTAGAAGTTCTAAATGCATACATAAATGTGATATTTAAAAATATATATATATATACATTTGCAAACATTTCAAAAAACCTGTTTTGGGTTATTGTTTGTAGATTAATGAGGGGGAAAATCAGTTGATCCAATTTTAGAATAAGGCTGTAACGTAACAAAATGTGGAAAAAGTCAAGGGGTCTGAATACTTTCCAAATGCACTGTATACGCTCGTACAGACACACACAGAGCCCAGATAAGACAGCAGGCGTGGAGTGTTTACAGCGAGTTGTGTGATGGCCAACAGACCCAAGTGTTAGCAGATGGACAAACACTGCTGCTGCTGCTACATCTGTGTTTTGGTACATCTAGTACTAGCTACTAGTAGATTTTTAGATGTGTGTGTGTGTCTATGGCTGTGCATGTGTGCATGCTCTTTAGTGTGTCCTAAGTTTTAAGGGTGAAATCCTATCTTGAAAACTATGCAGGCATGTAACTCAAATGTATGTGCATATTTTCTTTACCCTTGTTAATCCATGATTTACATGGGAGTTGAAGTTTGTGTGTGGGTGGGTCTGTCTAGTGTGTTATAAAACGGTTAGTAACGACCACTCAATGTGATTGGTTAAAAGCCAAGCTGTGCATTGTTCACGAAATAGCACAGCAAATGCACTCTAACTGTTCTATTTGAATTATAACTGTGTATCCCTGAGAATGTATCAGTATTTTTTCCTGTGCCTGCGTGTGTTGTCTGTGTGCCTCTGCCTGTGTTTGAGTGTGTGGGTTTGTGTGTTTTGTCTGTGTGCCTGTGTGTGTGGGTGTGTAACTGATGTTATTAATGCAGTAAAGGTCTGACAAAGTTTTAGACACTTTTGGTACTTTTGTATCCATGAGTGTCCATGTGACTTTTGAAATGTTTTAATCTTTGAATGTAATGTTTTATTTATGAATTAACCTTTATTTAACCAGGTTAGTTTCAAGAGAGACCTGGAATGTGATTTGTAGATTTAAATAAAGTATTTGGAATGTGTTTCCACAGGTCTGGGCTTTGCCAGTCAGGTGATGATCCTCCATGGTTTGTGTACTACATTGTTGTCCTGGCCTGGGCTCTCTTATACCTGAGCCACAGCTTCCAGTCAGAGCTGCCCTGGGCTCACTGCAACAACACCTGGAACACAGGTACACCATGCACTGATACCCTTTTCACACTACTGAGTCAAACTGAGCCAAACGGTACTTGGCTGGCCTGATTATGCATCCAAAATAGTTGCTGGAACCGTACTGAAAGTTGGGGATCTTGATGGGTTATCTTATTTTCAAAGAGGTAATGTCAAATAGGTCTATACATATCAAATACTTGAAAGCATTGGAGGTGTGGTTGATTAGGTTGAAGTTTGCATTTTTGCAACTATTCCAATGGTTCCATTGTACCGGAAAAACTAAATCAAGTGCAGCTCAATTATCCGGTCCAAGTATTTGAAGGTATTTGACCTACAGTACCTACAGTTGAAGTCGGAAGTTTACATACACCTTAGCCAAATACATTTAAACTCAGTTTTTCACAATTCCTGACATTTAATCCAAGTAACAATTCCCTGTTTTAGGTCAGTTAGGATCACCACTTTATTTTAATAATGTGAAATGTCAGAATAATAGTAGAGAGAATGATTTATTTAATATTTTATTTATTCCATCAGAAGTTTACATACACTCAATTAGTATTTGGTAGCATTGCCTTTTAAATAGTTAAACATGGGTCAAATGTTTCGGGTAGCCTTCCACAAGCTTCCCACAATGAGCTGGGTGAATTTTGGCCCATTCCTCCTGACAGAGCTGGTGTAACTGAGTCAGGTTTGTAGGCCTCCTTGCTCGCACACACTTTTTCAGTTCTGCCCACAAATTTTCTATAGGACTGAGGTCAGGGCTTTGTGATGGCCACTCCAATACCTTGACTTTGTTGCCCTTAAGCCATTTTGCCACAACTTTGGAAGTATGCTTGGGGTCATTGTCCATTTGGATAACCCATTTGCAACCAAGCTTTAACTTCCTGACTGATGTCTTGAGATGTTTCTTCAATATATCCACACAATTGTCCTACCTCATGCCATCTATTTTGTGAAGTGCACCAGTCCCTCCTGCAGCAAAGCATCCCCACAACATGATGCTGCCACCCCCGTGCTTCACGGTTGGGATGGTGTTCTTCGGCTTGCAAGCATCCCCCTTTTTTCTCCAAACATAACAATGGTCATTATGGCCAAACAGTTCCATTTTTGTTTCATCAGACCAGAGACATTTCTCCAAAAAGTATGATCTTGTCCCCATGTGCAGTTGTAAACCGTAGTCTGGCTTTTATATGGCGGTTTCGGAGCAGTGGCTTCTTCTTGCTAGTCCCTGTTAGTCACATGTCTGTGGAACTTGTTCAGTTTATGTCTCAGTTGTTGAATCTTGTTATGTTCATACAAATATTTACACATGTTAAGTTTGTAGAAAATCAACACAGTTGACAGTGAGAGGACGTTTCTTTTTTTGGTGAGTTTAGAAACCAAATACACACAAAGTGGTAGTAATTTCATCAGCTTAGCTCACCAAGACAAATGAAGTAAAGGATTAATTTCACCTTTCAATTTTAATCTCATGTCTTGGCAAATTTATCTGTAGAACTTTTGCTTTTGAAGGTACTCCCTGCCTTTGTTCCAAATGGCACCCAATTCCCTATGTAGTGAACTACTTTTGACCCGGGGAATAGGTAATAGGGAGCCATTTAGGAATCATCCCGGACCCCAGTCGGCAGATATTTTGCATAAAGAATGACTGGATTGACGAGGAAAACACAGAGACCGTACCCCACCTAGAACAAAATCCCACACCTTCTGTTTCCCACACTGACATGCAAGTCCTGGCAATTACAAACCCAGGGTCGTGCTCATTAGGGAACATAATGGAAAACGTTTTAAAGCATTTTGCCACAGAAATTCTAAAATATGTGTTTCTTATTGGACAGGTCTAGTTAGTCCCTCCCTGTTTCAGTAATTTTTTTTTTGGGGGGGGGGGTTGTTTGGTGCACAATAAACATGACCCAGGCTTCTTTTGTAGCTGGACAGCTCTTTGAAAGTTGAAGCTGTTGACGGACCATGAAGATAATTGATTAGACTCTTTTGAACATGATCCCATCTTTTTATACCATTATGGAATGATTCATGTCTTGTTTTGATTGATCTGTCTTGATTGCATTGATTGATTGGATTGATCAATTGTATGGGGCTATATAGTATTGTTTGAAAGATTATTTGCTGGGTTTCTTCTGTAGTTGTTTTCTATGCCAATATATGTGTTTGACTATTTAAACGCATCTGTATTTGTGTCTGTCACCTGACTGTGTGTAACATATGCAGTTGTATAGATAGCGGCTTCAGAAAGTGTTCACACCTCTTTACTTTTTCCACATTTTGTTGTTACAGCCTGAATTTAAAATTGATTAAATTAAGATTTTTTGTCACTGGTTTACACACAATACCCCATAATGTCAGTGGAATTTTTTTTTTTTTTTTTTTTTTTACAAATTCATTAAATATGAAAAGCTGAGAGATCTTGAGTCAATAAGTAATCAACCCTTTTGTTATGCCAAGCTTAAATAAGTTCAGGAGTAACAATGTGCTTAACAAATCACATAATAAGTTGCATGGACTCATTCTGTGTTCAATAATAGTGGTTAACATGATTTTTAATTGACTGTCCCATCTCTGTACCCCACACATACAATTATGTGTAAGGTCCCTCAATCGAGTAATGAATTTCAAGCACAGATTCAACCATAAAGACCCGGGAGGTTTTCCAATGCCTTGCAAAGAAGGGCACCGATTGGTAGATGTATAAAAAAAAGCAAATGCTGAATATCCCTTTGAGCATGGTGAAGTTGCTCATTACACTTTGGATGGTGTATCAATAAAGACAGTCAATAGTATAGAAGTGTAATTACTGTGACTAAACGGTCATGTGGAGTTTGTGACCGCCGGTGGGGTGATAATACGGTCACCGCAACAGCCCAAGTTGTGATATGAGAATTGAGGATGGATCAACAACATTGTAGTTATCCTACAATCCTAACCTAAGTGAAAGTGTGGAAAAAGGAAGCCTGTACAAAATAGCAAATATTCCAAAGGATGCATCCTGAATGCAAGGCACTTAAGTAATACTGCAAAAAATGTGGCAAAGGAATTAACTTTTTTGACCTGAATACAAAGCATTATGTTTGGGGCAAATCCAACACAACACATCACCGAGTACCAGTCTTCAAATTTTCAAGCACGGTGGTTGCTGCATCATGTTATGGGTATTCATGTCATGGGCATGCAACTAAGCACAGGCAAAGTCCTATAGGAAAACCTTTTTATTTGCTTTCCAACAGACACTGGGAGATTAATTCACATTTCAGCAGGAGAATAACCTAAATCACAAGACCAAATCTTCACTGGAGTTGCTAACCAAGACGACATTGAATGTTCCTGAGTGGCCGAGTTACAGTTTTGATTTAAATTGTCTTGAAAATATTTTGCAAGACTTGAAAGTGGCTGTTTAACAATGATCAACATCGAACTTGACAGAGCTTGAAGAATTTTCAAAAGAATAATGGGCAAATATTGTACAATCCAGGTGTGCAAAGCTCTTAGAGACTTACCCCAAAAGACTCACAGCTGTAATCGCTGCCAAAGGTGTTTCTTACATGTATTGGCTCAGGGGTGTGAATACTTATATAGTCAAGATATATTACTGTTTTATTTATTTTTAATTCTTCCACTTTGACATTACAGAGTATTTTTGTGACAAAAAGTACAGTTATATTCATTTTAATCCCACTTTGTAACAGAACAAAATGTGGAAAAAGTCAAGGGGTGTGAATACTTTCTATAAGTGTCTGACTCTGTGTTGTATGCCTCTGTTTGTCTGACTGTGTCTGACTGTGTGTGTTTCTCTCCAGTTTCTTCTCTGGAAGTCTGAATCTGAGTACCTCCCCAACCCTTCACCGAATGCGAACACATTCAGGGCCGTCTGATTGGTCAAGAAACCGATGGGTTGGGCCACAGCCAGAGCACACGTGGGTAAAGCGGCGGTTTGAAAATTTGTCTTTGGCTTTGATACTTTGATTGATTAGAGACGATCCAATCACTGATTACTTTGTTTTGTAAAACGCCCCTTGTGCCCCTAAAGTCTGTAGCGAATGACCGAGCAGCAGAATCATTTAGTATGAGTCGTCAGGCTAGGTGAATGGATGGTTGCCTGTTTTACTGGCCACATAACTGGCTGGTTAGCTTGGGGGGCTGTCTACGTGACTGGCTACATGGCTAGCTGGGTGGCTGACTGGCTGGCTGGGTAGCTGGCTAGCTAACTTCAGTCTGCTTGCTTGCCTGTCTGTCTGTCTATCTGTCTACATGATTGGTTGTCTGTTTGTCTGTCTGTCTATTTGAACTAATGTCTGACTAGTTGACATATCCACATACCGCTAGACACTGTGTTACAATTAGTACATTATCCAAATGTCTTCTCCCAATTAAATGATCTCCCTCTAACTTTTCAATTGTATAGATCTATGATGTGGTGATACATCTATGATGTAATGTTCTCTCAATCTCTTTGGATAGGGTGGTCTCTATGTGTTCCAGATCTATGACCACTACTCCTGCAGTGGGGCCAGTCTGCTGCTCCTGTCCATCTTCCAGTCGGTGGCCGTGAGTCCAGAGGTTATGTACAGTAAGTACCTTAACACAACCATAACACAACATCTTTCACCCTAATGTAGACTTAACACTGTACACCTGTAATGAACACACCTGACGTGTGCCTCGAAACACAGTACTTTCTTTCTTTCTTTTATCTATAGATCTCGCTTTGGCTTTCTCTCTCAATTGTGCAAATACACACAAAGTGAGCTAACAGTGGTGTTTAACTATGCACAAATCTTGTATGTCCTCTACCCTTACCTTCCACATTCCTACTCAGGTCAACAGTATATGAATCTGGAGTAGTCTATTGTGGGCTGCAGACATTCAGTATGAGCTGTAGTGTAGTGGAGACAGCGCCAGCCCTATTAAATGAGTCACTGTCTCCCCAGCCCCTAAATCTTCCCACTGAACGTTGCGCCACACAGTCTCAGCCATGGGGCCCTAGGGAGCCCACAGTAGCTGCCTCAGATACTAACACACAAAAGCATAGACAAAGAAAAGCTCAGGCATGAATCTCCCTTAGATGATAACATGCTAACACTAAGTCGCTAACACAGAAAAACTCCGGTGACAGAAAAACCTGAGCATAAATCTTCTTCGAATGCTAACATTCTAACGCTAACATCCCAAAAGCTACAGACACAGAAAAGCCTAGGCATAGATCTGCCTCAAATGCTAACACTGTGTCTCTAACATTGACAAGCTCAGACAGAAAAGCCAGGGTGAAAATCTGCAGTGGAACTGCAGAGGGATTTTGGGTGTTCTACTTTAATTTTTTTCCATGTAAGTTGAGAGCGTAAGAGACGATTGTTGTTTTACGATAAGAGCCCTAGCCAGGAGGTAGAGACATGGGCTGTAGATAGGAATGATGATGGGGACAGGAGCAGTCTGTGTGAGGTGGGAACCTCTCTGCTCTGGTGGATTCCTAAGCAGTGGGAAGTGTGTGTGTGTGTGTGTGTGTGTGTGTGTGTGTGTGTGTGTGTGTGTGTGTGTGTGTGTGTGTGTGTGTGTGTGTGTGTGTGTGTGTGTGTGTGTGTGTGTGTGCGTGTGCGTGTGTGCGTGCGTTTAGCTTCATACATGCGTGCCTACAGTGCATTCGTAAAGTGTTCAGACACCTTCACTATTTCCACATTTTATTACGTTACAGCCTCATTCTAAAATAGATGAGGGATAAAAAAAAGCCATCTCCACACAATACCACATAGTGACGAAGCAAAAACAGGTTTTTATAACATTTTGCTAATGTATAAAACATTTTCAACTGAAATGTAACATTTACATAAGTATTCAGACCCTTTACTCAGTACTTTGTTGAAGCATCTTTGGCAGGGATTACAGCCTTGAGTCTTCAGCGACAAGTTTGGCACACCTGTATTTGGGAAGTGTCTCCCATTCTTCTCTGCAGATCCTCTCAAGCTCTGTCAGGTTGGATGGGGAGCGTCGCTGCACAGCTATTTTGAGGTCTTTTTTACATTTTTTATTTAAGTAGGCAAGTCAGTTAAGATCAAATTCTTATTTACAATAACGGCCTACCCCAGCCAAACCCTAACGATGCTGGGCCAATTGTGCGCCGCCCTATGGGACTCCCAATCACGGCCGGATGTGATACAGCCCAGGACTGAACCAGGGTCTGTAGTGACGCCACTAGCACCGAGATGCAGTGCCTTAAACCGCTGCGCCACTCAGGAGCCCGGTCTAGAGATGTTCGATGGGGTTCAAGTCCGGGCTCTGGCTGGGCCATTCAAGAACATTCAGAGACGTGTCCCGAAGCCACTCCTGAGTTGCCTTGGCTGTGTGCTTAGGGTCGTTGTCCTGTTGGAAGGTGAACCTTCGCCCCAGTCTGAGGTACTGAGCATTCTGGAGCAGGTTTTCATCAAGGATCTCTCTTTACTTTGCTCAGTTCATCTTTCACTCGATCCAGTCTTCCAGTCCCTGCTGCTGATAAACATCCCCACGGCATGATGCTGCCACTACCATGCTTCACCATAGGGATGGTGCCAGGTTTCCTCCAAATGTGACACTTGGAATTCAGGCCATTCAGTCCCAGAGTTCAATCTGGGTTTCATCAGACCAGAAAATCTGGTTTCTCATCGTCTGAGAGTCCTTTACGTGCCTTTTGGTAAACTCCAAGCGAGCTGTCATGTGCCTTTCACTGAGGAGTGGCTTCAGTCTGGCCACTCTATCATAAAGGCCTGATTGGTGGAGTGCTGCAGAGACGGTTGTCTTTCTGGAAGGTTCTCCCATCTCCACAGACAAACTCTAGAGCTCTCTCAGAGTGATCATCGGGTTCTTGGTCACCTCCCTGACCAAGGCCCTTCTCCCCCGATTGCTCAGTTTAGCCGGGCGGTCAGCTCTAGGGAGAGTCTTGGTGGTTCCAAACTTCTTCCATTCCAGAATGATGGAGTCCACTGTATTCATGGGGACCTTCAATGCTGCAGACATTTTTGGTACCCTTCCCCAGATCTGTGCCTCGACACAATCCTGTCTCTGAGCTCTACGGACAATTCCTTCAAACACATGGCTTGGTTTTTGCTGTGACATGCTCTGTCTACTGTGGGACCTTATATAGACAGGTGTGTGCCGTTCCAATCAAATGAATTTACCACAGGTGGACTCCAATCAAGTTGTAGAAACATCTCAAAGATGATCAATGGAAACAGGATGCGCCTGAGCTCAATTTTGAGTCTCATAGCAAAGGGTCTGAATACTTATGTAAATGTACAAACATTTCTAAAAACCTGTTTTCGCTTTGTCATTATGGTATATGGTATGTAGATTGATGAGGAAAAAAGTTAATTTTATACATTTTAGAATAAGGCTGTAACGTAACAAATGTGGAAAAAGGGAAGGGGTCTGAATACTTCCCGAATGCACTTGGGAGAGTTGAGGTAGCCATGCTTTACTACTCTCTGAGCATCCCCGTGGAGAGTTGTGGAAATGGCGTTTGTCCATGGTCTTTTAGACTGCGGTCAGGTCAGTGGTTCCTCTATGGTCGTTACTTCCGTGGGATTTAAAGGTGGTCTATTCAGGACCTTAGACAATATCCTGTTCTACGGTTCTACCGTATATGGGTCTCCGATTTAAGTGCTTTGGGGTCTCTAGGACCATTTTCTGGTTTTCAATTACTAGTCTTTACGATTGTGCCTGGACTTCAGATTGACCTTGTATGGTCCTTACAATTCAGAACTATGGTTTAACCACTGTTGTGGTCAGAACCAGGCCTTGACCACAGAATCATGTAATGACCCCTGACCCCTCGCCCTGTTCCTTAGGGCCTGACAGGTTCATTGGCAACATTAAGCACATGATTGGCTACAGCCCGCTGCCCTTCTTCAAGCTGTGCTGGCGCTACCTGACGTCAGCCATGTGCACGGTGAGTGACCTTTAACCCTTGACCCCTGTGTGTGGGAAGAGTCCTGTGAACTTTATATATCCCAATTGTGTCTGTAATTGTATATCTGTGTACACATGTGAGTAATTGTGTGAATTATTTGGTTACCTTTTTTTGCAGAATCTCGTTGTGATTTTTCTCTGTACATTTCTTACCCGACAAATGGATCAAACTGATACACTGGTCCAAGATGAATCCAATGGGTCATATTCAGACAAGCAATCTGTGTGTGCAACTCTCCTTCTCTCTCTCTCCAGGCAACGTTTGTGTTCTCCTTGGTGTGCTGGATCCCTCTGTCCCTGGGGAAGGGCATAGTAGCCCCGGGGTGGGCCACAACTCTGGGCTGGCTCCTCACCCTCCCCTCTGTCTCCCTGCTGCCCCCCTGTGCACTTTACACCCTGGCCACCATCCCCTGCAGCCTAACACAGGTCAGTCACACAGTGACATTTTTACACCAACAACCAACTACTACACTTGGCCCTACCATAACCCTGACTCCCACATTAACTGTTACTCTTGCCCCTACCGTCCAACACTGCACTATGTGGACTGACTCTACACTTACTTACCTCCATCTCCCCTGTGACTTACCCTATGACTACACAAGACATTAGTTAGTGTGTCTTGAAAATAACTTGCACCGTCCCATCATGCTGTAACTCAGTGCACAAGACTGTACTAAGCATACAGTGCATTAAGGCATATGTTGTGTGTGACTAACAACCCGTCCATCTCTCCTGTTGGCCCGTAGCGTTTCCGCCGGCTGTGTCGTCCTGCCCTCGACTCCAATTTGGCCATGGACCACTGGACCACCTCTCTCACCTTTGAACCCTGTCTGGCTCTCACCGCCGGAAACCCAAGGGACGACCACCCTTGGTTTAGCCAATGATACCCTTGGTTTAGCCAATGATACGGCCAATGGACAGATCGGAATCGGGGGTCAGGGGATGTTTTTATGGAGATGGGAAGGCCTCTGCCCCTCTGTTGTGTCCTCACTGGTAAATGGAGACAGGATGGTGGTTGAAACTGTGATGGAATCCAGCCTGTATGCTGTTGGGCCTGGGATATGTCTACTGGGCTTAGTGACATGCCCCTGACTGTGTTTATTTTTGTGAATGAAGGAGAGGGGGTGGGGGGAAAGGGAGGGAGAGATAAAACAGATCAGACAGGACGGCATTGTCTCCCTCAATCCATGCAATGGCTACTGCTATAGGTTTCAGGCTGCTTACCACTCTCTCCCAAAATACATCATCCAGGAGGATCCTCTTGATGGGGCAGTCCATATTGGCAGACTGTGATATGGCCATTTCTTGGAGAGACTCCTTCCCCTCCAGGAGACTGTCAAACATGATGACAGCACCACCCCAATGGGTGTTGCTGGGCAGCTTCAATGTGGTGCTCTTATTCTTCTCACTTTGCTTGGTGAGGTAGATTGCTGCTATAACTTGATGATCCTTCACATACCTAACCATTTCCTTGGCTCTTTTGTAGAGTGTATCCATAGTTTTCAGTGCAATGATGTCCTTGAGGAGCAGACTCAATGCATGAGCAGCACAGCCAATGGGTGTGATGTGAGGGTAGGACTCCTCCACTTTAGACCAAGCAGCCTTCATGTTCGCAGCATTGTCTGTCACCAGTGCAAATACCTTCTGTGGTCCAAGGTCATTGATGACTGCCTTAAGCTCATCTGCAATGTAGAGACCGGTGTGTCTGTTGTCCCTTGTGTCTGTTCTCTTGTAGAATACTGTCTGAGGTAGTTAATTATTCCTTGCCGACAAACATTAGACAACCCATCAGAGATGATTGCATTACAGCCTGCTTTCTCTATGATTTGCTTGACGTTCACTTGAACTTTGTTGAACTCTGTTGAACTCTGCATCCAGCAAATGAGTAAATAAAGCATGTCTCGTTGGAGGGGTGTATGCTGGGTCAAAAACATTCAGAAATCTCTTCCAATACACATTGCCTGTGTGCATCAGAGGGGATGCAGTTGCATACACAGCTCGAGCAAGACATTCATCAGCATTTCTCTGACTACCTTCCTCCATTGAGTCAAAAAAACTTCTGATTCCAGGAGGACCATGAGCTGTTGCTATCAATAAGGTCTCTGATTCATCATTTTCACCTCGAATAGAAGTAGAAAGACTTTTGTCAGAGGTTGCTTGTTGTAAGCGCTGAGGGAACTTTACGCACTTGCCCAGATGATTCTGCAGCTGTGTTGAATTCTTCACATATGATTTGGCACAATATTTGCAAATCTACACAGCTGTTCCTTCTACATCAGCTGCAGTGAAATGTCTCCACACATCAGATAGTGCACATGGCATTATCCTGTAAAGATTTGAAAAAATGAGTAAAAAAAACAAATACAATTCCATGTACAGTTAATTAAGCCGTTAGATTAAACAACTCCTTTGTAAGATAAATGTTTTAAAATGAAACATGTATGGAAATTGGTGAATTAACACTTCTCAGTTAGCAGGCTCAAGCAAGCTAAACCCCACATGGTAACAAAAACTAACTAGCAGAAATTGTTAACAAGTTAGAAATGATTTAAACACACTTTGCTGTAGGCTACTATTTACTAGTTAACTTCTTTCGGATCATTGGGACGCTAGCGTCCCACCTCGACAACATCCGGTGAAATTGCAGAACGCAAAATTCAAAATACAGAAGTAGTAATATTAAACATTCATAAAAATACAAGTGTTATACACCATTCTTTAGCTTAGAATCTTGGTAATCGAACTGCTTTGTCTGATTTACGATAGGCTTTACGGTGAAAGCATAGCATTTGATCATCTGAGGACAGCGCCGCACCCACTTCCTGCATTAACAGGAATTCATAACCTGCACAGGTGTCACGAAACTCAAAAATAACGATAAAATAAATCCCTTACCTTGGAAGATCTTCATCTTTTTGCAATCGAAAGGGTCCCAGTTACACAATGAATGGTCGTTTTGTTCGATAAAGTCCTTCTTCATGTCCCAAAAATGTCTGTTTATTTGGCGCGTTTGATTCAGAAATCCACCTGTTCCAACTTGCCCAACATACCTACAAAGGAATCTAAAAAGTTACCTGTAAACTTCGTCCAAACAATTCAAACAACGTTTCTAATCCAACCTCAGGTACCCTAATATGTAAATAATCGATAAAGTCGGAAAATACTGTGTTCAATACCGGAGAAAAAGAACGAGGAGCGTGCACTCATTCACGCGTGCCTAAAGACTAGAGTCCTTCTGAGGGATACTTCGAAAGAATACGAATACTTCTTAATTTTTCAAAAACAAGCATGAAACAATTTCTGAAGACTGTTGACATCTAGTGGAAGCCATAGGAACTGCAATCTGGGTCCTAATTATTAGACTTTCCCATAGAAAACATTGAAAAGTCCAGTGACCTCAAAAAAAGAAATCCTGGATGGATTGTCCTCGGGGTTTCGCCTGCCAAATCAGTTCTGTTATACTCACAAACATTATTTTAACAGTTTTAGAAACTTTAGAGTGTTTTCTATCCAATACTACCATATGCATATGCATATCCTAGCTTCTGGGCCTGAGTAACAGGCAGTTTATTTTGGGCACTTCAGGAATCCAAACTTCCGAATACTGCCCCCTAGCCTTAAAAAGTTAACAAAAATCATGTATGTCATATAAAATATATTCACCCCACCCAGTATTGTAATCAAAACTTACCAGAAAGCATGTAGTCCTTGGTTCAGACAGTGTAGTAGTATGGGCTCAATAGCATCTTATTAGCGTGCAAGATCTTGAGAATCAGCTGTGCATGTGATGGAAGAGTGCACTGTGCATGCAGAAGGTTGCAATTCCATTGAATTGGGGATAGTTTAACCAAAATATGCCACAAGACCTAGAATTGCCTTATGTGTATCCCACAAAAAAGTTTCACTGTTAAGTTAACC
Organism: Salmo trutta; assembly: GCF_901001165.1. Lineage (NCBI taxonomy): Eukaryota > Metazoa > Chordata > Actinopteri > Salmoniformes > Salmonidae > Salmo > Salmo trutta. The sequence goes on from NC_042962.1 coordinate 40,872,363, forward strand.
TTTTTGATGAATTTAGTCAAAATTCCCCAAATACTAGGGCTTAACTTCCCATGGAAAATTTCCAGAATTATTCCGGAAATTTACCGGAAAGTTTCCGACCCTAAGTTTGCAACCCTATGCATATGTATGTCTTTGTGTGTGTTCCTGTCTGCGTGTGTGCCTGTCTATGTGTGTGTACAGAAGACTGTTCATCCACAGAGTTTCAAGTTTTAATGTCGCATGCACAAATACAGTGAAATGCCATTCTTGCAAGCTCTAAACCCAACAATGCAGTAATCAAAAACAATGTAATACTAAAAATAACATAAGGTAGAACAAAAACACACAATAAATAAAAATAAAAATAAGAAATACATGAGAAAGTAAGTAATCATACTATATAGAGGGTTAGTCAATACCAGTACCATATTTATTTACAATGTGCAGGGATACTGGAGTGGTAAATATGTATAGGGCTAGGGAAAGGGAAAGGAAAGGGGGATACCTAGTCAGTTGTATAACTGAATGAATTCAACTGAAATGTGTCTTCTGCATTTAACCCAACTGCTCTAAATCAGAGAGGTGTGGGGGGTTGCCATAATCAATTGACTAGGCATCAGGATATATGATAAACAGAGTAGGAGCAGAGTATATGATGATTGTATGTGAGTGGGTGTGTATGTGAACAAATTATGAAGTGAGTGTTACGTGTGTGTTGGAGTGTCAGTGTGCGTGTGTGTAGGGTCCTTTTGAGTTTGCATAGAGACAGTGCAAAAAAGGGTCAACTCAGTGTGTGTAATCATTTTGTTAGCTATTTAGCAGTGTTAGGGCTAGGAGATAGAAGCTGTTCAGAAGACTTGGTGTCAGACCTGATGCACTAGTTCCACTTGCCGTGCAGAAGCAGAGAGAACTGTCTATGGCTTGGGTGGCTGGAGTTTAACGATTTTCCGGGCCTTTCGTTCACACCACCTGATATAGAGGTTTTGGATGGCAGGGAGCAAGGGCCCCAGTGAGTCCTATTTCGCTGGCGTAGGTGCGTTACCTCTGTGACCTAGGTCCTAGGGGACACCCTGTATTGTCACCTACCCCCCTGGCTGCAACGGCAACGGATGGCAGAAGAGAGAGCGCCTCTGAACAGGCACACCACACTTTAGAGCGATTAAGAGATGGATGGAGGAGAGATGAAAAGAGGGAGGGGCTCCTTTAGAAAGGATCAAAGCCAACTTGTCATCCATCACTCGAGAACAAATGTTGTGATCCTCATTATTATGCCAACGTTCTTTATCGGATGTATTTGTATCCCAGCGGACATTAGTAGCCTATTATGGATGAGAGAGGGAGAGAGCTTGTGAGTAAAAGAGTGTGTGCATCCCAAATGGCACCCTATTCCCTACATAGTGCACTAAGTAGTGCACTATATAGGGAATAGGGTGCCATTTGGGACATATACAGAAAGTAATCGAGATGAAGAGCTGTGCTCTGGGAATTCTGGAACCATCCACCATCACTTAGCCAGTTGGTTATGTAAAAAGGTCCGGTGTCAATTAGCTGTATTGGATTCCCCCACAGCAGGCGACTATAGAACTGGGTTGTCCCTGCTCCACACGTGTCTGTGCACACGTGGTTATGCACATGTTGTTTTGGTGATGAGTATTTTAGATACTATGGGACTCCTGCGCAGAACATGTGATCTATCATTGTAGTGTGTGTGTGTGCGGAGATGAGGGGGTGGTTAGTTCAGGGCCATATGCTTCCCAAGCATGCATCCTCTATTTCATCTGATCAGGATTAGAAAGGATCCAGTGTGTGTGTGTGAGAGATAGAGGGAATGAAAGACAGAAACATATTGGAGGATGTGTGGCAGATGCAGTTTGTCCATGCCCAAGCGCCATACTGTATGATTGTTTAGGTTGTCTTTGTTACCCACCCACCTCCTTTTCCTCTTTCTATGCCATCTAGGCTACTCTTTCTATGCCTTTCCTACCCTCTCTCCCCTTCCATATAGGTTTTTTGCCATCATCACCAATTGCTTTATAAGTTGTTCTTTGTGTAGCAAATCACATGATTTTGTGTAAGCAAACAAATTACCGGCAGAAGCATTGACTGTCATTGGTTTACATGTAGTTTTAAAATTCACATGTGTTCTGAATTCACCTCAGTGGTTTACAATGTTATTACAATGGTTTTTTTGTTTTTTTTGTGAACTGTGTTGCTTGTGAAATCGGAAGAAATATTTTTGTCATTGGCAGACTCTTATCCAGAGCGACTTAAATGAGCAATTAAGGAAAGTGCTCAAGGGCACGTCGACAGATTTTTCACCTACTTGGCTCTGGGATTCAACCCAACAACCTTTCGGTGTTACTTGCCCAATGCTCTTAACCGCTAGGGTACCTGCCGCCATCCAGAGTTTATACACATCATTGGGTCTGACACAAACCTCAGCTGTCAGTGGGGGAGAAAGTTATGATTAACTCAGGAAATGTATTGTTCATAGAATTCAAATTCATTTAAAAAAGTGACCTATTACCATGCATTTATTTTTGTTTGTTTATCATTGAGAGGGGCGTCGCGCAACGATGGACCCTTTCCTTTTCCATGTAATGTGGCAGGTTGATGTTTATTAGTCTTGTCCTTGAGGCAGAACTGAGCGATTTCCGCTAGATGGGCCAGCTGAAAAGTCAAAATTTACTGAATTGTAAAAATTCATGAAAACAAACATTTGCATTTTTATTTAAGGTTAGGGTTATGCATTAGGGTTAGCAGTGTGGTTAAGGTTAGGATTAGGTTTAAAATCCTATTGTATGACTTTGTGGCTGTGCCAGCTAGTGACCACTCTGCAGAGCTGCCTCCAGAACAAGATTCATGAGGAAAAAATGCTAACCTGCTGTAATTTGGGGGGCATTGGTTGTGTGGGTCATGCATGTGGAGGTGTGAGAGGGGGAGAGTCTTAGGGTGGCAGTCAGCACATGGTGTTCTGTTTAATGTTTTGGCCATGCTTAAAAGTCCACCCACACACACCTTCTTTCTCGCTCTATCTCTCCCTCTCTCATACTAGGCCACAGTATTACTGGATTAGTACAACAAGGGACATCTCAGGATTTTAGAGGGGGAGGATGGGCGCTCGGTAGAGGAGAGTAGGGTTCACCCACACAAAAATACACATTTATTGATAACCTAAAGTTTTAGCTAGGCCTTTCTCAAGGGGACAAATGGGGACTGGTGGGTTGGAGGGTGTGTGTGTGTGTGTGTGTGTGTGTGTGTGTGTGTGTGTGTGTGTGTGTGTGTGTGTGTGTGTGTATGGGTGCGTGCTTGCATGGGTGTTTGCAGCTAAACAGAAGAAAGTTTCCATATCTCTCTCCCTCTCTCTCTCTGTGCATTTTGATGACTCCTATGGGAAAACACTGTTCTGTGACTCAGCCACCAGTAAACTAGCAAACAAACACAGTGCTGGAGACGCAGACACACTTCCCCTCTGAGAGTTTGGCCCTAGACTGCTATGTATGATTCAGCTCTCTCCAAAGACACAGGCATGACACCCCTGACACACACACACTTCCCTGAAGACACAATCAATTGCCAAGACACACACACACTGACAGTCCCTTCTCACGGACCAGGGACTAAACTCCTCCCTTTGCAATCTGGTCCTAGACTTCATGAAGGGTTGCCCCCAGGTGGTGATGGTAGGCAACATAACCTATTCGACCTTTCCTTACCTGTCACCCTAGACCCACTTCAATTCACTTACCGACCCAATAGGTCCACAGACGATGCAATCACCATCACACTGCACACTGCCCTATCACATCTGGACAAGAGGAATACCTATGTGAATGCTTTTTATTGACTATAGCTCAGCATTCAACACCATAGTACTCTCCAAGCTCATCATTAAGCTTGAGGCCCTGAGTCTGAACCCCGCCCTGTGATATTGGGTCCTGGACTTCCTGATGTGCCGCCCCCAGGTGGTGAAGGTAGGAAACAACACCGCCACTTCGCTGATCCTCAACACTGGGGCCCCACAAGCATGTGTGCTCAGCCCCCTCCTGTACTCCCTGTTCACCCATGACTGCATGGCCAAGCACGCCGCCAACTCAATCATCAAGTTTGCAGACACAACAGTAGTAGACTTGATTACCAACAACAACGAGACTGCCTACAGGGAGGAGGTGAAGGCTCGGAGTGTGGTGCCAGGAAAATAACCTCTCAATCAACATCAACAAAACAAAGGAGATGATCGTGGACTTCAGGAAACAGCAGAGGGAGCACCCTCCTATCCACATTGATGGGACAGTAGTGGAGAAGGTGTAAAGTTTTATGTTCCTCGGCGTACACATCATGGACAAACTGAAATGGTCCACCCACACAGACAGTGTGGTGAAGAAGGCACAACAGCCCCTCTTCAACCTCAGGAGGCTGAAGAAATGTGGCTTGTCACCTAAAACCCGCACAAACTTTTACAGATGCACAATTGAGAGCATCCTGTCAGGCTGTATCACCACCTGGTATGGCAAATGCACTGCCCACAACCGCAGGGCTCTCCAGAGGGTGGTGTGGTCTGCACAACGCATCACCAGGGGCAAACTACCTGCCCTCCAGGACACCTATAGCACCCGATGTCACAGGAAGGCCAAAAAGATCATCAAGGGCAGCAATCACCCAAGCCACTGCCTGTTCACCCCACCATCATCCAGAAGGCGAGGTCAGTACATACAGGTGCATCAAAGCTTGGACCGAGAGACTGAAAAACAGCTTCTATCTCAAGTCCATCAGACTGTTAAATAGCCATCACTAGCACAGAGAGGCTGCTGCCTATATACACAGACTTGACATCATTGGCCACTTTAATAAATGGAACACTAGTCACTTTATTAATATCACTTCAATAATGTTTATATATCTTGCATTACTCATCTCATATGTATATACTGTATTCTATACTAGTCTACAATATCTTTGTCTACGCCGCTCTGACATTGCTCATCCATATATTTATGTATTCTTAATTACATTCCTTTACTTAGATTTGTGTGTATAGGGTATATGTTGTTAAATTGTTAGATATTGATGCACTGTCGGAACTAGAAGCACAAGCATTTCGCTACACCCAATATAACATCTGCTAAACACGTGTATGTAACCAATAAGATTTGATTTGATTTTGACTCTGATTTTTAACACGGGTGCCCCACAAGAGTGCATCCTCAGTCCCCTCCTGTACTCCTTGTATACCCATGACTGCGTGGCCTTACACAGTTCCCACTCCATTATCAAGTTCGCTGACGACACGAGAGTAGTAGGCCTGATTACAAGCAACCACACGAGAGTAGTAGGCCTGATTGCCAACAACGAGACGGCTTACAGGGAGGAGGTAGGCACTCTGATGGCGTGGTGCCAGGTAAATCACCTCTCCCTCAACATCAGTAAAACAAAGGAACTGATTGTGAACGTGAGGAACCAGGCTGGGCACGCCCCCATCCTCATGAATGGGGCCGCCAAGGCGGTCAAAAACGTCAAGTTCCTCAGCGTACACATCTCAGAGGAGCGGAAATGGTCAAACCACCTGGACACCGTGGTGAAGAAGACACAACAGTGACTCTTCAACTTCAGGATGCTGAAGAAATTCCTCCCGCACACAAAGAGAAAGATGTGTTGTCAGCATTGTGAATATAGGACAGGACATACACACACACTTTTTCAGACAGTTGAACTGTGAAAACTTCTATTCTGAAAATGCCATAAATTATCCATCTCTACAGTTGTATAATTCTGACTTCAGACACTCTACAGCCCACTGTTACAATTGCCCCTTCAATTATTAAAAGAGACACACTTAGGAAGTTTAAAAATAACAGATAAGTGTTTAATACACCCATTCAAATGCTGAGATAAAGTCATTTTTCTATTTGGCCTACTATAACAAGAGCAGAAGCTTATGAGTTGTGGTGGTGGCTGGTGTTGTTGTTATAGTTGACATTGTGTGGCTGGTAGTAGTGATGATGAAATGAGCTCCAATAGACCCACACATCACCAGAGTGAATGCCCCTGCTCCCATCGCACAATAGCCGTTATTCTGTACAGTGAGTAGGCTAAACCCGCGGGCGACTGGGGTAGCTGGAGCGTTGTTTTATAGCGCTGGTTTTCCATAGCAGTACATAGAGTGACTGTAAATAACATAGCACTCCCTGTGACTGTAAATGACGGCACATTTTTTTTATATCGCCTTCCAAAACACGAGTGTATTTTTTTATATCTCACAAAGGAAGAAGATTTTGAGGGATGACCCCTTTGACGGATGACCCCCGAATTGTGCCCTTGCGCGCGCTGATATCTAGACTACACACACACGCTCGCGCACTTAAAAACGCACACAGATAGACTGCCACGCGCTTGCTGTCCCCACTAGTGGGAATGCTGAAGATATGGGTGACATTATTGAAAAATGCTTTGTTATAGTGCTCATTTACTCTTGTGTTTGCGTCTCGGCGCCGGGGATAGGACCAAAAAATGGAGTTGAGTGGGACGGCAGACTTGGAAGCCTCCAGCACTTGACTTTGCTTTGATTTTGGCAGACAAGAGAACGCAGCAGAGAGAGAGAAGAGGGGGGTAGAGTGGCGAGTGAGTGCAAAGGGGCAGGACTTTTTTTCTCTCCTCTATTAAGAGGAAACTTTTGTGTTTTGTTCTCCAAGTTCAGCTCGGTCCTCAAGCCCTGTTCTCCGCTGCTCCTTTCTTACATCTCCGCGGCGTCTTTTCTTCCATTCCCTCCGATGCCTTCATTTTTCTGAGTTTTTACACTTTTCATGGGAATTCTGGATATCGAGACCATGCGCATTCAAACGGGACCTGTTCTGAAAATTGTTTGTTCTTCGTTTCCATTACTGTTTTAGTTGGAATATAAATGTTTCGCCGTGCACTGCTTGTTTTGGGGTAAAGATGACCCGTGTATTTTGTGCTTTTGCTGGAGTCATGTTGGTGTTTCGGATTCTTTTGCTGTGCATCGTGGAGTTGCATACGGGCTGCGATGCGGTGCTCGCCGCCGGTCTCACCACTTTCAGGGCTTTCGCTCCACCTGCAAAAGAGGGTGTTGTGCGGACCGTCGATCGGATTTACCATGGAGGTGGGAAGGTTGGTTACCTACTCTACATGGACGGGAGAAGGTTTCAGTTAGATATGGAGAGGGATGAGTCAATTCTGTCACATCACTTCAGTCCGAAATATGTGATGGCCCTGATGGGAGCGGGAGAAAGCGCCGCGCCTCTGCACCGGGAGTGTGTGTACCGGGGAACCGTGGACTCCAACCCCAAGTCCCTGGCGGTTTTTAGCCTCTGTGGTGGGGGTCTACAGGGCTTTTTCGCTTTGAAACACGCACGCTACACAATCACACCCCTCATCCGAGCCATGGGACACGATAGCGACTTGCGTTCGCTGGATGACAAGGATGCAGAGAGCGCTCTCCACTACTTCACGCAGGAGAGTTTCAGCTTCGAAGCCATGCCTGTGAGCGAGAGCTGTGGGACCAAGGAAGGGCGCGGGCGCATGGATGCATCGAGGAAACACCGGCGTAAGGGCAGAGAGAACGGGAAACGCGACCCGCACGGTGTCACCCTGGACAGGGGCAAGGAGCGAAGCAGAGTGCACGGCAGAAGATGGTGGAAGCAATTCTCCAAACCTGCCTCTCCGCCCTCACTGGGAAGTCGGCGCAAGAGGTCAGTTTCGCGCGCCAGGCACGTGGAGCTTCTGCTGGTTGCTGACGAGTCCATGTCCAAGAAGTACGGCAAGGACCTGCACCACTACCTGCTCACGCTGGCCTCCATCGCTTCTAAGTTGTACGGCCATGCCAGCATCGAGAACCCCATCCGTCTGTCCGTTGTGAAGGTGACCATGGTCACGGAGAAGGAGAAGGGGTTGGAGGTGTCCAAGAACGCTGCCGCCACGCTCAAGAGCTTCTGCAAGTGGCAGAACCAGCAGAACCCACTGGACGACGACAACCAGCACCACCACGACGCCGCCATCTTCTTCACCAGGCAGGTAAACAAACAAACAACACCACAGAGTTCGACTCCCCCCCCCCCTGTCTCTCTATTTCTCTCTGTCTGTCTTGCACATCCTCCCTCCTCTGTGTGGGCTCTCACGCGTGTCTTTTAAAAACCCTAAAAAAGAGCGTTTCCTCCGCTTGTGTTTTTATGGGCAGTCTCCTCTGTCTCAGACTCTCCCAGTCCCCTGACAACCAATGTCTCGAGCCCGTGTGATCTCACGCACCCGCTGCGCACGCACATTCTTCCAGGGTTGAAGGGATGTACTTGAAATCAGCTGAAGGTTAGACTTCAGAATGTTTCTCTCACCCAGAAACTGCAGCCAAACTTCAGCCCTATGGTTTTTTAACTTCCAGTTCTCTTTTTTCCCCCTCCTACATTTTTTTTTCTGAGCAGAGCTGGGACTGTCAAAAACTCAAACACATATATCAAATCAAATTTTATTAGTCAAAGGTGTAGACCTTACAGTTAAATGCTTACTTACAAGCCCCTAACCAACAATGCAGTTTACAAAAAATGAATAAGAAATCAAATAAGTAGTTTTAAAGAGCAGCAGTAAAATAACAATAGCGAGACTAAACTCAGCAAAAAAATAAACATCCTCTCACTGTCAACTGTGTTTATTTTTAGCAAACTTAACATGTTATGTTCATACACAGACATGTGACTAACAGAAATTGAATAATGTGTCCCTGAACAAAGGGGGTCAAAATCGAATTGAACAGTTAGTATCTGGTGTGGCCACCAGCAGCATTAAGTACTGCAGTGCATCTCCTCCTCATGGACTGCACAAGATTTGCCAGTTCTTGCTGTGAGGTGTTACTCCACTCTTCCACCAAGGCACCTGCAAGTTCCCTTACATTTCTGGGGGGAATGGCCCTAGCCCTCACCCTCCGATCCAATAGGTCCCAGACGTGCTCAATGGGATTGAGATCCGGGCTCTTAGCTGGCCATGGCAGAACACTGGCATTCCTGTCCTGCAGGAAATCACGCACAGAACGAGCAGTATGGCTGGAGGCATTGTCATGCTAGAGGGTCATTTCAGGATGAGCCTGCAGGAAGGTTACCACATGAGGGAGGAGGATGTCTTCCCTGTAACGCACAGCGTTGAGATTGCCTGCAATGACAACAAGATCAGTCCGGTGATGCTGTGACACACCGCCCCAGACCATGACGGACCCTCCACCTCCAAATCAATCCTGCTCCAGAGTGCAGGCCTCGGTGTAACGCCCAATCCTTCGACAATAAACGCGAATCCGACCATCACCCCAGGGGAGACAAAACCGCAACTCGTCAGTGAAGAGCACTTTTTGCCAGTCCTGTCTGGTCCAGGGATGGTGGGTTTGTGCACATAGGTAACGTTGTTGCCGGTGATGTCTGGTGAGGACCTGCCTTACAACAGGCCTACAAGCCCTCAGTCCAGCCTCTCTCAGCCTATTGCAGACAGTCTGAACACTGATGGAGGGATTGTGCGTTCCTGGTGTAACTCAGGCAGTTGTTGTTGCCATCCTGTACCTGTCCCGCAGGTGTGATCCTGTGCAGGTGTTGTTACACGTGGTTTGCCACTTCGAGGACGATCAGCTGTCCGTCCTGTCTCCCTGTAGCGCTGTCTTAGGCGTCTCACTGTACGGACATTGCAATTTCTTGCCCTGGCCACATCTGCAGTCCTCATGCCTCCTTGCAGTATGCCTAAGGCACGTTCACGCAGTTGAGCAGGGACCCTGGGCATCTTTCTGTTGGTGTTTTTCAGAGAGTAGAAAACCCTCTTTAGTGTCCTAAGTTTTCATAACTGTGACCTTAATTGCCTACCGTCTGTAAGCTGTTAGTGTCTTAATGACCGTTCCGCAGGTGCATGTTCATTAATTGTTTATGTTTCATTGAACAAGCATGGAAAACAGTGTTTAAACCCTTTACAATAAAGATCTCTGAAGTTATTTGGATTTTTACGAACTATCATTGAAAGACAGGGTCAATGGGGCTTCTTGATTTGATTTTTGATTGTAAAATGATGGTCCGATTTGTCAAATGGAGGGCGAGGGAGAGCGAGGGAGAGATCTCTGTGTGTGGAGTAAAGGTGGTCTTGAGTTTTTTTTACCACTGCTTGCACATTTATCATGCTGATACAAGTTTGGTAAAACAGATTTAAGTTTCCCTGCATTAAGTCCCCGGCCACTAGGAGTGCCGCCTCTGGATGAGCGTTTTCCTGTTTGCTTATGGCAGAATACAGCTCATTGAGTGCGGTCTTAGTGCCAACATCGGTCTGTGGTGGTATGTAGACAGCTACGAAAATACAGATGAAAACTCTCAAGGTAGATAAGTGTGGTCTACATCTTATCATGAGATACTCTACCTCAGGCGAGCAAAACCTTGAGACTTCCTTAGATATCATGCACCAGCTGTTGTTTACATATATGCATAGTCCGCCACCCCTTGTCTTACCAGACGCCGCTGTTCTATCCTGCCGATACAGCGTATAACCAGCCAGCTGTATGTTGATAATGTCGTCATTCAGCCACGACTCCGTGAAGCATAAGATATTACAGTTTTTATTGTCCTGTTGGTAGTTTAATCTTCCTCATAGGTCGTCGATTTTATTTTCCAATGATTGCACGTTAGCTAGTAGAACTGAAGGCGGGGGTTTATTTGATCGCCTACGAATTCTCAGATGGCAGCCCAACCTCCGTCCTCTTTTTCTCCGTCGTCTCTTCACACAAATGACGGGGATTTGGGCCTGTTCCCGGGAAAACAGTATGTCGTTCAAGTCGGGCTCGTCGGACTCGTTAAAGGAAAAAAAAGGCTTCTGCCAGTTTGTGGTGAATAATCGCTGTTCTGATGTCCAGAAGTTATTTCTGGTCATAAGAGACGGTAGCAGCAACATTATGTACAAAATAAGTAAAAAATTAAGTTCGGCATGGCCAATTTCAAGTTTTCATAACAATCGGTAATCTTCCTTTTTGGACGTCGATTATGGCCGATTACAGGATGACCACCTGTTACGCGAGAGCAGCATCAAAAGGACCTTGTGGCTGCAAGGAGCCAAGCTTAGTTGCTATCTAGCATTAAACTTATAAAAAACAATCAATCTTCACATAATCACTAGTTAAGTACACATGGTTGATGATATTACTAGGTTAACTAGCTTGTCCTGCGTTGCATATAATCAAAGCGGTGCCTGTTAATTCATCATCGAATCACAGCCTACTTCAACTTCGCCAAACGGGTGATGATTTAACAAAAGCACATTCGCGAAAAAAAGCACAATTGTTGCACAAATGGTCCTATCCATAAACATCAATGCCTTTCTTAAAATCAATACACCGAAGTATATCTTTTTTTAACCTGCATATTTAGTTAAAATAAATGCATGTTAGCAGGAAATGTTAACTAGGGAATTTCTCTTGCGTTCAGTGCAAGCAGAGTCAGCGTATATGCAGTAGTTTGGGCCTCCTGGCTCGTTGCGAACTGTGTGAAGATTTCTTCCTAACATAGACCGTAATTAATGTGCCAGAATTTTACATAGTTATGACATAACATTGAAGGTTGTGCAATGTAACAGCAATATTTAGACTCTGTATTTCACTGAAAGAATAAACGTTTTGTTTTCGAAATGATAGTTTCCATATTTGACCACATTAATGACCAAAGGCTCATATTTCTTTGTTTATTATAATTAAATCTATTATTTCATATTTGATAGAGCAGTCTGACTGAGCGATGGTAGGCAGCAGCAGACTCGTAAGCATTCATTCAAACAGCACTTTACTGCGTTTGCCAGCAGCTCTTAGCAATGCTTGAAGCACAGCGCTGTTTATAACTTCAAGCCTATCAACTCCCGAGATTAGCCTGGCAATACTAAAGTGCCTATAAGAACATCCAATAGTCAAAGGTATTAGAAATACAAATGGTATAGAGAGAAATAGTCGACTGGTCATAATTCCTATAATAACTTTAACCTAAAACTTCTTAATTGGGAATATTGAAGACGCATGTTAAAAGGAACCACCAGCTTTCATATGTAAACATGTTCTGAGCAAGGAACTTAAACGTTAGCTTTTTTACATGGCACATCTTGCACTTTTACTATCTTCTCCAACACAGAGTTTTTGCATTATTTAAACCAAATTGAACATGTTTTGTTTTTTATTTGAGACTAAATTGATTTTATTTATGCATTATATTAAGTTAAAATAAGCGTTCATTGTTCATTCAGTATTGTTGTAATTGTCATTATTACAAATGAATGTAAAGAAAATTGGCAGATTAATCGGTATCGTCTTTTTTGGTCCTCCAATAATCGGTATTGGTATCGGTGATGAAAAATCATAATCGGTCGAACTCTAATTATGATGGTAATTGTGCTCACTGTTGCCCCTAGTGGCCGGTTGTGAAGGCATTTCCGGACATCCTCAGGACAAGGACAAACCTCCAATTTCTAAGTCAATCTTGTGCGGTCTGCCTGCGTTTATAGCACACACATTTCAAACCCACTAAGCTCTCTGCATTTTTCAGCCCTCTGGTGTGGTTTCTTGGTCTGTCGGCTGTGGTGTCAGGATTGTGGTGCATGTAACTAAGTCATGCAAGGTCTTGTTGTGCTGGAGACGGCAGCTAATACCAGGGAATACCGAGGTAACTTTTTTTGGCACCGGCGCCCAGGTGGATGCTGTTGGCAGAGCCACGTGAGCATACCTGGGCTTGGCAAGTTGGCGGAGCACGGTGTGCCAACTATTACCACCACCTCCTACATGGGCATGGACTTTCCACCCACTTGGCAGTGGTTTCCCTCTGTGTTACCGGCAGGGGGTAGGGTGACATGGTTGGTACAGTGGTTGGAACAACGGGCACGGAGATACCTGGCGCTGGCACTACCCAGGGGCAAGTGACAGGTCATAACAACAGTAACAACTCCATAGAATAACAACATTATAACACCTGCAAGGTGTTTGGAGTGGACCATGACTTATCAAAAGGTCAAAGGTCAGTGAATCCCCTCAGCCAATAGGATTTGAACTCTGATTCCATGATTGGCAGTAGTGTTAGATCACTGTATCTTTAAAACACAACCCTTCCATTCAGTTGTCTCTCATTGCTGTAGCTTGTCATCAAAGAAGTAAGTGTCGTAGCTTGGGTGAGTCACGCTCATTCAATAGAAGTCAAATCCATCATCAGACTGCATTCTCGCAGTCAGAGACAAGACCCATCCATTCTTTGGAGATGTAGAGGGGGGGGGAGTTTATTGGAACATGAGGTTATTCATGCATGGGTCCAATTACTCCGGTCCCAACACCCCCATGTCCTGAGTGAGCTGACCCGTGTGCCTGTGTCACCGGGCTCTGTGCATGCCGCACCAGGACAGAACAAGAGACACATTGAGGGGACTGTAATTTGTATGTGTGTGCATTTGTGTGATTGCGTGTGTGGGCATGCGCGTGTGTATGTGCGTGCCTGTGTGTGATTATTAGGGGTTACGTCACAGTGTGACCCGACGCATGACTGCTCTTGCCAGGGACCGGGACATTAAACAAAGCCTTACTGTGAGGAGAAGAGCTCTCTACTGACAGAACATAGAGCAGGGATCGTCGACTAGATTCAGCCACAGGCCTATTTTTTTTCTTGAGCAGATGATCAGGGGGCCGGCACATAATTATATATAATTTTTAGACTGCAATTTAACCGCAAGAAGCCCAAACAAATATTTGACTAAAACATAATCCTTTCAAGCATTGCTTACATTTGTATATGATCACATATATCTCTCTATTATGTGTGAGAATACTTTGAAACAGATTTCCAAAATTAAAATCACTTGGAGTTGATTTGTTGGTGTTTTTACGGTCTATGTCCAACAATAACAAAAGTAATTAAAAAAAACACTTTCGATTTTTTGCTCAGAAAACTTGCGGGACCAAATAAAATTGGGCCTCCAGTTAAGGAACCCTGACATAGAGAGAGACAAAGAGCCCAGAAATAATCAACTTGAAATAACCAAGAAAACATAATTAATTACATGAATATGCAGCATGGAAATATTCACCATAAATATTACATCCTCAATCAAATCAATCAATCAAATGTATTTATAACGCTCTTTTTACCTCAGCCGATGTCACAAAGTACGGTACAGAAACCCAGCCTAAAACCCCAAACAGCAAGCAATACAGACCTAGAAAGGCCAGAACCTAGGAAGAAACCTAGAGAGGAACCAGGCTCTGAGGGGTGGCCAGTCCTCTTCTGGCTGTGCCGGGTGGAGATTATAACAGAACATGGCCAAGATGTTCAAACGTTCATAGATGACCAGCAGGGTCAGATAATAATAATCACAGTGGTTGTAGAGGGTGCAACAGGTCAGCACCTCAGGAGTAAATGTCAGTTGTCTTTTCATAGCCAAACAGTGATTCATAACTAGGTCAATATCACCTTCTCTCATTACACTGTACTGTATGTCAATTGAGATGATCATGTTTATTGTAGTCTCTTTGATTGTTCCCTCGTGCACTAGGACATACGTGTTTAAGGTTTCCTTGTTGCCAGAGAGAGGTAGAGAGAGAAAGATAGAGGGGGCTAGAGTGATAGAGAGAGGATGCAGAGAAAGAGAGAAGAAGCGAGAGTGTGTGTGGACTCTGAGAAAGAGACGGGGAGAGAGAGAGGGACAGAGGGAGAACTCTGAGAACGAGAGGGTGTGTATGCAGAGAGCAAAGAAAGCATAGAAATGTTAGGCTACATCTCCTTTTTGTTGAAGGTTATGTATCTGTTGAAGGTTACGTATCTGTTGACGGTTAAGGGCACGTATTCGCGAAACGTCCCAAAGTAGGACTACTGATCTAGGATCAGATCCTCCCTCTTATTCATAATGAGAATTATTGTTGTTTCCATGTTAAAGTACAGTACCCTGCAGATGTCCCTGTTAGTTTCACCAGACTGACAGACATGTCACCCCAGTGAAGCGCAGGCCGATAGCTTTGCTCAAACCAATAACACCTAGGCCATTGTCACTTTATACACAAAACACACAATCACCTTATGCAGGTGCCGGGTCTGTGATGCAGAGTAGCCTATCACACACTCTTACTAGGCAGCTATGGCATATAACAAGATGTTCCTGACCAATCACATGGACCGAGTGATAGGTCGAAAGTTGAATGGCAGAGTTTATATAGGCATGAAATATAGGACCTGTGAAATACCCCAGTCTTATAACGAACAGAGGAGATATAGGCCTACCTATAGGAGGAGAGGACCGGGAAACTCACACACCTTAAACACATGCGCACATGTTCGCACACACACACACACACACACACACACACACACACACACACACACACACACACTATAAGCAGAAACACTGTACACCGACACATACTCACACATACACACTCAAAACAAATTTGAGCGAGGAGGAGAAGAGACAGGAGAGCACATAGGACACACTCTGTTCAAGTCAAATAATACACTTGCGTACATACTCAATTCTCCACGGCTCATATGATAGAGTGTGTGCATGTGCACTGGGGTTGGAATGATAGAGTATGGACATATGGATGTTTTGGAAGGGGGTCTGTCTGTTGCTATCTGATTTGTTTAGTAGACAAAACAATGCCATGAAGTTAAATGATCAACTGGCAGTTAAGGTCTGGGAGGATATTCACAAAGCATCTCAGAGTAGAACCGCTGCTCTAGGATTTTGCCTTTTTATATCCTACCTCTGGAATGACAATCACAGTCTCTCTGATAGTATCCTTCATATTCAATCATATCAGCCTATCATGTTATTGGACGAAGGTGTCATAGGCGTCGTAAGGATTGGACCAAGGCGCAGCGGGTAAAGTGCTCATCTTCTCAATTTATTTAAAGTAACGTGGACACTTAAACAAAACGACGAAACAGTTCCGTAAGGCACACAGGCTATACAGAAAAGAACCACCCACAAAACACAAGTGAAAACAAACCCAACTAAATATGGCCTCCAATTAGAGACAATGACAACCAGCTGCCTCTAATTGGAGGTCATTGCCAAAAACCCAACATAGAAATAGAAAACTAGATATACACATAGAAATAGAAAATATAGAACATAAACCAAAAACACACAAAACAAACACCCCCTGCCACGCTCTGACCAAACTACAATGACAAACAACTCCTTTTACTGGTCAGGACATGACAGTACAAAGGTGCAGACATCGAATGCACCTCAAAAACAAAAAACCCCACAAAAACAATCCCAAACTTAAAGGGAGGGAAGGGAAGGTGGCCACTGTCAACAACAGTCCCTGTGCTACACCCCCCCTTCCCAATCCTCCCACTACGGAGGTGGCTCTGGCTCTGGGCGTAACTCCCATTCAGAAGACTCTAGGCTGGGGAGCGTCGCCGGAGGCTCGGGGCTGAGGAGCGTCGCCGGAGGCTCCGGGCTAAGGAGCGTCGCCGGAGGCTGCAGACTGGAGAGCATCGGCGGAGGCTGCAGACTGGAGAGCGTCGCCGGAGGTTGCAGACTGGAGAGCGTCGCTGGAGGCCGAGTGCTCACAGCAGGCACTGGCTGTACCAGGTTATGGAGGCGCACTGGAGGATTAGTGTGGGGGCCAGGAACAGGACGTACTAATGGCAGAGTGCTCACAGCAGGCACTGGCTGTACCGGGTTATGGAGGCACACTGGAGGGTGAGTGCGCGGAGCAGGAACAGGACGTACTGGACTGGGCAGGCGCACTGGAAGCCTGGTGCGTGGGGCTGGCTTTGGAGGTGCCAGACTAGTAACACGCACCTCAGGGCGAGTGCAGGGAGCAGGAACAGGACATACTGGACTGGGCAGGCGCACTAGAGGCCTGGTGCGTGGGGCTGGCTTTGGAGGCGCCAGACTAGTAACGCACCTCAGGGCTAGTGCGGGGAGCATGAACAGGGTAAACTGGACCGAGGAGATGCACTGGTGGCCAGATGCGCTGCGCCTGCGCACTTCTCCCTGGCTGCCGGCCAACTCTCGCCCGGCAACGCTGTGGAGGCCTTATTGACCGCACCGGACTGTGCGTGCGTATGGGCGACACAGTGCGTATCTCCGCATAACAAGGTGCTTGCTTGATCCATCGCTCCCCATAATAAGCACGGGGAGTTGGCTCAGGTCTCCATCCTGACTCTGCAAAACTCCCCGTGTGCCCCCCCTAAAAAACTTTTTGGGGATGCCTCTCGGCCTCATGTAGCTCCCTTAATTCCCTCTCCCAGAAACATCGTTCTGCCCTTGCTACCTCCACTTCTTCCCATGGACGGCGATTCAATCCCTTCTGGATCTCCTCCCATGTCCAGGATCCCTTGCAGTCCAATATTTGCTCCCATGTCCATTCTTGCTGCTCCTTCTTCTGCTGCTTGGTCCTCTTTTGGTGGGTGGTTCTGTCGTAGGCGTCGTAAGGATTGGACCAAGGTGCAGCGGGTAAAGTGCTCATCTTCTTAATTTATTTAAAGTAACGTGAACACTTAAACAAAATAAACAAAACGACGAAACAGTTCCGTAAGGCACACAGGCTATACAGAAAATAACCACCCACAAAACACAAGTGAAAACAAACCCAACTAAATATGGCCTCCAATTAGAGACAACGACAACCAGCTGCCTCTAATTGGAGGTCATTGCCAAAAACCCAACATAGAAATAGAAAACTAGATATACACATAGAAATAGAAAAAATAGAACATAAACCAAAAACACCGAAACACACAAAACAAACACGCCCTGCCATGCCCTGACCAAACTACAATGACAAATAACCCCTTTTACTGGTCAGGACGTGACAGAAGGTAGCCGCTTAGATGTGTGTCATAGGTCACTGGGCCAGGAGTTTTGTCAGGGCCTGACCAGGAAAAGCTTTGAAGGGGCGGGCTCTAGCCTAGTACAATTGCCATTTAATAGGCTAATGTCACTCTCACCGATGATTGGCAGGCCATTCATTTCACGGTTAGTTGACGATTACATTGCTGACACTGATTTTTGAGTGACAAGTTGTTGTGGTGTTTGTGTGTGTGTGCATGCGCGCTAACGCCACCAACTGACTGTGTGTGTGTGTTGGTGTGTGTGTGTTTTTCGAACGAAGCTAGGGTGTGTTCCCCAGTTGACCCGAGACTCACACACCACACACACACACACACACACCACACACACACACACACACACACACACACACACACACACACACACACACACACACACACACACACGGGTCAACCGGGGAACACACCCTAGCTTTGTTCGAAAAACACAGTTCCACTCTGAGTAAAGGAGAGTGTCAATCACAGACACACACACACACACACACACACACACACACACACACACACACACACACTGTCAATTGGTGGTGTTAGCGCGCATGCACACACACACACACACACTCACACACACATACACATGTACACATACACATACACATGTACATGTACATGCAAACACAAACACAAACACACCCTAACTCTCTTTCTCACACACACCCTCAGCCTTCTTATATGATTGTCTACTGACCTAAATACCTTACCACTGGTGCTGAGGTTGTTTTTCTCAATGTTTCCATAACTGCCCATTCCCTCCATTCTTTCCTCCCCTCTTTTCATTTCCTCCATCCTCCCATCCCTTTCCCCAGGTGTCTGATTCCATAACTTTATTTCTCTTGCTCTCTCTTTCTCACCCTCCCTCTTTCTTTCTCTCGTTCACCCTCTCATATGTCTGTGAAAGCCCCTTAGGATAAAAAGGAAAATACCAAGCTGGAAAGACACTGAAGAGAGGGAGGGAGAGGAGAAGAAAAGAGAGACAGAGTGAAAGTGAGAAAGACACAGAGGGAACATGAGAGAGACAGGGACCGAATGTAAGGGGGAGTGGTAGGCAGAGCGAGTTGGGGACAACAAGTTCAAGTGAACAAGAGAGTGAAAACCAACACATCTATGGTGAACATGTTGGTTTCTACAATGTCCCTCCCGATTGGCTAGGGAGATTAAAACCGTTTCCACAATGTCCTCCCAATTGGCTAGTTCATCTGATAGTGACAACAAGGAGTTCAAAACATGTCATGTCTATTCTCTCCATCTACACACACATCAGCGGGCAAAATCTGAACAATGACCAACACAACGCATTTAGTGAAATGGAATTGGACTGGACTGTATTTGACTTTGTTTTTATTTCTCCTTTAGTAAGTAGGAGACTTTCTCTTTTAAGAGTTTCTGTCTAAAGCAAGAGTGTGTCCGAAATGGCACCCTATTCACTACATAGTGCATTACTTTTGACCAGAGCCCTAAGATGTTCACTATATAGGGTAAATGGGATACCACACTAGGGCTACGGCCGAAATGGCACTAATGGCCCTATGGACCCTGGTCAAAAGTAGTGCACTATGTAGGGAATTGGATGCCATTTCGGACAGAGCCAGAGTTTGTGTCTAGAGTAAGTGTATGAGGCGTTCCACCCTGTTGGTCATGTGTTGGAGAGCCCAGAACAGAACATAGACGGGTTTGTTCCTGAAGTGTTCCATCTGAGACAAGTAAATACACACCCCAGAGTCTCTCACAAATGGCACAGCGAGCCTGTCAACACCTCTTAACAAGGGTTTCATCCTGTCCCCAGGATGTGTGTGGGAGGGGGGCCTCGGGTGGCAGGGGGAGTGGAGTGTGTGTCTGTGCCCTTATCTCATTCATACATGACACATGCACTTTTACAGTTAATAATGCACACACTGTATGTATACTGTGAGAGTGTGTGTGTTTATGTGTGTGCATGCCTATGTGTGTCTGTGTGTGCATGCATACTTGTGTCTCCATGTGTGTGTCCGTGTGCGTGCATGTGTGTATGTGTTTCGGACAACGAGACAGTCGATTGCATAGGGACACAGTGTTTGATTGACTGATTGATTCCTCTACACAGCAGAGTAGCTTCAAGCCCTCTGGGCATCATCTGTATCGATCTGTGTGGGAGCTGGAACACTGGTCAATACACAGTTCCCTATGAGTGACTGAGTGACTGAGTGAATATAGTGAACTCAATAGCATCAACAATTATGGGTCAAATAAGGTCTATTGACATATGATCTTCTTTCATTTCTCATCTGTAATCTATCCGGCTTGTCCTTGCATTGTCTGTGTTTTGGTGTGAGTGTGTGAGTCCTGCAGTATATATGTGTGCCCTAACTTTACACTAACTTAAAATCAATCTCAGGTGATGGACAAAGTAAAGCAATATGTAAAGCAATGTGCAGGCATGTATTTTTATGTAATATCACCCTTTCCACCAACCCATTTGCTTGTGCCCCCTGTATAGGACCTGTGTGGGCACCACTCGTGTGACACACTGGGTATGGCCGACGTTGGCACCATCTGCTCACCAGAGAGGAGCTGTGCCGTCATAGAGGACGACGGACTCCATGCCGCCTTCACCGTGGCACACGAGATAGGTGGGCACCGCTCACACACCTGCATACAAACATACACACACACACACTCAATTACCTGCCAATACATACATTCACACTCACATTCCCACACATTTTTTTATGTACGCAAGCACATGCAAACACACATCCAAACTCTATTGCTATCACTGTCACCAGGGGTCTCTTCATAGTCCCCAAATCCAGAACAGACTCTGGAAAACACACAGTACTACATAGACCCATGATTACATGGAACTCTATTCCACATCAAGTAACTCAAGCGAGCAGTAAAATCTGATGAAAAAAACAGATGCAATTACAGGTTATGGAATGAAGCGGACTGTGAAGAGACACAAACACAGGCACACACACGCATTCGCAGACACACGCTAACACACGTACTTTGTAATGTTGCAATATTGTTGTATTGCGGTATTATACATTTTGTATTGTCAATATGTAATGGTAGAGTAGTGGTGTAATAATGTGTTGTATGTTGTACTGTTTTTTATTTATTTTGCCTTAATCTTGTTTGGACTCCAGGAAGAGTAAATACATTATCTTAATAAATACAAATACACACTTTCAAGAACACAATGCTCACTGTGTAACAAACACCCACCAAAAATAATTTGAATTTCTGTCTGCCTGTCCGTCTCTCTGTCTGTGAACCAAAGGTCACTTGCTGGGCCTGTCCCACGACGACTCCAAGTTCTGCGAAGAGCGTTTCGGAGCCAGCGCGGACAAGCGTCTCATGTCGTCCATCCTGACCTCCATCGACGCCTCCAAACCCTGGAGCCGCTGCACCTCAGCTACCATCACTGACTTCTTTGACGATGGCAATGGTAAGACATGAAGAGGGAGATGAGTGGAGGAGAGCAGGGAAGAATGGCAGGATAGGATAGAGGGGGGATGAGAAGAGGAGAGAGGAGAGGAGAGAATGAAATCCAGAAGTATTTTGGCACTCCAGGCCTAGAGTTGACTAGCCATGAACTAACAGTAAGGGAGGTAACCAAGCCTTTATTGTAAATGTCAGGAGAATACCTCAATGACTTACTTGGTTAAACAATGAGGGTTGGGCTCACCTACTGTACATAGTTAATGTGCTGTTGTCTTTGCCAAATTGAATCCAATGTCCCTTCACACCTATCGAGTGGCAGAGTAGAATGATCGGAGCTTTGACAAACCAGACACACAAACAGCCTTTGGCATTGGACACCATGTCCACCTTTCTCCTCTACAGCCGAGTGTCTCCTGGACCCTCCTCGCCAGCCCATGCTCGGCTCAGAGGAGCTGCCCGGCCAGAGCTACGACGCCGTGCGCCAGTGCCGCCTGGCATTTGGGCCTGAGTACACGGTCTGCCCGGGCATGGACGTGTGTGCCCGCCTGTGGTGTGCAGTGATACGCCAGGGCCAGATGGTGTGCCTTACCAAGAAGCTGCCCGCCGTGGAGGGCACGCCGTGTGGCAAGGGCCGCATCTGCCTCCAGGGCAAGTGCGTGGACAAGACCCGCAAGAGACACTACTCGGTAAGGACAGGGCGGAGGGAGAGAGGGAGGGAGGGGAGGAGAGGGAATTGGGAAGCAACAACGCAATAGGCTGACAGCATAGACAGAGTCGAAGATAGTGAAAGAGCGGAGTACTACTTTATTATGATGTATTATTCTCTAGAGAGGGAAGGAGGGGGGAAGGAAAGGAGGGGATGGGAAGGAGAGGAAGAGTGCTGAGAGAGGGAACGGGAAGCAACAATGCAAAAATGATAAATAAAATGTATTGTCACAAACACCAGATAGGTGCAGTGAAATGTGTTGTTTTACAGGATCAGCCATAGTAGTATGGCACCCCTGGAGCACATTAGGATTAAGTACCTTGCTCAAGGGCACATCAACAGATTTTCACCTTGCCGGCTCGGGTATTCAAACCAGCGACCTTTCGATTACTCACCCAACGCTATAACCGCTAGGCTACCTCCTGCCCAATAGGGTGACAACATCTCAAATTATACTACTTGGTGAGAGGAATGGAAGGTGGGAGAGAGGGAGGAGTGTAGGGAGAGTGGTAGTAGAGGGGGGCGGGTGGACTGTGGAGTAGGGTGAGTAGGGTGAGAGTGCCAACAATCACATTGAGAGACACTATAAAACAAGGAGAGGAGGAATGAGGGAGGGAGTATAGAGAGAGGGAGAGAGAGAATGAGAGGCAGGGATGGAGTTAGGGAAAGTGTGGACAAGAGCCACAGGAAATATACACTGAGTGTACAAAACATTAAGGACACCTGCTCTTTCAATGACATCGGTTGACCAGGTGAAAGCTATGATCCCTTATGTATGTCACTTGTTAAATCCACTTCAATCAGTGTAGATGAAGGGGGGGAGACAGGTTAAAGAAGGATTTTTAAGCCTTGAGACAGTTGAGACGTGGATTGTGTACATGTGTCATTCAGAGGGTGAATGGGTAAGACGAACGGGGTATGTTATGATGGGCCAGGTGTAGGGCTGTGGCGGTCATAAAATTTTGTCAGCCGGTGATTGTCAAGCAAATAACTGCCAGTCTCACGGTAATTGACCCTAATTACCATAAACACATTTATCATCTCCTAGCTTCCACGCATAGCCTACAAGCCACTGATGCAGACCTTTGGAACATCTACATTTTAAGTCTAATAAATCCATAGGCTACACCATCACAGTAAATCCATTATTTATTTTAGACAGGTCTAAGGAAACATGATTTGAAGAAAATGTAGTCTATTTCCGAAGAACAGAATAGCATACTCTGAGTTGTCCTTATGTTAGGTCCTGATGTGGCTATGCCATATGGCTGTGGGCTACACTAGTTCATTTAGTAGACAAGATTTGCTTAGAATTCCATGGCAGTATTTTATATTATTTTATAGTATGAAGAATAGAATTGAAAATAACTGAATATAGTAGAAAGGATATTCTGCGGCTAGTCTCTGTTGAGCGGGTAACAAACACAGTACTCCTATATGCTTAATTTAGAGATATTTATGTAACTTTAGTTGTGATATAAATGTTGGGCTATATGTTTTGATTTTTAATACATTCTAAGGCTTCATGATGTGACTCTAATGATGATTTGAAAAAAGTTGCATGAAAGGCATGAGCGCTGCTTTGTTTTTTAGAGCAGGCTGTACACACTTCATCAGTCTCTCATTCACAATTTGACAAGCACATGATATTGCCTCGAATTTCCCAGCTCCATCCCTTTTGTGTGGCCGTAATGCCCCCTAAAAAAGTCCATGCCAGTGGCCATTGTGCCCTTGGGCTGAATATAATCATTATAATTCCCTTCTCCCGGCTGCGTGACGAAGCATCTCTCATGGCTCTCCGTCATGTGATTGGGTCTTTCTCACAGGCTAGAAGTGAAGACAGACACATCGGGGATGCAACTGCATATGTCCTTATCCAATTCTGAGGTGCATATTGAAGATATTAGAAGAACTGTCCACATTTACTTTTTGTCAGCCAACAAGATGATTAGGCCTAACAAACAGCAAAAGCACTAGCCTACATCAATCTACTATCCCCCATAGTACAAAAGTTGACCTATTCTGAGCAAGAAATAAATATTCCAAACATAGTCTGGGACAATTGTGGGATCCCAAATTAATACAACCACTAGCATCAAAAAACCTGTTTAAGCAATGAGCCTGACACAACAGATTAGAACGTTTAGCTTGAAATGTTGATAAACTATTAGGCTATTTCTTCACATTATAAGCTCGGCAATGTGCACACAGCAGTAGGAATGAATGTTAACAAACACAGTACGTGTAAGTATGAATGTTCCATTAGCTGGAAATCACCATTTTCAATAGTGACCGCAAGTGCGATTATGCATGTAATGCTTATATTATAAAGGTGCATTTTTATGGTGAAAAAGTTCTTCCCCAAACTTGAAACTCACGCTCTGAGTATGTATGCCAGTTAGGTTGTACACCCGTTGTAAAGCGGATTAATGTGCTTAATTTTAAGAAGTTATTTGGCCACTTTAATGTCTTGACACAAACCTTGTCAAAATATATCGGCCTATGGGCTAGCCTACATGAGGTGTGTAAGTATGATTTAAAAAAGTATCCAAAAAAAGCAGCCACTGTTTCTTGCCTTAAACTGGGCATCATTCACAAGTGATAATATATCATTCACAAGTGGTAGGCTAATATTGTCACCCATCAGACTATTCTTGATTTAATCTAGTCTTTACATGTACAAGGTGTTCTTAATGTTTTGTACACTCAGTGTAGCGGTAGAGGTAGGGTAGGAGAGAGTTGGAAAGAATTAGAAGGTTTCCGTAACGTTTACTGCACATTGTAATTTATTTAGGCTTTACTGTCACAGACTCTCAATTCATCTAATTCCATTGAATTTGATTTGGAACAAGATTACCAGAGGAGTGACTGGGTGTGTTTTTGGCAGGTCGGAGAAGGAGGGAAAGAATGTTTCTTTTGTATGTGGGCATGCCTGTGTGTTTACTATGTCTCCCTCCTCTCAGACTGTTCTCTTAGCAGGCTGTTTCTATAGAGTCTTTTCAACTTCTGAGTCACTGAGTTTTCAGTCAGTCTTATGACAAGCAGCACAGAACTCACTACACTTTAATCGTCACCACCATTTTGGTTGTCTTTGTGTTGAAACATTACGTTCAAAAATGTTTCTTCTATTAGAGTTACGGTGTGAGTGTCACTTAATTTTGAATTATTAAAAGAGACATCCCACCAGAATCACTGTCAACTGTCATACAAAGCCTACTATATATGCTTTGGGCATTCATATTTTGACTTGAGGCTATTGACACTAATGATATGTCAGGCTATAGTCACCTAACTAGAATATAGTTCTAGACCAACTAGATATCTATATTCAGTGTTGGGGAGTAGGGAACTACATGTAGTGCAACTAGTAATTTAACTACATTTTACAGAAGCTTGTTTGTGTTTTCAGTAGTTAATTACTTTTTTGCCATGTAGTGGTGTAGCTAATTACTGGAAATATACACTACTTTGAAAAAAATATATGGTTGTTGGCAAGAATTCCCTTTCTTTTTCAGCAGCAAACCTGCCTAATTCTCACTTGAAACATTAGTTTGACTCGAGTGATCTGTTCTTGCAATTTCAGATTTAGTAACTTTAGTTAAGTAAACTATATTTTTCTTAAGGGTAGATTTAGTGTAGTTTAACTTCTTCCTGTTTGCAGTATTTGGTAGCTTGGTAAACTATATATTCAGAGTAGATTCCCAAACACTGTCTATATTGTATATCTAGACCAACTTGCTAGACATCTAACTAGAGTATACAGAAGATCTATCTAGACCAATGATCTATTTCAAAGTAATCACAAACAAAATGTTAAATGAAAATATGCATGTTTATTTTGGATGGGAAGAGGAGAGGGGAGGTGATGGGATGGGAGGATAGGTGAGGAGAGCATGGGAGAGGGCAGGAGGTTTCACACCTGCTAGAGGGGGGTCCCCCTAGGGGGCCTAAGGGTGAAGTGGAGGGGGGTACAACAACCCATTGAGAGCTGCAACAAAATAAAAACAGGACATAGGGGGGTTAGGTTAATCCTAGGATCAAAGGTGAGGGGTTACAGTACATTGTTAGTTTATTTATTATGTGTTGGGTTAGGGCTCTAAAATGTTCTACTCCTGACCTTAATGCTACATAGCAACTGTCCCTGTAGGATTTCATCTCTCTTTCATTCTCGACCATCCTACTCACCAGCCTCTGTCTCTCATTCACCAACGCCTCTCGCTCCTTCTTCCTCCTCTCCAACTCCTTCTTCATCCACTCCTTGTCTGCGATGTCCTTTTCTCTCTTCTCTATCTCTCCGTTCTTTATGTCCAGGATTTTGGCTTTATTTGCCAGAGTCCTCCTCTCTCCATCTCTTCAACATTGACTCCTGTCCCAGTCTATTCATTTTCATCCTCTCTCTCTCCATCTACACTCCGTTTCTTTCCACCTCCTCTCTTTCCTTCATCAGCCTCTCCTTCTCCATCTTCCTTGTCTTTCCCTCTGCCAACTCTTTCTCTTTCTCCAGCTGCGCTCTCAACCTCTCTACCTCCTCCACCTTCACCTTCACATCCTCTGCCCAGTTCTGAACATTCTCCTTCTCCTCCCTGACAGCCATCCTCTCTTCCATCAGCCACTTGCTTTTCAGAACAATCTGCCGCTTCTCTCTTTTCAGAATCTTCTCTTCTCTCCCTGCAGTCTTCTCCATCTTCTCCACCTGCATCTCCCTCTTCTCCACCTCCCTCCTTGCCACCTTGACCTCTTTTCTCTCTTCCACCACTTTCTTTCTCTCCTCTGCCACCTCCTTCCTCTCCTCCGCCACCTCCTTCCTTCTGCTCCGCCACCTCCTTCCTCTGCTCTGCCACCTCCTTCCTCTCCTCCGCCACCTCCTTCCTTCTGCTCCGCCACCTCCTTCCTCTGCTCCGCCACCTCCTTCCTCTCCTCCACCACCTCCTTCTTCTCCTCCACCACCTCCTTCTTCTCCTCTGCTACCTCCCTCCTTTCCACCATCACCTGCCCCTCCCTCTTCTCCACCTGCAGCTCCCTCTTCTCCACCTCCACCTCCCTCTTCTCCACCTCCTTCCTCTCCACCCGCCACTCCCTCTTCTCCATTACCTCCTCCCTCCTATTAAACTCCTCCTCCATCCTCCTTAACTCCTCCTCCTTCTTCTTCTGGTTGGACTCTGACCTTTTCTTATCCTCCTCCATGGCTTTGAGCTGAAGGACAGTCTGTAAGAATGATAATGATGTTAATTTTACAGCCTATTTCAGCCCAACAGTCAGTCGCTGGTCATGATGACCCACTCAGACCTGGGTTCAAATACTATATGAAATCTTTCAAATACTTTGAGCGTTGCTCTATTCTGCTTGGAGTGCCAGATGGGGGGGTTTACCGTTTTGGAACTATTCTATGGGTCCATTGAGCCAGGAAAGCTCAATCGACGACAAGGTCCTGAACCCAGGTCTGAACCCACTACAACTAACAACCCATAGAATAAGAATAAATAGAACCCATATAATAAACCAATAGAATGAAGTGTAGTGTGATAGAATATAGAATTATAATTAATTATTGTAATTATATAGGTTGTTAGTTGTAGTGGGATAGAATTAGAATGAATAGAACCCATAGAATGAATCATTCTAGTTCTTTGGGTTGATAGTTGTAGAAAGACAGAATTCAGAATTAGAATGAATAGAACCTGTAGAATGAATCCTTCTTATTCTATCTAACTACTGAACCTGAGTTTAAATCTGTGCTTGATTGAGCTTGCCTGGCGCATTGGAACCAATGGAATACTCCCAAAAGTGTGAACCCTGCCCATCTGGCACCTCAGACAGGCTTAAGCAATGCTCAAAGTATTACATATTTCCTTTGAAAATTTAGAATACTAGGCCTATTTGAACCCAGATCTACTAACAACATATCTTTCCATGATGAGGAACTTGTTACCATTAGTCTAATAATATCATGGATTAGTTTTTACTAACAGTTTATATACAGTCAAATACACAAAGTACATAAAATACATCAAGTAAAATACAGAAACTTGACACTCAATTTAGAGACTTGCAGCCTTCGTGACCTCCCCTTCATCGTCAAGACCAAAAATAATACAAAATACTATACAAATATATACAAAAAAAGCAAGAAAATCAACAAAGTCAAAGCAACAAATAAAACAAATAATATGAGGAAATATATAATGTACAAAAAATAGAGTACAAGAAAATAGAATTAGAGTAGGCTAAATAGTATGTTGAATATTTCGCAGGTGTTTGCAGCTAGTAGCAGATAGTGTTGGTACCAGTCCAAAAATAAATGGAATCCGATTTGTGCCTGGATGGCGTAACATTGGAATGTTTACACCATCCGTTTCCATGGTAAATGGTCATGTCATAGAGGTAAATCAGGATAGATGTATCTCTGGGATAAGAACAAACAAACAAAGAAGAATAGAGACAAATCGTAAAAAATCAAGACAGTTCAGATCAGCTTTCTCTCCCCCAATCCTAACCTTAACCATTAGTTGGGAAAATGCTAAACTAACCCAAGATCAGCATCTAGGGGCAACTTCACCCTATACCCTCAAGATGTTGTAGGCTAGCATGTGAGCTAGCATAGCACAATGCAACAGTCTGACTTTGCCTTGAAGTACTGGGTCGCCTTCGAACATTACTTTCATTTCTATCATCATGCCGCCCCACAACCCTCTCAATGTATTCAACTTGCACAGACAATCACGTGCATGCAGATACACAAATGGATCACACACACACACATAAACACATGCATCACACATGCAGAGACAAATGCATCACACACACACACAGACACACATTTTACATGTGGCTTGGCTGCCGGCCAATCCAACTTTTAACGTGCTCACTAGGCAACTGTAACAGTACTCGCTATCTCTCTCTCAATCTCTTTCCTATCACCTCCATCTCTCCTGTCTCCTCTTTCTCTTTCATCTTCCCACTCTCCTCTCCTCATTCTCCTCTCCAAGGCATCTAACCATGGTAGTTGGAGTTCGTGGGGTCCATGGGGGGCATGTTCGAGGACGTGTGGTGGAGGGGTGCAGTTTGCCCAGCGTCTATGTAACAACCCGCCGCCCCGAAACAATGGGCGCTACTGCACCGGCAAGCGAGCCATCTACAGGTCCTGCAGTGCCAACCCGTGCCCCTCGCCCAGTGAGTGTAGTACTGCAGATTGACTAGCTGACGTGTGTGATCACATAGTGGTATAGACACGCATAAGCACACACAAGTATACATTTGCTCAGGTAAATACACAGGCTTACAATAGATCAATGAATGGTAAATATTTTGACTCTCGCTCTCTCACAAACACACACAGTCTGAAATTCTAATGTTCCCACTCTAACATGTGGTGTAACTTTCCTCCTCTAGGTAAGAGTTTCCGCCAGGAGCAGTGTGAGGTGCGGAACGGCCCCCAGACAGACCCTAAGGGGATGAAGACCTTTGTGGAGTGGGTACCCAAGTTCGCAGGAGTGCTCCCCAAAGATGTGTGCAAGCTGACATGCCGGGCCAAGGGCACAGGCTACTATGTGGTGTTCTTGCAGAGGGTGAGTGAATAAGAGAAGGGCACTGGGGAGTGAAAGAGTGTGAGTGAGGGTACAGTACTTTGGAGTGCTGTCTTCCACTACCACTAGTCCACTACCTATGTTAGCAAGACTTGTAGTGTCCGTTATGCTAGTATGATAATGATGATGATGATATTGATATAGCCATGATAATGATATATACGTACAGTGCCTTCAGAAAGTATTCACACCCCTTGACTTTTCCCACATTTTGTTGTGTTACAAAGTGGGATTGAAATTGACTTAATTGTCATTTTTGGTCAACAATCTACACAAAATAGTCTGTAATGTCAAAGTGGAAGAAAAATTTTAACATGTATAAAATATAACAATAAAAAAAACACTAATATATCTTGATTAGATAAGTATTCACTACCTTGAGACAGAACATGTTAGAAACACCTTTGGCAGCGATTACAGCTGAGGCTTTTTGGGTTAGTCTCTCTCTGAGCTTTGCACACCTGAATTGTACAATATTTGCAAATGTTTCTTATTCTTCAAGCGCTGTCAAAACTGTAACTAGACCACACAGGAACATTCAATGTCGTCTTGGAAAGCAACTCCAGTGTAGATTTGGCCTTGTGTTTTAGGTTATTGTCCTGCTCAATTGTGAATTCGTCTCCTAGTGTCTGTTGGAAAGAAGACTGAACCAGGTTTTCCTCTAGGATTTTGCCTGTGCTTAGCTGTATTCCATTTCTTTTTATCCTAAAAAACTCCCTGGTCCTTGCCGATGACAAGCACACCCATAACATGATGCAGCCACCACCATGCTTGAAAATATGAAGAGTGGTACTAAGTGATGTGTTGTGTTGGTTTACCCCATACATAACGCTTTGTATTCAGGACAAAAAGTAAAGCCACATTTTTTGGAGGATTACTTAAGTGCCTTGTTGCAAACAGGATGCATGTTTTGGAATATGTTTTATTCAGTACATGCTTGGTGTACAGGCATGGTGAAATCCTTCCTCTCCAGCAACTGAGTTGGGAAGGACGCCTGTATCTTTGTAGTGACTGGGTGTATTGATACACCATCTAAAGTGTAATTAATAACTTCACCATGCTCAAAAGGCTATTCCACATCTGCTTTTTTTTGTTTTTGCACGTCTATCAATCGGTGCCCTTCTTTTGCTTGAAATTCATTACTCGATTGAGGGACCTTAACAGATAATTGTATGTTTGGGGTACAGTGATGGGGTAGTCATTCAAAAGTCATGTTAACCACTATGCAACGTATTATGTGTTTTAAGCAATTTTTTACTCCTGAACTTATTTCGGCTTGCCATAACAAAGTGGTTGAATACTTATAGACCCAAGACATTTCAGCTTTTAATTTTATTAATTTCAAAAATGTTCTACTAACAAAATTCCACTTTGACATTATGGGGTATTGTGTGTGATCAGGCTGTAACACAACAAAACATTTAAAAAGTCAAGGGGTGTGAATACTTTCTGAAGGCACTGTATATGATAATATACCCATGATGATGATGAATATGATAGATTTATTTTATGTACCGCAGAATCTCAAAGGCGTTTTAAAAATATATATTTTAGGGAGATGGTCTTCCACAGATAAATAATGATGCAGTTCAGTAAAGTAGAGTTGAGTGCAGGTGGCGTCGGTAGTTCATCATACAGCCAGCGAGAAAAATAACAGTCAGACGGTCAGACTCTTCATCAGGCACCTCTGTCATTGAAGTTCACAGCTACTCCTCCTTTGTAGGTAGGCTAGAACATCTACCACCAAATCTGTAGCACCCACCCGGGTAATGCTTCGGCAGAGACCACCGCACCTCGGCAGTAATCAGCAACAATCTCCTACGAGGCATAGCCTCTATGATGATGAAGACTACAACAACAACAAATATGATAATATCTCCTTCTCCAGGTGGTGGACGGGACAGAATGTCGGCCGTACAGCAGCTCAGTGTGTGTGAAGGGCAAGTGTGTGCGTACCGGCTGTGACGGCATCATCGGCTCCAAGCTGCAGTTTGACAAGTGTGGCATCTGTGGAGGGGACAGCACTGGCTGCATCAGAGTGATAGGCAACTTCACCAAGAAGAGGTAAGGGAACCCACATACACACACTGAAATTTAAAAAACATTTGGTGTTTACATGTGCATTTGTCCGATGCACAGCACCAAGAAAAGACAAATCAAAACTGAGCTTTTTCACATCAAAGTCAAAAAATAGATCTATAGATTGTCTTCCTCTCCAGCTTTCATTCGACACATTCTTCTTAAAGATATCAATTTCTCACACTCACTCTTTCACTCCCTCTCACATTCACCCTTCTCCCTCATCTCTCTATACAGTGGCAAGAAAAAGTATTAACCCTTTGGAAATACCTGGATTTCTGTATACCATTTGTCAAAATATGATCTGATCTTCATCTAGGTCACAACAATAGACAAACACAGTCTGCTTCAACTAATAATACACAAACAATTATATGGCTTCATGTCTTTATTGAACACACCGTGTAAACATTCACAGTGCAGGGAGGGAAAAGTATGTGAACCCTTGGATTTAATAACTGGTTGACCCTCCTTTGGCAGCAATAACCTCAACCAAACGTTTTCTGTAGTTGCGGATCAGACCTGCACAACGGTCAGGAGGAATTTTGGACCATTCCTCTTTACAAAACTGTTTCAGTTCAGCAATATTCTTGGGATGTCTGGTGTGAACTGTTCTCTTGAGGTCATGCCACAGCATCTCAATCGGGTTGAGGTCAGGACTCTGACTGGGCCGCTCCAGAAGGCGTATTTTCTTCTGTTGAAGCCATTCTGTTGTTGATTTATTTCTGTGTTTTGGGTCATTGTCCTGTTGCAACTTCTGTCGAGCTTCAATTGGCGGACAGATAGGCTAACATTGTCCTGCAAAATGTCTTGATAAACTTTGGAATTAATTTTTAGCAAGCTGTCCAGGCCCTGAGGCAGCAAAGCAGCCCCAAACCATGATGCTCCCTCCACCATACTTTACAGCTGGGATGAGGTTTTGATGTTGGTGTGCTGTGCCTTTTTTCTCCACACATAGTGGTGTGTGTTCCTTCCAAGCAATTCAACTATAGTTTCATCTGCACACAGAATATTTTGCCAGTAGCGCTGTGGAACATCCAGGTGCACATTTTGCAAACTTCAGACGTGCAGTAATGTTTTTTTTAGGACAGCAGTGGCTTCATTTACATTTACATTTAAGTCATTTAGCAGACGCTCTTATCCAGAGCGACTTACAAATTGGTGCATTCACCTTATGATATCCAGTGGAACAACCACTTTACAATAGTGCATCTAAATCTTTTAGGGGGGGGGGGTTAGGATTACTTTATCCTATCCCAGGTATTCCTTAAAGAGGTGGGGTTTCAGGTGTCTCCGGAAGGTGGTGATTGACTCCGCTGTCCTGGCGTCGTGAGGGAGCTTGTTCCACCATTGGGGTGCCAGAGCAGCGAACAGTTTTGACTGGGCTGAGCGGGAACTGTGCTTCCTCAGAGGTAGGGAGGTGAGCAGGCCAGAGGTAGATGAACGCAGTGCCCTTGTTTGGGTGTAGGGCCTGATCAGAGCCTGAAGGTACGGAGGTGCCGTTCCCCTCACAGCTCCGTAGGCAAGCACCATGGACTTGTAGCGGATGCGAGCTTCAACTGGAAGCCAGTGGAGAGAGCGGAGGAGCAGGGTGACGTGAGAGAACTTGGGAAGGTTGAACACCAGACGGGCTGCGGCGTTCTGGATGAGTTGTAGGGGTTTAATGGCACAGGCAGGGAGCCCAGCCAACAGCGAGTTGCAGTAATCCAGACGGGAGATGACAAGTGCCTGGACTTCTTCCGTGGTGTCCTCCCATGAGCACCATTCTTGTTTAGTGTTATACGTATCATAGACGTCAACAGAGATGTTAGCATGTTCCAGAGGTTTCTGTAAGTATTTAGCTGACACTAGGATTCTTCTTAACCTTACTGAGCATTTTGCGTTGTGCTCTTGCAGTCATCTTTGCAGGACGGCCACTCCTAGGGAGAGTAGCAACAGTGCTGAACTTTGTCCATTTATAGACAATTTGACTTAACGTAGACTGATGAACATCAAGGCTTTTAGAGAAACTTTTGTAACCCTTTCCAGCTTTATGAAAGTCAACAATTCGTAATCTGAGGTCTTCTGAGATCTCTTTTGTTTGAGGCATGGTTCATATCAGGCAAAACTCAAATTTTGTGAGTGTTTTTTATAGGGCAAGGCAGCTCTAACCAACATCTCCAATCTCGTCTCATTGATTGGACTCCAGGTTAGCGCACTCCTGACTCCAATTAGCTTTTGGAGAAGTCATTAGCCTAGGGGTTCACATACTTTTTCCAACCTACACTGTGAATGTTTAAATTATGTATACAATATAGACAATAAAAACACAATCATTTGTGTCTTATTAGTTTAAGCACACTATGTTTGTCTATTGTTGTGACTTAGATGAAGTTCAGATCAAATTTAATTCCAAAGGGTTCTCATACTTTTTCTTTCCACTGTACGTCATGAGTTTGTAATTCTAAATCACACCTTCTAATGGTGAAGATAGACATACACTATATATACACCCCTTCAAATGAGTGGATTCTGCTATTTCAACCACACCCGTTGCTGACAAGTTTATAAAATTGAGCACACCGCTATGCAATCTCCATAGACAAACATTGGCAGTAGAATGGCCATACTGAAGAGTTCAGTGACTTTCAACGTGGCACCATCATAGGATGCCACCTTTCCAACAAGTCAAGTTTGTAAAATTCTCTCCTGTAAACGCTCTCCTGTAACTGCTTTCTCCCCTCTCTCCCTCCCCCATGCAGTAAGGGCTACACAGATGTTGTGAAGATCCCAGTGGGCTCCACCCACATCAAGGTTCGCCAGCACAAGCCCAAGGATCAGCCCCAGTACACAGCCTACCTGGCCTTGCGTCGTCCCGGTGGCGACTACCTCCTCAACGGCAAGTTCATGATCTCTACCTCAGAGACAGTCATCCCCCTCAATGGCTCAGTGCTCAACTACAGTGGCTGGAGCCAGCGGGATGAGTGGCTACACAGCATGGGCCCTGGGGCCCTCAGAGAGGCCCTTACAGTTCAGATTCTGGCCACGGACGCCAAGAGGCCCCTGGATATCCGCTACAGCTTCTTCATGCCCCGTCGGGTTTCGGCTCCACCACCTCCATCTCCCCCTCACACCTCCACAACCACATCCACCACCACTACTACTACAACAACCACCTCTACAAGATCAAGCAGTAGAACCACATCGGCCCCGTTTTCGGCCATGGCTCTCTCTACAGCCCCAGGGGTGTTGACAGCGGCCTCTGGGCCCCAGTGGGTGACTGGCCCCTGGATGATCTGCTCCAGGACTTGTGACATGGGCTGGCAGAGCCGCACGGTGCAGTGCAAGGACCCGCAGGCCAAGCTGGTCAAGGGTTGCCCTCTGGGGGACCGCCCCTCCGCCTTCAAACAATGCCTAGTGAAAAAGTGTTGAAAGGACCAGAAACTAGACTCCCCTGAAAGTAGGAGGTACACACAGACAGAGACACTGGTTATTGACAGTCAACCCCTCCTCTTCCTTACCCCCCAACCTACTATGCCAGGCCCTGCTTGGCACAGCTACAGACATACGAGGGATACATGTGGACACTTCCGAATAGTGCAGCCGCCCAATCAACAACCACCCACTTGCCAAATCCCTCCTCTATCTGAAGGTTTCGTTTGTATTCCTCTGTTAATGACACATTTTGTTTGCTTTTCTGTATGTTCTTGCTACTGTGGGTTTTTCATGATTGTCCGCTTTGTCTCTTTGTCTTGTGTGACTGCACACCTCTGGACAATGGGCCTCCGTACTAGTCTGATGAGTGGCACTTTTTCTCCACTTCCCTTCGGGGTCCCCTTTTTCTTCTTGCTCCTCCCACGGCCGATTCTCCACATACGATTGGTCTATCCAACTGCCTGTTTGGATTGCGGACCAGGAAGTAGGCTGGGGGCACAAGCAAGAGCAACCAATCCGTACTGTAACCAGTCCAGAAATGGGATGGAAATGCACTGCAAACATCCTAGGTCAGAAAATGGACATACAGTGATGGAGTGAGTTGGGGCAGAGTTGTGTCTTACAGCTAGTGCTGAGCGATTAACCTAAATTGTGTTTATTATTTTGGTTTTTAAACAACTAATTGACAGACTTCGTTTCAATTATTTGAATTTCATTTAGTTATGGTTTTTTCTGTGAACTCAATGCGCACATTAGTTTCTCTAGAAATAAATCAACTGAATCCCGAACTGTGCGATGTAGTTGTAGGGAGTTGTAGTTTCCAACAGGCCAATATTCAAAATAATTTAGTGCAGAAAACATGCTAATTAACTACAATGATCATAATCGATTGCGTGCGTACTTGTCAAGGTCTGTGTCTTTCTTTTATGCCTGCTACATTAGGTTAGTACAGAAGAATGCGCGATCAAATCAAATCAAAGTTTATTTGTCACGTGCGCCGAATACAACATGTGTAGACCTTACAGTGAAATGGTTACTTACAGGCTCTAACCAATAGTGCGAAAAAAAGGTGTGTGTGTGTGTGTGTGTGTGTGTGTGTGTGTGTGTGTGTGTGTGTGTGTGTGTGTGTGTGTGTGTGTGTGTGTGTGTAGGTAAGTAAAGAAATAGAACAACAGTAAAAAGACATTTGAAAATAAGAGTAGCAAGGCTATATACAGACACCGGTTAGTCAGGCTTATTGAGTTAGTATGTACATGTAGGTATGGTTAAAGTGACTATGCATATATGATGAACAGAGAGTAGCAATAGCGTAAAAAGAGGGGTTGGCGGGTGGTGGGACACAATGCAGATAGCCCGGTTAGCCAATGTGCGGGAGCACTGGTTGGTCGGGCCAATTGAGGTAGTATGTACATGAATGTATAGTTAAAGTGACTATGCATATAAGATAAACAGAGAGTAGCAGCAGCGTAGAAGAGAGGTTGGGGGGGGCACACAATGCAAATAGTCTGGGTAACCATTTGGTTACCTGTTCGGGAATCTACTGCCTTGGGGGTAAAAACTTTTGAGAAGCCTGTTTGTCCTAGACTTGGCACTCTGGTACCGCTTGCCATGCGGTAGTAGAGAGAACAGTCTATGACTGGGGTGGCTGGGGTCTTTGACCATTTTTAGGGCCTTCCTCTGACACCGCCTGGTGTAGAGGTCCTGAATGGCAGGCATCTTAGCCCCAGGGATGTACTGGGCCGTACGCACTACCCTCTGAAGTGCCTTGCGGTCGGAGGCCGAGCAATTGCCGTACCAGGCAGTGATGCAATCGGTCAGGATGCTCTTGATGTTGCAGCTGTAGAACCTTTTGAGGATCTCAGGACCCAAGCCAAATCTTTTTAGTTTCCTGAGGGGGAATAGGCTTTGTCGTGCCCTCTTCACGACTGTCTTGGTGTGTTTGGACCATTCTAGTTTGTAGTTGATGTGGACACCAAGGAATTTGAAGCTCTCAACCTGCTCCACTACAGCCCCGTCGATGAGAATGGGGACATGCTCGGTGCTCCTTTTCCTGTAGTCCACAATCATCTCCTTAGTCTTGGTTACGTTGAGGGATAGGTTGTTATTCTGGCACCACCTGGCCAGGTCTCTGACCTCGTCCCTATAGGCTGTCTCGTCGTTGTCGGTGATCAGGCCTACCACTGTTGTGTCGTCAGCAAACTTAATGATGGTGTTGGAGTCGTGCCTGGCCATGCAGTCGTGGGTGAACAGGGAGTACAGGAGGGGACTGAGCACGCACCCCTGGGGAGCTCCAGTGTTGAGGATCAGCATGGCAGATGTGTTGCTACCTACCCTCACCACCTGGGGGCGGCCCGTCAGGAAGTCCAGGATCCAGTTGCAGAGGGAGGTGTTTAGTCCCACGTTCCTTAGCTTAGTGATGAGCTTTGAGGCTACTATGGTGTTGAATGCTGAGCAGTAGTCAATGAGTAGCATTCTCACATAGGTGTTCCTTTTGTCCAGGTGGGAAAGGGCAGTGTGGAGTGCAATAGAGATTGCATCATCTGTGGATCTGTTTTGGCGGTAAGCAAATTGGAGTGGGTCTAGGGTTTCTGGGATAATGGTGTTGATGTGAGCCATTACCAGCCTTTCAAAGCACTTCATGGCTACGGACATTAGTGCTACTGGTCTGTAGTCATTTAGGCAGGTTGCTTTTGTGTTCTTGGGCACAGGGACTATGGTGGTCTGCTTGAAGCATGTTGGTATTACAGACTCAATCAAGGACATGTCAGTGAAGACACCTGTCAGTTGATCAGCACATGCCCGGAACACACGCCCTGGTAATCCATCTGGCCCCGCAGCCTTGTGTATGTTGACCTGTTTAAAGGTCTCACTCATGTCGGCTACGGAGAGCGTGATCACACAGTCGTCTGGAACAGCTGATGCTCTCATGCATGCCTCAGTGTTGCTTGCCTCGAAGCGAGCATAGAAGTGATTTAGCTCGTCTGGTAGGCTCGTGTCACTGGGCAGCTCGCGGCTGTGCTTCCCTTTGTAGTTTGTAATAGTTTGCAAGCCCTGCCACGTCCGACGAGCGTCGGAGCCGGTGTAGTATGATTCAATCTTAGCCCTGTATTGATGCTTTGCCTATTTGATGGTTCGTCGCAGGGCATAGCGGGATTTCTTGTAAGCTTCCGGGTTAGAGTCCCGCACCTTGAAAGCGGCATCTCTACCCTTTAGCTCAGGGTTGGGGTATGTACGTACAGTCACTGTGTGGACGACGTCCTCAATGCACTTATTGATAAAGCCAGTGACTGATGTGGTGTATTCCTCAATGTCATCGGAAGAATCCCGGAACATGTTCCAGTCTGTGATAGCAAAACAGTCCTGTAGTTTAGCATCTGCTTCATCTGAAAATGTTTTTATAGACCAATGGAGAGGGATAGAGAGCAGTTACTTTGTGAAGTACCTCTACCTGAAAATGCGTAATCTTAGTGGTTGATAGTTGGTATTCAGCAGCCTATTTTACTTTTAATAACTTTTGTCAGACAGCATAGGTAGCAGCTCAATAAAAATAACTTGGAATTAAATAATAAAATCATCAATTTAAACAAATGTAATATACACAACAGAAATATTTTATTAAAGTAATGTGAATAAATGTTCTTACAACATTCAACCCACATAATGCATAGTGCATTTAATATATTTTTTTTTAATATTGATATTTTAATAATCGAACCGAAACCGAACCGACCTCAAAAAGCACTAATCGCTCAGCACTACCAACTGCCAATGCCCAGTGGCCCATATAGAGTGACTCTGGGCCAAAAGACCATGGTGACCCTTCAACTCTGACCTTTGTGGAGGTTAAAGGTTGTAATGTTATGGGATTACATAATGTGTGGGGCTAAGCTTGACGTGTGTGTGTGTGTGTGTGTGTGTGTGTGTGTGTGTGTGTGTGTGTGTGTGTGTGTGTGTGTGTGTGTGTGTGTGTGTGTGTGTGTGTGTGTGTGTGTGTGTATTGTGAACATACAAGTATGAACATATAGTGTTTTTGTCATACTCAGTGTCCTAAACTCTTTTAATGGACTTTAACCCTCAGTTCCATTTGTATCACTATGCGGGTGCTAGAGGGTCGCTACCATTATGTCACTGTGTTTCTTTGGCTCTGTCTGTCTGTCTGTCTGTCTGTCTGTCTGTCTGTCTGTCTGTCTGTCTGTCTGTCTGTCTGTCTGTCTGTCTGTCTCTGTCTGTCTGTCTGTCTGTCTGTCTGTCTGACTGACTGACTGACTGACTGACTGACTGACTGACTGACTGACTGACTGACTGACTGACTGACTGACTGACTGACTGACTGACTGACTAGGAAAAAAGCAATTATTGCTAGTATGACAATG
Organism: Salmo trutta; assembly: GCF_901001165.1. Lineage (NCBI taxonomy): Eukaryota > Metazoa > Chordata > Actinopteri > Salmoniformes > Salmonidae > Salmo > Salmo trutta. The sequence continues at coordinate 40,911,763 of NC_042962.1, forward strand.
TGCGCACTGGATACTCGCAAATACAGCAAGAGGGAAACTAACCCAGTCATACCTGACCAAATACACTCCTACGGCTCGCTCGCTCTTTCTCTCTCTGACTCGCTCACCCTCTCCCTCCCTCCATCTCTCATTCAACATATTGACACATTCTTGTTTAAGCTATCCATTTCTCACACTCAGTCTTTCACTCACTCTCACATCCACTACCATCCATTCTCCGTCATCCCTCTGTCCCTCATGAGCTTGTATTGCTAAACCACACACCTTTTCAAGGGTGATGATAGACATGCATTATACTGGATACATATGGGCTCTTGCCACATCGGCACAAGTCACTATTTCTCATACACAGACACACATTCACATAAAGAATACACAACACCCCCAAATTACTTAATTACGAGTATTTTCACTGTATTAGGCTCACATTAACGCATAATACACACATATGTATACACACATTTTAACTCACACACTACAATACACATTTAGATATAAACACCAATATCACATATGTACAGAATACATTTTGCACACACACATAAATATGTAAAGAAAATTAAACCACACGCATACAAACACACACACAAATATACTGTATATGTATTACTGTTTGACTCTTCCCATGGGAAAAGACCCTTTCGTTGAACGACAGAAACACAGCACTGAACTTGTAATTTATTGTTTGTACAACTGGTATGTGAAAAAAAGTTATGAATGTATTTATTATTATGGCAATGTTGTATCATATTTACTATTTAACTAAGAATATGACTGTGCAGAATAATTCATTTTTAATAAGATTGTTTTTTCTAGTCATCTACATGAATATATGTACATTAAATGTATATATTTAAAAGCTCTGTCTGTTTCATTCATTTGTTGGACGTGTTCAGAACTTTTTTTTATTTTACTAGGAAAGACCCTTGGGGTACGAAACCTCTTTTGAAAGGGCGACTTGAATTAAAGTAGCAAAGTATTCTCTCTATCTCGCGCTCTCTCTCTCTCTCGCTCTCGCTCTCTCTCGCTCTCTCTCGCTCTCTCTCTCAGCCTTTTTACATTACATACAAGAGGATAAAGCCTTGTTGCCAGATCTTATTAGATTGTGGTCATGAAACCATGCATACAGCTGTTACAGTGAAAGTTGTGCCCCATCACAATGTGATCAAAACTACTCCTGTTAGAGCATGTGACAATGGACTCAGGTCAAATGGAACGTACGGTAATCAGTCCATTCAGGAATTTATTTAAAATCCCAGTTCAATCATTAAAAAATCTTAATTGGCAATGAATGGCATTTTAATTTTGTGAATTGGAATTTTGAGCACGATGGAGACGGACAGCCAGACTACACCGATCTACAACAGTATAACAGCTAGGAGAGAAAACCTCAAAGGCCATTTCCACTCTTTGTGAAGAAGAGAGAAAACAATTGATTCACAGCAAAAGTCACAGTTAAGAAAGGCAACATAAAAACCTAGTTGGCTATTGTTTAGTGTCACCCTCACCTCATGGAGTTCAGGGAAGACCATACCCTTGCTCTTCCCTTCTCATTATTCAATGGCTGTACCTCATATACCTGCATTTACTAAGGCGTTGTCTTTAACTTGTTCACTACACGATTGATGATGATTACGATGATGATAGATCATTGTACCACAATCCCAGGTCAGATGAGAGTAGTAGTCTGTGCGTGTGTGCAGTGCTGGCATGCATGCGTGCGTTTACCCTGTTGCTATTAGGAAGACATCAAAAGGGCACAGGGACTACTGTATGAACTACTCCACGATGAGTAGCAGCGGATGGAGTTTGATATGCAAAAGTGCAAACGTCCGATTTGACGCACACACCACTACACACACACTAGAATGTAGTAACATTCATTCCTTTTTATAGCATATGGATATGTAGTGTACTTAACCTTCACGCCCTCATGTAAATGAATATGTGTGCTAAATGTTGTGTAGTAGACTCCAGCTCTCCGTATGACATGTCCGCTAAGATAGCGTAATAACTGTTACTCCCTTAAGAAACTGATATGTGTACAAGAATCATGGTGTAGCTGCATATGCTATTATGTAATAGCCCTAACTCCCTTTACAGAGGCAATATGGGGTTCAGTGATCACTCATTTAAAAGTTGAAGAATTGATGTAGCAATCCCAGATTGCCCCTTTAAGGGCTGATATGTTCACTAAGTTCTAGTGTAATTTATTGCTCCTTTCTAGGGACTAGTAAGAATGCTGTAGAGTCACTGTAAGTCCCTATGTGGCCTGTAGAGTATGAATTGATGGAAGTTGCAGTCCTGTGGTACTGAAGTCAGAACATTGAGGTCAAATGTGATGTTGTGCTGCCATCTGCAGGCTATAGGGCTTTTGTAACCAATAAATTATCTCCACATACACAATAATACTACATGACTACGCCTTGCAAACCCTTTTCTGTGCCTAAATGTAATACCCAATAAAAACAAAAGCAACAACAACAACCTATTGCCTTCACTTGTGTTCCCAAAATAACATTGGACCTCAGAATAAGTCATTTGGAGACAGCAGAGGCGTCCATTGAAATATATGCCATTGAGCAGACACTTTTATCCTTAGCAGTTTATAGTTAGTTATGTATGCATACATTTTTCATATGGGTGGCCCTGGGAATTGAACCCAAAATCCTGCTGTTGCAAGTGCCATGCTCTACCAACTGAGCCATACAGGACAAGATGTTATTCATAATACATAATTAATTCAAAGATATTGGATTTAGGCAATCAATAACCCTTCAACAAAAAAATGGGACTAAATGCCCTTCTATGCCACAGAAGTGTACAGTTGAGGCTGGTATCATGGCCCTGTTCATTTTGTGGCCCTTTTGGACATGATTTAGAATCCCTAATGCCTCCATACCTGGGTTAATATAGATAGAAGTTATGATCTTACATACAGCCAATTAATATTTTCGTCCCTTACATGTGTGACATGCAATGCACACAAATAGCATGTCCCATGTATTGGATTTATGGCAGTAGTAGAGCCATAGCCATGGTCCTTTGATACTTTTTCCACGGTCCATGTCTGACATCTGTTGGAGAACTATGTCACTACAACTATTCCCTCTCCCCGACCTGTTGCGCTTAAGGTGGCCCATCACAATTCTCCCCTCGAAATGGTAAGTTAAATTCGCACGATGGACTCCAACTAAATGCGTTAAAAACGCATTTAGTGAATTGATTATAAATGCTTCCCTCATATACTCTACTTGCCAGGCCATATTCATAACAGACTCGCAGTTCACTAAGAGGTTGAGAACACCGTGTATGGCACTTTATCCATCTTATCTCTTGATCTTTATCTCTTGGCTATTGGTGTTCCTGCACTGTACATGTGACGTCTCGTTTTGTTCCCATACCACTTGTCTGTCCTGTCATCTGGGTGAATAGACTAGAATGTACATGTAAATAAACTTACCATACAAAGACACGGTTGGGTTTTGTATTTTATTGGTGTGTCATGTATCATTATTCAAACGTGATATATAATACTTAGAAAATAAATACTCGGTCACCAGTGGCGGTTCTAGACCATTTCAACTGGGGTTGTCCCCTCCCACCCGCTAATGTCGGTCACTAGGAGGGGGCGAGTAATCGCCATACTGATTTTGGGAAGGTTCCAGAGTACTGGATTTACACAAGTGATGCGGTTTGCACCGTATGTTTGAGAAGATGAGCTGAAAAGACGAGCGCGGGGAGGGGGTGTCCGCCCAAGGAGAGGGGCCACGGCATCGGAGAGCTGAGTGGAGAAGGAGATGCTTCCAAGGGACTATTCCACCTTAAGAACTCACCGGCCCCTCTGCGCTCCCTCTCCCCGAAGAGCTACGGAATCCCACCAGGCCGCCACGGCGCACAGCTCGCTTGACACTGCAGCTATGCAAACGACTCCTAGCTCCGGGTCTCGAGCCCCGGTGCGATGGATGCCATGTCTGACCTGCTATCCCCAGATCTCCAGTTTGACAGACACCACAACCCTGCCACAGATAAACCACTGCCACCCTCATGAAGTATAATTTACATTCAACGTGTGGGTATAGCCTATAGGCTATATGAGCACAGCGTTAAAGTAGCCGGGGCGAAAAGTATGAGTTTTTTGTGTAAATGATGAGAACATTTAGGGTGAGGACGGGGTATTGGGAGAGGAGTGAGGGCTATAGTCCCGCCTACAAGCGGAGCAGGGGAAAAAAAGTTTCCTGGGCCAAACGCGTCCCACTCCACATTGATTGATTATTATGGCACGTCTCTATGTCTGCGTTTTGTTGCGCACGAGATTTCGCCTCTAAAAGATCAAAGCGGCTTCAGGAAGGGGTGGTCCCGAGTTTGGGGGTATATAGGGAGCCGGGGTCTGTCCGTCTTTAAGGCGAAATCTGAGCAGAAACTAGACGGCCCAGTAGAAAAAAAACCTGCCCCGAAGTCACTTAGAAACTCAAACAGCTGTTGAGTATTCAAGAGAGGGCTGAAAGAAACACCAACGTTCCGAATAGTTGGAATTGATCTATTTCTGAGCTTTTTTGAGTAAGAGAATATAAGAAGACTCGAGCTTGAAGCAACAAGATATGAAGTCTGAGCTGTAGCATATTTTGAATCGGTTTTGCACTGGATTTGTTTGCGTTTTAGTTGTTTTTTTTACACTTCATTTCTGGAAGTGTTTTAGTTCTTGGACTGATGTTTTTTAGTTATTAGTGGAGTCTTTTACGGATTTTACTTGCTTCCGCCAGACACTTCAATATAATTGTCTCTTTGAGTTAGAAGGGTATGACACGGAATATGATGTCGTTCGTTTGCGTCTCGTTCAGTTTGATTACGGCTCTGTGCGTGAGAGCGGCGCACGGCACATGGGAGGAAAGTACAGTTGTACCGGTCAGACTCGACCCGGTTTGGCCCGAGAGGGAAGCCGAGCAGGGCCGGACCCTTTCGGTAGAGGAGCGAGAAAAGGAGTCGGAGATGCGGGTCTACCGGTTGGACGTATTTGGCAAACGACTGGTCTTGAAGCTAGAGCCGGATCAGACCTTCCTGGCACCTGGGTTTGTGTTCCATGTGGTGGGGAGCCCCGAGTCGCAGGGGCAGCGGGAATCTGACAGCAGCGCAGCCGAGACTCAGTGCTTCTTCTCGGGCACGGTGAACCGGGAGGAGGACTCCGCAGCTGCTCTCAACCTGTGCCACGGACTACGGGGCGGCTTCTACCTCCAAGGTGAAGAGTACTTCATTCATCCCAATAATTCGAGTGATGCACAGCCTGTGGATGGGGACCTCCACCTCATTCGCCGGAGAGGTCGGGAATATTTTGCAGAGGAGAGCAGCTCAAAGTGCGGGGTCAACGAGGACGAGGACAGGTTGCCAGAGAATCAGGAGACAAAAGTAAACCATGGAACCATTAACCCCGACCACCCAGGTATGCATCAACACTTGTAAAACCTTTGACTTGAATCCATTTAGGAATATGCTTACTTTAAATCATATGCATAGGCCTACGTCTTTTAGTAAGAAAAACAATAAGCTAAGCTGTTCCACATAGTCACTTAGTTGTGTTATGTGTCTACATCATGTATGGAAAACGAAATGGACTCTGGCCCATTTCCTGTACCAGCGGTGGAACGGAGGATTTGTCTATCCAAACTACCTCAACTTCTGTCTTGGAGTGATCCGTAAAATACCCCTTTTACGCAAACATCTGAGCCTCTAATAATTACACAGCGCAGGCTATATATTTAAATGTTGAGGTAAGAGTGGATAAGTCGATAATTTGACCGGTGCACAGCGAGTGTTAACGGGGAATGGGCTCAGCTTTGACAGTATACTCAGGCAAGAAGGGGGAGGGTAAGGCTCGGAGGAAGTGAGCGGGGAGTGACGGAGGGAGGGAGGTACGGGACGGCGGCTGGTGGGGGTGAGACGTGGAAACTAGTCTCGCCGCCTCCTGGTACTGCACGTTACAGGTCAGCACTGTCAGACATTTTCCCAGATTTTTTTTTCTTCCCCCTCACACATAATTTCCGCCCAGTGAAGGTCAATTTGGGAATGTAGTCATTAGGAAGAGGGCCTCTGATGGTAAGACACCCGTGAAATTTCACATGTGAACTCATGTAAAAACATGTGTTTTTGGAACACTTCACATGTAATAATCACATGTGAAATGCATGTGGTTTTTCGTAAGGGGCTGCTGAGTCACCAAGTGAGAGCCGCTGGAGCTGCTCCAGACACATCTGGAGAGGTCGATCTGCTCCGTGCTCAGTAACTCTTCATCTGCCCTAGAAAATACACATTTGTAACCTACAAAACCCGTGATTGGCCTGTAGTATCACATGGTACAACTCACATAAAATCTCTTGTGACTACTCAGATATTTGCAATAAGCAATTTGACATTTCATATTTAAGTCTAACAGTTCATCAATTTAAACCAGAGAAACCAGGCTCTCACAAGAGAGCTGTATTAAAAGTCTGATTCTAGGCCAGTTTGTCTGACCTCTCTCCCTTCTTCTCTCTTTCCATCCAGCCCACCACCAGCGGTCCAAGCGCTTCGTGTCCACGCCTCGCTTCGTGGAGATCATGATCGTGGCCGATCAGTCCATGGCCGAGTTCCACGGTGCCGGCCTCAAGCCCTACCTGCTGACCATCATGGCGGTGGCATCGCGCCTCTACCGCCACCCCACCATCCACAACTCCATCAGCCTAGCCGTGGTCAAGCTCCTGGTGGTTTACGAGGAGGAGAGTGGCCCCCAGGTGTCGTCTAACGCTGCCCTGACCCTCCGCAACTTCTGCCAGTGGCAGCGACAGCACAACCCGCCCAGCGACCGCCACCCAGAGCACTACGACACGGCCGTGCTCTTCACACGAACGGTATGTTGCTTTTGCATTTTAGCACTGTTTTCACAATGTTTTTACACCAGTGTTTACTGTGGTAACAGGCAACACCTTCACAACTACTAGGGTTGATTCTGCTTTCCAAATGGCACCCTATTCACTATGTAGTGCACTACTTTTGATTTGAAACAGAGTTCTGCTATATGATATGGGTTTTGTGTCTGTGACTGTATGTGGGAAAGCAGTGAGTTTGACAGATGTGTTTTGTCCCTTCTCACCCCATGTAGGACCTGTGCGGCGCCCACTCCTGTGACACGCTAGGCATGGCGGATGTGGGCACGGTGTGCGATCCGGAGAGGAGCTGCTCCATCATCGAGGACGACGGGCTGCAGGCGGCATTCACTGTGGCACACGAACTCGGTAAGATGCCACCATGATGCCAAGCTGACACATATCCACCATACATTCCCATCTCTGTCACTAGCCACACACAGTACACATCTCCTCTCTCAGTCCCAAACCAACCCCTTGTCTCCCCTCTCTCCATTCCCCCCTCTCTTTTGCGCTCTAGGCCATGTGTTCAACATGCCCCACGACGATTCCAAGCAGTGTGCCAGCATCAACGGCGACCATTGGGGCTCGCACATGATGGCGTCCACCCTGTCCAACCTGGACCAACTCCAGCCCTGGTCGCCTTGCTCCGCCCTCATGGTCACCTCCTTCATGGACAACGGACACGGCCAGTGCCTATTGGACAAGCCCCACAAGCCCCAGTCGCTCCCTGCCACGCTACCCGGAAACGTGTACGATGCCGACCGCCAATGTCGCCTGACGTTCGGGGAGGAGTCACAGCACTGTCCCGACCTGAGTACCAGATGTGTGGCACTCTGGTGCACAGTGACCACAACCAACGGACTTCTGGTCTGTCAGACCAAGAACTTCCCGTGGGCGGATGGGACACTGTGTGGCCATGACAGCTTCTGCCTGGCGGGACAGTGTCTGAGCAAGACGGAGGCCGCTCGTCACCAGGTGGGTGTTAACACTGTTATAACACAGCCCTATGACAAAGTCTTAAAGTCAGTGGGAGTGATGGGATTGGTCCATTGGGGGGAAAGGAAGTATAATACAGCTTTGGGATTGGCTAGTGTTAGCTACATTGGATTAGGATTAGGTCCAATGTTATGTCTTTTTTAATATCAGGCTAGCTATTGGAGTGTTGAAATGGTATAGGGCCCTCAAACTCAAATCTGGACTTTGAAGCCAGTTCCACTGCATTTTTTCATTGTTCCCTTATTATCAGAGACTGATTTAGACCAGGGACACCAGATGTGTGCAATTCATTATCAGGTAGAACATAAAACCAGCAAGCTCCTTACCTCATAGGGTAAGAGTTGAGGACCCCTGCTATAGGGGCTAAAGTGTGTGTAACTATTAGCTTTTTAGCTATAGGACTACCTATAGGACTATTGAAATGTTATATGGGCTAGTGTGTGTGACTATGAATAACGATGATGTCCTCTCCTGTTGCAGACTCCAGTCAATGGTGCCTGGGGTGTATGGGGACCATGGGGTGACTGCTCCCGTACCTGCAGCGGAGGAGTGCAGTACTCCTTCAGGGACTGTGATAGCCCCCTGCCCAAAAACGGGGGCAAGTACTGCGAGGGCAAGAGGATCCAATATCGCTCCTGTAACACAGAGATCTGCCCTGAGAGCAACGGTAAGAGCCTCTACTAGCCTCACTTATTACATACTTAGTTCATGCTTATTGAATAGCTAATACACTAATTACTCTTATTACACACATATATGTATATATTTATACTTTGATATTATACATCCTTATTTAGGCACATAGGCCACTGACTTGCATATTGTACCCATACTTATACTTTCTACACATTCGAGAATAGCCATATTTGAATATCACAGCCTACTGTAAAGTAAACATAAGGCTCAAGCTAAACTAACAGCGAATATCACCTCTCTCTCTCTCTCTCTCTCTCTCTCTCTCTCTCTTCATCCCTCTTTCTCTAAAGGTCTGTCGTTCCGCGAGGAGCAGTGTCTGGCCCACAACGATATTTCATCACAGGTGTCGTTCGGTTCGGGAGAGGGCGTGGAGTGGGTTCCCAAATATGCCGGCGTCTCACCCAAAGACCGCTGCAAGCTGGTGTGCCAGGCCAAGGGCACGGGCTACTACTTCATTCTGAAACCAAAGGTTAGTCAGGTCACACCACAGACACTTTGTCTACATTACGGAAAAATGTAGACAAACACTATCTAGGCTACCTAGACTAGCTAACACTTTCTAGGCTAACTAGGCTAATACTGTCTAGGCTAACTAGGCTAACACTGTCTCTAGGCTAACTAGGCTAAGCTAATGCTGTCTAGGCAAACAAGGCTAACATTTTCTAGGATAACTAGGCTATCACTGTCTAGGCTAACTAGGCTAACACTGTCTAGGCTAACTAGGCTAACACTGTCTAGGCTAACTAGGCTAACACTGTCTAGGCTAACTAAGCTAACATCTGTTTCTCTGCAACTGTCAGGTGGCTGACGGTACTCCCTGCAGCCCGGACTCCACCTCAGTGTGTGTGCAGGGTCAGTGTGTGAAGGCGGGCTGTGACCGAATCATCGGCTCCAGCCGTCGCTTCGACAAGTGCAGCGTGTGCGGAGGCAACGGCTCCACCTGCAAGAAAGTGTCGGGTGCCCTGGAGCATGCCAGGTGAGAACAATGACCTATGACCTCAAAACAGCCATCTTTGACTTGAAATTACTGTTTTCTAGTTGAACCCATTTACTATCTTTTACTACAGTCTGTAGAATCCTATTTTTCTCTAATGAATCTATCTCTATCACACCTCTTAGCACTGCCACATATTTTTTACTCAGTCTCTTACTCTTAGACTTAACTCTTACACTCATGCATAACTTTTTACCCTTGGCTATGTTTGACCCTTGTGTGTTTCTGTCCCTCAGGCCTGGTTACCAGAACGTTGTGACCATCCCCGCTGGCGCCACTCACCTGGACGTGAAGCAACGTGCCCCCGGCGGGGGTCGCCATGACAACAGCTACCTGGCAGTGTTGCGCCAGGACGGCACCTACCTCCTGAACGGCGACTACAAGCTGAGTACTCTCGAATCAGACATCGCCCTCAAGGGGGCGTTGCTACGATACAGCGGTAGCTCCGCCTCCCTGGAGCGTCTACGCAGCTTCTCGCCCCTCCCCGAGGCCCTGACCATCCAGGTGTTGTCTGTAGGCGACTCACCCCGCCCCCGTGTCAAATACAGCTACTTTGCGCCGAGACCCGTTTTGACGTCACCTAGTGGCGGAACGGTGGCACGCCGCCAGTCCATCAATGCCATCCGGGAGCTGGGGGAAGCTGAGTGGACCCTGCGGGAGTGGGGCCCATGCTCTCAGAGCTGTGGGGGCGGTACTCAACAGAGGGAGGTGCTGTGTCTGGATCCCCAGGGGAGGCCATCGCGAGAGTGCCCAGAGGAGCTGCGCCCGTTGGCTTCGTGCCCCTGCGCCCCACACCCCTGTCCTTCGTGGTTCCTGGGGGAGTGGTCGGTGTGCTCCAAGAGCTGTGGCCGCGGGTTCCGCAAGCGGCCGCTACGCTGCGTGGGACACAACGGGCGTACACTCGCCCACGAGAGCTGCGACCACAAAGACAGGCCTCGACCACTGCTGGACTTGTGCAACCAGAGCGCCTGCTAAGTTTGTCAGCTCACCTCATTATTACATCCCTAAAGAACAACTCATGAAAGAAAGAAACTAAAACAACCATATCGTCATGAGCTTTGCGTCTGAAAACACATTGACCTATCATGAGAATGTTTACATCCCAAGCAGAGTGCTTTCGTGGGTGTTTTCTGGGGTCCAAGGGGTCCAAAGTGGCCGACTGATTGACTGACACTGCAGAGCCAACAACATCTCTCTCAACTCCCTCCAGCCACTTTGAGGGTAGACTTTAGTGTTGTTTGGGTCTGCTCCGTGGCCCTGCCACCCCTAGAACACCGCATAGACTTGGTGCAGCTGCCTGCTGGGCTGGCACGGGGGCACATTGCAGGCACTCTGCGCCCTTCTCCCTCCCTCCACCCCCCACCCATGTCAGTTTAAATTGACACTTCCCTTTCGAAAAAGCATGCTGCTTTAGGTGCCAATGACATGCTTGTGTGTGTGTGTGTGTGTGTGTGTGTGTGTGTGTGTGTGTGGGCTGTCTGTCCTAGCTGGACTGGACAGACATCTTGGGGGGACTATATGTATCACTGTACAGAATTGGTTACCTTGGGGTGAGGATGTATGTATATGTATTAGAAACAAATTAATGGTCTCACTGCCACACATTCCACTCCCTGTATCGGTTGGAGGCACTTCCTGTTTCAAAGGGTGCGGAACAAAAGACAATCCGGCTTGTCCCTTCTAATCCATACGACTTTGTATGCAACCAAACTAACTCAATACAGTTCATTTCAATCAACTTTGCTCATTCCTGAACAAGTTGATATGTGCTGCTAACATTCCAGTAGAATCTCCCAATAGACTCATTTCAATAGACTTATTATTCAATATGCATCCTGGACTGAACAAAACCAATTTCAAAGCCATATCACTGCCCCGTCCTAGACCAAAGAGGTGTGTGAGCAACGAACGCGTGTGTGTGTGTGTGGTTTCTCTCCTGCTACTACTTTATAAGTAAGTCTCTCCTGCCTTCCGAGAAGGTTTTTTTTTTATGATGACGTTTTGTACAGAATATCCAAACATTATTTATTTTTGTTAAGTATAATCTTGTTGCTTTTTATTATTATTGTTGTATTTTTATTTGTTATTATATTGAAATAACAGAAGGATGTAGAGTATATAGAGTATTTATACAGTATTATATATATGGTCCTAGGTTTATGAATAATAAAGTATCACGTTGACCTATACACTGTTGTCATGAGTGTGGTGTGTCTTGGTATTCTTACACATCTATACACACACACACCTCAATATATTTGACTCTATACACACACCTCAATCTTTTCCACTCTATGCGCGTGCACACACACTCACACACGTGCAAACATACTCACAAACATGGCCCTCGTCAGCAAATATATGGTGGATTTGTGTAATAAACCTAATCCCATTATATACTCAATTGTCTGATCACATTTCTCTTATGGACAGTGTGTAATAAACATATCATCCACTGGATGGCAGTGTTTCAGTGGCCCCTCCTGACTTCCTCTGGGTCTCAGGATAGGAATGCTGATCTCAAATCAGTCCCCCCTGTCCATGTAATCTTATGCATTATGATCCCAGAACTCCTATACAGGCTCTGATGTAGTATCAGTTTAGCCTTTTAGTCTATAATGAATTAATAGATAACATAGACAGCAGGAACCTGATCCTAGATCAGTACACTTATTCTGAGAAGCTTTATAAATATGGCCCTTGGATATAGGATTTGCAAAAAAAATGGTCCATAATGAATAAGATTATATAGACAGCAGAGACCAGATCCTAGATCAGCACTCCTACTTTAAGACACTTTGTGATTATGGGCCAAGACTCAAAGGAAGTCATTACGCTGTAATTATGGGAGAAGAAGACTCCAACATCACTGTAATTTGGGTAACACCATAATGGTTCTCATCTCAAATGGCAAACCATTCCCTATATAGTGCACTACTTTTGATTGACCAGGGCCCATATGGCTCTGGTCAATAGTATTGCACTATAATGGGAATAGGGTACCATTTGGGACGCACACAATGTGTCAGCAGATTCTGTAAACAACATGTTTGCAGAACAGAAAAAGAATGTCCTGGATCTGTATTCCCTCTAAATTTAGCTTATGCTGACTATAAGAAAAAAAAGAGCCAAAGAAAGGAAATGAAAAGAGAAGACCAAACCGTTACAGCTCAATGCTAACTTGTCCACATTACAGTGATATACCGTTTCAACCACTGAAAAGACTGACTTACAATTTATTTAAAGAGCATTGAAAATATACTACAACCGAGTCTGTATAGGACTAGATATATTAAATGCTGTGGTCTTCCCATAAGCACTGTGGAGTTGCCACCGAGTTAGCCTACCACAGTGGTGTTGCTGTTGTTGCCAATGGAAAATGCTTCTTTCCTTGGGAACTGGGACTTTCTTTATAGAATACAATTACACTATTGTTGTACTTCTGTTTAGTTTTCTCATCTCTGCCTGCCGGTGCAAGATAAAACCAAAAACTCCCACCAACCCACACTTAATTAATTAACTGCCAAAAACCCCTGACATCTGTGAGCAATTATGAATGGGTGGCATTTCTGTAAAAGGTCACGGTTCCCTATGAAGTTAAGAATGAGGGTGAAGTTGCCCCTAAACTATGGTCGTGGGTCAGTTTTGCATTTCCCCCACTAATGGTTAAGGTTATGATTGGGGGTGTTGAAGCTGATCCTAGATCTGCACCTAGAGGAAACTTTAACTATAACGAATGCATTACATTTTAGAATGAATCTATCTATGTATCCAAGCTCTCTTTTCGTGCATCATGGCAAAGCCAAAACCGCGATTCAAGCTTATTCTGTCTTTATTAGAATTAGGATATATATTCGTAATAAAGAGATACTGGACTGTTCTCACATAAAACAATTAGTATTTTATGCAGAATGAGTGGCCCTATATTAAGGCATAACCATGTTTGACTGTCACACAAGGTAAATAGGCCTAGGTTGATTAAAGATGGTGTTTGAGAGGGGGGTCATTCAATTCTACAAGCTTGAGCAACCCATTTAGCCTACATTTTACAATACGAAATAGTTTAGTTCTAAGTTATATCAAACAAACTTCGTGCTCCTTGAACATTTAAAATAGAGGTTCATGGATGTTTTATAGGACATATTGAGAGGGGCGGGTGGATATGGTTTGGTTTATGACTAGGGACGTTGGTAAACAGAGTTTTTAAAAAAGAACATTTCCTCTCAAAATGATCGTGAGGTGTGTGTGCACGACATAGACCAATATATATATATATTTCATTTTCAAAGTAGTCGTGATAGTGGGGGCGGCGGCGTCCTTTATGTCGGAGAAATGCAAATGTTATCGAGGTACTTCCATCCCTTTTCCCACTCAGTCAACAGAGTAATTTGAGAAAATAGCTGCTGCGGGGGAGGGGAAGCGTTAGGACCCACTCCAGGGGAAAAGGGAACAGAAGAAAACAACGAGGAAAGACTGAAGGAAACACTTTTAGAGATACGAACACACGGAAGAAGAAACGAATGAGACTTTTCATTCTGATTTAAGCATTTTTATGACTGGAGCAAATATCCATTAATTTGCGTTCATGGCTCTCTTCGATGGAACTTTTTAGAGAACTCAATTGATTGCGCATATCAGCGATGTTTCGGCGAGCGACTATATCCCATAGTCTTCTTCGTGGGCGCATATGAATGGAAAACACGTACGTTATGGTTTGGGAATAACTGTGCGCAACATTTAGAACAAGTAGGCCTATGTTATCAGTCGATATGGAAAGAACGGAGGCAGCGGGATGGAAATTCCTACGGGACTCTCTCCTACTTTGTGTTTTTGCCGGTAAGAGTTCGTTCATTTGTCCCTGGTTCTCTAGGATGCTTTATCGTCTTCAACGTGCGCAAATGTTTTATTATCAGCAGAAGTGTTCCTTTAACAATGGTTTACTTTTTTATTAGGCTAATTGTGAATGTGAACTCAACAACCCAATACATGGAAGGTTTCACAACGTAAACGAACGGTAGCTATATATATATATAAAAACAGTGCTTTAATGTAGTCGATCATTAACTTAGACATACTACCGTTATTGTACTCAATGGTAAAAGAGTCCGTCGATAAATAAAAGTACTGTAGCTTACCAAATGTATCGCCACCTCTACAATAACAAAAAAAATGCTAAATTGAGTTTTAATCTCGTAAATGTAACCCAACAATATGCATAAAACCTTACATCAAAACTCTGAAGCGATCTACATAGGAGAAGAAAAAGTGTGTGCGAGCTTGTGGGGGGGGGGGGGGGGGGGGGGGTGTACAAGCCTTGCTCAGCACTAGTCGCAGAACTATACTGCCATTGTCCCCAGCGTAAAAAGCGACAGGACCCGGAGGTAAGGAGCTAGACCTCAAGGGACCACCCAAATAGACTCCCATCGTTGGATGACACGCACATCAAAGTAGTTACACTTCACAGGGAGAAATATGTTTGCAGCTCAAATGGCTGTGGTCAAAAGTAGCGCACTACTGTATATAGGGAAGAGGGATGTACCCAAATTATGTCCACTCTGTTTCAAGACTACTATTGTAGGCCCACACACTCCTTTTCGGGGTTGGAAAACACAATCTGCCATCTGTTTGTGAGGGATCTGTTGAAAATACACCAGCTTTTGAACAAAGTGAGAATAAAGCTGGAATGAAGATGAAAATCATTGAACACACACACACACACACACCAGTAATTTGTGGCAGTATGCTTGAAGGTTGAGAAAAAGCAGGGCTGTGTCTGGGTTAAATTATGTGGTTGTTGAGGAGGGCAAACACTGAGATATAGGACACACCACCTTTAGACAGACCCTGTGTGTTCAAATACTCTATAAATAATAATCAAATACAAAACCACAAGTAGTGTCTCCAAATGTACTTTATTTCAAGTGCTTTCTCATTTTGAGACCCCTCTCCCTTAGCCATCCCCTTCATTTCAAGTTGTCACATATCCGTGTGTCTCCACTGAAGGACTCTCACCACCAGCTCTCCAAAGCCTCAGAGTGGCTGTAACCTTCAGTGCTTCATCTTTGTCGTGCTCACATACACATTTTTAGATTACATTTGAGTAATTTAGCAGATTCTCTTATCCAGAGCAACTTACAATGAGTGCATTCACCTTAAGATACTGTAGCTAGGAGAGACAACACATCACAATCGTATCAGGTAGTTTCCCTCAACAAAGTATTTATCAGCAAAGTCAGTTCTAGTGAGAAAAGAGAAGTGCCTTTTTTACACTCACTCACACACACACACACACATATATATATATATATATATATATATACATGTATTATATATATTATATATATATATACACACACACACAGAGAAGATTTACACACACACAATCCCCACCCAACCAAGGCCAGTTAAACCACTGAAAAACAAGGTATACAAAGGGAAAAGCTTTGGCGAGAGAGAGGTATCTGCAGGTTTAGACTAGTGCAGAGAGAAATGACACAGAGGTGAAGTTAGTGAATAGTGTAGTTGACTAAAAGTATACCCTTTCATATAAAGAAAATATTTTCTGAAATTTCTTGTATGATCCCTATTCACCTAGGCATGTTGTCACACAACTCATCTTATTGTTATAACCCTTTTTGATGTGTCGTGTTGTGTGCTTATCGGTTTAGGGTTAGGTCCCACTCTACAGGATGAATACCTTTTAAGGCTTAATGAAGCCTTCATAAACCCTCCATAAGGTCTATATATTTCCACTTACAGTTGAAGTCGGAAGTTTACATACACTTAGTCATTAAAACTCGTTTTTCAACCACTCCACACATTTCTTGTTAACAAACTATAGTTTTGGCAAATCGGTTAGGACATCTACTTTGTGCATGACACAAGTCATTTTTCCAACAATTGTTTACAGACAGATTATTTCACTTATAATTCACTGTATCACAATTCCAGTGGGTCAGAAGTTTACATACACTAAGTTGACTGTGCCTTTAAACAGCTTGGAAAATTCCAGAAAATGATGTCATGGCTTTGGAAGCTTCTGATAGGCTAATTTACATAATTTGAGTCAATTTGAGGTGTACCTGTGGATGTATTTCAAGGCCTACCTTCAAACTCAGTGCCTCTTTGCTTGACATCATGGGAAAATCAAAAGAAATCAGCCAAGACCTCAGAAAAAAATGGTAGACCTCCACAAGTCTGCTTCATCCTTGAGAGCAATGTCCAAACGCCTGAAGGTACCACATTCATCTGTACAAACAATAGTTGGTAAGTATAAACACCATGGGACCACGCAGCCATCATGCCGCTCAGGAAGGAGACGCGTTCTGTCTCTTAGTGATGAACGCACTTTGGTGCGAAAAGTGCAAATCAATCCCAGAACAACAGCAAAGGACCTTGTGAAGATGCTGGAGGAAACAGGTACAAAAGTATCTATATCCACAGTAAAACGAGTCCTATATCGGCATAACCTGAAAGGCCACTCAGCAAGGAAGAAGCCACTGCTCCAAAACCGTTATAAAAAAGCTAGACTACGGTTTGCAACTGCACATCGGGACAAAGATTGTACTTTTTGGAGAAATGTCCTCTGTTCTGATGAAACAAAAATAGAACTATTTGGCCATAATATACCATCATTTTGTTTGGAGGAAAAAGGGGGAGGCTTGCAAGCCGAAGAACATCATCCCAACCGTGAAGCACGTGGGTGGCAGCATCATGTTGTGGGGGTGCTTTGCTGCAGGAGGGACTGGTGCATTTCACAAAATAGATGGCATCATGAGGAAGGAAAATTATGTGGATATATTGAAGCAACATCTCAAGACATCAGTCAGGAAGTTAAATTCTTGTTTTGTGAGTTTAAGTGCAAAATGGTTGTTTTGCTCTAGTGAAAACTCTTAAGTTACTCTTTAAAAAGCCTTGATTTTAGTGACATTTCCATATTTAGGAAAGGTTCAATTAAGCGAAAGACAAAGTTTTAAGTGTATCTGCCGTAGCTGCTCTCCATTATGTTTTTAACCTTTTGTAATATGAACATAGCATTGTGATTTTGTCCTTTTAAAGGGTTTTGGAAATCTTGATTCCAAAGGGCACACTCTACCTTTCTCTCAGCATGTTAGATGCAGAGAGTGTGTGTGAGTGTGTGCATGTGTCCGTAGTAGAGGTAGGTGTGTGTGTATGCGTCTCCATATAATGTATTGCATCTCTCCTGCAGGTCACAGTGAGGCCCAGTGTGATGGCTGTGTGGAGTACTGCTGTGAAGGCTCTCCCCCTTTCTGCTGCTCCTACTACGCCTATATGGGAGATGTCCTCTCGTAAGTACACACACACACAATGTCACCTTCTATACATACACACATGCTCAGTCACCCTCAATCTATAAACACA
Organism: Salmo trutta; assembly: GCF_901001165.1. NCBI lineage: Eukaryota > Metazoa > Chordata > Actinopteri > Salmoniformes > Salmonidae > Salmo > Salmo trutta. Next base: position 40,929,730 of record NC_042962.1, read on the forward strand.
CACTCACCAACTACACACACACACAAAATCACTTCTCTACCAATTCACCACCTGCCCTTTCCACATGCAGCGTATGACCCCTCTGAGAGTTTTGACCTTCGTCATTTGGCTCAAGACAGCTGGCCTCTCACTTTCTCTGTCCTCTTCCTCACCAGAGTATAACACATGCTACCTGCTACAGTCCACCAATGAAAATAATAATGATATTAAAGTGTTGTGTATGCATGCAACATTAATTCATGTCGCCGTTCAAATTCCCAAATTCACAGTTTTTGATTCATAAAGTTGATACTAAATAAGTGGGGGTTTCACAAAAAAAGTGCTATTGAATAGGCCCATTGAATGTGGACTCGTTTTATCTATCCATATAATGTAGCTCTTTCAAGGCCATGGTTGTCATAAGGTAATGGGGAGGAATAATGGTTCCTTGTTTCAGGAGAGATATCTCATCTCATTCTACAGCTTCTCCACAGCCTTTTAAATGGAGTTTGACCACATACATAAACAAAAGCACACGTATATGTACACACACACACACACACACACAGGTCTGAGTCATATAATCAGATGTTTGAGCAGATCTCCATGGTTGCCCACAGACATGTTTGGTCCGGTGTATGTTATAGGCAGCTGCTCCCAGCCTTTTTTCTCAGCCCTAGATGGCCCTATCCCAAAATGCACTGCTTCTCTATAGAGCAGGGTTGTATTCATTGGAGCACACTGTAGCAAAACATTTAGCAACAAAAACTGAAATGTTTCATATTGCATGTGTCCAGGTAGACCCTCCCTGTTTCAGTTTGTTTTCTTTCATTTGGTGTCTAGTGAATATGACCCGAACTTGGGGTCAATTCACTTTTCAATTAAGTCACATCATACATTTACATTTGAGTAATTTAGAAAACACTCTTATCCTGAGCGACTTAAATTAATGCATTCATCTTAAGATAGCTAGGTGAGACAACAACATATCACAATCTTAGCAAGTACGTTTTCCCTCAACAAAGTCGTTTTCAACAAAATAGCCTTTTTGGGGGGGATGGGTGACCGTGGGATTTATTTAAGATACTCTTTAAAGAGGTAGGGAGGTGAATTGAAATTCCATGCAGAATTGATTTGTGAGAAGATGAATTGGATGAGATGACTTACCAGCAGCCACAAACTAGAATGAAAAGGGGAGCATTCAGTCAAAATGGCAAACGTGTGTTTGTGTATGCATGCATGTGTGTGTGTGCTTTTTCTAGGGGCACGGCGATCTCGGGCATCGTGTTTGGTGTGGTGTTTCTGATGGGAGCGCTGGCGGCCTTCTTCCTGTGTGTGTGCATGTGTGTGAAGAACGGGCGAGGGGCCCGGGTGGACGTGTTCAACACCTCGTACATCAACACTGTGTCCCAGGGCTACCCAGGTAAGACTGATCTAGGATCAGGTCCCCCCTGTCCATATAATCTTATTCATTTTGATCGAAAAGGCTAAACTGATCCTAGGCCAGCTCTGAGCCCATATAGTTTCAAGTTTTATTAGTCACATGCACAAGTACAGTGAAATGCTTAAAGGTCCAATGCAGTCATTTTTATCTCAATATCAAATAATATCCAGGTAACAATTAAGTACCTTACTGTGATTATTTTCCATTCAAATGGCAAAAAATAAACAAGATTAGCTTCTTAGCAAAGAGCAATTTCTCAAGCAAGAATTTTGCTAGGACTGTCTGGGAGTGGTCTAAGTGGGGAGGGGAAAACTGAAAACGATCCGTTATTGTCAGAGAGGTTTGGAACTCTCTTTCTTATTGGTCTATTAACTACACTGAACAAAAATATAAACACAACATGTAAAGTGTTGGTCCCATGCTTCTTGAGCTGAAATAAAAAATCACAGAAATGTCACTCTAAAAGGGAATTATCATAATTTCCACAATTTCACAGTATTATTCCAAACTCATAGTGTGGAAATATATATAAAACACAAAAAAATCTCATTTTTGACTGCACTGGTCCTTTAACCCCTTACACTTGTGGAAATTGGCCAATATGGATAGGGCCATATATATATATATATATATATATATATATATATATATACATATTTATATATTTATTTAAGAATAACTATAAAAAGCATATGCATGGTAGCAATTGAAATAGAACACTTTGGAGATTATGGGGAAATTATCAGACCAAAGGTGAGGACAAAACAGTTCACCTTACACGAGACTGATTCCAAACATTACACTGTTCAATCAATCAATCAAATGTATTTATAGAACCCTTCTTACATCAGCTGATGTCACAAAGTGCTGTACAGAATCCCAGCCTAAAACCCCAAACAGCAAGCAATGCAGGTGTAGAATCACGGTGGCTAGGAAAAACTCCCTAGAAAGGCCGGAACCTAGGAAGAAACCTAGAGAGGAACCAGGCTATGAGGAGTGGCCTCTTCTGGCTGTGCCAGGTGGAGATTATAACAGAACATAGCCAAGATGTTCAAATGTTCATAGATGACCAGCAGGGTCAAATAATAATAATCACAGTGGTTGTAGAGGGTGCAACAGGTCAGCACCACAGGAGTAAATGTCAGTTGGCTTTTCATAGCATCTCTACCACTCTTGCTGTCTCTAGAGAGTTCAAAACAGCAGGTCTGGGACAAGGTAGCACGTCTGGTGAACAGGTCAGGGTTCCATAGCCGCAGGCAGAACAGTTGAAACTGGAGCAGCAGCACGACCAGGTGGACTGGGGACAGCAAGGAGTCATCAGGCCAGGTAGTCCTGAGGCATGGTCCTAGGGCTCAGGTCCTCCGAGAGAAAGAAAGAAAGAATGAAAGAGATAATTAGAGAGAGCATACTTAAATTCACACAGGACACCGGATAAGACAGGAGAAATACTCCAGATATAACAGACTGTCCCTAGCCCCCCGACACAAACTATTGCAGCATAAATACTAGAGGCTGAGACAGGAGGGGTCGGGAGACACTGTGGCCCTGTCCGACAATACCCCCGGACAGGGCGAAACAGGCAGGATATAACCCCACCCACTTTGCCAAAGCACAGCCCACACCACTGGAGGGAAGACTTCAACCACCATCCTGAGACAAGGCCGAGTATAGCCAACGAAGATCTCCCCCACAGCACGAACTCAAAGGGGGGTGCCAACCCGGACAGGAAGATCACATCAGTGAATCAACCCAGTAAAGTGACGCACCCCTCCTAGGGACGGCAAGGAAGAGCACCAGTAAGCCAGGTGACTCAGCCCCTTTAATAGGGTTTGAGGCAGAGAATCCCAGTGGAGAGAGGGGAACTGGCCAGGCAGAGACAGCATTGGCGGTTCGTTGCTCCAGTGCCTTTCCGTTCACCTTCGCACTCCTGGGCCAGACTACACTCAATCATAGGACCTACTGAAGAGATGAGTCTTCAATAAAGACTTAAAGGTCGAGACCGAGTTTGCATCTCTCACATGGATAGGCAGACCATTTGCATAAAAATTGAGCTCTATAGGAGAAAGCCCTGTCTCCAGCTGTTTGCTTAGAAATTCTAGGGACAGTAAGGAGGCCTGTGTCTTGTGACCGTAGCGTATGTGTAGGTATGTACGGCAAGACTAAATCGGAAAGATAGGTAGGTGCAAGCCCATGTAATGCTTTGTAGGTTAGCAGTAAAACCTTGAAATCAGCCCTTGCCTTAACAGGAAGCCAGTGTAGGGAGGCTAGCACTGGGGTAATATGATCACATTTTTTGGTTCTAGTCAAGATTCTAGCAGCCATGTTTAGCACTAACTGAAGTTTATTTGGTGCTTTGTCCGGGTAGCCGGAAAGTAGAGCATTGCAGAAGTCTAACCTAGAAGTGACAAAAGCATGGATTAATTTTTCTGCATCTTTGAACAGAAAGTTTCTTATTTTTACAATGTTACGTAGATGAAAGCTGTCCTTGAAACAGTCTTGATTATGTTCGTCAAAAGAGAGATCAGGGGTCCAGAGTAATGCTGAGGTCCTTCAGTTTTATTTGAGACGACTGTACAACCATCAAGATTAATTGTCAGATTCAACAGAAGATGTCTTTGTTTCTTGGGACCTAGAACTAGCATCCCTGTTTTGTCCGAGTTTAACCTCTTATGGCTAGGGGGCAGTATTTTCACGGCTGGATAAAAAACGTACCCGATTTAATCTGATTATTAGTCCTGCCCAGAAACTAGAATATGCATATAATTATTAGCTTTGGAGAGAAAACACTCCACAGTTTCTGAAACTGTTTGAATGGTGTCTGTGAGTATAACAGAACTCCTATGGCAGGCAAAAACCTGAGATGCTTCTGTTCAGGAAGTACCCTGTCAGACCTTTTATTTTCTTTCTTTGACATCCCTTCCAAAAACTAAGGATCTCTGCTGTTACGTGACACTTCCCACGTCTCCAATGGAGTCTCAGAGCCCGGGAAAAACAGGAATGACGTAATTCAAAGCCCTGGCTGAAACAAAGGAGAGCAAAAGCTAAGTGGTCACTCAGTGGACTAAGCCTTACGCTCGCGACCCGCCCCGCCCCCGGCTTTCGGTTTTTCCCTCAGTATACAGACAGGCAGATTCCCGGTCGGAATATTATCGCTTTTCTACTAGATAAATTGCATAAAAATTGGTTTTAAACAGCGGTTGACATGCTTCGAAGTACGGTAATGGAACATTTAGAATTTTTTTGTCACATTCTGCGCCATGCTCGTGGCCGAGATTTAGCGTTGGGATAGTGTCTAGAACGCACGAACAAAACGTCTTGATGGAACATAACGATGGATTATTTGGGACCAAACCTACATTTGTTATTGAAGTAGAAGGCCTGGGACTACATTCTGATGAAGAACAGGAAAGATAAGAACATTTTTCTTATAGGAAATGTAATTTTGATGAAGGCTAAACTGGTTGGGTGTCTAAATAGCTAGCCCGTGATGGCTGGGCTATGTACTTAGATTATTGCAAAATGTGCTTCATCCGAAAAGCTATTTTAAAATCGGACATATCGAGTGCATAGAGGAGTTCTGTATCTATAATTCTTAAAATAATTGTTATGCTTTTTGTGAACGTTTATCGTGAGTAATTTAGTAAAATCACCGGAAGTGTTCGGTGGGAATGCTAGTTCTGAACGTCACATGCTAATGTAAAAAGCTGGTTTTTGATATAAATATGAACTTGATTGAACAGACATGCATGTATTGTATAACATAATGTCCTAGGTGTGTCATCTGATGAAGATCATAAAAGGTTAGTGCTGCATTTAGCTGTGGTTTGGGTTTATGTGACATGATATGCTAGCTTGAAAAATGGGTGTCTGATTATTTCTGGCTGGGTACTCTGCTGACATAATCTAATGTTTTGCTTTCGCTGTAAAGCCTTTTTGAAATCGGACAGTGTGGTTAGATAAAGGAGAGTCTTGTCTTTAAATAGCTGTAAAATAGTCATATGTTTGAAAAGTGGAAGTTTTCGGATTTTAGAGGAGTTTGTATTTCGCGCCCCGCCCATCATTGGATATTGGAGCAGACGTTCCGCTAGCGGAACGTGTAGATGTAAGAGGTTTTAAAAGTAGAACATTTGCCGCCATCCACTTCCTTATGTCTGAAACACAGGATTCCAGTGAGACCAATTTTGGGGCTTCACCATGGTTCATTGAAATGTACAGCTGTGTGTCGTCCGCATAGCAGTTAACATTATGTTTCCGAATGACATCACCAAGAGGTAAAATATATAGTGAAAACAATAGTGGTCCTAAAATGGAGCCTTGAGGAACTCCGAAATTTACAGTTGATTTGTCAGAGGATAAACCATCTACAGAGACAAACTGGTATCTTTCCGACAGATAAGATGTAAACCAAGCCAGAACTTGTCCGTGTAGATCTATTTGGGTTTCCAATCTCTCCAAAAGAATGTGGTGATCGATGGTATCAAAAGCAGCACTAAGGTCTAGGAGCTTGAGGACAGATGCAGAGCCTCAGTCTGACGCCATTTAAAAGTTAATTTACCATCTTCACAAGTACAGTCTCAGTGCTATGATGGGGTCTAAAACCAGACTGAAGCGTTTCGTATATATTGTTTGTCTTCAGGAAGGCAGTGAGTTGCTGCGCAACAGCTTTTTCTAAAATGTTTAAGAGAAATGGGACATTCGATATAGGCCAATAGTTTTTGATATTTTCTGCGTCAAGGTTTGGCCACTTTTAGTGAGTTTGGTACACATCCGGTGGATAGAGAGCTGTTTATTATGTTCAACATAGGAGGGCCAAGCACAGGTAGCAGCTTTTTCAGTAGTTTAGTTGGAATAGGGTCCAGTATGCAGCTTGAAGGTTTAGAGGTCGTGATTATTTTCATCAATGTGTCAAGAGATATACTATTAAAAAACTTCAGTGTCTCCCTTGATCCTAGGTCCTGGCAGTGTTGTGCAGACTTTGGAGGAATACGCAGATTTAAAGAGGAGTCCGTAATTTGCTTTCTAATGATCATGATCTTTTTGTCAAAGAAGTGAAAGCCATCCTCTCTTGGGGAATACTGCTTTTTAGTTAGCTTTGCGACAGTATCAAAAATACATTTTGGATTGTTCTTATTTTCCTCAATTAAGTTGGAAAAATAGGATGATTGAGCAGCAGTGATGGCTCTTTGATACTGCACGGTACTGTCTTTCCAAGCTAGTCGGAAGACTTCCAGTTTGGTGTAGCTCCATTTCCGTTCGGGTATTTTCTGTATACCAGGGAGCTAGTTTCTTATGACAAATGTTTTTTTGTTTTTAGGAGTGCGACTGCATCTAGGGTATTACGCAACGTTAAATTGAGTTCCTCAGTTAGGTGATTAACTGATTTTTGTACTCTGATGGCCTTGGGTAGGTGGAGGGAGTCTGGAAGGGCATCTAGGAATCTTTGGGTTGTCCAAGAATATATAGCACTGCTTTTGAGGATCGTTGGTTGGGGTCTGAGCAGATTATTTGTTGCGATGGCAAACGTAATAAAATGTTGGTCCAGTAGTCCAGGATTATGAGGAAAAACATTAAGATCCACAACATTTATTCCATGAGACAAAACTAGGTCCAGAGTATGACTGTGGCAGTGAGTAGGTCCGGAGACATGTTGGACAAAACCCACTGAGACGATGTTGATTTTATGTGCATCTTACATTTTCTTTGCTTTCATTGAAATGGCATGGAAACAACATTGATTCAACCAGTGTGTGCCCCGTCATTAGCTAAGTTATAAAATACAATATTACAGTGTCGGGCTTTCAAAAGGCACTTCAGACAAACAGATTGTAATTTTGATGCACATAGAGTGGAGTCATTAGCGCATTCAAGTGCATGTTTAACTGACACTAAAATGCCTGTTTGCCTAAGACTGATGCCATGCAAGCGCCTGTATGCACGTACTCATGCATACACACACTCGCATTCAAACGAACACACATGCACAGACACAGGGACACACACATACACAAATGTAAATAGTGCCACACATGCACACAAACGCATAGAGTTGGCCTTGCTGTAATGATTTTTGTTGTCTTTGATGTCTTTTGTTTTTGCGTTGTTGTTTTGCTTTGTTTTTTCTCTCTTTTGTTCTTTTTGTTGATTGTTGGCACATTGGGTCGGTGGTGGTTTTGGTTGAGTTGGATTGTGGCTTAGGGGGGTAGAGATGGGGGGTGGGGAGGTTTTTTCAGGGGGACTTATGAGGGGTTTCTTGGATGGTTGAGGGGAAGCTCTCGAGGGGATCTGTGGGGGGATCTTGGATGGTTGGAGGCCTGGCATTTGGGAGCTTGGGCCGGTGGCCGAGAGGTTGCTGGTTCGGGTCCCCGACTTGACTGGGTGGGGATCTATTCTTGTGCCATTGGGCGGGGCGCTTGACCCTGATTGCTCCTGTGGGTCGCTCTGGATGGGAGTGTCTGCTAGATGACTGAAAGTAATGTAAATGTTGAGCGGCTTCACTGCAGGTAGATTGTATGTTAAAAAAGGTGCATGTTCTGTGGATATTTTTTTATATAATATGACAAACATAGGCTCAATCTGTTCAGGACAACCCAGGGTTTAATGCATGTCATCCTTGTAACTGTGGATCAAACATAGTGATCACAAATGTTGATACTGTAAATTACATGAGTTTCCAAATATGGAAAAATGAAGTGCACATTTGGACTCACGGGTGTGTGGTTTGCTTGTATGACATCAAAGCCGTATTTATTATAATCCTCAATGTCTCATCTTTCAGAACACATCCACTCCTCTCTATTTACAGCGTTTCCCTCACATAGACAACAACAAATGTGCAAAAGTAGCACAATTAGAGGGAGGGATGGGAGGATCCTGTCGCGCGCAGTGCTCAAGTTTATAACCGCTGTCTGTCAAAACCCATACAGCGCTGTGAAGCGGAGAACCTGAGCTCTGGCGTCATGTATAGCATGTTACTGTACAGCCACTGCGTTCCAATTTAGGCGCCTATCAATGCCATTTTCAACCCGTATACAGGATGACAGGGGCTATGAGTGGAAAGGGTTACTACCTTGCAAGCCCAGTGCAGTATTCAGTATCAAAATACTATAACAAAAAAACGTGAGAAATAAGAAAGGAATAAAAAAAACATAAGACTGTAAGCTATATACAGGGTCAGTGCCAGTACCAAATGTACAATGTGCAGGGATAATGGAGTAGTTGATGTAGATATGTACATGTAGGCAGGGATTACGAGAAAGTGACTGGTAGCAGGATAAATAATAATAATAATAATAATAGTAACCAATATAGCAACAGCATGAGTGGTGGGTGGGTGTGTGCATGATGGTGAGTGTGTATGTGGTTGTTAGTGTGTGTGCAAGCGTGTCAGTGCAGGCGTGTGTGTGCGTGTGGGTAGAGACCTGTGAGTGTGCATACAGTACCAGTCACAAGTTTGGACACACCTACTCATTCAAAGACCAAGTCCATATTATGGCAAGAACAGCTCAGATAAGCAAAGAGAAACAACAGTCCATCCCTATTTTAAGACATGAAGGTCCGTCAAATAGGAACATTTCAATAACTTTGAAAGTTTCTTCAAGTGCAGTCGCAAAAACCATCAAGGGCTATGATGAAACTGGCTCTCATTAGGCCCGCCACAGGAAAGGAAAATCCAGAGTTACCTCTGCTGCAGAGGATAAGTTCATTAGAGTTACCAGCTTCAGAAATTGCAGCCCAAATAAATGCTTCACAGAGTTCAAGTAACAGACACATCTCAACATCAACTGTTCAGAGGAGACTGCGTGAATCAGGCCTTCATCGTTGATTTGCTGCAAAGAAACCACTACTAAAGGATACCAATAAGAAGAAGAGACTTGCTTGGGCCAAGAAACATGCGCAATGGACATCAGACCGGTGGAAATCTATTCTTTGGTCTGATGAGTCCAAATTTGAGATTTTTGTTGATGGAGTGCTGCATCAGATGACCTGGCCTCCACACACCTAACCTCAACCCAATTGAGATGGTTTGGGATGAGTTGGACTGCAGAGTGAATGAAAAGCAGCCAACAAGTGCTCAGAATATGTGGGGACTCCTTCAAGGCTGTTGGAAAAGCATTCCAGGTAAGGCTTGTTGAGAGAATGCCAAGAGTGTGCAAAGCTGTCATCAAGGCAAAGGGTGGCTACTTTGAAGAATCTAAAATATATTTTGATTTGTTTAACACTTTTTTGGTTACTACATGATTCCATGTTATTTTGTAGATTTGATGTCTTCACTATTATTCTACAATGTAGAAAATAGTAAAAAATAAATAAAAACCCTTGAATGAGTAGGTGTGTCCAAACTTTTGACTGGTACTCTACCTTCAGCGCATATAGTCCTTGGTGGGGGTGGGCAGCTATTGTCTATCTGTGTAGAAGTCTCATTACTTGGTGGTATAAACTGTCTCGGAGCCTGTTGGTACGAGACCTGATACTCTGGTACCGCCTGCCGGATGGAAGAAGAGAGAACGGGTGGCTGGAGACTTGGTAATTTTTCAGGCCTTCCTCAGACACTGCTTGGTTTGTATGTCCTAATCTTATTCATTATGGTCTAAAAGGGCAAACTGATCCTAGCTCAGCACTCCTACTATGACTCTTTATGAATACATGCCTTAACCACTGCGCCTCCACTAACCGGCTGAACCCGAAAACCAATGTACCCGTTTCCCTGCAGTGCAATGATTCCATCACTAGAGGACATTGCTCCTCCACCAATGACCAACTAATACTGGTCTAGAATGTTTCTACCAGTGGAGGCTGCTTGGGGGAGAGCGGCTCATAATAATGGCTGGAATGGAGACAATGGAATCGTATCGAAACGTCGTTTCCATTGGTTGATACCATTCCATTGACTCCAGTGGAGTCTGGTGTTTTTTTTACGTGTTTGATACTCTTCCAGAAACTCCATTCCAGCCATTACAATGAGCCTGTCCTCCTATAGCTCCTCCCACCAGCCTCCTCTGACACCATTCCAGTCTTTACTATGAGCCATCTTCTCCTCAGCAGTCTCCACTGGTTTCTAAAGCCCATCAAAACAGATACAATGACATGGCAGGGTCTGTTGTACTTGTATCTTGTATGTGTGTATTGGCATAATCTTTATTTATCCAGCAACTACTGATAACAAACATACACTTTTCTCTCTCTGTGTCTGTCTGCCTCTCTCTCTCTTTCTGCAGGACCCCCACCTCCCTACACCTATGACTATGAGATGTACCCTTCGGCCATGCGCCCCCCTCCCTACACCCCCACCCCACCCAGGATAGACAGCTACTCACCTCCCCCTCCGTATCCGGGCTGTAATCGCAAATGACTTGAAGACAAATGGAGAATCCTGACCAGGCTACTTGCCCTTCTGAAGGAGCACATCTTGGATTAAGTTTATGCAGTGTTCTAGCAGAGAAAGATGAGACTGTAAGCATTGCCTTTCGAACCTCTGGATCACTTAAAATGACTGCATGTGGACTGGACCACTTTGACCTTTTCTTGTGGGTGTGATTGGGTCAATTGAACTGACTGGTGTTTTGGGTGGGTGGGGGGTGAAAACCTCTGAATCACTTAAAATGACTGTGTGGACTGGTCTACTTTTGACAATTTGATGTGGGGGTGGTGGACAATCCAACTGATCAGCTTTTCGTGGGTGAAAACCACTTTAGGTGTATTTGACTCATATATTTTATGGCAATGAATATGAGTGAGGGGACAAAGTACATAACTTTATTTGAAGATGTGGATCTCTCTTGTACCATTTCTCTGGTAGAGATGCCTGTTAGCTGATTTTCCTTCAGGTCGGTGCTCTTCCCTATCTTATTTCTACAAGGCAAAGGAGAGAACTGTAGCCTCGTCCTAGATATGTTTGTGCTGTATTGCCAATTGCTTCATGTGGAAATGACCTGAGGACATGGCGAGACAGCACAAACAAATCTGGGACCAGGCTAGGAAAACTGGGTAAAACTATGAATTGTACCATAGAAATAGGATGGTAAACATACGTGTCCGGGGTGAAGTTTCCCCTAGGTACAGATCTAGTATCAGCTTCCCCCTCCCCCCAATCCTATCCTTAACTATTAGTGGAGATAGTACAAAACTGACCCAAGATCTAAAATCTAAATCAAACTTTTTGTCACATGCGCCGAATACAACCTTACCATGAAATGCTTACTTACAAGCCCTTAACCAACAATGCAGTTCAAGGAAGAAAATATATTTACCAAATAAATTAAAGTAAAAAATTATAAAAAGTAACACAATAAAATAACAATAAGGAGGCTATATATGGGGGGTACCGGTACTGACCACCTCCTATAGGCTGTCTCATAACCGTTGGTAATCAGGCCTACCACTGTTGTGTCATCAGCAAACTTAATGATGGTGTCGTGTTTTGCTGTATCTGTTGGGGTGTTAGGCACATTGGAGTGGGTCTAGGGTGTCCGGGAGGATGCTGTTGATGTGAGCCATGACCAGCCTTCAAAGCACTTCATGGCTACCAACATGAGCGCTACAGGCGGTAATCATTTAGGCAGGTTACCTTCGCTTCCCTGGGCACAGGGACTATGGCAGTCTGTTTGAAACATGTAAGTATTACAGACTCGGTCAGGGAGAGGTTGAAAACGTCAGTGAAGACACTTGCCAGTTGGTCCGAGCATGCTTTGAGTACACGTCCTGGTAATCCGTCTGGCCCCGCAGCTTTGTGAATCTTGACCTGTTTAAATGTCTTGCTCACATCGGCTACTGAGAGCATTATCACAGTCTTCCGGAACAGCTGGTGCTCTCATGCATGCTTCAGTGTTGCTTGGCTCGAAGCGAGCATAACAGGCATTTAGCTCGTCTGGTAGGCTTGTGTTACTGGGCAGCTCACGGCTAGGTTTCCCTTTGTAGTCCATAATAGTTTTCAAGCCCTGCCACATCCGACGAGCGTCAGAGCTGGTGTAGTAGGATTCAATTTTAATCCTGTATTGACACTTTGCCTGTTTGATGAATCATCTGAGGGCATAGCGCGATTTCTTATAAGTTTCCGGATTAGTGTCCCACTCCTTGAAAGCGGCTGCTCTAGCGTTTAGCTCAATGCAGATGTTGCTGGTTGGGATATGGTTGGTTGGGATATGTACATTACCGTTCAAAAGTTTGAGGTCACTTAGAAATGTTCTTGTTTATTAAAGCAAATTACATTTTATTGTCCATTAAAATAACATCAAATTGATCAGAAATACAGTATAGACATTGTTAATGTTGTGAATGACTATTGTAGCTGGAAACGGCAGATTTTTTAGGAATATCTACATAGGCGTACAGAGGCCATTATCAGCAACCATCACTCCTGTGTTCCAATGGGATGTTGTGTTAGCTAATCCAAGTTTATAATTTTAAAAGGCTAATTGATCATTAGAAAACCCTTGTGCAATTATGTTAGAACAGCTGAAAACTATTGTTCTGATTAAAGAAGCAATAAAACTGGCCTTCTTTAGACTAGTTGAATATCTGGAGCATCAGCATTTGTGGGTTCAATTACAGGCTCAAAATGGCCGTAAACAAATAACTTTCTTCTGAAACTCGTCAGTCTATTCATGTTCTGAGAAATGAAGGCTATTCCATGCGAGAAATTGCCAAGAAACTGAAGATCTCGTACAACGCTGTTTACTACACCCTTCACCGAACAGCGCAAACTGGCTCTAACCAGAATATAAAGAGCAGTGGGAGGCCCCGGTGCACAACTGAGCAAGAGGACAAGTACATTAGTGTCTAGTTTGAGAAACAGATGCCTCAAAAGTCCTCAACTGGCAGCTTCATTAAATGGCACCTGCAAAACACCAGTCTCAACGTCAACAGTGAAGAGGCGACTCCAGGATGCTGGCCTTCTGAGTTGCAAAGAAAAATACATATCTCAGACTGGCCAATAAAAAGAAAAGATGAATATGGGCAAAAGAACACTGACACTGGACAGAGGAAGATGGGAAAAAGTGTTATGGACAGACTAATTGAAGTTTGAGTCACAAAGAATAACATTCGTGAGACGCATAAACAACTGAAAAGATGCTGGAGGAGTACTTGACGCCATCTGTCAAGCATGGTGGAGGAAATGTGATGGTCTGGGGGTGCTTTGGTGGTGGTAAAGTGGGAGATTTGTGCAGGGTAAAAGGGATCTTGAAGAATGAAGCCTATCACTCCATTTTGCAACGCCATGCCATACACTGCGGACTGCGCTTAATTGGAGCCAATCTCCTCCTACAACAGGGAGGTGCTTCAGGAAGCATGGGGTGAAATCTCTTCAGATTACCTCAACAAATTGACAACTACAATGCCAAAGGTCTGCAAGGCTGTAATTGCTGCAAATGGATACACACCCCCGCCCCTCGTCTTACCAGACGTAGCTTCTCTGTCCTGCCAATGCAGTTTTTAATGTCCCGTTGGTAGGAAAGTCTTGATCGTATATATTCCGTTTTGTTTTCCAATGATTGCACGTTGGCCAATAGAACGGATGGTAGTGGAGGTTTACTCACTCGTCTATGAATTCTCAGAAGGCAGCCCAACCTCCGCCCCTTTTTTCTCTGTCTTTTCTTCATCCAAATGACAGGGATTTGGGCCCATTCCCGAGAAAGCAGTATATATTTCATGTCAGACTCATTAAAGAAAAAATCTTTGTCCAGTTCGAGGTGAGTAATCGCTGTTCTGATGTCCAGAAGTTATTTTCAGTCATAAGAGATGGTAGCAGCAACATTATCCACAAAATAAGTTACAAACAATGCGAAAAAACTAATATTTGGTTAGGAGCCCGTAAAACGGCAGCCATCCCCTCCGGCGCCATTGTCCAGATCAGCGTCTAGGGGCAACTTCACCCTACACTGATCAAGGCTGCCTGTAGGTGCACAGTGAAGACAGGTCTTGACCTGCTCTCGGAGGACTGGGGAATGATGAGTTAATGACAAAATGTGATGGAGATGTTTCTCAACAATCTTTCAGTGTTGTTTATATGTTGTCGCTATGAACATGTGCAGGATGAAAGTTAAATTAAAGTTTCCAAATCGTATTGTCAACTCTGCCTCAATAAATACCGAAGAAAACATCTAAAGTCAGTACACCAGTCGATAAGGAAGTACTCCAAGCCCTCTTGTTGTTAGTAAAGTCTAATTGTGCCTACTTGAATTTGCACCATGAGCTGTCCATTGATTGTGCCTGGTCTGCTGCTTCAAGGTTCAGCACCACAATGTAAATTACTCAAATCTGGCTTATTGTGAGGTCAATAACTAATAAATACATAATGTGGCAGAAACATTTATTTTTTTAATAAATTCAATTATGGTAGTAGCAAACTATCAAAGTGGACCTCCGGTTCTCATTCTCATCTTCGCGCTCTCCTCAAACTAAATAGAACATAGTTAAAAAAAAATTATAGGCCTAATCAAAAATAATTTTCGGAACAAACCTTTGACTCTTGAACTGCCAACGTAGTGGTTAAGCAGTGAGTAATACAGCCACGGTTTATTTACACCATTCTGGCATCTATCTTAGAAATATAACTTTGCTGTGTGCTTCTCCAAGCATGCACTTCCTAGTCTATAGCCTATAGGCTATGGATCATTGGATTGAGACCACACTAAATAGCCTATCGGCGCAATTGATATTGCACACCCAATGGAGAATCAGAGATTTTTTTGATTTTGCCTTTATTTAACTAGGCAAGTCAGTTAAGAACAAATTCTTATTTTCAATGACGGCCTAGGAACAGTGGGTTAACTGCCTTGTTCAGGGGCAGAACGACAGATTTTTACCTTGTCAGCTCAGGGATTCAATTTTGCAACCTTTCGGTTACCGGTCCAACGCTCTAACCACTAGGCTACCTGCCGCCCCATAGATGAGGCACACATCGATATATAGCCTAATAAGCAACACATTCTAAAACATTGAGAAATATTGAAATGTAATCAATTATAAATTACATGACCCTCCCCTGGACTAGATTTAAAACATACTAAACCCTCCACTTGACTGACATTTAAAAAGCATGACCCTCCCCCATTTTCCTCCAGGTAACCATTCTGTAAATTTTGATGTATCCCTAACTCATACGCATTTAGCTACTGAAAATAATAATGGGAATACCTGTGTAAATAGTTAGTTTATAGATCATTTGTAAATAAATAATTCATCAGACCAAATAAGAAAGAATGATTCATTACATATAAACTAGTATCTATATCCCACTTATACGAAGTTGTATAAACCCTAAAGATAGGTCTTAAAAAAGTTATGTCCTTGTTTCATGGTAGGTAGCCAACCCCTAACTTTTCTCAAATTTCTCTCAGAGAGGAGATAATGAACAATCAATTAAATTGCATAACAAGGCAATGTACACAGCTAGTCACCAAATGTAGGCTAGGCTACCATTTGGTTACCATCTGCCTTTGCTAGGCCTCTTTGTAAATGTTTTGCATGTAAATCTATGTGGTTGCTGACGTGTCTGTCACAAGGTGGAAATGTAATAGGTTCTAGGGTTGGTCTGGGTTGAGCAGGGAGACTGAAGCAGAGGCAGACAACAAACAGGACAGTTTTCAACATTTATTTTCACAAGGCATGGTTTCGTTTCTGTAATCAAGTTTCAACACATTCTCAACTCATTTTCACAATTCACTTAGAATGCTTAATTTCTGTATACCATTTTTCTCTTTGAGAAGGAGGTGAGGAGAGAGGACATGGGGAGTATGCAATTGGAGTTCTCCTTTGGGCAAACTCTGTCCTCAGTGAGCCGGAAACCGAAAAGTGGTCAAGGAATGTTTCAGTTCATTAGTGGAAAAACGGAAGACGGTCCCTTCCTCAATTGCCTGCTTTTGGCGAGGAAGCACAACCTGAGTCCTTCACGAAAGAGTTTGGAAATTGTTTACAGCCTTTGAAATCAGCTATTGTTTACTCGAAGTAGAAAAGCATGCAAACATTTAAAAAAAACTATATGCTAATGAACCTTTTATCTATAAAATGTCTTGTACAACTATCTAAATTAGTTTTCTATCACTTTATAAATTTATGACACACGATTGGAAAAAGAGAGTCTGATTTCATACAACCGCATCTTCGTTCACTATCCCTCTCCTAGCTACATCTCTTCAATTAGCTTTGACCTTTTTCAAAAGGACGTTAGAGAGGACAGGGGAGAGCGGATGCAGAAGTTGACCGAATCTATTTCAGAAAAGGGCATTGAGATTCTCCCAGTCATACAGCACAGACCCTGCGGCAAGGTAAAGTGACTAAGGGGACAGTTGAAATCGGTGAGGGGGACACACTTTTGGGGGGATTCTTGCATTGGAAATCTATTGAATTCTAATTATATCATGCTATACCACAATAAACATAAAGTTAAAATGCCAAAACTCTGAGACCATTGAGTGCTTTTGAAGTGACAGGTTGGCACGAAATCTATAAACCCATCTCCGCTGCACTGTATCAGCACAATGGACAGCGCCTTACGCAGTAAAGCAAGGCCTCTTTGGCAATGAATATAGGCTACAAGATAGATGGGGTAAATCACCTATTACAAACAGCCTAAATGAATGCGACCGAATACAATTAGTTTTTCTTTCCACAGTGCAGTGCATTTCAAATGCTCCATGCTTGATGCGTGCCTAGCGAATCCTATTGGTTTCATCAAAAGCTTGCTTCTAGTTAGAATACCCGCTTTGGGTGAAGGCCTTGTCTGCATTAGCAATGGACCCAATACTGAACTTTCGACATTGGAACCAAAATGCAGCATCTGCAGTAACTGAGTATTCCAGCCACTCTCCTCCTATGAAGCAGTTGATATTAAATTCATGTTTTTGGACAGAAAACATGCGGTTATGGTAGGATTCTAGGCTAACCTGGGCTGGCTCTTCCAATATCGTCAGGAACAGTCAGTGGTGGAGGGGACTGTGGAGCCATTATCCTGGTGGCATATGTGAATGGGGGGGGGGGGGCTCTGGAGCTCAGCATATGGAGCCCAGCACCATCATTGCTGCTGGGCTTGGCGGCATCCTCAATGGTTTGATTTCTGATATCCATCGTGGCAGTGGCAGATTAGCTGGTTAGCGCTAAATAGGCTAATAACACTAACACCTTTTACAGCTAACTAAGAAGGTAACTAAACTCTGTAGTGGTGGGGCGTGAGGCAGAGTTGATTGAAGCTGCTTCAACTCTAAACTTGACCCCGTCCTTTTAAATAAACAAATATGACAGGCTGAGGCTTATCTCGTTATTCATAGCCTACCACATTATTCACTAAGCAGTGTTTTTTTCACACTTTCTATGGAAACCCAAAGAGTCATATCTAACTGCCCAGTGGCTTTCCATAGCCCCCCTACATATCATTTTGTTTAATGTTATTTAACCAGGCAAGTCAGTTAAGAACAAATTCTTATTTACAATGACAGCCTACCAGGGAACAGTGGGTTAACTGCCTTGTTCAGGGGTAGAACAACAGATCTTTAGCTCGGGGATTTGATCCAGCAACCTTTTGGTTACTGGCCCAATGCTCTAACAACTAGGCTACCTGCCGCCCCAAAACACACACACACTCCGCAGCACACCCTGTCCATGGTGCTGATATAGTGCAGCGCTGATTCAGATTTCGCGCCAATCTGTCACTCAATCATTTGAAAATGTCTGCTATTTTTATATGGGGACATAAAACTAAAACACAAGTTTCAATTTAGGGGGCTTAAGCCTCCTAGTGGAGCCATGCCTGATACAGAGCAAAGTCCATTTGCCATGTGCTCTTATCGAACATTTCAGCCTTAATTTGGTATATTATTAGGATCCCCATTACCTGTTGCGAAAGCAGCTGCTACTCTTCCTGGGGTCCACACAAAACATAGCATAATAAAGAACATTTATTGACAAAAACAGCTCAACGACAGAACTACATACATTTAAAAACGGCACAGATAGCCTATATATCAATACATACACACAATTTCTAGGTCAAAAGGGGGAGAGGAGTTGCTTTATCAGTTTTTTAAAACTAGGTTTGCTGTTCATTTGAGCAATATTAGATGGAAGGGAGTTCCATGCAATAACGGCTTTATATAATACAGTAAGCTTTCTTGAATTTGTTCTGGATTTGGGGACTTTGAAAAGACCCCTGGTGGCATGTCTGGTGGGGTAAATGAATGTGTCAGAGCTGTGTGTAAGTTGATTATGCAAACAATTTTCACGTTTCTTATAAAAAAATAATTGACACAGTCAGTCTCTCCTCAACTCTTAGCCAATAGAGACTGGTATGCATAGTATTTATATTAGCCCTCTGATTACAATGAAGAGCAAGACATGATTGGTTCCCATATGGTCTAGCGGTCAGGATTCCTGGTTTTCACCCAGGCGGCCCAGGTTCGACTCTCGGTATGGGAATTAACTGTTCTAATATTGGGCTCCCGAGTGACGCAGTGGTCAAAGGCACCACATCTCAATGCTGGAGGGGTCACTGCAGATACCCTGGTTCAAATCCAGGCTGTAACACAACCAGTGTTGTTTGGGAGTCCCGTAGGGTGGTGCACAGTTGGCTGGTGTAGGCTGTCATTGTAAATAAGAATTTGTTCTTAACTGACTTGCCTAGTTAAAAAAAAAACATGGCACTATGTTCTCGGCCAGCTGCAGCTCAACTAGGTCTTTCTTTGCAGCACTTGACCACATGACTGGACAATAATCAAGATAAGCCAAAACTAGAGCCTGCAGGACTTGCTTTTTTGAGTGTGGTGTCAAAAAAGCAGAGCATCTCTTTATTATGGACAGACCTCTCTCCATCGTTACAACCATTGAATCTATATGTTTTGATCATGACAGTTTACAATCTAAGGTAACACCAAGTAATTTAGACTCCTCAACTTGTTCAACAGCCACACCATTCATTACCAGATTCAGTTGAGGTCTAGAACTTAGGGAATGATTTGTACCAAATACAATGCTGTTAGTTTAGGGATGTTCAGGACCAGTTTATTACTGGCCACCCATTCCAAAACTGACTGCAACTCCTTGTTAAGAGTTTCAGTGACTTCATTAGCTGTGGTTGCTGACACCTATATGGTTGAATCATCAGCATGCATGTACACACAGGCTTTGTTTAATGCCAGTGGCAGGTCATAAGCTCTGTTGCAACAAGGATCACCATGCCTCTGGACTACATCCCTTCCTGTGGGGAAGGGGGATTTAAATACACAATTCAATCACTTGATACGTTAACCATCCAATAGGAATGCTTGATTGTTGCACATGTAAAGTAGTGACTCCTGTGACATTCTCACCCACTTTAAAATGAGTGTTTCCTCGCAGAGTGAGTGAAAACACTGCAAAATGACACACGTGCAATATTATGTTTCACACACCGATTAGCAAAACCACTTTTTTAAATAAACCCCCCATATTTACTCAAAACAAACAACAAAGTCCCCTTGAACATAAAGGTCTCCAATACCTTCTAGCTAGCAGCTCTCCCACATGGTGTCCTAGGACACCATTCTTGTTATCGTCTCCACTGTTTCCTCTCTCCTGGTAGACCTGGGGCATCAGGTGGCCCCATCTTGGTCGCTTCAGCCCCATCGCTCACCTACTTTGAGTGGACCATTCCATCCAGCTCTCTGCGGGCCCCCATGGCAGTGTTATCCTGTCCTCTTAACTGGAACTTCCACCTCAGCTTCATCAGACCACACACATCCTTCAGCCATGTCCACAGAGCTGCTCAGTCTTCACTTATAGGGTACCTTAACACGCCAGGCCAGTTAGGTCGCACAAAGTCTCATAGACCAGCAGGGGTGGCTTCCTCTTCTGCCCCAGCTGCGTCCAGACCACCACGGGAGAGACTGCAGAACCTGGGAGGACACAGAAACACAAGACAGTAAAAGCAAAACAACTGCCCCTTCAATGGCCCAGACCCTGCACTTGTTCAGCCAAGTCTCACAAGGTAGAAAAGTGACGGGTAGAAAAGGTAGAAAAGGTTTTATAGGGACTGGGTTGAGCAAGCAGAGGCAAACAACTAACAGGACAGTTTTCAACATTTATTTTCATAAGGCTTGGTTTTCAAGTCACTGTTTCAGTAATCAAGTTAACATTCTAATTACATTTTCACAATTCAGTTAGAATGCTTAATTTCCATATACCATTTCCTCTTTACTTTTAACTTAATAACCATGCTACTTAAAATCATTAGAAAAACATACAAACTAAACCAAAGAAACAAAGGGGCACAGGAAGCAAAGCAGCCAGAAGGCAGGTGGCCATTTTTTCTAAAAAACGTTGTCATAAAGTGCTAAGTCCATTTGCCATGTGCTCTCAAACATTTCAGCCTTAAAGGGGAACTGCACCTGCTGATTTGGCCTCTTTTTTTGGCTTGCTCCTCAAGAAATACTGGCGACCATGACAGAAACCAAACGTGAGTTGACTTGGGGATGTGGTTTGATGTGGGTGTTTCTTGGGTGTGTCCTTGCCACCTCCATGACACACCCATCAGTCAGAACCTTACCTGCAGCGTTTTCCACCACTCAGTCACAACAAACAAATCTCCTGCAATGTTGAGTTCTACAGGCAGATGTATGGTGAGATTCCGGGGGAAGCTTTGGGCTTTATTAAATCCACATTGCAGAAGTTCAGCTAAGTGTGATTGAAATTTAAAGGCAATGTTCCCGCTTTAGTGGAGACTGCGTTTATGATAAACGCTGCATATGTCAGCTCAATCAATTTTGCTCTCAAGTGGCACAGCGGTCTAAGGCACTGCATCTCAGTGCTAGAGGCATCACTACAGACCCTGGTTCGATTCCAGGCTGTATCACAACTGACCATGATTGGGAGTCCCATAGGGCGGCGGACAATTGGCCCACCGTCATCCGGGTTAGGGTTTGGCCGGGGTAGGCCGTCATTGTAAATAAGAATTTGTTCTTAACTGACTTGCCTAGTTAAATAAAGGTAAATTGTTTATTTTTTTCAAGTCTGGCACCCAACTATGTACTTTGTCTAACAGAAAAACAGGGTCAACGATTGTCATCATCCCTCAATTATACATTTAGCTAGAGAAATAACAATCTCATTTGGAAGCTAATTCTATGGTTTACAGATGGCCGGTGACACCGTTACGCTATGCAACCAACTGTGACATGTTTTGCTATGGCCCTGGGTTGGTTTCAGTTTGTTGCTGCCAGTTAGTACAGTGTTGTAGTCAGACATGAGTTAGCTATTAACACGATAGCCGCATCCAATATTTATTTGTGTCCTAGTAGGCTGGACAATAGAACGAGTCAAAACTCACCCAAGGCTTAAAAATGGCCAAAGAACGTTAGTTGAGCTGCAACACCAGCGCGAGGCCATAGCAAATTAATTGATACGAACCATCGCTGAGCCTCTACTGACTGGAGTGATCCTTAGAATTCCATTTCCCTAAATGGCACCAAAAAGTGTCTACCTTGTATTTTACAACTACAATCTGTCTTTAGGATTAAGCTGAAAAATAACAACTTGTGTAGAAATTTAACATCCGCACCTTTATGTTGCCAAGTGTGCTTTTGTCGGCATAACAAAGAGGTAGAGAAAAAAAAGCTTTTGTGGCGCGAAGTTGTTGATGTGTGCAAAGGGTCCCTGGTTCAAGCCCAGGTTGGGGCGAGGAGAGGGACGGAAGCTAAACTGTTACACCAGCATGGCTCTCCATAGGAAAACAATGGGGGAGCTGTGTTCTGGGGCTAGCATTTCATGACAATGGAGTACGCTGCCCAGCCTTACATCGTTACAAAGAGGAGATTCTCATTATTAAAATGGTGTCCGACTTGAAAAAATATAAATATACACATTGCGAGATACTTGGCGAAATAGACTGGCATTTCCTTATTTCCCCAAAACAATGGCAGTCTGAAAGTTCTAAGAGCAGTCTTTTTTATATAATTAACTAAATGTATGGTGTTTTTGGTTTGTCAGTTTCATTGTTTATTGTTATGTTATAAATTGTTATTTAATGTTTTTAACTGATAAAATGAACTACAGCATTTTATATTTTGGAATTTTTAGTAATTACGACATTGGTAAGTATATACACTTATTCTGTATTACTACAATTAATAAATTATTCCAATAGATGGCAGCATAAAGACAATGAATGACATTTTGGAAGATTAGTTATCTCCCTGGATACACCACTCCCACACACAAGAAAACTCCTGCACACGTTTTTTTCTGTACCTTTCCACCTGCTAATGCAAGAGGAAGGACTGAAAAAGCATTTAACAGATTACTGTGAATTAATATAATGATCAGGGGTGTAACGTTGGTTTTAGAAGTGGGGGGGGGGGATATCCAGTTGAAGTGGAGTGTTTATCCAGTCAGATAAACACTCCAAACAACCTACCCTACCGATCGGAGGCGTGTGCATCACATTCCAATGATAAAACTGGGGGGGACAAAAATGCAATTTCAGAATGTGGGGGAAGAAGTAAGAAGAAGAGACTTGCTTGGGCCAAGAAACACGAGCAATGGACATTAGACCGGTGGAAATCGGTCCTTTGGTCTGATGAGTCCAAATTTGAAATCTTTGGTTCCAACCGCCGTGTCTTTGTGAGACGCAGAGTAAGTGAACGGATGATCTCCTTATGTGTGGTTCCCCAATGTGAAGCATGGAGGAGGTGTGATGGTGTGGGGGTGCTTTGCTGGTGACACTGTCTGTGATTTATTTAGTGTTCAAGGCACACTTAACCAGCATTGCTACCACAGTTTTCTGCAGCGATACGCCATCCCATCTGGTTTGCGCTTAGTGGAACATTCATTTGTTTATCAACAGGACAATGACCCAACACACCTCCAGGCTGTGTAAGGGCTATTTGACCAAGAAGGAGAGTGATGGAGTGCTGCATCAGATGCCCTGGCCTCCACAATCACCCGACCTTAACTCGATTGAGATGGTTTGGGATGAGTTGGACCGCTGAGTGAAGGAAAAGCAGCCAACAAGGGTTCAGCATATGTTGGAACTCCTTCAAGACTGTTGGAAAAGCAGTCCAGGTGAAGCTGGTTAAGAGATTGCCAAGAGCGTGCAAAGCTGTCATCAAGGCAAAGGGTGGCTACTTTGAAGAATCTCAAATATAAAATATATTTGTATTTGTTTAACACTGGTTACTACATGATTCCATATGTGTTATTTCATAGTTTTGATGTCTTCACTATTATTCTACAATGTAGAAAATAGTACAAATAAAGAAAAACCCTTGAATGAGGAGATGTGTCCAGACTTTTGACTGGTACTGTGTATATATATATATATATATATATATATATATATATATATATATATATATATATATATTAGTACCAGTCAATATATTTATTTATTTATTTTTACATAGAATTAAGCATAATCATTATGGCTCCAGATTGCAGGAAAAAAACTGTTTCAGGTGTTTGAAAAATGCTAAATTCAGGACACAGCCCCCCTCGGGACCAGCCCCAAACCATCCTCAGGTACTGTGCCCCTCTGATTTTTTGGGAGCATGGCGCCCCTGCACATACACGCACATACATACATACACCCCCCTCCCCCGGTCAGGTGACCTGGCACTCGAGCAGCTGTGCAGCCTCATTATCGTTCTCCATTAAACCAACACAGTCAGCCGCACAGCCACGGAAACGAGCTCTGAATACATACCGACGGAACATAGAATAAACCATACATAGGACGCGTTGTGACAATAATACGCCATGTGGGACCGTATGGCTTTGTTGCTGCTGGTTGTTGCGACCACGGCGCTAGCAGTTGAGGTAAGAAACCGGGGAAAGAAAGACGGGATAAGGCTGAGCTCCATGCCTATTCTTCTTCTCTTCCGCTGCTATTGATGGAGGGAGCAGCCGGGTGATTCCAAACCATGGGGGCTAATTACGCATGACTAGAACAAAATTAAACCAGTTATTCAGCAAGGCTGTGAACATATTCCACGCCTGAATACATGCTGGACAGCTTTTTATCTAATTTAGTCTGACTCGAAATGATAGTAGACTAGCCGGTGTTCAGATCCCTTGTTCTTTTTGCTCAGTGCTGTTATAAACTGCTCTGTCATTGCTTGAATTGAAATCTAGTTGTATAGCCTTTGGATAAGTTTTACTTTTAATAATTCAATGTGAGAAATAATTACATTTATTTTACACAAAGTAAGGCCTGATGAAGCTTTCCAATCTGTAGGCTACGGCTGAGATTCCTGTGTAGCCTATGTAAACGAACGTGATTTTGTTTCTGTGCATAATTGCGCTTCAACACAGCCTAGTCCAAACAGGTTTCTGTAGTGGCAATATTGATTATTGTATCCGGAGTTTATGGGTAATATGATCACCATTTTGTAGCCACTTGTGTAGTGTTTTTTTTCTTCTTCATGGCTCGAATATATATGAGGTGGTGGGCGTGAAAATAAACATCTACAATGGGTTATTCTTTACCTTAGATTGAGCTTTCTGTAGCCTAAAGACATAAATTACTCCCCCAAAAAAGAGCCGAAGAGTAGACCTATGACCCATTAATTCTGCACATTGCGTCCTTGGATAAGGGTAAAATCGCCTGTTTTCCCTACGTCAACCTGTTTCATGTAAGCTAGAGAATAAAGATAATGTTGTGAGACAGAAGTAAGATGGCGGCGGTGCACTGCAGCATTCCATGAACACAGGCAGAGATTTTGCACATAATCACCGATCATCCGTCTCTCTCAGGCGATATGCCATGTTGGTGTGAATTTGGCCTTGTAAAGAGAGAGACCACATTTGTTCTCTTACGACAGTCTTAGTGTTACACAAACGTTACACTGCAATTGCGGCTGAGTTGCTCCATTTGGTATGTCTGAGTGTGGGAACTGCGGTTTGAATTTAACAAATTATTGCAGGCAGTAGCGGATACATTTGATGTGGATGATGCTTGTAACAGGTCGATGCGGGTCTGTGGGCTAGCTAGGCTAACCACACAAACATTACTCTTCACCCACCTCAAGTTCAAGATGTCAATGTCACTCAGGTTTTACTAGGCCTTTTCACCTCCAGACAGCTTACATAGCTAGTTGTTGTATGTATTACCCCTAGTGTTTCTGACTATGTATCAATTGTTCTTAATCTTAGTTCAGTATAGCCAAAGGGTGTTGGTGATATTTCAACATATTAAGATATTTTAAATCAATTAAATGCCAAATAGGCTATGAAGTTGATGCTCAAACTTCCCAATACAGAAGTTCACAGTTAGTTGGTATTTCCCTATATTGTGGGTTGTCAATAATTGACATTTCATGATTATTTATTTTTTTGCAAAAAGAAAGCTGACTTAGGCTATAATGCTTTATTGCTTGGTATACACGTATAAGCCACACATTGAACAGTCTAAGGACACAGAGGGCAGGGCTCTCATGTTAATCCGGCCTTTATACAGACTGGAGTGTACGGTGTGGGAGCTGAATTCCAGTTTCCCATCCTTGAAAAATTGGTCGAAGACCAACCCAGGCAGTCTGTCAATGCACTGCAGTCATTCAAGCCCAAAGCAACACAGCCTCACGCCCATTAGCGTACATTATAACCATTGTCTCCCTTTGGCATCCACTGCTCATGTTGCAGCTTCGTCCAACCATCCATTTAAAGCGCCAGTTTCCAATAGCGCTTTAAAGGGACAATTAGCTCTATGTTGCAGTCTCTACAATTCCTACCCTTGTAATGGTTAGTTGTTGTGTGCCAATCACTGTCTCTGTTTTGGGATGTTTCTCATGCCATGCCAACCATCCTCCATCTTAAGCCTCTTTTTATGTTTTGGTGGCGGTGCCTCTTTTTCTGCCTGCCAGACAGAAATTCCTGGCCCTTTATGGTGTTGTCATGTTATGTTTGTGTTGTTTGGGCTGTTGTGTTCTCCCCACGTTGGGATGTTCCTCCCCTTTCAGGATTTGTATTTTGGACCCTCTCTCTCCCATGTCGCCACACTGGACATCCTCACCTTTAACCTGTTGAGGACAGACGTTCCGCTAGCGGAACCCCGTTCCGTCTGCGGAACCCCTAGCCAACAGCCAATGGCATCGCACGGCGCGAAATACAAAACCAACTAAAATACCAAAATTCAATTTTCTCAAACAATCAACTATTTTACACCATTTTAAAGATAAGACTCTCGTTAATCTAACCACATTGTCCGATTTCAAAAAGGCTTTACAGCGAAAGCAAAACATTAGATTATGTTAGGAGAGTACATAGACACAAATAATCACACAGCCATTTTCCAAGCAAGCATATATGTCACATAAACCCAAACCACAGCTAAATGCAGCACTAACCTTTGATCTTCATCAGATGACACTCCTAGGACATTATGTTATACAATACATGCATGTTTTGTTCAATCAAGTTCATATATCAAAAAACAGCTTTTTACATTAGCATGTGATGTTCAGAACTAGCATACCCACCGAAAAACTTCCGGTGAATTTACTAAATTACTCATGATAAATGTTGACAAAATACATAACAATTATTTTAAGAATTATAGATACAGAACTCCTTTATGCAATCGCTATGTCTGCTTTTAAAATAGCTTTTCGGCGAAAGCACATTTTGCAATATTCTGAGTACATAGCTCGGCCATCCGCCAACTTCGGGGTCACCTAAACTCAGAATTAGTATTAGAAAAATTGGATTACCTTTGCTGTTCTTTGTCAGAATGCACTCCCAGGACTTCTACTTAAACAACAAATGTTGTTTTGGTTCCAAATAATCCATAGTTATATCCAAATACCTCTGGGTTTTTTCATGCGTTCAGGTCACTATCCGAAGGGAAACGCGCGAGCGCATTTCGTGACAAAAAAATGCTAAATATTCCATTACCGTACTTAGAAGCATGTCAAACGCTGTTTAAAATCAATTTTTATGCAATTTTTCGCGTAAAATGGCAATAATATTCCAATCGGGCAACGTTGTATTCATTCAAAGAGAGAAAGAATAACATGGCGAGTTCTCGTGACCGCGCATCTCCAGTCTCACTGTCCCCAGGCTGACCACTTACAAACTCTGCTCCTATACTTTGCCCAGAGACAGCAGACACCCCATTCCACTTTCTGATGACTTTAGAGAGCCAATGGAAGCCTTAGAAAGTGTTACGTTACAGCACAGATGCTGTAATTTCGATAGAGATGTAACAGAAGGACAACAAATTGTCAGACAGGGCACTTCCTGCATGGAATCTTCTCAGGTTTTGGCCTGCCATATGAGTTCTGTTATACTCAGACACCATTCAAACAGTTTTAGAAACTTTAGTGTTTTCTATCCAAATCTACTAATTATATGCATATTCTAGTTTCTGGGCAGGAGTAGTAACCAGGTTAAATCGGGTACGTTTTTTTATCCGGCCGTGAAAATACTGCCCCCTATCCCAAAGAAGTTAAGTAATGTGTTTGTCTGAAACGGTCATGTCACCTATCCCTTTAATGGCATAGAAGGTTTTCAGGGGAGCTGATCTCAGTGAAAACACCTGGCATGGCGGTGTAAGACCGGCTTTGTGCGCTGTAACCTGGCCTTTCACATAGCATACATGGCTGGTTATCTCTTGCTAGCCCTGGGCCGTGTTCAGTTGGCATGAAATGGAGTGAAACAGGGAGTGACTTCCTGTACTTGTCCAATAAGAGATGTTTGTTTTCACGTTGCAAAACATTTTGCGACGGTGTGTCCTAATGAACACAACCCTGAAGAGCTTCACAGAGCAAATATATCATGGTCTCATCTGATATGAATTGTGCAGCAGTCTCTGGTGCAGACCACATTTAGAGGATCTCACAACATCAGGATGGGCTCCATTGAGAAGCGACTCAAGCCCACTCTTCACAATCCCTCATCTATACAGATCGGTGGTTCTGTGCAGGTGCTGTTCCATTCCAATGCTTCCCAATGAAACCTGGATGAGTTATCAGGGACCCCACCTCCAACCAGGAGAGAATGGGTGTGTTCCAGGTCATCTTTTTGCAGTCACGCTGCACACCTCATCATAATAAAGTAGCTCCTGAATCGTTAAACGCTTCTCCAGGCTTTGTGAGTTCGGTCATCTGCAATAATGATGACCTGGAACGCGCCCTATAGCCCTGCTGCTATGACAACCCCAGTGGATCACGTCTTAACTGTCAGTGTCACCGTCATGGCAGCTGCGTGACTGAAGTGGCGTGTCATGTGTATGTGTGACCTTCACGTCCGCACATACAAACCTGGAACTTGATAATCTGAGCGACCAAGCGCAGTCAAAGAGCCTGGTGGAAACTAATCAAGCTGTGATGGTTGTTTGTGGTGATTTCTGTTTTTAGGGGGCTGACTTACTGTGGCTTATAGTTTTATTGAATGAGTCCCAAATGGCACCCTATTCCTTATGTCGCCTTTCCAATAGGGCTCTGGTCAAAGTAGCGCACTACATAAGGAGTACAGTGCCATTTGGGACGTAGACATAGTCCACCGTTAACATATAGCCACAGAGTAAGAGCGAGATGGAGAGAAAAAAATAGGGAGGGCAGTAAGGTCAATATGATGTACATCGATGTATGGGACAGTGATCTGTCTGATCCGTTGATTGAGCGTACGTGGATATATTAATTAATAATACATCCGATGGCAAAATGCTCCTGACATACACGCAGACAGTTACACACATCACACTCGCTCTACATAACGCCAATACACAATCACACAAACGCAGCAGCATGTGTCTTAGGAATTATGCTGCGCACTTGTCCCTCTGACTACAAAATGGCCACTTCTTCTTCAGCCTCCTTTATTCTTGATTGATTTGACCAAATGTCTCCCAAAGCAATCAAATAAATACTCTAAAACATGTATTTTCTGAATTTCAAATCGACCCCTAGCCCCTACCGTGTACAGGCTACACACTCATGTAGATCTGACTGTTTCTGAAAGAATTTGGTAGGTATTGGTAATAGCTTACTTTTACCTTCATTTAGCTAGGGTGTAAATATCGCCATGTTGATTCCACCGATCTAACCATCCAATCCTCTCAGATCGACAGGAGTGGATAGGGAGTAGGGGGCTATTCCTTCCATCATTTATCCCTCCTTCTCCCATGTTGTTGGGTCTCTTTTTGAAATGATTGAGCTGCCCACCTCCCTCCTTCTCCTGTGTTTTGGTGGCGGCAGTGCCCTCCCCGGTCGCCTGGCACCCTTGCTATAATTAGAGCGCCGCCTCCCAGAGATATTCCTGTCTCTTCTCTCTCATGCTTTCTTCCTTTCATTCCTTCCTTTTACTTAAGTCTTTTTTTTCACTGCCTTTTTCTTCAGAATGAGCAGGCCTATGTCTTCCCTCGTTCAATATCTGCTCTTGCTCCCATTCCTCCCTTTTCATTCCCACCTTATCTCTTTTTACTGCCTTTTTCTCCAAGACAGGCCAATGCTTCCCTCGCTCAACCCTGACCAGGGTCCCTCTGTATGTTGGCCTTATGTATATTTATTGCTACATGTACTGTGAAGGGAGTTATTATATGCGTATCACTTTACAAAACTTTCAGTCAACTATGACCTGACATTTGCAGAATCGAATCATTGCTGGTCTAAATGTTGATTTAAGCTTCGACTTAATGCGGTTGCTCAAAATTGCGTTGTTGATTATAGTCTGCTGTTTTAAAATGTCTATCTCTAAAAGGTCCTCTTTGTTTCATGAACTAAATTACTTAGCAGAACTGTGAGTAGCATTGTGTGTGTGTGTGGCGTCAAGGAGTGGGATATTTTTGGCTGTGCCCTGCTATTCTCACTTCCTGTTTCCTTGTCCCCACCATTACCTGGGATGGGTTTCCTGTATTTGTGTGATGCATGAGACATACAGCCTACTGTCTGCATGACAGTAATGGAACATGGGTGTGTGTTTACATTTGAGTTTGTGTGTGCGGGCGTATTTGTCTCGCACTTGATTAGTTTTCTGTGTGTATCTCCCGTGGGTGTGCATTTAAATTTTACTTGATTTAATTTGTGTTTGTTCAGTGCCCCACTAAGATATGTGGGACGGGTAAGCAAAGCATCACTGCAAAGGTATGCTGCTGACCCCATGCATTACCTTAATTCTCAGTATGGGGAGCTAGTTCTTGGAAACATGCAAACATATATCATACTCTCATACATTGAGACTTCACATAGTAGACTCGTTCCATTGTCCTAGGCTTAGGCGGTATCCAGAATGTTATACCTTCATTCCGACACTGAACACAAGGGGTGCTGTTATCAAACCCCTCTGATACTCTGTAATTCGAAGGTTAGCAATGCTAACAAGTACATGTAAAATCCCATAGAGATCGCATTGCAAACATTTTATACAGTTTCTGACCTAAACTATGCAAGTGACTCAAAAATGCTACACAGTTTGCTGCACACACAAAACAACTATTAGCCAGCAAGGTCTCTTGATCCAAAAGGGGTTTCTCTGCTGTTACCAAGCCTCCCGAGTGGGGCAGTGGTCTAAGGCACTGCATCTCAGTGCTAGAGGCATCACTACAGACCCTGGTTTGATCCCGGGCTGTAACACAACCGGCTGTGATGGGAGTCCCATTTGGCCTAGCGTCATCCGGGTTAGGGGATGGTTTGGCCAGTGTAGGCCCTCATTGTAAATAAGAATTTGTTCTTAACCTCTTATGGCTAGGGGGCAGTATTTTCACGGCTGGATAAAAAACGTACCCGATTTAATCTGATTATTAGTCCTGCCCAGAAACTAGAATATGCATATAATTATTAGCTTTGGAGAGAACACTCCACAGTTTCTGAAACTGTTTGAATGGTGTCTGTGAGTATAACAGAACTCCTATGGCAGGCAAAAACCTGAGATGCTTCTGTTCAGGAAGTACCCTGTCAGACCTTTTATTTTCTTTGTTTGACATCTCTCCCAAAAACTAAGGATCTCTGCTGTTACGTGACACTTCGCACGTCTCCAATGGAGTCTCAGAGCCCGGGAAAAACAGGAATGACGTAATTCAAAGCCCTGGCTGAAACAAAGGAGAGCAAAAGCTAAGTGGTCACTCAGTGGACTAAGCCTTACGCTCGCGACCCGCCCCGCCCCCGGCTTTCGGTTTTTCCCTCAGTATACAGACAGGCAGATTCCCGGTCGGAATATTATCGCTTTTCTACGAGATAAATTGCATAAAAATTGGTTTTAAACAGCGGTTGACATGCTTCGAAGTACGGTAATGGAATATTTAGAATTTTTTTGTCACATTCTGCGTCATGCTCGTGGCCGAGATTTAGCGTTGGGATAGTGTCTAGAACGCACGAACAAAACGTCTTGATGGAACATAACGATGGATTATTTGGGACCAAACCTACATTTGTTATTGAAGTAGAACTCCTGGGACTGCATTCTGATGAAGAACAGGAAAGGTAAGAACATTTTTCTTATAGGAAATGTGATTTTGGTGAAGGCTAAACTGGTTGGGTGTCTAAATAGCTAGCCCGTGATGGCTGGGCTATGTACTTAGATTATTGCAAAATGTGCTTCATCCGAAAAGCTATTTTAAAATCGGACATATCGAGTGCATAGAGGAGTTCTGTATCTATAATTCTTAAAATAATTGTTATGCTTTTTGTGAACGTTTATCGTGAGTAATTTAGTAAATTGTTAGTAAATTCGCCGGAAGTTTGCGAGGGGTATGCTAGTTCTGAACGTCACATGCTAATGTAAAAAGCTGGTTTTTTATATAAATATGAACTTGATTGAACAAAACATGCATGTATTGTATAACATAATGTCCTAGGTGTGTCATCTGATGATCATCAAAGGTTAGTGCTGCATTTCGCTGTCTTCTGGGTTTTTGTGACATTATATGCTAGCTTGAAAAATGGGTGTCTGATTATTTCTGGCTGGGTACTCTGCTGACATAATCTAATGTTTTGCTTTCGTTGTAAAGCCTTTTTGAAATCGGACAGTGTGGTTAGATTAATGAGAGTCTTGTCTTTAAATAGCTGTAAAATAGTCATATGTTTGAGAAATTGAAGTAATAGCATTTCAAAGGTATTTGAATATCGCGCCACAGGATTCAACTGGCTGTTACGTAGGTGGGACGAATTCATCCCGCCGGTCCTAGAGAGGTTTAAATAAAGGTTAAATTAAAAAAGTGAATGCTTGATTTTGGAAGAAGCTAACCACTTACAGTACCTAGATAGCTACTAAATCAGCAAACCAAATACGTAACTGCAAAGCATTTAGCACATTTTAGACAGTTAACATAATTGTTATGAATTGCATACTGTAATTAGATCACCTGGCGCATGCTGCACAAAAGTGAGTGATTCAAAAGGCTCCCGTCTCTTGTTGTTGTGTGCTTGTAAACAAACACCAGGTGACTGGGGACTACTGTAACATTATTATGAATCTGACTGGTGAAATGAAGAACACAATGTTCATCTCGTAGCATATTGCACAAGTTGACTGCAGGCATTTACTTTAGTAGCTACAAATATTTATTTATAAAAAAATGCTTTTTTTCAAACACCCCGGTACACTGTATACCGCCCAAGCCTAGCTTGTACACACACACACACACACTAGGGCTGTCCCAGACTAAAAAAAAAATTTAAAAAAAAGTTGGTCAACCAAAAGTCGTCTGTTCTTTTGACCAATTGACTGGACGAATTAAAAAATAATAATAATTTTTTTACATGTAGAGAACCCTATGTGTTAATAAAATCAACTATATGCATTGAGCTTGTCTGATGCTTTAAGCGCACTGTTTGATGAAATAAGACACATGACTTGGGAGCCAGATATCTGAATAGCCATGAGAAGAAAAAAAAACTTAACCTGACCCAACCATTCTCTTGCTGACTTTTGCAGATTCTTACTCTCCGAAAGTGACCGGTAATAGGCTACATGAGGATTCGTCATGTGGAATGCAAATTTATCTTACAATTTCTACAGATCTGCGTGCCAGTTCTGGTTTTCATATTCATTTCGTACAACAGATTAATTTCATTTATAATAACGTCTTCATATCTCAATCATTGTCGTGGTTAATCAAAATTCTATGCAAATCTGAATGAAAATGATACAAACCTAAAAAGTCATTTCTGGCGCAGTGGTCTAAGGCACTGCATCGCAGTGCTTGAGGCATCACTATAAAAAATAAAAACCCTTGAATGAGTAGATGTGTCCAGACTTTTGACTGATACTGCATAAATGTGTGTGTATATGTATATATATATATATAGCGCGCATTCAGAAAGTAATCAGACCCCTTGACCTTTTCCACACTTTGTTACAACCTTGTTCTAAAATTGATTAAATAACAATCTACACACAATACCCCATAATCACAAAGCGAAACAGGTTTTTAGACATTTTTGCAAATACAAAACAAAGACATTATTGTAAATAAGTATTCAGACCCTTTGCTATGAGACTGAATTGAGCTCAGGTGCATCCTGTTTCCATTTTTTCAGAATCTACAGGGAACGCTAAGCAGTTCAAGACCCCTTGGGTGCTGCCATAGATTTAGATTAAAAGTGCCCATATCCAAGAAGGCTCAAGAATGCCACAGACAAAATGACACCAAATCACATATCTAACATAGCTTTGATTGGACTGATCATGTCAACATTGAAGCTTTTTAATCTTAGCTAGCAAGCAGTCATCATGAAACATATCGACAATCTATTGTCAAATCCTTTTCAATCCCTGTCTAAGAGAAATTATAGATAAAAACGTATCGGTGCTCATCAGCCAATGGTCATATACATTACACAAAAAGTTGGATCTCGCAAATTCAACAATGAGTGTTTGGAAAGAATCAGTGTCTAACTGCAAGCGTTGCAAAGCAAACCCTATTTTGCTTCCCTGCCTGCTTGTCGGTGGAGAGGGTGTATAGTCCAAGTCTGAGTAAGGATTTAAATCTCTTTGGAAGTATTCAGACCCCTTGACTTTTTCCACATTTTGTTACATTCCAGCCTTATTCTAAAATGAATTAAATTGTTTCCCCCCCATCAATCTACACACACACACTACCCCATAATGACAAAGTAAAAACAGGTTTTTGCTAATTTATAAGTATTCAGACCCTTTACTCAGTACTTTGTTGAAGCACCTTTGGCAGCGATTACACCATGGAGTCTTCTTGGGTATGATGCTACAAGCATGGCACACCTGTATTTGGGGAGTTTCTCCCATTCTTCTCTGCAGATCCTCTCAAGCTCTGTCAGGTTAGATGGGGAGAATTGCGACTGGGAGACCCATGAGGTAGCGAACAATTGTCCCAGTGTCGTCCGGGTTGGGAGGGTTTGGCCGGCCGGGATGTCCTTGTCACGTTGCTCTCTAGCGACACCTCTGGCGGGCCGGGTGCATGCACGCTGACATGATCACCAATTGTAGGATATTTTCTCCGACACATTTGTGTGGTTGGCTTCCGTGTTAAGCGAGCAGTGTGTAAACCTGTTTCGCTTTGTGATTATAGGGTATTGTGTGTTCTAAAATTGATTAAATAACAAAGTGTGGAAAAGGTCAAGGGGTCTGATTATTTTCTGAGTGCACTGTGTGTGTCTATATACACACGCATTTATGCAGTACCAGTCAAAAGTCTGGACACATCTACTCATTCAAGGGTTTTTATTTTTTTATATGAAATAACACATGGAATCATGTAGCTTGGCATTCTCTCAACCAGCTTCACCTGGAATTGTTTTCCAACAGTTATTCATATGTGGAGTTCCCACATGCCCACTTGTTGGCTGCTTTTTCTTCACTCTGCGGTCCAACTCATCCCAAACCATCTCAATTGGGTTGAGGTCGGGTGATTGTGGGGGCAAGGTCATTTGATGCAGCACTCATCACTCTCCTTGGTCAAATAGCCCTTACACAGCCTCGAAGTGAATTGGGTCATTGTCCTGTTGATAAACAAACAAATTATAGTACTATTAACCTCTCTGGGAAATGTGGGACGCTAGTGTCCCACCCCGCCAACTACCAGTGAAATAGCAGAGCGCCAAATTCAAAACAAAAATCTCATAATTCAAATTTCTCACATAAAAGTATTATACACCATTTTAAAGAGACTTCTCGTTAATCCAACCAGTGTCCGATTTCAAGAAAGCTTTACGGCGAAAGCATAGCATTAGATTGTTAGGACAGCACCTACACAAGAAAAACCACACAGCCATTTTCCAAGCAAGGAGAGGCGTCACAGAAATACAGCTAAAATTAATCACTAACATTGATCTTCATCAGATGGCACTCATAGGACTTCATGTTACACAATACATGTATGTTTTGCTGAATAAAGTTTATATTTATATCCAAAACCCCATTTTACATTGGCGTGTAATGTTCAGAAATGTTTTGCCTCCAAAACTTCCGGTGAATGAGCACATCAATTTCCAGAAATACTCAAACTTTGATAAAAGATACAAGTGTTATGTACAGAATTATAGATACACTTCTCCTTAATGCAACTGCTGTCTCAGATTTCAAAAAAAGCTTTACGGCGAAAGCACACTTTGCAATAATCTGAGTACAGCGCTCAGCCACCATAACAAGCCATACAGATACCCGCCATGTTGTGGAGTCAACAGAAGTCAGAAATAACATTATAAATATTCACTTACCTTTGATCTTCATCGGAATGCACTCCCAGGAATCCCAGTTCCACAATAACTGTTCGATAAAGTTCATCTTTGACCAAATACCTCCATTTGGTTTGTGCGTTTAGTCCAGACAAAGTCAAAATAGTTACATTACAGTTCGTAGAAACATGTCAAACGATGTATAGAATCAATCTTTAGGCTGTTTTTATCATGAATATTCCAACCGGACAATTCCTTTGTCTTTAGAATTGAAAAGAAAGGCAGCTCGCTTTCATGGCTGCGAGCATGATTGAGCTCATGCCAATTTTCCAGACACCTGATACAATCAGCTCTTATTCTCTCCCCATTCATAGTAGAAGCCTGAAACAATGTTCTAAAGACTGACATCTAGTGGAAGCCTTAGGAAGTGCAATATGACCCCACACACTGTATATTGGAGAGGCAATCACTTGAAAAACTACGAACCTCAGATTTCCCACTTCCTGGTTGGATTTTTTTTCTCAGGTTTTTGCCTGCCATATGAGTTCTGTTATACTCAGACATCATTCAAACAGTTTTAGAAACTTCAGTGTTTTCTATCCAAATCATATTCATATTCTAGCTTTTGGGCCTGAGTAGCAGGTATTTTACTTTGGGCACGCTTTTCATCCAAGCTACTCAATACTGCCCCCCCCTTTCCCAGAGAAGTTAAGCGCAAACCAGATGGGAAAAGGTATCGCTGCAGAATGCTGTGGTAGCCATGCTGGTTAAGCGTGCCTTGAATTCTAAATAAATCACCGACAGTGTCACCAGCAAAGCCCCCCCACACCATCACACCTCCTCCATGCTTTACAGTGGTAACCACACATGCAGAGATCATCCGTTCAGCTACTCTGCGTCTCACAAAGACACGGCAGTTGGAACCAGAAATCTCAAATTTAGACTCATCAGACCAAAGGACATATTTCGACTGGTCTAATGTCCATTGCTCGTGTTTCTTGGCCCAAGCAAGTCTCTTGTTATTGGTGTCCTTTAGTAGTGGTTTATTTGCAGAAATTTGACCAGAAAGGCCTGCTTTCAAGCAGTCTCCTCTGAACAGTTGATGTCTGTTTTTTGAACTCTGAAGCATTTATTTGGGCTGCAATTTATGAGGCTGGTAACTCTAATGAACTTATCCTCTGCAGTGAAGGTAACTCTGGGTCTTCCTTTCCTGTGGCGGCCCTCATGAGTGCCAGTTTCATCATAGCGCTTGATGGTTTTTGCAAAAAAAAAAAAATTCTTACATTGCCCTAAAGTAATGGACTGTCTTTTCTCTTTGCTTATTTGAGCTGTTCTTGTCATAATATGGACTTGGTCTTTTACCAAATAGGGCTATCTTCTGTATACCACCCCTACCTTGTCACAACACAACTGGTTGGCTCAAACGCATTAATATGGAAAAGAATTGCATAGATAAATTTAACAAGGCACACCTGTTAATTGAAATGCATTCCAGGTGACTACCTCATGAAGCTGGTTGAGAGAATGCCAAGAGCGTGCAAAGCTGTCAAGGCGGCTACTTTGAAGAATCTCAAATCTAAGATGTATTGTGATTTAACACTTTTGTTTTGGTTACGACATGATTCCATGTGTTATTTCATAGTTTTGATGTCTTCACAATTATTCTACAATGTAGAAAATAGTTTCAAAAAATACAAAAAAAATTGAATGTGTAGGTGTCAACTTTTGACTAGTACTGTGTGTGTGTGTGTACCAGGGGTAGGCTGTCATTGTAACTAAGAATTTGTTATTAACTGACTTTCCTAGTTAAATACAGTGCATTTGGAAAGTATTCAGACCCCTGACTTTTTCCAGATTTTGTTACGTTACAGCAGTCTTATTGCTTGCCGACGAGGTTGTCAACTGTCATCATAGGGACACAGTAGCACATCTCGACCAGATGGGAATAGACGTCATGGCGATGGCCACTGCAACCAGTCTTCCGTTGCAGGGTGTAATTGGAATGTTGGCAGGCAGGGCGTGAGGGAAACGAGGGGCTGACTGCCCTCTAATCACTGTAACACACTCACACCCAACCCACCCGAGGATCCGGTCCCAGAGACTAGCAGATAGACTTACACAAACGCACGCACACACAGCCACACACTCCAAAGACCAAGCACATGTACCATTATACACTCTCATGCATGGAGTGTCTCTCTCACTCACACACGCTCTCACACACACACACACACACACACACACTGATAGGGTTCAAAGATGAGCTCAGGCCAGGGGTTTAAGTCACAGCAGGCCCTGCTTGGCAAGTGATTAGTGGATGTCTGTGTGCTTGCCTGTTCACGTTTCTCTGTGTAATTCTGCCGTATGTCATTCGGTCACCTCTCCGGCCTTATCTAATTAAGTCGTGACTGATTTCCTTCCTAACTAGTTTCCCATGGTGTCCAACCGGTATTTCAAACAGAATAAGGCTCTGTCCTCCAGGGCAGTGGTGGGAAAAAGTACTAAATTGTCATACTTGAGTAAAAGTTAAGATAACTTTATAGAAAATGACTCCACTGAAAGTGAGTCAACCAGTAAAATACTACTTGAGTAGAAGTATCTGGTTTTTAAGGTACTTAAGTATACTGGTGGAAAAAGTACTCCAATTGTCAGACTTAAGTAAAAGTTTAAAGTAATGCTATTCATCAAATTCCTTATAATACAAACCAGATGGCACAATTTACATTTTTTTCCTTTTGATATAAGGACAGCCAGGGGCACATTCAGACACAATTGACATACGCAATATTTGTGTTTAGTGTCCAACAGATCAGAGGCAGTAGAGATAGGTGTGTGAATTGGACCATATTGCTCTCCTACCTGAGCATTCAAAATGTAAGGAATGTAGTGGAGTAAAAGTAGTTAAAAATAACTACTAAAGTAGTAAGTTCGAAGTATTTTTACTTATAAAAAAAAAAGTTGTCTTTTTATACAAGGCCTCTGGCTATTTCTCGTTCCTCCCCAGTCATTGTTGACGTGTGTCTGTCTACTCAGTATCTGTCTGTCATTCTTATCGATCTGTTTATGGTCTGTTTCTATACTGCCTGGCTGCATCTACAATGGCATCTTATTCCCTTTAGAGTGCACAACTTTTGACCAGAGCACATTTCAAACACAGCCAGGGAGCTAGACAGTGTTGAACTAGTAGTGCACTACATGGGGAATAGGGTGCCATTTTAGACGCAGCCGGTGTCTCTGGTGGGTAGAGACAGGCAGAGGACACTCTCCAGACATTATAGCTGATCTCAGGCGACACTCGCACCGCCAGGGGGTCTCCCTAGGTCTGAAAGCTGATCCCAGATCCCAATGGCAGGCCTGGGACACAGATAACAGC
This sequence comes from Salmo trutta, assembly GCF_901001165.1. NCBI lineage: Eukaryota > Metazoa > Chordata > Actinopteri > Salmoniformes > Salmonidae > Salmo > Salmo trutta. Next base: position 40,969,067 of record NC_042962.1, read on the forward strand.
TCACCGCAACAGAGCCACAATTAATGCCGCCCCGGGACTTTGGGACTGGTTCACAGAACGGGGCCCGTGAGGATTAAATTAAATCTATATTATACACTTGGTCTTTGTGTGTGCGCGTTTATGTACAACACTGCACGTTATGCATATGAGTGCGGGCGTGCATCTTCATGCTAATGTGAATAGAATGACTAGGGAGAGGGTGGACCCAGCCAGAAGAAGATTTAACCCCTGGTCAAAACCCACAAGATCCCCATGCAAACTGATGGGAAGCACCCTATACCCATTGGTAGAGCTAGAGGAACCGTCAGTGCCCCACCAATAATGGCATAAAGACACACACACAGAGACGCATTCTCACTGGACAATAGGTACCAGGCAAGTTTTCTGTTTAACCAAACGAGTCAATACTGACTCAATGTTTGTGGCTCTTAGACACAATATGGAGCAAAGATCATGTGTGCGTAAAGATGTGTGATCGAGACCTGGTATGTTTGTCTGGTTTCAATATAGGTCACCGAATGAGGTCACCCGACTGAAATGCGGCCATGATCCAATTAAAAAAAAAAAACTTTATTTGACCCCATTTTGTCGACTGGTAATGTTTTTAGTCGCAGTTTATTTTTTTACGGTATGTGTTTATTGACACCTTTTCTCAGTGGACTAATCCATTGCGGAGGCCGCGGAGATGGCTCACCAGTAGTACATTTACCATTAATTCCCATAATTTCAAATCTACAATGTTTGTTTGGTTACCGTAATTTCTGTTAATGCAATATACCCAGGTCTGCTTCCCTTACACACTGTCCTAGAGAAACTATCAATGTGGCTTCTTCTCTCTGTGTTATGGTGGATATGTAAGCATGTTGACAGTACGTTCCTACTAGCACCAGCTGGCTAGGCGCATTCCAAACGTGGGTTTAGGATTGACTGACTTTATTTTCAGAAACGGACACTGTCTGTTTCATGGCCTACATTTTAGGATGAGGCAAATCTTCCCTGTGTTTTCAGGCGGTGGTCGGCTCTATTGTAATGATGTGTTCTAGTTTCCATGGCATCAACTTTTTGTTGGTGGATCTGTGTGCAACTGGGATCATTAACCAATGCAATGCATCAGGGCCAAAGGCATGATTGATTAGAGTTCTCCACCAGTGCTGTGCTAGTAAGGCTAGTACCACTACCAAGCTTTGGATTAAGGTCGATTTTACATTGTGGAGTGCTGAGTAGACTTGGCCGCATGTCGAATGCCTTTCTACCCAATTCTCCCAGAGTCACCCGATGTGCTATCACTTTTCATTTGGTGTGGTTGACCATTAATTGCACAGGTATAAATTGTTTGTTGGCTGTGTGGGGGGAAAACTCTGTTGCGAGCTGACTGTTATTCCCATATTTTCCTGATTTTTAAATGAAACTTAAATCAACTGTATTAGCCTTTTACTGTGTACTTACGACAACAGTACATAGGTCTGTGTTACCTCCAATATCGTCCTATATGGGGTACTTTACATTAAATATCTAGTTGGATGGAACAGTATCTTGTTGTGACAGCAGCAGGAGGGTACCATGAGTGGTATCAGTGTGGATTGGGACCACTGTGAGATATCTCAGCCAGGCAGCTCGGCGTAATCCCCCACCCAGATTACTGCTGGCAGGCTGGCCAGCCGATAGATGAGATTGCAATGCTGGCGAGGCGATGGATGAGAGTGGGCAGAGGCGAGGGAGCAGGTGGCTCAGGGAAAGCTCTGTCTCCTCTCATAATGTCCACTACTCCTCTGTTCTCTCTTTCTCTCTCGCTTTCTCTCTCCCATCTTTCTTTCCTCTCTCACTTATGTTTTGAACCCTGCACCTAGGAAACTATTACTGTTAAACCTCTCCCGACTGTTTTGTGCTCCAGGGTGAAGTTTTCCCTAGGTACATATCTAGGATCTGCTTTCCCTCCCCCAATCCTAACCTTAAATGTTGGGTCAGCTTTGTATTTCCTGTACTAAGATCAGGGTCTAGGGGCAACTTCACCCTACTCCACTGGGGCTCATAGTTTATACACCTTACGTACATCACCTTACTTGAACCTCATACGCACAAAGCCTCATTGTCCATTTATATTCCGCCCTCTTTCGTCTCTCACTTTGTTGCTTTCTCTCTTTCTAACCTTTCCATTCCAAACAGTCTGATTTATAAGACTGCAGTGGGATTTGGCTGCTCCCCAGGACCCCCCCCCCCCCCCCAACTGTTTGCAGCAGGATGGAGGAGGGAATAGAGGAAGGACATTATTTACAAGGCAAAAACAGATGAGGTGATTTTGAATACTGGAAAAGTGGTTGAGTGCAAGGGAGGGAGAGCAATTTCCCTTTAGTGTTCACACATCAGAGCAGCGGGTAGGTCTAAAAGCAATATGGGGATTGCTCCACGTAGGCCTCCATTCCAATTTCTTCACGGTTAAGACACTTAACATCTAAGTGATAAGTAGGGGGTGGGGTGCTGACATGGAACTGGGTCAAATTTCAAACACTTATTCTAAAGTCCTTTTTACATCAGCAGTTGTCACAAAGTGGAATTGGGTCATTGTAGTCTTTCTATAACAATAACCTTTTTCAAACTCGTGTCAACCTGAACTGTGCTCTTTTGGATCGCTTTCCAGTGAGTACTGACTGGGATGATGGCCAGCCTGCTTCTTTCCAGCATGATTTGAATGGGGCATGGCAAGCTAACTATGCCTCTATTCACTTTGGGCTGGAAATGGATATGTTATGGGGCCAGCTCAGCTTGCTTTTAGCGGCTGGACCTAGCCAGGTGAAAAGAAAATATCCAAGCAATACGGTTTGGGTTGGGACGATAATGTGGGTATAGGAGCATCATGTCATATCTGAACTTATCTACTCCAGGGTTCTACAACTCCAGTCATTGTTGTGCATACTTTCGATCCAGCCCTGCAGTAATGCACATTATTCAAATGTTAAACTAATGAAGGTTGTCTCTCTGGAACTGAATTAGCTGAATCAAGTTTGTCAGTAACAGGGGTGGATCAAAAGTTGGAAAACCCTGTTCTACACCATTGATTTCTTGTAAAGCAGAACTAAGACTCTCTGATCTTGCACACATATCACAAGGGAGGTATATACAGAAGAAAATGATATGACTGACAAGTAGATGTTTCCTCTAACTGCATATCTACCCACTGGGCAAAGACATCAGTTCAACGGCTGGTTTTGATTTACATTTGATTGAGTTCAATGTGAAATCGACAAATGTTAACCATGAAATTGGATTTAGTCTTAACCTCTCTAGGGCCGGCGGGACGAAATCGTCCCACCTACGTAACAGCCAGTGGAATCCTGTGGCGCGTTATTCAAATACCTTAGAAATGCTATTACTTCAATTTCTCAAACATATGACTATTTTACAGCATTTTAAAGACAAGACTCTCGTTAATCTAACCACACTGTCCGATTTCAAAAAGGCTTTACAACGAAAGCAAAACATTAGATTATGTCAGCAGAGTACCCAGCCAGAAATAATCAGACACCCATTTTTCAAGCTAGCATATAATGTCACATAAACCCAGAAGACAGCTAAATGCAGCACTAACCTTTGATGATCTTCATCAGATGACAACCCTAGGACATTATGTTATACAATACATGCATGTTTTGTTCAATCAAGTTCATATTTATATCAAAAACCAGCTTTTTACATTAGCATGTGACGTTCAGAACTAGCATACCCCCCCGCAAACTTCCGGCGAATTTACTAACAATTTACTAAATTACTCACGATAAACGTTCACAAAAAGCATAACAATTATTTTAAGAATTATAGATACATTACTCCTCTATGCACTCGATATGTCCGATTTTAAAATAGCTTTTCGGTGAAAGCACATTTTGCAATATTCTAAGTAGATAGCCCGGCATCACAGGGCTAGCTATTTAGACACCCACCAAGTTTAGCCTTCACAAGTCAGATTTACTATTAAAAAAGTTTGATTACCTTTGGTGTTCTTCGTCAGAATGCACTCCCAGGACTTCTACTTCAATAACAAATGTTGGTTTGGTCCCAAATAATCCATAGTTATGTTCAAACAGCGGCGTTTTGTTTGTGCGTTCAAGACACTATCAGAATGCTAAATAAGGGTCACGCACAGGGCGCATTTCGTGACAAAAAAATTCTAAATATTCCATTACCGTACTTCGAAGCATGTCAACCGCTGTTTAAAATCAATTTTTATGCCATTTTTCTCGTAAAAAAGCGATAATATTCCGACCGGGAATCTGCAATTAAGTAAACAGACGAAAGAAAATAAAGCACTAGGGTCGACTCGGGCACGCGCCTAAGCCCATTGTCCAGGTTAACCTGTTAGGGCTAGGGGGCAGTATTTACACGGCCGGATAAAAAAACCTACCCGTTTTTTTTTTTTTTTTTTTTTTTTTTTTAAATCTGGTTACTACTCCTGCCCAGTAACTAGAATATGCATATAATTGGCTTTGGATAGAAAACACCCTAAAGTTTCTAAAACGTATGTATGTATGTATGTATGTCACACTACCATTCAAAAGTTTGGGGTCACTTAGAAATGTCCTTGTTTTTGAAAGAAAATTACTTTTTTTTTTGTCAATAAAAAAAAAAAAATAACATCAATTTGATCAGAAATACAGTGTAGACAATTGTTTAGGTTGTAAATTACTATTGTTGCTGGAAACGGGTGATAAAACATTTTAATTTTAATGGAATATCTACATAGGTGTACAGAGGCCCATTATCAGCAACCATCCGTCCTGTGTTCCAATGGCACATTGTGTTAGCTAATCCAAGTTTATCATTTTAAATGGCTAATTGATCATTAGAAAACCCTTTTGCATTATGTTAGCACAGCTGAAAACTGTTGTGCTGATTAACCTCTCTAGGGGGTGTGAGACGCTAGCAGTGAAATTGCAGAGCGCCAAATTCAAAAACAGAAATACTCATTATAAAAATTCATGAAACATACAAGTGTTTTACATGGGTTTAAAGAGAAACTTCTTGTTAATCCAACCACAGTGTCAGATTTCAAAAAGGCTTTATGGCAAAAGCATACCATGCGATTATCTGAGAACAGCCCCAACAGACAAATCATTACAAACAGTAACAAGCCAAGTAGAGGAGTTGCATAAGTCAGAAATAGTGATAAATATAATCATTTACCTTTGATCTTCATGTTTGCACTCACAAGACTCCCATTTACTCAAATGTTTGTTTTGTTAGGTAAAGTCCATGTTTATATCCAAAAACCTCAGTTTTGTTCAATAATCCACTGTCTCAAACAACATCCGGTGAAATTGCAGAGGGTGAAACTCAACAAAACAGAAATTCTCATAATAAACATGCATAAAAGATACAAATGTTATACACCAGCTTAAAGAAACTTCTTGTTAATCCAACCGCTATGTCAGATTTCAAAAAGGCTTTACGGCGAAAGCAAACCATGCGATTATCTGAGAACAGTGCCCAGCAGACAAATCATTACAAACAGTTAGCAGCCAAGAAAAGGAGTAACTAAAGTCAGAAATGGTGATAAAATGTATCACTTACCTTTGATCTTCATATGGTTGCACTCCGAAGACTCCATGTTACACAAATGTTAGTTTTGTTCGGTAATGTCCCTCTTTATGTCCAAAAACCTCAGTTTTGTTGGTGTGTTTTGTTCAGCAATCCATTGGAACAAAGCGCGGTCACAACACAGATGACAAAATCAAAAAAGTACCATCAAAAAAGTACCCCCCCCCTTTCTTCAGGGACACATTATTCCATTTCTGTTAGTCACGTGTCTGTGGAACTTCTTTTCAATTTCTCAGTTGAATCTTATGTTCATACAAAAATGTACACATGTTAAGTTTGCTGAAGATAAACGCAGTTGACAGTGAGGACGTTTTCTTTTTTTTTTTGCTGAGTTTATATATAGCTTTGAAAGGCTATATTTTTATTTAACTAGGCAAGTCAGTTAAACTAATTCTTATTTGCACTAACCCGGACGACACTGGGCCAATTGTGCTCCGCCCTATAGGACTCCTGATTACGGCCGGTTGTGATACAGTCTGGGATCGAACCAGGGTCTAGTGACGCCTCTAGCACTTAGATGCAGTGTCTTAGAACGCTGCACCACTCAGGAGCCTCCACCCAGCTTTGGAGTAGTTGGAAGGTCTATTACCCGACACTGGCTATTGTACCGGGAGACTTCTAGCAATTGCCCTAATCTAGTGATATGCTAACTTCAATCATCTCCAAACTGCATGCAGAGACACAAAAATGGTATTCATGAGTTTCTCTAAGTAGAAAAACGACCTGAATCTTGCAGAATCCCTTTAACCCTGCACTTTGAGAGTTGTGTGGGGAGTTGATTCTCCACCCCTCTCCGGCTCCCAGATGGCACTGTAGGAGTTGGGTTGCGGTCCCCATGTCACCTCCCTCACATCCTCTGCGGGATCGGTAAACAACTAGATCCCGGTTTTCAGTAGAAATGGAAATAGCGCCTGTGACGTGACTTCCGCTTTTGGACATTAGCAAGGCAACACTCCATCTTAACTCCTCCTCCACATTTACTGGATTGGTTGAACAGTGCAGAACAGAATCTCTCCCAACAGGAGTTTTTTTCTCTCATCAGGAGCTGAAAGGAACACCGCTCAGGCATTTTATGTTACACCTGCTACGTTAGGTTACTTCCCTCATTACAGTCTGTATTTCAAAACACCCCGGTATCTATGATTTTCAACACTGTTAAAAAATAATATGTGTATATACTTTTTTTGGGGGGGGGCCCATCACTACTTAGAACTATAAGTTAAGTATAAATCTAAGATGTGTCAAATGTTATCCGGTTTGCTAAGGGGCTAGATGTCAAGATCAAGCTTCTTGGTTATAGCAGAGACATTCAATCCCCTCCTGGAACAAGATCCCTGTTTCCTAAATAGCTTTGTGGGTTGCATTTTTCTTTTTTAAATAGCGACCCTTGTGTGCACATTCGGTAATGAAACGGTATGACTGAAAATCTAGATACCGCCCAACCCTAGTTTACTGTACACATGGACGAATACATTCACACACGCTAATCTTTTAACTTGTTTGTTGGTTTTATAACAATCTGGCCTTAAATGGCCATGTACTCTTATCTCCACCCAGCACAGCCAGAAGAGGACTGGCCACCCCTCAGAGCCTGGTTCCTCTCTAGGTCTCTTCCTAGGTTCCTGCCTTTCTAGGTAGTTCTTCCTAGCCACCGTGTTTCTGCATTGCTTGCTGTTTGAGGTTTTAGGCTGGGTTTCTGTATAGCACTTTGACCTTTGCGGATGTAAAAAGGGCTTTATAAATACATTTGATTGATAGAAGACACTAACACACGTGATTTCACGTGGTTTTTCTACTGATTCCGTATGAGCGACCGTGTGGGATTTACAGATTTTTATGGCGCTAGGGCATGTGGCCTTGAACTTAACTTCTTTAGGCGACACATCCGTCCCTCATAGAACTACACTGCAATCTGATCTGTCTGAGTTTGTTTGTGCGTATAGACGTGCATGCCAGAATGTGTGCATGCACAGTGTACTGAGTGCGCATGCATATGAATGGACGTGTGTGCGCGAGTGTCTGAATGAATGTGCGTATGCATGTGTATGAATGTGTGTGCATGCGTCTCAATGAATGTGCGTGCACTGTGTGTGGATAAGGATTACATTGTGCATTAGCTCGTAAGAGAATCAAGTCCATTCACAGTACGTCATCCTCTACTTCACAAACATTTGTTTTACTGCCAAACCACTAACAAGATTATAGAAAAACACAATGCAATCGGTCTCTCTTTCTCTCCTCTCGCTCTCCTTCTTTTTCCTCCCTCGTTCCCTAGTACAATGCTGTCTTTCAGTCTTTTGTTTGTCCCCACCTCCCTTACAGGATTCTCATTACAAAACCTCCTTATGCAGTAGCAATGGACACACTCACATACTCTCAGAGATAGCTGTACACACGTATACAGTTACATAATATAATTAGTACCCGTGAATAGGCACCGGATGGACAACAAAGGCGCGCACACACACGTAAGCCAAGCATGAAAACCCCTTGGCAGGCTGGCATACTACAGTATGTATTCTTTCTCAATGCTGCCACCTGTGGGATATCTAGGATGTGTGAGTTTGTGTGTGCATGCTATCCAATATGTTTGCGTGCGTGCGTGTGTAAAAGCTTGATAGGTTTGGGAAGGTTTCGTAAGAGTCTGCAGTGGTGCTATGGGTTTGTCAATCACAATTCAGTAGGAATGTCTTCAGTAGGAATGTCTACAGTAGCAATCTTTTCTCTCACCATCAAAGATCCTCAAAGCTTCTTCTTTTACCATTGATGGGTGGGTGTAGTGTGAATTTTCCCCTAGGACGCTGATCTTGGATCAGTATTGCATTTCCCACACATCGTTAAGGTTAGGATTGGGGGAGGGGAAGCTGATCCTAGACCTGTACTAAGGGGAAAACTCACACCGGAGCCTCGTTGATGTAACAAGTCAATTCCTGAAACGGCACCCAAACTCTAATTTGTGCCTCTATCCCAAAGGGCACTCAATTGGGCCCTGGTCAAAAGTATTTTACTAATAAAGGGCCTATATCTCCTCCCTCAACCCTTTTGTCTTTTCCCCACTTACACCTCAAGCCATCTTCCCCCTATTTCTCCATCTTTGTTCTCCTCTTATTCCTGCCTCTCCCGCTTTTTTTTCTTTAATCATTGCCCCGTTCTCTCCCTTTCTTACACATTTGTAGTTTTTTTTTCCAATCTTCCATCTGTCTGTCCTGTCCATCCCTTCTCTACATCATTATGACGTTTTACGAAAATGCATTTTTAAACATTCTTTATTATATTGTTCTACGTGTCATGTATGGTCAATTCTTTGTGGAGCATCTGTTAAACTGCTGCCATCTTGAACAGGTCTCCCTGGCAAACAACAATGACAGTAACCTGTAGAAATGAAAGGAACCTATTTAGTAAAATGTTGTATCAAGTCTTTGCTGCTGACCATTTGGGTTTCTTACTTCTCACACATGCCTGCCTGTATAGGTGCCATTGGCACATTGTAATACTACAGAAGGAGAGTAAATTAACGTCTCTTTTTGTCTCCCCTCCCTCCCTCCCTCCTCTCAAGGTGCCGACAGATGGTGGGATGGGCCTGCTGGCGGAGCCCCAGGTGGCCATGTTCTGTGGGAAGCTCAACATGCACGTGGATGTCCAGAGCGGCAAGTGGGAGTCAGACCCTTCCGGCACCAAGAGCTGTATCGGCACCAAGGAGGGCATCCTGCAGTACTGTCAGGAGGTATGTAGATTGGGGTTGGATACAATATGATACGATACAATAACTAACTTAATATACACTTCCGGTCAAAAGTAGAACACTTAATAATTTAAGGGTTTTTCTTTATTTTTACTATTTTCTACATTGTAGAATAATAGTGAAGACATCTAAACAATGAAATAACACATGGAATCATGTAGTAACCAAAAAAATCTATAGCCACCCTTTGCCTTGATGACAGCTTTGCACACTCTTGGCATTCTCTCAACCAGCTTCACCTGGAATGCTTTTTCAACAGGAGTTTCCACATATGCTGATCACTTGTTGACTGCTTTTCCTTCACTCTGCAGTCTGACTCATCCCAAACCATCTCAATTTGGTTGAGGTTGGGTGATTTCTGAGGCCAGGGCATCTGTTGCAGCACTCCATCACTCTCCTTCTTGGTCAAATAGCCCTTACACAGCCTGGAGGTGTGTTGGGTCATTGTCCTGTTGATAAACAAGTGATAGTCCCACTAAGCCCAAACCAGATGGGATGGCGTATCGCTGCAGAATGCTGTGGTAGCCATGCTGGTTAAGTGTGCATTGAATTCTAAATAAATCAGACAGTGTCACCAACGAAGCACCGCCACACCATCACACCTCCTCCGTGCTTTACAGTGCAAACTACACATGCTGAGATCATCCGTTCACCCACACTGCGTCTCACAGAGACACGGTGGTTGGAACCAGAAATCTCCAATTTGGACTCCACACCAAAGGACACATTTCCACTGGTCTAATGTCCATTGCTCAGGTTTCTTGGCCCAAGCAAGTCTCTTCTTATTGGTGTCCTTTAGTAGTGGTTTCTTTGCAGCAATTCGACCATGAACAACTGATTCACACAGTCTCCTCTGAACAGTTGATGTTGATGTCTGTTACTTGAACTGTGTTTAGCATTTATTTGGGCTGCAATTTCTGAGGCTGGTAACTCTAATGAACTTATCCTCTGCAACAGCGGTAACTCTGGGTCTTCGATTCCTGTGGCAGTCCTCATGAGAGCCAGTTTCATCATATCGCTTGATGGTTTTTGCTGCTGCACTTGAAGAAACTTTCAAAGTTCTTAATTTTTCGTAATAACTGACCTTCATGTCTTAAAGTAATGATGGACTGTCGTTTCTCTTTGCATATTTGAGCAGTTCTTGCCATAATATGGACTTGGTCTTTTACCAAATATGGCTATCTTCTGTATATCCCCCTACCTTGTCACAACACAAGTGATTGGCTCAAACACATTAAGAAGGAAAGAAATTCCACAAATTAACTTTTAACAAGGCACACCTGTTAATTGAAATGCATTCCAGGTGACTACCTCATGAAGCTGGTTGAGAGAATGCCAAGACTGTGCAAAGCTGTCATCAATGCAAAGGGTAGCGATTTGAAGAATCACATTTTTTTTAATATTTGAATTTGCTTTTTTTTTTGGTTACATAGTTTTGATGTCTTCACTATTATTGTACAATGTAAAAAATAAAGAAAAACCCTTAATGAGTAGGTGTTCTAAAACTTTTGACTGGTAGTGTTTAATAATAAAATGTATTCCATTTCGCGGACGCTTTTATTCAAAGGTGACTTAGTCAAGCGTGCATACATTTTAGCAGATACCCATAGACTTCCATTCATTGCGCTACACGCTAGTCAGTATTAGCTTGCGAAACTACCCCTAACTTCCTTCATACTGGACACAGAGACATAATGTTACCCACGAGTTCATCTGACTCTAGAGAAGTAGATAAAGTGGCCTCGTTGGCAAAATCCCAAAGTATCCCTTTAAGAGTGTTGGGCCAGTAACCAAAAGGTCGCTGGTTTGAATCCCTGAGCCGACTCTGTGAAAAATCTGACGTGCCCTTGAGCAAAGCACTTAACCCTAATTGCTCCAGGGTCACTGTCAGTAATGGCACTCTCCGAGGGCATCTCAGGGGGAGTGGAATATGCAAAAAACGAATTTCCAATTCACACATGCGTATAATACACACTTGCACGCGTATGAAATGGGACAATTGTAAGCACCAACATTATTATTATTAGTAGTAAAAGTATTCTGCCATTGCAAGTGCCATGCTCTACCAACTAAGCTACAGAGGACCAACTATAATATCCATAGAAATACATTTTGTTAGGTCACCATACTAAATACACATGTCATTTAGCAGACAATCTTATCCAGAGGGACTTACAGTAGTGAGTGCATACATTTTCATATTTGTTCGTACTAGTTCCTCATGGGAATCGAACCCACAACCCAGGCGTTGCAAGTGCCATGCTCTACCAACTGAGCCACACGGGACCTACGCACAATATCAATACACTATATAATGGGGAGGGGGAGAGAGGCATTGGTAGTAAGTGAGAAAGAGGGCTGTGACTGGATGGTAGGGACAGATGGGAGGATGTAGACGAATAGTGATTGGGAGAGAGCGAAAGAGTGCTCACCGCCCTGTGAATGGCTGGTGGGACAGATGGGTGGTGACGTGGGAGAGAGGGAGAGATCAATCATAGATGGATGGGGGGGTGTAAGGAGATAATGATAGACAGACTCCGTGTTTTTTCTTCTCCCAGGTATACCCTGAGCTGCAGATCACCAACGTGGTGGAGGCCAACCAGCCAGTCAGCGTCCAGAACTGGTGCAAGAAGGGCCGCAAGCAGTGCCGCAGCCACCTGCACATTGTGGTGCCCTACCGATGCCTAGGTATAAATGCGGGATAAATTGAGATTTATGTGTGCGTTTGTACTATTTGAGTTCCATCCCTTAGTAAAAAGTGGTTATTTTGTTGTTGGCTTTTTTTTTTTTCTGTTTTTTTCTTTTTCTTATGTCTGTATATTTGGCTCTGTGTATGTTGTAGTGGGGGAGTTTGTCAGTGATGCCCTGCTGGTTCCTGATAAGTGCAAGTTCCTGCACCAGGAGCGCATGGACATGTGTGAGAGCCACCTGCACTGGCACACTGTGGCCAAAGAGGTGAGATCACGCGTACACACATACATGCTACACATTTTACAGAAAGCCACTCCATCTGCAGTAGGGACAGGGGCGCACCCACAAGTGTTGCCCCTCTGTCTGTCTTGATTGTTTGTATGTCTGTTTGTCTTACAGGGTAAAATAAGAAAATGTTTTCTTATCTTTTATCTTAGTTGGATACAGAGTACTTACTAGTTCATGTAGGCCATATACTATCCCCATATACACCACCCTGAAGTGCATAAAACAAAAACATCTATGAAATTAGTGTATAGTTATACAAAAGTATGTGGACCCTTTTTTAAATTAGTGGATTCTGCTATTTCTGCCACACCTGTTGCTGACAGGTATATAAAATCAAGTATACAGCCATGCAATCTCCCTAGACAAACATTGGCCTTAATGAAGAGCTCAGTGACTTTCAACACGGCACTGTCTTAGATACCACCTTTCCAACAAGTCAGTTCGTAAAATTTATGCCCTGCTAGAACTGCCCCGGTCAACTATAAGTGTTATTATTGTGAAGGGAAACGTCTAGGAGCAACAACGGCTCAGTCGCGAAGTGTTAGGCAATACAAGCTTACTGAATGACCCCCGCCGAGTGCTGAAGTGCGTAGCGTGTCAAAATCATCTGTCCTCGGTTGCAACACTTACTACCGAGTTTCAAACTGCCTCTGGAAGCAAGGTCAGCACAACAACTGTTCGTCGGGAGCTTCATGGGCCAAGCAGCCGCACACAAGCCTAAGATCACCATGCGCAATGCCAAGTGTTGGCTGGAGTGGTGTAAAGCTCGCCGCCGTTGGACTCTGGAGCAGTGGAAACGTGTTCTGCGGAGTAATGAATCAAGCTTCACCATCTGGCAGCCCAACGGACTAATCTGGGTTTGGCGGATGCCTGGAGAACGTTACATGCCCCAATGCGTAGTACCAACTGTAAAGTTTGGTGGAAGAGGAATAATGGTCTGGGGCTGTTTTTCATGGTTCGGCCTAGGCCCCTTAGTTCCGGTGACGGGAAATCGTAATGCTACAACATTCTAGACAATTCTGTGCTTCCAACTTTGTAGCAACAGTTTGGGGAAGGCTCTTTCCTGTTTCAGCATGACAATGCCCCGTGCATAAAGCGATGGCCATACAGAAATGGATTGTCGAGATTGGTGTGGAAGAACTTGATTGGCCTGCACAAAGCCCTGACTTCAACCCCATTGAACACCTTTGGGATGAATTGGAACGCTGACTGCAAGCCAGGCCTAATCGCCCAACGTCAGTGTCCAACCTCACTAATGCTCTTGTGGCTGAATGTAAGCAAGTCCCCGCTGCAATGTTCCGACATCTAGTGGAAAGCCTTTCCATAAGAGTGGAGGCTGTTTATAGCAGCAAAGGGGGGACCAACTCCATGTTAATGCCCATGATTTTGTAATGAGATGTTTGTCAAGCAGGTGTCCACATACTTCTGGTCATGTAGTGTATAATTAACAAAACCTGGAGCCGTATGGATCAATTATCTCAGTACCGATTTAGGATCAGTTTTGCCTTTTACATCACCATGAATGACATGGACAGGGGGGGAACTGATCCTAGATCAGCACTCCTACTCTTGAAACACGCAACCCTTGATTTAACTGCCCCATCCCTCTCTCACCCAGTCCTGTGGAGACCGCACTTTAAATCTCCACGACTACGGGATGCTGTTGCCGTGCGGCATCGACCGTTTCCGGGGGGTGGAGTTTGTGTGCTGTCCGTCAGACAGGGAGACCGACAGCACTGAGCAGGACGAGGATGACTCGGATGTGTGGTGGGGAGGAGCCGAGACTGACTACACTGACAACAGGTACACACAGGAGCTCATACGCTACTCACTTACATTCATACTTATACTGTCCTCGTCCCCAGGCTATTGCGCGCAGTGCATATCAGCCTGGGATATCAACGATTTCAAAGTTGGCCTTAGTGGGACAGACCATAAAACTCTATGGGAGTGACCTACTGAGTAAAGTATTTATTTAATTTTAGCTAATCACACGACTGCGAGGCGCAACATAAACAGAAGTGCTCAAGACACATACAGGGGAGAGCTAGGGGGAAGGTGATATGGGAGATGATTGGTCATTAAGCCAATGCATATGCGCCTCGAGTTTCTACCAGTCTTTCTGTGTTGGCTAACAGCGGCCAAGTTTGACAAGCTGGTCCACCAGACGTTTTGCCCATTTAGGCGAAAGTGTCTAGGAACGAGATTCTACTTATACTAGCACTCACACTGTCACGAGAATTCTGTTCCCAATGTTCATAAACTGACCTTCAATTAAACTACTCAGTCTGCACCCCAGAGTTTAAGATTCTGTTTAAATGACAGACGGCGGTACAGCTTACAATAGTCAACAATGTTTATTCACGAGGGCTCTGAATCTCATACAATGTACACAGCCTTTTATACCTGACATTTGGTCATATCAATGCCCCTCCTCCTCTCTAACACTGTTGCTGTTTACAAGTTTTCTACCACATATACATTGCTTATCATATTCTGCACATGTTACATAATCTACTGTAAGCCTAAAGGTTTGGGGAGACCTTCCTGTTATCAGTTTCAGTGGTCACAAGTTGTCTGCTGTCAGTTAACAGTTCTTCTTTACCTTGAATGTCTCACTTACATTGCTAAATGGTAAAGTCTTAGCTTGTCCTATACACACAGTTATAGAATTAGTCTTATAATCACTCAGTTATACATTTTCAGGGTGGAATCATTTAGTCAACCTTAAAATAATTTATATGTTTATCACACACGTACACTCACTCATAACATTACTCACACATCCTCACCCCCCCCTATTTCGCTCCATCCTCACCCCCCCTATTTCGCTCCCTCTCTCCACCTACCTCCATCCCTCTCTCCCTCCCTCCAACCCTCTCTCAGTATGGCAAGGGGGGCAGCAGAGCCAGCTGAATCCACGCCCCAGCAGCAACAGGAGGAAGAGGAGGAGGAGCCGGCCCCTGCCATGTTAGAGGAAGATGATGAGGTGCTGGACAACGACCAGGATGGAGACGGGGACGAGGACGACGATGAGGAGGAGGAGGAGGATGATGATGATGACGACGACGTCATTGACGAGCGCGACGATAGCGAGCCCACCACCAACATCGCCATGACTACCACGACAACTACTACCACTGAGTCCGTGGAGGAAGTGGTCAGAGGTGAGAGGAACTGGGAAGGCCAGGGGCCGTGTGTGTACATCATTTACTGTCCATTTACTCTGCTTGTCTATTTAAAGGTTGAGTGAGTGTATGCAGGGGTGGAATTGGGGGGAGCCAATCTAGAAACTTACCACTGTAAATCAGTAGGAATTCAGCAAAATCCCCCCCCCCCATATTTCACCCGAGTGTATGACATTACAGTAGTGTGTGTAAGTTCACACACCATTGGTATGCTCATGCCTGTAAGATTATAAGTATGCTTTCCAAATGGCACCTTATTCCCTATATAGTCCACTACTTTTTGACCAGGTCCCATAGTGCACTACTTTTGACCAGAGGCCTATGTAGGGAATAGGCCGGGTGCCATTTGGGACTCACCCTGTGTGTGTGCGTATGCTTACGGCTCCTCGCCCCCCCACCAGAGGTGTGTTGGTCGAATGCGGAGACGGGCCCATGCCGTGCCATGCTTGCACGCTGGTACTTTGACCACGAGGAGGGCCGCTGTGCCCAGTTCATCTATGGCGGCTGCGGTGGCAACCGCAATAACTTTGAGTCGGAGGAGTACTGCCTGTCTATATGCAGCAACGTCAGTAAGTCAGTCACAGACAGCATCCTGTCTACCTGTCTGTCTGCGTGTCCACGTCTGAAAGCTAGCCTCTGCCGTTAGCCCTCTGGCTAGCTAGCTGCTAACCACGCTAATACTACTTCACGTTACATGCTAACCTCTGGTCTCACTAACCACCACTTGTACTGCCTGGCTGCACTGTTAGTAAGTCAGTCACACAGACTACTTGTCTGTCTGCGTGTAGTGTCCATGCCGGCTAGTTATCTCTGACTAGCTAGCTGTTAACCACGCTAGTTCTCACTAACCTGTGGTCTCACTTAGCTACATCTTGTTCTACTGTCTCTGTCTGCAGCATCATCAGTAAGTCAGTCACACGGACAGCAGAGCTTCTTGCCTAATTGTCTGTCTGTGTGTAGCACAGTTAGTGTTCACATCTGCTAGCTAGTTTCTGCTTAGCCATCAAGCTAGCATCTGGCCATAGCCATCTGGCTACCTTGGTGCTAACTGCAATAACCATGTCTGCTAGTCGCTAACCATGCTCGCTAACCACTCAAGCATTGTGTGTTTACTGTAGGCTTGGGCGATATACCGTATACAGGGGTATTTTGAAATACAGTTTCTTTTTATTTCCGTTAAAAATAATATGTGTGTGTATATACTATACCCCTGTCTCGTGGGGTTGTGTGCTACGCCACTGCTTATAACCAACCATAAGTTAAGTACAAATATAACAAATCTGAGATGTGTCAAATAAATGTTATCCGGTTTGCTAACTGCTAGCTAAGGGGCTAGATGTAAAGATGAAGCTTGTTACCTAAATTTTTGTGTGTTGCTTTAAAAAAAAAATACAACCCCTTGTGTGCATATTCAGTAATACTGTATACCCCGGTATGGTACAGAAACGGTATGACTGAAAATCTAGATACAGCCCAACCCTAGTTTACTGTACACATGGACGAATACATTCACACACACACTAATCTTTTAACCTGTTTGTGGGTTTTAGAAGAGACTAACACAAGTGATTTCACCTGTTTTTCCACTGATTCCGTATGAGCGAACACTGTGTGGGTTTCCCTCACGCTGATTTGAGTGTTGTGGGAGGCAGTGTGTGTGTGTGTGTGTGAACGAGAACATATGATCCAACCAGCGACGCTTCACTCTCGCCTCCTCCCCCTACTTTCTATCTTTCTATACAGTCTCTTATCTCTCACTAATCCAGTTTTTCACTCCATCTCACCTTCTCTGTAGCAGCCTCTGAAATTCTGTGCGGGTATGCACGCGTGTGTGAGATTTCCACTTGGTTGAACATATTGGAGGTGTGAAAGACAGTTCTGTAGTATGGGAACAAGACTACAGCTTGTGTTTCTAGCAACCCTCTACCCTCACACACTCCCTCGCACCCTCACCTTTCACATGGTCGTTGAGCGGTCACTGCATGATCAACAAGCGTTCAGTGGGGTCAAAGCCAAGGGATCACACTGCGGTCAGACTAAAGACGGGACTCCCTTGTTTAGGCTTAGCTTGTATGACTGTATCCATTAATTACATCACTATTGAGTGTCTGTGAAATGAAGTCATGTGCTAATCTCTGGGAGACAAACTAAAAACAAGCTTAACACACACACACACACACACACACACACAGGTTCCGAAGTATCAAATCAATGCTTAATTTATGTATATATGTAAGAAATAATACATTTATGCAGTTTCATGTTAAATTAAGGACTTTAACCAAGGACTGATGATGGGTATGTCACGTAATGTTATACACACACATACATACCCTCAGGTTAAACTGTATTTCACAACATCGTTACACTCAGAATGATATTACATAAATGAAAGCGATTTACTTTTTAATGTCAAACAGATAGATACAGGTCATGCAAGGTATCCCAGCCTTAAGGCATAACAGCTTTTTAGCAGGTTCTTCTGTAGTATAATAAATAAGGGAATTGCTAAAGTAACTATATTCTAGAGAGGGTTTTAATCACACATCCAAATGACTTGGAATGTCTATGGCAGTCACATTAATGGAAGAGACTAGGATTAAAAGAATTCTGGTAACTACCCAAAAAGGTTTTTCAGAAATCACGGTTGTAAGATTCCCAGAATAAGGAGGGAATAGGCAGGAAATCTGGAGTCCTCCAACCAGGACAGAGACACCCAAACCACCCTTCAAACGCACACCTCTGCTTTTTTTTTTACTCTGTATTGTTTACTCTCGTTCACTCGCTCGATGAATCACTAACCAACCTGTTGTTGCTAAAGTTATTATTGATCATCTAGCTTTAGTGTCTGCTATTATGGAGCTGCTATATAGTGTTGGTAGTTTGGAACTTCTTTGTTTATTGGTATTTATTGGCCTCCGGTTCCTTATTGCAATCAAATCAAGTAATCTGAAGGCACTTATTGTAAATCACTCTGGGAAAAGGTCTGGATTTTGAAGAAGAAAGCAATGAAAGAAGAAACATAGAAAAAAGGAATGGGGGGAGGTGAAGGAATGATGGGGATATCTGAAGACCATATTATAGGAATAATTTTCTAAATTTCTCTCCATCTCTCTCAATTACACCCTCACCCTTACCCCTCTCCTCCATGTCCATCTACCCTGCTCCTCCACCACCCAGTGCCCACCGCCGCCCCCAGCTCTCCCGACGCTGTGGACCGTTATCTGGAGACGCCCGGGGATGACAACGAACACGCCCACTTCGCCAAGGCCAAGGAGAGCCTGGAGGCCAAACACCGAGAGAGGATGTCCCAGGTAAGATGGAGGGAGCGGGAAGTGTAAGGGCAGAGAAGAGAAGTGGTGGGGGTGGGGGGGGGGGCAGGCAAAGGTGGAGGGTGGAATAACGGGGGAAAGGGGGAGGGAAGGAGAGGTTGAGAGTGGAAGGGGGATGGAGAAGGGGTGAGGTTGGGGAGGGTCGAGAGTGAGGAAGGGAGAGGGAAGGATGGAAGCGAAGACACTGTCGAGGTGAAAATACATACATGGAAGGAAGGAAGGAAGGAAGGAAAGAGAAGGGTAGGGAGAGGAAGGGAGAGGAAGGGGTTAGATACAGCAGTAACCTGTCTTTCTTCTTGCATGTGTGTAGGTGATGAGGGAGTGGGAGGAGGCAGAGAGGGAGGCCAAGAGTCTACCTCGTGCTGATAAGAAGGCTGTCATCCAGGTCAGACACACACAGAGGATACTCAAACGTATTAATAAATGCTAAATCAGTGACTGTCAATGTCCATAGGTGTTGTGTTTCTGAATATTTGATAATAGCGTGGTGGTGTTACGGATTCTTACTGTCTATCATTTTTATTTGTGTGTGTATCATATACGATGTGTGTCTTATCGTGAACCTATCACACAGCGTTTCCAGGAGAAGGTGGAGGCCCTGGAGCAGGAGGCAGCCAGTGAGAGGCAGCAGCTGGTTGAGACTCACATGGCCCGGGTTGAGGCCCTGCTCAATGACCATCGCCGCCTGGCCCTGGAGAGCTACCTGACCTCCCTGCAGGCCGAACCACCCAGGGTAGGTAGAGCGTACAGAGTATAAACACACAGGTAGAGAGTACAGACACACATTGTTGCCTGGCCCTGTAGAGCCAGCTAACCGCCCTGCAGTCCCAGCCACCCACCCAGGGTAGGGACACACACTATACAGACACATACAGTAGATATGGATCATCCTACCATTGTCTTACTCCTCCCACACAGACCGACGTTCTGACTCATATCTCGCTCTCCCTCTCACTTTTTCCCTTCTCGCCTTCTCTCTCCCTCTACCCCCCCCCCTTCTCTCTAGCCTCGTCATGTGTTCAGCCTATTGAAGAAGTATGTCCGTGCAGAGCAGAAGGACAGACAGCACACCCTTAAACACTTTGAGCACGTCCGCATGGTCGACCCCAAGAAGGCCGCACAGATCCGACCCCAGGTAATAAGCCCACTAAGGCCCCTTTTTTTTTAAACACATTTTAATGTGTTTTACATGGTGACAGTAATTTTGTTGTCATTCTCATGAAGGTCAGTGAAGGCCGAAACGATTTGATTTGAGCTTGAATTAGATGAATAAAGATTTTTATTGACGCTCTTACTTTTTGCATGCACCTCGTCTCACGTTGCTTGAGCGCCTTCTACTCCTCTCCAGTGCAGAAACAACAAAATATTAGCCATTTGTACCAAATAAAATAATAAACCTAGAAACAACAGTTCTCATCCACTCCCAATGCCAAATGTGCTCACACACATAAACACCTATACACCACTGAAGGGTATTTTGGTAACTTCCTGACATGTAAGGCTCACAGAGAAGTTTTATTAAATAGCATTCAAATATACTTGTAGGTACTGACCCACCTGCGTGTGATTGAGGAGAGGATGAACCAGTCCCTGGGTCTGCTCTACAAGGTGCCCGGAGTGGCCGACGATATCCAGGACCAAGTTGGTGAGTGTTTATTTTGAGTCTCATCTCCTTCATTAACCAGGTAAAGGTTGACCAGGTCTGTGTGCAAGCATTAACTGATATGAACCAGTAACCTGCCCTCATCCACACTGTCACCAACCACTATCCATAGTTTATATCCACAAAACCCTCATCCATTTTTACTGTCATTCGTGATGCAGATAATCATATAACATCATGACATCTCTCAATTTTCACCTACACCTCCATCAAATCAATAACTATAACTTCTCCTTCCCCCTCCCTCCCTCCCTGTTTGTGTGGGTCTTGAGTTGTGTGCGTCACCGAACCATCTGTGTCTGAGTCAGTCTCAGACTCTGTCTAGTTTCCCCTCTCAGGCTGCTCCCTTGCCCTCTGCGCACACACACACTGCCTCCCAGCAACACAGACGTTGGTTTGCTTTTCTCCTTTCATTAAAACAAATGAGAACAGAGTGTGACATTGTGTTTCAAGTGAAGTGCCTGAGGAAGACTTAAAGTGTGGGTCCCAAATGGTACCCTATTCCCTATATAGTGCACTGCTTTTGACCAGGGCCCATAAGGTACCTACAGAGCATTCTGAAAGTATTCAGAGCCCTTGACTTTTTGTGTAAAAATGGCTTATTCTAAAATGGATTAAATCGTTTTTCCCCCTCATCAATCTACACCAATACCCCGTAATGACAAAGCAAAAATAGTTTTTTATACATTTTACAAATGTATAAAATAAAAAAATCACAATTTCATAAGTAGTCAGAGCCTTTACTCAGTACTTTGTTGAAGCACCTTTGGCAGCGATTAGACTTGAGTCTTCCTGGGTATGACGCTACAAGCTTTGCACACCTGGATTTGGGGAGTTTCTTTCAATCTTCTTTGCAGATTCTCTCAAGCTCTGTCAGGTTGGATGGGGAGCGTCACTGCACAGCTATCTTTCAGGCCTCTCCAGAGATGTTCGATCGGGTTCAAGTCCGGGCTCTGGCTGGGCCACTCAAGGACATTCAGAGACTTGTCTCAAAGCCACTGCTGCGTTGTCTTCAAATCAAATGTTATTTGTCACATGCACCGAATACAACAGGTGTAGACCTTACAGTGAAATGTTTACTTACAAGCCCTTAACCAACAATGCAATTTAAAAAATAAACAAAAGTAAAAAAATAAGACAAATAGAAAAATAACTAATAATTGAGGAGCAACAATAAAAATAACAGTAGCGAGATGCTATATATAGGGGGTACCGGTACAGAGTCAATGTGCAGGGGCACCGGTTAGTCGATGTAATTAAGGTAATATGTAGGTAGAGGTAAAGTGACTATGCACGGATAGTAAGCAGAGATTACCAGCAGCGTAATAATGGAGATGGGGACAATGCAAATAGTCCGGGTAGCCATTTGATTAGCTGTTCAGGAGTCTTATGGCTTGTAGGTAGAAGCTGTTAAGAAGCCTTTTGGAGCTGGACTTGGTGCTCTGGTACCGTTTGCCATGCGGTAGCAGAGAGAACAGTCTATGACAGAGAAGCTACGTCTGGTAAGACGAGGGGTGGGGGTGTGTGTCTTTTTTTGTCAATAACAGCTGGTGCGCGATGTCTAATATTAAAGAAGTCTAGAGGTATTGCTCGCCTGAGGTAGAGTACCCTATGATAAGCTGTAGACCACACTATCTACCAAGAGTTCTCATCTGTATTATTCGTAGCTGTCTATTTACCACCAAAGACCTATGCTGGCACAAAGCGCTCACTCAACCAACTCTATAAGGCCATAAGCAAACAAGAAAATGCTCACCCAGAAGCATCGCTCCTGGTGGCCAGGGACTTTAATGCAGGCAAACTTAAATCAGTTTTACCACATTTTTACCAGCATGTCACATGTGCAACCAGAGGAAAAGAAACTCTAGACAGCCTTTACTCCACACACAGATGCATACAAAGCTCTTCCCTGCCCTCCATTTGGCAAAACCAACCATAATTCTATCCTCCTGCTTACAAGAAAAAACTAAAGCAGGAAGTACCAGTGACTTGCTCAATACGGAAGTGGTCAGATGGAGCGGACTGTTTTGCTATCAAACAAGCAAAGCGTCAATACAGGATTAAGATTGAATCCTACTACACTGGCTCTGACGCTCATTGGCTGTGGCAGGGCTTAAACTATTACGGACTACAAAGGGAAACCCATACGCGAGCTGCCCAGTGACACAAGCCTACCAGATGAACTAAATGCCTTTTTTATGCACACTTCGAGGCAAGCAACACTGAAGCATTTGAGAGCACCAGCTGTTCTGGATGACTGTGTGATAACGCTCTCGGTAGCCGATGTGAATAAAACCTTTAAACAGGTCAACATTCACAAAGCCGCGGGGCCAGATGGATTACCAGGACATGTACTCAAAGCATGCGCGGACCAACTGGCAAGTGTCTTCACTGACATATTCAACCTCTCCCTGACTGAGCCTGTAATACCTACATGTTTCAAGCAGACCACCATAGTCCCTGAGGCTATAACGTAACAAAACATGGAAAATTGTAAAGGGGTCTGAATACTTTCCATATGCGCTGTATATAGGAAATGGTGGCCATTTGGGACTTATCCATATTCTAGTGATCCTATTTTATTGTTGTCTTTGTATGTACTAATAAATAATTGTAATTGTTCAGTTAGTCATTTACCACTCTACTGCAACATTGTTTTCTCTCCTTTTCTCTCTACCCTGGTTTTCCTTGTTTCTTACACCTTCCATCCTCCCCTTTCTATTCTTATCTCTCTCTTCATCCTCTCTCTGCTGCTGTCTTTCACCCTTTTTCTATTTTCTTTCTCCCACCTTATTCTCTTCCTTTTCCTCCATCTCCTCTTCCCCTCCCTCTCTCCTTCCCTCTCCAGAGTTGTTGCAGAAGGAGCAGGCAGATATGGCCCAGCAGCTGTCCAACCTGCAGAGTGACGTGCGGGTGAGCTACGGCAATGACGCCCTGATGCCCAACAGTCTTCCAGACAGCACCAGGGCTACCCTGGACCTGCTGCCCCAGGAAGAAGACCTGGACATGGGCCTGGACGGACTGGGCTTCATCCACCCCGAGAGCTTCAACCAGGTCAACACAGATATCCAGGGTAGGTGTACCTAAAGCTATGATCAATACACCCAGAATCAGGGTAGGTATAGTACAGACTACCAGGGTATACACCCAGAATCAGGGTGGGAACAGACAGAACCAGGGTAGGTGTACTATACATAGAACCATGTTATGCATCGGATCCATAACTGATTGTAGACAGCTGTCAGGGTCTTGACAGGGATGAGATCAAAGTGAAACTATATTAAGAAAATACTCATCCTCCCTTTTCACTTTCGCTCTCTCCCTAGTTGAACCTGTGGATGCCGGCCCTATTCCTGATAGAGGCTTTCCAACACGACCAGTGTCTGGTCTGAAGCCAGAGGAGATCCCTGAGCTCAGGATGGAGGCAGAGGAGAGGCACAGCACTGGATTCGAAGTGCACCACCAGAAACTGGTATGTGTATGTATGTATGTATGTATGTATGTATATATGTATATGTGTATATATAAGCATCATGGAGTTATCCCAGACATATCCATGCCCATATGGGTATATCCATATGTATTGGCTGACCAAGGCCTGCCGAGACAACCAGGGTTGGTAACTGGCGTCTGCGATGCCAGGATGTTAGTTTCACACCAGCGCTAATTTATAATTGTCCTCAGATGAACACTGTCTGAAATTGAAAACGCGACACACACACATTCACACTTCCAAATATGAGTTTCGTGCCCAATTAAATCTCTTATACATTTATAATTTTCCTCATTAAATAAGGAAAAAACCTTAATCATGTCTTTTTGTATTCTGTCCAAACCCCAAATTATTCTTACTCTCCAACTTAATTTCATCTTAATGCCTTGAACTCCTGACCCCAGACCTGTCTCCATAAATCCAGTCAGTATTTGTGATTGGTTGTGCAGTGTGATTTACAGTCCCTCTTTTTCTCACTCTCCCTCTGTTTCTCTCCTCTCTCTAGGTATTCTTCGCCGAGGATGTCGGCTCTAACAAGGGCGCCATCATAGGGCTGATGGTGGGAGGCGTCGTCATAGCGACCGTCATCGTCATCACCCTGGTGATGCTGAGGAAGAAGCAGTACACATCCATCCACCACGGAGTCGTCGAGGTGAGGGGTAGAGGAGATGTGTGTGTGGACTTGTATTACTATCCTAGTGGGTACCGGAAATCCCCTAAACGTCCCCACAAGGATAGTGAAACAAGGGAAATTCTCCCACGAGAAGAAAGGCTAGGGTTAGGAGGTAGGGTTAGGTTTGTGATTAGGACAAAAGGATTTTGAATGGACATCAATTTTAGGTCTCCACAAGGATAGTAAAATATATGCTATGCATGCATGTACTGTTTTTGACTTTGGCTCAGTGTTTCCTGTCTCTTTCTGTTTATGAGTTTGTTTGAGACTTGAATCTAAAGTCTGTGTAGAAGGTAAACAGTGCACATGTACCGTGTCAGCATGGGTACGAATCCATCCTACTGCATCAGTAAACATGTAAGGAGTGGGAACCGCCCCCACTCGTTTAACAACAACAACAACAACAAAAAAATGGCAATAGTGTATGACACGTGTCAAACTCATTCCACGGAGAGACAACTGTCTGTGGGTTTTCGCTCCACCCTTGTACTTGATTGATGAATTACGGTCCCTAATTAATTAGTAAGGAACTTCCCTCACCTGGTTGTCTTAATTGAACTGAAAAAACAAAAACCCGCAGACACTTTGCCCTCCGTGGAATGACTTTGACACCCCTGGTGTACGAGGACATACCATATTTTGTGTGTAACACATCTCTCTCTGTTCTGCAGGTGGATGCAGCAGTCACCCCTGAGGAGCGCCACCTGTCCAAGATGCAGCAGAACGGCTATGAGAACCCCACCTACAAGTTTTTTGAGCAGATGCAGAACTAAGGAATGACAAACCCCCTCACCCCTTTGACCTCTACCCAACCCCTCTAACCTCTACCCAACCCCTCTAACCCTCCACACCCCTACGCCCTTAACACTATCCCCACTCCAAACCAACCCTATCCTACCCTCAAGCAGTGCAGGTTGGAACCAGGCACCACTATCACTCCTGGTGTAGATGGAGACTGTCCCCTTCAACACTGGTCCAGAGTCAGTTTTTAGTTTGACTTGAAATTAGTTGAGTAATGGACTTCGGTAGGGAGATCTGACTCCAGACCAGTTATTTAAGGGTGCATTCTCTGGCTGTAGTGCCAGCCACACTGTCCCCAACCCTACACTACTGCATTCTCTCTATACACTGGGGAATAGGTGAGGTCTATGGGTCAATGAAGCCTCCTCCTATCCTTCCTCCCTCCCGCTTTCCTTCTCTGTGCATTCATACGACAGCTGTGCTGTGTTAGGTCACACAAGGCTAAAATGATAATGGTGATGATGATGTACTCTGAATGAGCTCTTTATTTTAGTTATTCTATCGTTTCCAGTTTTGTTTTTCAAAAAATAAATGAAAATTAGAAGAAAAAAATCATATGTAAAGAGAAAAAAAGTCTTTTTTTAAAATTGTGTGTAATGTAACAAAGTAGCTGTTCCTATTTAGTGCATGATGGCAAAAATTACGACGGGGTTATTATTGGTAAATAAAAAAGATCTTTCTGCGTCTCTAGAGATTCTCACATAGAGATTCTCATTCTAGCAGGATTGTACATTTATCTTTCTCGTGATCACGTGACTTAAATGACGTTGGATAAAAAATATATATGAATCTCGGTGAATGGGCTCTGCTTGGATATCATGTTAAATACACTGTAAGAGATCTGTGATTTTTGGATTTGAAAGTTTCTTCCTTTTTTTTTTCAACCATGCTATGTTCCTAAAACTGCGGGGGGCTGGCTAGATCCGTATTTGTATATTATTATTAGATTTATGATTATCTTTAGTTTATTGCGTTGGCATCCTATTGCGTTTTGCAGCCCTATTTAATTTTGTATTTCTTTTTTTGATTCCATGTTGTCGTGTTTTTTTTTGTTTTTTTTTTAAGATGTGGCGGGGAGGCCGGTTCCAGCCGGGAGAAGGGAGGGAGGGGGGTGGATGATTCTGTGTGTGTTCTCCAGTCTAGTTAGTGTTCTGGTTCTATGTTTCTGCAGAAATAAACAACGCTCTTCTCTGTACATTGTTTGTGATATACAAGAACAACCCAATACCATTTTGGGCTTACTTACTCTTCCCAATCTGTTCCTTTCTTCCTTCGGCTCATCTTTCTCTCTCTTCTGAGACTATAAACAGAGCAGGTTCAGTGCCTGGGGGGGTGTGCATGTGAAAGATTGAGAGAAGGAAGAATTGCGGTAGAGGGCATTACTAGCTGTTCCAGATGGATAGTCAGACAATCAGTCTGTAAAATTAATTTCCAACCACCCTCCTCCCGTCTTTCCCATACTTCACGTATGCTACTCACCTCTCTCAAGCACTTGTCTAGAGCCAGCCATACGACGACCTCTACCATTGCCTATAAGGCCACTTTTAGGGGGTAGCAGGGCCATCAATAATTGGGATGGACTACAGTTTCAGTGAGGAGTAGTGCAAAATATCGGCCGGGGATAGGGTGCCATTTTGCGACACAGTACTAGAGGTAGGCAGTGTTGTGGTGGTGTGTAAAGCTGTGCATCACACACTGCTGCAGGTGGGTCAGTCCTTTGCTTGGGTTTTCAGAGGATGCATTACCTCACTATAGCCAGAATAAGGCAGTATGGAATTAGAGGGAGCAGGGTTTCTTTCTTTTTATTTCTCTGTGGCTTTATTTCCACTGTGTGTAATTGTGCAAGCCATTTGCTTTGACTGGAAAAATGCTTTCTACACTGTATTCCATAAATAAAGTTTTGAATCTACATACAGCTCTCACTGAGTCATGGCTCCTAAGTCTTGGGGGTTGGATATTTTCACTGCCGTCAAAGCCCATTAGAATTATAGTGTGTGTTTATGAATTATGCACTACCTCCTTTTAAAGCACAGGACCAAATGATTCCCTGATCTAGATTTTGTTTTCTACTGATACTTAAGGTACCAAAGGAGAAAAAATAAGTGTTGTCCCCTAGTGGATACACAAAGACCACACCTTAATTACCCATGTGTGTGGATTCACAATCACACACTTAACATTCAATTCATTCTGGTCACTGCAGTCCAAATGTCGGCAGGCACTGTTGAAACACACGGTTAGGGTACAGTATTGTTCCCTGGGTTACAAAAGATCAATATACGCAATGTACCTTCGAAGGTACATTTCTGCTTCCCAGGGTGGACGTGGGGGTGTAGCTTTCAGTCATTTGTTTTTCACCAACCTTGAATGGATGTGTTGTACCAGTTTTTAAAGTGGTGTATTGTTATATTAAAGTTTGAGCATGTCTGGTGCCAGTTCGGAAGTCTTTCTAAAGGCTTACATAAGAGCATGTGACAAAGAACTAATTTAATATTGTAGCGACCTCTTGGTTGTAATGGTTAGGGTATTAGCTTGACAATTGCAGTGCCCAGGTTTGAGTCCTGGACTGGGCTTCTCCCTGAATTTGCTTCGTTGGTGTCAAAATTGGTATAGCAAAGAGGCGTGTACATGTGAGGGACTTGATATAGAGAAGAGGTACATTTTTGCCACTTAAAAGGAACAAATGGCTTTATCACTGTGGTGGTACCCTAAAAAGGCAAAAGTGTATATTTTCTAAACGTACAATTTTATACCTGTGGACTATATGGTACACTATTGGCTCCTTTTAAGGTATATAAGCACCCTATGTACTGCAAAGTACCATAATTGCGGACAGTCCTGAATTAATCATGAATAATGAGTGAGAAAGTTACAGATAAACAAATGTTATACCCAGTGGTGACCCATCATTCAGGGCAGGTGGGGAAGAGCACCAACTGTTTAGCTAAAATAAACTTTTTTTTGCGTGCTTTGCATGTATTAATGCCCAAATAACGTGTCACATATCAGTTTGCAACAAAAAATTTAGTTAATAGTTTACTTTTTGCTTTCTTGAGTAAGGCAGCTCCAAAATGCAGGTGTTTCAGCCTAGCTCAGTGCTTTCTGTGATGGTGGGGCAACCAGCGGAAAATACGGAGCATAAGGGATGGTAATCTTCTGTAGTTGTGCTGTGATTGGCTCAGTGTTCTGTCACTCATGGGGACTCTACAGTACGTCACAGCAAAATCTACAGAGCTCGAAATTTTAAGCACCTGGGGTGCTGATATAGATTTCAATCCAGCACGACTTCTGCCACGTTCAAACAACTGGAAACTTGGAACTGGGAAATCTCAGACTTCAGTCAGTTCAAGACAACTGGGAACTCCCAAAAAAATGAGCTCCAACTCGGTCATACAACTCGGAATTCCAAGTCGGGAACTCGGGCCTCTTTCTAGAGCTCCGACCTGAAGATCACTGATGCCATGATTCGACCTTGTTGTCATTCCCAGTTGTCTTGAAAGCACCAAAAATCCAGAGAATGCCAGACATTGATGACAAAGTTTGCTACCTTCCTTCTTAAGTGAGCACAGCACAACAAGTTGAGTCCAAAAATGTAATACTAAGTGTATGTTGTGTAGTAAGCTGTTATTAGCCCTTGTGCCTCACCCTAATAATTTGGTCCCTTTCCCCTCATAACTTAGCCTACTGTTCTGCACATGTAGCCTATAGCATGTTTTAGAGAAATGTAATCATTGAATATTGTAAGAACTTTCATTGTCTGCTTCTATACCCCCTTTATTTATCTTACGGTTCTGACTTGTTGTACAGGGAGAAAACTGTAAGAATGGCCCATGTTCTCAATTCTGTCGCTGTACATTTCAAAAGTGCTGAACGAATAGTTAGAGTTGAAGTCGGAAGTTTACATACATTTATGTTGGAGTCATTAAAACTCGTTTTTCAACCACTCCAAAAATTTCTTGTTAACAAACTATAGTTTTGGCAAGTCAGTTAGGACATCTACTTTGTGCATGACACAAGTCATTTTTCCAACAATTGTTTACAGACAGATTATTTCACTTATAATTCACTGTATCACAATTCCAGTGGGTCAGAAGTTTACATACACTAAGTTGACTGTGCCTTTAAACAGCTTGGAAAATTCCAGAAAATGATGTCATGGCTTTAGAAGCTTCTGATAGGCTAATTGACATCACATGAGTCAATTGGAGGTGTACCTGTGGATGTATTTCCTACCTTCAAACTCAGTGCCTCTTTGCTTGACATAATGTCAAAATCAAAAGAAATCAGCCAAGACCTATATACACTGCTCAAAAAAATAAAGGGAACACTTAAACAACACAATGTAACTCCCAAGTCAATCACACTTCTGTGAAATCAAACTGTCCACTTAGGAAGCAACACTGATTGACAATAAATTTCACATGCTGTTGTGCAAATGGAATAGACAACAGGTGGAAATTATAGGCAATTAGCAAGACACCCCCAATAAAGGAGTGGTTCTGCAGGTGGGGACCACAGACCACTTCTCAGTTCCTATGCTTCCTGGTAGATGTTTTGGTCACTTTTGAATGCTGGCGGTGCTTTCACTCTAGTGGTAGCATGAGACGGAGTCTACAACCCACACAAGTGGCTCAGGTAGTGCAGCTCATCCAGGATGGCACATCAATGCGAGCTGTGGCAAGAAGGTTTGCTGTGTCTGTCAGCGTAGTGTCCAGAGCATGGAGGCGCTACCAGGAGACAGGCCAGTACATCAGGAGACGTGGAGGAGGCCGTAGGAGGGCAACAACCCAGCAGCAGGACCGCTACCTCCGCCTTTGTGCAAGGAGGAGCAGGAGAAGCACTGCCAGAGCCCTGCAAAATGACCTCCAGCAGGCCACAAATGTGCATGTGTCTGCTCAAACGGTCAGAAACAGACTCCATGAGGGTGGTATGAGGGCCCGACGTCCACAGGTGGGGGTTGTGCTTACAGCCCAACATCGTGCAGGACGTTTGGCATTTGCCAGAGAACACCAAGATTGGCAAATTCGCCACTGGTGCCCTGTGCTCTTCACAGATGAAAGCAGGTTCACACTGAGCACGTGACAGACGTGACAGAGTCTGGAGACGCCGTGGAGAACGTTCTGCTGCCTGCAACATCCTCCAGCATGACCGGTTTGGCGGTGGGTCAGTCATGGTGTGGGGTGGCATTTCTTTGGGGGGCCACACAGCCCTTCATGTGCTCGCCAGAGGTAGCCTGACTGCCATTAGGTACCGAGATGAGATCCTCAGACCCCTTGTGAGACCATATGCTGGTGCGGTTGGCCCTGGGTTCCTCCTAATGCAAGACAATGCCTGACCTCATGTGGCTGGAGTGTGTCAGCAGTTCCGGCAAGAGGAAGGCATTGATGCTATGGACTGGCCAGCCCGTTCCCCAGACCTGAATCCAATTGAGCACATCTGGGACATCATGTTTAGCTCCATCCACCAATGCCACGTTGCACCACAGACTGTCCAGGAGTTGGCAGATGCTTTAGTCCAGGTCTGGGAGGAGATCCCTCAGGAGACCATCCGCCACCTCATCAGGAGCATGCCCAGGCGTTGTAGGGAGGTCATACAGGCACATGGAGGCCACACACACTACTGAGCCTCATTTTGACTTGTTTTAAGGACATTACATCAAAGTTGGATCAGCCTGTAGTGTGGTTTTCCACTTTAATTTTGAGTGTGACTCCAAATCCAGACCTCCATGGGTTGATAAATTGGATTCCCATTGATTATTTTTGTGTGATTTTGTTGTCAGCACATTCAACTATGTAAAGAAAAAAGTATTTAATAAGATTATTTCTTTCATTCAGATCTAGGATGTGTTGTTTAAGTGTTCCCTTTATTTTTTTGAGCAGTATATATTGAAGCAACATCTCAAGCCATCAGTCAGGAAGGTAAAGCTTGGTTGCAAATGGGTCTTCCAAATGGACAATGACCCCAAGCATACTTCCAAAGTTGTGGCAAAATGGCTTAAGGACAACAAAGTCAAGGTATTAGAGTGGCCATCACAAAGCCCTGACCTCAATCCTATAGAAAATGTGTGGGCAGAACTGAAAAAGTGTGTGAGAGCAAGGAGGCCTAAAAACCCAACTCAGTTACACCAGCTCTGTCAGGAGGAATGGGCAAAAATTCACCCAATTTATTGTGGAAAACTTGTGGAAGGCTACCCGGAATGTTTGACCCAAGATAAACAATTTAAAGGCAATGCTACAAAATACTAATTGAATGTATGTAAACTTCTGATCCACTGGGAATGTGATGAAAGAAATAAAAGCTGAAATAAATCATTATCTCTACTATTATTCTGACATTTCACATTCTTAAAATAAAGTGGTGATGCTGACTGACCTAAGACAGGGAATTTTTACTATGATGAAATGCCAGGAATTGTGAAAATTGAGTTTAAATGTATTTGGCTAAGGTCTGACTTCAACTGTATCAGCGGGAATAAGAGTGTATAAAATCGCAATGAAATCCATCAGATATCCAAATAGTTTTTTTAAGTGGTTTAAAAGTGATATGCTCAATGCTGGATACAAATCTGGGCGGGACAGCTTGTTCCTCCGAATCATGGATTTCAGAGATGGAATGTCCACCGACCTGAGGGTAAACCTGCGCCCCAGAACAGCCATCCTCTCCTCTACTGTTCTCAAGCCTGAAAGTTAATGTATTTAGTGTGTGTTTGTGTACGTGGCGAGTCTGTCTGCCATCTTGATGTCAAGGTTTTGAATGGTCTGAAGTTTTCTGACATGAGACCTCCCTACGATACACCAGGCTGGTGTAGCATTCTCAAAGAGCGGCCGGGTGTATCTCTGGTAGAGGTCGACCGATTATGATTTTTCAACGCTGATACTGATACCGATTATTGGAGGACCAAAAAAAGCCGATACCGATTAATCGGACTATTTTTATATATATATTTGTAATAATGACAATTACAACAATACTGAATGAACACTTTTATTTTAACTTTATATAATACAAAAATAAAATCAATTTTGTCTCAAATAAATAATGAAACGTTCAGTTTGGTTTAAATACTGCAAAAACACAGTGTTGGAGAAAAAAGTGCAATATGTGCCATGTAAAAAAGCTAACGTTTAAGTTCTTTGCTCAGAACATGAGAACATATGAAAGCTGGTGCTTCCTTTTAACATGAGTCTTCAATATTCCCAGTTAAGAAGTTTTAGGTTGTAGTTATTATAGGAATTATAGGACTATTTCTCTCTATACAATTTGTATGTCATATACCTTTGACTATTGGATGTTCTTATAGGCACTATAGTATTGCCAGCCTAATCTCGTGAGTTGATAGGCTTGAAGTCATAAACAGTGCTGTGCTTCAAGCGTTGCGAAGAGCTGCTGGCAAACACAAGAAAGTGCTGTTTGAATGAATGCATCAAGCCTGCTGCTGCCTACCATCGCTCAGTCAGACCGCTCTATCAGATATCAAATCATAGACTTAATTATAATAAAATAAACACAGGTCATTAATATGGTCAAATCCGGAAACTATAATTTCGAAAACAAAATGTTAATTCTTTCAGTGAAATACGGAACCGTTACGTATTTTATCGAACGGGTGGCATCCCTAAGTCTAAATATTGCTGTTACATTGCGCAACCTTCAATGTTATGTCATAATTATGTAAAATTCTGGCAAATGAATTACGGTCTTTGTTAGGAAGAAATGGTCTTCACACAGTTTGCAACGAGCCAGGCGGCCCGAACTGCTCCATATACCCTGACGAGAATGCACTTTTGTTAAATCATCACCCGTTTGGCGAAGTAGGCTGTGATTCGGTGATAAATTAACAGGCACCGCATTGATTATATGCAACGCAGGACAAGCTAGTTAAACTAGTAATATCATCAACCATGTGTTGTTAACTAGTGATTATGTTAATAAGATTATTTTTTTTTATAAGTTTAATGCTAGCTAGCAACTTACCTTGGCTCCTTGCTGCACTCGCCTAACAGGTGGTCAGCCTGCTACGCAGTCTCTTCGTGGATTGCAATGTAATCGGCCTTAATCGGTGTCCAAAAATGCCGATTACTGATTGTTATGAAAACTTGAAATTTGCCCTAATTAATCGGCCATGCCGATTAATCAGTCGACCTCTAATCTCTGGTACTCTCTGATGACTGTTCCGGGCGTTGCTCCTCCTTTTCTTCTGCAGAGCACCCTCAGGTGGTTCATTCGCTTCCTTCCCTCTTTCTCCAGGCATTCTATGTGGGCACTCCCGGACATATTTTCTTGAAATGTGACTCCGGGGAACTTAACTATTGGGGTCGTCTGGAGTGCCTGTATATACAGTTTAAGGTGCACTTGCTTGGTTCTTTTGGGGTTTCTGGAGAAGAGTAAGCACTGGGTCATCAAGGGGTTGAGCTTGAGCCACCACAGATTGGCCCAGTTCTCGATCTCTGTTATGCTCCTCTGTAGCTTTTTTCCAGCATGGGCAAAGGCCCAATAATAGAGGCCCAATAATAGAGATCTGCTGCGAACTGGGCCACTTGTCCCGCTCTTGTATGGGGGTAATAAATATCACAGATGTACATTAAAAACAGTAGAGGACTGAGGTAAAGCCAACTAGGAGAGGAGAGGTAATGCCAATTTACGCTTGCTCTGGCAATGCAACCCAGAGGTTCCATACGGAGGGTGACGCAACACCAAATCAAGCTTTGTACCGCATCGCCACCCAAATTTTGTAACAATGAGGAGGGCTCCGCATAGCTGCGTATAGCAGAAAATGAGTTTGAACTCCTGGAAAGAGATCGGGGAAATATATGGAAATGTCTGCTCTACTCAAAATTACAACCAACTAATTGCAGCATTACCGCAAAAATGGAAAAGGCAAGTAGAAGGGGGAGAAAGTAAGGAACTTGTCTGTCGGGACCTGCATTAAAGACCAAAATTGGCTAAAGAAAATTGTGATAAATAAAAAAGTATACCAGTTTCATTTAAGGACCCCAAAAAATGACAGCTGTGCCACATAGATTGCAAAATAGTTGGGAAGAGATTTTTGATGTACCGATTCCATGACACATGGAACTGATACACAAAACGAAGCCGGATTCAAAACGTAGAGATTTTCAATTTAAATTATTATACAAAATTCTTGCAAACAATAGAATGTTATATAGATACAACCATCCCAGCTCTGCAGATCTTGCTGCAACGAGACAGAATCATTAGATAATTTGTTTTGGTACTGTCCATATGTAGTTTTATGTTTTTGGTCGCAAATTCAGGAATGGCTGAAGAATTGCAACATTTCCCTGGCGCTTACTCTGCAAATAGCACTGCTGGGTGATTTAAAAAGTCATAGTCAATCGATTAATAATATGATAATACTCTTAGTAAAAATGTTTATCTTTAATTTACAATATGTACAATCTATGAGAATATAAATGTTCTAAACTTTTGTGAAACATAAGAGTACAGTTGACAAATATATAGTAAATCAAAAAAGCAGCCAACAAGTGCTCAGCATATGTGGGAATTCCTTCAAGACGGCTGGAAAAGCATTCCAGGTGAAGCAGATTGAGAGAATGCCAAGATTGTGCAAAGCTGTCATCCGAAGGCAAAGGGTGGCTACTTTGAAGAATCTCAAATATAAAATATTTTTTTATTTGTTTAACACTTTTTTGGTTACTACATGATTCCATATGTGTTATTTCATAGTTGATGTCTTCACTATTATTCTACAATGTAGAAAATAGTACAAACAAACAAAAACCCTGGAATGAGTGGGTGTGTCCAAACTTTTGACTGGTACTGTATATTTACAACAAAAAATTGAAGGGACTGGAAACAATGCAGACAATTAGATTGATGGAAGGCACAATCTATCTGCATTATTAAAGCTGATCTACCCCTAATACATTTTTTTTTTTACAAAAAAGAGATCGGGGAGGTAATGAGGATAGGTGCGGTGAAGAAGTCAATGGAATGCAGACCGTGGGGTTAGAAGGATTGGCACACGTTCAATAAATCTGATCTAACAAAGTGGATATTTGTCAAATCCTAATGATTGATGTATTGTAACAGGCCCACAATGTAGTTACAAAAAATCAGATTTGGATATAGTCTGCTGTTTTCGCTGCATAACATTTAGAAGTTGTCCTTTTCAGGTACATTTTTTTTGTCAAATTCGTTTTTAACTGTATGGTAATGCAGTTAATTGATGACAATGACATGGCACCCATTCAAGACTTGACATCCATACAAGTATTATACTCCAATTTTTACCTCAACATAGTGTTAAATACACATACAGTATAAACAATAGCCTAAATGTAGGCACATTTTGCTGTGGTGAAATGGGGAGATTTGGGATGGAGATGCAGGTGGGACAACGGTGAAGTTTTTTTTTACTTCATGCTATCTTTGCTGAGCTCCTGTGTCAAGCACCGGGAAACGGAGTCCAACATCTCAGATGAGGTAAGGTGTTATCTTTTTTGTTTAGCCAATTGCTTGTAATTACCTGGATGGGTATAGAGATTAGCCCTGAATCACTACGAGTGGTGTGGATGCCTATGATAGCTCCCCGAAGCGCCAGAAGTATGAACGCTCTGACTTCTCGCTCCTTGCCGCATCGCTGTGCGCTTCCCAACTGTTTTAACAATGCGGAAGGGCTCTGTATAGCTCCGCATTTACATTATAGGTTGACGGTAGGTGGGGCAGGAGGTCCTACATAAACACAAGCTCACTTCCTTACCAAATTCTTTCAAAACAGTTCTGCGAAGCGCAAGAGATATGAATGCTCTGACTTCTGCGGAGGCCCCATCACACTAAATGCTGAACGACGACCGTTTACAAATAATCTACGGGACAATTTTTTAAATTTGTTAATCAAATAAACGTGTATTTATCATATGCGCTGAATACAAGTGGGGCAGACTTTACAGTCAAATGTTTGCTTACGAACCTTTCCCAACAATGCAGAGTTTAAACATAATAAAACATGTAATAGTAACACAATAAAATACACTACCTTCGGAAAGTATTCAGACCCCTTGACTTTTTCCACATTTTGTTATGCTACAGCCTTATTCTACATTTTTTTTATTTTGTAAATCCTCAACAATCTACACACAATACCCCATAATGACAAAGCAAAAACATTTGCTAAAAAAAAAAGTTCAATAAAAGGCTGAAATATCACATTTACATAAGTATTCAGACCCTTTACTCAGTACTTTGTTGAAGCACCTTTGGCAGCGATTACAGCCTTGTGCCCACCAGTCACCAGTATTTGGGGAGTTCCTCACATACTTCTCTGCAGATCCCCTCAAGCTCTGACAGGTTGGATGGGGAGCGTCGGTGCACAGCTATTTTCAGGTCTCTCCAGAGATTGTTCGATCAGGTTAAAGTCCGAGCTCTGGCTGGGCCACTCAGGGACATTCAGAGACTTGTCCCGAAACCACTCCTGCGTTGTCTTGGTTGTGTGCTTAGTGTCGTTGTCCTATTGGAAGGTAAACCTTTGACCCAGTCTGATGTCCTAAGCGCTCTGGAGCAGGTTTTCATTGAGGATCTCTCTGTACTTTGCTCTGTTCATCATTCCCTCGATCCTGACTAGTCTACCAGTCCCTGCCATTGAAAAACATCCCCACAGCATGATGCTGCCACCACCATGAGATGGTGCTAGGTTTCCTCCAGACGTGACGATTGGCATTCAGGCCCAGAGTTCAATCTTGGTTTCATCAGACCAGAGAATCGTGTTTCTCATGGTCTGAGAGTCTTTCTGTGCCTTTTTGGAAACTCTAAGCAGGCTGTCATGTGCCTTTAACTGAGGAGTGGCTTCCGTCTGGCAACTCTACCATAAAGGCCTGATTGGTGGAGTGCTGCAGAGATGATTGTCCTTCTGGAAGATTCTCCCAGCTCTATAGAGGGACTCTGAAGCTCCTTCAGAGTGACCATCGGGTTCTTGGTCACCTCCCTGACCAAGGCCCTTCTGCCCCGATTGCTCAGTTTGGCCGGACGGCCAGCTCTAGGAAGAGTCTTGATGGTTCCTGTCATAAACGTTGTAAGGATAGGACCAAGGCGCAGCGGGTAAAGTGCTCATCTTCTTAATTTATTTAAAGAAAACACTTAGACAAAATAAACAAATGACGAAAACAGTTCCATAAGGCTCCCAGGCTATACAGAAAATAACCACTCACAAAACACAAGTGAAAACAAACCCAACTAAATATGGCCCCCAATTAGAGACAACGACAACCAGCTGCCTCTTATTTAATGTCATTGCCAAAAACCCAACATAGAAATAGAAAATATAGAACATAAACCAAAAACACCGAAACACACAAAACAAACACCCCCTGCCACGCCCTGACCAAACTACAATGACAAATAACCCCTTTTACTGGTCAGGACGTGACAGTACCCCCCCCAAGGTGCAAACCCCGAATGCACCTCAAAAACAAAAAAAAACACAAAAACAACCCCAAACAACCCCCGCTTCCCAATCCTTCCACTACGGAGGTGGCTCTGGCTCTGGGCGTAGCTCCCGTTCAGAAAACTCTGGGCTGCGGGCTGAAGGTGTTGCTGAAGGCACCTGGCTGAGGGGCGTCGCTGGATACTCCGGGCTGAGAGGCGTCACTCGAGGCTACGGGCTGAGAGGCGTCGCTGGAGGCTCCGGGCTGAGAGGCGTCGCTGGAGGATCCGGGCTGAGAGGCGTCGCTGGAGGCTCCGGGCTGAGAGGCGTCGCTGGAGGCTCCGGGCTGAGAGGCGTCGCTGGAGGCTCCGGGCTGAGAGGCGTCGCTGGAGGCTCCGGGCTGAGGAGCGTCGCTGGAGACTCCGGGCTGAGGAGCGTCGCTGGAGACTCCGGGCTGAGGAGCGTCGCTGGAGACTCCGGGCTGAGGGGCGTCGCTGGAGACTCCTGGCTGAGGGGCGTCGCTGGATGCTCCGGGCTGAGAGGCGTCGCTCGAGGCTCCGGGCTGAGAGGCGTCGCTGGAGGCTCCGGGCTGAGAGGCGTCGCTGGAGGCTCCGGGCTGAGAGGCGTCGCTGGAGGCTCCGGGCTGAGAGGCGTCGCTGGAGACTCCGGGCTGAGAGGCGTCGCTGGAGACTCCGGGCTGAGGAGCGTCGCTGGAGACTCCGGGCTGAGGAGCGTCGCTGGAGACTCCTGGCTGAGGAGCGTCGCTGGAGACTCAGGGCTGAGGAGGCGCATTGGAGGCCTGATGCGTGGGACTGGCATAGGAGGCGCCAGACTATTAACACGCACCTCAGGGCGAGTGCAGAGAGCAGGAACAGGACGCCCTGGACTCGGCAGGCGCACTGGAGGCCTGATGAGTGGGGCTGGCTTTGGAGGCGCCAGAGTATTAACACGCACCTCTGGAGCGCACGGCCTGCACAACCCGTCCTGGCTGGATGGTCACTGTAGCCCGGCAGCGCTGCGGAGCCCGTATCAACCGCACCGTACTGTGCGTGCGGATGGGCGAGATAGTGCGCACTACCCCGTAATGCATTTCTCGCCCTTCTGTCCGCCAGCTTCGTAGTGCCCTTTCCGCCAGCACCATTCTCTGGAATCTCGCTTCAAACTCCTCGCTTGACTCCTTGACTGGCTCCGGTTTGATCCATGGCTCTCTCCTGTACGCCCGGGAAGTTAGGTCAGGGCTGCCCCCTGACTTAGCTAAACTCCCCGGCTGCCTCTCCACCTTCTGAAATGGAGGATACAATGCCTCGTACCTCCGTGGTTCCCTCTTTGCTTCCTCCAGTTCCTCCTTCGGGCGCTGGTACTCCCCAGCCTGGCTCCATGGACCCTTGCCATCAAGGATCTCCTCCTACGTCCATGACTCCAAATACTTCTCCTGCCGCTCCTTCTTCCGCTGCTTGGTCCTTTGGAGGCGGGTGGTTCTGTCATAAACGTTGTAAGGATAGGACCAAGGCGCAGCGGGTATAGTGCTCATCTTCTTAATTTATTTAAAGAAGACACTTAAACAAAATAAACAAACGACGAAAACAGTTCCATAAGGCTCCCAGGCTATACAGAAAATAACCACCCACAAAACACAAGTGAAAACAAACCCAACTAAATATGGCCTCCAATTAGAGACAACGACAACCAGCTGCCTCTAATTGGAGGTCATTGCCAAAAACCCAACATAGAAATAGAAAACTAGATATACACATAGAAATAGAA
The DNA here is from genome assembly GCF_901001165.1 of Salmo trutta. Classification (NCBI taxonomy): domain Eukaryota; kingdom Metazoa; phylum Chordata; class Actinopteri; order Salmoniformes; family Salmonidae; genus Salmo; species Salmo trutta. Next base: position 41,008,694 of record NC_042962.1, read on the forward strand.
AATATAGAACATAAACCAAAAACACCGAAACACACAAAACAAACACCTCCTGCCCCGCCCTGACCAAACTACAATGACAAATAACCCCTTTTACTGGTCAGGACGTGACAGTTCCAAACTTCTTCCATTTAAGAATGATGGAGGTCACTATGTTCTTGGGGACCTTCAATGATAGAGATATTTTTTGGTGCTCTTCCCCAGATCTGTGCCTCAACACAATCCTGTCTTGGACATCTATGGACAATTCCTTTGACCTCATGGTTTGGCTTTTGCTCTGACATGCAATGTCAACTGTGGGACCTTATATAGACGTGTGTGCGTTTCCAAATCATGTCCAATCAATTGAATTTACCACAGGTGGACTCCAATGAAGTTGTAGAAACATCTCAGGGATAATCAATGGAAACAGGATGCACCTAAGCTCAATTTCCAGTCTCATAACTACCGAGGTCCTGGATGGCCTGGAGCTCGGCCCCAATGATGTACTGGGCTGTCCGCACCACACTTTCTAGCGCTTTTATGATCAAGGGTGGTGTAATTGCCATACCAAGTGGTGATGAAACCAGCCAAGATGCTCATGATTGTGCAGCTGTAGAATTTTCTGAGGATCTGAGGGCCCATGCCAAATCTATTCAGCCTTCTGAGGTGAAAGAGGCATTGCCGTGCCCTGTTCATGACTGTGCGTGTGTGTGTGTGGACCATGTTAAGTCCTTAGTGATGTGTACGCCAAGGAGCTTGAAGCTCCTAACTTGCCCCACAACATCCCTGTCGATGTGGATGAGGGCGTGCTGTCCCCTCTTTCTCCTATAGTCTACTATCAGCTCATTGGTCAAACTGACGTTGAAGGAGAGATTGTTGGAGAGATTGTTGTCCACTACACTGCTAAGTCATTGACATTCTCCCTAAGTAGTCTCTGACTGCTCACTCCCACCCGCTGCATGAAAAATGCAGACTGCGCCGCAATGATGTCTGTCAGGTCCCGCAGGTATCACATGGGAATGCAGCCCTCTAGTTTGTACCCATTTAAGTAGGCCTAGACTAGGCTACAATTATGTACCTCTTTTTTTGAGAGAGTAGGAAGGTATGTAATTGAAAAGACATGTATGTTTTCGTCCTGTTTGATTTTGCTTTGATCAACACCACATGATTGCTCATCCCCCTCTTCAAAGGGGGAGACACTCTAGACCCAAACTGTTATAGACCTATATTCATCCTGCCCTGCCTTTCTAAAATCTTCGAAAGCCAAGTTAACAAACAGATCACTGACCATTTCGAATACCTTCTCCACTATACAATCTAGTTCCCAAGCTGGTCATGGGTGCACCTCAGCCACGCTCAAGGTCCTAAACGATATCATAGCCGCCATTGATAAAAGACAGTACTGTGCAGCCGTTTTCAACGACCTGGCCAAGGCTTTCGACTCTGTCAATCACCGCATTCTTATCGGCAGACTCAATAGCCTTGGTTTCTCAAATGACTGCCTCGCCTGGTTCACCAACTACTTCTCAGACAGAGTTCAGTGTGTCAAATGGGAGGGCCTGTTGTCCGTACCTCTGGCAGTCTCTATGGGGGGGCCACATGGTTCAATTCTCGGGCCGACTCTTTTCTCTGTATATATCAATGATGTCACTCTTGCTGCTGGTGATTCTCTGATCCACCTCTACGCAGACGATACCATTCTCTTCATATCTGGCCCTTCTTTGGACACTGTGTTAACAAACCTCCAAACGAGCTTCAATGCCAGGTTCTGATTTAGAATATGTGGACAACTGCATATACCTAAGTGTCTGGTTAGACTGTAAACTCTCCTTCCAGACTCACATTAAGCATCTCCAATCCAAAATTAAATCTAGAATTGGCTTCCTATTTTGCAACAAAGCCTCCTTCATTCATGCTGCCAAACATACCCTCGTAAAATTGACTATCCTACTGATCCTTGACTTTGGCGATGTCATTTACAAAATAGCCTCCAACACTCTACTCAGCAAATTGGATGTAGTCTATCACAGTGCCATCCGTTTTGTCACCAAAGCCCCATATACTACCCACCACTGTGACAGGTATGCTCTCGTTGGCTGGCCCTCGCTACCTATTCGTTGGCAAACCCACTGGCTCCAGGTCATCTATAAGTCTTTGCTAGGTAAAGCCCCACCTTATCTCAGCTCACTGGCCACCATAGCAACACCCACCCGTAGCACGCGCTCCAACAGGTATATTTCACTGGTCATCCCCAAAGCCAACACCTATTTTGGCTGCCTTTCCTTCCAGTTCACTGCTGCCAATGACTGGAACAAATTGCAAAAATCACTGAAGCTGGAGACTTTTATCTCCCTCTCTAACTTTAAGCATCAGCTGTCAGAGCAGCTTACCGATCACTGTACCTGTACACAGCCCATCTGTAAATAGCACACCCAACTACCTCATCCCCATATTATTATATATATTATTTTGCTTTTTGCACCTGTGGCTCTACTTGCACATCATCATCTGCACATCTATCATTCCAGTGTTATTGCTAAATTGTAATTATTTTGCCTCTATGGCCTATTTATTGCCTTACCTCCCTAATCTTACTACATTTGCACACACTGTACATAGATTTTTCTGATGTGTTATTGACTGTACGTTTGTTTATGTGTAACTCTGTGTTGTTGTTTTTGTCGCACTGCTTTGCTTTATCTTGGCCAGGTCGCAGTTGTAAATGAGAACTTGTTCTCAACTGCAGTGGCGGTTCTAGACCATTTCAACTGGGGGGGCCAAGCTGGGGCCAGTTGTACTGTTAGAGGGGCCAGATACATTAGACGTTATTGTTGTCATATCGTTTTCTTCAATGCATTGCAGGCATTAGCAGGCAAAAGACCATGTTCATAATCATCATCGTTGCCACTGTCTAATAATGCATGTAAAAAAAGAACGACAGCAAAAATTTGTTCTGTAAAAATGATTTCATACTCCACATTTAGGGGGGCCACAAGGGGGTCCAAAAATGTTGTCATGGGGGCAGTAGGAGATCATATAAAATCAGATTCATGAGATTAATACAATCAGTAGATTACTGCACATCCAAATTTCAATAGCCTAAAGAAAAACAAAACAGATTTAGAGGACTGTACAAAGAAGTTGAGGGAAAGATGAAATCAGTTGTGTAAATCCAGCAAGTATGTTTTTTTTGTGTGACAGTTGTTGCTTTGCCACAAAGACATGCAAGGCATTGACTAGTTTGATTTTCATTTCAGAAATAAAATACCAAATAAGATAGCAAATAAAGCATAATTATTATGTCAGTGGTATGAAAGCTGTGCACATTGCTATGATAAAAAATGTGTAGTGCTGAAAAGAACATCGCTGTAGAGATGTGCAGCCAGGACGCACGTTGATGTTCGAAAACACGACCGATTGAAAAATACCCACAATGCAAATCGGCTTATCACATTGGAAGTAATCACTCTGTGAACGAGTGTCAAATTCAAGGTGAGTGGTGTTTTTCAGCAGAGTTAAACGCATTCTAATCCTTTTCATTGTATTAACGACAAATCTTACATGTTCGTCATCTTCATGTTAATACAAGTTATAGCTAGCTGGTAAGAGACACATGATAACGCGAGTGCTAAGCTAGCTAGGGAACGTTATCAAGGGTCGACTAATACTGTAACTTCACCAAATACTGTTAAGTTAGCTAGTGTCATGTCTTTTGTTGTTGCTTCAGATGCATGTATGGAAGATATGCACAGTGTTGGGTTTCCACAGCCACGTTACCACCGTCAGCTATCTACAGTAGCTAGTTAGGAACCGTTAACTTCAGCTAACTACTGTACATGCACTGTTTAGCATCCGCCGGTAATATAACGTTCCATGTTCAGTTTAACTAGTTTGGTAGCGTTACTGTCAAATTTAACTGTTGTAATTTGTCCTTCTCTCTGTTTGACAGTATGGCGCTTCATAAACTATTCCGTCTGTCCTCGCTGTTCCGCTCCGCCGTGTCATTGACACTGCGCAGGAATGTTGGCCTGTCTGCTGTTCTCTTTAACCGGGCCAAGGACTTGGACCCTATCCAGAAACTATTCCTAGATAAGATCCGCGACTACAGCACCAAGAGCAAGTGAGTGCAATAAATAACCGCACTATTTGTCCTACTGTCCTACTCTAATTGACATGTTTCTTCATGTTGGTAGGCTAAAAGTTAGCTAGGCTTTAAGTGGAATGACCCGTGATGTCATGACAAATGGTGGCAGGGAGTCTGCACTTCCTTTTAGCACTGCAGAGCTATTTGCAGAAGGCTGGGCCATATGTTCAGTAGGTGAACGTTGTGGGACGTTGCAAATAGAAATGTCAGGAACAGAGCTGGCACACTTGATTCTTGATTACACAGTACATGTCAGAATAGTGTTTATTCTACATAATATATTTATATCTGAACGTTCCACAATGCTGTGCCCCTTCTGAACCCGGCCCTATATGTCTAGATGGCAAGATTCATGAAACACATAGGATGCTGAAGGTGTGTTTATAGGGTATACATGTCTGACTCATTATAGGGTATTATAATTATAGGGCTGACTACTTATGTGGTTTCTTGAGCTCACCCAGTGCAACAACAGTAGGGCTGCCCCCCCCCCAAAAAAAATTATTGGTCGACCAAGATTCGTCTGTTCTGTGTTTTAGTCAAATCAACTATATTCATTGAGCTAGTCTGACGCTTTAATCACACTGTTTGATTAGGCCGGGATGTGTTAAAAAAAAGACTGAGTGACTGACAATCACCTGTTGTCTCTCTCTCCTACCTTCTGCAATGACCACCACAGAACATCAGTGTTTATCGTGCTGACCGTGTTGCTTAAGCTGCAACATAGTTACAGCCATTTCTGACCAAAAAGTTCTGTTACCGAAATCCCTCATTTGTTTAGAAAAAACATTCCCTCAACACTTGCTCTCTTTACATGACACATGTATGCATCGCATGCACGTGACCTATAGGGCCTGACCTATAGCATATCATAATCACGTCGATAAATAGGTTAGAACAAATTCCGAACACCATGACAGCAAAATGGATGCAGAGGATGTGACAAACGCAAAAAGGGGGAATGTTTACTGGTTGCTCATGAGGTAAAGGGGAAGTCAGATGTGTGGAATAAATTTGATTAGTTGTTGGGAAATACTGGAGATCAAGAAAAATAAGGTAAGGAGCAAGCGCTACGTGCATATTATGTATGCCAAACAGGTGCTGTATAGATTACAATATAATTTTCCGGAACATTTGGAACAGCGTAAACAACACTTAATACATTATAAGCGTACCGGAGTCTGTTATTTTTTTGTTGTTAAGCCTTTATTACAGCAAAGACTAAAGAGTCGCATTCATTCTTGAATGCAATTTCCGAAATGGAACGTTTTATTTACTGTTCAAGCGAATTATTCAAGACAAGTGTAAAGCAAAGATTAAAAATAGCCGAATTTGTGAAGTTGTTTCCTTGACATGTCGTTGTGATGCTTGGTGCTCACGGAATAAGTAGGCTATTAAACAAACACTCAACAGAAGCAAACACTCAACTTTTTCCACATTTTGTTACGCTACAGCCTTTTTTAAAAAATGGATTACATTTTTTTTAAATCCTCATCAATATACACACAATACCCCATAAAAGCGAAAACGGGTTTGTAGAAATCTTTGAAAATGTATTAAAAACAGACACCTTATTTACATAAGCATTCACACCCTTTGCAATGAGACTCGAAATTGAGCTCAAGTGCATCCTGTTTCCATTGATCATCCTTGAGATGTTTCTACAACTTCACTGGAGTCCACCTGTGGTAAATTCAATTGATTGGACATGATTTGTAAAGGCACACCTGTCTATATAAGGTCCCACAGTTGACAGTGCATGTCAGAGCGAAAACCAAGCCATTAGCTTGAAGGAATTGTCAGTAGAGCTCCGTGACAGGATTGTGTCAAGGCACAGATCTTGGGAAGGGTACCAAAACATTTCTGCAGCATTGAAGGTCCCCAAGAACACGGTGGCCTCCATCATTCTTAAATGGAAGAAGTTTGAAACCACCAAGACTCTTCCTAAAGCTGGCTGCCCAGCCAAACTGAGTAATCGGGGGAGATGGGCCTTGGTCAGGGAGGTGACCAAGAACTCGATGGTCACTCTGACAGAGCTCCAGAGTTCCTCTGTGGAGATGGGAGAACCTTTCAGAAAGACAATCATCTCTGCAGCACTCCACTAACCAGGCCTTTATGGTTGAGTGGCCAGACAGAAGCCACTCCTCAGTAAAAGGCAATTGACAGCCTGCTTGGAGTTTGCCAAAAGGCACTAAAGGACTCTCAGACCATGACAAACAAGACTCTCTGGTCTGATGAAACCAAGATTGAACTCTGGGCCTGAATTCCAAGTGTCACATCTGGAGGAAACCTGGCACCATCCCTACGGTGAAGCATGGTGGTGGCAGCATCATGCTGCGGGAATGTTTTTCTGCGGCAGGGACTGGGAGACTGGTCAGGATTGAGGGAAAGATGAACTGGGCAAAGTAAAAAGATCCTTGATGAAAACCAGCTCCCAAGTGAAGGGGTCTGAATACTTTCCAAATGCAACTGTATATGCATGATTCATAAAGCCAGGCACATTTTAATAGTTAGGCTACTGATTTATAGACCTAATTAAGTTAGTTTCCTCACTTCTCTTAGACAATAAGGCAAGGGCTGTTTTCTCGTCTCCTCATTCTGCTGATGCCTCCGCTGAATTGTTCAACACCAATATGCTGGTTAACTTTGCTATTATGCTGTTAGGTTCTTATTTTTCCAGAGTAAGTAACTCACGGACACTAGAGAAGCTTAACCAAGTTTAATTCTTACCAAAGGGTTGACACAGCTGTATTCAGACCAAAAAAAAACATTTCTCACCATCACAGGTATATACCTCACTTTAGACACTCCTTATTCTTTCCAACCCTCTTTCTGTGGAACCATAAGATGTAACAGGATAATAAACCCTTATTACTCCCTTCAGGGGATCTGACCTCCTGACCTCAACCCCTCCTTCGCCTAATCCACAGATATCCATCTGCTTCCCCTATAGCAATCCTGTGATCTCCTCCCGTCCACCCAGCACATTCCACAGACCCTTTGTCTTTCTACAGCTCTCACTCCTTTATATACTATGTGTCTGATCTATCATGTCTTTAATATCTCAATGTTCAAAGTTTAGGATCCAACAATATACATAGCAACATGGTCTAGGAAAAGGTGCCAATTCAACAGCGCACTGATGTGTTTCAGAACCGCGGACAGCGACCACTAGCCAACGTGGGAGAAAGCGAATGTTATAAAATATTATTGTTGCACCATTGTTCTTATATATAATATAACCATATACAATTTCAGTAGCACATGTGTTAGAGTGATGGACTGTGCCATCCCGAAGGCCTCCACAATGGATTAGTCCACACAGGGGCAAATCAGACAGGTGTCTTGTACACAACAATATATACAGTTGAAGTCGGAAGTTTACATGCACTTAGGTTGGAGTCATTTAAAACTCGTTTTTCAACCACTCCACACATTTCTTGTTGACAAACTATAGTTTTGGCAAGTCGGTTAGGACATCTACTTTGTGCATGACAAAAGTAATTTTTCCAACAATTGTTTACAGACAGATTATTTCACTTATAATTCACTGTATCACAATTCCAGTGGGTCACAAGTTTACATACACTAAGTTGACTGTGCCTTTAAACAGCTTGGAAAATTCCAGAAAATTTTGTCATGGCTTTAGAAGATTCTGATAGGCTAATTGACATAATTTGAGTCAATTGGAGGTGTACCTGTGGATGTATTTCAAGGCCTACCTTCAAACTCGGTGCCTCTTTTCTTGACATCATGGGAAAATCAAATGAAATCAGCCAAGACCTCAGAAAAATAATGGTAGACCTCCACATGTCTGGTTCATCCTTGGGAGCAATTTACAAACGCCTGAAGGTACCACGTTCATCTGTACAGACAATAGTACGCAAGTAGAAACACCATGGGACCACGCAGCTGTATTACCGCTCAGGAAGGCAATGCGTTCTGTCTCCTAGAGATGAGTGTACTTTGACGCAAAAAGTGCAAATCAATCCCAGAACAACAGCAAAGGACCTTGTGAAGATGCTGGAGGAAACCGGTACAAAAATATCTATCCACAGTAATACAAGTCCTATGTCGACATAACCTGAAAGGCTGCTCAGCAAGGAAGAAGCCACTGCTCCAAAACCTCCATTAAAAAAAAAAGCCAGACTATGGTTTGCCACTGCACATGGGGACAAAGATTGTACTTTTTGGAGAAATGTTCTCTGTTCTGATGAAACAAAAATAGAACTGTTTGGCCATAATGACCATTGTTATGTTTGGAGGAAAAGGGGGAGGCTTGCAAGCCGAAGAGCACCATCCCAACTGTGAAGCACAGGGGTGGTAGCATCATGTTGTGGGGGTGCTTTGCTGCAGGAAGGACTGGTGCTCTTCACAAAATAGATGCCATCATGAGGGAAGAACATTATGTGGCTATATTGAAGCAACATCTCAAGACATCAGTCAGGAAGTTAAAGCTTGGTCGCAAATGGGTCTTCCAAATGGACAATGACCCCAAGCATACTTCCAAAGTTGTGGCAAAATGGCTTAAGGACAACAGTCAAGGTATTGGAGTGGCCATGACAAAGCCCTGACCTCAATCCCATAGATAATTTGTGGGCAGAACTGAAAAAGCGTGTGCAAGCAAGGAGGCCTACAAACCTGACTCGGTTACACCAGCTCTGTCAGGAGGAATGGGCCAAAATTCATCCAACTTATTGTGGGAAGCTTGTGGAAGGCTACCTGAAACGTTTGACCCAAGTTAAACAATTTAAAGGCAATGCTACCGAATACTAATTAAGTGTATGTAAACTTCTCATCCACTGGGAATGTGATGAAAGAAATAAAAGTTGAAATAAATCATTCTCTCTACTATTATTCTGACATTTCACATTCTTAAAATAAAGTGGTGATCCTAACTGACCTAAGACAGAGAATTTCTACTATGATTAAATGTCAGGGATTGTGAAAAACTGAGTTTAAATGTATTTGGCTAAGGTGTATGTAACTTCTGACTTCAACTGTGTGTGTAATTAAAAAAAATATTTTTTTGCTACTGCTCAACTAAAGAAATATCGCTCGACTAAATGGGGTCAGCCCTCACTATGCTACAGTGTTGTTTTTTAAGGTTAATTCCTCATCTTTCTCTTTCCTCCAGGGCTGCAGCAGGTGGGATTGTTGATGCAGGCCCCTCTTACGAAAAGGGTGTCTCAGAGGAGATCACCAAACTGCAGAGGTTATACGGGACCGGTGACCTCACCAAATTCCCTGACTTCAAATTTACAGGTTCGTTAAAGCTTCAGTATAGAGCTGGGACGATAAACTGAAAATGATCAGACATTTTACTGATATCATTAATAATGATAAGTTGCCTACAGTAGAGGTGATTTTTGAAATATGGGACAATAGACAGCTACGAAATTTATTGTAGTTTAAAGGGTACTATAAAAAGTAACTGGGGTGTAAGTTCATTTTAATGTATTGTTTGATTTCTCGTTATTGTGATATGGATTTTGTCCATGTCGCCCAGCTCTACTGTAGTAGTAGCATTTAGTGGTAGCTCAGTTAGACTAAATTGTAATACCACCATCTCACCCTACATAGCTTACTCATTTTATGCTTAAAGCAGGGGTGTCAGTCATTCCATGGGGGGCCTAGTGTCTGTGTTTTAGTTTTTTCCCTTTCAATTAAGACCTAGACAACCAGTAAGGGAGTTCTTTGCTAATTAGTGACCTTAATTCATGAAGTACAAGGGAGGAGCGAAAACCCAGTCAGTCGTCCCTCCGTGGAATGAGTTTGACACAGGTGGTTCAAATGATTAATTGACCATCAACCAGGGTTGTATTCATTAGGGAACCAAACGAAGAAAATATATACAGCACATTAAAGGAACAATAAATGCTTTTTTTCGTTTTGTAAAGTGTTTTACTACAATATGCACTAATGAATACAACCCAGCATTACTTACAATCTCCCTTTTCTCTTCTCCAGAGCCCCAGCTGCAGGAAGTGGCCAAGTGAACACTGGCCATGATGACGTTGTCTCTGTCCTACATGTCACACCTATAATGTACTATTTAATAAATGTGAGAACATTGTTTTCTTATGCTAAATCAGTCAAGGGGTTATAGTGAGTGATTTTGCAAATCATGTTCAACCTTACATACTTGCATTTTTGATCATTTACTGATTTTGAATGATAACATATGACTTTACACTAGTCTCATTCGCCTGACTCATGGCGCCTCACCCTGTTCCAGCGGCTGTAGGAAAAGACTACGTGGTGAGAAATGATTGAACAAATCTTTGATAGAAAATCTTTAATACCGAGTAAACATCTTACAAAGAATACACTTACAGCAACCAATTCATCCATAGCCTAAGAAACATACTCTCTATAAGGAAAAAATGCAGTAGCACAATAATACTTTCTCTTAAACAAAAACACTTACAAAAGAGTCCCTAGATAGAATATGACAACTACTTTTGAAAGGCACTGGGCATATTCAGGTGAGCAGGGGTCCATGTCAAAGGTCACAATTCAATTAGTGTTGCCGAAGTTCAGTGATACTACAGTTCCTGGTTCAAATCCAGGCTGTAACGCCTCTTGCCCCTCCGGAGCCCTAACGTGATGGCTCCCTTGTGTTCACATCAATGCTTAGCCAATAGCCATCAGAAAATATGTACAGTATATTACACTCAGATGCCATGTTCAAGTCTTTGGTATGAAATAAGATTTAGGTAGTTAATATTTTGGCCAGTTGAGGGGGAGGTGAACATGTGTGGAACATAATTCCACGGGTCCGCCACAGGAGGGTGATATAGGCTGTAGTTTAACAACTTGGCCACCAGAGGGGAGTAGAGTACCATGTGACTAATATAATAGGCTTGCATTGAAGGCCCAGGTACAGCAAAACAGGAGGAATAAATTGCCTCTAAGCAGAGTTGTCTGCCCCTTCTTGCTATCCATGCACAAGGGTGAGGAGAGCAGGTTTGGTCAGTCCCCCAAAAATAAATTCTTAGAGCTGTTTATTTGGCTCGAATAAAACTACTCCAGTGTTGTGCTGGTGTCTTTTTTAGGGGGTTGTCGAGAGCCTCACAGCATGAAAGACTGGGTGTGTTTGAAGTCCGCAGGCTGAGAGAGAAAAAACAGTAGCATATTTTCATTCGGTCAGAACTACTGCAGTTCAGCTCTTTCTCTTCATTATTAGTAACCATTTGGAGAATTTTACTTACTACTGCCAAGCGAATTCTACTAGAAATGATCATATTGTCTTTTAATATGGTTAGAAAATGTTATGTGTAAGCGGTAATGCTCAAGTCAACATTTCCTGTGAATATAATACCCATCCATAAATACACCAACAACAGAAAATCGGAGAAAAACTCACATCTTGGGGCGGAGGGGTATAGCTGGCATTAGTCCTGGAAGACAGAGGCATTTATAAAGATACTAGATTGTTTGACACAGTGGAGGGAGCGAGAGGGAGTTTACTAAATGTGATGCAGCTGTGGTCTCAGTAAAAACATTGGCCTCGATCAAAGAACCCCACTACATCAAACACAGTCCTATGGAGCGTAAAGGGCAACTTTTTCTGTAAAGGACTCCTGGGAACACACGTCCACACAAGCACAGTATGTGCTTCTATGTAAAGTCCTGTTCATTGTCTACATTTAAATCTATTACTCTGTCTGTGGGTCAGACTCACTTGTCTTCTGTTCTGTGGAGGTTCTGGCTGCTGATGTGGGCCACACCATGACACTGAGGGATCCAAAAGGACCTGGGGGGGTCAAAGTTGAGTGAGGGGGTGATGAGGTTCACACACACCATGCTCAGGGTTACCAACACGACCACACGGAGGGGGTAAGTTAATCACAATACAGCAGGGAGGGGAGTTTATTAGCAGCCAGGGTTCACTTGAGAAAGATGTCAATCACAATGTGACTTCCCTAGATAAACAGTGATTATTATTATTTGTAATTAATTTAAAAAAAATCATGATAGTATTCTTAGTCATCTAACTGGCCTAATCTAGAGTCAGTCAAAATAACAAACTTAGTTGTTCAACCTGGGTCATGAAACACCTGTTTGTGTCTCTCTGTGAGAAGAGACAGGCTTGCACTGCTGGGCTCAATCACACCTGTCACTCTACTGAACTTACTCAGCACGTTAAAACGCGCACACCTCTATTAGTCAGTGGTAGTTACACAGCAATGCAGATGTATTCAGTGTCAGGGTGTCTACACTGTATTTTAATAATTGTTATTGGAATTAAGGAGACAAGCTCTTACCTTCCTTTATGTCCTGGAGATGGACAGAAATGAAGAGGAGAGTGGAGACAAAGTAAGAGGAAGTGAACACAAAAACTTTCACTAGAAAATTGTATTTACTAACAGACAGACTGACAGACAAACACATATTGTATGTACATGGACAGACAGAGAAAGGAACAGACAGACTCACTGCTGAAGTAGCCATTACGGTGTGCATAGTACCCTCCGAAGCCACAAATGGCGATGACAAGACAGATGACCACGACCGCAGCAACGACCCCTGCCGTGTTTACATCCTCTGAAAGAGTGAGAAAGTCATACTAGTTGGTTACAATACTAAGGACACCTCAAGTAACATTTCTCTAGAAGCAGATGACATTCTCCTCTATGTAACCAACCCTCAAGCCAGTATCTGAGATATCTTGGATCTGATTAATTTGTTTTGTACCTTCTCTGGCTACAGAATCAATTGGAATAAGAGTGAATTAATGCCTGTTTGAGTGCAGGACCCTTCTTGGTTTCCTCCAAAAAAATGAACCTACCCAGGGATTGAATTTACAAAACTGTACTCTTCCCTATTTAAAGCTAAAAACCCTGTCATGTTTTGGCTCAATGACACACCTGTGTCATCCTTTTGGCTTGACGTGGAGCATGAGGATTGCTACCCCTACTCCATTGGTGCAGTGATGATGTCCCTTATATGCCTTGGGAAATCACTTTATATACACAAACCCATTGCACATAGCACATCTGTATTTGGAAACAAGTTAAGGTACACTTTGACCAATGTCATTCCTGCTCCCAATAGTGAGGAATCCTTCCTTTGCCCCTTCCAACTTAGACAATCCTTTTGATTGCTGGGGAAAGGTTAGGATCCATGCCATAAGGGATCTGTACATAGTGGGGGCCTTTGCATCCTTTGAACAACTGAGGGAAAAGTATGACCTTAAGAATAACTTTTTCAGATATTTGTGGAAAAGTGTTGCTTCTGTCCCTTTCCTCGCCCCAACCTGGGCTCGAACCAGGGACCATCTGAACACATCGACAAGTCACCCTTGAAGCATCATTACCTATCTCTCCACAAAAGCCACGGCTCGGTTATCCTTCTTGGGGTTATTCAAGAGTTCTTTTCTTTTTTGTTTTTGATGCTTGTCGTAACTGAGGGTTTTTTCTTTCCTTTTACTTTCATGACTGTTTTTGTTGTATCCATTTGTTGTAATGTTTTCTTGTATGCAACAAAGAAGATTAGAAGGCCAATTGTACAGTTGTATGCCTGTATATCGACACTTCACAATTTAATTGAATGTATTTTGTGTAACAGACATATACAACAAAATGTACAATGTGGACCCAGAGGATATCACTTGAAAGTATTCATTAAAACGCTTGTTCCCAAAGTGGTCCTCGATGGTTAAAACAATAACACATTTAATGATTACAAGGCAAGACAAAATTACAAAACAACCATAAATACATTCATTTATATTGACATCCTAAAAAGTGGCACTATTCACTGCACCTTTCCCTAACCTTAAAAATCACCCATATTCATTTTCACATGAAAACAATCTATTCATTGCACATCATACCGATCCTTCAAATAATACACCTGACCAGCAGTAGGGGGCACAAGGGGCAGTGGAGTGGTTTCTCTTACTTAGACAACCTTGTCCAAATAAACCTTTTCCTTCTTTTTCAAGCTATTTCTACTTTTTCTTTGTTTGATCTCCAGGGGGAGGCTATTCCATAGACAAATGCCTGTATAGAAAAACATGCTCCTCACAGTACTGTTTACTCTTGGGATTTTACAAGACATAACACTAGCTCTGGTATTGTAACTGTGTTGGTTATAGACCATATCAATGTGGTTTGAAGCACGAGATTCACGCTAGTTTGTGGAAAGACAAAACTACACTCATATGAACAACAATCATTCTTCTAATTACACACACACACACACTTGCATGCACGCACACCCACCTATCTTCATGTGTTTAGCCTCACACATCTTGGACTGCCCCACTTTGTTTGATGCCAGACAGCTGTACTGTCCCGTGTCGCCTCTCGCCACCGACTTAAACTCCTGCCAGAGGAGAGGGAAAGAGACAGATGGAGGGCTCAGCAGAAAGAAAAAGAGGAAGGAAGATGATATGGTGCACAGAACCTGTACAGTATTTTTGGCAATTGGTCTAAAATTTACTAATGTGCTTCCAAACTAAGGGTCTATATGGGTTGATGTCTGACCAAAGGGAAGTGACCTATATCAGTATATTGATTGCAGCACTCGCAATACACTGGATCACTGCTACTCTAACTTCCGCGGTGCATACAAGGCCCTCCCCCGCCCTTCTTTCAGAAAATCTGACCACGACTCCATTTTGCTCCTCCCTTCCTATAGGCAGAAACTCAAACAGGATATACCCGTGACAAGGACTATTCAACGCTTTTCTGACCAATCGGAATCCACGCCTCAAGATTGTTTTGATCACGCGGACTGGGACATGTTCCGATTAGCCTCAGAGAATAATAGCGATTTATATGCTGATTCGGTGAGTGAGTTTATAAGGAAGTGCATAGGAGATGTTGTACCCACTGTGACTATTAAAATCTACCCAAACCAGAAACCGTGGATAGATGGCGGCATTCGAGCAAAACTGAAAGCGCGAACCACCGCATTTAAACATGGAAAGGTGACTGGGAATATGGCCAAATACAAACAGTGTAGTTATTTCCTCCGCAAGGCAATCAAACAAGCGAAATGTCAGTATAGAGACAAAGTGAAGCTCCAATTCAACGGCTCAGATACAAGACGTACATGGCAGGGTCTACAGACAATCATGGACTACAAAAAGAAAACCAGCCATGTCAAGGACACCGACGTCTTCCTTCAAGACAAACTAAACACCTTTGCCCGCTTTGAGGATAATACAGTGCCACCGATGCGGCCCGCTA
This sequence comes from Salmo trutta, assembly GCF_901001165.1. Taxonomy (NCBI): domain Eukaryota; kingdom Metazoa; phylum Chordata; class Actinopteri; order Salmoniformes; family Salmonidae; genus Salmo; species Salmo trutta. Next base: position 41,024,021 of record NC_042962.1, read on the forward strand.
CCAAGGACTGTGGGCTCTTCTTCTCCGTGGCCAATGTGAGTAAGACATTTAAACGTGTTAACCATCGCAAGGCTGCCGGCCCAGACGGCATCCCTAGCCGCGTCCTCAGAGCATGCGTAGACCAGCTGGCGGGTGTGTTTACGAACATATTCAATTTCTCCCTATCCCAGTCTGGTGTCCCCACATGCTTCAAGATGTCCACCACTGTTCCTGTACCCAAGAAGGCAAAGGTAACTGAACTAAATGACTATCGCCCCGTAGCACTCACTTCTGACATCATGAAGTGCTTTGAGAGACTAGTCAAGGATCATATCACCTCCACCTTACCTGTCACCCTCGACCCACTACAATTTGCATACTGCCCCAATAGGTCCACAGACGATACAATCACCATCACACTGCACACTGCCCTATCCCATCTGGAAAAGAGGAATACCTATGTAAGAATGCTGTTCACTGGCTATAGCTCAGCATTCAACACCATAGTACCCTCCAAGCTCATCATTAAGCTTGAGGCCCTGGGTCTCAACCCTGCCCTGTGCAATTGGGTCCTGGACTTCTTGACGGGCCGCCCCTAAGTGGTAAAGGTAGGAAACAACATCTCCACTTCGCTGATCCTCAACACTGGGGCCCCACAAGGGTGGGTGCTCAGCCCCCTCCTGTACTCCCTGTTCACCCATGACTGTGTGGCCATGCCCACCTCCAACATCAAGTTTGCAGATGACACAACAATGGTAGGCTTGATTACCTTTAACTTCCTGACTGATGTCTTGAGATGTTGCTTCAATATATCCACATCATTTTCTTTCCTCATGATGCCATGATCCCTACTGCAGCAAAGCACCCCCACAACATGATGCTGCCACCCCCGAGCTTCACGGTTGGGATGGTGTTCTTCGGCTTGCAAGCCTCCCCCTTTTTCCTCCAAACATAACGATGGCCATTATGGCCAAACAGTTCTATTTTTGTTACATCAGACCAGAGGACATTTCTCCAAAAAGTACGATCTTTGTCCCCATGTGCAGTTGCAAACCGTAGTCTGGCTTTTTTTATGGCGGTTTTGGAGCAGTGGCTTCTTCCTTGCTGAGCGGCCTTTCAGTTTATGTCAATATAGGACTTGTTTTACTGTGGATATAGATACTTTTGTACCCGTTTCCTCCAGCGTCTTCACAAGGTCCTTTGCTGTTGTACTGGGATTGATTTTCACTTTTCGCACATAAGTTGAACATAATAAACGGCTCTCTATCCACCGGATGTGTACCAAGCTCACTAAAAGTGGCAGTAATAAAGCCTCTCTTGAAAAAGCCGAATCTTGACCCAGAAATTATAAAAAACTATCGGCCTATATCGAATCTTCCATTCCTCTCAAAAAAAATTGAAAAAGCTGTTGCACACCAACTCACTGCCTTCCTGAAGACAAACAATGTATACGAAACGCTTCAGTCTGGTTTTAGACCCCATCATAGCACTGAGACTGCACTTGTGAAGGTGGTAAATGACCTTTTAATGACGTCAGACCGAGGCTCTGCATCTGTCCTCGTGCTCCTAGATCTTAGTGCCGCTTTTGATACCATCGATCACCACATTCTTTTGGAGAGATTGGAAACCCAAATTGGTCTACATGGACAAGTTCTGGCCTGGTTTAGATCTTATCTGTCGGAAAGATATCAGTTTGTCTCTGTGAATGGTTTGTCCTCTGACAAATCAATTGTAAATTTCGGTGTTCCTCAAGGTTCCGTTTTAGGACCACTATTGTTTTCACTATATATTTTACCTCTTGGGGATGTCATTCGAAAACATAATGTTAAATTTCACTGCTATGCGGACGACACACAGCTGTACATTTCAATGAAACATTTTGAAGCCCCAAAATTGCTCTCGCTAGAAGCCTGTGTTTCAGACATAAGGAAATGGATGGCTGCAAACTTTCTACTTTTAAACTCGGACAAAACAGAGATGCTTGTTCTAGGTCCCAAGAAACAAAGAGATCTTCTGTTGAATCTGACAATTAATCTGGATGGCTGTACAGTCGTCTCAAATAAAACTGTGAAGGACCTCGGCGTTACTCTGGACCCTGATCTCTCTTTTGAAGAACATATCAAGACTGTTTCAAGGACAGCTTTTTTCCATCTACGTAACATTGCAAAAATCAGAAACTTTCTGTCCAAAAATGACGCAGAAAAATTAATCCATGTTTTTGTTACTTCTAGGCTGGACTACTGCAATGCTCTACTTTCCGGCTACCCGGATAAAGCACTAAACAAACTTCAGTTAGTGCTAAATACGGCTGCTAGAATCCTGACTAGAACCAAAAAATTTGATCATATTACTCCAGTGCTAGCCTCCCTACACTGGCTTCCTGTTAAGGCAAGGGCTGATTTCAAGGTTTTACTGCTAACCTACAAAGCATTACATGGGCTTGCTCCTACCTATCTTTCCGATTTGGTCCTGCCGTACATACCTACACGTACGCTACGGTCACAAGACGCAGGCCTCCTAATTGTCCCTAGAATTTCTAAGCAAACGGCTGGAGGTAGGGCTTTCTCCTATAGAGCTCCATTTTTATGGAATGGTCTGCCTACCCATGTGAGAGACGCAGACTCAGTCTCAACCTTTAAGTCTTTACTGAAGACTTATCTCTTCAGTAGGTCCTATGATTAAGTATAGTCTGGCCCAGGAGTGTGAAGGTGAACGGAAAGGCTGGAGCAACGAACCGCCCTTGCTGTCTCTGCCTTGCCGGTTCCCCTCTTTCCACTGGGATTCTCTGCCTTTAACCCTATTACAGGGGCTGAGTCACTGACTTACTGGTGTTCTTCCATGCCGTCCATGGGAGGGGTGCGTCACTTGAGTGGGTTGAGTCACTGATGTGGTCTTCCTGTCTGGGTTGGCGCCCCCCCCCCTTGGGTTGTGCCATGGCGGAGATCTTTGTGGGCTATACTCGGCCTTGTCTTCGGACGGTAAGTTGGTGGTTGTAGACATCCCTCTAGTGATGTGGGGGCTGTGCTTTGGCAAAGTGGGTGGGGTTATATACCGCCTGTTTGGCCCTGTCCGGGGGTATCATCGGATGGGGCCACAGTGTCTTCTGATCATTCCTGTCTCAGCCTCCAGTATTTATGCTGCAGTAGTTTACGTGTCGGGGGGCTAGGGTCAGTCTGTTACATCTGGAGTATTCTCTTGTCTTATTCGGTGTCCTGTGTGAATTTAAATATGCTCTCTCTAATTCTCTCTTTCTCTCTTTCTTTCTTTCTTTCTTTCTCTCGGAGGACCTGAGCCCTAGGACCATGCCTCGGGACTACCTGGCATGATGACTCCTTGCTGTCCCCAGTCCACCTGGCCATGCTGCTGCTCCAGTTTCAACTGTTCTGCCTGCGGCTACGGAACCCTGACCTGTTCACCGGACGTGCTTGTTGCACCCTCGACAACTACTCTGATTATTATTATTTGACCATGCTGGTCATTTATGAACATTTTAACATCTTGACCATGTTCTGTTATAATATCCACCCGGCACAGCCAGAAGAGGACTGGCCACCCCTCATAGCCTGGTTCCTCTCTAGGTTTCTTCCTAGGTTTTTGGCCTTTCTAGGGAGTTTTTCCTAGGGAGTTTTTCCTAGCCACCGTGCTTCTTTCACATGCATTGCTTGCTGTTTTGGGTTTTAGGCTGGGTTTCTGTACAGCACTTTGAGATTTCAGCTGATATACGAAGGGCTATATAAATAAATTTGAAGTACGTTTATCTCTAGGAGACAGAACGCATCTCCTTCCTGAGCGGTAGGACGGCTGCTTGGTCCCATGGTGTTTATACTAGCGTACTATTGTTCGTACAGATGAACGTGGTACCTTCAGGCGTTTGGAAATTGCTCCCAAGGATGACCCAGACTTGTGGAGTTCTACAATTCTTTTTCTGAGGTCTTGGCTGATTTCTTTTGATTTTCTGATCATGTCAAGCAAAGAGGCACTGAGTTTTAAGGTAGGCCTTGAAATACATCCACAGGTACACCTCCAATTGACTCAAATGATGTCAATTAGCCTATCAGAATCTTCTAAAGCCATGACCTAATTTTCTGGAATTTTCCAAGCTGTTTAAAGGCACAGTCAACTTAGTGTATGTAAACTCTGACCCACTGGAATTGTGATACAGTGAATTGTAAGTGAAATAATCTGTCTGTAAACAATTGTTGGAAAAATTACTTGTGTCATGAACAAAGTAGATGTCCTAACCGACTTGCCAAAACTATAGTTTGTTAACAAGAAATTTGTGGAGTGGTTGAAAAACAAGTTTTAATGACTGTAACCTAAGTGTATGTAAACTTCTGACTTTAACTGTATATGTATGTATTCTTATTCCATCCCTTTACTTAGATTTGTGTGTATTAGGTAGTTGTTGTGGAATTGTTAGATTACTTGTTAGATATTGCTGCACTGTCAGAACTAGAAGCACAAGCATTTCGCTACACGCAATAACATCTGCTAACCATGTGTATGTGACCAATAGAATTTGATTTGATTTGAGGTAGCCACTGTTGGTCTGAACTGTAGCTAAGGTTTCAGTGTCCTACTGAGGTTTATATTATCATATACTGTGCTAGTGGTTGGTTATACTTCCATGTATTGGAGTCTATTTTGGAGGCCTGCTACATCGGATGCATAACTTACAGTATACGGAGCGTGAGGCGCTCCTATTAATCTTAATTCAACTTGGGCGTAAGTGGGTGAAGGTAAGTAGGTGAAGCTATACTTTGGTTCTATTTTCAAGATTTTTTCCCGCAGCTCACAATAGGATAAAGAAGCTTGCACGTTGCTCTCGTTGGCCAAAAGTTACACTTCCAGTGTAGCACACAGTCAGTGGGTGTGTGGCTGGGCCCTTGTTCTGTCAAATTGCTTTACTGACATATACAGTGCATTCGGAAAGAATTCAGACCCCTTGACTTTTTCCACATTTTGTTACGTTACAGCCGTATTCTAAAATGGATTAAATAGTTTTTGTTTTTCATCTACACACAATACCCCATAATGACAAAGCAAAAACTGTTTTTTAAAAATGTTTTGTTTGCAAAGTTAAAAAAACAACAACTGAAATATCACATTTAAAGTATTCAGACCCTTTACTCAGTACTTTGTTGAAGCACCTTTGGCAGTGATTATAGCCTAGAGTCTTCTTGGGTTTGACACTACACGCTTGGCACAACTGTATTTGGGGAGTTTCTCCCATTCTTCTCTGCAGATCTTCTCAAGCTCTGTCAGGTTGATGATTGTGGACTACAGGAAAAGGAGGACCGAGCATTCCCCCATTGTCATCAACGGGGTTGTAGTGGAGGAGGTTGAGAGCTTCAAGTTCCTTGGTGTCCACATCAACAAACTATCATGGTCCAAACACGCCAAGACAGTCGTGAATTTTTATTTTTTTATTTTTTATTTAACCTTTATTTAACTAGGCAAGTCAAAGGGCACAACAAAGCCTATTCCTCCTCAGGAGACTGAAAAGATTTGGCATGGGTCCTCAGATCCTGCATCATCGAGAGCATCACTGCCTGGTATGGCAACTGCTCGGCCTCCGACCGCAAGGCACTACAGAGGGTAGTACATCACTGGGGCCAAGCTTCCTGCCATCCAGGACCTCTATACCAGGCATTGTCAGAGGAAAGCCCTAAAAATTGTCAAAGACTCTAGCCACCCTAGTCATAGACTGTTCTCTCTGCTGCCGCACGGCAAGCGTTACCGGAGCGCCAAGTCTAGGTCCAAGAGGCTTCTTAACAGCTTCTACCCCCAAGCCATAAGACTCCTGAACAGCTAATCAAATGGCTACCCAGACTATTTGCATTGTCCCCCCACCCTTTATGCTACTCTCTGTTTATTATCTATGCATAGTCACTTTAACTCTACCTACATGTACATATTACTTCAATTACCTCGACTAACATTGACTCTGTACCGGTACCCCCTGTATATAGCCTCGCTATTGTTATTTTACTGCTGCTCTTTAATTACTTGTTACTTTTATTTTTTACTTAACACTTATTTTTCTTAAAACTGCATTTTTGGTTAAGGGCTTGTAAGTAAGCATTTCAATGTAAGGTCTACACCTGTTGTATTTGGCGCATGTGACAAATACAATTTGATTTGATTTGTATGGGGATAGTCACTGCACAGCTATTTTTCAGGTCTCTCCAGAGATGTTAGATCAGGTTCAAGTCCGGGCTCTGGCTGGGCCACTCAAGGACATTCAGAGATTTGTCCCGAAGCCACTGTGTTGTCTTGGCTGTGTGCTTAGGGTCGTTCCCTGTGGCTCAGTTGGTAGAGCATGGTGTTTGTAACGCCAGCATGGTGTGTGCAACGCCAGGGTTGTGGGTTCGATTCCCACGGGGGGCCAGTACAAAAAAAAAAAAAAAACACATGAAATGAAAATGAAATGTATGAAAAATGTATGAAATATATGCATTCACTACTGTAAGTCGCTCTGGATAACAGTGTCTGCTAAATGACTAAAATGTAAAATGTAAATGTAAAATGTTATCCTGTTGGAAGCTGAACCTTCGCCCCCAGTCTGAGGTCCCGAGTGCTCTGGAACTGGTTTTCATCAAGGATCTCTCTGTACTTTGCTCTGTTCATCTTTCCCTCAATCCTGACTAGTCTCCCAGTCCCTGCTACTGAAAAACATCCCCACAGCATGATGCTGCCTCCCCATGCCTCACCGTAGCGATGGTGCCAGGTTTCCTTGAGATGTGTTGCTTGGCATTCAGGCCAAAGAGTTCAATCTTGGTTTCATCAGACCAGAGAATCTTGTTTCTCATGGTCTGAGAGTCTTTAGGTGCCTTTTGGCAAACTCCAAGCGGGCTGTCGTGCCTTTTACTGAGGATTGTTTTCTGTTTGGCCACTCTACCATAAAGGCTTGATTGGTGGAGTGCTGCAGAGATGGTTGTCTTTCTGAAAGGTTCTCCCATCTCCATAGAGGAACTGTAGAGCTCTGTCAGAGTGACCATCGGGTTCTTGGTCACCTCCCTGACCAAGGCCCTTCTCCCCCGACTGCTCAGTTTGGCAGGCGGCCAACTTTAGGAAGTGTCTTGGTGGTTCCAAACTTCTTCCATTTAAGAATGATGAGGCCACTGTATTATTGGGGACCTTCAATGCTGCAGAATGTTTTTGGTACCCTTCCCCAGATCTGGGCCTCGACACAATCCTGTCTCGGAGCTATACAGACAATTCCTTTGACCCTATGGCTTGGTTTTTGCTCTGACATGCACCGTCAACTGTGGGACCTTATATAGACAGGTGTGTGCCTTTACAAATCATTTCCAATCAATTGAATTTACCACAGGTGGACTCCAGTCAAGTTGTAGAAACATCTCAAGGATGATCAATGGAAACAGGATGCACCTGAGCTCAATTTCGAGTCTCATAGAAGAGAGTCTGAATACTTATGTAAATAAGGTATTTCTGTTTTTTTAATTTATAATACATTTGCAAACATTTCGAAAAACCTGTTTTCACTTTGTCATTATGCGGTAATGTGTGTAGATTGATGAGGATTGTTTTATTTATTTTATCAATTTTAGAATAAAGCTGTACCGTAACTAAATGTGGAAAAAGGAAGGGGTCTGAATACTTTGAATGCACTGAGTAAATCGTGCCAAAGCATCAATGGTATGACTGTATATACACTGTTCTTAAAAAGTATCTCACCAGTATGCCGGTGAATGGGTTGAGGTGGTAGGTGGCGTTGGCCATGCGGGAGGGGGTCAGCGGCTTGTCGTCTTTATACCAGGAGTAGGTGGCTGGGGGGATGCTCTGCTGTTCCATACAGCGCAGCTGCACCATAGAGCCCGTCAGGGCCGAGCTGGGGATCTCACAGGATGGGGTGTGGGGGGGAACTGTGGGGAGGGTACAGCCACAATGTCAGCAGGGTTAAGTGGGTGCACAAACAGCATGTCTGAGACAACACACAGACACACTCAGTCAAACAGACGGTGTGGTACCCACCCAAGACTGTGAGGGTAATGTTAGTCTCCCCCAGGGTGATGGTGTCACGAGGGGCAGTGATCTCACAGCGGTATTCACCCGCGTCTTTCTGGGTCACCCTCTGTAAGGTCACCGTTGCCCCCTTGATCCTTGCACGCCCCGCAAAGGCTCCTGGCAGAGTGGAAACCAGTCAACACAGAGAAGAGGGAGATGTGGAGATGTGGTTTCTTAAGGAAAAATGTTCTACTTAAACTAACATCAACCATCTGGTAACTTCTGATACAAATTTCTTTGTAATGTTCATCACATCCTGCTTTATGTTGATGAAGCTCTTAAAATGAATTTCCCTCGGGAGGAAGTAAATTAAATCGGAGTCTGAAGATGGGCTCTGGACAGGGGTTAAAACAGACAGAAAGAGAGCGATGGAAGACAATGTGCCAGGACAGCTCATCACCTCTGAACTGTCCCTCATAGTAAACAAATGATACATCTGTTCCTTTCTTCTTCCACTCGATTCGAGGATTCGGTTCCTTCTCGGTCCGAAAATCACAGCTCAGAACCACATCAGAGTTCTCACGGACCTCCACCATGGGTGTGGTTGTTGACACAGTAACAGGGACAATTGGAAGGCCTGAGGGATAGAGAGAGAGGTGCAACATATGGGGTTGGGGGAAAGGGTTGTAAGATGGACAAGTTATGAACAAGTTAACGCAGTGATAACTGATTATAATTGCTTTATAGCTGATTTATGAACAAGTTTATAATCTGTTATAAACCAGTTATATTCAGTTATGATGAACCAGTTGTAAATGTTGTATGAACCAATTATATCTGTTATGAACCAGTTTTTCCTCTGGACTAGTTCCTCTGGACTGGTGGAGCATGATGACTCATGGCTGATTGTTTGGTTGGCTGGCTAGCTGTGTCTGTCTGTGTGCGTCTGTGCCTGTATGTGTGTGGCTCATGTTGAACATGTGCATCTTGACAGGAACAGGAAATAGGAGCAGTCCTTCCTGTTGTTTGATTGCTGCAGGGCTCAAGATTATTGTTTTGTCATCCTGTTGCTGTCCATAGGTCGCCCGGGTAATGCCCATCCATTGAGGGAGGAGTGCGTGTTGTGTGTGCATATGTATGTGTGTGTGGGGGGATTAACTGAACCACAGTTTGGTACAATAACGTTATGTACCACACACACGCACACTGAATATTTGGGTCGTTCCATGAAAAGACTGCCTTTCGCGTCCCTTTTGACATTTTAAGTAGAAATTGTGCAGCAATATTGAATTTTAAAAGCCTGTTATATTAAATGAAGAGCCTTTTAATATATACTGTACCACATGGAGAAGAAAAATCTGTTTTTTCAGTGGTGGAAAAAGTACCCAATTGTCATACCTGAGTAAAAGTAAAGATACCTTAATAGAAAATGACTCAAGTAAAAGTCCTCCAGTAAAATACTATTTGAGTAAAAGTCTAAAAGTATTTGGTTTGAAATATACAGTTGAAGTCGGAAGTTTACATACACCTTAACCAAATACATTTAAACTCAATTTTTCACAATTCCTGACATTTAATCCTAATAACAATTCCCTGTCTCAGGTCAGTTAGGATCACAACTTTATTTTAAGAATGTGAAATGTCAGAATAATAGTAGAGAGGATGATTTATTTCAGCTTTTATTTCTTTCATCACATTCCCAGTGGGTCAGAAGTTTACATACACTCAATTAATATTTGGTAGCATTGCCTTTAAATTGTTTAACTTGGGTCAAACGTTTCAGGTAGCCTTTCACAAGCTTCCCACAATAAGTTAGGTGAATTTTGGCCCATTCCTCCTGACAGTGCTGGTGTAACTGAATCAGGTTTGTAGGCCTCCTTGTAGCCTTTTTCAGTTCTGCCCACAAATGTTCTATAGGATTGAGGTCAGGGCTTTGTGATGACCACTCCAATACCTTGACTTTGTTGTCCTTAAGCCATTTTGTCACAACTTTGGAAGTATGCTTGGGGTCATTGTCCATTTGGAAGACCCATTTGCGACCAAGCTTTAACTTCCTGACTGATGTGTTGAGATGTTGCTTCAATATATCCACATAATGTTCTTTCCTCATGATTCCATCTATTTTGTGAAGTGCCCCAGACCCTCTTGCAGCAAAGCACCCCCACAACATGTTGCTGCAACCCCCGTGCTTCACGGTTGGGATGGTGTTCTTCAGCTTGCAAGCCTCCCCCTTTTTCCTCCAAACATAACGATGGTCATTATGGCCAAACAGTTCTATTTTTGTTTCATCAGACCAGAGGACTTTTCTCCAAAAAGTACAATCTTTGTCCCCATGTGCAGTTGCAAACCGTAGTCTGGCTTTTTTATGGCGGTTTTGGGTCAGTGGCTTCTTCCTTGCTGAGCGGCCTTTCAGGTTATGTCGATATAGGACTCGTTTTACTGTGAATATAGACACTTTTGTACCTGTGTCCTTCAGCACAAGGTCCTTTGCTGTTGTTCTGGGATTGATTTTCACTTTTCGCACCAAAGTACGTTCATCTCTAAGAGACAGAACGCGTCTCTTTCCTGAGCGGTATGACGGCTGCATGGTCCCATGGTGTTTATACTTAGGTACTATTGTTTTTACAGATGAACGTGGTGCCTTCAGGCATTTGGAAATTGCTCCCAAGGATAAACCAGACTTGTGGAGGTCTACAATTTTTTTCTGAGGTCTTGGATGATTTCATTTGATATTCCCATGATGTCAAGCAAAGAGGCACTGAGTTTTAAGGTAGGCCTTGAAATACATCCACAGGTACACCTCCAATTGACTCAAATTATGTCAATTAGCCTATCAGAAGCTCCTAAAGCCATAATATCATTTTCTGGAATTTTCCAAGCTGTTTAAAGGCACAGTCAACTTAGTGTATGTAAACTTCTGACACACTGGAATTGTGATACAGTGAATTATAAGTGAAATAATCTGTCTGTAAACAATTGTTGTAATAATTACTTGTCATCCACAAAGTAGATGTCCTAACCGACTTGCCAAAACTATAGTTTGTCAACAAGACATTTGTGGAGTGGTTGAAAAACAAGTTTTAATGACTCCAACCTAAGTGTATGTAAACTTCCGACTTCAAATGCACATAAGTATCAATGTAAAAGTATAAATAATTTCAAATTCCTTATATTAAGCAAACCAGACAGCACCAATTTCTTGTCTTTTTTATTTATTTACGGATAGCCAGGGGCTTACTCCAACATAATTTACAAACGAAGCATTTATATTTAGTGATTCCATCAGATCAGAGACAGTAGAGATGGCCAATGATGTGCTCTTGATACGTGTGTGAATTGGACCATTTTCCTGTCCTGGTAAGCATTCAAAATGTAACTAGTACTTTTGGATGTCAGAGAAAATGTATGTAGTAAAAAGTACATTATTTTCTTTAGGAATGTAGTGAAGTAAAAGTAGTCAAAAATATAAATAAGTAAAAAGTACTACTTTTTGGGGGGTATCTGTAATTTACTAAGTACTTTACACCACTGTTTTTTTTATATGAATAAAGCCTTGCTAAAGTGCCAAAATTCTGCATTTTGACATGACCCTCTGCACACCCTCTATTTACATTTACATTTAAGTCATTTAGCAGACGCTCTTATCCAGAGCGACTTACAAATTGGTGCATTCACCTTATGATATCCAGTGGAACAACCACTTTACAATAGTGCATCTAAATCTTTAAGGGGGGGGGGGGTTAGAAGGATTACTTTATCCTATCCCAGGTATTCCTTAAAGAGGTGGGGTTTCAGGTGTCTCCGGAAGGTGGCGATTGACTCCGCTGTCCTGGCGTCGTGAGGGAGCTTGTTCCACCATTGGGGTGCCAGAGCAGCGAACAGTTTGGACTGGGCTGAGCGGGAACCGTGCTTCCTCAGAGGTAGGGGGGCCAGCAGGCCAGAGGTGGATGAACGTAGTGCCCTTGTTTGGGTGTAGGGCCTGATCAGAGCCTGAAGGTATGGAGGTGCCGTTCCCCTCACAGCTCCGTAGGCAAGCACCATGGTCTTGTAGCGGATGCGAGCTTCAACTGGAAGCCAGTGGAGAGAGCGGAGGAGTGGGGTGACGTGAGAGAACTTGGGAAGGTTGAACACCAGACGGGCTGCGGCATTCTGGATGAGTTGTAGGGGTTCAATGGCACAGGCAGGGAGCCCAGCCAACAGCGAGTTGCAGTAATCCAGACGGGAGATGACAAGTGCCTGGATTAGGACCTGCGTCGCTTCCTGTGTGAGGCAGGGTCGTACTCTGCGAATGTTGTAGAGCATGAACCTACAGGATCGGGTCACCGCGTTGATGTTAGTGGAGAACGACAGGGTGTTGTCCAGGATCACGCCAAGGTTCTTAGCACTCTGGGAGGAGGACACAAGGGAGTTGTCAACCGTGATGGCGAGATCATGGAACGGGCAATCCTTCCCCGGGAGGAAGAGCAGCTCCGTCTTGCCGAGGTTCAGCTTGAGGTGGTGATCCGTCATCCACACTGATATGTCTGCCAGACATGCAGAGATGCGATTCGCCGCCTGGTTATCAGAAGGGGGAAAGGAGAAGACTAATTGTGTGTCGTCTGCATAGCAATGATAGGAGAGACCATGTGAGGATATGACAGAGCCAAGTGACTTGGTGTATAGCGAGAGTAGGAGAGGGCCTAGAACAGAGCCCTGGGGGACACCAGTGGTGAGAGCGCGTGGTGCGGAGACAGATTCTCGTCACGCCACCTGGTAGGAGCGACCTGTCAGGTAGGACGCAATCCAAGCATGGGCCGCGCCGGAGATGCCCAACTCGGAGAGGGTGGAGAGGAAGATCTGATGGTTCACAGTATCAAAGGCAGCAGATAGGTCTAGAAGGATGAGAGCAGAGGAGAGAGAGTTAGCTTTAGCAGTGCGGAGAGCCTCCGTGACACAGAGAAGAGCAGTCTCAGTTGAATGCCCAGTCTTGAAACCTGACTGATTAGGATCAAGAAGGTCATTCTGAGAGAGATAGCAGGAGAGCTGGCCAAGGACGGCACGTTCAAGAGTTTTGGAGAGAAAAGAAAGAAGGGATACTGGTCTGTAGTTGTTGACATGGGAGGGATCGAGTGTAGGTTTTTTCAGAAGGGGTGCAACTCTCGCTCTCTTGAAGACGGAAGGGACGTAGCCAGCGGTCAAGGATGAGTTGATGAGCGAGGTGAGGTAGGGGAGAAGGTCTCCGGAAATGGTCTGGAAAAGAGAGGAGGGGATAGGGTCAAGTGGGCAGGTTGTTTGGCGGCCGGCCGTCACAAGACGCAAGATTTCATCTGGAGAGAGAGGGGAGAAAGAGGTCAAAGCACAGGGTAGGGCAGTGTGAGCAGGACCAGCGGTGTCGTTTGACTTAGCAAACGAGGATCGGATATCGTCAACCTTCTTTTCAAAATGGTTGACGAAGTCATCCGCAGAGAGGGAGGAGGGGGGGAGGGGGAGGAGGATTTAGGAGGGAGGAGAAGGTAGCAAAGAGCTTCCTAGGGTTAGAGGCAGATGCTTGGAATTTAGAGTGGTAGAAAGTGGCTTTAGCAGCAGAGACAGAAGAGGAGAATGTAGAGAGGAGGGAGTGAAAGGATGCCAGGTCCGCAGGGAGGCGAGTTTTCCTCCATTTCCGCTCGGCTGCCCGGAGTCCTGTTCTGTGAGCTCGCAGTGAGTCGTCGAGCCATGGAGCAGGAGGGGAGGACCGAGCCGGCCTGGAGGATAGGGGACAGAGAAAATCAAAGGATGCAGAAAGGGAGGAGAGGAGGGTTGAGGAGGCAGAATCAGGAGATAGGTTGGAGAAGGTTTGAGCAGAGGGAAGAGATGATAGGATGGAAGAGGAGAGAGTAGCGGGAGAGAGAGAGCGAAGGTTGGGACGGCGCAATACCATCCGAGTAGGGGCAGAGTGAGAAGTGTTGGATGAGAGCGAGAGGGAAAAGGATACAAGGTAGTGGTCGGAGATTTGGAGGGGAGTTGCAATGAGATTAGTGGAAGAACAGCATCTAGTAAAGATGAGGTCAAGCGTATTGCCTGCCTTGTGAGTAGGGGGGGGAAGGTGAGAGGGTGAGGTCAAAAGAGGAGAGGAGTGGAAAGAAGGAGGCAGAGAGGAATGAGTCAAAGGTAGACGTGGGGAGGTTAAAGTCACCCAGAACTGTGAGAGGTGAGCCATCCTCAGGAAAGGAACTTATCAAGGCGTCAAGCTCATTGATGAACTCTCCAAGGGAACCTGGAGGGCGATAAATGATAAGGATGTTAAGCTTGAAAGGGCTGGTAACTGTGACAGCATGGAATTCAAATGAGGAGATAGACAGATGGGTCAGGGGAGAAAGAGAGAATGTCCACTTGGGAGAGATGAGGATTCCAGTGCCACCACCCCGCTGGCTCGATGCTCTAGGGGTATGCGAGAATACGTGGGCAGACGAGGAGAGAGCAGTAGGAGTAGCAGTGTTATCTGTGGTAATCCATGTTTCCGTCAGCGCCAGGAAGTCTAGGGACTGGAGGGTAGCATAGGCTGAGATGAACTCAGCCTTGTTGGCCGCAGACCGGCAGTTCCAGAGGCTGCCGGAGACCTGGAACTCCACGTGGGTCGTGCGCGCTGGGACCACCAGGTTAGAGTGGCAGCGGCCACGCGGTGTGAAGCGTTTGTATGGCCTGTGCAGAGGGGAGAGAACAGGGATAGACAGACACATGGTTGACAAGTTACAGAAGTGTTGTTTCTTGTATTATTGTCTCTTGTGTCTTTAGAGAACTGTTTCACTTTGATATCCTTTTTCTTCTGTCCTGATTTTCTCTTTCTTTTCTTCTGTTAACTAGATATTCTTTGTTATTCTTCGTTAGCTAGCTAGCTTCTTCCAAAAGAGTCCCTAGCAACTGCTTAGCAACTGGTAAACAATTCAGCTAGCTAAGATAACTACAATTTTATGAAAAATAGTAACTTTTTTCAAAAGCCTATCTTCTTTGTGTTGCTTGTTTTTTCTCCTATTCAGTCTTGCAGTTTTCTTTTGATTTTTTTCCGATGTACTTCACTCTAAAAACCATGTAAATTTCAATATTTGTAGGAGCTCATTTTTCAGCTGCTGCTGCTCAAATTGGAATTTGTTTGTTTCTATGATTCTAGAAAGTGCTTAACCCACTTAACCCCAACATTTCACCATCATTGTAAAGCCCTAGTTATTTTGTTGCTTTGACAAAGTAATTTCTGAAGATTATTTCTTTCATTATTGATTCATTTATGTCTGTCCCTCATTTTAAGGTCAACCGTGTTATGTGAACTAAACTTTTTTCAAAATAAACATTTAACATTAGTGTAAAAGCAGGTGAGCTGGTTGTACTCTTTTTGGCCATTTTGCGGTGTAAAGCTGAGCGGGTTAAGCATAACATGTCAACTGTTACCCATAGATAGACATGCTAGAAATGTTTTAACAATAAAACAAAAAGCGTGTGAAGCTTGCATTCAGTTGCCACTCCCTGTTGCACACGAGACAATGTCCTGTGTAAATGCGTGCTATCCTTTGGGTACTGTTAAAAACGTAATTTTATGTGACGTCGGAGCTCCAGACCATCCACACTAGTCGTTTCTCAATTCCATCATAAATCGTTAAGTTTAATCGGCTAGCTATACACAGACACATATTTAACACACCCAGACAAACACATTTATTTTGTGTTGTGTTTGTATAGGCCAACATACATTTTTCCTTCCATTGTTTCAGTAAATACTGAGATGTATTCAGATAACACACTTATTCACACACATGTTCAACTAGATAACTGTAATGACATCTGTATCACTGCATAACCTACTAATACTATATTCCGCTCAATTAATTAAATACTGACAATTTCTGTCCTGCAAAGCACAAGGCTATCTGTCATGGCCTAGTGCTGGTAAACGTCACATCAAAAGACCTAAAGCACCCGGTCTACACCAGTGGTTCCCAACCTTTTTCGGTCACTGTACCACCAACTGAATTTTGCTCTGCCTGGAGTACCCCTGAAGTACCCCCTCATGTGCATTTTACCAATAAGCCTATGCTCATGAGTCTTATCAAGGCCAAGTACCCCTGGTTGGGAACCCACTGGTCTACACTGTACTTAACTGAGGTCAACAACCAAATGAGCCATTCACTGCTAGCTTCCTGTTTAGTTAGCTTCTGTTTGTTGCACTACTTCCTTTGGTTCTATTAGAGGACCAGAGGAGGGGGGGGGGTCTGACCAATTCTCCTGGTCTCCTGCTTTCCCCTATTGAAGGGCATCCCATTCTTCCACTGTCTACATCCCAAATGGCATCCCATTCCCTACATAGTGGTCAAAAGTAGTACACTATATAGGGAATAGAGACGCAAACCAGGTCTACGTGGAAGAATGGAGGCCAAAGTGAGACAAAGGCATTGGGGAGGCACAGGAAGTAATAATGGATTTACAGGTCCTCTCAGGGTGAAGGTGGCCATCTTAAATGGCCATAAAAGCAGAGCAAAAGTTGGGAAACAAAACGTAAACAACTTCCTCGCTGAAAAACAATGAAGCAAACAATGAAAGCATACTCAATTTCATTTCAATCTAGTCGATTCACAGGAAATAAACGGAAAAACAGAACGTGTCCCACATTGATTTTGAATTCTCGTTCTGAATCTTAGTTATGAGTATTTAGGCAATTAGGTCTACATAGGCCTACACATTATCAGTGGCAGAGTGCTCTCTCTATTACGTTTGATGTGCGTAAGTACAGTATGAATTCAAACTGCAGGCTCATGTTGCCTATTCACATTGTCCTTCAGGATGTTTGAGTACAGTAGGCGGTAAAAGTGCAGCCTTGTGTATTTTGTCCCTCCCTGCTTGCTGTCTGTGTTACTTTGTGAGTATGTGTAACATTGTTATCACTGCAGCTGTGTGCCCCTCATCACTCCCTCTTTCTCTCTGAGGAGGAGCATTGTCTCTCCCTGGCTGGATGGACAAAGAGAGAAAGGGAGAGAGAGAGGGACAGAGGATAAGGGAGAGAGATAGACAGAGAGGATGAGATGTGGAAGGAGATAGAGAATGAGAGAGAACGAGAGAGATAAGAGTTTTATTCTATATTATCAGGATCCATCATTAGCATCCTCTGTTAAAGAAACTGTTGTCATAGTGTCGGCTGTGGCGAACAACAGCCACCTTGAGGAGTGTCTCCTTGAGATAACACAGACGTGAGAACAAACCTGACATAATGCCTACACTTTCTCTGTCTGCTGAATGGTGACCTGTCCCTCTCTGAACCCTATGAGCTATTGTGCCTGGGACCTACCAGGGTTGGGGTCAATTCAAATTGAAGTCAGTCAATTCAGGTAAGAAAACTAAAACTCCAATTCAAAAATTTAAAAATGGGAATTTATTTTAAACGGAAAATGAGACCCTACTTCTATAAAAAAATAATCTAAATGCAAATACTTACGAATTGAGTGACTTCAATTGGAATTGACCCCAAACCGGGGACACACACACACACACACAAGCCCAACTGGGTTCAAACACGGTTCTCCTGCAAGCCCCCCCCCCCCACACACAAACTACAAAAACTACACAAGTAGACACATGACCAACCAAGCAAGCACAGACACCTACACACAAGCTCATACTGCAGATAGTTTTAAATACCTATTATTATAAGCTACAACTGAGCACTAAATCTGAGCTAGGAGCATTTCATATGGTAGACATCTAAGAGGACATCCATTTCCAGACAGAGAGGGATCTAGAGAGGCAGAGAGAATGTGAGTGTTTTCCTAGAAGAACAAAGCCCCTATGTATCTGTATAACCCTGCACTGCTCTGACAGGAACAGCTGTGCCAGTCAGGGTTGGAGGTGGCGGTGCTTGCAAAATGTCTGCATCCGAAATGGTACCACAATGTTCAAGACTTAAAACAAGCCTCACCTAATCTACAGGACAGAACACAGCCCAATCAAGTCTGAAGCAAACTATTCCAAACAGTTCCAAACAATAAATCAGCAGACATCAACAGTTGGCCAGACCTGAATGCAGCCCCTCCCCTGGCTGTTTGGCATCTCACTGACACCATGGAATCGTCCCAAATGGCACCATTTGTAGTGCACTACTTTTGACCAGGGAACTATGTGCCCTGATAAAAAGTAGTGCACTATAAAGAGAATAGAGTGGCATTTGGGATGGAACCATATGATGACCTGCTGTTATCAAAGTTGGTGGTACCCACCCTTGGGTTGCCCACATCCCGATTAGACTGGCCTGTTTCCAACAATAACTTAAGGCCACATTAGTGGTCCATATCGGTTTTCTGTAGTTGCATGTAGTCCAATATCATCGCAATAACACGCACGCACACACAGTGAGGAAGGCGTTAGCCAACACGAATGGAGTGTGCTCTTGGTCTAGGACATGATGCATTTACTGTATACGAAAGACCGGCAACGTTGGAAAACTTTAGTATAGGCCATATGTTTCTCCAGAAACGAAGATGATTAAGTAATAAATTAAGTCAATTGCAACCGAATCAAGTGCTGGACCCTTTTTTATTTGTGTGTGTGTGTGTGACTAGAAGCCAGGGGCGGAAATCCCGGGGGGGACGGGGGACACACGACCCCCCCATCCTGGGAAAAATATGATTTGTCCCCCCCAATATATCACTGAAACATAACTATGTAATTTAAATAATATTAATAATATGCAATGAAAGCAATTGTGCTGATTATAGACACTTAATAGCGCGTTTTTAAGTTTCAAAATATTGCGACCCCCCCACCCTTTTCCTCACAATGGTTTGATCCACTGGCAAGGTAACAGAGGGGTCGTAGCCACTGTCTGAAAGGCACTCAATGAACGTAACTGACGTGAGGTTAATCCAGTCAATCGCGCACACACACTAGCTGAATATGCAGAGCTAGCGCGCAAATATTAACTATTAAGCTAGCTAGTACCTATTCCATTTATGTGGCCTCGTCAAAGATGGAATCTTTGCTATCGTCAATTTATTCCGAGATCAGCATGCAGATGTAAGATAGTGCTTCAAAGTCCCTGTGATAAGGTTAGCGATAAACTGAAGTCCAAACTGAACAGAACTACACTCTCTTCTACCATTGTCTTAAATATATTTAATGGTCTCGTTGCAAAAGCTAAATTGTCGCAAGGGAACTTTTATTTATTTTATTTAACCCGGGTAGCAAAGATTATAGCAAACACCACTGAAACTGAATTGGTGCTCGCTAGCTTTGCAAATTCAGCTATTGTTGGAAGCCAGCCAATATGAAAGAAACTATTAAAATTACAAAAGGTTGCAGCATATGTTGTGTAAATGGTGAACTCATACAGCTGTCAACTCGTAATTTTAATCCGTTTCACATTTGCTAGCTACCTTTTAGAACGAAGCCCAAATAGAATGATAAAAGATAAGATGATAGAAGCCCATCTCCTACTGTAAATAACCTACACACTGTGTGTGTGTGTAGCCAGCCAGCCAGGTAGAAAAATGGCAGAAAAATAAAAGACGGACATCAGAGTATTTTTCAGTACACCAAAACGCAAAGTAAGAATCCTAGTAGCCTAATATCTCAAAGACTAGTTGATAAAATGTTCATAAGAAAGAAATGAAATTCTAATGGAAATGTTTCACAATGATGTCATTAGGCAGAGCAGGCAACAGATGGCACACAGACAGCAGAGTTGGGGACAGATATGCAGGGACAGACTGGCAGAGACAGGGAGTCTCAGGTAAGTTTGTTGAGTCTTTGTTTGGCAACATTATGAAAGGTTCTCCATTTTTTTTACTTGTAAAATAGGAACATAATTGGAAAATGCCATGGATACACCCACTCTCAACTTAAACTGGTGACTAAACTAAGATTTGTTAAAGGCAATGGTATTGCTGTTGTGAGTAGTTGTGTAGTTTTGGGTACCGGTAGTTAGGAGTACGGCAAACACCTTATTTCTTTGGTTCCTCAATATACATTTACAATGTAGGCTATGTGTTACAGCACTACTTTTGGTGTCCCCCTCAGGAATTGCTCTTGAGAAAATTTCATGATGTAATTGTCCCCCCCAAAGTTGATATCAGATTTTCGCCCCTGCTAGAAGCATCAACATGATATAGTGATCTTACAGTTCACAGTAAGATAACAATAATCCTGTTTTTTTTTATTAGGTGCTTTATCAATATTTTCCTAACATAAACAGCTGACATGACATTACACATGGCATTACACATACAAAAGCAATAGGGATGATGGTAATTTAATTATCAATACCAATACAGCTCAACCTTAACATGCAATATTACACACGCGCAAGCACGCAAACAAACACACACGAATTACTCGTTATCATACGGAGGAGTAGTCTAAATGCAAAAGTTTACTTACATTGCATCAGTAGAATGACAAGGGGTAAAAACAGTGGCGCTTTCTCCATCCTGAACTCCTGCTGTTCAAAAGTCTTTCCTTTCTCGAAAGATGAGCTTTCTTGAGCGTCAACCTGTTCCCGCACTTGTCCACAACTCCAGTAATTCCAGAATTTCGTCACTCCTTTGGGGAAATTATGTTCCAAAACTGCGTAGTACTTCCTGAGCAGTTAGGCAGCGCGGGGGCGGTTCGGAATTGGCACTTTCGGACTTTCTGTAAACTATTACACTAGCCGCAGGGCATACGGCTGCAGAGTGGCTGTCCTCTGTCACTGTAGACGGGCTCTCTGCAATCTTACTGTTGTGGTAGGGAGGGAGGTTTGGAGGGGCGAGGAAGCGAGTTGGTGGGGAGCTCCTTGAGAAGGAATGCAGAGAGCGAAACGCTGTGTCCAAGACGCGCACTACACTTGTCCATCGTACGCAACGCGCCAACAATGGCCAACTGCACTGATGACAGTTTTTTTCTGTGAGTATGTGTCATAGGATTTAAGTGCTGAGACTATCTACCCAGTGCCCACAGGCATAACGCCATGCTATTTACTTTGATACATTTTGATGAATTACTATAAAAGAGGACCACCACGAAGAGTATAGGAAGCGACACCTGTTGCCAGGTGTGATTGTCGGATTGTCGAACTCGGACAATGCTTTCAGATAGAATGAAGAAACGGCGCACAATGATACCCTTGTAATTAGTTGAAATTGGTCCTTAATGAATGATGCAAATTTTTCATTATAACGTCCTTCAAAGTAATTCACAATTGCAGGGTGGTTATCATTCTTTCCGCAGTCCCTTAGGGCAGTGGCGTGTATTCATGGATGCCAAGGGAATCCAGGCTTCCAATTTTTTTACGAATAAAATGCATACAATTAGTTTGTATCTTTCGTCTCTCCGTGATTCATAATTGTCCTTCAATTCGCAAGAGGCTGAATGTCTCACAGGAGAAAACATCCGAGCGAGCGAAACAGCGTCCTTCTGTCTCTCTATGTGTAGGCCAGCTATATGATGCTGTCTGGTCTAAACGAGTATGACATTGTTGCCGCCCGTAGGTTTGAAGGCAAGGGAAGCCAGGAAGAATCTGGCCTCCCTTGATAAAAAAAAGTATACAAAATGTGCCAATCAGCTTTGAGCTAAACTGAGCGAGCTCGATAGTGTGGCACACCAAAAACAAGTGTAAAAGGGAAGCCAGTTTGGATTTTGGCATCACTCCTATCAAATCCCATTGAGAGCATACTTAAATGACAAACACTTGAATTTTTGCATGTTGTTGTTGTACTCCGGTGGCCAGCTAGCTAGCTAAAATTGTCCCATTCCTAAATTAGCCATGGATGGAGATAGGGATTTGGACTTGTGGTTTTACATCATTATTCGTACTGGTCAATGATTATAATGGTGATTATGATCCAACCATTCATTCATACATGTTTGTGCCCCTGGCCTGAGAGGATGGAAGTTCAATATGTAGCTAGATGTAGAAGGCTAATGTTAAACTAGTTAATGTTGCCATTGAATGGAAGTTAGGCTAGCGAGCAAGCACTTTAGCAAGGTAGACTACAATAAAAAATAAAAGCATGTACTGTATAACAGAGTGATAGGCCGTTTCGTCAACATGAAAGAGGATGGCATTTCTCTAGTAGGGTGAGTCAAAAATTCTACTTGCACGAATGAAAGAAATCAGAACCATGGACAGCCACATATTTGGCTTACAATGATTGGACTAAATTGTTTTTGGTATCTTTTAGTTGTCACTGTATTAGACTAAGCAGAGGTGATTTGATGATGTTGAAATGGTGCTGGAATAGTGGAGGCAGCTCCTGTTTTCTTTGCGACTTGTGGTAACTCTCCGTGGTTCTAAATCAATAGTTACTTGTTTAGTGATCCGAAAATGTTGGAAACGTTACCTTGCTTGACCATGCTGTAGGTCATGTAATTGTCTGTTACTACATGCAATATGCTGGACAGAGGTTGCTATCTGGTTTTGTGATAAAAAACAAAAGGTGTGTTTGAATTTATTTTGCCACCGTTTTCTTGTCGTCTCGGCCTTTAGGCCTATATATCACGGTCGCAAGACATATGAATTAACAGGTTTAAAGAGCAAAATACGCAATTATCATAACACAGGCTGTGATATGGCTTTTTGGGGGGGGGCTTCCCCAGTGATTTTACCCACGCAGCGCGACTGCCTTAGGGATCTCAGTTTTTAGCTTTATTGTTTGGTTGTGGAATAATCTATTGTGAATGCTTCTTTTTAATGCCTATAGACCTATACAAAATCATATTTAGAAAACAGTCTAAGCTATATTTTACAAAAGAATATAGGCCTATTCCATTGTTAGTTGATGCAAATATTGAATTGACATCGGATTACATAACCCAGGAAGAATCAACTTTTTGTGGACAAAAACTTTTCGGCTACATTTTGACGCATTTCTCTGTTCTCTGGATAATATCCATAGAATACAGTAGTATGGAATTCCAGGCACCGGTTCAAACATCTGAATTGGTGAGAGGTGGGGGGACTAATTTGTCCATGGGTGTGTCTTCCATACTGTCGCTGGGTGTTGGGGTGGGGCTGGCTGTTTGAGCGGGTATGACAGCTGTGCAATGGGCAACCTCTCGATCTGCTTCACGGCACTGTAGATATTAAATGTCCCATCACCATTGTTGAGACTCTAGACAGGGAGCATCATAGATCAAGATGAATTATGCAGCACCACATATAGTATAAATATAACAATGTATGCATATATCACAGTTTCAGTTTGAGGAATATACTGTAACTGTTGACATGTACTGTTTGTCTACAGTTACTGTATATGATCACACTTTTTCTTCATCCCAAACATCCCAAACAGAACCCTATTCCCTATATAGTGGCCAAAAGTAGTGCACTAAATAGGGAGCCATTTGGGACATAAACCATTTCAACTACTCTGATCCGGTAATCTGTGACAGCTCATGCCCACTTTCTCTCTCTCTCTCTCACACACACACACACACACACAAAACACCTGTCCCAAAGCAACAGACACAACAGCTGCTCTGCCCCTGACGGTCGAGCAGCACACAACCATCTTTGTGTGTTAGCAAACTGCTGACCACTCAATACACACACTTTGCACACATACCGTCAGCTGAGCAGTTAAAGGCCGCAGAGGGGTGTGTTAGTGTAAGGCTTTAACATGCTCGAGCATGGCACGGACCACAGCTTTCATTCCACACAAAAGACAGATGGCTAAATCACACACTACAGGTCATCAATTCATTTGAATTTAAAATCCCTGGCAAGCATGAAAGATTAAGGAACAGTGAACTGGGCTGTGCTGTTGCAACCAAGTAGGTTCTGTCCATCACTGGGCGCAAGCCAGTTACGTTCTGCGCAACAATACTTTGATTCCATATCAGCTATTATGCACAGATCTAGAATCAGCTTCCCCTTCCCCAATCCTAACCTTAACCATTAGTGGGGGGAAATGCAAAACTGACCCAAGATCAGCAACTTCACTCTACACCGCATCAGCTAAACTGTCATAAACCAATATCCCACTTAATTTTCAGCAAGTGTAACAGTGTAGGTTCCGTCCCTCTCTTCTCCCCAACCCGGGCAGAGGGCGGGGTCAATGTATCTGAAACGGCTTCATTGGCTGATCCTGTGGGCACCTCAACCTGCGGAGAGGGAGAGTCAATAGGATTAAATCGGCAGTTCAATAATTAAGTATGAATAGATACTGATAGAGAATCTTAAAAGGGATATTTAACTTTTTCAAGGGTCACTTTACTCAAACATATTTTAGAATTTTGTTCATTAGTCAACTGTTGATATGGACCCAAACAATTGTGCACGTCAGCAGTAAAGATTTGAGATACTGTAGAAACCTTTCAGTAAAAATCTCAAAGTGAGATCAGGACAGGTTTTAACTCATTTTGACTTACCTAGGTGGTGTTGTTTTATCCAAACCACTCAAAATAATGTGGAGCGATGTGAAGGGGGAAGCGTAACCTGGTTCTCAGAACATTTGTAATGCACCGCTAGCTGGTATGAACAATTTCCACTGGCATTGCGACATGCTTCAAAAATGCTAGCCTGGAGATTCTGGACGTTGTTGAATAGCCAGCTAACAAACTTAAAAACAGTTCAGATGAAATTACAACATCTTAGGTATGTCGCATACAAGCTACAACTTCAAAAAAGTGAACTTGGTCTTTAAATTGTGAAGAGTAATATTTTCTTACCAGGTTCTCTGCCCTGCTCCTCAGTTTCCTCCACACAGTGTGGTGGGCCTAAGGAAAGAGAACAGGATAAATAAATGAATGACTCACTCAGTGACACTCATTCACACAGTGACACTCACAGTGACACTCATTCACACAGTGACACTCATTCACACAGTGACAATTGAACACATCCAAACATGCTTCATACATTAACGGAAACATGTCCTGCAGATTTGTGCACATATGTACCTGTAGCTGGAGGGGCAGTGAGAGCCCCTGGGCCCGGCGGTGGAGACCCCACTCGCCCTCTCCTAGAGGGTGGATGGCGGTGACCTCATACTGAGCGCACCGCCCTGTCCTGGCCACCAAGGGGCCCCCACTCAACAGAACATGGTCCCCACACCTAAGAGACAGACAGATAGGAGGTGAGACAAGTGTGTCACTGTTCTCATATGTGTATGAGAACACAGTGAAGTTGAGTGTGTATTCAATAAGGATGTCAATAGTGTGTCTGAGTGAGTTCTACCGCGGAACAGTTCCTGTAGCTCACCTGTAGAGCATCACTGTGCCTTTAGGACTTTGTGCTGACTTCTCCACTTCCTCCTGCTTACACCTGCAAACACAGACACAGACACAGCTAGAACACTGGAAGAGTCCTCTGACAGAGGGTACTGATGGCCAAATTCAATATCTTTGCATTATTTCGGTTTGTCTTGTATATTCTATCCCCAAAAATGATACAATTGAACAACAGAGGGTATAGAAATAAAGTACCTGCTGTGAGAGAAGACCTACAGGGCCACAGGGGACGCCACCTCCAGAGGCTCCCAGGGCAGGTCCCGATGGATCTGCTGCTGAGCACCACGCGTCAGAGAGCGCAGGGACTCCTGGGACACACACACACACACTCAGGTCATTTCACTTTGCTTAACACGCATGCACAGTGGGGTCCGAAATTATTGACACCCTTGATAAAGAGGTAGGTGTCAAACTTATTGACACCCCTAAAGATTATTATGAATAAAGTAGTCAGAGTTAAGTAATTGGTCCCATATTCCAAGCACGTAATGACTACATCAAGCTTGTGACTCTACAAACTTGTTGGATGCATTTGCAGTTCGTTTTGGTTGTGTTTCAGATTATTTTGTTCCCAATAGAAATTAATGGTAAATAATAAATTTTGCCATTTTGGAGTCACTCTTTTTGTAAATGAGAATAGAATGTTTTTAAACACTTCTACAATAATGTGATGGCTACCATGACGGATATTCCTGAATGAATCGTGAATATTGATGATTAAGAGGATCAAAGATCATACCCCAAAGACATTCTAACCTCCTCTGTTACTGGCAATCGTGAGAGGTTAGCATGTGCTGGGGATATGATTTTATGACCCTCTAACTTTCTCACTCATCATTATTCATGATTCATTCAAGATTATCCATAATGATGGTAGCATTCAACATTAATGTAGAAGTGTTTAGAAACATTCTATTCTTATTTATAATAAATATGACTCCAAAGTTACATAATACATTATTTACCATTCATTTCTAAATGGAACAAAATAATCTGAAACACAACCAAAACAAACTGCAAATGCATCCAACAAGTTCGTAGAGTCACAAGCTTGATGTAGCCATTGCTTGCTAGGAATATGTGATCAAATACTAAAAACTTTTGACTACTTTATTTATACAAATCTTTAGGAGGTGTCAATAATTTTAAGCCCTACCTTTTTAAGAAACAAAATCTCTCTGGGCAATTGTATTAGTTTCTTTTAGCATACAATATAGCTCAGTATTTGAATTATTTATTTTCTACAGTCATTATTCGGGCTCCTGAGTGGCGCAGGGCTGTCACGACTTCCGCCGAAGTTGGTCCCTCTCCTTGTTCGGGCGGCGTTCGTCGGTCGATGTCGCCGACCTTCTAGCCATCGCCGATCCACTTTTCATTTTCCATTGGTTTTGTCGTCTTCCATCACACCTGCTTCCAATTCCATCAATTCCATGTTGTGTATTTAACCCTCTGTTTCCCCCCATGTCCTTGTCTGTAATTGTTTGTTGTAGTGCTTGTGCACTGTATGCTGGTATCTACCGGGTTTTGTTTGACCCATTTATTGTATTGTTCTGTTGACGGTGGTTTATGGTTATTAAACACAACCGTTGTAAATCAGTTTCTGCTCTCCTGCGCCTGACTTCTCTGCCGCCAGTAGCATCGTATTACAAAGGCACTGCATCTCAGTGCAAGACTCGTCACTACAGTCCCTGGTTCGAATCCAGGTTGTATCACATCCGGCCATGATTTGGAGTCCTATAGGGCGGACACAATTGGCGCAGGGTGGTCCGAGTTTAGCCATCATTGTAAATAAGAATTTGTTCTGAACTGAACTTCCCTTTTTTTTTTTTTTTTTTACAAATTATTGCTCTTTATCAAGGGTGTCAATCATTTTGGACTCCCCTGTATGCACACGAACACAACAGAGAATAACAAGCGTATGCACACACCAGAGATTAAGACAGATATTTACACACACACAAGAATATAAAACACACACTGACCTCTGAAGGGTTCCAGGTGTCTAACTGAGGATCCAGCACTACATCACAACAGAATGCTCCTGAAGTTACTGCAGAGAGAGATTACATACATTGTAAGTGTTATATACACTGTGTACACAAAACATTAGGAACACCCTCCTAATATTGAGTTGCACCCCCTTTGACCTCAGAACCGCCTCAATTCGTCAGGGCATGGACTCTACAAGGTGTCAAAAGTGTTCCACACGGATGCTGGCCCATGTTGACTCTAATGCTTTCCACAGCTGTGTCAAGTTGGTAGGATATCCTTTGGGTGGTGGACCATTCTTGATACACATTGGAAACAGTTGAGCGTGAAAAACCCAGCAGTTTTGCAGTTCGTCACACCCCGTTTTAAATATTTTGTCTTGCCATTCACCCTCTAAATGGCACACATTTACATTACATTACATTTAAGTCATTTAGCAGACGCTCTTATCCAGAGCGACTTACAAATTGGTGCATTCACCTTATGATATCCAGTGGAACAACCACTTTACAATAGTGCATCTAAATCTTTTAAGGGGGGGGGGGGGGTTAGAAGGATTACTTTATCCTATCCCAGGTATTCCTTAAAGAGGTGGGGTTTCAGGTGTCTCCGGAAGGTGGTGATTGACTCCGCTGTCCTGGCGTCGTGAGGGAGCTTGTTCCACCATTGGGGTGCCAGAGCAGCGAACAGTTTGGACTGGGCTGAGCGGGAACCGTGCTTCCTCAGAGGTAGGGGGGCCAGCAGGCCAAAGGTGGATGAACGCAGTGCCCTTGTTTGGGTGTAGGGCCTGATCAGAGCCTGAAGGTACGGAGGTGCCGTTCCCCTCACAGCTCCGTAGGCAAGCACCATGGTCTTGTAGCGGATGCGAGCTTCAACTGGAAGCCAGTGGAGAGAGCGGAGGAGCGGGGTGACGTGAGAGAACTTGGGAAGGTTGAACACCAGACGGGCTGCGGCGTTCTGGATGAGTTGTAGGGGTTTAATGGCACAGGCAGGGAGCCCAGCCAACAGCGAGTTGCAGTAATCCAGACGGGAGATGACAAGTGCCTGGATTAGGACCTGCGCCGCTTCCTGTGTGAGGCAGGGTCGTACTCTGCGAATGTTGTAGAGCATGAACCTACAGGATCGGGTCACCGCGTTGATGTTAGTGGAGAACGACAGGGTGTTGTCCAGGATCACGCCAAGGTTCTTAGCACTCTGGGAGGAGGACACAAGGGAGTTGTCAACCGTGATGGCGAGATCATGGAACGGGCAATCCTTCCCCGGGAGGAAGAGCAGCTCCGTCTTGCCGAGGTTCAGCTTGAGGTGGTGATCTGTCATCCACACTGATATGTCTGCCAGACATGCAGAGATGCGATTCGCCGCCTGGTTATCAGAAGGGGGAAAGGAGAAGACTAATTGTGTGTCGTCTGCATAGCAATGATAGGAGAGACCATGTGAGGATATGACAGAGCCAAGTGACTTGGTGTATAGCGAGAGTAGGAGAGGGCCTAGAACAGAGCCCTGGGGGACACCAGTGGTGAGAGCGCGTGGTGCGGAGACAGATTCTCGTCACGCCACCTGGTAGGAGCGACCTGTCAGGTAGGACGCAATCCAAGCATGGGCCGCGCCGGAGATGCCCAACTCGGAGAGGGTGGAGAGGAGGATCTGATGGTTCACAGTATCAAAGGCAGCAGATAGGTCTAGAAGGATGAGAGCAGAGGAGAGAGAGTTAGCTTTAGCAGTGCGGAGAGCCTCCGTGACACAGAGAAGAGCAGTCTCAGTTGAATGCCCAGTCTTGAAACCTGACTGATTAGGATCAAGAAGGTCATTCTGAGAGAGATAGCAGGAGAGCTGGCCAAGGACGGCACGTTCAAGAGTTTTGGAGAGAAAAGAAAGAAGGGATACTGGTCTGTAGTTGTTGACATGGGAGGGATCGAGTGTAGGTTTTTTCAGAAGGGGTGCAACTCTCGCTCTCTTGAAGACGGAAGGGACGTAGCCAGCGGTCAAGGATGAGTTGATGAGCGAGGTGAGGTAGGGGAGAAGGTCTCCGGAAATGGTCTGGAAAAGAGAGGAGGGGATAGGGTCAAGTGGGCAGGTTGTTGGGCGGCCGGCCGTCACAAGACGCAAGATTTCATCTGGAGAGAGAGGGGAGAAAGAGGTCAAAGCACAGGGTAGGGCAGTGTGAGCAGGACCAGCGGTGTCGTTTGACTTAGCAAACGAGGATCGGATATCGTCAACCTTCTTTTCAAAATGGTTGACGAAGTCATCCGCAGAGAGGGAGGAGGGGGGGGGGAGGGGGAGGAGGATTTAGGAGGGAGGAGAAGGTAGCAAAGAGCTTCCTAGGGTTAGAGGCAGATGCTTGGAATTTAGAGTGGTAGAAAGTGGCTTTAGCAGCAGAGACAGAAGAGGAGAATGTAGAGAGGAGGGAGTGAAAGGATGCCAGGGAGGCGAGTTTTCCTCCATTTCCGCTCGGCTGCCCGGAGCCCTGTTCTGTGAGCTCGCAGTGAGTCGTCGAGCCACGGAGCAGGAGGGGAGGACCGAGCCGGCCTGGAGGATAGGGGACAGAGAAAATCAAAGGATGCAGAAAGGGAGGAGAGGAGGGTTGAGGAGGCAGAATCAGGAGATAGGTTGGAGAAGGTTTGAGCAGAGGGAAGAGATGATAGGATGGAAGAGGAGAGAGTAGCGGGAGAGAGAGAGCGAAGGTTGGGACGGCGCAATACCATCCGAGTAGGGGCAGAGTGAGAAGTGTTGGATGAGAGCGAGAGGGAAAAGGATACAAGGTAGTGGTCGGAGATTTGGAGGGGAGTTGCAATGAGATTAGTGGAAGAACAGCATCTAGTAAAGATGAGGTCAAGCGTATTGCCTGCCTTGTGAGTAGGGGGGGAAGGTGAGAGGGTGAGGTCAAAAGAGGAGAGGAGTGGAAAGAAGGAGGCAGAGAGGAATGAGTCAAAGGTAGACGTGGGGAGGTTAAAGTCACCCAGAACTGTGAGAGGTGAGCCATCCTCAGGAAAGGAACTTATCAAGGCGTCAAGCTCATTGATGAACTCTCCAAGGGAACCTGGAGGGCGATAAATGATAAGGATGTTAAGCTTGAAAGGGCTGGTAACTGTGACAGCATGGAATTCAAATGAGGAGATAGACAGATGGGTCAGGGGAGAAAGAGAGAATGTCCACTTGGGAGAGATGAGGATTCCAGTGCCACCACGTACACAATCCATGTCTCAATTATCTCAAAGCTTAAAAACCCCTCTTTAAAACCTCTTGCGCATAGCATCCCGTTAGCGGGATCATTTTCCAGCGAAAACTCCTAGCGACATTAGCATAACGAAATTCAATATTTTTTTTTTTTTCAAATATAGGGCTGTCTCATATCGTTTTATAGATACACCTCTCTTGAATCGACCCTCGTTGTCCGATTTCAAAAAGGTTTTACAGGAAAAGCACAATATTAGATTATGTTAGAGGAGTACTTTGTAAAAATTGCATCATATGAATTTTCCAACCAAGCACATGCATCACATATAACCAAAAAACAGCTAAATGCAGCACTAACCTTTTACAAACTTCATCAGATGACACACCTAGGACATCATGTTACACACAGCATGCAATCTTTTGTTCAATAAAGGTCATATTTCTATATAAAAACAGCATTTTACATCGGCACCTGACGTTGACTAACTATTTTCCCATAAAATGCGTCCCGGGAAACAGTGCTACAATTTTATAAATTACTATTCGAAAACGATTTTTTTTTTTTAATATTGTCAATCTAAGATTTATAGATGAATATCTCTTAAACACCTGTCATAACAGATTTTAAATTAACTTTACAGGGTAATCACACTTTGAGATCAAA
Organism: Salmo trutta; assembly: GCF_901001165.1. NCBI lineage: Eukaryota > Metazoa > Chordata > Actinopteri > Salmoniformes > Salmonidae > Salmo > Salmo trutta. The sequence goes on from NC_042962.1 coordinate 41,055,003, forward strand.
TGGGATGCGATACCCCAGAAAATGAGCTCGAAAGCCTAGCTCGGCGCCATCTTTGAACAATTGCAAATCACATCTGATATTGTATAATATCGCCAATAATCCCTCACCTTTAGTTGTCTTCATCAGAAAGCACTTCCCGATATCCCAGGTCAATGACAAATGTATTTTCGGTCGAAAAAGTCCATGCTTTATGTTCCATTAGCTTCCTGTTGTTAGCGCGTCCTAAGGCTGTAATCAAATGTTGATCCGTGCGCGGCACCTGGCTAACGCAAAATGACTGTTTGCTATTAGTTAGGTTCGTTCAAACATGTCAAACGTTGTATAAAATAATCGTCAGGGCCTGTTTCAACAAGAGAGCCAATCAGATTCGAGTGGGACGATTTCATTGTGTTTCAAAAGGTTTCCAAAGGTGGGGGCAGACACGGCCGCCGACGTCACAATGCTGATGGCCCTACTACTGTGACCAATTGCCACATCGTCTCTTTCACTGAGTTTCTACCGCAGAACCCTCAAAACACTTTGTAAAGACTGGGGACATCTAGTGGAAGCACTGGAAAGTGCTCAATTATCATTTTTTCACGTTGTGAATTATAGGTAAGGCTGTGAAGTCGAGTCGACAATTCAGATTCCCACTTCCTGGTTCAATCGGTCTCGGGGTTTTGACTGCCATACGAGTTCTGTTATACTCACAGACACCATTCAAACAGTTTTAGAAAATTTAGGGTGTTTTCTATCCATATAAAATAAGTATATGCATGTCCTAGCTTCTGACTTTGATTAGTAGGCCGTTGAAAATGGGAACGATTTTTTTTCAAAATGCGCTGTGGCGCCCCCTATCCTAGGGTAACGTCAAGAGGTTTTAACCTGCCTCCTCCCCTTCAGCTACATGGATTGAAGTGGATTTAACAGGTGACATCAATAAGGGATCATAGCGTTCACCTGGATTCGCCTGGTCAGTCTATGTCATGGAGAGAGCAGGTGTTAATCATGTTTTGAACACTCAGTGTACATTGTATATAACTTACAAGTAATACATAGTGTAACCATCATCCATGTACATTTTGTTGTTTATTGATAAGTATTTTCTTTTTATAATCGTTTTATTTAATTACATTTATCGACCGAAGACTACGCAATACAACAGCAGTAGTATACATGATTATATTTACTATTATTACTACTGAAATGAACTGTATTTCATTATCCTTATTGCATTGTACAGTATTTACTGAAATGCTGTACCACTACACTGCTTTCGCAATATCCACAAATTGTATTTCATGCCAATAAAACAATCTGAATTTGAAAGAGACAGCGAGAGAGAGAGAGAGAGAGAGAGAGAAAGCGAAAGAGCAAAAAAGCTAGAGATAGAATGAGTGAGTGAGCGTAAGTAAAAGCTGGTTATATACAGTGTATTCGGAAAGTATTCAGACCTCTTAACTTTTTCAAAATGTTGTTACGTTACAGCCTTATTCTAAAATGGATTAAATAGTCCCCCCCTCAAATCTGCACACAATATCCCATAATGATAAAGAAAAAACAGCTTTTCATACATTTTTGGAAATGTATGTTTAAAAAAATAAAAAAAGGAAATATTCAGACCCTTTACTCAGTAAAGGGTCTGTTGGAGCACCTTTGGTGCTTCTTGGGTATGACCCTACCAGCTTGGCACACCTGTATTTGGGGAGTTTCTCACATTCTTCTCTGCAGATACTCTCAAGCTTTGTCAGATTGGATGGGGAGCATCGCTACACTGAAATTTTCAGGTCTTTTCAGAGATGTTCGATCAGGTTCAAGTCCGGGCTCTGGTTGGGCCACTAAAGGACATTCAGAGACTTGTTCCGAAGCCACTCCTGCGTTGTCTTGGCTGTGTGCTTCGGGTCACTGTCCTGTTGGATGGTGAACCTTCACCCCAGTCTGAGGTCCTGAGCGCTCTGGAGCAGGTTTTCATCAAGGTTCTTTGCACTTTGCTCCATTCATCTTTCCCTCTATCCTGACTAGTCTTCCAGTCCCTGCCGCTGAAAAACATCCCCACAACATGATGCTGCCACCACCATGCTTCACAGGAGGCATGGTGCCAGGTTTCCTCCAGATGTGACGCATTCAGTCTTGGTTTCAATTTTGGTTTAATCAGACTAGAGAATCTTGTTAATCATGGTCTGAGAGTCCTTTAGGTGCCTTTTGGCAAACTCCAAGTAGGCTGTCATGTGCCTTTTACTGAGGAGTAGCTTCTGGCCACTCTAACATAAAGGCCTGATTAGTGGAGAGCTGCAGAGATGGTTGTCCTTCTGGAAGGTTCTCTCATCTCCACAGAAGCATTACAAGCATTTCCCTACACCCGCAATAACATCTGCTAAACATGTGTATGTGACAAAATGTGATTTGATTTTTGAACTCTGATGCGCTGTCAGAGTGACCATCAGGTTCTTGATCACCGCCCTGACCAAGGCCCTTCTCCCCCAATTGCTCAGTTTAGCCAGGCGGCCAGCTATAGGAAGAGTCTTGGTGGTTCCAAACTTCTTCCATTTAAGAATGATGGAGGCCACTGTGTTCTTGGGGACCTTCAATACTGCAAACCTTTTTTGGTACCCTTCCCCAGATCTGTGCCTCGACACAATCCTGTCTCGGAGATTTACGGACAATTCCGTCAACCTCGTGGCTTGGTTCTTGCTCTGACATGCACTGTCAACTGTGGGATCTTAGACAGGAGCTTTTTGGTACCCTTCCCCAAATCATGTCCAATCAATTGAATTTACCAATGGTGGACTCCAATCAAGTTGTAGAAACATCTGAAGGATGATCAATGGAAACAGGATGTACCTGAGCCCAATTAGGAGTCTCATAGGAAGGGGTCAGAATATTTATGTAAATAAGTTATTTCAGTTTTTTCGCTTTGTCATTATGGGGTATTGTGTATAGATTATTCTAATCAATTTTAGAATAAAGCTGTAACATTACAAAATGTGTAACTAGTCAAGGTGTCTGAATACTTTCCCGAATGCACTGTCTATTGTTGAGTAGAAACACAAGAAACAACCCAATCCCCATAGGATTCAGTTCCAATCTGTTAACTAGATGCCAGTCATTTCTTGATGTTTTTTCATGAAAATGGTAGGGAAAACATGGATATGAGTGTTTCCTGGCATTTACCTTGCACCTCGGGGACTCTGAGCAGCTCCACAGAGAAGTCCAGTCCAACTTCCAGTTGAAGCTCGCATCCGCTACAAGACCATGGTGCTTGCCTACGGAGCTGTGAGGGGAACGGCACCTCCATACCTTCAGGCTCTGATCAGGCCCTACACCCAAACAAGGGCACTGCGTTCATCCACCTCTGGCCTGCTGGCCCCCCTACCTCTGAGGAAGCACGGTTCCCGCTCAGCCCAGTCCAAACTGTTCGCTGCTCTGGCACCCCAATGGTGGAACAAGCTCCCTCACGACGCCAGGACAGCGGAGTCAATCACCACCTTCCGGAGACACCTGAAATCCCACCTCTTTAAGGAATACCTGGGATAGGATAAAGTAATCCTTCTAACCCCCCCCCCCCTTAAAAGATTTAGATGCACTATTGTAAAGTGGTTGTTCCACTGGATATCTTAAGGTGAATGCACCAATTTGTAAGTCGCTCTGGATAAGAGCGTCTGCTAAATGACTTAAATGTAAATGTAAATGTAAGTCCTCTTTAAAGAAATCCTGAAGGACCTGGCACAGGTGGGCTGCACACGACCGCCAGTATGCCTAAGGAGGGAGAGGCCACACACACACAAACCATCAGCCAATCACCACAGTCACAGAGATTTAAGAATTAAAGTATACATGGGAAAATATTGTACAATCCAGGTATGCAAAGCTCTTAGAGACTTACCCAAAAAGACTAGTGATGCACCGATATAACATTTTTGGCCGATACAATATCTGACATTTTCCTTGCCAAAAAAACGATACCAATATAAAAACAATTTTGCTCTCTTTTAAGCATTCTATTACAGTTAAATAGTGAACACACACACATGGATAAAGCAGTCTAAGGCACTGAATCTCAGTGCAAGAGGCGTCACTACAGTCCCTGGTTCGAATCCAAGCTGTATCACATCCGGCCGTGATTGGGAGTCCCATAGGGCGGCGCACAATTGGCCCAGCGTCGTCTGGGTTTGGCCCTCATTGTAAATAAGAATATGTAATTAACTGACTTGCCTAGTTAAATAAAGGTTACACACACACACACCACACTGACAAAAAAGACATTTTTTTGGCATTTACGTATGTCCCCATTACCAGTAAAACATAATCAAAACCTATTTCTTTCACTTACTTGCTGTGCTGTTTCGTTGTTCAGTTGTTTCATTCTCAACCAGGATTTCTATGGAACGCCTTTAGGGTCTTTGCTATGGAACGCCGTTAGGGGCTTTGCGTGTCAAAAAATATACACGTCAAACATAACACTGTTTGACGAGTCAAATAAGCTTGTTGACCAATCAGGACATGAATATGACTGCACGTCACATAATAATTTAATGCATTCATTCATTTTTTATGTAGTTATTACACAATCACTCGTATTTCATATGTCACAACGATTAATCGATACGTATGCTATGATGCTGGTAAAGTTGTCTCGCACACCTAAAGTGCTGGTCATAAAAAAATCTAGCTAGCTCATGGATGCAAACAATGTTCTTCCCTAAAAACATAGCGAAACGACAATCTGTTTCAGTAGCTATAGTTAGCTAGCTAACTATACAGCTAGGTGTCATCTAAAATAACCCTAATTTATAAGACAGTTCTTATTTGATTAATGGTGGTCGGACCCATCTATGTGAAGCTAGCCACAATAAGGATTAGCCACAATAGTGGACTTTGCAATTTGCCTTCAAAATAAAAGTATGGCATAATTCTACTATTTGTATTAATTTGCATCACTGTAAATTAAATACTTTTATTTTGAAAGCAAACCGCAAATTCCACTATTGGCCTAATCCTTATTGTTGCTACATTCACAACACATAACCCGGTCCGGTCAAGCCGCACTAGCCAGATGACGCTAGCTGGCTGCTTAGAATGTTATCTTTGGGCAACAGGGTTAAGTAGCTGGCTAGCTATTTATTTCATGAACTGAAGTTCAATTTCAATAGGCAAACAACAATACTTACTCACAATGATTCCTAAATAATTGCTAAGAATAAATGAAAATGACTGCAGTTTCTACTGGTCATTGTTTTCAGGCTGGTTGTATTGGTGCTAGCAAGTTATCAAGCTAAAGATAGCTATCCCAGAAGTTTCGGTCTAACAAATGATGCTTTATTACCAACGAGGTATTGTAAACACATCGTTTGTGGCCGGTGTTTGCAGGCTTTTTTGTACAGCTTTGACAGTGCTACTTTGTCTTTTTTGACACGCAAAGATCCAAACGGCGTTCCATATGTCCGTATGTCGTGAAGCTAATAGCAGTGACGCTATTACTGTGTAAATCCGGTAAGGCAACATCTGAAAAATAGCGCACTTGGTAGTGTGTACCAGTGCTCGACCAGTCGGCGAAAGCCAACATCACACACGACAGAGAACGGTTGATTGTCAAGGGCAATGAATGCCATTATCTTGGCTTTAATGGATTCCGCCTTTTGAGTTGTCTCGCTGAAATGTTCATACTCTTTCAAATGACTGCTCGATCCACACAGCAGACATTGTGGGCTAGGTTAGGAATGCTGTGTTGCACGTGTAGCACAAAATTTTACGTGGCGTCATTATGCCATGTACCTACATTATACAGGTACGCACATCAGCTTTGACATCGGTTTTGCACATCGGCATTAAACTAGACATTCTGATATGTTCACCGATATATCATGCATCTCGAAAAAAGACACACAGCTGTAATTGCTGCCTAAGGTGATTCAAATAAGCATTTACCCAGGGGGTTGAATACTTACATTAGTTTTTTTATACTTTGACATTACGTAGTATTTTGTGTAGATCGTTGATATTCTTTACAATTTGTAACCCAACTAAACGTGGAAAAAGTCAAGGGTTGTGAATACTTTCTGAAGGCACTGTAAGATTTAAAATGTTTGCAGTGTAGATCCATGGTGCTGAACACCTCTGTTCATTATTATCTGTGGTTCTGTACGCTCCAAGGTGAAGTTTCCCCTTAGTACAGATTGAGGATCAGCTTCTCTTCTCCTAATCCTAACCTTAACCATTAGTGGTGGAAAACCTAAACTGATCCAATATCAGCGTCTAAGGGCAACTTCACCCTACACCGGTGCTGTATACCTCAGTGCATGTATACCTATATCTGTGGTGCTGTGTTGTACCTGGTTGACCAGCAGTGGGTCTGTGTCTTTGAAGGTGAGCAGGGAGAGGGAGCAGGATTGGGTGAGGGGCTGGTGCAGGGGCCAGGGCTTTCCATCTACTAAGGCCAGGGCAGAGCTGGTTACATACCACTGCCAAGTCTGAGAGAGAGAGATTTAATATGATTCATACTATAGAATGTTTCTGACTTCGTTGACAAAATCAAACAGCATACAGACAATCCATGTATGAAACGTATTCC